>NC_069397.1:45034547-46327672 GCF_027475565.1 Acinonyx jubatus
CTTACCTCCAAGGCCTCATAGTCTCCTGCCTTCTTAGACACCTTCACAGGGGAAAGCCCATCTAGGTCCTCGGTTTCCTTTCAGGGCTCTGCGGCCTGCCCCAGGCACACCTTCCCAGCCCCATCTGCACTGCTCTCTCAGATGGTTCCTCAGACAGGTTTCCTTGCTGCCACCAGCTAGATCGTTTAGTTTGCCACCTTAGTACGCTCATCTGCCTGGGTGCCTTTCCTTTCTTCTTGGCCTCCTCAGAACCCTCCCACGAAGACTGCTCAGATCCTATCTCTACTTTCCTCACTTGCCCCCTTTGAATTATTGCTCTTTCCTCTAAACTGTTACCAATTAACTGTCACAAACAAGCAGCTTATCATGTATTACCTGTGACATCACTTTTATTGCTATCTTAAGGCAGTGTTACTGTGTTTTAGGGCACTGGGTTTTTTCTCCTTTTACATCTTTCATACATCATCTATATATGTATGAGCATTATATGATTTTTGAAAGCCTGTAGATGTTCCATAAAAATGAATAGGTTTACTCATCTAGGTTTTTAAAAGTCAGACGTGGGTAGCAAGATCTATAAATATTCCTTGGGAATCCACAAAAAAAGCTACTAAAACTAATAACTAATTTAGCAAAGTTACAGAATTCAAAATCAATGTGCAAAAGTCAGTTGTATTTCTGTACAGTAGCAAAAACAATGGAAATGGAATTTTTAAAACAATTTCATTTATAATAGGATAAAAACACGAAGGAATAAAGTTAATGAAAAAAAAATGCAAGACCAGTACACCGAAAACTTCAAAACACTTCTGGGAGAAATGAAAGAAAGCCTGAATAAGTGGAGAAATATGCTGTTTCATGGGCCAGATAACTCATTATTGTTAAAAGAGCAGGTTTTCCAAATTGATTTATAGATACAGCATAATCCCCAGCTGAATCTCAGCAGGCTTTTTGTAGAGTTTGACAAGCTGGTTCTAAAATTTACACAGAAGAACAAATACATAGAATAGCAAAACGATTCTGAAAAAGAATAACAGAGTTGGAAAACTCATACCATCTAATTTCAGGACTTCACTGGAAAGCTACTACAGTCAAGACGATGTGGTACTGGTAAATGGATAGGCATATACATCAATAGGACAGAATAGAGACTCCACAAATAGACGCGCAAGTACACAGTCAGTGGATTTTCAACAAAGAGACCAAAGTAACTCAAAAGGAGAAAAGGTAGTTCTCATCACATGATGTTGGGACAATCAGGCATTTATATGTAAAAGAAAGTGAACCTTGATTCATACTTGGCACCCTAAAAAGCAATTAACTTGAAATGGGTTACAGGCCTAAATGTAAAGCCTAAAACTATAAAACTGTTAGAAGAAAGCAGAAAAAACCTGTGACCTGAAGTGGGGCAAGGATTTCCTAGCAAGGACACAAAACCATGAGTAAGAAAAGAAATGATAAACTGACATCATCAAAATTTAAAATTTCTGTTCTCTAAAGAACACTGAAAGAAAATGACAGGACAGCCACAGACTATGAGAAGATGCTTGTGGAAACATGAGCGAGGGCTTGCATCCAGAATATGCAAAGAACTCTCAAAACTCAGTACAGAAGAAAACAACCGGTGAATAATGAAGTGGACCTACTCTGTATTGATCCAGTAATGGTGGACACATGTCATTATACCTTTGTCAAAATCTATGGATTGTACAACACGAAGGGTGAACTGTGGACCTCGGGTGGTGGTGATGTGTTGGTGTAAGTTTATCCGTTGAAGAAATGGACCACTTTGGTGCAGGTACTTTGATAGTGGAGGTTGTGTACATGTGTGGGGGCAGGTGGTATATGGGAACGCTGTTCTTTCTGCCCAATTTTTCTGAGTCTAAAAAATCAAGTCTTTTTTATTTTATTTTATTTTTTTAAGTCTTTTTTAAAAAAGACAAAATATCTGAGCAGGCTTCAACAAAATAAACAGGGATAGCAAATAAGCAAATGAAAAGATACTGTCATTAGTTACTAGGGTTCAATGCAAATTGAAATACTGCTGCACACCTATCAATGATTTTTTTTTTTAAGCTGGTAATACCAAGTGCTGACAGGGATGTGGAGTGTTTAGAACTCTCCTATATTGCTAGTGGGAATGCAGAACGACACGGCCACTCTAGAAAACAGGTTAGTTTTGTTTTTAATAGCAATGATTGATTTTTTTTTTAATGTTTTTATTTCTTTTTTGAGAGAGAGAGAACGTGCGAGCAAGTGGGGGAGGGGCAGAGAGAGATGGGGACAGAGGATCTGAAGCAGGCTCTGTTGACAGCAGAGAGCTGGATGCAGGGCTTGAACTCATGAGCTGTGAGATCATGACCTGAGCCGAAGTTGGATGCTTAACCTACTGAGCCACCCAGGTAGTTTGTTTTTTTAATAAAGTTAAAACTACATTTACAACACAACCCAGCAAATCTACTCTTAGTTGTCTACTCAGGAAAAATGAAAGCTTGTCTAAGAAAAACTTATACATAAATATTCATAGCGGTATTTATAATGGTCCCAAACTAGAAATAACCTGAAAGTTCATCATCTGGTAAATGGATAAATAGAGTGCTTCCACATGATGCAATGTTTTCAGCAATAAAAGAGAAGACACTACTGATAACACACAGCAACATGGATGAATCTTAGGGGCATCATGCCAAAAGTAGCTAGTCACGAGACTCAGTACTGTATGATTCCATTTGTGCGGTATTATAGAAAGGGCAAAACTAGAGATTAGTGGTTGCCTGGGGCTCAAGAGTAAGGGATTAACTGCAGAGGAGCCCGAGAAAACTTTTTGGGGAGATAGAAATGTTCTAGATCTTAATTGCTGTGAGGAGTTATCCAGCTGTATACCTTTGCAAATGTATACATTCAAAATCATTGAACTGTACACTTAAAGTGAATTTTATTGTATGCAACTGAACCTAAATAAAATTCTTTTTTAAACAAGAAATGGGCAGAAAGACACTGGTATCTAAGACTGAAGTCAGGCAACATTAGAAGGAATTCTGTTTTTCTGCTGTGTGGTTGGTGTTTATCCACTTATTATGGATCTTTACCAAAAATTCCCCATTCCATCTTCCAGTTGGTGGGAGTTCATAAACAAATGTATAATGAGTGGCATTTCTCATGGAGCAAGATTGAGTTTGACAGCAAAGAATGGAGATTAATACTGGTCCATATCCACTCTAAGAAAAAGTAGCCCAGAAATCAGGGAACTTGGCCATCAATGACGACCTTTTTTTTTTTTTTTTTTTTTTAAGATTTATTTATTTTTGAAACAGAGCGACAGATTTCCTAAGCATGCTCTGTGCTGACAAGCAGCAAGCCCAATGTGGGGCTTGAACTCACAAACTGTGAGATCATGACCTGAGCCAAAGTCAGATGTTCAACCATCTGAGCCACCCAGGTACCCCTGCAACCATTTTATGCCAGTTACAGCCGTTTGGGTTCGTGAATGCTTGTTTCACACACGTTTGTGCATAAGCACCTTACTAGCTAGGGTGTTGGGAGATGGGGGGAAGGATTTGATGTATTTGATACTGCACCAGAAAAACAAATGTTTACATGGCTCAATTTGGTTGTTTTACAGGTTCAGCTTGTTGGCTTAGATGAAGAGAGTTCAGAGTTTATTTGTCGAAACACTTTCGACCATCCTTACCCCACCACAAAGCTCATGTGGATCCCAGACACAAAAGGTGTCTATCCAGACCTACTGGCAACAAGTGGCGACTATCTCCGTGTGTGGAGGGTAAGCAGGTGCTCAGTTAGCAGCCTGACCAATGGGCTTTCTCCATGTCAGCTGTTACTAAGCCCCATGGAGTCACAGAGAACAGACTGGGGTTGGAGGCAGCGAGTGTCATTGTAGCCCGGCAGAAACCAAAGGTAGTGGATCTGGAATGACCTTGTTTGGCTCAGCAGATTTCTTAATAAATCTAGCCAAGATTCTTTGAAGTCCTGCTGCAGTCAGGCTCCAGTCAGCCCTGGAAACTTGAGGCTCAGTTAACCTGAGGAAATGAAGGTAAACTTCTGGGGGTGGGGTGGGATGGGCGGGGCTATCTGAGCCTTCTTATTCTGTCTATAGCCAAGATATTTTTGAGTAAATTAGAAACAAAGGTGGGCCATTGATGCTAGTAAAGTATATGGTTGGATTGTGGAGCCTCACCTCTCTCAGCCAAGCTGGTCATCAGCGGCATCTCTTCTAGCCTGGAGGTATAGTGCCAGCCAGGCAGGGTACAGAGATTCTGGGTTGGACAAGGTGAGAAGACCTGTCCTCTAGGAAAATCGGGGGGTGAAAATTTGGAGAACAAAGCTGGGCAGAGGAAAAAGCTTGGAAAGAATTAGTGTTCAGGGAGTTCCTCTGGAATTTATTACTCTGTATGTTCTTCCCCTGTCTTCTGTTTAGTAAGGTATTGTCTAAACAGAGCTTTTAAAGGTTTTCTGTGAAGATAAGACTAGCTGATTTTTAAAAATTATTGTTCCTTCAGGTTGGTGAAACAGAAACCCGGCTGGAATGTTTGCTAAACAATAACAAGAACTCCGATTTCTGTGCTCCTCTGACCTCCTTTGACTGGAATGAGGTGGATCCTTATCTGTTAGGTAAGGGAACAAGGGAGTGCATATTCCAGTTTGAAGAAGCAAAGATACATTTCCTCAGATATAACACTAAGCCTGAGGTACATGCATGTATCCTAGATGGGGCCAAGACGGAAAGAGGCAAAATATGGAACGGGTCATGAATTCTTCATGTGGAGCGAGCTTCCCATGTGTGTATATCTAGTCAGCAGAGTCTAAGGTCCTGGGATAAGGATTAAATACTTGATTCTTGTTGGCTCTGCTGGCACCCTTCTCATGCTAGCAAGTATCCATGGCATGTCCTCTCCTGGGCTAAACAGAGGAGTAGGTGCAAGGAGGGAGGCCTCACTCTTGTCAGCCGTTGACTTGCACTGGCTGTTTCTAGGTACCTCCAGCATTGATACGACTTGTACCATCTGGGGGCTGGAGACAGGGCAGGTGTTGGGCCGAGTGAATCTTGTGTCTGGTCATGTGAAGACCCAGCTGATCGCGCATGACAAGGAGGTAATGATCCCATTCCTCTTCTGCTTTCCTCACCCGCTCTCTTGTGAGCTGCCTTCAGTTCAAGGTCAGACCGTTCTCTTACTATTCTACGTAGTATGTGGAAAATCATAATAGAATGCCAATGTCTTCCTGTTGAAATTAAAAACAGTAATGTTTCAAAAATAGCAGTGAGCGACCCTTGTAAACTAATGTTTGTGTGGGGTTTTTTTGACTGATATAAACAACTTAATCTGCCATGTGTAGTTTTTTGTGCCAGAAATTGCTGTTCTGTAATGATGAACTCTCTTATAGACAAACTTGGACCTGATGTGATTCAGAAATAACACTTATTTTGAAATATATTAATTTTGGGAAGGAAGTGGGGGGAAACCAGGTAGAGGGAAAATTTCTTGGCAGACAAACCTAAATCATTTTTTCTCTCAACTTGGCTTATGAAATTCTAGTATGTTCCTTAATAATTTTAATACGGTTTGGAATGGAATATGGCTTATTTTCATGGTGATGTTTCTCCTAATATTTATTGGGAAAGCTGGGGCGAGCTTTTGTGATTGTGTTTGGATCAAAGCATTTTTCTGAGGAGTGCTTTTGGAAATGGGTCATAAATCTTTTCCTCCCAGAGCTGCTGCATGCTGCTTGTACTCTGATTTCCTGTGGGTAGTGTTGCCTTTTCTTTTCTCCCTTACCCTGCACAGCAAGGAGTATTAGTACAGATTAAAAAAAAAAAAAAAAAAAAAAAGCCTTGACCTCAGGTCAGACACTTGAGGTTGTCCTCAGAATGGGAAGATGGTGACCAGGTTATCACTCTTAGCAAGGGCTTGGTCTTTGGCTTTCTGCACCCCTAAGGGTAAGATCTATTACAAGACTGCCGGACTTGGTTGCTGCTAAGCCAAAGGGCAAAGGAACAATTTGTCCTACAGAGAGGACCAGTAAGGAACTTCTGGAAGCCCTCTTGGCATCAAGTGGAACAGTTTGCTGTATTTTAGTTACGTGACGACTTAGCCTGCTCTTCTGTGTCAGGATCCAACCCAGACAACTAGAACTACTCTACATATTTAAACTCGGGCTTTAACCTAGGGCATTGCCCGTAGAGACCCTGGTGAAGCTGGAAAGCCACACTGGCAGCAGTGAGGTAACGGGGAGAATGGGAGCAGTGGGGAGCTGCTACTATCTGTCGACTAGAGGGGCTGGGAACCAGGGGCTGTGTCTCCCTGGCAGAAGCTAAAACCGTGGAGAGGATACAGCCACTGCCAGAGACACTTGAGGAACAGAGAGGGGGAATGAGAACACCTTAGCTTCTCCCTACCAGGAGCAAGGACCAGGAATGGGTCTTAACAGCAAACCGACCCTGGGACAGCACCCTGGCTCTCAGAGAAGCAGTGACACCTCCTAGGCCTTTGCTTTTCTCACTCTACCTCTCTCTGTCAAAGTGGAGACTTGTGAGGAGGTTCTAGTTGCTGCCTGCCGCAGAGTGTGGAGGAGGGTAGCGGGGACTTTCACCTTCCCTTGTTTTATGATGAAATTCCCGGTGGAACACGGCTGAAAGAGCTGGGAGAGCTTTACACATTCGGCCACATTGCCTGCAGCGATGCAGCTGTGGTGTCCCTGTCCCCAGGAGTTACCTGGAGCCAGCCCGTGGGGTACGCATCCTGTAAACAGCCCTTGCCCTAATGTAGCTGGACAGTGCTAGACGGAGCCTAGACCTGCCAGGCCTCATTGTGGTGACTGGCCTGGTTTGCATTTGAACCACTCCTAATTCCTACTGTAGAAAGAGAAGCTCAATTTCTTCGTCATCAGCCAGAGAAAAAGGAGTTTATGAGGTTGAATAGAAATAGATGCTCCTTTGGCACTGTCCCTTAGGCAGAATCTCAAGAAGGCTGGAGTGACAGTAGTGGAGATGCCACTTATGTCTCCCAGAAGTCAACTGTTACTATCCTTGACCCCAGAAGGTCCTTGGCATTTGTTTTTCAGTTTTTTCCTCTCTCTGCTCTGGTTCTGGCTTTGTCTGTCTCTTCTCATCCCTTTCTTTCTCTGAAGCTCTCTGTTGCTCTCTGCCTCTGATACTTCACAGATATTAGAGGTGTGCAGTGTTTTCAGCAAGTAATAAATGCAGAAAATAATTATTCAAAACCTAAATTGATTCACTTCTCAACACAGACCAACTAGGAGAAGAAGCCGAGCATGTCCTAGGATAAGTGAGTGACACTAAACCTCTTTGTGAATATAGGAACACCTGAGTCT
Organism: Acinonyx jubatus; assembly: GCF_027475565.1. Taxonomy (NCBI): domain Eukaryota; kingdom Metazoa; phylum Chordata; class Mammalia; order Carnivora; family Felidae; genus Acinonyx; species Acinonyx jubatus. The sequence goes on from NC_069397.1 coordinate 45,041,895, forward strand.
CCCATGATTCAAAACTGCTATTACTTGTTTCTTGAAAATGAGTCTCAGGTCCAGGTTTCACAGCAGAACCAGCCTGGCTGCTATTAAGTGGCCACAGGAGGGCTGCTTTCACCTCTCAAATTGATGGCCTTAATGTGGTGGTCATGGATCTGTCTCTGATCATGCACAGACAAAAGCCACCAAAGCCCAGGAAATAAATGTTTCAATTTTATAGTGTGGCAGAAGACAGCTACTGGCTTGCAGCATACAGAATACTTGCTCAGACTTGTGCCCTGCTGCTCAGCAGGGTATGTGGTCTTTGCTTTATCACCAGGGTGGGAGGAAAAAGACTTGGAAGGGCAGGAATGCAGGAAGAAGCCAGCTAATTTGTGTAGCAGAATGATCTTCATTCTTTGGAACGTCACTGATGTTAGAGCTCTCAGCTGCCAGTATTCACAGATATTGTTTGGCTTTACTTACCTCCTCCTGTGTCTTGAGGTGGGGGGGTTAGGTGAGCTAGGGATAGCCGAGTTCCCTGCTACCGGGAAAGAAGGTGACGGATCTGAATCTGACTGAAACTTCTTATTCACCAACAGGTCTATGATATTGCATTTAGTCGGGCTGGGGGTGGCAGGGACATGTTTGCCTCTGTGGGCGCTGATGGCTCCGTGAGGATGTTTGACCTCCGCCATCTAGAACACAGCACCATCATTTATGAAGACCCACAGCATCACCCACTACTTCGGCTCTGCTGGAACAAGCAGGACCCGAATTACCTGGCCACCATGGCCATGGATGGAATGGAGGTGAGTGCCCTGCTTCAGGCTGACATAGGCCTGGCCACCTAACGGTGGGACTGCTTAGTATATCTAGAAGAGTGGCTCTCAGCTCGTGGCAGTTTTCTCTCCAGTGGATTTTTGGAAATGTCTGGAGACATTGTGGGTTGTCCCAACTTGGGGGCAGGGGACGGTGCTACCAGTATCTAGTAGGCAGATGCCAGGGCTACTGCTAAACATCCTGCAATGCACACAAGAGCCCCCAGTAACGAATTATCTTACCCCAAATGTCAAGAGTGGTAAGATTGAGAAAGCCTGATCTAGAACAAGGACCGCATGTTAAGAACTTTTACTGTTTGGAGCACTGGAGTTGGAGCCAAGAAAAGCAGTGTCTAAAAAGTAAACCAAATCATATGTGCTTATGGTGCTGAGTAGAGAAACAGGCGGTTATCCCCTTCTCGAGTCTGGACAGATTCTTCCAGCTTTAGCAAACACACATGGCAATGGCAACTCTCTGTGGCCTGTTGCTTGATAAAAGCAGTGAAGTGTGGGTGGAGATGATACAGTGATGAACTTTTGGTGAAGCCAGTACCTCAGACTTCTTACATTTCACTTTCTGCTTTGGGGGCTGTGGGAAGAGGGCTCTCATTCTGTCAGCTGAACATGCACAGAATTCTTAGCACATGTATCTAATAGGACTTGGTGGATTATCCAAATTCATGTTACCTCTCCTGCTTCTCACCTTTAGTTCTAAGGCCCTATGTTGTTCGAGATACAGACTATAAACTACCTGGGTCTTTTTCTTCCTTTCTCAATCCTATCGCTGCTTTTGGGACCAAGACCCTCTTGTCTCTAATGGTCTTTAATCCACAAATGGACAAGTTATGCTTTTGAATTTTTTTTTTTTTTTCTTGTGTAGTGTCTTATTTTCCTGTTACACCCTGAAGTTCCGGGGCCTTTTACTTGTTATTTCTGCAGGTAGTGATTCTGGATGTCCGAGTTCCCTGCACACCTGTTGCCAGGTTAAACAACCACCGAGCATGTGTCAATGGCATTGCTTGGGCCCCGCATTCATCCTGCCACATCTGCACTGCAGGTAATCATGGTGGCAGGGGGTGGGGAGGAGCAATGGGGAGGGAGAGGTCAGGAGATCTTCTTCTTGTCTCCATAGAAGTGTAATCCTTAACTATTTTCTAAGGATGGTTTGAGAACTTTAACAAAGGAACTCAATTTGGAGCTTCCCTCCACTTGTGAAATGGAAGCATTCCAGATTTCCAGATGACCTTGTATCTCCGTGATAGTGGAGCTTCTTCTGTATACCGTTCACATCATGTATCAGTTGTAGGCTGTGCCTCACACTGATACTCCCTGGGGACACAGAACGAACTTGCAGTGGGCTCTGGGTGTGTTGAAGGCACTGCATGGCCTGATCAGTAGTGTGTGACTTGTAGTCCCCATCTCACCATTTGCCAGACCAAAAATTGTACCCCTTAAAAATATGCTGGTAGTCAGTGTGCTTTTATTCTGGAAATAATATTAGTCTGTTATTAAAAATTAAAACAATACCGAGGTATATAAAATAGGAAGGTGCAAGTTATCTTTTCTCCTTCCTGCCCTATTTCCGCCTCAGTCCCATTCTCTGTAGAGGTGACCTCTAACAACAGCGTGTCTCTTTGAGACCTTTTTATGTGGGTGCATGCATACACACATCCCCTAGTATGAATGTCTGTCCCTTTATTTTATAAAGACAGGATTCCGCTCGCCCCGTCGTGTTCTGTTCCTTATCTTTTTCATTTTCAGTGCCTCAGGTTTCCTTCTAACATACTTTTCCCTCTCCTCGCTAATCAGTAGCATCCTCATTTTCTTGTTCATTATGGAGCCAAAGGAGCAATGTCGTTTGGTGGTTTTCTGCTATTTTAGTATTAATTTGGAAGGCATGAAACTTTTCCTGTTTTTGGCCCTCTGCTCATGCCTGTATGCCATTGAGGAGCAGTTGGGGGCCTATGGCCTGTGCACCTCGGGTTGCGGTCTGACTCCTTCATTGTTGCCTTCTTTTTCCCCCAGGGGTGTGGATAGGGAAGGGTGAGACAAGGAGAAAAGAAAGATGTTGTCCATTGTTTGTGGAGAACAGTACCAGTGCCCCCCAGTAGAAACCCATCTTCTGCTCCCGGCAGCTGCCTTTGTCTGGCTCGCTACTATGTATGTTGCACCTGTTTTGAGTCCCTTCAGGTGAAGGAGCTGTGGCTGAAGAATGTGCTTGGTTGAGAGCAGCACCGAGGAAAAGGAACTTAGTCCTTTAGAGGTCCTGAATGTTGCAAATAAACCCCCAGGGTTCCTGACAGAGGTTGTCCCTGGGAAGGGCCCAGGTTGTACGGCCTTGGTAGAAGGCTAGTGTTGCCCACATGAGCCTGGCCTGTTAGGGCTTAGTTTATTCAGATCTACTGTGTATCAGAGACAGGTTTTCACATCAGGATGGGCTGATGGGATCAGGGGACACCGTGGTATTGAAGGTCATTGCCTCTTTATTTTTCGTCTCTGAAATTAAGAACTTATTATTTTGATTATAAAAGTAAATAACCACATTACAGATCACTTATCAAATAGAAAAAAGGAAACCTAATTCATTACTTTGCCATCCTCATAATACCGCTGTTTTCATTTTTATATATTTTCTTCCAGTCATTTTTCATGTGCTTATTTATTTTTGTTAAGGTTATTACCTTCTTTCTGGTATTTCCCAGGGCACTTTTCTAGGGAAAATTGTTTTTAATAACATGTGTCCACTCAGCACTTTATCTCATCTGATAACAACACCTCATCGAACTATAAAAGTCCATAAAATGGGGTAAAATCCCATTAAGTTGAATCATTAGAGAGGTATCTTTAATCGCTGAAATACTTTAAGTGGCTGAAAATGACGTGTTTGGGGATCATTTTTTATCCCATCATCCTTTCTTGATGTTGCCCCAGGTGAGAGGTGCCCATTTAAGTCCCATTCTACCATCTCAGCTCTGCTGCAGCGAATGGGGCCCTGGGACACATCAGAGGCCTTGCTCCGAGTCCTGGCTTTGCCATTCCCTGGCTGCATAGCTCCGTGGTTTGGGGCGAGTTCCTTAACATTTCTGAATCTCAGTTTCTTCATCTATAAAAAGGGGGCTTAAAATAAAACCTCCCTTGCTGGGGTCTTGGTGAGCAAATGCTTTGTGAACTGTGATACCTCCACCTACCCCAGATGCTGGGATCATTATCCTCCTGACTTGTGACCTTGCTTGCTGGCTTTCTCTGTCACTAGCGGATGATCACCAGGCTCTCATCTGGGACATCCAGCAAATGCCCCGGGCCATCGAGGACCCTATCCTGGCCTACACAGCCGAAGGAGAGATCAACAACGTGCAGTGGGCATCGACTCAGCCTGACTGGATTGCCATCTGCTACAACAACTGCCTGGAGATACTCAGAGTGTAGCACTGGCGGCGCCTTGCCCACGTGGCAGGGGCTTGTGTGTTTCCTGCCTCTGCCCCGTCCCCAAAGTAAGAAGCAACGTGTTTCTGGTGGCCAGTATGTCTTTCATTGCTTTGCACCACTGTTACCAGAAGCTGCTCTAGGAGTTCCTGGCCAGTCATCCCATCGCTGTCTGTGCCAGACTCAGTGCTGTCGGCGCCTTCTCAGCCCAGGGCTGAGTTTTAAGATGTTCTCTCCTTTCCTCTTCTCCTTTGGTTCCTCCATTAAACTTTTCTATATATTTGTTTGTCAGCTGTTGTGTTAATGAGCATTACAGGCACTGGCTGTGTTTGTATTCATCTGTCCCAGATGTCTCTTCTCTGTCTGCTGCCTAAGGCAGCAATCCGTGTCCATGTCATGTTAGCACTTAAGTGGGAACAATACCAATTTAGAGTTTTTTCCTCTTATTATCAATGTCTTTAACAAATTTCAACTTTGTATATTTTTTACCTATCAGGCTAATTTTTTTATGAAAAGAATTTTACTCTTCCTGGTTTCTGCCTTTGTTTCCTAGTCCACCCTCTTAGCACTTCCTCTCTCCCCTCAGTGCCTGGATCTGGCACTGGGCCCTTGACCCCATGAGCAGTTTGCCTTCTTGAATCACTGAGTGCAGCATACCTGACCAGGAGTCCCAAACCGCCCCGGTGCTCTGAAGTTGGCCAGCTCTCTCACCTTTTCTCAGCCTGCCTCTTCGCAAGGGCATTCTGGGCTCCAAAACAGACATGGGAAGCCTTCTGTTACTTCCTCAAGTACCTCTGTCCAACCCCGGTGGGACCTACTGGGAACGTGTTAGAGCTGAGAGAGACGGCATGCCTGACTTGAAGGGAATGGTTTCAGGAAAGCTGAGCTTAGAGTACATTTCCAGCACACAGTTTCCTAGTCTGTTCTTCTCTCCAGATGTGAGTCTCAGACCATTTTCTTTCATGGCTTGAACAATGGACAAGCACAATCTGTAAGCTGATCTTTATGATCTCTGTTGGGTTAGTTTGCTGTGACTGGTGGTTGGCCACTCTTGGAGCGCCGTGGGGTGAGAGAGTCCTGCTTGAGAGGCACATCATCAGTGCATCTGATCCTGAACAAGGTCTCCTGTCCAGTGTGGGAGACCGTCAGCCCCTGGAAGGAGTGGACTAATAGGCTGTGATAATCCCTGGCCGTCAAGTGAATAGATAGCTGCAGGCCAGCCAGTTTGTGCACACCTGTTACCTTCCCACCCCATTCAGGTTCTGAGCAGTATTGGACTTGCAGGCCGCAGTGTCTGTTTCCGTTATGTGGGTGAGTTCCATGGAGGGGGCTTGTGTGTGATTCCAGTGGAAGATGAGTCTTTGGGCAGGTGGAGTTTGGGACATGCTCAGAGCCCGAGGGGACTTAGGTCTGTCGTGTTCTGCCACAGGTTTTTGAGCCCCTCTAAGTTGCGCATGTGTTCAGTAGGAGAGTCGCAGACCTCAAGGCTGGTGGTTTTGTTTGCTTGGGCTCTCACGTGCGCTTGAGAAACAAAACAGTTTTGTTCTCCTGGGCCCTTAAACTCTTTTGGTCGAGTCCTTCTTTTCCAGAGCAGATGTATTTGTATCCCTAAAGTCACGGCTCTTCGCTTTACTACACGGGGGCTCGTTCAAAAAAGGGGGCTCTTAGTGTATTTCCCCTCCTTTTTCACTTTATTATTCTGGATTTGGGCTCGTTAGCTTGCCATCCATTTGAGGTTGACTTTTCTGCAGTTGCTACCAGATTTGCTCTGTGTCATTTGGCAGCGTGAAGCGAGCAGTTCTTGGTCAGAACCCTCCTCTGTTTGCAATTGTATTTGCTGGTTCCAGGGTCCTTCTTAAGGGTAGCAAGTCTGAGTTGATGGTTGCTTGCTTTAGGAGGCCATCATGTCCTTACCATGGAAAAGGGCCTGAAGTGGAGGTCAGAGGTGATAGGAGGGGCTGGGCCTGCTGGGGCACTGAGTTCTAAGTTAAGATTCCTGATCTGCACTTAAACGTGGTCTGAATGGTGAGAGGATTTGTCGACCGGAACTCAAAAACAAGGGAAAGATATTAGCCAATAGTAATTAGGATATGTTTGCATAATTTTGGTATTTACTCTGGAAACCAACAACTTTTGGTGGTGGTTTTCCCTTGCCCTGTGGACTCCCTGCCCTCTCACCCCTCCCTAGGCCCTGCAATGCAGTCCTCCTCCTGACATCCCACCTGGGGCCCAGGTGAGACTCCCCAGTCTCCCTGAGCAAACACACACACACAGTCACAGTTGCTGAGATGCTGGTATTTTGATCAGCTCTCTTGCCCTCCGTTTTTACCAGAGGCCAGATGGCCCCATGACTGAGGGGGGGATTTCTGTAGTCTCAAGATTTAGAAAGCCTCTTAGTCAGGCATGCTCCAGGAAATGGAGATCTGTTGTAGTCTCAAAAGCGAGTGTCTATTTAATTGGTTTAGATTTTCAAATTGACACCAGGAGGGAATGGGTGGGAGGCTCTGCATCTGTTGTCCTCTGGTGTGAGAGGAGCAGCGGCCAGGACTTCCCTGGGAAGGCCAGGCAGCAGCGGCGTGTCTGGGCTCTGCTCTCCTGGTGGTGGCCCTTTGATGTGCTCCTGCACCCTGGGCCGAGGCTGCTTCTGTTTTCCTTGTCTGAGGGGAGGGAGAGGTGCTGAATAAATTCGGCCTAAGGTACCACATCAGAGAGTTGGTGAATGGGTACAAGTCCTTCAAGGACTTGAGTGTTTACACCCAGAAGAGTTGGAACTCTCTCCTTCCAGGGAGGAATGAGACAGCAAGTTGAGGACTTGAAGAGGGGAGATACTTGATAACTGGGTGAGAATTTCTTAACAGAACGAGGATCAGCTCTCAAAGAACTGGTTAAGATTTGGAAAGAAACAGAAAAAATTGAGACTCCTACGAGGTTTTGATGATAGTTTTGGCTGAAATTTTCAGAGGAGATTTAGGATTTGGGAGAAAGTCAATGGTAAGTGTTTCTTTAGATCTAGGGAGAAAATATTAAAGGGCAGGAAAGGTCTGAGGTGGCCATGGAATGAGACTGTGCCCTCGGCTTGTGTCAGCCTTTCTGGGCCATTCATCGGGTATGACCTGGGTAACTGGGGACAGGAGCCTCTTCCTGCAGTAGTGCAGCCATAGGTGATGTTTGGTGGCAGAAATCTGTAGGTGTTGGGAGTCCCGTGACCATTCCAAACCATGGCTTTTCTTGGTTGTAGATTTGTACAGAGCAGAGGAAGCAGAGGTTATAACCAGTCATGCCTACTTTTCTCCCCCTCCTTTTTCTTTTCTCTTCCTCTGGCCTTGCCACCATGGAACTTTCTCCCTGCTGCAGCCTGGGCCTCGAATTCTGAGGCTGTAAGAACAGTGGGAGCTGCAGGGTTTACCACACATGGGAGGGGCAGCTCCGTGTGGTCCTGCCACCTTCCCCAGTTTGAGAATATGGCAGCTCCTTTGCCTCCTGGCTTGGAGTAAGGGAGACCATCTACTTGAATGGTCTTCCATTCAAGACACTTCCCTTTACTCTGCACTCCAGGATGAGGAAGGAGGGTCATGCCTGGCACTTAGGTTGTGATTTCCCAGGGAGGAGAGCTAAGCTGAGTAGTCACTGTGAACCCTGGACAAGGCTCTCTGTACTGGCTGGGCCAGCTGTCCAGAGTGTCTCATGTTGCAGAGCCTTGCCCACCTCTCCCACCTGCACCCTTTTCTCCCACCATTGTCATTGCCGCTGGCACTCAAAGTCAAAGGTGTGGCTACACAGTATGGGCCTGGTCCTCTCAGGCTACTTTGTGGATATTATTTTTTTTAAGTATGGAAACATGCAGGTGCCTTCCCAGAGAGGCTTAGACTGGTATATCAAACCAGAAACAGCTAAGCTAGTGAAAGTATGAACTCAAGAAGAAAGATGTTGGCAGTCTGTGTAACAGCTGGAAAACTCACAAGGACCCACCTTGAGGACAACCCAGTGAATATGGACTTGTGGTGTCTGCTGTTTAAGAGAAATGTTCTCACCTGGGGTTGGCTGTGGTAATACAGTGTGTGACAAAACTTGGTGACCTAAAGCTTTGACTTGCTTGAGTTGAGAATGAATCACTTGCTTGGGTTTCTGTGTATATTATGACCCTGTCAGTGACTCTCCCTCCCCCCCCCTCCCGCCCCAAGTGTGAACTTGTAGCATGATTGTACAAACCTCTATGTAGAAAATGGAGATTTCTTATTCTCTGAAATGTTAAGCTCTAGCCAATCAGTTTCTGCCCCCTTTAGCCTAGTATGTCTGAACTTAATTTCTTGTTACATATTTAAGCTTTTCCTCTATACTGTAGGTTTTGTGACATCCCATGGTCAGGTGGAGAGGAAGCTGCCCCCTTGCAGAACTGTACTATCACCATTTTTCTTTTTAAAATATTACTATCACAGGATTGATTGTACACAGGGCTTGTAATAAAATGTTAACACTGTGCTGTGAAACCACAATGGTAAATCTCCATTGAAGGCTACTTCAAAGACACCTGAAAGTGGAGTGTTACATCTATGACTTTATTTCTTGCTTCCTGAGTATATTAAACCTAATTTTCACCCTTTCATTCTGTTTCAGCCTCCTGTATAAGAAGTACCGTATTTTCTGCCCATCATACTTTGTAATAAAACTTGAACATGTATAGACTGAATTTCTTCTTGTAATGAATTCAGTTCTTCCCATTCTGCCACTGTGGGCACATTCCAGAGACTCTGGCTGGGGGATTAGAGTCTGCCCCAGCCCATCACACTATCTGACAGCCTGACTCATCACCTTTAACCAAACACAGAGCATCTACCCTATGCCAGGGGCCATGGCCCTCAAATTACTTGCAGTCTCCCAGAGGAGACATCCACATAAACAGTTACTGGCAGTGTTATGCAATAATGGGTATGTTTAGGCTTACAGGCTGCCTCCTGAGGAGGAGGTGATCACCCAGAGGAGGTGATCACCTGGGTGATCTGAGTAGGAGCCAGAGGAGGTCAGGGAAAACTTCACAAGATGAAGGATGTTTGAACTGGGTTTTGAAGGCTGAGTAGGAGTTCTCCGGGAATAGGGAAAGACATTTAAGGCAGAGAGAATATCCACATACAACTCTAGAGGCAAGAAATAATATGGCCATATTCAGAGAAATAGAAGTTGATACGGGGTTTTGTATGGGGAATGGCAGGAAATGAGGCTAGAGAGGTAAGCAGGAGCCAGATGAAGCAGAATCTTTTGTGCTTTGCAGAAAGTTCAGGCCTTAACTCCTATATGAGACTTTGGAAAATATACATAGAGGGAAGTCATGCTCTGAATTGCACTTTAGGAGGCCATGAAAAAAATGCCTGAGTAGGAGGTGAAATGGAGTCAGTTCACCTATTATAATAATCAAGATGAGAAAAAGTAAAAGCCTGAACTAAAGCAGGAACAGCAGGAAGGAGAGGACAGGGCATAACTGAAGAGACTTAAGAGATGGGGTAATAAGATTCAGTGAACTATTGGCTGTGAAAGATGACAAATGATAACTCCCAGACCCTCAGGGTTTGGACACCAGGTTCTGATGGCTAACTAGGGTTTCCGCGACCAGGCCAGTTTGCTCATGTATTTTATGGGAAATGTGAGATTCCTGCTCTTTGTTTTTTAAGGGGAGAACTGGGAGAGTCAATACTGGCATTATTCACCTTGATAGCCTGGGCTAAGCTGCAGGAACAAACCCCCAAGCCTCAGACTGAACACAACAAAATTTTACTTTTTGCTTACATGAAGTTCTTTGGAGGTTGGTCAGCTAGATCATCCAGAACATGTGGGAGGGAGAGATACGTTTTTCAAGATAGGGTCTGGAAGTGGCTTACTCACTTCTGCCCATATCTGCCAGACTTAGTCACATGATTCCAAGGTCAAGAAGGATCATCTTCCTGTGTGCCTCAGAAGAGGAAATAAAAGCGGCAGATAAATAGTTATATCTCTGTCATACCATGACTTCAATGATCCTGAAAACCAGGCTCTAGAATGGTTCAGTCATCTGTGAATTTATCTTGAGAACAGTTAAGTATTAGCTCAGACTGAGAAAGTAAAACTCCGCCCTGCTGTTCATCACAGATAGAGACACAGATAAAAGCAGCTGCAGAGTTAACAAGAAACAATATTTCTCCCAAGCATATCTGTGTCATAACAGTGACTACTTTCTTTTCTTTTTTTAATTCACTGAAAAACTTTGTTCTCTAAAATCATAGACGGTCAGAAAGTTTGCTGTTTGAAATGATATCTGTGAGAATGAAGACCTACAGTCTTGCTTGGAGAATCCAAATCACTGGCAGAGAAGCAGCCTTGATTTCCAGCCAGGTATAGAACCTCAGAGCAGGGGTTTTTGAATATAGCATTCCCCACTTAGCTTTGTAGTTTCCACAGAAACTAAACTCTGTCTGCTTTGCAGTCCAGAACTGATGTTCACCCACTTTTCATACAGCTCTGTGTTCCTTTGAGCCTATCAAACTCTATTTCATTGAAATTTCGCCTAACCTCCACCTTTGTCCATACTATATGTATACTAGTACATATACTATATTATAATTATCTTTTCCTTTGTTTGGTGAGACACCCCACCATCCCTATAGTGCGCAGTTTTCCTTGTTGCAGTGAGTCTATAGTCTGACTTTGTTGAACTACAGATTTGCCTTGGTAGACTTAGGCTGATTGGACAAGGGCAACCTCAAACTTCACTTTGGCCTTTATGCTTATTTGCAATTATAAATTCTCTTAATTTGCTTTTTGCTATTCAAAGTACCATTTATATTAAACTATGTTTTTAAATTACAAAAAGTAATACTATCTATGAATAGTATTTTCATAAGCACATGAAAAGATGTTTGACATCATTCGTCATTAGGGAAATACAAATCAAAACCACAATGAGAAACCACTTCATGGGGCACCTGGGTGGCTCAGTGGGTTAAGTGTCCTACTTCAGCTCAGGTCATGATCTCAGAGCTCGTGAGTTCGAGCCCCGCATCAGGCTCTGTGCTGACAGCTCAAAGCCTGGAGCCTGCTTCAGATGCTGTTGTCTCCCTCTCTCTCTGCCCTTCCCCCCTTCATGCTATGTCTCTCTGTCTCAAAATGAATAAACATTAAAAAAAAAAAAAAAAAAAGAAACCATACCCACTAGGATGTCAACAGCTATAGTCAAAAAGAGATAAGTGTTGGCAAGGATGTACAGAAAAGTGGAAACCTCATATGTTGCTGCTGGGAATGTAAAATAATGCAACTGTTTTAGAAAACTGTGGCAGTTCCTCAAAAGGTAAAATGGAGTTACTATACAATCCACCAGTTCCACTCCTTGTTGTATACCCAAGAGAAACAAAAACATGTCTGTACAAAAACTTGAACATAAATGTTCATGACAATATTATTCATAATAGTCAAAAGGTGGAAACAACCCAAATGTCCATCAACTGATGAATGGGTAAATAAAATTGGTATATCCATGCAATGGAATATTTTTTGGCAATTAAAAGGAATGAAATACTGACATATGCTACATGGATGAAGCCTAAAAACACTATATGCCAAGTGAAAGAAGGCAGTCACAGAGGACCACATAGTGTATGATTCTGTTCACATGAGATGTTCAGAACAGGCAAACCCATAGAGGCAGAAGTAAATTGGTGGTTTCCTAGGACTGAGGGAATTGGGGGGAAATGGGCAATGACTAATGGGTAAAAGGTTTCTTTCTGGGATGACTAAAATGTAAAATTGATTGTTATGATGGCAACACAAATCTGTGAATACATACACTAAAAGCCATTATACACTTTAAATTGGTGACTTGTATGACATGTAAATCATGTCAATAAAGCTGTTTAAAACAAAACAAAAAACCCGAAGAACTGTGCCAGACACAAGGGTACCAACCTGCTCTCAAAGAATTTAATACTGTGGCAGAGCCATAAACATGTTTATATTAAAAAGTTATGTGCTAAGGTACAGACGTGTATGAAGAGTTATGTGAGCACAAAGTAGGGCATCTGAACCCGACTGGAGAATCTGGAGATGTTTCCATTTGGTGGAAAATGATGCCTGAGCTGAATCTTGAAGGAAAACAAAAGTTAGCCAGGTGAAGTCAAGTGGAACAAAGACCAGCAAAGACAGGTTTGTGTTGAACAAAGGAACTGGGAGAAGTACTAGGAGTAATCTGATGTTTCTAATACGGCAAAGTACGAGGAGAGTGCCGAGCCCATCGCAAAGAAGCTTGGATAATAACAATAATAAATTCCTAAGTGAACTATTAGTTATACCTTAAAAAAAAAAAAAAAAAAAAAAAAAAAGATCGCCCGCTTCGCCCCAGCTCTGCACAGGTACGACAAACAAGCGAGTACCGCGAGGCGGAACGGATTTTGCGGGCGATGGGGGCACCTTTCCGGAACGGACCGGGGAAAGGAAGTGTGTTACTTTATGGAGGGCACCCACTCCCGGCTTCCGCGGGGATGGTGCAGGGTGCTTCGTGTCACTGCTTCCCCGGCCTGGCCTGAGCACTTGGGTCTCCGGTGAAGGGCGGAGGTAGCCGCAGGCTCGGGACCTGCTTGTTTCTCTGGCGGACACCACGGGCTGACCGTGGTCGCTGCTCTTTGGCTGCTCTTGCTGACCTTGGCCCAGGGTCGGAGCCGATGGCGTCTTGGGCCGCTGTCAGCCTAGGCAGAGTTCCTGCCCGGTGCTTGTGGGCGCAAGGCCCCGGTGTCCGGGCGGCTCTTCCGTCCACCCTCGCGGCCTCCCAGCCTGAGCCCACGGGCTGCAACCCCGCTCCGGGCAGGACGCTGCACCTCAGCGCGGCGGTCCCCGCAGGGCACAACAAGTGGTCCAAAGTCCGGCATATCAAGGGTCCCAAGGACGCCGAAAGGAGTCGCATCTTCTCCAAGCTCTGTTTGAGCATCCGCCTGGCGGTTAAAGGTAAGAACCTGACGGTCGTCCGCTGCTGTCCTCTCCGCGCCCAAAGCCTCGCTTGCCTCTCAGAGCTAAACCAGAGCCAACCCCGATCCTTGGTCCTTCATATTCTTTTCTTTTCCTAATACTCACCGTTGCCCACTTTATAAACGTTCAAAACACCTCCCTACACTGTAGGTCTCCACTCACCTTTCCAGATGCTGAGCGTATGCCTGCTTGTCACAGAGTTGCTCTTAGAATGATAATGGTGAAAGTGACTTCATTCTAGAGTGTAGCTGGGTACTTCTTAGAAACAGACCCTAAGGGTAAGGTCACTCGTGTGTCTTTTCAGTAGAGACAAATCAAACCCTCTAGTCCCCTCTGGTAGCACATAGGTTGTGTGGCAGGGGCGTTGAGTAAAGCTGTTAGTTGCCCAGATTCAGTTTGCTTTGTTAGGGTTTCCTAAGACACATTTTCTTGGAAGGCAAGTTTGCAAGCATGGTTTTTTCAACTGTGTAGCCACTGTAGAAAGGCTTTTTTTTTGTTTGTTTTTGTATTTAGTGTCAGATACCTGTAGGAGTGGAGAACAAGTCCTGTAAAAATTATGGACTTCAGAGTCAAGAAGACTTGGTTTCTGTCACTTACTAACTGTATGACTTTGAGCAAATGGCTTAACCTTGATGAGTTTCAGTTTTCTTTCTTTCTTTTTTTAAATGTTTATTTATTTTTGAGAGAGAGAGAGTGCAAGCAGAGGAGGGACAGAGAGAAGGAGACACCGAATGTGAAGCAGGCTCCAGGCTCTGAGCTGTCAGCACAGAGCCTGACGCAGAGCTCGAACTCATAAATGATGAGATCATGACCGGAGCTGGAGTCGGACACTTAACCAACTGAGCCACCCAGGCTCCCCGAGTTTCAGTTTTCTAATCTAAAACAGGGATAGTGCCTACCTTGAGGTCATTTCTGGTGCATAATAGGCACTCAGTAAATATAAGTTTACCCCTAGAACTCATGCCTGATATTTCTCTTTGCTTCCTTTTCTTCTAAAATCTTGATACTGAGTTAGATAACAGTATTGAATGTTTGTTACGTGCACTGGTAATACAAGACAATGAGATATAGCCCCTACTCTTAGAGACAGCATGATTACATGCTGTCATGTGAATGTTTCAATAATTACAAAATAGTGGTGTCAGAGCAAGGGGTATTAATAAGTCCAGGAAATGTTGGTACCATTTTCATTTCTTACCCGATTCAAAGTGGTGTTCACTGAAACCTAGCAGGAAGATATCTGCCCTTAAAGAGTGAATTAGAACCTTCTTTTCCAAAATACTTCTCTGTATTCAAACGCTGAATTAATGTTCTAAATGAACTGAGAGCTAAGTGGCGACCTGCTGCTGTTCTGGCTGGAGGTGGGTAGAGTGGCAGAAATCCCTTCTTTCCCCCTGGCTGTAATGCAGTGTTTTCACTCACTCTTTTCTCTCTATCTCAGAAGGAGGCCCCAACCCTGAACTCAACAGCAGTCTGGCCAACATCTTAGAGGTGTGTCGCAGCAAGCACATGCCCAAGTCAACGATTGAGGCATCACTGAAAATGGGGGTGTGTCCTCACTTTGACATTTTCTTATTGATCACAGCCCCTCCGGGGCCCATGTCTGGAAGGCCACTAAACACTCTGAAATTATCAGAGAGAAGAGTAGCATTGTGGTCAATACCCTCAATACAGAGCCTTCTGGTGGCTCTGTGTCCTTGGACATTGGTTGTGGAAGCATAATCAGGAACAGGATGAATAGACAATGTACAGAAGCATATGGCCTAGGGACCTAGGACTGCTTAGCCAAGTATGCGAGGAGATGAGAGAGAAAGAAGGGACACAGTGTGGGGAATATTAGATTGAGAAAAGGTTTGTTTTTCAGATATTTATGCCCTAAAGGAGAAGAGCCAGTAGAAAGAGAGACAGGGGCAATAGTGATGGTGGGAGGGGCAAGGATGTAGAGCCCAGTTATGTGAATTGTCTTTGAGCCCAGGTGAGAGGACACCTCTTCCTCTGGGACAAGTAGGAAGGATTTGAGGAATGATAATCATCTTAATAGCCAATAATTATTGAGTGCTTACTCTAGGCCAAACACTTTGATAAGAACTTTGTATGTGTTATCTCACTGAATCCTCAAAACAACCTTAAGTGGAAACCGGGAAACAGAAAGATTAGGTGACCAAGTCACAGAGAAAATGACAGACTTGAAACCAGACAGACTCTAGAGCCTGTTCTTTAACCATTTATAAACACTGCCTTCATGTGGGCTGTGGAAGGAAGAAATTGTCATTTGGGATTTCCTGGAAAGGCAGCAGGGCAGGGTGCTTGGAGAGAATCGTGAAAGTTGAATGTGCAGGCAAGGGATAAATGGAGGTGGCATGGAAGGTCCAGATGAGATTGATTGGTCATTAGACTTCTGATGAATTGTTTGAATTTTGTGGCCCTGCTATTTTCAGTGGTTCTTATGATAGGGCCCAGGTGTGCTATTTCCTGAAGCAGTACTCAGCACCCCAGGGGAGACTTCACCGATGGGTTTCATGCGGCGTGGGCATAGGAGGAGGAGTCTTGGTGGGAGTTGGGGGGGGGGGATGTGTGTTAGATGTGAGATTCCTCTGGGACAGGGAGGAAATGAAACTGGGAGATGGCTGACTGATTGTTCAGGGACCAGAGACAGACTCCCTTCCCAGTAAGGGGTTATACTTTCAGTTACCTCAAAAGTTGGTCCCAAGGGCCACCTCTCAGAGGTGGGGGACAACAATAAAGACTTGAGAGTCTAAGCTCTACTCCAGAGAGCCCCTCCCATGGAGTTGTTATCTGTGTTCTGGGCTGGGATGCAGGAGGGAACTGGGAAACAGGAAAATGTGCTCATGTTGTTTATTGCAGAAAACCAAGGATGTTTATTTGCTGTATGAGGGCCGAGGCCCTGGTGGCTCTTCCCTGCTCATTGAGGCATTATCCAACAGTGGCTCCAAGTGCCATTCAGACATCAGACATATCCTGAACAAGAACGGGTAGGTATATGTGTAGGGAAAGTGGAAGGCTATGAAGCCTTAAAGTTCCAATTCTTTGCAAGGAAAATACTGTTGTTCTTGGCGGTGTTTCAAGTTTTAAGCACACTTCATCCTTAGCAGAATCCAAGTGGGATCATTTCTTCTCCCTTGTTTTGTTCTGTACTAGGCAGGATCCAGAAGACTTGTTCATTAGATGTAGAAGGGGCTCTTTGACCTATTTTCCTCATGTGTAGCCGTATAATGTCCAGGTCTTAAAATGTACTACCGAGACTGGAATCTTAAAAGATGAGCAAAGTTTTTGCATCCACTAAACTCCAATCAGGGCAGAAAGTAGGGGATGGAGATATGTTTGGATTATTCCCTTGCCAGGTCGTAGCTGCATCTTCTCCTTCAGAAGTATGTATGTCTATACTCCGAAGGCTGGGTGGGAAATAAGAGTATTAGAATGCAGTGCTATGTGGAGGCTGAGTCTAAAGGCATTTGGTCTGGCGCATTTCCTTTCCTTTTAGGGGAATGATGGCTGATGGAGCTCGCCACTCCTTTGACAAAAAGGGGGTGATCGTGGTTGGAGTGGAGGACCGAGAGAAGAAAGCCGTGAACCTAGAGCGTGCCCTGGAGATGGCAATTGAAGCGGGAGCTGAAGATGTCAAGGAAACTGAAGACGAAGAGGAAAAGAACATTTTTAAAGTGAGTATGAAGACTTAGTGTTTGGTGGACTTCTGAGAGGGTCCTAATAGATGCGTTAAGGCATGCCTCTCTCGGTTTCTTCTTTTGTGCCCTGGGGTACAGGTGACATAAAGAGTTCACACATTGCACAAACATTTATTAAGTGAATACTGGAAAGGGCTTACTGAGGACTTTGAGAAGGGTTCAGAACTCTGAAAACTATATCTCTGCTCGTAAAGAACTTAAATCTGGTGATTCATAATAGTAATTGCATTCAGGTTTTGCAGAGTCTGACTGGACTTACCCTGTTACTCCTGACTCCTCACCTGACTTTCCTTTGTCCCCAGTTTATTTGTGATGCCTCTTCATTGCATCAAGTGAGGAAGAAGCTGGACTCGCTGGGCTTGTGTTCTGTGTCCTGTTCACTAGAATTCATCCCCAACACAAAGGTGCGGCTCGCTGACCCCGACCTGGAGCAGGCTGCCCTTCTCATCCAGGCTCTTGGCAACCACGAGGATGTGATCCAGGTCTATGACAACATTGAGTAACCAGGCTGTATGTGCCCATGAGGTCCTTCCTAGGCAACTGGCAGCCCTTTCTGGAGCACAGGCTTTTGCAGCGTACTCTGAGACTGAAGCAGATTGGAGACCTAGCAGCTTAGGAGACACAAAACCAAGACCTGCAGCCCTTTGAGGCCAAGGGAATCACTACATCTCTGTGGGGCCTCTTTGTCAGTTCTGCTGATGTCTCATAGCCCTCCTGGATGCAGGGTGGAAACAGCCAGCTAATCAGACTCTGATCTCAGGGAAGGATAGGTGCCCTGAGGACCCATGTACTATAAACTACTTTTTTTTTTTTTTTAATTTTTTTTTTTTTTTTTAACGTTTATTTATTTTTGGGACAGAGAGAGACAGAGCATAAACGGGGGAGGGGCAGAGAGAGAGGGAGACACAGAATCTGAAACAGGCTCCAGGCTCTGAGCAGTCAGCCCAGAGCCTGACGTGGGGCTCGAACTCACGGACCACGAGATCGTGACCTGGCTGAAGTTGGACGCTTAACCGACTGCGCCACCCAGGCGCCCCTACTTTTTTTTTTTTTTTAAGAGAGAGAGGGAGAATGCCTGAGCAAGGTAGAGGGGCAGAGGGAGAAAGAATCTCAAGCAGGCTCCACGCTCAGCATGGAGCCTGACACAGGGCTCAGTCCCACAAATGACCTGAGCCGAAATCAAGAGCCAGATAATCAACTGAGCCACCCAGGCACCTCGGAAGCTACTCTTAAATAAGGTGATTGAAAAAAAGAAAATAATAAGGTGATTGATGTGGGTTGCTGCACTGCTATTGTGTGGGTCTTCTGTTTCCCTGGGTTTTTGTCCAGCTGTTGGAACCCTCTTGACTTCCTTTGACATCTATGGGTTTAGTTCCACTACTCCAGAACTTTTTTTTTTTTAATTGACCAAAGAAATGTAGCTCTCTTTGGGTACTACTCTGTGCTCTAATGCTGGTTTAATGGCCTAAACCTGTCACTGATCATGCAAATAGTATTTGTCAAACACCTGTGTACCAAGACCTGTACTTACCAGGAGTACAGGCTATTTATTTGGTGCCCTGAGTTAGATCCTGCTCTAAGGCATAAGACCTCAGAGGTCAGACACAGGACTTCTGTCTGCTGGAGCTATCCTAGGGCAGTGTGAGCTGCTGTGCCTGCATCCTTGTTCTCTTCAGGTGGCCTCTGCCCTGCTTCTGCCAGAGAGCTTAAGGTTCTAACCCAGTAGGAAACCCAAGTGCCAATAATAAGGGACTCCCAGGCCCTGCTTTGCCCAGCCTTCCATGTGTTCTGAGATTGGTCAGAGTGGACCTGTGAGCAGATTGGACTGCTCTCAGGAAAGGCTATGCCATGATGGTTTTGAAACTTGCTTGATCCCCAGAACACCCACCCTGTCTCCTTTTCATCCCTGCTGCTAAATGATGGGGCACTGGGAACTGGAGAGGAAATGAGAATAGAAGGAAGGGTGAAGGACTGAGTCAGAGCCTGACAGCTGGGGAATAGGACCCTTTGTACATTATGCTCTTCAGAGTCACTTTTGGGTTTAGAGAGACCAAGAGTGCCAATCACCTGTGCTGGAGCCCGTCAAGCATGTCAGGCCTGGAGTAGCTTTTTGATCCCTATTATTCACCTACTCAAGTTTTTTAAGCCAGTTCTGAACTCAGTAATTTTCCTGAAGGAGCCTCAGGTAAATGAGGAAAAGAAGAAAAAACAATTTGGCTATAAATAATAACTTCCTCCTTCTAGGAAAAGATTCCTAATTCCATCATGACTTCAGCAGTTGGAGAGCAAAGGGAAGGGGGAGGAAAACCAATGAATAAACCATGAAAATGCCAAAGCATATGCTCTTATACCTCATTTCATAATCATGATACTACCTGGAATTTTGTTTGTATAGGAGATAACTCATCCAAATATCTGATGAACACATCATTAAAATAGTGCAACTTAAAGTTGAAGTGCTGCTTTGTAATTTATAAGATGATTCTTTCATATGTTATTTATTTGATTTTCACAGAAAACCTATAAAATAATGAGGCCAAGTATTTTATGAACAAATGGTCTCATACCAAGCAGGTGAGAATAGGTCTAATACTACATTTTCTATTGATAGACCTTGGTTTGTAAAATAGCTCTGTTTTGTAAACTTTGAATATAATTATAATTTGGAGGAATGTGATAATTTCTGATATGAGACATCTGCACCAGGAAAGCCATCTCTGGAAGGGAACTTGGCTACTCATGTGAACATTCCTCTAGTCTAATAGGTAGGATTTGTTAATAATTTTTGTGTAACCAATTTTCTTCCAGCAAGGCATACTAGATGGCTCTGCACTGACCCCTGGTGGTGCCCCACAGTCTTTCCTGAGGTTAATATGGAAGAGGCAGAAATGAAACCTTATTTGGACCTGTTCTGCTTCTAAGTCTGCTAGAGCGCTTTAGCTACATAGGTTAAGTAGTTAAATAACTATTTAACTGAATAGTTAATTAGAGAGGGTAGGAGTTATTCTTCTACTAAAAGTTATTTTTCAAAGAATATTTTAGGTCAGAAAATGTTTACAATATAATGTTAAGTGGAAAACAAAGATGTGAAAAACTGTATAGTATGGTCCAAATTTTAAAATCTAGTCATATCTCTGTATGAACTTAAAAAAAAAAAAAAACAGAAGGAAGTGTATCAAAATCTCAAAACTGGTTATCTCTGAATGGTGATGTTATCACTGAGTTTTATTTTCTATAATCATATATTTTACCAGGGGAAACATTTTTTCAAAAGAAAACTCGTCACATTATTGTCCAACTAGGGAGACCACATGTGAGAGGCCAGGAGTCAGGCATACCTTAAAGTCAGAAGAATGAGGTCTGGTCCTGGCTTGCCTTTACCTTGTCTTTGGTCATTGTCTTAGCAACACAAAATCATTCAATACCTTGCAGCTGGCTTGGGCTCACTTTCAAGTGACCTTTTAGTGGGACGGGAGTATTGGTGACCAGTTCTGTCCATAGCCTTGACTCTTAAAAGAAGTGTTCATGTGCTTTGTAGCTGCCTTCACTCTGCCAGAGGCCCCAGCTGAATCAAATAGGAACCATGAAGGCTTTGCCTCCAGCCAACAATAGAAAAACCATGAGTTACTGAGTTATTTTTTTGTCTTTTTTTATTCTCTGAAACTTATAGTACAACAGTGAGTATGACTTCACACTGGAAGAAATCGCAACTTGTAGACTTTTACAAGTCCCCTGGACTCCTCTAGAGATGTTCTGAGGAGGAAATAAATGAGCCAGTAGGTCTGACAAGAGAGAATGTTATGATAGATGTTATATTAGTCTTGACTGAAATGGCTTTCTCTCCTGATGCTACCCCCGGACACTGAACAGGATAGTAGTTTCTACTTTTTCCTCTTTTTATCTTTCTTTTGACTATGCCAAAAAGGTAACATTGGGTTTTTTTGAATGAGTAAGTGAACCTCAAATGGGGGACTTCCCTACCCCCTTACTTCTAAGATACAACCAACATTAACAATCTACTCTTTATTATTCTACTCATTGGAACTGATCTGCTGGGGAATAAATTTTAACTCTTCCATTTGCCAGCAACCTTGGACAAGAACTTCACCTCTTTGTACCTGTTTCTTCATGTATAAAATATGGGTAATAATATCTATCTCTTAGGGCTATTTTGAGAATTAAGTAAGTTAATATATGTTAAGCACTTAAGACAGTGCCTGGCAATAGTAAGTGCTCAATAAATGTTGCCCCCCCCCCCCCACTAAATATGAATGAACATTTTTTTTAAAACTGAAATGTGATTGCCCTCTACATTTCAGCCTTATAAACTATTTTTGTTTTTGTTTTTGTTTTTCACTTCACAATATATCCTGGATGTTGCAATCCACATTACTTACTTTTGCTCATTTGCAAAGTGTTCCTTTGGATAAATTTATAGAAATGGAATTTCAAAATGGAAAAGCAGTTTTTCTCTATAAGTTAATGTCAATAATAAATAAAATATCATGGTTGTAAAAATCTTCTATGAGGTATACATCAATCCTTAACAATGCAGATAAAGTGTTTGAACTGGTAACCTGAATATATTCTACTTTACCTCTGAATTAAAAGAATTTTCAGAAAATCAGGTGGTAGTTTTGTTTTCTTTTTTTTTATACCAAATTCATCGAACTATCCCAAAGAGCATTCGTTTGTGTTTATTGTTCACTATCTTGTGTTCAAGTGTCCCTCTGCTCTTGAAAGAAAAAAAAGGAAAGTAGTAATGCAGCTTGTATATGACAGGGCTGCCTGAGGCCCTGAGCTCTAGGGGCAGGTCGTGATCCTTGAAGTCAGGTATGGTTCAGGTATTTAATCAGGGGCATCTACTCACTGTAAAACCAGGGTAACAGACTTGAGAAGATATGACACAGATGGGAGGCTTCACATGGGGAAAATGAGTGAGGAGAGAATATAGAAAGAAAAGATACATAACATACTTGTGGAGGCTACAACTACTGACCTCCCCATTTGAGGTTCACTTACTCATTCAAAAAAATATGTTTTTTTAATGCACTATGAAAGATGCTAGGCATACCAATTTGAATGACAGCTTCTGTCTCTGTGCCTACTTCCTTTAGAGCCAATTACAACAGAGTGGGACAGGTGCTTTGATGAAGAAAGTACTAGGTGCTCTGGTACCCAGAATTGTATTTGTCTGGAAGGGCTTTCTGGAGGGAGTGATGTTCAGGCTTAGTTCTTTCCTGGAAGAATGAGGATGGAGGCAAAAGTGGAGGAGAAGAGTGTTCAAAACAAAATAGCACATGCAGAGGAAAAGAGGCAAAACAAACTGCCAGTGGTCAGTGTGGCCAGAACATATGATGAGGTTGGCAGAGGTAGGAAATGGGAAAACTTGTGGCTGGAGAGGCATAGCCTGGGTCCTGAAGGGCCTTCTTAACTACATTCATATATTCGACTTATCCTAAGGGCAATAGGAAAAAACTTAAAATTTTTAAGCAGAGCGTGACAAGATCAGGTGTCCATTTTAAAAAGATCACCCTTTGACATAAGTAGATACTGTTACATTAGGTTTCAATTGGGATGGTGGAGCTGAGGATGGGAGAGGAGTGGACAGATTGGTAACATGGTCAAGATTAGCTGAAGGGGGGAAGGAAATGGTGAGGAAGAGTTCTCCAAGGTAGAGAACTCAACTTGGAGTTGAGAACCCAACTTGGGAAACTGAAGATGGCAGAAGAAATATAGAACTATGGAGGAAAATAATGAACTCAGTTTGAACCTGTAGAATTTGAGGTTCCTTTGAGAGGCTAATGGATGATGTTTGGGAGCTCAGAAGAAAGTCTGATATGGTAACTTCAGCGTGGGAATGTTAGAGATGGCTGGTTAAGGTACAGACAATGGAAAATAAGCCCTCAAAGAAAGCTCTTGCTAGAAAGAAAGACAATCAGAAGGCTCTTTTTTTCAGCCAAGCACTTATGTGGTTGTAGTATAGTTTTCTACCATGTGCAAGGCAGTATTCTAAGTGCTGGTGATGGGGCAGTGAACAGGACAAAATCTGTGCTCCTACGTAGCTTATGTTCATTGTAATTAAAGGAAAGACAAGTAAATGTAATTTTTAAAAAGGTGCTTATTTATTTTGAGAGAGAGTGTGCTTGCACACGCAAGTTGGGGAGGGGCAGAGAGAGGGAGAGAGAGAGAGCTCTGTTGGCACAGAGCTTGACACGGGGCTCGATCCCATGAACTGTGAGATTGCAACCTGAGCTGAAACTGAGAGCCCAACGCTTAACTCACTGAGCCACCCAGGCACCCTGTAAATACGTACTTTTAGACATAGACACTGAAGAAAAATAAGGCAAAATATGGGGATAAAGAATGATGGAGAGGAGAGAGGCTCTTTTTGAATGGGGTGGTTAGAAACTCAGAAGAGTTGACAGTTTGAGTGAAGACCTGAATAAAATGTAGGAATTAGCCATGGGAACACCTTGTGGGGGAGGGGGGATGGATGGTGGAGAGCATTCCAGGTAGAAATGGCAAGTGCAAAGTTCCTGAACTTGACAGGTTCAAAATAGGGTAAGAAGGCCAGTGTGGCTAGGAGAGAGGTCATGGGAGAGAAGTAGAGATGAGGCAAGAGAGGATGGCAGGGCCAGCTCCTACTAAGCCTGAAAGGCCATGGCAAAGAGTTTGGGTTTTATTATAAGTGTGATGGAAAGCCATTGGAGGGTTAACAGCAGGGCAATGACATGATCTGAATTACATTTTACAAGTATTGCTCTGCTGTGTGGAGAATCATTTTTTGGGTGGCCACAGAGGAAACAGGTGATGGGTTAGGAGGCTAAGGCAGTCATCCAAGGGTTAGGAGGCTAAGGCAGTCATCCAACAGAGGGTGGCGGCTTGGACCAAAGCTGTAGTGGTGGGAAGTGGATTGGATTCAGATACATTTTGAAACAATAGGTGAGAAACTTGCTGAAGGATTAGATGTAGGGGTAGGGAAAGAGTAAAACCAAGGAAGACTCCTCCTAGGTTTGTATTTTCACAATTGGGAAAACAGAGGGGAGGGGGAAAGGATAAAGAGTTTGGTGTGAAACTTGTGAAATTGGAGATGTGTTTTAGACTTTCCAAGAGAAGCTGCTGAATAAACACCTTCCAACACAGGCAATAGAGTACTAACCAGATTTCCACTCGCATGGTTGTCTTTTTTTTTTTTTAATCTCACAGGTCAGTACAATTAAGGGTCAGATATGAGCCTCAGACCGGTATATTGGGACCTCTAGCACTGGCTTATTACACACATTCTCAACAGGGTGATACTCCAGTGAGGTAAAAAATGATTCGTAAGGGATGAGAAAAACCTTAGATAATACAGTGGTATGTGGCCTTCAGATCTCAACCCTACTTGACAAAATCTTATTCCTTAGTATTTAATTTCTCCCATTAGAATTTACATTTAATTAGGGTTGCCTGGGTGGTTCAGTCAGTTGGGTGTTGGACTTTGGCTCAGGTCATGATCTCATGGTTTGGGAGTTGGAGCCCTGTGTCAGGCTCTGTGCTGACAGCTCGGAACCTGGAGCCTGCTTTGGATTCTGTGTCTCCTTCTCTCTCTGCCCCTCCCCTGCTCACACTCCTGTCTCTGTCTCAAAAATAAATAAACGTTAAAAAAAATTGCATTTAATTAATTCAAAATTTTCTCCTTGAGAGGTGATCATGAAAAAGCAGTTGAAAAATCACTGGCCTGGCTTAGTAGAAGAACATGACCTCTGGGTGGCAGACAGACTGGGTATGAATTCTGGCTCTCCTACCCAGACATGGTACTTAAACTTCTCTGAGCTTCACTTTCATCATTTAAATGCCAATAGTATTGTTTACCTCAGAGTTATGGGAAAGATAAAATGAGACGATGTGCCTGGCATATAATAGATGACATAATTATAAATTTTCTTTCCCCTTTGCTCTTTCTCCCCTCCCTAGGAAAGAGATTATTATAGTTAAGGAAGTACAATAAACTGAATAGGGATCTAATCAAGAAGGATGACAGACTTAAAAACTCGCTGGAGAAAAAGAAACAGCTTGGACAAGGGGCCTGATTAAATATTGTGGGGAGGAGGGAGTGTAAAGAGAGGAGTCTAAGGTAGTTCTTGAACGATTTGACACCCAAAGCAAAGCCACCACTAAAGGTTCTTAGCTGACGGTTGAAAATGGCATCAGGGGAAGATTATTCTGGCGTCTGATTTATATTCCACTGGAACAGGGACTAGAGGAAGGGAGCGCATATTAATTGTGATGGACTTGGCATCTAAAGATGTGGGTGTAGAAAATGTTGAACAATGGGGGTTGGGGAAATTAATTACGGTCATTCTCTATTTTGAAATATCATGCAGCCAGTACAATTGTTTTGGAACAATATTTCAGTGGCACGGGAAAACACTTTTAATAAAATGCAAGCATACTACAAAACAGTATGAAGCCATTTTTGTCAAACGTTGTATACCTTGGTAGGAAAGAGATCAAACTGTCTCTGGGGTGCAATTTTTTCTTTCAATTTTAATTCAAAGAGCTTGTATTGCTTTCATAACCAAAGAAAAAACTCTTATCCGAAAGAACCTCTCTGACTTTGCCACTTACTGCTTTCTACCCTGGCCAGCAGCGGAACTCCCAGGCTCCCGAGGACCCACATTCCAGTACTATCCCAGCCCCTCGGAGGGTGTGGCCCCGGAGGTAGGAGACCCGGGAAAAGGCGGGCACCGGTGAGGCCGCCCCCGCCTCCGGGCAAGCGCAACGTCTGGACCACAGGAGTTGTCAGGGGGTCGGGCAGCAAAGGTGGCCACGCGCCGGGAAGCGCTCAGAGCCAGAACTCTCCCCGCTTATTACGCGCCCGGTGTGGGCACTGGGAGGGGCAGGACGCTGGCCTCAGGGCCCGCCTGGACTGCCGAGAGCTGAGAGGGCGGGAGGCCGAGGGCCCCTCCAGCCGTTTTCCCAAACTCCAGCCCCAAAGTAGCCGGAGGGGAACACCGCCAGCCCGCGCGCCAGCCGAGCCTTCAGTGACTGACGGGAGGTGGGAATGTGGGCGGAGCCTCACGCGCGAGCTGTGATTGGAGCAACAAACACCTCCCGGGGAGAGAGGGAGGCTGAGACGGCAAGGATGCGCAGAGGCGGGTGCTCAGAGCCCTCTACGTGATTGGCTAGAAGAGAGGGAACCGGGTGCTGTTTCGATGATTGGCAGGCGGTAGACAGCCTTCGGAAACGGCCTTGGCTTCGCCCATTGGCATACTGAGAGAGTGGGCGGGATTGGTTCATGGTGTGGTGCTGATGATTAGCTGGCGGCTGAGAGTTAGGGTGTTGGGGAGAGAGTGGGGTTGGGGGGCTACTGGGGCAGCGACTTCTTCCCTCTTATTGGCTAGCGAAGTGAGCGGGGGTGGTACGAAGGGCCAGCGACTGCCTGGGATTGGCGGGCGCTGCAGTGAGTGACAGACAAGGGGGCGAGCTGCGCGACCAGCGGTTTGTTTTTCGGAGCGTTCCTGAGGTGGAGAACGGTGGCCGGACGGAGCGACTGCGGGACTGAGAGACGGGCGGGCGGGCGGGCCGAGCGGCGCCGCCGAGGCCGGGCTGGGCCGAGCCGAGGAGCGCCGGGGATGTAGCGGGCCACCCTGCCCATGCCACAGCGCCCGGCCGCGGGCGGAGCCGGAGCCGGAGCCTGGGGAGGCGGCGGGGGCCCCGAGCGCAGCCCGCGCCCCCCGCGCGGAGCCAGGCCCGCTGCCGTCCCCGCCGCCCGGGCCCCCGGCATGCAGCTCCGGCTGCGGAGGTGACACTCGGGTCCGAGCCGCCGCCGCCGCCATCGCCACCATGGGTGAGTGTCGCCACCGCCCCGGCCTCTGCCCGCGCTGCTTCGCGTCGCCCCGCCCCGGGCTGAGGGGAGGAGGACCCTGGGCCGCCGCCTGACAGGCATGGACAGCCCGCCCGGCCCGGGCTGCGGACCGCCGGCGTCCGCCCGCCCCGCTCGAGGCTCGGCAGCCCGGGCGGGGGTTCGGTTTTTCTTGGCCCGCCGGGGCGGTCCGGGCCGGCGGAGCCCACTGGGCAGCCTCCTTCCGGGCCGCGCGGCAGGCGCATCCCGAGGAGGAGGCGGCGGAATCGAGGGCCCGTGCTCAGCGGGGCAGCCCGCTCCGGCCCGAGCGAGCCGGACCGCGAGCCCGAGGGCGGGGGAGCGGGAGCTCAGTGTGGGGCCCGGGCTGGAGGCTGGTGCAGGCCCAGCTGCTGTTGTGTCTTTTCCTTGATTTGCTTTTTTTTCCTGCCTGTGTCATTTCCTTCCCTTTGCTCACACAGGCCGGCCAGCGAGAGTTCCCGGGGCTTGCTCTCCAGCCCTGTGCGCGCCCCAGCTCAGGGGGGAGGGCGTGCGGGGAGATAGGCTGGGAGGTGATTAAAACGACAATCTCTGTTATCAGCAGCGCGGTTGAGAAATGCGAGACGCATGCAGATTGCCGCAGGTTAGGAATTGGTCGGGGACTGCCAGTGAGTCCTACTTTTTGAAAAATACGGTTGCAGTGTTTTACATTTATTATGTTTAGTTAGCGGCATCCCTGAAATTATGTAACTTTTTAAAGGAGCATTCGCTATGTAAAAGAATCTGTTCAGGCATTTTTTTTTTTTTTACCAATACTTGCGATTTCTTTTGTGAAGATGTAATCTAAGAATCGCTTTTAATGACTTCCACACGCGGCATTTGACATTTTCATGTCCTTTTTGGTAATTTAGCAAATGATTATTGGACTAGGTTATGAAGCAAGTAACATTTTAGATGTTCTTTGCTGCTTTTGTTGGATCAGTTACTGTGATACTGTTGTCCACAATCACAAGTTTTGCAAAGTGTTTGGTATTGTCCTAAAAAATCAAGGAGTAAATTTCAGTGAAAGGATCCTTTGCAAAGGCATTCATTGCATCTGTGAAGTGCCCACGTGAAGAGGGAATGCTAATATTTGCTTTGCCTTATAGCAAGGTCAAGTCATTTTTGTAGAAGGTTAAGTGTATGCTGTGTCACATTGGGCAGATATTGTTTTGCTGCCCGTCTCTACACTATGGCTTTGAATGAATTGCCTTGTTCTGTTCCATGCTGCCCGTGTACAGAAATGGATGGGTTTGGTTTGTTCATTTGCTGGGTTTACTGCTTCCTTCCCATGCTTTGCTTCGAAAGTGCTTGCTCTTCTGGGGTAAGTCTCCTGTGACAGTAAGCAGAAAAGGAACCCAGTAAGGCCTGTGATTTAAATCTAGAATTCAACAAATACTTATCAGACATTTATTACTATAAATGGGGCACATAATTCTTCTTGTCCTCCCCTTCAACATTTATCTTGTGTTTTGGAATTTGATGATCGAACTCAATCCTTGAATTGGTTTGTGATAGTCTTTCCTCTTTGTCTTGTGAGGGCAGTCTTAAGTCCCAAAAGGGAGTGTGTATTACTTGAGGGTGGGCTGACTCCCATTCCCCACTTTCTGGACTGCTAAATCAGTAAGAGTGCACAGATGTGTTGATTACATTTTAGTATCTAACATGAAAATAGATGTCACCCTGTTTTCACATTTCAAGACGTTTAAAAAATATACTTTAAGTGTATGAGTATATAGAGGGACAGTGATGGGGAGGAAAGGAACTGTATAGGTAGGGGCCAGAACCCCAGAGAAAAAAAAGGGCCCTATCATTTGTCTGCATGTCAGTTTTACGTAAAGAAACTGAGGCATTGAGAGGGGAAGTAACTTGCATGGTGGCTGCAGTATATTAGGCAAGTTGGTTTAAGAACCACTGCCTACCTTTCTTCAGCAGTTTCCTCTCATACTATTCTCTGTTTTTTGTGGATGACCTTGATATGCAATTAGAGCTAGTACTGAATCTTCCAGAACCTACCTAGAACTTTAATTTACTTTATATAAGGTTCAGCAAGGATATGTGTACATGCACGCGCACACACACACACTCACAGAGTCTGTTTCTTAAATACTGGTTTCCACTTTGGTGATGTATGCGATGAAAATTCAAATTCCCAGGTTAGTTTCCTTTAGTTGCTGTAGTTCTAAATAAATTGAGATCAACAAGAGGTTGATAAGAGAGACGTACAGAATTATTAGTATATTCATTATACTTGTTAAACTTCAGCCCAGTGAGGAAAGGATCAAAACTAATTTGACTCCCTGCCCTGTAGGTTCTTTGGTTAACAGTCATGTTTCCCTGAGCTGTTCAAAGCCCCACACTCAAGCTTGTTTGGCAACTTGGGTTGGTAATAAAAACAGGTTAAATTTTATATTGGCTGTTAGCCTCAGTAAATTTTTAGTGGGAACTACACTTATCCCTGTAAATAATAGGAAATATGGAAATAATTCACCTTTTTAAAATTTTTTTTTTGGCTTTGATACTATGGCTATTAAAAAAATTCAGATTAACTGGTCATTTTTGTTGGTCACGCTAGAATTCTCTCCCAGTTTTATTTATTATTTATTTTTTTTAAGTTTACTGTACTTATTTATTTATTTTGAGAGAGAGAGAGAGCAAGAGCAGGGGAGGGGCAGAGAGAGAGAGAATCCCAGGCAGGCTCTGCACTGTCAGCACAGAGCCCAATGTAGGGCTCAAACTCAGAAACTGTGAGATCATGACCTGAGCCGAAATCAAGAGTTGGACACTCATCGAACTGAGCCACCCAGGTGCTCCTATCCCAGTTTTAGTAATTATGTGGCAAATGCTGTTAGTAACACTTGAGACTAATTCACGGGTGTTTATTTGGACTTTTTGTATGTGCATTCTGAAACTTAGTGGGAAGTGTTTTTGAAAAACATGTAACAATTTGGAAATGTTACAGGAAACTATAGTAAACTGAGTACAGGATTAAGGATGGTGTGGTTCTGGTTTGATAGCTTGGTTAGAAGTCAGAATCATTGTGATTTACAGACACCTTGCATCTCTAAAGTTCCAACAACCTTCCGAGGCTCCTTCCAAAGCTAACTGGGAGCTCCCCGTTAGACCAGTCTCTATATAGACTCTGGTCAACAACTGTTTTGATTGAAATTTGGGTCACAATTTAATGAGTCAAGCTGGCCATGTGTTGACTAGGTTTCTGATATTTTTTAAATGACAGTTGGACTTTAAAACTGAATTTTAGGCATTTATAAAAAGTAAATATCTATCCAACTGAGTGTTACTTAGGGGAATACATAAAAGATAAGAAACCGTTTTCTTGGTCCTGTCTACGTAAGCTATTCCTTTATTCTTTGCCCATTTGAATGTCTCTTATGTGTCAGGTGCAGTATTAGGCCCTGTATCTGCATTTATCCTGTCCTTAAGAAGTTACAGTTAGGTAAGGTGAACCAGAAACATGTAAACAAATAAGTGCAAGGAGTTGTTGTAGGTACTTTGTCAAAACTGTGTAAAGATTCATAGGAAGGAGACATCAATTCTGTAGTTTTGGGATAAACATACATAATCCTATAGTCTCCAGACCTTTGGGTTAATTTCATTAAACATTAAAATAAAATATAGTGGTGATATGTTGATTCTTATGAGGAAGCAATGGCTTACTTTGTAATATGTATTTTTAAAGTTACTTTAAAAAAAATTTGTTTTTTAAAGTGGGCTCCGTGTCCAGTGTGGAGCCCAACACAGGGCTTGAACTCACGACCCTGAGATCAAAACCTGAGCTGAAATCGAGAGTTGGACAAAACCAATTGAGCCACCCATGTGCCCCCCCCCCCATTAGTTATTTTTGAAGGGCTGTTATGGGATATCCCAGAAACAGAAAAATAAACACCAGGATTTGACTTTGAGATCTAGCAAAGGTTCAACCATATCCATGAAGGAAAAAAGTTTCTTATGAATTGAGGCTCAGACCTTTTTGCTTATACTTCTATAAAATGATGTTTGCCCAGGTATTGACAAGGTGGAGGCAGTGGGAGTGTGAGAAATGTCACGAAGAGTAAGATAGTAAAATCTGACAAAGACATTCTGAAGACAGCATCTCCTGGGTGAGCAGTATACACAGATGATCTGGGAGAACTGGGTAAAGAGTTGGCCACATGAAGAAATAACATTGTTAGTTAAGTGAACACAACAATTAAAACATTACTGTAGGGATTTGTATATATGGAAAGAGGTGTCTGACATAGTAAACAGATGTTACACAGGACAACAATGTTTACTGAAGGACATGGTGCTACTGGAAACTTTTCTGGGGTTTTAGCCAAGGGGATTCATAAACAGGAGTGCCTTAAGACCCTGCTTTTATTTTATTTACTTAAATGTTTATGTATTTATTTTGAATGAGAGAATCCCAAGCAATCTCTGCACTGTCAGCGCAGAGCCCGATGCGGAGCTTCATCCCATGAACTGTGGGATCATGACCTGAACCGAAATCAAGAGTCAGATGCTCAACTAACTGAGCCACCCAGGTGCCCAAGACCCTGCTTCTATTTATTTATTTTATGTTTTATTTTAAAATAATGTTTATTTATTTTGAGAGTGAGAGAGCGTGCAAGCAGGGGACTGGCGGGGGGCGGGGGGAGAGAATGAGAGAGAGAGAGAGAGAGAGAGAGAGAGAGAGAGAGAGAACCCCAAACAGACTTTACACTGTCAGCACAGAGCCTGATGGGCTCAAACTCACAAACTGTGACATCATGACCTGAGTCGAAATCAAAAGTCGGATGCTTAACCGACTGAGCCACCCAGACGCCCCAAGACCCTGCTTTTAGAAAGAAGTAATAGTTCATTCTGGAAGATTGACTTCCTGCTGGAGCTAAGGAAAGAGGAATATGCTGCCTGGCAGCCCCCATACCATAGGTCGGGGTATCCAGAGAAGAAGTACATGCTGCTGGATAATTATGGATAGCCGTCCACTTAAGACTGCTTAAGAGCTTCCACTTTTCAAGTCTGAACTCTAATCCTAGTTTCATAGATCCCTTCTTTTTATTTGCTATGAATACTTGCCTCCATAGTCATAACCTCTTAATCTCTAGAATTAACTTCTTCCTCTGTGCTTCTTCCTGGTAGCTTTTAAGTGTGTCAAACCACCTCCATCCTCAGGAAATCTTTTCAAGGTGATAGCACACTATTACCCCAGCCTCAAGTTGTTCATGTGTAAAGTTCACAAATGAATTGTTGATTTCCACTACTTCCAACTTCCTTTTAATCTCCAACTTCTTGATTCCCTTTAAAATTTTGTTTCTGCCTCCATCACTGTATTGGACCTGCCTGGTCTGTGCCTGCTACTGTCTTTCTTTGGTCCTGACTTGCTGTGGTGTCACTCTTGTATTTTTCCAGACCTCTTAAAATCTTTGCCAGCATACCTTCTTCGTACTCTACTCACTAAGGATTAATATTCATTGAGCTTCAATCCCTGACCCAGTTTTCTTCCCCTCAGCCCCTCACTTGCTTTTAGGTCCTTTCTTAAGTTTATTTTTCTAATCTCTCCTACATAGCTGGAAAAGCTTGCTTTTCTGAAAGAATCCTTATTCTATTAATAGTTATATAAAATCATCTATGAAACCTCTTGCTAATCACGCTGTAAAGAATTTTTTTACACGGATGTATTTATGTGCTCTAGTTTGTATATTGTCTAAATCAATTGCTTTACTTGTGTAACCTTGTATTTCGGTGTCATTCATTTACTCCTAGAGTTTGAACAGCTTGAAGTATCTTTCAAAACTATCTAATGTATAACACATATTAGTACTCAGTAAATGGTTATTGGTAATGACTAATAAAAGTTCAGGAATAAAATTAAACATTAGGATAGATTAAGTAGTGTCCAGTCTTTTCCCATTGACCTTTCTCCATTGAAAATAATAGCCAACATTTTTTTAGCATTACTAAGTGTTAGGTACCACGAGGGAATAATTTGTAAGTTCGTTTTTCTTTTAACTCTCACAGCAGCTCTGTGATATGATATATTTATTTATCTCCATTTTATAGATGAGGAAATTGAGGTTTAGGGAGAATAGTGATTTGTTCAAAGCCTCCTTAAATCCAGGTCTTTCTGACTACATATAAATGACTGCTGAACGCTAAGAAAGCTGCTATTTGTTTTTAAAATTTTTGTTTGATTGTTTTTATTTTTAAGAAATACCATACTGGAGGGTTAATAATTAAGTTAAAATCTCAATCCAGGAAGAAATGCCTAAAAGAGCCACTTGATTTACTTCCTGTCTTTATCCACATCCTCAGTTTGAAGTATCAGTTTAAGAACCTGTCTGCCTCTAGCCATGTTTTCGACTTTGACACAAAATCAGATTCTATTACCCTGTGTCATTTGTGTCAGTTATCCCGGGTTTCAGGAGATAGTGCCAAACCATTCCTCAAATGTGTTCTCAGCGCTGGAACTACCAAACAAGTTTATCCATGAAGTAATGCCAGGAACTGGTTAGCTTCCTGGAAACAGAATTTGTCAACCTGATAAACCAGCTCTTATAATAGCATCATCTTACACAGAATTAGAAACGCTTTCTGTAGTCCTGCTTGTTGTGGATTTGACTTAAAAAGCATGCGTCTCTGTGTGTACTCACATCCATCTCAGTTCAGTATCTGAGTTTAGACAACAACAGAAATTACCAGTTCTCAGAGTGGTTATCTTGATAATGAAAACTCCATGTATTCTGCTGTTAGGAATATCACTCACTGGATGTGCCTCAGAAAACACATATCTAGTCATGATCCTCCTTATAGTGATCCCAATTTACTGTTACAGTTGGTCCAAACATCGTATACACATATTAAATATACATAATATATAAGCTTATGTATATTGTATATATAAGCCAATCTTCCTAGCTTAGATGTTATGCTCTAATTTTTAAACTTTTGTTGGGAAGTTAAAAAAACAAAATATGCAAGTCTCTTTCTTTAAGGAGCCTATAGGAAAATCACTAGGAAATATAAAATAATTGATGGGATGTATGTGTTTTAATTTTGACAAATGTCTTTTTGTAGGTACCCACTTTCTTTTTACTCATTATCCCATTTATTTATCCTTTTGGTTCTACATCACCTCTCAAACATACTTTGGTATATATTTTGAAATGGAATTAGATAGGAAGCTACTCTACTCATGTTTTTCCTGCACATTTTTAAGTCTAATTTTACTTTTATGAGCAGTCAGAAACCTCCACAATGGGCACCTTTCTCCTTCCTTTCCTGCACCTTGTCAGAGGGCATGTAGGGTACCTGAGCAGATTTGATCTAGAAAGAAGAGAGGCAAATAGCACAGATTTACTTCTTATACTTCAGGCTGTTCTTTCCTTTCCACAAGGTATTAGAATATTTCCAAGGCATGATGATGAAAGGCAAAAGATAGGTGCTCTATGGGTGGAGTCTTTTGTACTTGCTTCTTTTAAGCTATGCTTCTGGTCCTCAAGTGACTCAGTCGTCACCAAAACAAGTGTAACAACTCATCTGTCATGTTCCTTTCCAGATCAACAGATTTATTTTCAACTCCCAAATGCTATTTGAGTAGACAAGGATGTCTTGAAAGACCTGGGAGAATTTTGCAAAACATGGAATTGGGCTGGTTTGTGTTCTGGGTTTTGGCCACTTGTCTTCAATGCATGAGAATTCCAGTACTCTGCTATTTCAAGAAAAGGGGATTAAAAGTAATGCCAGTAAGGCAGAGACAATGCATTGCTTGGTCAGTTAGGGAAGAAAAACAATAGAACTGCCTTTTCACTTCCCTGTGGGAAGCAGAAGGCCTATAAACTTGTAAAGAGTTGGGAGGGGGGGTGCTCAAAGGCTAGGCATGTAAAACAACTTCTGTTCAAAGCAGCTACCTTGAGGTCCTTGTTTGGTACCTTTTAAAATGTGCTTTTCTAGGGGCACCTGGGTGGCTCAGTAGGTTAAGCATCTGAGACTTCAGCTCAGGTTTTGATCTCATGGTTTGTGAGTTCAAGAGCCACATCAGGCTCTGTGCTGACAGCTCAGAGCCTGGAGCCTGCTTCGGATTCTGTGTCTCCTCTTTCTGCCCTCCCCTGCTTGCTCATGCATCCTCCCCTCCCCCCCGCCAAAATAAATAAATCTTAAAATAATAATAAATAAATAAATAAATACACAAATACATAAATACATAAATAAATAAAGTGTGTTCTTCTAGGGGCAACTGGGTGCCTCAGTCAGACTCTTAGTTTCAGCTCAGGTCAAGATCTCATGGTTCATGAGTTTGAGCCCCACATCTGGCTCTGTGCAAACAGTGCAGAGCCTATTTAGGATTCTCTCTCCCCCCTCTCCCCTCTCCTGCTCTCTCTCTCTCTCTCTCTCAAAATAAATAAACTTAAAAAAAATTTTTTTTAATGTGCTTTTCTACCTGGGATGCTTTAAGAATAAGTCTGTGTGTGACTCTGTCCCATAATCAGCTCTCCATGAATTCATCTTTTCACTCAGTACCCTACTACACTGTGCTGGTTGTTGTTCACTCCATCTTTTCATTTGTTTTTCCTGATTGAGTTTCTCTGGCACTGGAAGAATTGCCCTGTCTGAGCAACTCCCTTGCCGCCAGTGAATTGGTAAATATTGCTGCCAGAAATCTGATTGGAGATATGTTAAGAATCCATTAAAATTCAAATTGCCAGAGTCTGACCTCAGTTATCTACCTTTCAGAGACATCAAATGCATGTGATTATAGTTATAGGATCTGTCGTTTTACCTGGGCAGAACTTACAATTTTTAGTACTAATTTGCTGGTCTGTATTTTATTCTTAAGTTTTTATTTAAATTCCAATTAGTTACCATACAGTGTAATACTACTTTCAGGTGTACAATTTGGTGATTCAGCACTTACCTGTGGTCCATTTTAAAGTATCTTAGCCCATGTGCTCTCTTTCATTGCAGACGAACAGGAGGCATTGAACTCAATCATGAAGGATCTGGTGGCCCTCCAGATGAGCCGACGTCACCGGGTGCCTGGATATGAGACCATGAAGAGCAAAGACACGGGTCACCCAAATAGGCAGGTGTGTGTGGCCATGGCAGACCCACCTACAGTTGCTGGGAAGGGGTTTTCAAATGGGCAATATTTGAGACGCCAAGGATACTCTAATACCAGGTTAGAATGCTTTTGGCCCCTTTCTTTCAGAGTTTAGTAAATGGTGAGTGGTATATACCAGCCAGGTGTGGGTCCTGATCTGGATCCCCAAAGCCTTGTGCATCTGACCTTGTGTATAGTGTTGTATCTGTGGAGAATAAGAATAACTCCTTCATGTATTATGGGGACAGTATTCGTGTAACTCTTCCTTTACTGATTATTGGCAGATGTTTAATCCAGATTCATAATCTCTCAGGAGGTTTTTTAGCTACCTTACAGTGTATACTCAGGAAAAATTAGTTAATTTTAGTTTTAGCATATGTAAAATATAATCAGGAAGGGAAATTTACTTAATAAGATGTCACATAATATATTCTAAAGGTGACAATGAGTGATTTTATTATTTTTGTTTACACTTGTTTCCCCTTATAGTAACTTAGGTAGTTGAGAGTGTCTACTCTACTGAGAGTTGTGTGCTTCTTTAGGAAAATAGTTACTATTTTTATTAACAGTTAAACCTGTGCACTGTTGAGAATCTTTTTCCCATCTCTAGTGTCATTTACAAACTCCCTGTTTCCTGGGTACTTTGGCCTTCAGAGAGGAGTGAATGATGGGGAGCTTTCCTCCCTAGTGGATTATCTAGTGCTATATCATATGGCATATTTAGTGTATTTGGTGAAAATTTGTACATGCCATTCTCCTTTGTGGTTCACTTCCTTATCAGCTAACCTTCCTTCTCTTTCCTCATTTGCACCTCGTTTACCAATTCTTCAGAAGAATCCTTGGTTCCTAGAGAAAAAGTAAGGCCCTAGAACTTTTTCTGTCTAAGGTCTTGCTAGATATAGTCTCCCAGAGTATTTCCTGCCTTTAGGAAAACTGGGGACCCTGCATCCTTTTGTTTCATGATATAACAGAAGGATTAGCTTAGAAGGCTGGTTTGTTTTTATGGCTACCTTACAGAACTGGGGGAATAGGGCCCATTCTTTTACTATTTTCATACATTATTCTGTCTAATTGTGTGGATTCTGCCTTGTGGTAACTCTTTGCTATTCAAAGCTGCTTTTGGAAGGAGCATTTTACCAGAAGTGAGTCCCCTCCCCCAGGCTTGAGCCTAATGACCTCACTTTCCTTCCTGTCTTCCTATGTGGAGTGTGCTGCTCCAGTCAGCTGATCTTTCTCCAAATGGGGCTGATAGTGTGGATATCAGTTAGGTGAAAAGGGGAAGCTTTCTTGAGTTGGAAGGCCCAAATGGACCAGGCCGGGAAGAGGAGGGTGGCATGGCCTCTGATCATTCCTTGAAGGGAGTTACCTTTTAGAGATCCTTCTTTTTTTCCTTCTTCTTTTTTTTTTATGTTTATTTATTTATTCTGGGGAGAGAGTGCATGAGTGCACACAAGCAGGGGAGGGGCAGAGAGAGAGAGGGGGAGACACAGAATCCAAAGTAGGCTCCAGGCTCTGAGCTGTCAGTGCAGAGCCTGTTTTGGGGCTCAAACCAGGAACCGTGAGATCATGACCTGAGCTGAAGTCGGACACTCAACCGACTAAGCCACCCAGGTGCCCCTAGAGATCCTCTGCTTAGAGCCTAAAAACTAATATAAGAAAAGTCCTGATCTTTACTGTGCCTGCTGCTGTGTTATTGGAATAAAGTTAGTGGTTATGAAGGGAGAAGGCTGTGAAAAGGATTGACTGCTGGTTAAGAAGTAACCTTAACAAGAGGTAGTGGCTCTAAGGACCCACAATTTACTTGAATATCATCATACTTTTTCTGTTGCATGGAGGATACACATTATTAACCTCAGTTTTTTTGTTTTTAAAGAAAAAACACAGCAGCAGTAGGAGCTCAGCCCTTCTGAACAGCCCCACAGTAACAACAAGCTCATGTGCAGGGGCTGTAAGAAAAAGAAATTTGGGGGAAGGAACCACATTACTCATTAAAGCTAAAATGTGCTTTCAAATCTGATCCAAGTGCTGGAAGAGTGTGGAGTTCATTTCCCAGACAAGTCATTTTAGTGGATTTGTAGGGAGCACTGGTTACTTATAACCTGTATTCTGTGCTTTTAGCCACCAATTTGCAGAATAGTATTATTCATAAGCAGTGTCTCTCAGTGCTGTCCAGTATACTTCATGTGATGATAGAAGTGTTCTGTATCTGTGCTGTCCAATGTGATAGCCACTAGCCACACATAGCTATTGATCAACTGAGGAAGTCAATTTTAGGTTTTATTTAATTAAAAAAAATTTTTTTTAATGTTTATTTATTTTTGAGAGAGAAAGAGACAGAGCATGAACAGGGGAGGGGCAGAGAGAGAGGGAGACACAGAATCCAAAGCAGGCTCCAGGCTCTGAGCTGTCAGCACAGAGCCTGACATGGGGCTCGAACCCACAAACTGTGAGATCATGACCTGAGCCGAAGTCGGACGCTTAACCGACTTAGCCACCCAGGCACCCCAGATTTTATTTAATTTTAATTAATTTAAATTTAAATAGCCATATGTGGCTAGTGGCTACTGTCTTGGACAGTACAACTTTATATACTATAAGAGACTGTTGGTTTGCTGGGCAAGAAATTAAGTGCATGCTTGGAGGTGTTTAGCAATTCATTAGTGTACATTCATTCTTCCACACAGGTCATGTGTTTCTATACATTGTGATAAGCTCATTCATGAGAATCCTATCTAAGATTCTATTCCAGAGGCATGGGGGCTGGGGGGTAGTGAAGCTGTGGAACTGACATGACTGTTTAGAAATGGAAGCTCAAAGTTGTATGCTAATATCAGACAGAAGGGCAATGAAAATGTCAAGATCATTTTTCCCCCTTAATAAAGTCAAGGTTGTAGAATGGCCTCTCCTGGGAATTGTAGCAGATGTTCAGCTTCTGACCAGGGGAGGTATTCTTCAGCAAAATCCAAAAGGCGAAAGGGGGAGAAAGTCTCAGTGAATATATTTCTAGGAAGGATGGGGTGAGATGAAAATGGAGGAAACCTTTGGAGGGAGATGTGTTTATAGCTTAGTGTAATGAAAAGAACCTGGCCTAGGAGTCTGCCAGTGTTAATAATCTGTTAACGTAGGACTTTACAGACTGAATCCCTATTTGTTATTATTGTTGTTGTTTGCTTAGGCTTGGGATAGGATTAAACTGTATTCTCCATTACCAGTTCCTCTGCCAGAAAGTCCATACTTAGCAGAGAAGAATGAAAGATCAAAACCTAATTTAAATGGCTAAGAGATGCCAAATTGAGCTAGGAAATGTCAAATAGGGCTAAAGATTCAAATTGCAGAGTACCAGTTGAAAGTAACCAAGTGTTTGGTTAGAAAGGTTGCTTTTTCAGGCAGGGGATGGCGCTGACAGAGGCAAAGGGCACTTACTGCAGCATGAGAAGCGCAGTGCTGGCCACAGGGCAGCGCTAAGATTAGCAGAGCCTTACGGGGCTCAAGCTGAACACAGCAAAGGAAAGCCAGAGGAGCTATGGATTGACAATTGCTGCGGAGCTGAGGCCTGGAAGAATTGGAAAACCTAATTTAATATCTCTGCTTAGCAGGACTTCAGGCATCCTCTTGCCTAAGTGAGCAAGCTAGGTAACTAATTGAAAAAGAGAATGCGTTTGGCAACAACTAAGCATTCTGAGCAGCTTTGGACGAACATGGGCAATGAGGTGCTCAACTATGAACTCTTTGCTAGGAGGTAGGATCTGGGTTCTCTGCATTCTTCCTCTTGTACGTTAGATCCCTGGAAGCCTACAGCCTTGTTAGAGCTGGCCGAACAATCTTAGATGTGTGGCCCATCCCAGTGTGTGGTTGGGGCCTACGGACAGTTTTGCAGGCGGTGATGAGCAACACCCCTTTAGCAGTCATCAGCTCACAGTGCTTTATCAATAGGTGCAATTTCTCTGTGAAGCTGACAGCTTAGTGTACTGAAAAGAGTACCGGCCTAGAAGTCTTGGAGTTGTTAATAATCCATTAACCTAGGATTTTACGGTTTACCGAGTGCTTTCAACAACAACAGTTGATAGCACTAACAACTGTAAGCATGTGTATGATGCTTAAAAGTTTGCAGAGTGCTTACGCAAAGGTATTTGGTAGAGCCAGGAAGCAAACCCAGATCTTCTGACTCCTGGTCACAGTAATTTTACTGTATATAAGTCTAATCATCTTTCTAAACCTCAGTTTTTCCATCTGAAATAATACCCGTTGTGTCTACCTCTTAAAGTTGTTGTAAGGTCACAGGCAGAATGTAAAGCATTTTGTACATCATAAAACAGATGTACAGATGTAAAGTGGTAGTGATTACATCACTCTGTTATGTTCTGGCACTGCAGGTATGAGTTCTAGTGAAAGCCTCTAATCAGAATTCTGCATACTGTCATGGAACTGAAAAGGTTAAGGTTTTCTACCTTTATTGGATTGTTATTCCTGTCTATCAGATAGTTCTTTGGAAATTTCTGAAGCTAGCCTAATTTCTTAAAATCCCAGGGGAGGAAGAAATAGAATCCTTAATTCCCGTTTCTCTCAAGTCTTACCAATAACTGGTAAGTAGAGGCTTGAATAGCATCCAGGCTCTGGGTCTGACTTTGCAGGTGTTCACTAGTGGGTGCTTCAGAATGGAAAAGTTGCTTTCCTCATTTCAGGCACTAGCAGGACAGGACTCTTGGCTATCAGTTCTAAAGGAGGAAAATTCTGGGGCTGTTCCTCCAGTATGGCCAGTGATTGAGCAGACTGTCTTTTGCTTTTACTGTGACAGACCTGGCTCTTCAGGACTTCCATTCTCTTTCAGAGGTTGTTGATAAGATTGTCTGGCTAGTTTGAAAATGAAACATAAAGCAATATATAAGCCTGATACTTTATTTTGTAAGAAGGCTGCTTTATTTATATTTTATATATATTTGTGCGTGTGTGTGTGTGCGTGTGTGTGTAGCAGTGGTTTATTAGGCAGCAATAGCTAAGCAATATACCATTCAATCATTGATTCATTCAGATGCTCACTGAGCTGCTCCTGCATGCCAGACACAGTGCAAGGACTGGGCATATAGAAAGAACTAGGGCAGAGAAGGTTGCTTTACAGTCATCTCTTCCGTTGCCCTTAGGACTTTCCAGACCCACACAAAATTATTTTTGTTGTCCTTTTTTTTTCTTTTCATTTTTTATCTTTGCAAAATAAGGACTCTAGTGCCAAAAATATGGGAGCCATTAAAGATACATAGCAAATACAGGGAAAAGGAGAGCTACAGAATCAGAGTGCACTCTGAACAATGGCTAGCTGAAACCTTTGTCAAATCCAGTTAGTTCACAAACATTTGTTTAATAAACCCAGATTTGTACAGGGATTCCTGGGAGCTTTCTTGGGTTGCATGTTCAGTTGTTGAGTTTAGACTTTGAGAAGGTTATTTCTACTTCAGTTTGGCATCATTGTTGATTACTCCTATTGTCCCTGCTGAGTTCCCAAATCTGCAGTTCAGCCAGGAGGCCTACACTATCTTCCTGAGATTGGCTGTGGTGGGCAGGCGACTTGAACTTGCCTAGACCTGAATTTTTATGCTGGAACTTCTTTTCTTAGCAGGGATGGCACCTCTCCCTTCAGTTCAACATGTGCCTGTAGTCAAGCCTCTTAGATATACAAAGAAATGTGTTATGTTCCCTGTACCCTGGGAGCCATACAGTCTTATTGGGAAATGAAAACTACATTAAAAAAAAGAAACTGAGGTAGGATGCAACTATGCCTAAATATATGATACAGATAGTGAGTGCCACGAAAGTGTAAGGTGAGCTTGAGCCGAAGGAGTTACAGTCATTTCTGGAGGGGGTAGCACTTAACTAGGCTGTGAAGGAATGTGTGAATGTTTAGCTAGGTGGACAGGAGGAAGGGTGGCACTCCAAGTCAGGCAACTGAAAGGCTAAAGGCTTAGGGCAAAGAACGAACCTGGCTTATTTCAGGAAATAGAGTGGGCATTGTGTGGGCCGGAGAGAGCAGTCCTGCTGAGGACAGTGTGAGATGGCTAGGTAAACTGAGTGAGCTTAAATTCCAGAGGACTTTGAATGACAGCTGAGGATTTAGACTTTATTGTATAGATCAGGGGTGTCACTGATTACTTTTTGAACAAGGAAGGGACGTGGTGAAAGTGGTGGTTAAGATGACTGAAACCGTAGAGGAATGTAGACTGTGTTGGCAGAGGGAGCTCAGAAGTGCAGAGGCCGCTTTATGAATCCAGGAGTAAGGGGAAAGGGTCTCAGTGAGAGTGATGACAGAGAGAATGGGAAGTGGGGTTCTGTCCCAGAGGCCTTTGAAGGGAGAATTGGAGGGGAGAGGAAGGAAAGAATCAAGTGGAACTCAGAGGTTTGTCTTCAGCCAAGAGAGCAGTGGTACCAATGTTAGAAATGGCATTGATGAGAAAGGAGACTAGTTTAGGAGGATGGTTGGTGCAAACATACATGTAGTGAGGTTGAGTTTGAGATCATAGTAAAAAAAAAAAAAATTCAGATTGTATGCATGTGTGTATGTGTGTTTTTGCAGGTCCACAATCCTTTATCTGCATTTCTGAAATCCGAAGGGTACTGGAAACTGAAAGACTTTTTTTTTTTTTTTTTTTTGGTAAATTTGTGGCAGACTCATTTGGCAGCAAGACCTGGTTTGAGTGGACGTAGGGCTGTTTATAGTCTTTCTTTATTCCACTTATTGTGAGTATTCACACATTTCACTACAAAAACTAGCTTGTACTGTGTTAACAGAAAAACCCTAAGTCTTAGGTGACTTAACACAATATGCCCAGTGTGGGGAAGGGAAGGACAGTGTTCCTCACAGTCAGAACCCTGATCGAGGGTGGCCCCACTGACCTGGAACATGTGGCCACCAAAGAAGAGAGTGTAGAACTCAGTTATGTTCCCAGCTCTTGGTCAGAACTAGTGATAAAGTCCCAAACTAACTTCAAGAGAGGCTAAGCAGGACAGAGGTGCGTGGGGAAATACCTGTTCATGTTCTGCCTGTGCCGTGGAAGCGCTGCCCCAGAGACCCTCCCTGGGGGGAGGCGTCGCATAATATATATGACAGGTACCATACTTCCTCTCTAAGCTAAAAAACGCATTCTGAAACCCTTTTCACCCCAAGAATTTTGGCTAAAGGCTAATGGGACCTGTGTTTTCATTTATTGAGCACTTACTATGTGCCAGGTACCATTCTCATGTCTTTACCTAAATATTTCATTTAATTCTTCTGATAACTCCATGAGATAAATATCGTTACTATTCGCACTTGACAGATGAGGAAACTGAGTTACAGATAGGTTAGTCAAATTCAAGGTCATAGAGCTAGGAGGTTGTAGAGCCAGGGTTTGAAGCCAGATGGTTTGACTCTGCTGTCACATTTTTAAGAACAACATATCTGCCTCAAATACATGGCAGACAGAGGAAGTTTTGCTTGAGAGATTGGGGCTGGTCATAGAGATTTGGAAATTTTCTATTTACAAGTTGCCTATTTTTTTATTATTAAAAAATTTTAAGTTCATTTATTTATTTTGAGAGAGGGTGGGGGAGGGAGGGAGCATGTGTGTGCCAGCATGAGCAGGAGAGGGGCAGAGAGACAGGAGACAGAATCCCAAGCAGGCTCGACGTTGTTGGCACAGAGCTTGAAGCAGGGCTTGATCTCAACAAATCATGAGATCATGACCTGAGCCTCGCAAGATCAAGAGTTGGACACTTAACCAACTGAGCCACCCAGGTGCCCCTCAAGTTGCCCATTTTTTATTCTTACTGAAGAGAGGATGTGAGGAAAGCAGGAGAAATCCAGAGGCCAAAAGTCCAAACATCAACGTGTGGGGGGAGGG
Source organism: Acinonyx jubatus (assembly GCF_027475565.1). Lineage (NCBI taxonomy): Eukaryota > Metazoa > Chordata > Mammalia > Carnivora > Felidae > Acinonyx > Acinonyx jubatus. The sequence continues at coordinate 45,085,628 of NC_069397.1, forward strand.
GTGGGAGAAGGCATGAGGAAGAGGCACCAGCAAAGAAGCAGAAGTGGTTAGAGTGGTGGCAGGTTCCCTGGGCTGGGATAGAGTCACAGAAGGCAGGGGAGGAGAGAACCTCATGAAAGAGAACTTGGCCACCAGTGTGAAATGTCTCAGAGAAGCAAGGAGAATGGTTGGCAGGAGAAATTGAATATATTTATCTTTATCGGAACTTTTCTTATCCATGGCTTATTCTGGTCAGCCTGACAGGGGGAACTTGGATTTAGGAACTTGGCAGATGTGGACACACCATGTGGTACATGCCAGCATCCTGCCCTAGAAAGGCTGTCACCACATCAAAGAAGGGATTCAGAGCCCTAAGCATCTTTGTTTACACTGCTTACTAATCACAAGCTTGGTTGGTCTTGAGTAGGAGTGATTTGTGGTTTAAGGCAAAAGTTTAAATTCCCTTTCTAACTGAATTCACACGAAATAGTGCTTGGATTATGGTCGTCATTAAATAAATTCATTCCTTCAGTCCCACAAAGGGACAGAGGGGATTTCTTTGTAAGTACATCGAAGTATAATGTCCCAGTTTATGAATAAGAGCTATTGCTATATGTTTTTTATTGCTATAAAAAATGAGATGAAAAGCAACAAAAGAATACAATTTTATTTTAAATCAACAGAGAGAAATAAATCCTAAGGGGCTTTAGTTAATACATCAATATTGGTTAATTAATTGTAATAAAAACAAATGTACTATAGTAATGTATGATGTTAATAATAAATGAAACTGTTTGGTGGGAGGAAAGGTATGTGGGATCTGTTTGCTCAATTTTTCTGAAACTCTAAAGCTGTTCTAGAAACAGAATCTGTTAATAGAAAATACTAACAGTGCAAGCTACACCACGGTGTGCTGGACTGTGAGCAGCAGCAGGTGAAAGGCTCTGGTAGCCCCCCTGCGGGGGCAGACAGGTTTTCAGACTTCGGTGAGCACTCGGGTACTCCCAAGCCAGCTGTGGGACCAGAGAGTGTAGGCAGCTGGAGGTGGCACGTCCGTGTGCAGTGGCATGTCGGGGCACTGTGCTGTGGAGGGCCCTTGCCAAGCTAACTGCTCAGCATTCCAGGGAAGGAGAAAAAGAGGACAGACAACTGCTGTCACCTGTGTAAACCTCAAATCCACACAGTAACTTTCTCTGCAGCACTGCCCCACCTTTCTGCTTGCACATGCCTGCATGTGCGCACACACACACACACACACACACACGCTCACACTCACCTGGAGTGCAGACCAGATGGGGCACGGTGCTTTTCCATTCTACTTCCTCCATCCCCATCTACTCACAACCTCAGCCAAAGCATCCCCTACTGGCTCCCCAGGCCCCATATCTTGCTGCGTGATTGGCACCTCAGTGTCCTGGTTCTGACTTCATTATTACTCCCATCTCCTCCATGAGTTCCAAGAAGTAAGGTCCCATTGAAACTCTGCGTCTGTGAGTAAAATAAACCTCCTTTTTTATTTTTATTTTTTAATGTTTATTTATGTTTGAGAAAGAGAGAGAGACAGAGCGATAGCAGGGGAGGAGCAGAGAGAGAGAGAGAAACAGAATCCGAAGCAGGCTCCAGGCTCTGGGCTGTCGGCACAGAGCCGGATGCGGGGCTCGAACTCACGAACTGTGAGATCATGACCTGAGCCGAAGCCGGACGCTTAACCAACTGAGCCACCCAGGCGCCCCAAAATAAACCTCCTTTGCCTGTGTGACACTTAAGTTGTGGCAAAGCATGATGGTTAAGAGCTGGGCTTCCAGGGTTTGAATCCTGGCCTTTTCTTTAAAGCATGGTGACCTTGAAGGAACTTATTTAACTTTATTGTCACTCAGTTTCTCCTGTAAAATAGGGACAATAATAGTATTTGTTGTGAGGATTTGCTTAATTGATACATGTAACAGGCTTAGAACAAGGCTTAATACATAGTAAGTGTTCAGTAAATGTTAGCTATTGTCATATGCTATTAATGGATGAAGTGGTCTACATGTTACATTAAAGAGTGAGAGGGCAAGATCAGAGCTGTGTTTTGAAGAGTTGTCACATTGCAGGTCAGCAGAGCGGGAGCTTTGCCATCCACTGTTTAGTATATGAACTTTTCAGGGACATGAAGCTCTTTGAGCCCCAATTCCACCTTGTCTTTAAAATAATGGGATAGAGGATGGCATTATTATATTTTGATTCAATGATTCTCAAGCTGTGGTCTAGGGATCCCTGGGAAGTTCCCAAGAACTTTTCAGGGGGTCCGTGAGGTCAAAACTATTTTCATATTAATACTAAAATGTTACTTGCCCTTTTTACCCTCATTCTCTTAAGAATGTACAGTAGAGTTTTCCAGCGGCTGCATGATACGTATTATCACAACAGATTAAAAGCAGAAGTTGACATGAGAATCCAGCTGTCTCCTATTAAGCCATGCATTAAGGAGATTTGTATTCTGTCACTAAACTCTAAAAATATAATTCTTTTTTATAACTGTGTTTATGTTAGCATGTAATATTTTTTAAATTGTTTTAAAATGAACAAAATAAATATAAATTTTGTTTTAATTTCTAATGTGGCAAATATCAGTGGATACAATCTATGCAAACAAAAGCTCTTTGAGGTCCTCAGCCTTTTTTTTCTTTTAATTTTTTTAATGTTTTATTTTATTTTTTGAAAGAGAGAGACAGAGTGCAAGCAGTGTTTGGGGGCGGGGGTGGGCAGAGAGAAGGGAGACACTGAATCCGAAGCAGGCTCCAGGCTCTGTCTGAGCTGTCAGCACAGAACCAGAGGTGGGGCTTGAACCCACGGATACAAGATCGTGACCTGAGCCAAAGTCAGATATTCATCTGACTGAACCACCTCAGCCTTAAAAAAAAAAAAAAAAAAAAGTTTGAGGACAAGAAAAAGACATGAGTGGGGGAGGGGCAGAGAGCAGGGGAGAGAGAATCCCAAGCAGGCTCCACACTGTCAGTGCAGAGTCTGACGCGGGGCTCAGTCTCAAACTGCAAGATGATGACCTGAACCAAAACCAGGAGTCAGAGGCTTAACCAACTGAGCCACCCAGGTGCCCTATCCTCAGTCATTTTTAGGATGTAAATTAGAACCACTCGTCCAGTTCAGTGGACTATAAGAGAATTCTAGCTTTCTCATCTCTTGGAAAAAAGAAGTTCTTTATGTACCCACCCCACCTTTTGCATTCTGTCCTGTTTCTGTCGACTTCTCTGTCTGCTCTGTGTTTCTCATCTAAAGATACTCTGAAACTTTCTTCTTTCTTCCAAGCCACAGCCTATTAATTTCTCTTTCTCAGTATACTTTTCACTCACTGTCCACTCTTCCTTTCCTCCATCTCTGTTATTTGTTGGTATCCTGACAGGCTTAGTTTTATTTTTTCACTATATGTGTTCTTTTCTTCTGTAATATCTCTTCCCTTTTCCTGCCATTTTAAACTCGCTTGCTCTTTACAGTATTTCTTCCTCCTTGATTTGTTTCTTAACATTCTAATGCTTCTACTTCCTCCTATTTCTGACGTTTACACTCAATTCTGTTCTCGCTCAATCCATTTAATAAATATTAGGCACAAATATTAGATACCATTTCCTTTGCTTGTCACTGGTAGTACAGAAACAAGATAGGTCCATAGGGTACCCATAGGCTACCCATGATAATCAGCTAAGACAAATCTGGAGACACTTCTAAGGTAACTTGTCCAGGGTCCTGCTTTATGCCACCAGGGGTAGTCTTGAAAGGGTCATGGAAATCCGTTGTAACAGCAGCAACCGCATGTCTACTATGTATGAGGTATCTTGTGTATATTATGTTGTTTAGTTCTCGTAGCTCTTCAAATCAGCTATGTTTAGCCTCACTGTACACATGGAAAACTAAGATTCATAGAGCATAAGTAACTTGCTTGTGGACTTATAGCTAGGAAGTATCCATCCCAAGATTTCTCTTTCTCTTCAGTCATATCAGCCAAGAAGGAAAGGTGTCCTGGCCAGGAGGTGATATGGTAGGAGAAACTCCAGAGCCAGTTGTAGAAATAGAGTGTAGGAACTTAGAAATGACATGTCAGCATAGCAGCTGAGCTGGGCAGCCACTTAGAGGTCTTGTCCTAAGAGCTTTGTTGCCCCTGAAGTTAGAACTCAAAGGCTACAAGTCACTGGAAAGGAATGCGTATGAGGTAGAGACGCTTAACGGGAGCCATCAGGGATGTTTGCCTAAGGTTGCTAAAGGACTACCTGAAGCTTACCTGGGAATGGCAGGATAACACATGCCAGAGAACCCGCTAACCTGTCTATCATTCCTTTGACAGAGTGACGTCAGAATCAAGTTTGAGCACAACGGGGAAAGGCGGTAAGTCTGCCTTCTGATCAGTGGTTGTGTTCACGTGTGCTGCGGTTCTCAGAAAGCATCGAGCTTATGGAAGCTGTTTCCCTGGAGTGATCCCTGTGGGCTCCCTGGCTAGATGATGGGGTTGATTTGGCATAAAAGGGCAATTTTTACTTTTGGCTTGGCTTACCAATTAAACTTTATTTTTGGTCTTAGGAATGGAAGCCATTTCAACTGCTTTTACTGTTTTTACTCTTCTGCTATTATTCTGCTCCTGTGGGGTCCACCATTTTGCTAGGGGAGGAAGTCAGGACTCCAGCCCTACTCAGTTATGACTTCCAGATACCCTGACACTGTGCCACCTGATAGCATCAGAAGGAGATCAGGAGGCGTCTGGGTGGCTCAGTCGGTTGAGTGTCCGACTCTTGATTTCCACTCAGGTCATGATCCCAGGGTTATGGGATTGAGCCCCATGTCAGGCTCCATGCTAAGTGTGGAGCCTGTTTAAGATTCTCTCTCTCTCCCTCTGCCCCTCTCCTCTCTCTGTCCTCCCTCTGCCCTCTCCTCTTCTCTCTCTCTCTTCCCTCTGCCCCTCTCTTCTTATCTCTCTCTCTCTCTCAAAAAATAAAAATAAAAAATGAGTTAAAAGAGGATCAAGATTCTCCTGTGATGTGGTGCTATTTCCAGCCCAGTAGAGTGGCCCTGGCCCCTGGCTTTGTCCACATCAGGGCCAGGTTAGTGACTTGGAAGTTTCTTTATAATGTGTCAGGGTCATGGGAAGCTGCATCAAGTCTGTCAGTTGTGAAAGATTTCAGATCATTTGAGGACATAGAAAGAGGGAGTTTTTCAGTCTATATTCAGTATCTTACCTTGTTAGGGAAGTGAAAGTAATGTTATGAAACCCTTTTGTCCTTTCCTCCATTGTTAGTATTTAGTTTTTTGTAGGAAACCAAGATAGAAGTTTTCAGTGGAGAAAAATAGGACTTCACTTAATTTCTAAAGGTATTTAAGGAAAAACGTATTTTTTTTAAACTCAACATGGGGCTTGAACTCACAACCCCAACATCAAGAATCGCATGTTCTGACTGAGCCAGCCAGATGCTCCTTAAGGAAGAACTTTTAAATAAACTTTATTTTGAGAGAGAGACAGAGCATCCCAAGCAGGCTCCACACTATCAATGCTGAGCCCAGTGTGGGGCTTGATCTCACAACCATGAGATCATGACATGAGCTGAAATCAAGAGTTGGATGCTAACAGACTGAGCCACCCAGATGCCGCTTAAGGAATAACTTTTGAAAAGCATACAGAACTCTGGTAGTGGGATAATTGGGACCCTGTGTGTGCACGCATGTGGCGCATATGTGCCTGAGTGTGCTTTTCAATATGTTTCCTGCTATTCCAGTCTCTCTCATTGATACCCCACTTTTGCCTTTGCTTTGAGCATTTGGAAATGTGAAGAGCAAACCCATGAGAATAAGCTCTTCCTATTAGATTAGTTCCACCAGAGGACATTAGTGCCTCCAAACATTGTTAGCACAAGTCCAGATATGTGGCTGCTGTTCTCCCTTAAAAAGATATGTTAGCAAGCCTGCAAGGTTGTCAGAGGTTGCCTGGTGGAAACACTGTGGTCTGCGGAGCCAGAGCCCTGCTACTGCGGTGTGTGTTCTAGGGCTGTTTCAGGCCTGGAGGGAGGAAAGTCTTCTGATTTCTGTCCCCAGCGGCTCATCCTGTGTCCTGCCAGTAGCAGAGAAGTTGAATTGTCACTTGATTGTTGCTGCTTTTCACACTTCTGACTTGACTGGGTTTTGGAAGGATTGCCAAACTCAGACTGACAGAGAGTTTTCAGAAGTAGATACAAAATCAAAAGCTCAATTGTGTTGGAGCCTAATTATGTGGTTACGCTCTCCTGAATTCCTGTTCCCAAAGTGGTATGTAGTTACAGTGAGCAGACTTACACTGAGAAAGTGTATGTGTTTAGTTTCAGAGAAGCTGCCAGATCGAAACCACAAATATTTAAGGTGGTCAGGTAGGAATGGCCTTTCAAAGCCTGAACAGCAGAGTGTTGGTATCAAGATTTCGAAAACTGTGCATTCTCTTCTTATGGAGCTGTTTTCAGGAGCCATTGCATTTCACTGTTTGTGTACTATGTGTGGAATTGAGGACTTTTAAGTTGGTGCGGGGAAGCCAAGTTGCAGCTGCACTATGCCAGACAGCTCTGGTTTCATGTGTTTTATGTCTTAGGATTTTATAGAGAATATGATTGTGGGCTTTCTTTACTTTTTGCAGGGAATATGGATAGTATATATCTAAATGTTGTAGGCCCTTAGAGGATTAGAATGTACAGAAAAGAGGGAAGAAATAGTCTTTTTCCATTCACCTATGCTACGTATCCATTCTGTTTCCCTTTGCTTTGGAAGGGTAGGGATCCGGCTCCTAACGCTTTTACCTTTTAGCCCCAGGAGGGCAGAAGAGGACTGTAGATTCAAACTCCTTCCCTTGGAAAGCTTCCCTGTCTGGACACTGGTGAGAGTGGTTGTCACAGGTGTTAGTCCCCTCTTTGAAGCATTGGCTAAAAATGCCTACCACTCAGGGTGATGGCGGCAGCTTCGATCTTACCAACGCTGATAGTCCTGGTTTCTGATCTTGACTTTGGGGCTGCTTTTGAGGTTTTGAATGGCTTGTTGCCAGGCAAGATGCAGGAGAATTTATCTGAGCCTGATCCTTTTCTAATGGTGTGCTAGGGACATACGAATGGTCTCCTGGTATTTTTTTCAGGAAGACTGGCCCCTGTTGCTGAGATGCTGACGAAGGAGGTATGATTTGCTATTAGGAATTAATGGAAAGCCATTCTCTCAAAAGTCTCCAGAAAATGTCCATATCTAGATAACCCATATCTAGATAGCATTACACAGTATCATTCCTTGGCACAGTTGGTTTGAGGAAAAAAAAATACAAGGATTACAGTATGAATGGATTTCCAGGTGGGATATGAACTAATATATTCAATATAATTTCCAAAAATGAAAGGTGGTGATGGATAAAGGAAAAGTTATGGGGAAATTATCTTCCTGGGATGTTAGGCTTTGTGTGAAGGATAGACTGGTTGATAGAAGTATGCTATTAAGGTTGTCCAAAAGAACTTTCTTTGTTGTCCAGTATAGTAACCACTGGTCACATTGCCTTGTGGCTAGTGAGACTGAGGAACCAGTATAAAATTTAATTTTAATCAATTTGAATTTAACCAGCTGCATGTGGCTAGTGGCTACCACATTGAATAGTACAGTTCTAGGATGATGGAAGCTTTTATGCTGCCTACTTATTTGTGCCAGCCTGGCACAGAAGAACATTAAAGAAATTATCTGGTCAGATTCCATTAAAATCCAGTAGCTTAGATCCCTCTGTCCTGTGGTTTATTGCTTCTTACTCTGGTTATACCACTTCCCACTCTGGAGGAGCAGAGAAGATGTAAAAAAACCACACACTTCCCAGCATGAGGAGGGCAAGAACTGTAGAGGCTCCATGGCTGAATACTGCTACTCTACCAAGCACTAGTCATATTTCGTCCAGTCTAGGCTACTAAGAGATGAAGGTGGTTTTGATATATATTTTCCCCCATCACATTAAGCATAAATTCATGTGTTTATTAGTCATTCATAACTCTTTGAATTGTCATGATATCCTTGTCTATGTTTCTGTTGGGTTGTTTGTCTTACTGATTTTGCATGGATTATTTTTCCACGTTTGATATTTCTTAACTTTGTTGAGGGCTGATCATTTTGCTATCAGAAGTTTAAATTTTTGTTGTTAAATCTGCCTTCTTCCTCCTTGTCTTCTGTATTTTATATAATGCTTAGGAAGACCTTCTCCACTCCAATATTTTTTAATCCTATGCATTCTTCTGTGTGTGTGTGTGTGTGTGTGTGTGTGTAGAGAGAGGGAGAGAGAGAATATATGAGTTACTTTCTGATATTCTCTTGTTTTCACTTATCTCATTGTTTATTTTTATCTTAAGTATTTAAGTTGTAATGTATTGGGTTGGACCCATATGGCCGCTTTTGTACATCAAAAATTGTTGACTACCAGCAGCATACAAAGGTAGAGAGAATGTTATACTGAACCCTTCTGAACCTGTAACCCAGATTTGATATTACCAATATTTTGTCAATTTTTTGTATATTTCATTCTTCTGTTTCATTCATTTTGTATGTTTAATCTGTCCCCAGTTTTAAATTTTGCTGTGATGTTTAATTGACAGATTCTTTTAACACATCTTTGAACAAGTTCTTACTCTACTCTGTATTTATAGACATTGTTTTTTGGGGGCACCTGGGTGGCTCTGTTGGTTAAGCGTCCGACTTCGGCTCAGGTCATGATCTCACGGTTCGTGAGTTCGAGCCTTGCATCGGGCTCTGTGCTGACAGCTTGTAGCCTGGAGCCTGCTTCAGATTCTGTGACTCCCTCTCTCTCTGCCCCTGCCCTGCTCGCACTCTGTTTCTCTCTCAAAAATAAATAAAACGTTTTTTAAAAAGTTGTTTTTTGAACTGACCTAATGAGTTTCTCTAGAAAAGTGTCAATATCAACACTACTTATATGATCATATGTGTCACTTGTTAAAAAAAACTTAGGCATGTAACCAACTCAAGGGGAATTCTTTTGACTCTTAGGTAGGAAATCTCAATTCTGAAGATAATCAGCATTGAGATTCCTCTGGCATCAGCCTTGGATAAGACCTTTCAGGTCCTGGAGTTGAGTCATTTAGGAGTTAAGACCATGTTTTCAGGACCACTGCTCCAGTCTCCAGGTTTTCTTCCTAACAAGAGTGTTTAGAACCTAATGTTTAAATCCAGATGTCCTGCTTTTTTCTTTTTTTAAGTTTATTTATTTATTTTTGAGAGAGACAGAGAGCATAAGCAGAGGAGGGGCAGAGAGAGAGGGACAGAGGATCCTAAGCGGGCTCCATACTGACAGCAGAGAGCCTAATGCGGGGCTCGAACTCACGAACCGTGAGATCATGACCTGAGCCAAATTCGGATGTGTAACTGACTGAGCCACCCAAGCGCCCCAGGTGTCCTGCTTGGATACTGAACTGTCATTTATAGAAAGATCTGAGCTGAAATGGTAGAACAATTATTGGGACTGAGCAATGTTTGTGATGCTCAGGAGAAAGGTAAAAAAAAAATAAATAAAGTAGGTAAGAGAAGAAAAGAAAAAATAGAAAGTCAAACTGTATGAAGGAGAAAAAGAGAATCCTATGTTTAAAAGAAGAGGAAGATATTCAGAAGTCCTAGCTTTCCAAATCTGACTTTTAAAATATACAATTAACGATGCTTCCTATTCCTTTTCAGAATTATAGCATTCAGCCGGCCTGTTAGATATGAAGATGTGGAACACAAGGTGACAACAGTGTTTGGGCAGCCTCTTGATCTTCATTACATGAATAATGAGGTAAGAAAGTAGATGGATGGTATGGAGACAAGATGGGGTGACAGCTGACTACCTTTTTCTTTCTCCTTAACTGAGGATATTTTAGTTTGTTCCTCTAATATCATCTGCAGGTTTTCCTTTTCTGGAGCCTCTTTCCTTAATTTCAATAATTCTGGGATTTCTGGTTTTTGCTACATGGGGGATTCCATAGCTACTTCCATTCTGCCTGCTCAGTCAGTGGTGGTAGCTCTAATACTCCATGGTGGGAACAGGTATGGTACTGGGGCCAGGATGTATATTGTCTCTGTTATGTTTTGTAGCTTATCTTTTTCTTTCCAGAACAACCTTAACAAGAAGCAGAGGTTTAGGAGGGGCTGGAGAGGTGTGGAAAACTGGTGGGTAGTTCCTCTATTGACAATCATAAATACCGGACTCTTCTCTCAAAGTTTAACTCCCAAGTGTAGTTTATTTCCAAAGTTAGCACCTACTCAAGTGATTTCTTTAAGTCTTCTTTCTCCTGTCCCCTGCCCTTCCTTCCAGTTCTTATTTTTTCATACTTTGAATGTCACCCAGGAAGGGATTCTTCTGAGTGTCAGTTACTTGGCTGCTTTTCCAGCTCCAAGAAAGGTACTAGAGGCTACAGTCTGCTTGGGCTGATGCTTTGCATTAGTCTGAGAGGCAGTGTGTTGGTGCCTAGTAAAAAGAGTGCATCTTGAGGGAATTGAATTGGGGGACAAGACAAGAAAGCTGGGCAACATCCTGGCTCTTTGAGAATTGGGTCCTTACTGTGTAGTTTTGTTTTATTGGTTAAAGAGTTAAGAATCTCCTCCATAAAGCAACCCAAGTGTCCATCCATCCATCAATAGATGAATGGATGAAGAAGACATGGTATATATAGAGAGAGTGAAATATTACTCAGCCATAAAAAAGATGAGATCTCACCATTTGCAACAACATGGAGGGACCTAGAGGGTGTTATGCTAAGTGAAATAAGTGAGACAGAGAAAGACAAATACCATATGATTTCACTTATAGATAGAATCTAAAACAAAACAAATGAATAAATAAATGAAAAACAGAAACAGACCCATAAATACAGGGAACAAACTGATGGTTATCAGAGGGGAGAGGTAGGCAAAATGTGTAAAGGGGGTGAGAGATACAAGCTTCCAGTTATGGAATGAGAAGTCATGGGGATAAAAGGTACAGCAGAGGGGATATAATGGTATTGCAGTAGCGTTATATGGCAACAGATGGTAGCTACATTTGTGGTGAGCACAGTATAACATACAGACTTGTTAAATCAGTGTGTTGTACACCTGAAACTAACGTGACATTATGTGTCAACTATACTTTAAAAAATAAAAGCAAAAAACCTTCAGCTGGAGAAAAAAGGAATTTCTTCCATAATTTGGGGCTGACATCTATAGGGGCTGAGATTTGTTGGCTAAAACCCCCCAATCCCCTTTTATACAAAATATACAACTACAATTGGATATGTTGCCCAATAGCTAACAAAAATAAGACTGTCTGATCTCTTGTTTTTTTGTGACAAATTTTAGAAATACAGCAGATTTGGAAAAGAAACCACTAGCTCTATAGTTAATAAGTAATGCAGATGAACTTTTAAAAATTGCAGCTCAAGCTTCAGTCACTGCATAGAAAGCAAGGCTGGAGTCTGCCAGCTAATTAGCATTAAAGAAGGTATTCTTTAGTGAGGAAAGACTTTTCTGAATGATTTAGTGCTCATTTCTCTTTCCATTAAGAATTCCACATGTCCCAAAATCCATTTTCAAATTCTTTGGGCAATAAAGTGGCTTCCCAGAATGTTAGTCGTTCCTTTATTTAAATATTTATGCAGATGTTAATTCTAAAGCCAAACATAATTAGTAGTTAGTAATTATTTTAGATGATGCATGTCTTTCCATGCTCTGCTAATGTGAATGACCGAGAATTGACTAGTTTACATTTTATTAATTTAAAAATCCCTCAACCTTTTTCTTTTCTTTGCCCTCTAAACCTTGCCACGTCAGGATTTGAGAACCACATGTGAGAAATCGGTTGGTATTTTATTTTATGTTTACTTATGTTTTTAATAGCTTTATTGAGGTACAATTTACCCACCATAACATTTACCCTTTTAAGCTGTACAATTCAGTGGTTTTTAATATATGTACAGAGTTGTATAACCAACACTACTATCTAACTCCAGATACCCCAAAGAAAAGGCCTGTATCCATTAGCAGTCACTTCCTATCCCCTCCTCTCCCTAGCACCTGGCAGGCAAACACAAACCTACTTTCTGTCTCTTTGGATTTGCCTGTTCTGAACATTTCATATACATGGAATCATATACCATGTGGCCTTTTGTGTTTGGCTTCTTGCACTTAGCATAATGTTTTCAAGATAATAATATTCCATTGTATGGATAAACCACATTTTGTGTATCCATCTGGATACTGGAATTGTTTTCACTTTTTTGACCATGATGAGTAATGCTGCCATAAACATCTGTGTATACATTTTCATATGCACGTATTTTTTTCAGTTCTCTGGAGTATATACCAAGGAGTAGAACTGTTGTCTTACGGTAACTCTATGTTATCGTTTTGAGAAACTGTCCATCCTTCCCATATCCACTGTACCATTTTACATTCCTACCAGCAGCATAGGAAAGTTATAATTTCCCTATGTCCTCATCAAGACTTGTTACTTTTTGGGTTTTTGCATATCTGTTTTTTAAATTATAGCCATCCTAGTAGGTACGAAGTGATATCTCATTGTGGTTTTAATTTGCATTTCCCTAATGACTAATGACATGGAGTGTCTTTTTGGTGCTTATTGGCCATTTGTCTGTCTTCTTTGGGCGATGTCTATTCAAATCTTTTGTCCATTGGAAGAATTGGATTCTTTGTCCTCTTACTGTTGAGTTGTAAGAGTTCTATATATATTCTGGATACTAGACCCATATCATACTTTTGCACAATTGTAGTTTGTTTGTTTGTTTGTTTAAGTTAAAGCCTACTCCAGTTATTTCTTTATCTCTCTCCACCTCCCACAACAGTTCTTGTTTATTCATACTTTGAATGTTACAGTAAGGAATTCTTTTACGATGTGATAAGATTTGCAAAATTTTCTCCCATTCCATGAGTTGTCTTGAAATTTTATTTTATTTTATTATTTATTTATTTATTTTAAGCAATCTCTGCTCCCCACATGGGGCTCAAACTCACAACCCCAAGATCATGAGTTGCATGATCTTTTGACTGAGCCAGCCAGGTGCCCCTTGAAATTTTATTTTAAATACTGTTCTTGCTCTTTGTTTTCTCCTGGCCTAGAATTTAGTGTTGCCATCTCCTTTTATTATAAAATGGGAACTGAAGAAATGAATTGGACTTTTGCTTGATTTTGTGTTTGCCACAAACGTGTAAGATCTGACATTTGCTGGGTCCTAGGCAAAGTGTACTTTTGCATTTTTTAATACTAAGTACTCATAGTGTCCTCTGCATTTAACAGCAAGTGAGACTTATCCATACCCTCAAGGGCGATCTCTTTAATACTTCAGGGGAATGAAAACAGAGGAGATTGTTTCTGAATTCTAGTCACTGGTTTTTATCTTTAAACGTTAAGATATTAAACTCTGTTATGTGGCCTAAATTCGTGTTCTTATTTGAGTAACAGTTTTCATCCTCTGCCTATACCCCTCCTCCTCCTATGCCTTCTCTGCTTGTTGTGTTAATTGCAGCACAGGCTAAGGTGAGATATTTAATTAATTTGGGAAGAAATATGGGGCTTTAACTGTTTAGGATTTGATGCTTTGGAGAAAAGAGTATTTTTAGAGAGGAAGCTCTTCTCAGAAAGTATCTTGAAACAAACTACTGATGTGTTGCACAGCATGGATAAACTCAGAAACATTAAGCAAAAGAAGTAGATACAAAAGACTATGAACTGAATTGAACATGTATGAATTAATAGGATTCCATTTATGTGAAATATCCAAAAGAGGTAAATCTACAGAGACAGTAGATTCATAGTTGCCTGGGGCTACAGGTGGGAAGAGGGAGTGACTGTAAATGGGCACAAGATCTTTTTGAAACAATGGAAATGTTTTAAAATTGAATTATGATGATGGTTGCACAACTTTGTAACTTTACTAAAAATTATTGAATTGTACACTAAGGAAAAGAAAAAATACCTAGATGGTTTGAATTAATTTTACGACCCCATACTATCCAATTAGATTGTTTTCATTCAGGTATTTTTTTTTAATTTAGCCTGTTTCTAAACTAAAGACATATTTTATATGATTCCCTTTTTCTGTGTCTGTGTCCCAGCTTTCCATCCTGCTGAAGAACCAAGATGATCTTGATAAAGCAATTGACATATTAGACAGAAGCTCAAGCATGAAAAGCCTTAGGATATTGCTGCTGTCCCAAGACAGAAACCATGTAAGTAGCCCCTCTGATGACCTGGCGGCTGGACAGAGGGCAAAACTTGCTGTTCTTTAAGAGTTCACATGGTTTCCTTGACAGAATTTTGTATTCCTCAGCTGCTGCTAAAGCAAGCAAGCACATACGTGGAGCCCAGCACAGCCCACTGTGCCAGTGGCCAGATAGCAGTTTGCATGTGATTTCACTGTGAAGTCAAGTCACCTGTGTTAAAGTTGCAGCTAAAGGTTACTTGGCTTGTGGCATGGGAGGAAGGAAAACATTTATGATTAAAGAGAAAATTCTTTTTCTCTATATTTATGTTATTTCCATTTGATTTGGACCCTAACAAGAGAGATTTGATGAGGGTGAAGGTGCTTAGTGAAGGCTGCTAGGGATTTGAGACTCTTACAACCCCTCAGCAACCGTGCCTGTCTCTTGAGATACATGTAGGAAACAAGCTTTTCCTTCTTTTCAATGGCAGAAAGGCCATGGAGTGGAGGGCCTCTTGTAACTTAACCAGCCACTACCTTACCAAATGGCAGGCGATCTGCAGAGGCCGTCAGAAGTGAAGGATTATCCCTTGTTAGCTTCTGTAAAAGGTCCCTGGGGGCCTATATTTCACAAGAATGATTGCAATCTGTGTGTCTTCTAATCACTGATTCCTGTGCCAGTTTTCTTGAGATGCATGTTCCTAAAGGTTTCTTGGCACTCTTTCCCTTCCCTTTGCTCGAAGACAGCCAGCTGTGACATACCTTCATAAACACACCATACCAGGACGGAGTTTAGGTGGAATGGTGCTCATGCTGACCATTTATTTTTAAAAAGATGTATTGATATTGGGCTGTCCTACTGATTAGGGGGGAGCACAAGAGAATGCAGTTAGGAGGCCTTAGGAGGGGGAAGGGCAGAGAGAGAGGGAAAGAGAGAATCCCAAGCAGGCTCCACGCTCAGCAAAGAGCCCAACATGGGGCTCAGTCTCACAACTGAGATCATGACCTGAGTCAAAATCGAGAGTTGGACGCTTAGCCAAATGAGCCACCCAGGTGCCCCAAGAAGACATTTTCTAATATTACCGAAGTGTCCTTGTAATTGAGGATGGTCTTCTCTGTCTTTTTTCTGGCTTTGTGTTGGAAAGTATTCTGAAATGAAATATATCCTTTATTATTTTATTTTTCTGTTCAAGTTACTCACCTCCTCTTTATAGGCTTTATTTCTTTCATAGGATCCTATCATAGGATCTAAATTTAGCCTAGCACCCAGGGCTTATCACTATCTACCCTTGCTTTCAACTCCCCAGTCTCATCTTTCCACATTCTTCAGCATACTCTCCCCTTTCTACAGTTCTTACTTTTTGCTCTTTCCCAGACCGTGGCTATTTTTAGTATCTGGCTTGATTTACCTGCTACAGTTTGGTCAGTGTTTTTGCCTGAGCCATCTTGATTACTTTCTGTTCTTTTAGTCATTGGATATAATTTGTATACTTGTTTATAAGTTGCTTACTAATTCCCCTCTAGTTGTTGCATATTTGTACGTGTTATCCCAAAAAGATTATTAAGGTCCTTGAGAACAGGAGCTGTGACTTAATGTTTTGGAACCCTTCCCCACCCATCCTCTTAAGAAAACACAGTGAATGCTTCTTGATTATTAGCAGAAGTCAAGCAGAAATCATATTCAGCAAATCTTCTATATGGAAGAAGCTAGAATCGGGGTTTGGTTTAATGATGTGATTGCTTGACTGGGAGCTAGCACACTTGATCATGATCCCTCCATTCCCATGATGAGAAGGTATAGA
This sequence comes from Acinonyx jubatus, assembly GCF_027475565.1. Lineage (NCBI taxonomy): Eukaryota > Metazoa > Chordata > Mammalia > Carnivora > Felidae > Acinonyx > Acinonyx jubatus. Next base: position 45,101,607 of record NC_069397.1, read on the forward strand.
CAACTCGATCCTTACATCTACTTTCCCATCCATTAAGGGGTGTACATGGCTGCAGAGACTGACACAACACTGTGAGCTGCCTGAAAGACGACCATCTGAGCTCTGATACCCAAGGCATTGCGTTGCATTAGATGTTGCATAAAATAAATGCCACATTGATGCCTCTCTTTCTTTCTTTCTTTCTTTCTTTCTTTCTTTCTTTCTTTCTTTCTTTCTTTCTTTCCTTCCTTCCTTCCTTCCTTCCTTCCTTCCTTCCTTCCTTCCTTCCTTCCTTCTTTTTATGGAACACTTCATGAATTTGCATGTCATCCTTATACATGCTAATTTTTGTATTATTCCAGTTTTAGTATTTGTGCTGCCAGAGCAAGCACTGATGCCTCCCCTTCTAAGGACCTATATTTTAAAAAATTACTATAAAGTCAGTATAACTTTTTTATAAAGTTTAAAAAAGAGAGAACTATCCTATGTAATCCTATCAGTATGACACATTGATTGATATTTACATGTGCCCCTGTAGTTTTTGAGCATATGTGTACATACTTCAAATGTTGTCATGGTAGTCATATAATTTTCTCAATTATTTTTTCACTTAATATTGTCATGCACATTTTTCTATGTTAATATGCAATCTTCATAATTATAATTTATAAGGGTTCATAATTCCCTTGAGTGGATATACTATAATAACCATTTTTGTTACTGTCAAGTCATTTAAGCTTTTTTTTTTTTTTTTTTTTGCATTTATAAAGATTTACATTTAAGACTAGCAGTGGTAATGGTGGTGATAAAACCTTTCTTTGGGAGCTTCCTCAGCTAGACCTCAGACTTCTTAATAAACACAAGTATCATGATCCAGATTTGCTATGTGCTCAGGAATCCCACCTCCAGAACAGTGCTTCTCTAAGCATCTATGATGCAATGTCAGTTTTGTTCTGATTTCTAGTCTGTCATGCATCAGTTCCTTTTAAAACACAAAAACTGAAAAATGAAATGGAAAAGGAAACCAGTGACATACAAAATACAAGACCACAGTTTTTATTATTAGATTCAATAGACAGAAAGTCAGTCTGCCAAATTGCTGTAAAAGTCTGTACAGAGTTATTCTCCGTTTCTGTATTTACCTCGTTGAGGACTGTTATACCACGGCTTGTGGCCTGGTGCCAGCCTACAGATCATACTTTGGTATGCTGCTCCAGGATACCATAGCACCCTGCCTGCCTCATCTCTTGCTGGCAACTCTCAGCCACTTCGTTTCTCTGAGTTTATTTTCTTTTTAGCAAGCGATTGCCTCATCCACCTATTGTTATCACTTATACCTTTACTTCCCTTCTTATTCCTGTTTCTAAATGTGTGGTCTCAAAAAATAAATAAATAAATGAATGAATGAATGAATGAATGAATGAATGTGTGGTCTCTTCTCTCTGAATTCCTTTTCTGCTGATCCTTCTATGACAACTTCTAATCTTTCCTCTGCCTTTACCCCTCACCAAGGTGTATATCATACCCCTCCCACCTCACCTGTCCAAGGCCATGTTTTAGGCTTCAATATTGTTCTTACCTGAGAACTCCTGGATTTTGGTCATCACAGAGTCTGAAGAGCCTCTCTCTAGCCTTACTTTCTCCTGCCCTTTTAAGAAACTTCATCATCTCCTTCAGTAGTTCTTGCCACATTAGGCCTGTGCCTGGAACCATCACCTCTTAGATTATTGCTATTACAGACTTCTCTAAACATGTGTGCATCTGTTAGTTTATCTTTCCTCTCTTGATCTTATAACTTCCTAGACCCAGCTTTTCTACTCTCTTAAAGTAATCTCAAGCTTAACATTCTTTTTTTTTTATAAGAAGGTTTTTTATAATTTTTATTTTTTATTTTTTTGAGAGAGAAAGAGAGCAAGCAAGTAAGCATGGGGCGGGGGGGCGGGGGGAAGAGAGGGAGGGAGGGAGAATCCTAAGCAGGTTCCACGCCCAGCACAGAGCCCAACACAGGGATCAATCTCACGAACATGAGATCATGACCTGAGCTGATATCAAGAGTCGGACACTTAACTGACTAAGCCACTTCAAGCTTAATGTTCTTTTGTCACTTATATCCGAATATGATAAAAACTAAATACCCAGCCACCTTAAACTGAGTATGGCATTTTATTTTATTACCTCAGATTCTCCCTGACAAAAGTAAACTTCTAATCTTCTCTTCCAAATGTTGCCCAGTTCCCAAATATCCCATCAATGAGTTTGATGCTACCTTGTCTGCTATTTAAGTTCAAAATATCAAGGACAATGTAAAGAGTAATCCATTCTTTTTTGTCTTACTAAAATAATGGGGCAAGTGCAAGAAGACAGGATCAAAGTTGTTGAGTGGCATAGCTTTAGTCTGGTCCCTGTTTAAAAAGTGTGTAAGTGCTTTTGTCTCTCATTGATTCTTGCAACTTTGAGGGGTCCAGGGCAGGTATCTGTTCTTGCCAGTCTAAACCTGGGGAGACTGAGACAGAATGACTTGCCTGAGGTGAAGCAGTAAATGGTGACAGAGCTGGTCTAGAATCCAGATGTTCTGTGTAGTTCAGTACCTGTCAGTTACCATCCAGGATGGGGATCTTAGAATTATTGTAGTCCTTGGGAAACCTCCTCCAGGTTCCTCCACAGTTTGTTAGAAACAGAACAGAAAATATAACGTTGCCCATGGGGAGAAGTTGTGAGATGTTATGTCACTCTCTTCCCCACAGCTCAGAGGGCAACCGAACTAGAATAGGTCTAAGGGAAGATGAAATTTTCAAGGGGTTGAAAATTCACTTTTATATATGAATAGCTTAAAAAGCCTGGAACTCTTTAGTCTGGAAAGGCAGCCTAAGCATATGCGTAATCAGAATCTACGAAGCACTGAAGAGTAGGGATAATGAAAACACAGATTTAGTCACCTTGTCCTGGTTTGGATGAACCCCTTAAATATTGGGGGGAATATTTGGTGCAAAGTCTCTTGTTGCCACCCTTGAGGCAGAGGCCTGGTGAGATCCAGGTGCCGTTTCTCACTTGATGCTCCTGCAAACCAAACTGACGCAACCACACACACACACACACCCCTTCCCCCTGCATAGTTGAGCCTGCTTGTTCACTTTGTCTCATACCACCAGATCTCTTAGCAAGGTAATTTGTGAATCCACTTTTGTGACCTTCTTTTCTGCTGATTTTCTAGCTTCCAGTCACTGCAATCTTTATGAAATTGGTTCTTTGGTAATTTTCCATGTCATTTGTATCAGCCAGACACACTGCTACCTGCAGAGTCCTTCAGTGAGGCACGGGGTAGGCAAATGCCACCTTCTGTTTGCTGTCTTTAGAACGTTCTGCTGGCCACCCACTCTATACCCGTGGGCTCTGCTTTCACTCCACTGCTGTCCCCTTTTGGTTTTCCTAGTCCCACCTTCCTCCTTCCTCTCTTTCCCACTTCTCTGTCTTGTTCAAGGTTCCCTGAATCCTTGCATGAACCTCATTTTTGTTTACAATGCCATTGCCTTTTATCCCCTTAAATCAGGGTTTTCAAAATTGACTGAATATTACACACACTTGGGGAGATTTAAAAAATACCAACCCTTTGGCCCCAGCCCCAGAGATCCTGTTGTAGTTGGTGTGAGGTGTGTGTGGCCCCACAGGCAGCTCTTCAAGTGGGTGGCTAGGATTGGGAACCGTGACCTTAAATTGAAATGTTACTCTCCTCCTAAGACCTCCTGCTCAAAGTGTGACCCACGGATCAGCAGCATTAGCATGCCTGGAAGCTTGCTAGAAATGCAGATTCTCGGGGCACCTGGCTGGCTCAGTTGGTGGAGTGTGTGACTCTTGATCCCAAGCCCCATATTGGGTGTAGAGATTACTTAAAAATAAAATCTTTAAAAAAAAAGAAGAAAAAGAAATGCAGATTCTCTACTCCATCCCAGACCTACTGAGTCAGAATCTCTGTTTTAACAAGGTTCCAGTTGGATTTGTGCACATTAAGGTGTGAAAAGCCTGCTTTGAAACCTTCATACGTTTTCCAACCTGTTGCCACAACTGCAGCCTTTCCTTCTGTAGGTCTGTGCTTTTGCTGGCTGTGGAACCAACTTTCTCATCTCAGCTTTTAGAATTTAGAATTGAGAGTTTAGAGTATATGTTCTTTGATACATTTCAAATTCACGCCACCAAGGTTTCTGGAATAGGCCCTGTGTGTAAGTAGGTGTCCTCGGTGGGGGGGGTGGGGGGGGGCGGCTCATCACGTGGCTCTTCTCTTTCTGACTGCAGGGCTGTGGCCTTCCCTTGCCCTTCACTGGCCTCCTTCCCCAGTATGTGGCTTTGACTGTTTTTTCCTTTCTGACTCTCAGCAGAGAGCTATTGCACATCGGAGGCTTCTGCAAGAACATTCACTTCCCCTTGGTTCTGACTTCCCGTTAGAGCAAGACAGTTTGTGAAGACAGCCCTGCATGTGATAAAGTCTGGTGTGGGGAGACCAGAGGAGGCTGCTTGGCAGCTGAATTACCCCTGAAAGCGGGAAGCCTTTTTCCTGGAGGACAGGATATAGTTTGTTTAGGTCAGACTTTTTTTTCTTATGTGAGGTAGAAGAGCTCAAGAAGCAACTAGAAATTTGACCCAAGTTCTTTAGAGTCCTGACCTCCCATCCCCACTCTCTGGAGTGCTCTGCATGTTTGTGACTGCATCCTGACGCCACTTGCTCACCACTGAGCTTCAGTTTTTAGCTTTCTCAGTGCAAGGGCCCTCCTTTGTTGCTTTGATTTTTTTTCTAGGGCTCACTGGTGGCTTGACTGGGACAGTGCCAGAGCAAGGGTGCATGTGGTAATGTTGATGATCCCATTCTGTTCTGAGATCCTTGACCTCTGGCAGAATGGTACCTTTGATAGCCTTTCCCAGATGAACACAATCCTGAGATGGTTTTCATAGAAAGCCTGGTTATGTTAATCAACTGAGACTTTGCCTTAATTTTGAGGGAGTGATTATGATTGGGGCAGAAGCAGCACATCAAGCTACTTTGAGAAATACATGTTTATCACCCAGATTTCTGTTGCGCAGGGAGGTTGCCATCATTCTCTATTCTGACCCCCCACTCAGCAGGTGATCTCGCTGCTGAAATAATTTCCTGCTATTTTTCCCAAGCTCTCTGGAGAATTTTATGAGGGAGTGTTTACAACTGTCTTTTCTGTTTGGCATATTATTATAGGAAAACTTGTTATTCCTCCATGCCTAGGTCATCACTCTTTAAACTGGGGCAGTGGGTCTCAGTGCTCAGATAACACTGAAGCTGTAAAACTACTGTGAGGAAATAGTGATTTGCCAAGACATATCGAGGAGTGAGATTTGGGGGAAGACTGGGTAGCTCGTGTATTGAAAGCATGAAGGCAGCTAAGAACATGAGTCTTAGGGAAGGGGAGGAGGCCTTTCTTGGCCTGCCTGCCTAAAGATAGCTCAGCTTTTTTCCTCTTATCTTGCAGACCAGTCCCTCTCCCCATTCTGGGGTGTCCAGGCAGGTGCGGATCAAAGCTTCCCAGTCTGCAGGAGATATAAATACCATCTACCAGCCCCCAGAGCCCAGAAGCAGGCACCTCTCTGTCAGTGAGTATTTCACCCCTTTTTTCCCTGTCATCTAATTTATCTGCCCATGCTTTTTAAAAATCAAATATTTATTAATTAAAAAACCATCATTTGTAGATTACTACCCTGTGCGAAATAATCCTCTGTGCCTTTATTTGGGGGGAATGGGTAGAGAAATGACTGGAATAGTGTCCCAACCCTCAAGGAACTTATAGTGTAACAACATGACAGCATGACCAAGTTCCTTTTGAATATGTCTGAAAAAGTGATCTCCTCAAACATCTGCTTGAAGACCTCCAACGACATTCTACTCTCATTTTTTGTAACGTTTATTTGTATTACTTTTGAGAGACAGAGCATGAGTGGGGGAGGGGCAGAGAGAGAGGGAAACACAGAATCCAAAGTGGGCTCCAGGCTGTGAGCTGCCAACAGAGAGTGCTACGCGGGGCTGAAACCCACGAACCATGAGATCATGACCTGAGCTGAAGTCAGATGCTTAACTGACTGAGCCACCCAGGCTCCCAGTCCACTCTCATTTTTGACCATCATTTTGCCAAAGAACTGGGGACTTGTGAGGTTAGGAGTCAGGTCCAAGTTTGAGTTTTGACCTTAGACCTCTTGCTTCTGATTCCTGAAGAGTCCTTATGCTCTGAGGAAGATGTTGGCCAATGAAACTCTTAGAAAATCAAACTAAGTTGTCTGGAAAGGACAGCAGACTGTTAACAGAGTATATATGATTGGCTAACTAGGAAGAAAGCTATGTAGCTGCTCCCAGGCCTCCCCAGGAAGGAAATCTAAGTCAGGTCTGTGCCTTATGCCAGATAATCCAATATTGTACTGGATCCCATTTCCCAAGTCTGAGGAGAAGGCCACATCCTGAATTGTGGCATCTGTATCAAGAGGGAAACCAGGCCTTCAAACATTTGTGGTGAGGTTACTGCTGCTGCTAGGAAGGCAAGTTCTCTTCATAAGGTAGAATTGCATCAAATTAAACTGCTCTCTGAAGATCTTGAGCTGAGCTTGGGGAGTTCTGAACATCATTCCTGCTGCTGAGCCTGTCTGTGAGTGATAAGCAGGAAGAATGTGTTACTAAGGCACTGACTTTGCCTTACTGAGTAATTTCAGGAACCTGAGCAAACACTGGTAGTAAGTGTTGCCCAGCTGAAGGTCCACATATGAGTTCCATATTTCTCTAACATTGTAAATAACTGGTGGCTATGTTTTTAATAAGCTGGTTGAGGAGAAAGAGCCAGAACCCCAGCAAGGAGACACTGTCCAGAACATCTCTAGTCCTGGTATCCAGGTGCCCTGACTCTGCCAGAATGGCTTCTGTTCCAGAACCCTCAGAGAGACTGAGGGGCTGGAGGAGGGCAGTATTGTTCATTTGTACAGTAAGCAGTGAGGATCGACATGGGGCAGTGATTGGACCATTGGGCCTCCTGGTCCTAAGCAAGAGCCCATGATTTGTGTGTAGAGGCAGGGCCTAAATGCTAGGCATTGTTCTGAAGAGCCATGTATAGAATTTCCTTATCTGAGAATGCTGAGGAATAGGATTTTTATGAAGTAGTTCCTTTGTATCTAGAGATTGGGCAGTACAGCCTCCCAGCATGTATAGATCCTGGGTTCCTTCATTCAGCAAGCATGATATACCAGCTGTTGGGCTGAGATGAGGGCTACAGTGGACACATGTACAATGAGGCTGCAGTGGAGGGCAGGGTGGGGTGGGAGCACAGAACAGGCAATAACTGACTCTGCCCAGGCTTTGGAGAAGGTCTTCCACAGAAGAGGAAACACCAGAGCTGACACATGAAGATTTGTTTAGCATAGAGATATTCAAGGCACAGGAAGGGGTACCTGCCAGACATAATTGAAAAAGGTGTTGAGTTCCAAGAACCCCAGATGGTGTGGAGTGTGGCTCAGAGATCATGGGGGCCTTCTATAGGCAAGGATGAGGGGAGAGGGCTTTTTGACTGTTAGCCTGTGGAAATCTCACTTGTGCTTCAGACTGGCTGATGTATTTGGAGGAGAATAAAGGAAGGTGAGAAAGGATGCCTGGGCCACTTCCTAAGGAGCCTTTAATGCCCTTGGGCTTATTGGTAGGCAGTGGGAAGCCACTGAATATGTTGCTCCCTTATGCCCGTCTCTGTTACAGTGTTTGTCACATTATCTCCATATCAAATGACATTTTTATTCATTCATTTATTCACTTCAGGTTTAATTGTCAAAATATCAGCTATGTGCCAGAAACATGGGAAGGCAAAATGACCTGGCTTCTGCCCCTTATGTCTCTTATAGATGCATAAGACCATTTGTCTTTGGGAAGACAAATACTTATCATGATGAGATTAATGTATGACTTACAGGCTGTGGCTGAAAGGTGTGTGGTGCTATGAGCATGTATAACAGAGGGATGTGCCCTGACTTGGGGGGCCAGAAAAGCCGTAGCCTATGATCCAGAGCATGAATGTGGGAATTTTGCAAAGGGAAACAGGGAAGAAAGTCTGAGGCAGGGGGAGCTATACGTGTGGAGGCCTGCTGGCTGGGGAATATGGTGTGACTGAGAAACAGAAAGAAGCCCTGAGGCTGGAGAGCTGAGAACAATGGGGAGGAACCATCTAAGGCCAGGGAGGGAGGCAGAGCCTTATGGTCCATGGTCCTATGATTAAAGATTTTGATCTTTAATGTTGAAAGCAGTGAAAATCCACTTTCTTGTTTTTAAAGTGAATAGAAATGGGTAATGTGACATATTCCAATTTGTGTTTTGAAGATTGCTCTAGCTACATTGTGGAGAACAGATTGCAGGGGAGCAAGAACAGATCAAAGAGAAACCATGTTGTGCTGTTTCGAAGGGGCACATGCACCCCAATGTTTATAGCAGTGCTATCGACAATAGCCAAAGTATGGAAAGAGCCCAAATGTCCATCGACAGATGAATGGATAAAGAAGATGTGGTATATATACACAATGGAGTATTACTCGACAATCAAAAAGAATGAAATCTTGCCATTTGCAACTATGTGGATGGAACTTGAGGGTATCATGCTCAGTGAAATTAGAGAAAGACAAATATCATATGACTTCACTCGTATGAGGAATTTAAGAGACAAAACAGATGAACATAAGGGAAGGGAAGCAAAAATAATATAAAAACAGGGAGGGAGACAAAACATAAGAGACTCTTAAATATAGAGAACAAGCAGAGGGTTGCTGGAGGGATTGTGGGGGGGGATGGGCTAAATGGGTAAGAGGCATTAAGGAATCTACTGAAATCATTGTACTATATGCCAACTAACTTGGATGTAAATTAGAATGAATGGATGGAAGGAGGGAGGGAGGGAAGAAAGAAGAGAAACCATGTTAGGCTAAAGCAGTTTGGTCCAGAGGAAGAAGACAGAAGCTTGGATTAGGCTGGTGACAGTATTGGAGAGAAGGCACAGGTGTATTTGAGACATTTAGAAGGTAAAAACAACAGAACACAGCATTGTGGTGGTTCTCAAAGTGTGGTCTAGGGTGGGGACTCAGTGCAGGGGGTCCCTGAGATCCCTTCAGGGGGTCTGCGGTTTGCCTTTTTACTGATGCTCTCATGAATATACATTGGAGTTTTCCAGAGGTTACATGCGTGAGGTGATGTCATTGCTCTGATGGCTAATAGAATGTGTGCTTGTGTATTAATGTGTTTTCAAAAAAAAGCTGTTTTTTAAAGTTTATTTATTTATTTACTTATTTATTTATTTTGAGAGAGAAAGCACGAGTGGGGGAGGAGCAGAGAGAGAGGAGAGAAAGAGAGAATCCCAAACAAGCTGTATATTGTCAGCACAGAGCCCAGCTTGGGGCCTGATCTCTCACGAACTGTGAGATCATGACCTGAGCTGAAATCAAGAGCCAGATGCTCAACTACTGAGCCACCCAGGCGCCCTGTGTGTTTGCAAAATTTTTGAGCTTTAATATCTAATACAGTGAATATCAATTGATAAAACCCTCTTAATAAAAGCTATTTGATGTCCTTGGTTTTTAAAGTGTAAAAGGGTTCTAAGACCAAAGATTTCAGAACTACCGTGATACTATATTGATTTTCCAGGGGTAGAATGAGCAGGAGATGAGTTACTGGTTTATGGATCTGGATGAATGGCACTGCCTTTCACCAAAACAGAAACGGTCGACGAGAGCCTGGTTTCGCATGTTGCGAAGAGGCAGACCTGATGTTTTAGAGGTTGAATTAGAGGTGCCTTTGAGAGAGCTAAGAGGAGATAGCAAATGAACAGTTAGATATACAGGTCTCTAGAGGAGAAAATCAGGACTAGAAAAAAAATTAGAAATTGTCCACCTGAAGCCATGTGCCCAGGTGAGGGGCCCTAAGGAGAGACTGCAGAGTAAGAAGAAGCCTAGGACTGAGCCTTAGGAATCCAGACACTTCATGGCCAATTAGGGGAAGATGAACCTGCAAAGGACACAGCAAAGGAGGGGGTAGGGGGAGGCCTTACATGGTACCAGCCAGGTTGGAAAGGGCAGACCAAGGGCAACTTGTCGTTTGGTCCACAAATGTCTGAGTGCTTGCTGTGTTGGTGCAGCGTAAGGCTGTTTGGAAGTGGAAGGAAACAGGAAGAGGAAAGAGTCAGGGTTTAAGCATTGGGCAGTAGAAGAAGTGCTTGGAGTAGAAATGGGGTCAAGAAGCCTTAGCCATTCAGCCCCCAACCAGCAGGAGCAAGTGGGGTTTGCCTCCTCCCTCCACCAATATGAAGGAACCTGTATTTAGTGAGAGACAGTAACATGCACGTCATTCAGCCCCCACCGCACCGTGTTCAGTGATGGGGAAGTGCAAGTCCAATTTCAGATCACGCTATTTGTTTGAAGTTTTTCCTTATATTGAATTGAAAATCTGCCTTCTCTCACATTACCCAGTGACTCTGGTACTGCTCTCTTGAGCAACACAGATGTACAGATAACATCTTTCATCTGACAATTTTTCAACTATTTGAAACCATTTATCATGTTTACTTTTTGTTCTTTCCGTTGTAATAAACATACCTTGAATTTTAATTTTTTCAAGCCAATTAGTCTATTAAACTAGTTCATGCTAAAAACTAAAAACAAGCAACAAACAAACAAAAACAACTAGGTGATGAGTTAACCCAAAAGAAAGATCCCTGTGGGGAGATCTGCAGACAAGGCAGATGGAGTTTCCCTATGTGACGATGCCCTTCCTCCTATCTTGCCTGTAGAAATTTTACCCACCTTTGAAGCCAAGCTCGAGCACCATTTTTTCCCATATACATTGGGTGGTGCCCTTAAGCCATGTAGCCAAGCCCTGCCACCTTCTGACTCATGTTCCGTCTAGTGTGTCTTGTTAAGTGCCTTTGCCTCTGTTCCCGCTCCATCTTATTCCTTGTCTTGCTACTGCAATCCCACAGTTAGGCAAACCAGATTGCAACCCCTAAGGAATGGGTAGTGGGGGAGCAAAGGCAATCAGTTCTTTCAAGGAGCTTGGTGGTGAAAGAAAACCAGAGATGGGTTAGTGGTTTATAGGAGAGGTAGACTGTAAGCTAGAGATCTGAGCATGCTCACCAGGAAGGGAGGCGCAAAGTCAGGTGAAAAGAGTGCTGAGGGTGGTGCCAAAGGAACCGTGGGGAAGCCGACTCCTGTGGCAGATGAAGCGAGGAGTGCAGGTAGAGGGTGCAGAATGCTTTGGCCAGGGGAAGGAGAGAAGGAAAAGTTCAGGCAGAGGAGGAGAGAAGTGTTGAAAGGATGAGGTGACTGGAGGGAGCCATGGCAGCAGTGGGGTAGAGAGCTGTGCACAGGGCAGACCTCCTGTCCCCCCTGTCCTGGTGCAGTCGGAAGGGCGGGGCCTGGGATCACACAAGTCAGCTCCCTTCACTTCCACAGGGCTCTTCTCCTTGCCAGAAATTCTTCTGTGATGCTAGATGAGACCAGAAACTGTTTAGTAGTGGTGGCAACTTCAAAACAAAATGGGAATTTTGAAAGTTGAAACACATTAGGATGTCCTCCGGGTCTCATGGGATGAAATGTTCTGCACAGCCTGGTCCAGTGTGAGCACACTAAGAAATACTGGTTAAGATTTCCCACTGAAGAAGAAAAAAAGATTCAATTCCTCCCCCAATCTCATCTGCCCAGCAAGAGACAGCAGAGTTTAGAGAAAATAGTTGATGTCCAAAACAGCTATCTCTTTGTACTTGGAATGACCTGCACATTAACACTGACCCCAAACCCTAGAACTCCCTGCAGAGGCAACTTCCTGACTGCATCAGCTTCCTGACAGGAATCTCCTATGAGAACGGGTAGAATCTGAGAGCCAGTCTTTCAGCTTTGGGTGAGAGTTTTGCTCGGACTCTGCACTATGGGTTAAGGACCTAGCAGAGAGCTGGCATGGCCCGGGAGGAGCACAGACGGCCAGCAGCTTAAAGCCCTGGCTTTCTCCTTATGTGTAGAGCACCATCATGCAAAGCAGTGGGCCACTCTGGACACAGGCCTACTACTCTGCTTTGTTGCTTCAGCTGTTGCTGCTGGGGCCCCTTGGCACAAATGGCCTCATGAGAATAGAACAAGATTGGGCTGGAATGCCAGGGAAGGGCATCCCAGAGAGCCTGCTGTCCCTGCCATGCCTGCTTTCCAAGGCCTGAGTTGAGTGGTCTTGCTTGCATAGTGCTGTGATTTGTGCTGTCTAGCTCACTGCTGTCTCTGCTGGTAAATGTGGGCGCATCAGTGAGTCTTGCAGTCCAGTGTGCTGTCCTGTTCAGGTCCCTGTCTTACTTGGTCTCGACTGCTGTTGTAGCCCCCAATTTCTGAATTGAAGATAAAAACAAAACTGAAAATGCTCTGGAGCAGTTCTGCCAACTCCTGGTTTTTCCATTTGCTTCCTCTGATAGCCATTGGTTTGGGGAGACTTCCCTTTCCTGCCCCAAGCTGTGGGCCTGTGCACAATAGCCCCTGGCCCATTGCCCATCAGATAATAAGGCTGGCTCTCTGCAGGCAGCAATGTGTATTGGAAAAAGTGAAAGTCTCTGGCTGGAAATAAAAGCTCAGAAAACCTTTGCTATTTTCCCCCAGCCCCTCCTGGGTCTGTAGTGCTGGCCTTGTGAGCCAGTCCCATCCTACCTGGAAAACCAGGGGAGAGTTCAGTGGCAGCTGGTGAAGAAGAGAATGGATGTTGCATTCTTGGATATTCTATCCCAGGGAGGCTTCACCTAGACACTCCATGTAACAGACTGGGGCAGTTCATCCTGTCTGGGGATAGTTTAGATCCCTGTCTGGGGATTTCATCAATAAGTGGGTTTTTCTTTTTCTCTCATCAGTCCCTTACAAGAGACATTTTTTGTTCATTCTAGGTCAGATGTGTAATACCTTTTTACCCCAGCACATATTGCTCAGGGTTCAGGTGCACAGAGTAGAATCCACTCTAACTAGTTTCAGGAAGAATAGATTTAGTGCACATCTTGGCTTACAGGGTGGAGAGAGAGAGAAACAGACACCACAGAGCTACTCCCTCTTCTGTAATCTGGAAGCTACCAGATTCAGAAGCACAGTGCCCCTCTGCTCTGCTTCACACCACATACATAGAGGATGCCTGCGTCTGTGTCTTGACATCAGAAAAACTGGAGACCAGGTGTGGGGCCTCTGGTAACACTGCAGCAGGAAAACCGCGGCTCCCATGACTGTGTCCAGGAGCAGTAGGAATAGCAGGAAGCCATCTCAATCTCACACAAGTGCATCTGATTGGCTGGACCCCAGGGGGTCTTAGATGTAATAGCTTTTAGCTGATTAACTTCGAAAGTGCAGGAAGGCATACCTGAAGCGTGGAATGGATCTTGAGTCTAACCCATTTTATTGGCCACCTACAGTGAAGGAAACGAATGGAATTCTGCTGAGCTCCTACCTTGTACCAGCCTCTGCAACAGACATTTGGTCCGACCTGGTCCTGTGTCTGCTCCTCTCAAGGGCACATCCTGGGCTCTGTTGTAAAAGATCTTGTTTCTGTGCTCTAGGCTCCCAGAACCCCGGACGAAGCTCACCTCCCCCTGGCTATGTGCCTGAGCGGCAGCAGCGCATTGCCCGGCAGGGGTCCTATACCAGCATCAACAGCGAGGGGGAGTTCATCCCAGAGACCAGTGAGCAGTGTGTGAGTATGGGGTCCGGGATATGCCTTGGAGTGTGTCAGACCAAGGCTATAAAGGGGCTTCTCAGTGGTCGCTAAGAGCGACTAAGAGCACTCTGAGCTCTTAGAAATCACCTTCGGTTCCTTGCCATTTGGCTCTCTCACAATATGGCAGCTTCTTCAAGGCCAGAAGGAGAACCTCTTGCTCCAGTCTGTGGATCATAAAATGTAACATGAAGATGGAGTCATCAAATGTAACATAATCACAGGAATGAATATGCCACCCTCTTTGCCATAGTCTGTTGACTAGAAGCAAGTTACAAGTTCTCCCCTTATTTAAGGGAAGGGGTTTATACAAGGCTGTGACTCATTGTGGGGGTCACTCTAGGGTACGTCCTCCAGAACAGCTTACGCATTTCAATGGCTAACTTTTTAACTAGTGGCTCGCTTGATGAAAATGACATTTTAGCTTGGTGAATTCAGCGAGAGCGAGATCTCTGGCTTCGTTCTGAAGTCTTGTCACAGAAGCTTTGCTTTGATTGCGTAAGAGAAGGATCTGCACTTATAAATGTTTAGGAGTTGGTCTGGGAAAGGGGGATTTCTTAAGAGTAAAGTGTCCAGTAGAAGGACCAGCACCATCACATGAGGGATTTTACAAAAAAACTGATCCTTGTAACTTTTCTTTCCCCTAAAACTGATTCTTACAACTTTTCTTTCCCCATGATAGCTAATCTCTGAAAGCGTTATCCAAACTATACAGGCTGTGAGAAGCCCTTTACACTGCTTCTTCTCTCTTCTGTTAACTCTTGCTTTCCAGATAAAATTATGTTTATGGAGTGCTTTTAGATAAGGATTCCCTTCTTAGGTATTTTACTGACTATTCTTTCTGTTTTCTTTAACCAGAGCACTTCTGGACATTGGCTGTGTTAGAGGTGACTTGGGTGTAAAATCTCAGATTGCAAATGAGTTTATTGCCTTTGGTCTTGATCCCTCCCCGTGGCCCTATATTCTGGTCCTTTTACTTCTTTGTTTTACCTGGCTAGCCCTAGAAGGTGTGGGAGTATTAGACTCCTAGAGAGGACAGACTTTTAGAAAGAGGCCAAAGAAGGAATGCATAGGTCCTTCCCTGGTGCCCCGGCCTCTTTAGCTAAAGTGAATTGTTCCTGGTAACGGACCATTCAAGATAAATCCACTTAATGGAGACCAAAACATGTATGTAGTGAAAGAATATTCAATTGGGCCTTTCTGGAAAAGTGAAACTAAGATAAGTTTATTTTGTTGTTTCTTTAATCAGATTAAGGAGATAGTTGCATCTATTTGCTAATTTTTAGAATGAACAAAAGCATGATTCAGGTAAAATTTTTTGGCTTAATTTTTATATCAAAAATTTTGTTAACACAATGTAACTTCCTTGATTTCCCCTTTGATTTCTTCAGCATTGTCATAAAGATTGTCCTTTTTGGGGGCTCCAGGGCATCTCAGTAGGTTGAACGTCCAACTTCGGCTCAGGTCATGATCTCACGGTTTGTGAGTTGGAGCCCTGCATTGAGCTCTTTGCTGTCAGTACAGAGCCCACCTCAGATCCTCTGTGTCCCTCTCTCTGTGCCCCTCCCCTCGTTGCTCTCTCTCTCAAAAATAAATAAACATTTTTTTTAATGTTTATTTTTGAGAAAGAGAGAGACAGAGTGAGTGAGGCAGGGGCAGAGAGTGAAGGAGACACAGAATCCGAAGCAGGTTGCAGGCTCTGAGGTGTCAGCACAGAGTCCAACGCGGGACTCGAACCCACGAACCGTGAGATCATGACCTGAGCTGAAGCTGGACACTCAACCAACTGAGCCACCCAGGCGCCCCTCAAAAATAAGTAAACATTAAAAAAAATTATCCTTTTTTACAGAAGACTTCGCAGGATTCAGTGAATTTTCCAAAGGCCCCTTTTGAACCTTTGGTATTCCTGCTTCATCATACCTGCCATGTTATTGTACTTGCACATTCTTCTTCTGTTAACTGGTCTCTCTTTGAAATTATGGGCAAGATGGACCCTAGCATTAAATAGGAAGAGATAATTTGAGTTGGAAACTAATTTTATGAAAGTTGTTAGTGAATTTTCATAAGTCTGATTTCTGCTTCTCTATGTAATTTTTAACTTTGTCACTCAGATAATGAATACGCTGATAGGGAATACCCCCTTAGGCCAAATGAAGGGAGTTTAGTTGGAGAAAAAACTAATCTGAAGGCTTTTTATTACTGCATTCGACCAAGGGCCAGAGAAACACTTTAACTTACATAGTAGGTACTTATTGCTTGTATATGAGAACCAGGAACTAGGAAATTTTTCATCTGTATCAGCTGTACAATAACTAGTTTCATGACTTTAAACAATTCTCCTAACCTTCTAGACCTGCAGTGATTTGTCTGTGAAATGAGGACAATACTTGTCTTTATAAATTTTAAATTATGGAGTGTAAACAGAAGCATTACAGTCCCACCCAGATGCACTGGAAGCCTCTGCAGGGTAGTACCAGCTCCATCGCCAGGCTCCCAATGTTCACGAGCCAACAAAATGCCAACAGGAGAAGTAGCATCTCTGCTTTGCTCTCCTGGCAGAGCTCCTTGGGATGCTGGCCAGGCACTTTTCTCACTCCTGGAAACTTGCCTTTCAAACTATGGGGGAGAATGGTACCTTCCTAATTATTCTTCCCACTGCACAGGCAGAGAAAGGGCACTTTCATATTTTGACAAAAAGCACCATTTGCTGGACTTGGCTGGGCTGTAAAGCCCTGAGTCACCTGGCTGGGATTGGGTTTTATTGTATGACTTGCCTTGCAGATGTTGGATCCTCTGAGCAGTGCTGAAAATTCCTTGTCAGGAAGCTGCCAATCCTTGGACAGGTCAGCCGACAGGTACGGGACTGTGGCTGCTCTGGGGGTTAGTGCGTAGGCATTTTTGGGACTGGTGGGCTGAGGAAATAGAGTTAGCTAGTATGTCTCTGATCTAGACACTGGTCTGCAGACCCATGGTTAAAGCATCATGCTTCTGGGAAAGAAATCTCTTTCTGGGATTCCTAGCCATCTCCTTAATTTTTCAAATACCGTGAAGAATGTTATGTTTGTATAGTTTGATGAATGTAATAGAAGCTCATGATAGCAATTCACATGTGTTAAATGCTTGCTCTGTTATTCTGAGTGCTTGACATGTTCTGAGGTTCTGTATAATATACACGCTGCTCTTGTGCTCTTGGCCTCATTGCTGTGATCTGGCCCGACAACAGTGAAGTTCAATGTTTTGGGGACAAAACTGAATTGTTACCTGTGGGTTTACCTTATTTTTTTTCCTCCAAGTGTTTCTGGCGGAATAAGACACTGGGCTGTAAAAACCAGAAAACAAAATATCCAGACTGCCTAGCTTACCATGCTGCTTGGTGTGGAATTTTGTTCACACACTTGGAGAGGGAACAAGTGCTATCTTTTACATACCAAATGGTTCTGTGGAGCTGATTCACCCATCGGCAGGGGTATGTTTAGAGTTGGCTTTAGCACTTATCCAGCCAGCCTCTCACCTTGACCTTGTTATTTCCAATAGCACATTTGATCATGTCTGGCTGGGCTTAGGGCTGTGGTCAGAGGCTTTGGAGCAGGTTTGAGTTTTTTTGTTTTTTTTTTTCCCTGTGTGTAACTGATTAATTGTTCATATGGGTACTGACCTTGTGACTATGGCCAGATCTGTATTACGTCTTTCCTAACATATCTGAAAACTGATGAGCAGTGTCATAGAATTCAGTCATAGTTACTTGCTAGTATCCAGCTCATAGCCTTGTCAGGGGCTTGCTCTTCAGCCAGAGTAGCAAGAAGGCCCAGGCAAAAGTGCCAGGAGTTACTTCCACAAACTGTAGGCTCTGCCAGGACAGGGACCAACTCTGGCTTTGGGTTATCTCCTAAGCTTTGTGGCTGAGCAGGGGTGGGGAGTGGGGTGGGCAGTGGGACAAGACTACAGAAAATCTAGTAGTTGTGAAGTAGGGGGCGGCCCCTGTGTCATTGCCTTGACCGTTTCTGACCTGTGGCTCTCTCAAAAGGCACTTACATGTAAGGGAGAAGACCCTTCAGGTGAATGCTAGGAAAGATAGCTAAATGTACCCACTTGGTTCTTGGGTTTTTCCTCTGCCCCTTCAATACTTTGTTTTCTTTCGCTTGGGAGTGAAACCCAGTGACCTGGACTTACTCCCTTGAGGCCCAGCCTAAAGCATAGGGCTTTCCTCTCCTCCTCTTTATGGGATCTGGAGCCATATAGAGCCCAGCTCCACCAAGTAGAAGTCCAATAGCTTGGGACAAGTCCCTTAACCTCTCTATTCCTCAGTTTCTCCATCTCTAAAATGGGATGGTGGTGATTAGTGTGAAAGGAAGATGCTTGGTATTGTTGCTATTTTTATTATTGCCCTGGACAAGGGAGTTTTTTCAACTCTTCCCCTGTTACTAAGGTGGGAGGAATGGGCAAGAAGGGAAAGTGTTGTGCTGCCAAGGTGGAATTTGGGAGGCCTGGAGGGGTTTATTATTCAAGGTTCTGTCAGATTTGGGCCTCAGACTAGTAAAGAGAAAGTAGTAGAAGGCTGAACTCAGAAGAGGGCCGTTTCTCTCAAACTCTGCTTCCTTCCCAAACTGTGAGAACAAGACTCCACACCAAACAGCTAAGCAGTTTGGATATCTTGTTTTCTGGGTTTTCTATTCCATGTAATGATGCGGGAGGGAGTTAGAAAAGGGAGTCCATCTGGATATCCTGCCTTCTGCCCTAGTGGGCAGCCTTTTGAAGTACACTGAGCCGATGTCCACGTCGTGATTTCGTTTTGTTTTTTCCAGCCCATCCTTCCGGAAATCGAGGATGTCCCGAGCCCAGAGCTTCCCCGACAACAGACAGGAGTTCTCTGGTGAGTTCCCCAGAGTCTGGATGAGTACTACAGGGCTTCCGGGTGGGGCTGCAGGCATTCTACTCTTGCTAGCTGAGTTGGGAAGCCAGGACTGTACTTTAGTTCTCCTCGGGCCTGCTGTCCTGAGGTCTCAGGTGACATAGGGGCTTAAATGGCTTACTCACATTGATCTACCCAGAAACCAGCGATTCCTCTATCTTATTCAGAGCGGGAAACTCAGCTGTATGACAAAGGGGTCAAAGGTGGAACCTACCCCCGGCGCTACCACGTATCTGTGCACCACAAGGACTACAATGAGGGTGAGTGCACCTCCACCCTGCCCCCTGCTGGCTCTCTCAGAACGGACTCAGGTAGAGCTTTGCCACACAAAAGCACTGCCAGGGGCTGGGCCTAGGCACCCCAGACCCCATGTTTCTTTCCTTTATTCCTGAGAAAGTGTGCCCAGACTTGAGGCACTAGAGACTGAGGGGAGATGGGGGAAAGGACGGCATTTGGAAACCAAGATGCTGGCACTGGGAACACTGTCCTTTGTCTGAGCGTGCTTCATGACACCAGCTCTCCAGCGCCCTCTTCTGCCCCATGGCAGCAGACAGAATGGAGCTTCCACAAAGGTTTGATTTGGGATTACCATGCCAGGGAAGACAGACTTCAGCAGTGGATTGGCCTTGTGAGTGATGTGGCACCCGAGGGCCAGCCCCGTGCCTTCCCTTTGGCCAGGGCTTCCTGAGCCATCTGTGGCTGCCTTCTAATTCCTGCTTTTGTCCTGATTCTCAGGGTGCTTGTGACATGAACCATTCTGGCTTGAGTTAGGTGAAAGGGCAAATGGTGAGGGTGAATGATGTGACGTGCACAATTAGCCTGGTGGGCAGGGGTCTGACTTGCTCTTCTCTGGCCCCTGCACTCCTTCAGGCAGAAGAACATTTCCCCGAATACGGCGTCATCAAGGCAACCTCTTTACACTGGTGCCATCCAGCCGTTCCCTGAGCACAAATGGCGAGAACATGGGTTTGGCAGTGCAGTACCTGGACCCCAGAGGGCGCCTGCGGAGCGCGGACAGCGAGAATGCCCTCTCTGTGCAGGAGAGGAACGTGCCTACCAAGTGTGAGGAGTGGGCCCTGGCTAGGAGGAGACTGCCCAGGGGGTGCTCAGACAAGCGGCAGGGCAGGAGACCGGTGGTCCACCAGGCTCGTTCAGCTCAGCAGCAAGCTGCTCTGGCCCATCCTCACCACACTGAAAGAGCCTGTGGGTCAGCAGCAGGTCCCTCAGTCCACTGCTGTGCAACAAGCCACTTCCCCTCTCTGGTCTCTAGTTTGACCATGTTTAACCAGAAGAGCAGTGTTCTCGGTCCTTGCCGTATTAAGATATTTAGGGGGACGCCTGGGTAGCTCAGTCAGTTAAGCGTCTGACTCTTGGTTTCAGCTCAGGTCATTATCTCACAGTTCATGAGTTCGAGCCCTGCATCAGGCTCTGTGCTGATGGTGCGGAGCCTGCTTGGGATTGATTCTCTCTTTCCCTCTCTCTCTGCCCCCCTAAATAAAATAAATAAACTTAAAAAAATATTTAGGGACTTAGCAAATAAAGATATTTGATCAATGCAGAGGAGCATTTAACCATGACGTTAGCTAATCATCTGCTTCTCAGGACTTGGGCCTAATGGTCCAACTGATTGGGGCACTGGGCCTGCTCCAGGTGGGTGGGGATGCTGGGCTGAGAACTAGAGGGGGTCTTGAGCCAGAGGTGCCATCACAAAGCCTCTGGAAACCAAGGCAACATCTCAGTAAATAATGTGCCCGAGCTAATGCTCTTTCCTTCCATTGTCGTGTAGCTCCTAGTGCCCCCATCAATTGGCGCCGTGGGAAGCTCCTGGGCCAGGGTGCCTTCGGCAGGGTCTATTTGTGCTATGACGTGGACACAGGACGTGAACTTGCTTCCAAACAGGTCCAATTTGACCCAGACAGCCCTGAGACAAGCAAGGTACTGCCTTCCGCATGGTCTGGCTTACAGTCCCCCACCCCCACCCCAATAAAAATGCCTGTCTTGTTGCATAAACTAATTGCTCGAGATGCTGCAGGATCTTTCCCCCATTATTCTTCCCAAGTTCCCTTGCTCTCCACTCTGGCCATGGCTATGGGGCAAAGGGACTGTGGTCCAAAGAGCATCAAACCCTACAGGGGAGGGATTAGGTATGAGGAACTAATTTGATGCCAAAGTACCAAACCACCCAAACCGAGAGGCAGTGGCCAGTCCTGGCCACCCTCACCAGATGCACAGTCTCTCTCAGCCCTCAGTCCAGGAAGGAGCTTATCTTTGGAGTTCAACTGTGATTGTGGCCTGTACTCCAGTCGTAGTGGACAAATAGAGCAGTTACCGTAACTAAGCACCACAGCCCATTCTCCCACCCCACTGCCTGCCCTCTTCCAGCATGGGAATGCTACCGTCCCATGGGCTACCCAGCGTTGTGTCCAAGGGCCAAACAGTTGGGAGAGACTCCCTTGCTCCAGCTGAAGTTCCCGAGGCAGACAGACCCCTCTAAAGTCACTTACTAGGGAAGTTGAGCTGATCCCACATGGGCAGAGCCAGGACGCTGGAAGCCAAGGTGACCACTGAGCCCCTCCCACAGGAGGTGAGTGCCCTGGAGTGTGAGATCCAGCTGCTGAAGAACCTGCAGCACGAGCGCATAGTTCAGTACTATGGCTGCCTGCGGGACCGCGCCGAGAAGACTCTGACCATCTTCATGGAGTACATGCCAGGGGTATGTGCTCCTTGGTGCATGTGGGACACACACAAAGGAGGGCCAGACTTGGGCCGTGGGCTCCGGGGGAGGGGCCCCTTGGACATGCTTCTGATCACTTGAGCCACCGGAGGCTCAGGGAAGAAGGTGAGGTGATACTCAAAAGTCAGGGGGGGGTCCTCCATCTGGCCACAATGACGGTGTGAGATGTGAAGTGTCCCAGGTCACCCTGACCCAAAGCTTACAGGGTGATTGCACCGTCCAGTAAGTACTGCCTGTAGCTGGTGCAGAGGGCCTTCCCTTCTGGATGCAGGTCACACGTTGCTTGACGGAAGGGCTGCCTCATATTGTTTTCCAAGCAAAGCCTGGTGCATTGCTCATGGTGGGTGGCTAAATTGCTCCTGCTACAATGCTGGGGGCTGGAAATAGCCTTGCCCCTTCCTACCCCTTCCTGAGCTGACTCCCTCTGACTCCTGTGGCTGTAGGGCTCAGTGAAAGACCAATTGAAGGCCTACGGAGCTCTGACAGAGAGTGTGACTCGCAAGTATACCCGGCAGATCCTGGAGGGCATGTCCTACCTGCATAGCAACATGATCGTTCACCGAGACATCAAGGGTGAGCAGGCACAAGCTGTGGGGTCCCCAAGACCTGACCACTTAAGAATTCTGGATTTTCTGAAAAGTGGGACTTTAATTGCTTCTTTGGGGGATTGGTGCAGATTGGTTGAGCACTTTGGGAAAATACTTGTTGGGTGTTGCGCAGTTGTTGGCCCTGGTGATGATCATTTCATGCTGTAGGGCTGAGCCAATAGCGTGTTTCTATTCATGTCCAATTCAGCAGCCCTGTGACCTGGGAAGGCAGGGGGAAAGGGTGGATGGTAGAAAATGCCCAGAGGGTGGCAGCCTCTGTTCTTTCATGCCTTAGGAGCCAACATCCTCCGAGACTCTGCTGGGAACGTGAAGCTGGGGGACTTTGGGGCCAGCAAGCGCCTGCAGACCATCTGCATGTCGGGCACAGGCATGCGCTCGGTCACGGGCACACCCTACTGGATGAGCCCTGAGGTGATCAGCGGTGAGGGCTACGGAAGAAAGGCAGACGTGTGGTGAGTGCCGGGGACGTGCTGGGATGGCATATCTGTGTCTGGTCTGTAGTGACTCCAACCTAGAAATGAGCTCATTTGAAATGTTTCAGTGTGGTGGGAGGAAGAGGAGGCTCCCCTCCTGGCAGCTGGGTCATATGCAGGGAAGTGGGTGCCTGCAGCAGCCCGTAGGGCAAATGCGTTGTGTTTTAACCCCAGATAGCACCGGTTTGTTATTGCTGGGAACTTAGGCCACAGAAAACATCCCTAAAGGAAGTAGCACCCATTCTGAAGGCCTGGGTCAGTCTCTAAATATTAGCAAGCTTCTTCCTTTCCTAGCATTCAGATGGCTTGCATTTGCTCGCCCTAACTTTATGTCCATCCTCTGAAAGGGCCTGGAGGTCATGAGAGCATCTCTTCCCCTCACAATGTCATTGTGGTAGGCTGAGTATGGTTCCCTGAAGGTGCCCTCGTACTGACCCCATAACCTGTAAATGTCTCCTTATGTGGCAGAGGGCCTTTGCAGATAGGATTAATTTAAGACTTTTGTGATGGAGAGATTATCCTGGATTATCCAGGTGGGCTCAGAATAATTGCAAAGGTCCTTACAAAAGAGAGGCAGCAGGCCAGAATGGGTAGCAAGTGATGTGACAGTGGAAGCAAGAAGCTGGAAGGGGACATGAACCAAAGGGTGCTGGCAGCCTCTCCAGGCAGAGCCTCCGAAAGGAGCCATCCCTGCTGACATGTTCACCTTAGCCCATGGAGACTAGTTCTACTAGACTTCTGGTCTCCAGAATAAATTTGTGTTCTTATGCCATCAGGCTCATAGTAATTTGTTACAGCAGCAGTAGGAGACTAATACGGTTATCTCAGAGCTCTTTCTGTCCATGCCTAAGGGATCTCTTCCCCAATCTCAAGACCCCCCTGCGTGAGTATTGGTTGATGAAGCCCATGTAGATGAGGCCAACAGTGCTTTGAGGCCTCTTCTGGCTTTGAGGACTCTCTACAGAGATGTCAACCCTCAGCTTGGCCCATCCTGCCTCAGGGTTTTCTGAGAAAGGCACCTCCTTCCACGGCGGTGGGCAGGTTAGGGAGCCTGGGGCTGGCCAAGGGATGACATGGGATTCTCTCTCCAGGAGCCTGGGCTGCACTGTGGTAGAGATGCTGACAGAGAAACCACCTTGGGCAGAGTATGAAGCCATGGCCGCCATTTTCAAGATTGCCACCCAGCCCACAAATCCTCAGCTGCCCTCCCACATCTCTGAGCACGGCCGGGACTTCCTGAGGCGTATTTTTGTGGAGGCTCGCCAGAGACCTTCGGCCGAGGAGCTGCTCACACACCACTTTGCACAGCTCGTGTACTGAGCTCTTAAGGCACGCTGCTGCCCGCCGCCCCTGCTGCACAGGCATGGGGCTGCTGTGGGGCTCAGCAAAGCTGCTGCTTCTCCCAGGCAAGGCTGTGGACCATGGAGCTCCAGTCCAACCAGCGTTTGTCTATGCCCCTTCCACTGCTGGGGCTCAGAGCCAGGGTGGGGTGGCTGCGGCCTCAAGGACTGGGAGCCCCCAGCCTGCCAGACCCGAGAGCTCCAGCATCCTAAGCTCAGTGTGGAGGGGAAGGGGCTAGGAACAGTGTGCAAAGCACTGAGGGCCTTACCCTCAGGGCTGTGTCCTGACACTGCAGTCGGCACCAGAGCCCCAAGGGTCTTGGGGCACAGGACAGACACAAGGGTCTGAATAGTGTTAACTTTCATGCAGAGTGTTATTTTGTTTCTCCTCCCCATGTCTGGAGACCACCAGGGCGTCTCTGGGCTGGATGAGCCCACCCAAGCCTGAGGTCAAGCCCAGCATCCCACAGCCAATGGAAGGCAGAGGCCTGGGCTGTGCTCTCCCCAGAGCCCCCAGGCCAGCTTTGCCAGTCCCTGTCCTTTACCAAAGATGAATGAAGCAAATGTTTTGCTGCCTTATTCAGGGAAGGAGGAGCCCATCCTGCCTGCTCCCATGACCCTGCACCCCTCCCCCACCCCCAGCAGGGGCCTGAGATGTGGAACTCCCCCACTCGAGGTGGGGAGACCCAGTTTTGTCAATGCAATTGTCTCTGTTTTACAAGTTGGAGTCACTCTTATGCTGTACCCAGTTTCTAAACTGGAGACTTTGTGTGCCCTTGGGCTCTGAGTATCCCTGTTGTGGGCTTGGGCCTTTGGGCTGGATTGGAAAGAGCTGAAGGTAATGGCCTTTGTGTTCCTGACCTGGCACCTGTCTCCCCACTGGAGCAGAAAGGAAGATGGACAGCATGGTGAGGGCACCTGACCCCACTAGCCACCCTGAGCCCTGGGCAGGCTCTTCTGGATAGCCAGGGAAGTTGTATCGGGTTGTCTGTGAGTTGTGACCCTGCTAGGCCAGAGCCCTCCCTGGTAGAAGGGAGAGCCCATATGATGTCACCAACTGTGTCCGACTACCATCTCTGTTCCTCCTTGGCCAGCCTTGCTGGCCCCATGAGGTCTCAGCCCCTTTCCCTTCTTGGAGGAGGAATGGTAGCAGGGGTCAGGGAGCCAGTATCTCCAAGCAGCTTAGAGTTGGCCTTATTTACCTCAGCCTGGGCGCTGGTCCTTTCTTCCGGCCCCTCCCCTCCAAAATGTGCCTATTGCTAGAGCTCCTCCCTCCCAAAACCCAGTTCCCTGGGAGTTGTCATTAAAGGAACAACAACAACAACAACAACAACAAAGCCAGTGCCCAGGGATGGGTCTCTCCAGGGAGCTGGGGATTAGTGCCAGGCAGCTCATTGCCAGCCATGCCCACTTCCCCACGGGCACCAGAACAAGCCAAAGCCTTCGTTGTATGTTGACGATGCACTTTTATGAATGTAGTTTCTATCGCTGTTTTTAGCCTTTTCACATCATGTAATGTGAGGCCTTGTACTTGTTAATTTATATCTCAGATCATATTTGATGGTTTTTATATATATCAATTCTAGATTGTTACAGGTGATGGACGCCTCGAGAGAGAGAAGAGAAAATGAAAGCAGCTGGTTTTGCGGGAATGTGTGCTGCATGGTGCCAGTTGGGCCGAGGCCCCTCTGTTTCCATCCTTGTCCGTCAGGGGCCTGTCAGGCACCTCCAGCCCAGCCCTGTGAAGACAGTGAGCAATGTGCTCCTGTTGCCACCTCGGCCCTTGCCCAGGGTGGGGACTGGCCCCTCATCTTGACCAAAGCTGCCAGATGGCAGCTCGGCCTCTCCACGACCCCGTCCTGACGGCTGCAGCACTCTTCTTGGGCCCACATCCCTGTGCCCAGTCCCTGTGCCCCAAGAGGAAACAGAGCACAGTGCCCTTGCCGCAAGACGACTCTGTGTGTCCCAGCTTCAGGCTCTCACAGAGCCCCACGCCCCGGGGTCTTACCTCACAGGGAATGGGTTTTAAAAGTGAATTTACAAACAAGCCAACAAACGCTGCACTCCAAAAAAACAAAAGACCCTGACTTTTTTGTGCCAAAAACTGTGGACATGCTGGCTCAGCATCCTCAGGACCAAGCTGTTGCTTAATTTTAATTTATTGTCTTTATATTAATTAACCCAGATGACAAGCTGTGGGCCTAGGACAGCCTGGGCCCAAAGATTCTGAAAGGCAGCCCCCTAGCAGCCCCAGGCTTGCTGTGGGAAGGGCCATGCTGCCATTTGCTCATCATTCCACGGGCTATGCTGGCCTTGGCCAAACCTTCACGGAGAGGTCAAGGCTGGGGACGGTCCACACCCTGCCACCCTCCTGCCCCTCCCATCCCCCTCCCGTCCCCCTCACTCTGTGTCTGTGTCTGAATTGTGGATCGTGCAGAAGAACCTGCAGCCATAGTTATTTGACTATATCTCGACCGAGGGCTTGCAGTGCAAAGCCAGGCCAGTGTCGCGCATTACTTACAATAAAAGGGATCATTTATACCCAAGGGGTCCTGTGGAAATGCTTTTGGTTGAGGTGTGGAGTAGGTGTTTGCCTGGGAGGAGCCAGCTATGGTGCCCGACAACCAGCTTGGGTCCCTCAGCAGGAAATTTGACTCCAAGAGGGGTCCTAAGAGGGGATGACTTGACTGGTACCACTGTTAGCTCAGAGGTGGCTCCCCTCTTCCCCCCACTCCCAGGAGCTCTGCTGAGGGTGCTTCTATCGCAGCTGATTATCAAGGTGGTATACTACTGTCAGCCCCACCTGACCCAAGTGTCACCAGTGCTGGGTTCCCAGGACTTTTGTGGCCATCTAGTAGTCATCCCGCTGCAGGTACGTACTCCCCAGAGCCATATCCTTGCAGGGCAGAGTTCAGGTACCTCCAGGAGCCACCTCTCTGGCATCTCCCCCTGGTCTGCCTGCTGCTGGTGCTTAGCTCAGAGCCAGGAGAGACTGTCCTTGTCCCCACCTGAGACCTCCAGTGCAGAATTTGGGCCTGCTTTGCATGAGGCTATCAGCTCTCATGCTGAGGACCCAGTGCCACCTCTGCTGAGTGGTAGCTCTACTGCTTCGAGGGGCAGGGTCCACCCCAACACAGCACAGTGGCCCATCTGCCACTGGAATTTGAGTCCCAACTTCCTATCCTGTCCTATGGCCATGAGATCATTTAGGAACTTGAGTTGTATGGGGCGGTGGCAGCAAATCCCCCAGGAGTCAGCCCTGTTGTTTCATCAGTTCAGGTAGCCCACAGGCAGTTTGGGGGAAATCAGGACAGTTGGGTCTGAGACCGGACAACCCAGATTTCCTGCCTGTAATCCGCTGGGGGTGGGGTGGGTCTCAGTTCCTCCAAGCTTGCAGTATTCACCCTGCTGTAAACTGTTGTCCCTCAGAGAAGCACAGGAACTGTTTCTCCTTGAACTACATGGGAGTGACCATGGCTGCCCCACTCCCCAGAGCTTGAAAAAGCAAGGGGAAGATAACAGATGGGGAAGGGCACAGAGAACCAGAAACCCTTTAACAGCACTTGCTGAATCTGCTGGTTTCCACCAGCCTTTGTTGATTTCTAGGGCAAAGGGGGTCTAGGCAAGGACAAGAAGGGTTCTGCCTTGCAATAATATACTTAAGTGCAGTGAGGCCGGCTCCATATCACCTGCTGATGGCCTGACCTCCTCCTTCTTCTTTTTTAATAGGCTCCACACCCAATGTGGGGTTTGAACTCACAACCCTGAGATCAAGAGCCACGTGCTCTACCAACTGAGCAAGCTAGGCACCCCAGCCTGATCTCAATTTTTCAACCGACGTGGAGTTTCAGTTTTAAAACCACTCTGGGTACGACAGCATGGAGACCTGGCTGTTGAAAAAGGAGCACCCCCTTTTTCTCAGGCTGGCTGGT
Source organism: Acinonyx jubatus (assembly GCF_027475565.1). Classification (NCBI taxonomy): domain Eukaryota; kingdom Metazoa; phylum Chordata; class Mammalia; order Carnivora; family Felidae; genus Acinonyx; species Acinonyx jubatus. Next base: position 45,129,323 of record NC_069397.1, read on the forward strand.
ATTTCCCTGACACCCATTTCTCAGCCCCCATCCCACCCCAATCAAGTCCAGGAGTGCTCTAGGCTGACCATGTCCCCTGTCACCTCTACATGACTAGTCTGCCTCTTTCCTGCCACAAAGCCCCCCATCAGGCCACATAATACAGAGTCAGGATCTGTTAAAAAACATGTTTAAAACAGGGTTGATCGCAACAGTCAGAACCGGCAGCAATAGGGGACAAAAGGAGGGGAGCATGGCCAATGCCAGCCCCCACCCAGCCAGTCTCTGTGGCTCTCAGCCTGGCGGTGCTTTAGCTTCCGCTTCTTGACTCCGGTGGTGCAAGATGGGTCCCCAGCCCCACTGGGCATGCCCTGCCTCGCCTATGGGGCCGGGGGTGGGGGGGGGGGGGTGGAGGGCAGGGCTAATCAACTTCCCCCTCCACTCCCCCACAGGGCCTTGGTGGGCATTCTGTGAGGCCCAGCGAGGGCACACTGGCTCTCCTTCCTCCAGTCTCCATGGCTCAGGACCAGGCTAAGGGCAGAGGTAGATGGGGAGATGTGGGGGCCACAGAGGGCCCCAGGTGGCAGTGAGGGAGCTTGGGACCCTGAGGGGGGCATGCTGACTCCTTGCTGGAGAAAAGGCACCTAGATAGGGAAGCTGGGCTTGGGGACCTCCCAGGGGGCCATAGGGTGAAGTGGGGTAGGTTGAAAGAAGTAGGAAGCAGGGTGGTGAGAAACCCCCAATCCTGATTCCCAAACCACCACCACCCACCCCCAGGGAGAATGAAAGAATCCTGGAGCTCTGCCCCCCCCAACCCTCTGCCTGAGCAAGATGACCTTATCCCCCTCCCACCCTGCCCCCCAACCGGAGCCCAGGTCCAATCTCTTTCCCACCCTTCCCACTGCCCCACTCCAGGCCCTCTTCTACGGAGGGGGTGGACAGCAGAGGGGCCTCAGGCCGTCTTGGTGCCGGCGTCCACCTCCTTGTGGGCCCAGAGCTCCTTGTGCTGCTTCCGGCCAAAGCCCTCATCATAGTTGCCTTTGCTCTTAAACAGCTGCTGAAAGTGGGGCTTGCAGTAAAATTCCCCGTGCAGTGCCGCGTAGCTGCCCAGGCTGCAGAAGCAGAACAACTGTGGTCAGGTCAGGTGAGGGCTGGCGGGCGAGGGCAGGGGCAGGGCAAGGGCGCACCTCAGCTTGGTGTGACAGTGCTTGCAACAGAAGCAAGAGTTGTGGAAAATGAGCTTGTCCGCCACCAGGCGCTCCATAGGGTACACGGTCTTCTGGCAGGCGGCACAGCTCTCCTTCACCTGGGCCCGAAGGCTGAAGGACTGTCCCGGGGAGAGAGTCAGCTGGGGGCCCGACGCACGCCCATCCCCTTCTCCCCCAACACCCGGGTCTCAGGGCCCTACCTTGGAGCGCTGGACAGTGCTGCTGCCACCGCTGCCTTTGGCTTCCTATGGGAGAGGGCCAGTCAGAGCCAGGTCAGCGGAGGGATGCCCCAGATCATTTCTGGGGTCACGAGCCCAGATCCCAGGGGCATGGGGGCGGGGCAAAGGGTGGCAGGCAAACCCGCCGCCCCTCACCCCTTCACCCCCAGGCCAGACGCCTGCGGCGGCGGGGGTCTCCCATCCCGCTGATCACCTACATGAGAGGGGGTGGCCTGGGCAGCTCCTGCAGCCTGGTACATGGCTCGGTGGAGGTGATGGAGGCCCCAGGTAGAGACGCGGCACCCGCTGGGTTCTGCAAGGGGAAGTCGGTGGGTCGGGCCCCACAAGCCCTTCCCCAGCCTGCAGGGTGGGGTGGGAGTGTTTACAGGCAGGGGGCTGGGGGGCTGCGGTTGGGACTTTCCCTAAGTCATTTCCTGTTGCTCTGGGTCTTGCCACTTCCGCCCCCCACCCACCTCCCCCTTCGCCCGCCCGCCCCCCACGCTGCTCCCGGAGGGGCAGGGGTCCCTGAGCTTAACCAGGTGTGGGGAAAGAACGGAGAAAGCCGGGGCGGCCCGGGGAGGGAGCACCGCGCAGCCGCCGTGAGCCGCCCGGGACCCCGCCTGGATGAGGGGAGGTCAGGGGCAGACGGGCCAGGCGGGGCCTCGGTGAGAATCCGCTGGCCCCGCCTGACCCCGGCCCGACGCTGATGAGGCCGCGGGCGCCCACCACTCGGCCGGCCCAGCCCCTGGACAGCGCTCCCCGGCCGTGCCGCCCGCCCCGCCCGAGCCGCCGCCCGCGCGCCCCGCTTCTCGGCTCCGGGGCCCGCGAGGACGGGACCCTAGACCCGGTACCCGTACCGCGGGCCCCGCCAGGGGGCTTCGGCCCCGTCCCCGCTTGGAAGCCCGCCCGGGAGGACGGCCGCTGGTCCCGGAGCCCCGGCCGAGAGCGACGGGCGCAGGCGCTGGGCGTCGGGACCCCCGCGGGCGGCGGCCCTCGCGCCTGCACCCCCACCTCGGCGCCCGGGTTCGTGAGGCGGATGCAGGCCCCCTCCCCGGCCCGTCCGCGGGTCTCACCGGGGCCCCGGCCTGGGCTGCGGGGCGGGGGTCGGTCTCCGGGGGGCGCCTCGGGTGCGAGGAGGGCGCGGGCGCGAGCTGCCGCCGCTGCCAGTGGTCCCCGTGCGGCCGCCGCCGCCACCGCCTTATCGCGGCACCGCCCCCGCCGGCCCCCGCCCCGCGCCCGCCCATTGGCTCCGCCGCGCCCAGAGCCGCCTCCGGGGCCCCCGCGCCGCCGCCGACCCCCTCTGCGCTTTGTCTTTCCCTCGCTCGCCGTCCCCTGCCTTTGTCTGCCCCCCGCCCCGACCCCGCGCTCCCGGCACTCGCACCATCCCCGCGGGCCCCGCGCTTTGCCCGCCGCCCCGTCGGTAGGTCCGCTCCCGACCGAGGCCGGGACTGGAGCCGGAGGGTACCGCACGCCTCCGGGCGCGGACGAGTTCAGGTTGAGACGCCGGGGGTCCCGGGACAAATGGCGCTCCCGGCGACATCCCTGGGGCGAAAAAGGATAACCGGAGTGCCCCTGGGCCTTTAGGTGCCTCAGTTTCCCCCGGTTGGCCCTCGGGCCCGCCCGGATCAGTTGCGCTGAGGTTGCGCTCAGCGTGGGCGCTGAGGTTTGACAGACCCCGCGGGGGCGGTCCGGTTCCGGCTCCCACGCCCCCGCCGGCCGCGGAGTCCTCCCGCCGCCAGGGGCCGCCCCCAAACGGCCGCCCGAGGAAGGTGGCCGCGGCTGCTGGCACGCGGTCCAGCCACGCGAGGCTGCGAGGCCCGGCGCCCCTGTGTCCTGTCACCTTGGGCCGCGGGCTCACCGAGTGCCAGTCTACACGAGAGGTCCAGCGGACCACCCCCACTCCCCAGCGCCTTCTCGCGCGACCCCATAGACAAGGTACCCGGGATCACCAAAGGCAGCAGCCCTCCAAGGCCCGCCGTCCTAAAACGTTTGTGGCCGGTTTTTGTGGCATTAGTCACCCCAGGTTCCTGCGGGCGGGCACTATTGCCTGCGAGAAATCAGGGCTCCCCGCTTCAGGGAAGGAAATTTACATCTGTCAAACAAGCAAATCTCGGTGTCCCCTGACCCCATTTAACACAAGGGAGCGAGGCCTGAAGATGTGAAGAGCAGCAGGGCCGGTGCCAGAAGCCAGGCCTCCAGCCCCTCTGGCCCAGCCGGCTGCAGTGCCTCCAGCACACAGCACAGGTCCAAGGCACCCAGGAGGCAAGTGGCTGACACCTGGTCGGGGTGGAGCCCCGGCTTCTTGGACGACCTCTGCTGGGCGATCGGGGTCTAAACGGCCCCAGGGACTGCTGGGCTTTGCCTGATGTCTGGCTGGAAACTGTTTCACCACACAGCCCTGAACATAGCTTGTTCCCACACTGTGGCAGGAATAGAACTGGTGGCTCCAGAGCGCAGCCCACACAAGCGTTAGGGAACAGAACAACTCAGCGCCTCCGTGCCTGGCAGGGGAGGGAGGGAGGCAGCAGGCTTCCCCAGCCCCCCCCCCCCCCCCCACTAGCTGTTCCCTTGGCTCCCTCAGGGCCCTCACACTGCAACTGGCTTTCCTCCCCAGCCTCCCACTTCTCCCTAGAGGAGATATATGTTTGGGTGGAGCTGTAGGCCCAGGACTCCCATGATGGTGTGTGTGTGTGTGTGTGTGTAACTTCAAAAATTGTGTTGTGTGCATCTTTCACGGCAGATGGCACAGAGGTCATCAAATTCTCAAAGGCGGCCGCCCTGCTGCACCAAGGTGCAGCAGGGAGCAGGCTGGGTGGACAGCAGACACCCAGCAGCAGCCTGGGCCCAGAGGTGGTAGGGTCTGCAGACAGCTACACAGAAGCAGCAGGCAGCCTGGGCACTAAGGATGAGTGGAGAGCAAGGTGAAGAAAGCAGTTCAGAAGGAAAGAAAAACAGGCTGATAATGGTGTTGAGAAAAGGGAACTTGAGGTTTCAAGAAAAAAAAAAAAATGAGCTGGGCAAGAGGAAGGAGGAAGGCTGGAAATAAATGTGACCTGGCCTCCACCTCATAGTGGGGATGGGATCGTTCCCTTCACCTCAACTGCTGTAACTGCCCAAAGGAGGGGGGGGTATTTTTCTTTTAAACTGGAGTTACAATTTCTGAGGGAAGGGAAAGTGAGAGCATTTGATGGTTCAAAGCAGCTTCAAGCAGGGAAGAGGAAGGGGCACTTCCTTCACCTGAAGTTTGAAGTGCCTGGGCTGGGGCGGGGGGGGGGGGGGGGGGGGCTCGCCAGGCCTGTGCTGCAGGCAGCACCATGGAGACCCAGGTCAGAGTCCCCCCAACCCTTGCCGGCCAGCAGCCAGGATGACAGAGAGGGGACAGGTCTGGCTCTTAGGTTACCTGCTCTTTGGGTATTAGTTCCAGCGGTAAGGAGACACTGCAAAGTCATGTTACAAAACAAAACCCTCTACCTCGTTTCCTGCCAAAGGTAAGCCTCTTCTGCCTGGACTCCTAGCGGCCCAGAAGTGGTCCCACACGTCGAAGGGCTGGTCTTTAGCACCTAGACCTTCCCAGCCCCAAAGTGGTTTGATGGCCACAGGCTAAAATGAATAGTCAGGTGATACATCTATTACGGGTTTTAAAAGAAACTGGCATGTTGTGAGGCTATCTAATGAAAGCGGTCATGGTCGGGCTTCCACGTGCACCCGTGGGACCACTCTTGGATGGCAGAATGTGGCACTAAAGGACTCCCATCTGAGCCTGTAAGGCCAGCACACAGCAATGCCACTCTCCAGTGGGTTCTCTGAAATGTTTAATTTGTTTTGGCAATGAAACTAACGTGGCATAAGGACTTAAGTCCTCAGGCTAGGCAAGACACTGTGGCCTTGGAGAAAGCCTCAAGGAGGCTGGCAGGAGGCAGTAAGATGGTGTGAAAGGGATGAGCTGCACAGATGAACTATGGGAAGGCTTTAGGTGTTGGGGCACAAGTGATGAAAGGGGTGAGGATGGACTGCCCCAGCCTTGACCTGGTGCTTAACAAGAAAAAAAATGCCCTTCCCTTCAATTACCAGGGAGAGGCCTGGGGGCTGGAGAGGGGGGGGGGCAGGTGGCTTATTGCTTACCCCTCCACGGACCTCTAAGATCTGAGAGCAGAGGGAGAGAATGCAATAGGCTGGTAGGACAGCTACAGTGAGAAGAGGAAGTCACACAGTCCCCAGGTCAAGGAGTCAAACCCTGGGCTTGGCCTTTAGCCTTCCAGGGCCAGAACAGCATCTCTTTCTTCTGAAGAGGTTGCCTGAACTCCCAGGATGGAATGTCAGATTTCTGGCCTCTGATCACCGGTTGCTGGGATTCCCTGGTGTCTCAGAAGTCCTGGAGCAGTAAACAAGGTTTCTCTCCAAGAATTTCTTTCCCAGTGAGTAAGCGGCCAACTCTCCTGGCAGAAATGTCTTTTCTACCCAACCTGCACCCGGGAGGGTGGGAGTGTGGCCGGCCCTCAGAAAGGGCCCCTGAGGCTCACATGTTCCAGGACTGAGAACGTGCACCTTCTTCGGAGGCTCAGAACTCCCAGTCGTCCACCTCCAGCTCTTCCAGGTTTGTTACCAGGCCAAAGATCCCGCTGTGATCCTGAGGCTGACTGCCCTCAAAACTGGTGATGGGGGTGACAGGGCGAAGTAACTCAGGCAAGGCCTCTGAGGCGCGCCGCTTGATCTGAGGGAGGAGAGGCAGTTAGGGGTGGATCCTGTTGCTCTGGGTCCCAGGACACCATCAGGCAAGAACTATGGCCCCATGACAGTTGGACTGTTAGAGCCAAGAATCTCTATGAGAGGAAGGCACAGCGCCTTTAAGGGGCTTCAGAAAACTGGGCATTTCTCTTTGATTCAAAGGGAGGAGGAGAGAACACCTAAGGACCCCGAAGCTAAGGGGGTTGAGGGTCGTTAGAAGCACAGGCAAGAAGAAAATCCCAGGGAGCCTCAGGAGAGTGCTACTATACCTGCTTGAAGAAAGAGTGGTTCAGGAGGGTACTGGCACTTGGTCTGTGGAGAAAGGGGAAGAGAGCCCAGCATTACCCCTGTGCCCCAGGATTCCCAAATCCTGCTGCTCACACCTTATCCCCAGGCTCCCTCTGCTTCTTCCCTCAGCTCTAGAAGAAACAACAGCCCGAGCTACCCAGGTCGCTTCTTAGCAAACCGTTGTGTTGATCCCTCTGGCTGCAGGAGCTCGGGACTCCTCCAGGAACCCAGCCCTCCACAGAACAGATGAATCCTCTCAAACCCTGCCTTCGACCCCCCAGGCCCTCTCTGCCCCCCACAAAGCCCGGCTCCCAGCCCACAGGAAATACCTTACGTCTGGACTACGCTGAAGGCACTGCTCCACAAAGTGATGGAAGTGGGGGGAAAAGGTGCGGTGATAGGGGTGGGAGGGCGAGTCGCCATTGGAGGTCCTGGGGGTGCTGGTGGCCAGGCTGTCACTCAGGCCAGAGTTGGCTGCTGAGCGTGAGGTGCTCATGGTCAGCTCCTCGGCAGGGATGGTGCTGGTGTCCAGCAGGCAGGGCACGGTGCCATTCAGCTTCTCCAGCAGCATCTGGGGAGGACAGAGCCAGGACGTGGGCTAGAGGGGGGGGCCCTGGAAGATCTATGGAGTTTCTTCACAAATACACTTTTCCCAGTATACAAGTGTGGTTTAGGGGAGCGGAGAAAAGAAAAGTGGAGTAAGTCTAGTTTTCTCAAAGGTATGCTGGCCACTGGCTCCGCAGCCATACCCCAGCTCAGCCAAAGGGAAGAGGAGGAGAGGGCCTGCAAGAATGCACCCTTCCGCCATGGCTGCAAGGAAGGTCCCCGTCTTCTCTCCCGTTTATAAGACTTCTTCACGTCCTTTTAACTGTAGAGCACTCACCCTAGGGTGAAGGCGGCTGTCAGGTCATTGTCTTTGGAGCCCAGCCCCAGTCTCTTGTGCCCAGGTGGTTCGGGAGGGGTGTGTTACACAGCGCCTGTCAGGCACGCCCTGGGTTGTCGCTGCACCGGAGCAGGGTGCCCAAGGGCCGACTAAGCTTGGGCAGCTGTGCCACAAAGTCCTCTGATGCCACACATGCAAAACAGCCCCAGCTTGGGGATTGCTGCCCTTGGGGTTGTCCTCCTGAACTTCCAGGCCAGAACCCAGAAGTCTCTCTAGAGCTGTGCTGTCTAATGTGGCAGCCACCAGCCACATGTAGCTATTTATACTTACATGAAATTTGGTTTAAAATTCAGTTTCTCAACCTCACTGGCCACACTGTAAATGCTCAACAGCCACAGGTGGCTAGTGGCCACTGTACTGGGCAGCATAGATAAGAGAACGCTGCCACTACCTCAGAAGATGCTATTGGATAGTGCAGCTCCTGTACCTCTCGTTCACCTTAAACAGCCGCCTACCTTTCCTGAGCACTTTCTGTGACTCTCTTACTTAGCTTTTCTAGACTTCTTACTGAGGTTTCCATACCCTCCTAATGAGTCTGCTAGATCTAATCTACCTGCTATTGTGATCTTTCTGAACTATGTATCTGATGCTATCACTCCTGGGCTTAAAAGCCTTCAGCAATTCTCCATGTGGTTTGGGACCGGAACCAAATGCCCTGGTGTGGCACACAAAGTCCTTCATGCTCTGCCCTGGCTTCCTGCTCCAGCAACATCACCCAGCAGCCCCCCAGAAGCACCTGTACTTCAGCTATTTGTAACCATTGCTATTCCCCAGATCCTATCCCTGTTTGACTCTGGGTCTTTGCACATGCTGTTCTCTCTGCCTGAGTTTCCTTCTAGTTCCCATTCCTCACACAGCAAACAATTACTATTTGCCTTCAAGACTCAAATGTCACCTCCTCCCAGAAGCCTCCCTGGGTCCCCTGCTCTACAGAGCTCCCCTCTGGCCACTCTCTAGCTGCCCCTATTCCCATAGGGCAGTCTGTGGGTTCAAGGGAGAGGCTCACTCAGAGCCTCCACCCCTCCACCCCCTCCCAGTTCTAGATCATGCTCCAGATACTTAGGATTCAGGTAATTCTTGCCAAAATGACCTGAGTCTGCTTCCTAGACTTGATAAAGCCTGATAAGCCCCTTCCCTGGTCTGTCTCCCAAAGGTAGACTATGCCACTGGCTGTGTGTGCCAAGGAGTGGCCAAAGGACAGTCATTGTAAGGGGCATGAACAGATGTTGAACTTGTAGGCTGGAGGTTCCAAAGGTATTGGCCAGAATATGGTAGCACAGAACCCGAGAAGCCTGAGAACTCTAAATTAGAAACTGGCCTTCCAGGTATATTTATCAAGGTAGGACGGAACATATTTTGTAAATTTATGAAATTCATCTAAGTAGACAACATGGTATGTGGGCCTCCATTTGCACACCTGCTCCAGGCCCTGCAACAGTCAGTGGCAGGCCTGCTCCTGGGCTCTCCTTCTCCAGGGTCCCCTCCCACAGCAGGGGAAGGCAGTGGTGGGCAGGTAAGAAGGAAAACAGGCTGAGGGCTCACCTGGGTGGCAGGCATATCCTTAAAGGGGACATGGCCATTGGCCAGCTCACAGGCTGTGATTCCCACACTGTAGATGTCAGACTTGGCATCGTAACCCTGCAGATTCTAAGTCAGGAGAAAAAAGCCATAGATCACTCCATTTGTAGCCACGGTTGTTCTTAGAAGAGACCGGCATGGGGCAACATCCGAGGGGAGGAAGACAGTATCTGTCTCAAATCCAGCCCACTTTCCTTGCCTGTACTACTGAAGAGTAGCTGATATTGTAAAGGAATGAATGATGCTGTGTAACAAGCAGGGAGAAGTGTGGATCCCCATACTCCTGCTTAGTGGAAGGATGTGGAGAGCACTGAGTATTTCAGGAATGCTCACTCTTCCTATAAGGAAGGTCTCTGAAGGGAACTGAAATAGCATTAGGTCCAGTTTGGGACTCCACAGAGGGGAAACACCACCATGTGCAATGGGCTGAGAGGCCTCCCGGGTCCACCTACCAGCAGGGAACCCCTCCCTCTGGAACCCCTTACTCCACTCAGAAGCAGAGCACTCCCATCTAGGGAAATTCCTGAGGGCTCCCTAGGGAAACTGTGAATTGGTGAGGGATAGGGGCTTCTCAGGACTCAGTCCACAGACCTGCTGGAGGACCTCTGGGCTGAGCCAAGGCAGAACCTTGACACTGTACTTGGGAAAGTCGTGGACCACACGCTGCCGCTGCCCATGGCTGATCATGCTGAGGTTGCTGCGTAAACCAGACAGGTAGACCTTTCCCTCCGAGGAAATCAGAATGTGGCTGGCTTTGACGCTCCTGGGGTGGGGTGGGGTGGGGAGCAGAGAGAGGGTGTCACGGGGCCACAGGAGCCCTTCACGTCACAGACCTCTGATCTTCACATACTAGGTAAATATTATATACACATAAACACATTTTAATATAATACATGCATAAAAAAAGAGAAAATAGCATGACCCAATTTACATACCACCAGATTTTAAATCTTTATATTTTGCTAAAGTTTTTTTAGGCTCACAGACCACTGCTTTGAATCTGTGGGTATTCTTATAAAGCGGATCATGGTGTGATATCCATATATTTTCAATTTACCTAAAGGTACTGTGTTATGCATCCCATCCTTCCTTCACTCCTCAGTGCTGTTTGTAAGATCCATCCGTGTGGCCACCTGTATACAACCAACCTTTGCTTCTAACTGTCACCTGCACTCTGGGGTGGGATCGAACACTTCTACTGACCCCTTCTTCCAGGAAGGAACATTGATGCTGCCTCGAACCACCATGGATATGAATGATGGCATCTACCTATGTCCCCTGAGAGGCCTGTGTGAGGGTTTCTTTGGGGCGTACCCCCAGAGCAGCATTGACGGCCCCAGTGCCGAGTGACCCTGACTGGTTGCATTGGGCCATCTTCCACTGTGCGGTCAGGAGACCCCACCTCACCACACTGGGCTTCAGCCAGCCTCCAAATGACACTGGTCTCAGGTGTGTAAGGTGACATCCTCCTGTTTAATTTGCTTTTCTGATTCTTATTAGATTTGAGTGTCTGGTCATATTGAGAGTCCTTTGGGTTTCCTCTTCTATAAACTTCAAACCCTTTGCTCATTTTTGTTGCTTTGCTTACCCTTTTCTTATTGATTCACATAATTTCTTTGTTACTAATCTCCTGTGTGTTCTAGACACAGCTAACATCTTGCACGCTGTCACCCATTTCTTAATTTTGTCCATGGTGTTCTTTTTTGGAGATATCTTTAATCTTGATATAATCAAATCCATCATATGTTGTTTTGTGCTTCTAAAATATCTAGACATTCTTCTGTGCCTCAGGTCACAAAAATATTTCCTTCTATCCAAGTCTGTAGTTTTATATCAGACATTTAGGCCTTAATCCGTCTGAAAAGTGCTCCTTTGTACGTGGAATTAGGTAAGGGTCCAGCTTCCCTACTGTGAGTGTCTTTTCCTAATACCATCTATTAAGCAGCCCCTCTCCCCAGCCTCTCAGCACAGGGCTGACTGTGGGGCACACATGCAAGTTTAGGTGCTCCAAGGAAGGAGGGGGGTGGGGCACAGAGGCCCATGCCAGATGTTCTTCTCACACAGCACTCAGGACCGAGCTGCTCAGTAAAGAGAAAGTTGGCACAGATAGGCTAAATGCTCTACCAAGTCAGAGGCAAGGACAAAATCCCAAGCTTTGATTTAAACTCTGACTTCACTAACTTCAGTCAACCTTCTCCTCCCTTCCCCTGTTTACTTGAGGGCTCCTGGGCACAGATCCCTGCTCTTGTCAAGGGCGATTATGCCTAAGAATGCACCTGTGTACATATCCCATGTGGTGGATGTAGTCCAGGGCCTTGAGCACCCCCTGCAGGATGTAAGCAATCGCCAGTTCATTCATGCCGTCCATGAAGTGTGTGCAGATGAGATCCTTTGCAGAACCTGAAGAATTGTGGGGACACGGGGAAGGGTAACAAAGAAGGGAAACAGACATGAACCTGCTGACAACAGCGTTCTCAAAGCACCTCTCTGCCAGGACCCCTGTTCCACTCACCATACGCCATGAATGATGTGACAACCCACAGCTCATTGTCTGCAATAAAGGTGGCTCGATATGGCAGGATATTGGGATGGCTGAAGAGTTTAGAGACATGAAGCTCCCCCTGAAAACAATGGTAAGCGGAAGTCAGAATCAAGGGGTGCTGAAGAAAACGCTCAACATGAAGGTGGTGGCATGAATAACATGGGGACCCAGTCTTTCCTGGAGCTCTTCTCAGAGTCCTGGGAGCAGCCCAAGCAGGTGGCCACCCACATGAGAGAAGCCAGGCTCTGCTGTCTCCACAGGGAAGCCAGCACTGCTCTGCCAGCTTCTGCCTGCGTTTGGCTCCACTAGCCAATCTTGGAGCCTCAAGAAAAATTCCCCACCGACAGCGAAACTGCTGACAACACGGTAGAGGGCCACAGCTCGCCACATCAGAAATGATGAGAACCAACAGTTGACTGAAGACTTATAAAGTAATAAGCTTAGTTCAACTTCAAGGGCCAAGGCACAGAACTCCTCTTTAAGATAAGAAAACAAAAAACACTGGGGCACCTGCGTGGCTCAGTTGGTTAAGCATCCGACTTCGGCTCAGGTCATGATCTCACAGTTCATGGGTTCAAGCCCCATATCGGGCTCTGTGCTGACAGCTCAGAGCCCGGAACCAATTCTGTGTCTCCCTCTCTCTCTGCCCCTCCCCCCACTCACACTCACCCCCCCCTCTCAAAAATAAACATCAAAAAAATAAAAAAAATAAAAAAAGGAAAACAAAAAACATTTTCCTCTTAAAAGGAAAATGTTGTAATCGATAGGACAAGGAAACAAAGTTATCAGAGAGCAAACACGAACTACTAGACAGCCGAAGGTACTTCTCCAGCAACCTAGGAGCGAGAGAGCAGCTACAGAAAGTGTCAGACCTATGGGATTTTAGAATGAATTTGGACAAAAGAACTACAGAAACTCAGGGGTCCTGGCCTCTGGGACATGAGCTAAAGGCCAAACAGGCAATACTTTCTGCCTATCTACTGCTCCAAAGAATTTAAAAAAGAATCCTAAAGTCCAACATGCTCTAGAATGAACTCAGATATCTTTCTTCCCAAATAACTGAGCTGGGACTGACTTTCGGTCCCATCCTCAGACCCACAAAACTACTCTGAACACGAATGGGTGTTAGAGCACCATCAGAAGAGCATGAATTCAGGGAAACACTGTGATGAAGAAGAGGGATAGGTTGCAGTCAAACTGCTAAAAACACACTGACCCAGGCCCTGAATCTAAAGAGCTCCCGGTGCAAGCCTGAGTCAGGGAGGAACCCAGGCCCCTGCCAGCTGCTCTCAGATGTGTGGTGTCCCCTGTAACTAGAGGGCAGCTACCTCCTTCTCCAACAGAAAGGAACCTCAGGAAACAGGACAATGAGAGCCAGAAGGTGGCTGTCACGGCAAAGCAGGCTGCCCCGGATCTGGAACAAGACTGCCTGGGTTTGAATCCTGTCTCTACCACTCACTAGTATGTGTGACTGTGGGCAAGTTACTCGGCCTCTCTGAATAGTAAAGAAATGAATAAATGAGCCACAAAGGCATCTTTGGAGAGGAAGAAGGGAGTATAAATTGGCCTGAGCAGAATTACAGAATCCTTAGTGCCAAATGCCCACGATTCTTCGTTAAGAGCTTCTGTTAACTTCCTGGTTTGGTCCGCCTTCATTTTCTGCCAGCTATTTTCAGAAGACAGATGTAAGAGTTGCCTTGTAATTGCGATTGGAACTAAGAGCCCATCCTTGAAGTGTCCCAACACATTTTATTACCTGCAAGAACGTCACCATCTCGTTGGAGCAAGCTTCCAGGTTAATCCTTCGTACCGTCACGTACTCTCCTGTCGGTTTGTACCTTGCTAGATTCACTGTCATCAGGTCCTCAAATCCTTTGCCTAAAAGAAACGGAGAATGTCATGAACAAGTTCAATGGCAACAGAGGTGGCCTTAAAGAGACTTGATTTAAAATGAGAACTCGGGGCGCCTGGGTGGCTCAGTCGGTTGAGCCAACGGCCTCAGCTCAAGTCATGATCTCACGGTTTGTGAGTTCGAGCCCCGCGTCGGGCTCTGTGCTGACGGCTCCGAGCCTGGAGCCTGCTTCAGACTCTGTCTCCCTCTTTCTCTGCTCCTCCCCCACTCACGCTCTCTCTCTGTCGCTCAAAGATGAATAAATGTGAAAAAAAAAAATTAAAAAAAAAAAAAAAAAGAGCTTCTCTCCTGGTAACATGATCTCTTTTCCCAGATTTGGAAGACAGAAGCAAAGGAGAGTCACAAAAGCCAGTTTTGTCACCCTGAGTCCTGCTAACTAGCTGACAGCCTCTGGCACTCGCTGATCTGGGGATGCAGAGGAGGCCACAGGAGTGCCCAGGAGCCTGAAGGTAAAATAGCAGTGCTAGGACTTTACCTATGACAGAGAGTAGCTCATAGCGCCCTCCTTCCGGCAGGAAGCTACTCATGATCTCCTGTTTAGACAGGGATGCTATCGACTCTGAGCTCGCCTCATTGGTCTAAAGAAAAAGAAAAATAGGTTAATAAGAGAAAATTGGGTGTGGGATGGGAGTGGGGAGGGGGTGATTCAGACCCACAAGGAGACTGGCATCTACACATACAAATTCTGACTCGGGGTCAAAGAAATAGGTCCAACACTATTCGATGAGAAATGTAGAACACCAGATGTTCACTGTAGTCATTAGCACTAACATCAGAGCCAGTAAGTATGAGCACCATTTACAAATAGGGGTAGGGGACAGGGGTGGTTCCTAGTCAACTGTTGATTTGCTTGTCCTTTCCAACAATTGGCTCATTTGCTAAAAAGTATGAAATTCTTACTTGGGGAAAGGATGTCTAGACAAAAGGCATGTTTAGAAAAGAGAAGGGGGATGGAGAAGTGAAGGGTTCTCTTGAATTTCCTGCTGTATTGGGGTCCTATTTTAGGGCCCTGACTACAAGACTCCAAAGGTCACATGCTGAATTTTGCTATAGGGGAAATTTGGCCATAAGAAGTACCCTCTTGAGCAAACCAAGAGCCCAGACCAATCATTCTCTGACATTTTCTTTCTTTAAAAAAAAAAAAAAATTTTTAATGTTTATTATTTTTGAGAGAGAGAGACAGAGAGCAAGCAGGGAAGGGGCAGAGAGAGAGAGAGAGAGAGAGAGAGATAGAATCAGAAGCAGGCTCCAGGCTGTCAGCACAGAGCCGACGCAGGGCTCGAACTCACAGACCGCGAGATCATGACCTGAACTGTAGTTGGCCGCCCAACTTGACTGAGCCACCCAGACGCCCCAATTCTCTGACATTTTCAAGTGAAACAAGAAAACAGAACACATAGGGCTGCAGGCAAGGCACAGGGCTGTCACGTCTCAGCCAGCATCCCACGCAGAGGAAGTGACCTGCTTCCTGGTTCCTGCCGTAAATGAAGCTGGACCTCAACCAGTTAGGATGTGGGCATCACACCTCTGGGCTTTGAGGTCCTAAAGGAAAAGTGCCCAGCAAAATTGATGGCAGACCAACTCTCCCTTCAGCTCAAAAGGCTCAGACCTAAATTTATTTGTGTGATTTAGGGGCCATATTTTTCTTTCTTTTGGATCCTCTTTCCTACTGAGATGGAGTACCTTACGCCAGCTCAAATTTCATATGCTGTATTCCTAAACCTGACCTCGTTAGGAAAAGATCTTTGTGAACACAAGAAAGGCCCCTCACTCAGCACTAGCCAGAAGACAGGGAGTCAAGAATGTTCTGACATGGTGGTACCTCCTTGCTGGGGATCCCTGACGTTTCAAGGGCATCCGGTTTCAAGAGTTGATGGAACTGCCACGGGGAAAGAAACCAAGTGGGGTTCTTCCTCTTGCACCACTTAAGTATGACAGTAAGAGGAATCTAGTCAACCAAAAGTGAGCCCTGTCAGCAAATTTCTAATTCAATTTTTTATATTTCCAAGATTCATCCCATATTGTATTTAGCCATGCTGTACACCCATGTTGTGTAAGAGTCATCTTGTGAATATACCTGTTTATCCATTCCAGTGTTGATAGGCTTTTGGGGTTGTTTTTGGTTCTGCTCATATGAACTGTGCTATTAGAAACCCATTTGAATGTGTCTCTTGATGTGTATATGCAAGAGATATTCTAAAGCTTATACCCAGAAACTGAATTGCTAGGTTACAGAGTATATGAACAATCGACTTTACAAAATAATGCAAAATTGTTTCCCAAAATGGTTAAGCCAATCTACACTCCCTCCAGTACTGTATGTATGTTCTCATTGATCCATTTTCCCCCATCACTTAGTATAATCAGACTTAATTTTTTGCCAATCTCATTGTGAGTGTGATTTATATCTCCATGATTGCTAATGAAATTGAGCATCTTTTCATGTATTTATTAGCCATGTGGGTTTTCTCTCAGGTGAAATTGGCTCTTTGTGTCTCTTTGTCCATTTCTCTACTGGAATGTTTTAATGTAGGATTTCCCCAAAGTAGGCCGCCTGGAACACTGACCTTGGCAGTTAACACATATAAATGGTTTACACGTCCAATTAAATGAGAAAATGAAGCATTCTCTCTCATGGAGAATCACAAGGTGTGCTGGCATAAAATGGCTTCAAGAAGTTTTGTAGTAAGGAAACTTGTTTAATTTGTTTAACCTAGCATTTCCCAAATCTACTTGTCCAGAGAACCTTTTGTATCTCATATCTGTTAAATTTTGGGAAAGGTAATTTGGGAAAGGCTATTTTAAGTAAAACATATGGTATTATGCAAAGACTATAGGCTCTGGGGCCAGACAGAGGCAGAACTTGAACTCAGGTCTATCACTTGCTCTGTGACCGTGTGTAAATCACGCTAAATTCTTGGGATCTCTGTTGTCTCATTAATGGAATAATTCCCAGTTTATAGGGTTGCTATGACAAATGAGATAAAATATGTAAAGATCTTAGTGCTACCTGGTGTTTCATAGGTATTCAGTAAATGTGAATTCTATTCTTTTCCTCCCTCTTTTGCTGCCTACTTACTGTTTGGTCACTCTCCTGTTCAACAAATAAGATGGAACAGAGAAAATGGAGAAACCAGAGTATGCGGGGTAGAGCTTGATCAATAGTTAAGGTTGGTTTGATTTTCACTTTTACAGTTACCTGTTTTCAAATGCTCTGAAAATACGTTCTAGGAACATTTATAGCCATTGTGGCTTCTTGACACTGTGGTGTTCAGAATAATCCCAAGTGCCTCTGCCAGCTGAGAGACACACACACAACTATGGGACAAAACAGAGTAGTAATTTGAGCAAAAAGCCCAAACCAGGAGCTCTGAAATGGCAACCTACCATTTGTTTAGAATTTATAAGCTGCAAGCTAAGTTAGTCTTGAGTCCCACCTTAACTTCATACCTCTCACCACCTGTGCATAATCTTGTTCTACAGATCCTGTTTTCTCAACTATCAATCTACCCCTCATAAAATCAGCGTCATCAGTTAACACAAAACCCAGGGTGTGGCTTTCAGACCCAAAGTCCCTACTCTGATCTGTGAGTATCCACATGATTCGGCCCCTGCCTACTTCTAATGACTTCATCCCTTACCACATCCCTGTGACTTGCTACACTTGACCCATACGAACAGGTGCACTTCAATCTTAGGAAGCTCACACCAGCAGTCCCTTGGTTTGGAATATTCCTGCCCTACTCCTTCCTGCCCATGCTATTTTCTCATAGCTGCTTCTTCCCTACCATTGAGATTTCAACTTAAATGTCGTCTATGCATTGAGGACTCTGAGCAGAAAGTAAAGTAGGCTCTCAGTCACTTTATTATGTCATCTTGTTTTACTTTCCTCACAGTAGTTATTATTGTGTTCATTGATCTGTTGCCTGTCTCCTCAATTAGAATGCAAGCTCCATGAGGGTATAGATCCTGACTGTCTTGTCAATTTGGTATTCCCAATGCCTATAGTGATGCTGGCACATAAAAAGATGATTTAAACAAGTTTGAGCTGAGGTTTCCTGGCCATGACCTTGTCATTGCCATGAGTTAAAGAGGACTGTAGGCTACATGTACCAGCCAGTTCCACTGGAGACAGAGTTCAACATAATGACGTATACTGGAAAAACCAGCCCTCATGCAACGCACTCACTGGATCCCCTGCTGCTAGGGACACTTTATAGATCAGAATCTGGTACCTGCATGTGAGAAAGTACTGCATTTTTTAGCAGGTAGAATCTAGAACCACTATATATTTGAAGGTCTTCCCCCTGATCTCCAGGCAAACTCCAAAATATTTCTCTAATTTGAAAAAGAGGCTATGAAGGACAGCTGGAGTTGTGAGATTAAAGTGCTTATTAAATGCATTTAAAAAAACTCCCATGGGAAAAACTACTGATAGATACTTTTTCATTACCTATGACCCTCTTCCTTGGTAGAAGTGCATATAAGACATGCTGTCTAGGCAATACACTAAAGACATACACTTGCTGAGCCAAGGTAGGAAATTATGCATTAAACTACTGATATGATTAGGTAGTAACTTGACCAAATATTTCTACTATCTCTGTTGACTACAGAATAATACTCAAAAGTGTTAGTTTTAGGAAATACAATTCCTTAGTTAATTGGGAATACGAATTCTTGGCAATCTGGAATTGCAAGAAATGAATTTGTCTCTTGGTTATTGTCCTTGTCTCACTGGGAACACTCCTAAAATGGGCAATTTCTACATTGTGGACGTTCTACAAGTCTGAACTCAGAAACCGATCTTTATTTAGGAAAACAAAAACAGTGTTTTGAAAGGAAGAGGTCTGGTGGGATATCGCCACAAGAGAGGCGGGTTAGCTCAGTAGACTGTTTCAGAGTTAGAAAAGGACAAAATTCAGATGAAAAGGATGAAATGTTTAGTCCAGTCTCTTTAAAAAACACAGCACAGCATAGCTTTATTAGTATGATATATAATCTCAAATTGTCTAGAGAAACTAATTCTAGCAAAGCTGCTTCTTAGTTTTTTCCCACCATGAAAAGCATTGTTGTTTATTTTGAAGCATTTGAAAAATACATAAGCTACTGATATCCAGAAAGCACCATAAAATAACATTGTTTAAAGAGTTTAAAACAAAATACAAGAGAGCACACAAAGACTATATTTGTGAAATGCTACATCCAACCCCCCACAGGTTTCACACAGGATAAGTCTTGGCATAACACCGGCAGCTGTGAAAATATAAAAATTATATAAAATGGGCATTCTCATCTGGAAAAATATTTAACTGATCATATAGGGAATGTTTTTAGTCTCCTGACTGGAAAATATTTGGATCTGATAGAGAGGTGCTCCTTACTAGAGCGTAGTCAAAGCTTCACTCAAAGAGAAATTCCTAGTCAACGTCACCACCCTTCTGCTGTTGGGGCTGCCTGCCAAAGGTGCAGATGTCTGTCATCTGAAAAGAAGAAGTTTATTTAGAAAAGCGTTCTTATCCTCTCTCTTTAGAAGACACTGATTCACATTATCAAAAATAGCTTGGTACACTGTGCACATCTGTGCACATGTGGTGTTATTTACTTTGGTAAAATAAACTACAAGAGTAGGAAACAGAACAAGTCTTCCAACCCTTGCCAATTAAATAAAAAGTACACTTTCTGTTTTGTACTTTTTAATGTGGGGTTTTGATTTTAAGGTAGGAGATTTGATATCCTGCCTATAATCTAGGGAAAGCTCTGTAGTATCTCTGTGAACTGAAATCTATCAGCAATAGACCACAGAGGAAAAATTTAGTATCACTAGCCACTAAAAGTAACCATATCTTAGATTGTCGAAATTTTCTTTTCTTTTCTTCTTTCTTTCTTTCTTTCTTTCTTCTTTTTTTTGGAGGGGGGCACTGGGCGATTGGTAAGGTTGGGAAGGAGAGGAGACCTTAATCCCCAAGAGAGAGCAAAAAGTGCCTGAGACTTTTTCAGCTTCTAAAGTACAGGTCAAAATCTTTCCAGGGTGAAACCTGACTTTCCACAAGTAAAAGAATTACACTACAAATAAAACTCAATGAAATAAGCAAAAACACAAAATGATAAGCCAACAAAAAACACAGATTTCCACAAGAAATCATTCCCATGCAACAGCCATAGAGCTCAAGCCTAGAAAGTCACTTACTTTTCTCCGAGTGTCACCCGGAGGCTGCTCTGGAGTAGAGAAATTGATTGTTGGCATTTTGTTTTTTAGCAGAAGACACATCCACATTCAGAACAGCAATTATTACACTTAGAACTACATTTATTAATAGAAACCACCTAAGAGTCATTATAGTAAAAAGTGTCCACAGTGCTATATATAAACACATACATGTTCGTACGTACACGCACACACACACAGAGTAAAAACACTACACATAGATGGGGTTTTCAACATGAATCTATGGCTCTTGAAAACATGGCAAGGCTACTACTATTCTATGGGTATTCTTCTGAGTATAACTCAACTGCTATAATCCCAGTCTTACATTTACTTTCCATCAGCACAATGTTAGTTTCAATAGGCTGGTTTCAGAGTCTTATACTGTGAACAAAAAATTCATTATAAAGTTATAGAGATGGCCGGCTATTTACCAGAGAGTGCAGAGGCTAGAAAACAGGGTTTTTAAAAAAAAAAAAAAAAAAAGGCAAAAAAGGTTTTAGCAGCAACATGTACATGTGAGACTATAACCCAATTAGATTCACCAGACACATACATTCTATTCTGAATACAAATAAAGCAAGAGCTTTCTGGGCCTCTGCTACCCTTGGTGAAAATAAAGCAAAGGGCAACTGAAATAACATTCTGCTCTTAAATCAGACAAATTCTCTATCTGTCCTTTTTATTTTCTCCATTCTATAAAAGTGAAAAAAATCATCAAAGTAGATTTTTAACTGGAAAGTACTGGAATGATCACACATCTCCAAATATCTTAAATTAGAAATCAGAGCATCCAACTGTATTGTTGAAGGAGATTGGCTGCACAGTAAATTAGCCTCAATTTGTCAAAATAAGATTTTTTTTTTTTTTTTTTTGCCTTGGACATCAGTTTTCTGGTACACAAATGGCAGGTGCAGTTGCTTAAGACAGTCTGTTAAAGGTAAAAAACCAAGTGAATAGATTAAAGGAAATCAAGCCCAGTCTCACAGAGTAGAAGGCAAATTCCAGGTTGTATAAAATTTGATAATATATACTTCATCAAGCTGTAAGCAATATACAGAACAACCTCTTCACTCTCCTCAGGTCAGTGATGAGGCAATTGTCAAAAGACCACCAGAGATCCCACACTCAAGACACTGAAACCAAAACCCCTTCATTCAGTTCACATATCCTGTAATATTTTTAACTAATTGTAAACTGGACTTCCAACTCAATTTTCACCAGGGCCAATGTTTACTTTTAAACACGGTGTTCCCGTTAATGATGAGAAGAAAATGAGAACAGGACCAGAATGCTGTAGTTTTGTTCCATTAGCTTTTCCTTTACTGTGCAGCTAATTTTTATTCTTCAGAACTAAAACAAAAAAACTCATCATGTTTCTAAACTCTCATTTGTCTAAAACATAACATTTTGACAGAGTTCACAAATAATACTCCTCTGGAAGTTCTTTGAATGCATTAGGGAAAATAAATTAACAGGTACCATTTAGTAACTAAAAAGTTTGAATTTTCAATGACCTGAGCCTACCCCAGGGTATTTTGTTTGGATCAGTCAACCAACACACTCAATCTGATAACCTGTTTCTTTAACTATAGGAGCTGAAGAGAGTGTCTTTGGTATTCAGACACAAAGAATGGGGCTCTAATATTATCATTTGTTTTTTTTTTTTAATTTTTTTTTTTTAACGTTTATTTATTTTTGAGACAGAGAGAGACACAGCATGAACGGGGGAGGGGCAGAGAGAGAGGGAGACACAGAATCAGAAGCAGGCTCCAGGCTCTGAGCCATCAGCCCAGAGCCCAATGCGGGGCCCGAACTCGCAGACCGCGAGATCGTGACCTGAGCCGAAGTCGGATGCCCAACCGACTGAGCCACCCAGGCGCCCCTAATATTATCATTTGTATAGAAAATAATTTTCTTTGCCTTAATAGCAGTTCTCAAAAAGGCTCAATTGGAAAACAGCCAAAGACAATGCCTGGCCCTGTTAAACCTCAAAGTTGCAAGGCTACTTCCGAAATCAACATGTGGATTTTACAACAGGAAGTTAATATTTTTGTCCTGACAGATTTTTTTCCTTAGTTCTCCTAAGTCTCATAATTTCTACCACGAAAAGATGAGTCAACTAGATTGATCAGTAAAACCAGAACTTTTATATCATTGCTACCACTGTCCTGACTATAGTTTTATTTTTAAAATCTTCAAGGTTAGAAGCTTTTGAACACTTAGGTTTTTTCCTTTAAGAATATGTATTTTAACTGGACAAATACTTAGAAGAAATAAATATGCCTTTAAGTAAATACTGACTTTCTAACAATCAAGACAGATCAAGGTCAACTGCCAGATTAGTCCTCAAATCTTTGGGAAACCATAGATTCAAAATGGAGCCAAACAAATATAACAACTGTAATTTACACCTGCCCTTAGAATTGCTAATTTCTATAAATTGATTCAGTCAACAAGAGTAGTAATGTTTATCCTGAAGTGATGGCTAAATGCCATACTGTACTTACCTCCAAATAGTTCCAAATCTCTTAAGCCCTCAACAATGAACTTTTCCGAGACCCACCGCTAAAGAGGAAAACCCCAAAGAGAATTAGTATTTCTTCCAAGCCACAAAAAATTAGCTATCAGCCATTAGACAAACAAATAAACTACAAAACCAGAATCATGCAGTATAGTTAAGATGCATTTCTATGGAAAAGTTTTAAAAAGAATCTTGAATTTAAATCAACTGAAAACAATAGGTTAATTCCTTCCTCTATCCTTCTGTGCCTAATTTGATAAATAATCCTTAAATCTCACAGACTGATGAGAACCATGTAGGACTGGCCCTAAACAAGAACAATGTTTTTGTTCTTCCTATATATACAGCTACCTTCTGGTTCCATCTTACTCATTCAATGGCTATTACAGATGCTTTGGATCATAAATGCCAATGTGAAAAATACTACTGAAATTCACAACACAGAAAACAGAGATTAAACTGTTTTTCACAATCCTCTATTAGTTTGTAAAAGAAAACAGTAAGCTGCATGTTCTTTCATCCACTAGGATTTCTAAAAACATCATCACCACACTTACATTTTCTATCAAGTTTACAAGGACCAAACTAGCAACACCAATCTGTGGTTCACTTTACTATCCTATTTCCAATGAGTATTGGATTTCCTTACTGATCAATGGTCTGGTGTCACCCGAACCAGGCAAGGTTGAAATAGAAAAGAAGCTCACATGTAAAAGTAACAGTATCAAGATTACATTTCACTTAAGGACTGGTGTTAAAGTTTGGCTTGGGGGCATTCTTTCCACCTGGCAGAGTTCAGACTAAGGAGAGATTCTATTTTTTCCTCTTAATTAACAGTGAAGTTTACTCTTTCCAGTATAAATTATTCTTATATATACAAACATAAGAAAAAAGAAGATTAACATTCAAAAAAACAAGCTGCATAATATGGTTCATGAATTGGAACTATAACATCATTCTCTGTCCTTCTCTATATCAATTTTTTTCTAAATTAAAAAAAAAAAAGGAACACCCAAAGTAAAAAATTTGGTATAAAAAAATCATATGTACTGTATCACAAAATATAACGTATACTTTAATATTTAGAAAGTGATATATTCATGCGTCATAGCACTTATATCTTGTTACAAAATTTTAAAATAATAACTACTGCATTTAGAAATTAAATACTTGATAATAGATAATAAATAGAATAAAATACTCTTTTTTTTATGACATCATGGAAGCTATTATAAAGAAGCTAACTCCAGTGTTTGTTGGGGTCATTTTAGCTGGTGAGGTTTTCAGGTTTAGTAACATTTTTCATGTTCAAAGAGGCTCCAATTAAACCTGTGATTATACTTAGAAAATGTGTTCCAATAATTACAATTTGATACTGATTTTTAAAACATAGAAACTCATTGAAAATACGTAGGAAATGGGCAGCTTATTAACGGTTACATATCTACAGTGAAAAGTGTCACTGATTCATTTAATTTTGTATGACTGATATTCATAAAATAAGCCACCTTGTTTCTTCTCTATTGGACAAGCTGGTGGGTATATCTAGGGTCTCTGGTCAGCCCTCTGCTTGCAAGTTCTCTCCTCAGGAGTGGAGGCCGCAATGTCTGCTTTACTTCCTACATCCCTCATGTTTGTAGGATTCTGAGCATCATATAAAAACACCACCTACACTGCTTTACAGAAAATAAAAATAGTAAAGCCAGAAGAATAGAAACACTCACCCTAATTCGCTCTGGTTTACTTACAAGAAAAGACATGAGTTCCTAATGTGTAGACCTACTTCAATTTCAAAAATTTAAACCTAAAAGGGAAATATAAACAGGTTGAATTAGTCAAATCTCTTTTTATAAAAATGCTTTTTGATTAACAAAAACTTACTATGAGTCTACCATTCAAAGCACTGTACCAGATCTATACATTTCTAGATTCTAATGATTTGTTTACAGAACATTTCAGTGACAGTAAAACTGGATGTACTGGCCAAGTACATTGTGAGATACTGCAATCTCTATAAAAAAAAGACAGGTTTATTATTATATGGTTTCTTCTTTAATTTTCAAATTTCTCTTGACCAAATTCCCCACTGATTCTTTCCCAGAAGCAGTTACCTTCAGTTCTTTTGGCTGTTTCAAGTTTATCCTTTTTACTATCATTCTTAAATAATGTTTACATGGCCATGACTTATCCATTTGAGACAGTTACCTACTAACTTCACTACTGTGGTAGATGAAGACTAAGCTCTCTTATATCACCTTCCTGCACCCTAGTTTCCTGCCTTCATTCTCCCAACATAATTCGAGCATAATTTTTTTATTAAATCAACAGTCTTGCATTTACATTGCTATGACTGTGGAAACATGGTTTAGAGCTGAGGCAAACAGTTAGAGATGACCATGTCTTTCTTCTTGTACACCATTTGTTTTCCTAAAGTTAATAACGGATTCATTTCTTTTTCACTTGCTTGGTTTCCCATATAGCTATAGTTAACTTTTTCTGAGTACTTCAATATCTCTGCTATTCATCTTATCAATATATTTTCTCATACATTCAAACTCATCCATTCCAATTTTTCCATGGAGGTTGCCTTTCCAAGGCCCTCTATCCCCCTGTTGCTGAACTCACAACCCCAAAATCGAGACACATGCTCTACTGAGTCAGCCAGGCAACCCTGCAACAACCTTTTTAGTGTGGAAATCTGGATCTTCCAATTCTGAGAAATATTCTTGTATTATTTCTTTGATAATTTTGTCTCCTTCACTTTCTCTGTTTTCATGTTACAGAATTCTTAATAGTTGAAGACTTACTTCTAGAATTACCTAGAATTAATTTATGCTTGTTTCACTCCTATTTTACAACTCTCTTTTCCAAGAGATTCCTTCCATTTTATTTTCTAACCCTTCTATTAATTTTTAAATCTTGGTTACACATTTCCAAGACCTTTTGCCATTTCTCAAATGTATCTTTTTTCACGTCATCCTGATCTTCTTTTATGTTTGCTTATAGTTAAAATTATATCTAGAATGGCTAAAAGCTTAATGCATCATGACCACATAGGGTTTATCTCAGAAATGAAAGACAGTTTTAACATTAAAAAATGAATCAATGTATACAAACTGTCTTTGTCCGAAGTTGTTTGCAAATAAAAAACAACCAATTTTAAGGAATTTTAAAAAGTGAATCAATGAAGCGCACTTGCTGGCTCAGTTGGTAGAGCATGCGACTCTTGATCTCGGGGTCGCGAGTTCAAGCTCCACACTGGGTGTAGAGCTTACTTAAAAAAAAAAAAATCAATGTAATTTTACTTGAATAAACAAGAAAAAAATACAATCATCTCAATAGATGGAGAAAAAGCATCTGAAAAAACTCAACATCATTCATGATTTAAAAGAAACTCTCAGGCAACTAGGAATAGTCAAATAGGAACAAGATAGAAATAGAATTTACCAAGTCAACATGGTAAAAGATATGCATAAAAAATGTATCATTAACATCATACTTAATAGTAAAAAGAATTAATGAGTTCCCTCTAAGAACAGAAGCGAAACAAGAATTTTCTTGTTATCTCATCATCATTTCTGTTCATCATTGTATTGGTGGTCTTGGCCAATGCAAAAAGGGAAAAAGAAACAAAAGGCATACAAATTGGAAAAGAAGGTTTAAAACCCTTTATTCATAGACAACGTGATTGTATACATAGAAAATTATAAATATTTTACAAAAAAGACATTAGACCTAAAAAATGAATTTAGAAAGAAGGTCAATTACAAAACACAATTGTACTTCTATATACTAGCAATGAATTAGTAGAAAATGAATTTAAAAAAATGAAAGCTTACAGTATCAACAAAAACATAAAATAATTAGGAGCGTTTTCTTAAATTATAAATAAGATACGTATGTTTAAAATTATAAAACATTGCTAAGAGGTATTAAAGATAAGCTAAACAAGAGATATTCCATGTTCATAGATTGGAAGACTCAATATTGTGAAGATGTCAATTCCCTCCAAGTTGATCTATAGATTCAGTGTAATCTCAATCAAAATCCCAGCAGACTTTTTAAAAGAAATTGATAAGCTGATTCTAAAATTTATACAGAAATACAATTTATACAGAAATAAAATTTATACAGAAATAAAATAGCCAAAATAATTTTGAAAAAGAACAAAATTAGAAGACTTATGATACCTAATCAGACTTACTTTAATGCTATAGTAATCAAGACAGTGTACTTTGGTTTAAGGATAGACAAATGGATCAATGAAGCAGAGTAGAGAATCCAGAAATAGATCTCTTTCCAGAAAGAGGACAAAGTAATTCCATGGGGAAAAATAATCGAATACAAATGTCTATCTATTTAGAAAAAATGAACTTTGACCCTTACCTTACACCATACACAAAAATTAACTTGACATGGATCACAGAACTAAAGAAAAAGTTAGAACTACTAAATAAAAAGAGGAGGAAATCTTCATGATGTTAGGATAAGTAAAAATTAAAAAAAAAAAAGGAATATCAAGAGCATGAAAGGAAAAAGAAAAATATGATAAATTTATGAAAATTAAAAAATTCTGTCTTTGAAAGATACTACTAAGAAAATGAACAAGTTGGGAGAAAACAGTGTGTGTGTGTGTGTGTGTGTGTGTGTGTACATAACATTTTATATACAGAATATTTAAAGAACTTCTACAATTCAATAAAACAACTCAATTTAAAAAATGGGCAAAAGATTTTACAGAAGATATAGGAATGGCCACTAAGCACATGAAATGGTACTCAACATCACTTGTCATCAAGGAAATGTATATAAAGCTACAATGAGATACTACTACACACCTACCAAAATGGCTGAAAATAAAAACTGACAATACCAAGTGCTTGACAAGGATAGTTACCAACAGGAACTTTCATACATTAATGGGGATATATGGGGATAGGGATACAAAGTAGTATAGCCACTTTGGAAAATAATTTAGTAGCTTCCTATGACCAAATAATTCTGCTCCTAGGTAGTCTATTCAAAAGAAATGAAAACATATGTTCACATAGATTTGTATATGAATGTTCATAACAGCATTATTCACAATTGGCCCCAAACTGGAAACAAACGTCTATCAACTGGTAAATGAAAAAACAAAATGTAGTATATATGCCAGCAGAATACTACTCAGCAACAAAAAGAACTTTTTGGGTGATGAAAATGTTCTGTATTTTGATTACATGGTAGTTACCTAAGTGTATCTGTCAAAACTCAACAAAACCATTAACTTAATGTAGGTGTATTTTATTCAGGGTAAATTACATCTCAACAAAAATGATTTTTAAAAAAATTTTTTTTCATGTTGATTTTTGAGAGAGAGACAGACAGAGTGCAAGCAGGGGAGGGGCAGAGAGAGAGGGAGACATAGAATCCGAAGCAGGTTCCAGGCTCCGAGCTGTCAGCACAGAGCCCGACGCGGGGCTTGAACCCACGAACTACGAGATCATGCCCTGAGCCGAAGTCAGCCACTTAACCAAATGAGCCACCTAGGCACCCCACAACAAAAATGATTTTAAAAACCAAATGACGAGAGACACCTGGGAGGCTCAGTTGGTTAAGTGTCTGACTTTGGCTGAGGGCATGATCTCATGGTTCGTGGGTTCAAGCCCCACATGGGGCTCTGTGCTGACATTTCGGAGCCTGGAGCCTGCTTCGGATTCTGTGTCTCCCTCTCTCTCTGCCCCTACCCTGCTCACATTCTGTCTCTGTCTCTCAAAAATAAATAAACATTAAAAAAAATTTTTTTTAATTATAAAAAAAAGTCAAATGACTAAAATAATCAGAAATGCTTTTGAATAGTCTAGAAAAAAAAAACACTGCCAAATTCCTCCTTTTTTTTCTAGGAATCCTTAGAACTGCTTCAGAGAAATCAAAGAAATAGTTTTCAATCCAGGGGAGAGAGGAGGCCTTTCAAAATCATCTACAGTTTTGTTTTGCTTTTTTTTTTTTTATCAAATTGCATTTATCTTCACCCCTATCCTAATTTTCTTACAGAAGATCATCATCATGTTAAGAATCATTTATCCTGGCATTAAATAGTAAACATATTGACTGAATTTGAAGAAAAAAAGATTATTAGAATACACATTGTTTAATAACATTAAACACAAAGCATCATGCAAAAGAAATTTAAGAGGAAACAAAGTCCACATCCATATGTAGTCTACAACAGAAAGAAAATAGAATATTAATGTAGATAAAAAGATGATTTTTATCTGAAGGAACTGCCTATGATCTGGAAAAATACTAGCAATAGAAAATAAAGTCAATCCCAAAACACTGTATAAACTAATATAACAAACCTAAAAACTGGTCCTAGACCACCACACCAACAGCTTCATTAATTATCTGAACCATTGGCTCCCAAACCAGGATGTGTTTCAAATTAACTTGTTAGTTATAAAAACCTTTGGATGCTCAAACTCCCCCCTTCAAAAATTTTAATCCAGCAAGTCTGGGGAATGCACAAGTAGAAACGGGCAATTCATTATGGTGTTCAGCAAAGGGAAAAGACAAGGGACCTGAATAGTTTTATGGAAGGGATGGGGGGTGGGGCTTGAATGTCAAATACAACTTAAAGAAAACAGCAATTCCAAGCATGAAATAGTATTACTACTGATTTTTAGTACATTCTTTGTTTTGTCCACACATGTATCTCCCAGTTTCTAGAATAGTGCCTATCACATGGTAGGCACTCAGTAATGTTAAATGACCAACCAAATATACTGACAAATGTGTTGGCACTTTGCATACTCTCCACTTAATGTGAGGCCAGTAATAGGAGCACAAGTCCACATATATGAGAACAATGAAGAGGCCTTATGTGAATGCTAAGAGTATCGACTTTCTTCACCAGGCAGTAGGAAGTAACTAGGTTTTGAACAGAAAGGTGACAAACACAGAACAGCGGTCTAAGTGTCTCTCAAACTTTATTACGCATTCAAATCATTTGAGGATACTGCTAAAATTGCAGATTTTGATTTAGAGATGTGGAGTGGGGCCTGGTAGTTCTAAAAAACTTCCAGATGATGGTAATGCTGCTGATCTGTGCACCATCATACTGACTAATGTTTGAGAAGCCTTGTTGGAAGGAACATTCTAAGGAATATTAATCTGCAAAGGGATGGGAGAAGGGGAGGTGAAAAAACCCAGAGAAAGGAATGCCAGTTAGAACACAATGCCAGTGGACCATATTTGGGGTGATAAGAGCCTGTAGGAGAAGGAATGGTAAGAAATAGATGGACAGGGGAGAAGGAAAAATAAAGAAATTATATTTAATTAGCAAGGACACCATAAGTCATCTAGCCCATCCTCCACCCTTCAGAGGAACAGCTTTTACAAACTCCTGAATGTAAGGTTACTTTTAACCTCTGCTTGAAAACTTCCCCCACTAGAGACTCTACCTTATCAGGGAACCCATTCTACTTGTGGACAACTCAGATGACTCCTGATTTTTTTGTGCCCAAGGAACTGGGAAAGAGTAGTGTGTCAGCGACAAAACAGGAAACTCAGAGGTGGAAGTGGTTTAAGTGGAATGATGAGTTCGAGTTTTTAAATCATAATGAGGTTGAGAAAGTAGATATGCATCCCAAATGGGAAGGTGTAGCAGTCAGTTAGAAGAGACACATTAGAGATGGCTATGTGGACTTGGGAGTTAGCAGCTAAAGCTCTACAAGTGACAAACTCCCCAAAGGAGAAAATGGGGAGAGCAAAGCAGGCTGGGGAAGCAAGCCTTGGGATAGGTCCATACTTAGGACATGGCACTTGAAGGCAGGTAGGAAATGGAGCCCAAAGGAAAAACTTTAAAGGTTCTGCTTCCCTTACTGGACCACTTTTGCTCCCCCAACCTGGTTAACTTTGACTTGTCACTGCTTACTACTCATCTCAGGTGTCCTGTGCTACAGAAGCTCTCCCTGACCACCGCTCCCCCCGCCCCCACTTATGTTAGGTGTTCAGTCTCAGTATTCAATCCTTACACCTACCACAATGTTAACTGCCAAGAGTCTTGTTCACTATTGCTTTACTCTGCCCAACACATAATATGGGCACTCCTGTATCTGTTAAATTATTAATAGTTAAAATAAAAAAAAACAGTAAGCATTTATGGTGAACTTACTATGTGCAAGGATCTGTGCCAAATGCTTCACAGAGATCAGCTCACAATAAGTACTATCATCCTCGTTTTACAGATCAGGAACTTAAAGCTCAAAGAGGTTAAGTGCCCCAAATTCCCCACAGGCAAGTGGTAGAGGACTTGTTAGATCTTTTCCAAAGCCAGTGCTCTAGAAGCCAGAGTGATAACACAGAAACATAGGGAAAAGTGTCAAGACTGTGTGTGCGAAGATACAAAGATGACTGAGAAGACATCGCCTGATTTGACAATGCTGCTGACCAGATGACAAACAGTATAGAAATAATTCATTTGCCTTGATTTATTTTTTTTTCCCTATTTTTGTCACTGCTTTCCTAAACTTCTTCAATGTCTGGGGTTACAACTATAAACACTGCATCTGAGTCACAATATTCTAAGAAACCTGATCAAAGGCTGGGGGAACAGACTTAACCAGTTCAGCACTGTAACTAATGGCTGAATAGGATCCTGGCCTAAGGCAGGTAACCGGGTGAGACTTGCTTTCAATTCTCAGGGACAAGAAAGTCTTGGGGGTCTTTAGACAGTATCAATCAGTCAGTGAAGAACTGTCTTAATCCCTCAAATACATATTGGAATACGGTTCTACTTCAACAGGTAGTATACAATAAGAAAGGGACCAATACTAATGGCTTTTCCTCTTTGAGGGAATCAAATTAGAATATGCTAGGACATCTTAACAGAGAGCTAGGCTGATAAATTAGTTCCCCATTTCCTGGAAACTTGAACAATTTTATTTAACCACTCCCCTTCCCTCGAGCTCACTTCCCTACCCCCACCGCCCATCTCCACCCCAAATCTACTGTGGGCGCTGAAACATTCTTGGAAAACAAGACAATTAGCAGCTCTTTGTTTTTGCTGATTCAGGGAGTCACCTAAATCGTTCTCCTAAGGGGGTTTGCCTGTCCAGCCTGGGATAGATGGAAATTGGGGTTATGGGATCGGGGAGGGGGGGGGGGGACGGGGGGAGCGGAAGAGGTCAACACAGGATCGGCCGCCTCTTTGAGCAGGACAAACTGACACCTGGGCCCCAGGTTCCCCACCTGGAAGTGTGGGGGGTAAGATGGGTACGGAAAGCAGGCGCTCGCCTCTCCCGGCAACTCCGCTCCGGTGTCTCCCGGGCAGGCCCAAGCCTATTCTGCTCTCAGGCTGCAGTCTCATTGCGGGAATCGAGGAACTGGGTGAAAAAGGGGCCCGTGGAGGGTGAGGGGGGGCCGGGATGGCCGATCTGACGAAGGCCCGCCCCTGAGGAGATGGAATCGGAGTCAGGGCGAGAAAGAACTGGTCCTGGAGCGCACCAGGCGGCCCCGCCAGCCCGGTACCTGGTCCTGGAGTTAGCAAGCAGTCCCGACCCCGTCTCAGCTCCGCCTCCTGAGTTTAGGGACTCGCAGCCAGGCCGGTTGCTGGGGGAGGGGGCGGGGGAGGAGAAGGTACGCAACGTGCCATGCGCAGTAGCGGGACCCGGGGAGGGCTGGTGGCGGAGAGCTCCACCCCGCCCCGGCTCAGCCCGCGCGAGCACGGAAGCTCCGCCCTCCCCGGCCCAGGCGGGTGAGGAAGCTCCGCCCCACCCCCGCAGCTGCGAGCCAGTAGGGCAGCTCCCCAGCGGTGGGTTCGTCGCCTCGGGGGCGTCCAGCCCCAGGGGAGGGCCTTCCTTTGCGGCCGCGTAAAATGCGCTTTTTCGCTTCAGAGTTAGCTCGGTCCTTGACGGAATCAGACGCAGTCTGTCTCTAACAGAAGGGATCTTTTTCCCCATGTGCGTGGAAGCCGAAGGCATTAGCTCGTCCTCGGTGGGCCCTGTGGGGTTCGACAAGAGCTCCCGGGAGCCTCCGCGCCCCTGCAGCAGGAAGTAGGATAATTTCAATAATGAAGAGTCAGAGGGACAAATAGCTGATGACTTGGCTACTTTAAAAAAAATTTTTTTTTCTCATTTTGTGTGGCAGTACTTCAATGGAAAAAGCTGTTTCGCACTCTTCTTTGAAGACATCTCAAACGCCCTTCCAGCACCAAACGAGCTGCAAAGGGGAAACCCACTCCTCTGTGCCTCAGATTCCTTATTTGTAAAAGGAGGAAAAATAGCTCAACTAACGCGAACTTTTTTTTCCCCTTCTGGATCTTTACGTCCCTGGATCCTTCCCAGTGCACAACTCTGAGAGACGTTCTGTAGAAACCCGTCAAGCCTAAGCCGAGCTGTGTTGGTCTTGACAGAGGAGGACACAACCAAGTGAGACAGATCTGTGAGACTGCGGTTTTTTCCAGTGACTTACCCTCGGGGTGGGGCGTGTGCCCACAATTAGGTAGCCCATCAAGTATTGAACACTGGCTCTTCGCAACTCTGACCCTCGACACAGATTTGTACTGGTCTAACTTCCAAGATGGGGGAGTTCTGCTGCATCCAAACTGATGGATAAATGATGCTGAAACTCCATGTGAACTTTGCCTAGTGACTGATAACGCGCCTCGGGGCCTCATTCAATTTTACATACAGCACTTTGATGTTACCTAGTCCTTTAACATTCCAAAGCACGGCCCTCACCACTCTCTCTCTCTCTCTCTCTCTCTTTTTTAAGTAGGCTTCAGGCCCAGTGGAGGCCAACACGAGACTTGAATTCACAACCCAGAGATCAAGACCCCAGCTGAGATCAACAGCTGCTTAACTGAGCCACCCAGGTGCCCCTATTCTATCATTTTCAAATTAGGATGGCGCTCTCTGCAGCAGATGTTAAACTGACAAAGCAAGATGGTAGAAAATGAAGTCAAATTATTGGCGAGTTCTTCAGAAAAGACCTTCACATGTGGTCTTTGCAACTGAGGGTGCTAGAAAGGTCAGTGCCTTTAGAGATGCCAAGTGATGCAGCCGTCACAATGAGGAATTTGAATACGGAGGCTCCGCCCACCACCTGTGGCCAGGCAGCTGTCATTTTCTAACTGGATGTTAATCAGGTAAGGAGGCTCCAAGGTCTCACCATCTTCATGATTGCCCACAAAAGCTAGCTAGAGAAACTTTTGGCCCAGACTTTGTGACTGTTTCAGGGAGCAAATTTCCACTCACTTTAGTTTTCCTTGCGAAAGCATCTCCTAAATCCAGATAGCTTAGAAAACCAGTGTTAATGGAAGGTCAACTTTCAGAGTTTACAAAGTCTTCCTGCTTTGCTTTTGACTTGTTATGGGCAAGTTTTGCTTTGAACTCTGCGCATCCAGTTTAAACTAAGCGCAATGGCCTCTTCAAGATAAATGATTAGAAAGGTAAGGTAAAACCAATTGCCTAGAATACTCAAGTGAGAGAAATGCTCATGATACTTGGTTTTAGTAAATTGGGCGGGATTATTTAACTTGTAGAACACCTTATACGTCAAAACACATTATACATGGTGTTTGTTAGGTCCTCTGAAGAGCCATTTCAGAAGGGGGAGGAGTGGATAATGCCCACTTATAGGGGAGGAAACAGACTTGTTCAAACACTAAGACCGCACCAGGGTCCCTGCCAACAAACCCAGGGCTCTTTCCTAAAGCGGAAAACTAGCTTCCAGCTTGGCTACAAACTTTCTAAGTGATACAGTTACATGCAAAAAAAAAGATGCAGAAGAAAGCTATTTGAGCACTTAAGTTCAAAATGTGATAGGAAAGCAGTTAAGAGTTCTCCCTCAAGCAAAACTGATACAATAACCTAGGCAGATGAACTATCTGATTTCCAAATGTAACTTCCACAGAACTAATCACTTAAAAAGGCTTGGGTGTCTTTTAAGTAAATAAAAGTTATACTATTTGGATAAGACCAAATAGATGAAGTTAAAGAAGGCAGTTAGTTTTAAAAGATGAAAATGAAAACACAATAGCCATTAAAAGTGGTACGGTAGATGCAAGTTTCTGCCTTTTAGGAAAAAAAAAAGTCAGTTTTCTTCTGAAATCGGTATTACTTCTCAGTTAATGGAGCTGAGAAGATGGCATTTAGCTTGTCCAAAGATTAAAACATTACACTTTCTTCCAAATGCAAATAAATCTTTTGCTGGTCACCAAACTCCAGAAACGGAGAAAAGTAATACTTTTCACTATTGTTTTAGCAGTCTGTACTAGAAGCCACTCCTATTGGGTAGAACTGCCTCCTCCCTTTGACATCCTTTAAAATCCTTCAAGATAAGTAGAAATAGGAACAGTAAGGAAAGAGAATCTGGGATAATACAGTATTTTACTTGTCCCACAAAAACCAATAAATCCACTGTAGAACACTGCTCTAAATAATTTTCACGTTGCCTATTCCCACTGGACAGGTGGAATGAAATACCAATCAGTGTTTTCCTTTGGTCTACTTCCCATCTAAAAAACGAGTTTCACAGCCAGTGCATGACAGGGAAAGGTTCTATTACTAAGGAAACAGAAATGTATATCATCTACGCCTCATTCCAAAATACCCTGTCAGATTTTGCAGCTAAAGTTAGAGAACTCTGAGAAGATCTGCTTGGTTTCCATTGGGATAAAGGAAAGCAAAAGAGAGTAAAGCAAAGATACACCATTTGGAGAATAGTCCTAGATGATACAGAATCTGAAACAGGCTCTAGGTTCTGAGCTGTCAGCACAGAGCCCAACACAGGGTTTGAACTCCTGGACCGTGAGATCATGGCCTGAGCTGAAGTCAGACGCCCAACCGACTGAGCCACCCAGGTGCTCCCTTTTTTTTTTAATTAAAAAATTTTTTTTTTCTTTTTAATGTTTATTTTTGAGAGAGTGTGAGCCAGGGAGGGGCAGAGAGAGGGAGACACAATGATACCTTACATTTTTAAAGTGCTATAGTTTATAAGAGAATTTTACACATTACCTCTTAGTGTTGACCTACCTATGGAGTAGGAAAGAAAATAATTACTATCCTTACTTTCTAGGAAGAGGAACAGAACAGAGACTCAAAGAGGCTAGTGACTTGCCCAAAGTCAAGGGCTTAGTATTGATTTTGCTGGCACTAAAGCCAGGTCTTTATCTTCCCGGCCAGTGCCTGTTTTGTCATTGCTAAGCGCCCAGGCAATGCAGAAAAGGAGGGCTTAATGGTTTTCCAATGTGTGACAGTCAACAATATTCTCTCATTTATAGGAGAAAGAGATAATGGTGCCTTAACTAAAGAGGGGGGACTTTGAGGAGCCTGTTAATAATATATATGGCTCTAAAAATAGAAAACATTCTAATTCTAAAAATAACTGGTAACAACTAAGGGATTAATATCAAGGCCAACTCTTTTGAAGGAAAAGCATTTCAGTGCTGACTTCCGTGGAACAGAAAGAACACTTCTATGGGCTTATACTTTTAATAGGGCAACCCCAGAAAAGTAAAGGCGGCACTCTGAGATTTTTGTCAATTAGTTTAATATATGTCCATAGGTAGTTCATATGAATGCTTAAATTACAAAATTAGCTGCCATGGTCCAAATGTGTGGGACTTTAAGAAAGCTTTTATTAATCAAAAGATAGCTAAGCATATCAACTTTGATTTCTAAAACCTATTTTAAACTTTGTAAAACAAGGCTAATTCTAGAATTCTATAGCATTAAAGTAATTAAATGTTATTTTTGTTATTTTAATAACTTAATTTCATGAACTGTTAAAAAAAATATTACATTTGCATCTCCCAGTTTACACATTTCTGCATTAACTTAGAGAAAAACCCATGTGGAAAGTTTCCATGCAGTTACAAAGGCAGCAGCACATACTGTTTTCACAGCAACTTGTTATTGCCTAAGAACACACCTGTACATAAAGCATCAACAAAAAAATATCCACCCACCCCTCTCCCACCAAAAAACCCAACCTTTTCCCATCCCCAGCAAAAATTACCTGGTACAAGCAGTGACTTAAAAAATGCTTTCTTAGTAGGAAGCATTTATAAAATGCAGAAATCTGAACAAGCTAAATGCTCGTGCAGATAGATGGGCCTCTCCTCAAAGAGTTCCTTCCTCAAGAGGCAGAAAGAACTCTCAATAGTTTAGGAAAGCTCATTTTTAAAAGTATATTTATACATATTCATGGCTATTTCTTTGAAAGAACATACCCAGCCTCAACTGTGGAAGAAACAAAAGCAGAAGGAGAAGCAAAGGGACACAGCCATACACAGAGAATAGAGCTTCTCTATGAACATCCAATAGTTTGCAACAACCAAGAAGGAAAAACATGTGTGACTTCACATAGACCACTGATCTGATCTAGGTGAAGCAGTTAATTTTTCATGCATTTGTTACTCAAGGAAAACATACACCCACTTAAATACAGCATTCACATTGTCATTAGCTCATGGTATCAGGTAAGGAAGAAACTGTGCTCCTGTACTACCTATCCTTAGAATTTTCCATGTACATGTAAGTATCCTAAACCCTATAGATATAACACTGTCATCAGCACCTCCCACCTACAAAACATACATTGAACTACATTATGTTTTGAGTCCCTGAAATTGCACTACCACATATAGTGTTCTAAATTTTACTTTTTTATAAGGTTAATGTACACACAGAAGAAAACACCAAGCAATGTTTATTGTGCAATTCCAATAGTTATTTGTGGAATCTTGGTTTAGAGTCAGTCTTCATAGCCTTTGCAACTACCCAGTTTAAACAAAAAGCAACAATCTAATTATATATCTATAAACGTCATGATATTTCTTCAAACATCAAAGCACTAAAAGCACTGATGATTTGTGTTATAATTTTAAAAATATTTTAACACTACACAAATCTTATATATTCCTTTCATAAAATAATTAAAATAATTTGGTTATTTGGACGAGAATTACAGAAACAGAGTCCTTCCCTTGCATCTATAACCTCTGTAAAACAGAACAGATGATGAAATAAGGATTTCTTAGTCACTTGGGAGTGTTTGGACTTTAAGATGAGAAAGGGACTGGTATTTTTTGTTCTCTGTGAATTCAGAGCTTCCAGGTGGCACCAGGACTCAGATCTCTGGGATGACTTTACATGGCTTTCACTTTGATTTGTTTCATTTTCATTTGCTTCTTCTCTAATTTCTTTTGCTCACGCCTCAAGGCAGCTTCCTAGAAAAAAAAAAAGGAACCTAAAGTTCTAAGCACACACAAAAAAATCAAAACTAGAATACTGACTATATTATTATTCAAAAACCTAGGCTTGTACCATAAATAACATTTGAAAAAATAGTTATAAAAATTCCTTGTATCTATGGTGGTTAAAGAAAATTAGCTTGAAATGAAGTAAAGGTAACTCAAATCTCAAATTAGAAAGAAATTAAACACTACGTTTAAGCAGCCTTAAGCAGCGTTTAAGCAGTAAATCAGAATACTGACTTTTCCTATACTCGGGAAACACCAACTTAACTTTTATCATCACATTTACGTGTATCTGCCAAGGATTTGTACTGCAGTTCAGAAAACCTTAAGATCTTGTTTGTTTAGGCTAACAAGAGATGTTAATTGTGCATCTCTTATTAGCATAGATGTTAAACCTAAGCACAATATTTTGATGTGTAATGTTCAATTGGGAATTTTTATCCTATTTTTATTTAGGAATTACGAGGTTAGATAGAAAGAGAAAAAGAAGCTCCAAACACCTTATTTTGGTGGTAAAAGTCACTGGTTATTATTACCTGTACGGAGGGAAACCTTAGAGGCCAAGCCAAAGTATGACTTCACTGTTGGTTACTAGGGGTCACAACTGATTAAAGATTATTTCATATGTAATCTCAAACTTAATATTTTTAGAGGTTTGGGGTAGAAATGTGCTGAGAAATATACTCCCCTATTGGTACAGGATTGAGAAGATATGGAATAGGGAAAAGAGAAGCACGTAGTATGGACAGTTATTGACAGCATAACAAATTACATTTCAAAGGGTGACTTGTAAAATTGGTGGTTTGGGAACTTTTGACTATGTTAGGTCTCAACATTAGATAAGGAAAAACTATTTACCAGTGCAGCAGTGGGAAGCTTGAATGTTTATCCAAACATAGCTGTGCTATTGTGTAAGTACCCCAAAGAACCGAACCATCATTGTTAACAATGCTTTTATTTTTAATGTTCATTTATTTATTTTGAGAGAGTGAGTGAGAGAATCCCAAGCAGGCTCTGTGCTGTCAGTGCAGAGCCTGATGTGGGGTTCAATCTCATGACCGCAAAAGCAACGACTTGAGCTGGTATCAGGAGTTGGACACTTAACCAACTGAGCCACCCAGGTGTCCTGTTAACACTGCTTTTATAGGAAAACAAAATCAAATGAAAAATGGTGGAAAGGATAAAATGGGAGGAGGCCTGTGGCATCCTGGAGACTGTACTCAATGGCATTAATGACACCACTGCAACTGCAGTGCCCCTCAGCAGCCTCACTGCTTCCTGGCAGCAGGTCTCCTTCATTTCTAAGGATTTTCTTCAGTTCTCGAGATTATTCTCATTAGAATTCACATCTCCCAGAACTTTATTCTCTCTCTCTTTTTTTGACCAGCATTCACAAGGTTTAAAATTTAGAGCTGGACTATGGCATCTTATTTCAAAAAAATGTGAGACTGTGCTGATGTTTAAAACATACCACAACCTATAAAGCTCTTGAGTTTGAGATTTTGGTTACATACAAAATAGAAAACAAAAATACAAACAAAAATATTAGAATTGTCTAATTCTATAATCAAATTAAAAATCTCATAAAACAAGATATATTTGGAGACGTGCTGGCTTCTATTAAAATTCCTAATTTCTTTCTACTTAAGTTAGGTGTTTGGCTTGAAAAATCACAGTGGAACTTTCAAAATGGAATTGTGCTGGGGAAAGGATCATTTATATCATCCTCCAGGATCACAGACTCAATCTAAGATGGTTTGAAAAGGAAGGATAATTTATTCTCCTTTATAGTGCTATCAAGTAACTAATAATATCCCAAGTACTGAGAAAATGCTAAACCTTTAAGTCTGTGTACATTCCTACACAGAATTACCTTAACAGTCAATATGGCACAATAGGTATCCTAATAAATCCTAGTTTTACCACTAAGCAGGGAGAAGAAAAGTCTTACCTCCAGCCTGCGCTGTTTCTCAGGATCTTCCTCATTCATGATTCGCTCCTTCTCTGCTCTTTTCTTTTCCTCACGCCGAGACTGTGCAGCTTCCTGTCTTTGCACATGTGTTAGCTTCAGGAAGTTTTCTTCTACTCGAGCTCTGTTTTTATCTGCTTTTTGTTTGCCCTTTTCCCCAAGAAACAAAGTGTTTCATAAGAAATCCATTTCAATCCATTTCAAGTCCCCTTTAGTATTCTTTTACTTTTCTTTTTCTTAAGTTGGTTTATTTTGAGAGAGAGAGGCAGAGAAGGAGCTGTCAGCGCAGAGACCAACGTGGGGCTCAATCCCACAAACCACAAGATCATGACCTGAGCTGAGATCAAGAGTCAGACACTCAACCCACTGAGCCACCCAGACGACTGTTAGTATTTTTTTAAAAACTATTCCCATTTAGTACTTTCAAGTCAACTAGCAAACTAGCAAAGATATAATCACTGAAATCATTGCTCACTGACTCCCCTGGGGGGAAAATAACAATAAAAGGTGCCAACTTATAATAAAGGCTGTGGGTCTTACCTCTCTGTTGAGTCGGAACTTTTTGGCTTTATCGATAGAATAAATCACCATGTTCATCAAGGGTAGCAAAGCCTCCATATCCTTTGGGTAAGTGTTACCTGAGCCAGGCACTGGAAAACAAAGCCATTTGCCTATTGAGTTAATGGCAGCATTAATACTTCTGGGTCACCCAACTCTGGTGTTTTTTTTTTGTTTTGTTTTGTTTTTAAATAGGCTCCTTTCTCCTTAGTGTCTTAGGCAGCTAAAATGCAGCAGGAAAAAACAAAATAAATAAAAGGATCTCTTATTGAAGAAACCCAAAAACCAAAAAGCAGGCATGGAGGTAATTTTAAGGTAAGTTTTTGTGGCTTTTAGGAGGGAACAATACTCTCCTTAAGATCGTCTCACAGAAAATGAAGAACTCAGGCTAAGCACAGAACACTTACCATTAAATGTAAACAATAGTGTCCTTTTAGTGTCAGGTAGCTTTAAAGGCTGACCTTCCCTGTCATAAAAGAAAGGCTATTTTAGAACATAAGAAAGATACTTTCCATTCACATAAGTCACTCAATTCACTTAGATGATCAGATACCTGCAAATAATCAGCACAGTATTTGGCTTGGCATCCCAAAGTTGAATAGAATCTCAAAGCCTGAAGGAGCTTTATAGATCCCCTGGTCCACTCGTCTATCTAATGGATGCATTCCCAAGTCATCTTCATTGTACACCTGGGAATTCCAGTGATGCTCCCCAGGCGGGATATATTCCTCTTACCTGGGGAGCCAGAAATGAGCTTGTATTTAAGTATGAGGCCCGCATTTTAAAGAATATGTTTACTTATATTGATGGATTTTTATGTTTTACTTCCAACTTCTATCTTCCTATAATGAAACATCTTAATTTTGAGTCAGGGCTCAGAATAAATTTATAAATGATCTACTATAGCATACAGAATTTAGTTCCTACTCACCAAAGATTCCTTTGTAATCTTTGACTATCAACCCTCCTCTCTTCCCCCTACACATAAAAGGCTCCATGAATGTCACAATGTGATGCTTTGCCCACAGTGTTGTTACTAAGTTGAGCAAAGCAAGGATGATGCAATACTATCCAGAGGCATAAGGACCTGAATAATTTTGACACTCAACTAAAATCCGGATTGGCTTTTAACCCAACTCCATAGTTTATGAGAGAGAAGCCCCTAACCAAAAATTTAGGTCAGAACCAATTCTACACCAAGGGTAAACTTAAATGAGTATGCGCTCCTAAGACAAGATGTGATTTCAAACAAACTCGGGTCCTGAATGTGAACATTCAAACAGTTATACTCTAAAGCCAGAAACTCTTATCACATTGACAGCATCTGATAATATACCATGAAAGAATACAATCACTGAACTATTCAAAGAAGGAAGCCAGAAAGGGCCATGAACTATAAAATGCAGAGACTTGCAATCAAACATAAGTCAAACATCACAGATTCATATTAGAAATTAAAAAAGGAAAGGAAAATCTCAACTACAAAGGACAAAGAGATTAGCAATTACATTTTCTTAGTATTTGCCATTCTGTAAGATTATCATACACCTCACTGAGGCGGCTGGTGCATACATTCGGTGACACACAGCAAACTGGGAGGCTTGTCTCCCATAGGTTTTCAGTTACCTTCATGACACGTGCAGTCCAAGCAAAGGAAAACTTAGGATGCCTGTCATCAACTTCCCTCATTCGACAAGAAAAACTGCAGAAGCACCTTGTGGGTGTTTCAGCACAGAAAGCTAGCGGGGACAGTTAATTTCAATATTTTTATCTCATACGTACTCTTGCATAATTTTTGGACCAGAGAACTGGTCTGAAAAATGAACGGATTCAATCTTGTCAGCATAGTGAGTAAGAAAGTGAACCATCTGAAATAAAGAAAAAAAATTTTTTTTTATGTAGGGTTTGATGCATTTCCTTTTTTTTCATAAAGATATTCACTTTTTAATCCTCCTTACTTTTTCAAAATGGCATTAAGGTTAAAGCTTTTAAAAAATGAAATTTAAGATAAGGGATGTCTATGATGAAAATAGCATCTTTCTTTGGTCATACCAATGATCGAATTTCTTATTGAACAGCTGAAAATACGTCTCAAAATAATGTTCCAAACAAGAATGAAAGCATGAAGATAAAATCTAAAATAGTTTCAGGGGAGTCTTCATAAGCACATCAACTTGAACTTACATGAGAACTGTCTTTAAGCTACTCCGTGTTTTTAAGATACTGAGATGTGCTACTACCATTCCACAATCAATAGAAAAAAAAAATGGACTAAATGCCATGGTGATAAGGATTAATGTTGTAGTCCTTTTACAAAAAACTTGAAAGCCACTAGCAATCCTAGGAATAACTTGCTCTTGGTTTAGAGAGATTTACTTGACTAATCAAGCTATCTTTTTTGACAAACTAATCTATTGCTTAAAGAAGGTATTTTAATGTTTTTGAGGGAAAGGAATAGAGCATTGTCATAAAACGAAGGACTTGTGCCTGTAAATGCTGAGGTCTGCAAATGTTATGTCTTCTATTGCATTTACCTTTGTATCCATCATTCCCTCCGTGACTTCTCCCATCTCTGACAGGATGGCCAAGGAGTCTGGCAGTCCATACTTTGCTCCAGACTTAGGTTTGTCGCTACAGAACTCACTCTAGAGGAAGAAGTAATTGAAGATAAGACATGACATTTTATTATAAACAAACTTTCTTTCTCAAGAGAGTATGTTCTGACCTCTTTCAAAGTGGTGCTTAACGATTCAAGTGATATGATTAAATACCCTATGCCCTCAAGTTGAATGTCTATGTAATAAAGAGGGACAGTTTTACATGTATTTGAGTTGGAACAACATACCAGATCCTGCATCTCCTTCTGGAGTCGCACCAAGGCTTTCCGAGTGCCAACAGCAAATACATAGGTATCCATGTCTTCATCGTTCATGGTTACTTTTATTTGCTTTAAAAACAATTACAAAACTCACCTGTTAGTTTCCTATGATAGCCCCCAAGATTCCCACCCCTTGGTGTGTACATCCTCCCCTTGAATGGGAGGAACCTGTGAAAATGATGGATATCATTCCCATGATTATGTTGTGTCGTGTGGCAGAAGGTTGCTGATTAGATGACCGAGTTAGTCAAAAGGGACTTTATCCTGGAATGATCTAACCAAGTGAGCCCTCAACTCAAAAGGGACAGGGCCCTAGTTGAAGAAAAAAGTTGAAGTGGGAAAGGGCTTATAGGGGGAACCATGTGCCAAAGACTGCAGAATGGCCTTTAGGAGCTGAATGGTTTCCAGTTGGCAACAGTAGGAAACTGGGAACTTAACAACCATGGGGACATGACTTCTGCCAACCTCCTAAATGACCCTGAGAAGAGGACCCCATGCTCTAGAACTTCAAGTTGCCGAACATTTAGATTTGCTGGGAGGGCAGTACAATCCAAAGAGAGCCTGG
The DNA here is from genome assembly GCF_027475565.1 of Acinonyx jubatus. Taxonomy (NCBI): domain Eukaryota; kingdom Metazoa; phylum Chordata; class Mammalia; order Carnivora; family Felidae; genus Acinonyx; species Acinonyx jubatus. The sequence continues at coordinate 45,172,665 of NC_069397.1, forward strand.
AAGCTCTGCACACCACCTCCACCCCCACACCTTACCTGATGCCTCTCTTCCATGTGGCTATTCCTGAATAGATTTCATTTTTAAATAATCTCCACATCCAACCATGGGTCTTGAACTCACAACCCCAAGATCAAGAGTCCCATGCTCTACCAACTGAGCCAAGGAACTCTTGATTTATAGCCAGGTAATCAGAAGTACGATGGCCTGGGACTTGCAACTGGCATCTATAGTGCGAGCAGTCTTATGGGACTGAGATTTTTTAACTTGTGGAATCTGGCACTAACTCCAAGTATACAGTATCAGAAGTGAATAGAACTGAATTGCTGGACATAAACAGCTGGTATCTGGACAATCAGAGAATTGCTTGCTCATGTTGGAAAATACCACAGAGATAGGTAAATAGTTTTTAATAAACTGCATTGGACCAGGGAGATAAAGTAAAAAAACCTAAAGAGTCTGGTATGATAAAACATGACACTATTTGTCATGTTAATCATATTTTAAAACGTCTGGGCCAAAAATGATCAGTATTTCGAAGGGAAGTGTTAGTACAGAAATATAGCAAAGACCTGGCAAGATGGCAGCTATAAAAGGAAAGATTTTCTGCTTTTCCATTGTTGAGCAGAAATTACACAAAACAACACCTTAAAAAAAAAAAACCCAGGAAAAGGACTAAAAAATATAGAAAATCATGTTTGTTGAGGCTGTTTATCTTTGCAGAAAAAAAGGGATAAAATGATTGCTGGCTGAGGGAAAAGAGATTAAATCTACCTCAGGGAAGAACTGAAAAGGATTAAAACAACACTCTAAAGAAGAATTTCCACAAAAAGATAGCTGAAGATGCAGCAAAATTTCCCTTTCTACCTAATCAGATGGTAACTAGTAGGAGAAAGAATGACAGGACTCTTAACTGATGAGTCTCTAAAAATTAGTAGATTGAACAATCAGTGGCCATATTAGAAAAATTAAATGAATAAAAGATAGGTTTGCAACTAAAAATGAGACCTTTAAAATGAGTTTCAAGCCAATGACCCCCCCCCTGGCCCCCCAGCAAGTTCTGTGCCCAATGTGGGACTTGAACTCACAACCCCAATATCAAGAGTCATACACTCCAGACTGAGCCAGCCAAGTACCCCAATCCAATGACATTTCAAAGTATCTAATTATATTACTTATACAGCAATTGTTAACCAAATACTGCTTTGTGTTTTGACATATATGCAGCCATTTCTTGTTCTACTAGTATATATGAGAGACTGTATTTTTTTATATTTTGGATTCTTGTAGCATTGGGAGGCAGCACTTACTTATTGAATGAATGGAGAGGGGGGAATGTGGCATTTTTGACAAAGGACACAATCTGCAGATCAACATGTTGATTTAAATAAAGGGAAGAAGGTATACCAAACAATAAGGTCCCCAGATCACAATTTAAGCTCATTCAGCCAAAGACGTATTATTTGAAGCAAAAAATATTTGAAAAGAAACCCATCTTGCTGTCAAGATAAAAGCATACACAAGGCACAGAGTAAGACATGAGGGCAAACTGTCTGTGACAACTATACCCCCCCCCCCCCGCAATCATCCAGGCTGACTCAGCAAACCTACCTAGTGATACAGTATTATCTCCTTCCCTACAAAAAGCACATGTTCCCACTCCTCACAGTTGGCACCCTAAGTAGAAGGTAATCTGTTGAAATAGAAAAAGGTCCATTTTTGGCAAGGGACACAAGTTGCCTGAAATTCAAACAGAATCCAGGCAAGGAATGGAATAGACTCTAAGAAATTAAGAATTCAATGTATACACAGAAAACTATTAAAAATACATACCACTTGATCACTCACTGGTCTCATCATCCGGGCCAGGACATTCAGTAAATCTTGTCTCTTGAGGAACTGAGAAAACAAGGGAATAGTTGCAACTTTTATTACTATAAAGAAAAGACCTTGAAAGGGGAATCACATGTTTTATCAAATATACTCTACATTTACCAGTTAGTAGAAAGATGATTTTTAGACCTAATTTAGTCAAAAAAGAAAGGATAAGACACTGAATTTGTACTTGGAATCATACTGGAGAAAAATTAAAGCAAGATATACATTGTACCAGAAATTCTGTACTTACCCTCAGCTGGATAAGCATCCCTTCACAGCACACTCGACCAGAACACCACAGGTTGTAGATATGTTCATTCTCCTGGTTCAGCTTTCCTGTGCTTGTGGCTTCTTTGTTAGTTCCATCATCCCCTAGGGGTAAACCCACTTAATGTGATTCACTGAGAATGTTGGGGCCTAATCACCACATCTTCCTCCATTCTGACCCCCAAATGATCATACCTTTAGTGAAGCAATACTTTGCTATCTTATAGAACTCTTCTTTGGACATATGTTACAACAGATGGGCATCATTCCTTTTAATATTCTTTATTGTCTCCACCAAAAAAACTAGACTCCAGGGTGCCTGGCTGGCTCAGTTGGTAGAGCATGCAACTCTTCATCTTGGGGTTGTGAGTTCGAGCCCCATGTTGGGTGTAGAGATTACTTAAAAATATAATCTTAAAGGGGCACCTAGGTGGCTCAGTCAGTTAAGCCTCTGACTCTTGGTTTCAGCTCAGGTCATGATCTCACAGGCTCTGCACGGACAGCATGGAACCTGCTTAGGATTCTCTCTCCTCCTCTTTCTGCCCTCCCCTGCTTGCTCTCTCTCTTTCAAAATAAATAAACTTAAAAAAAAAAATTTTTTTTAATTATGGGCTCAAGATGACTTATTAATGATGATCTGATTGGAATATAAATGCCTCAGAATTAGATACAAAATGGAGCAAAGTCAGTTTAAATGTCTGTCAAAAGTTAAAACTAACAAAAAAGAAACTCCTATGCAGTAAATAAAAAATACCATTAATACAAACTATTCACCACTCCCTCTTGTGTATCCTATGGATTAACTTTAACCAAATTTGCTTTTCCAACAGCAACATGGTAACATTGGCATTGAGTTGTATTTTAGATCTAGAAAGACCTCAAATTCCAATCATTTCCTCCCTTCATTTCATCCATTAAGTGTACAAAAGAAATTGCTCGACCTCACAAGGTAAAGCAGACTGACACACCAAATGAAAACACATGAGGGGAAGTGGAAGGCATTAAAGGCTGTTTATTTTTTTTCCTAATTTCCAAGTCAAAAAGTACTCTGAAATACTATGGTACAGTGGAGAGAGCACAGACTTTGAAAGCAGGTAGACTACGTTCTAGTATCATGTTGCAATGTACTAGCTTAGACAAATTGTAACATTCTTGGACTTTAGTTCCTCTAGAAAACAGAAACTGTTTCCAAATAAGTGTTGTTACAAGGATTAAATAAGAAACATGTATGCAAAGGACCTAATATAACAAAAAGGCAATTTGCTAAAGAGCTGAGCAGATAGATACTTACTTGCTTACTGAAAGGAAACAAAGTATGAAAGGTCAAACTGAGGTGAAGGTGGGTTGAGTTCACTTTACTCTCTAGGCCACACAAGTCCAGGGGTTCCTCTAAGGTACTTTAGTACGTACCTTCTCAGTGGATCCAAAACTAAAGTTCCCAGAACTTGAGGGAATTCTAAGGGATTTCTAATTTCTAAAAGATGAACTGAAAGCATTTATCAAGCTACCTAAAATGTCAAAATTCCTTACTGACTAATGAAAAATTAGAAAATTACTTCATAAATGCAATTAATTCAGTACATGCAACCTAATAAAAATGGGATCCTTGAGGAAAAAAAAGCATCCTCTTCAGCAGTCCATGAAAGCAGTTAGAGGCTTATACTGAGGGCAACAAATAATTCTTACCAGGTGGCGTTCGAGCATGCAGCTGGATTTGTATTGGCCCAACTTACCTACTAAGGTAAAGTTGCTCTCCAGAAGCTCTCTATGAGTGTTAAACCAGGCTTGGGCAAGGCGGCTGTTTTTATTCTTCCCGATGATATAATTCATAATGTAGGCGAGCAGACCAGTTACCATCAAAATTTCTAGATAATAACTCTCCCAACTGTTCTGGAGGTGTGCAGGAACCTAAAGATGAACAATCATTCCATTTAATGTTGGCTGAGGCTGAAGGAGATGGAGTCCATCCAACTCATGGGATAAAGGAGAATAAAAAAACCCATAAAGAGAAGTGGATAATTTAGATAACTGTCATTGATCATGGTATACTTTGAAAAATATGCCCATTTTGTTTTCTAGGTCAGCCTCAAAAAGATTCTTTAAGGAAATGTGAGAACAATGAAACAGAATGAAAAGCTGGAAAGCCCTCTGTATTAAACTTGATTCTGAGTCCCACCCCAAATAAATCCAGTTTCTAGTCTTATCATTCCTCGATAAATAAAACTAGGAGGGCCAGAATAAGAACATAGGGGTTGCTTCTCTAGGTGTGGTTTTATCAGAAGAATTGATGACAAACTCTTTCACAGCTCCCACCATTACATCAACACCACTTACATGTCACTAGTTATATTTCTGGGATTAATGACAACCAGATATTTTGTTGGTTAGTTTGGAATTCAGAATCCTGTATACCTACATCAACAATTGTTATTGGGTCTTTATTTTTGCTAGAAGAAGTGTCTGGTTTGTCTTCATAACCTTCAAATTCTTCATCATCATATGGCTCACTCTCCGTATCTCCCTCCTACAAAAACGAGGCACAATCTGTTTCCCCCTACAAATGTGGCCAGCAATTGCATCTCATTTTTGTAGGCAGTATTTGTAGAGGAAAACAGAACATGTAAGCAGCAGCACAGAACACAGATATTCCATGTTTGTAACAAATGATAACTCTCCGTGCATTTCAACTCTGGTACAATTCCCACCCACATATGGTATTCACTACCCCTTCCAGCCAGGCTCTCCATAGGAGAAAAATACAATCCATTCTTCCATCAATGTAAAAGGTGGGAACCTACCAAAAACATTTAGAAGAGTTCCACCTACCAAACAAAAATAAAGATACCAGAGGGTAAGATATCACTCCCTAGATGTGGGTGTTACTTTTTTTTTTTTTTTAAACGTTTATTTATTTTTGAGAGAGAGGGAGTGTCTCACTCTGTCTCTACAGAGTGAGAGCGGGAAAGGGGCAGAGAGAGAGGGAGACACAAAATCTGAAGCAGGCTCCATTCTCTGAGATGTCAGCACAGAGCCCGACATGGGGCTTGAACTCACAGACCACGAGATCATGACCTGAGCTGAAGTCAGACGCTTAACTGACTGAGCTACCCAGGCACCCCTGGGTGTTACTTTTAATGTCTAGGGAAAGTGTCAGTTACAAATTTTCCCATGGTTCCACTTTCCTAAAAAATCAAGAAAAAGAACTTCACCTGGGTATCTGCATCTTCAAAGTCTCCTTCTTGGTTTTCATCCTGCCCTTCCAACTCCACGGTGGTCTCATCTTCATCATCTTCAGTAGTTATCACCCGTTGAGGAGATTCAGTAATAGAATCTTCTGTGACATCTTCAAATTCAGCAAAGTCATTATCATCATATTCCACTATGTCTTCCTCATCCTCAAAATCATCAAATTTGGCTTCAGAGACACTCCCAAACACCAAAAGGACAACACAGAAAGCAAGGAAGGCTTTCATTGCACCTTAAAAATGAATTAAAAAAAACAAAAAACAAAACCCCTTAATGGACAGCCATTCTGCACATACCAAATTTTGTAATAAAAAATACATCTATGATTCTCTCCTGCTTTAAAAAAATTTAATACTATTCATTTCAAATAGTGTTATATAAAGAGCAATGGTGAGGGTCAAGAGATCTGGGTACTAGTCTGGACTGTGTCACTACTTATCTGTTAAATCCTGGACAAGTCGTTTAATTTCTTTAGGTTGGTTTCCATTAACACTGGGTATTAAGTTTTGTTTTGTTTTGTTTTGTTTTTGAGAGCCTATAAAAGCTTTATATAGGAACTGGGAAGTGGTATAATGAAATAAGAATGAGATCCAACTATTGATCTATTAGCAGTAATATATGGATAGAAAAGCTACTCATCCTTAGATCAACTTTGTGTGTATCCGGATATCTGAACATCAATAATCAAAGCACATGTTTAATATACAAAAGTTCTAGGCCCTGTCCTAAAGGCTTTACAAAAAGCAACTAATTTAATCCTCATAACAACCCTTTGAGGAAAGTAACATATTAACATCCCCATTTCACAGACAAGTAAAAGGAGGCAGAGTGACACAACTAGTTACTCTAAGTAACACAACTACCAAGTGGCATAGAGCTATGATTTGATCCCAGTTATGTCTCCAGAATCCCTACCATATGAACCACTTCTCAAGTGGCTTCTCAAATGTAGGCCAGTGACTATGATTTTTATATCACTTACTTAAAGTAGTAATTAAATAAATAGAATTAAATTCATCAGTATTTCACAGCTTTCTAAAAAGAACATTAGATGTTCCACCACCCAAATAAGTTTCTGAACCAACAAATAAAATGAAATCAGATCTGTGACAAAAATGTGCCAAATGATATGAAAACATAGAGGACAATGAAATCATCTTATCAAACAGGTAAGGCTTTACCAAAAAAAGGAGAACATTTGATCTAGAGTTTGAAAAGTAGTTAGATTTAAACCATCAAATCTATTTAGGCTGTACTTCCAGTCCTCATCTCTCATCTAAACACCAGCCCTATGGCACCGATTTTCTAACAGACACATCCATTTTCATGTCCTACAGACTTTTTTTCTGTACAAGGTCAAATAATAAACATTTTAGGCTCTGTGAACAACATATTGGTCTCAATTGCATATTCTTTTTTAAAACAACCCTTTAAAAATGCAAAAAAAAAAAAAAACCAACCAAAAAACAAACAAAAAAAAAAACCCCATTCTTATTTAATAGGCTATACAGAAACAGTCTGTCTCTCAGGCTGCAGTCTGCTGATTACTGCCTGACAATCATCTCAAAATCAACAGGTACCTGAATTTCTCCATTAATATCAATCCCATTTTTCCAGTCTTAACTTGTTGAAAAGAGTGACATATCTAATCCTTGTGTTTCCTTCTTTGGTTCCCAAAGTCACCATGATAATCCAAGTTACCATCACCTGCTGAACAATCAAAGTATTATCCTAAATGGTCTCCCCATCTCAACTCGCTCCCTACTTCTCTTACCAAAAAAACTGTATCATCTTCCTAAAATACAACTTTTGTTACCTAAGAATTCAATAACCACCAAAGGCTAACAAATTCCTACAGAATATTATAAACTCCTCTGGCTTTTACTGCTTTTCAGAAGATGATCCTACCATATCTAATCAAATTACCCTCATTGAACATATCACCACATCAGATTAACTATGGCAAGAGAAGTAAAACATGATTCCTGAATAATCATAAATTTGCATGATACTTTAGCTTCAAGGATATGTGTAGTAAAAAATTTGCAACTCTTAGGTTAAACTATGGACACATACAAAAAATAAATTTACTTTTTGTCCATTAAAAATCATTACAAATAGGGCACCTGGGTGGCTCAGTCGGTTAGGTGTCCGGCTCTCCATTTCCACTCAGGCCATGAGCCCCACATTGGGCTCTGTACTGATGGTGCAGAGCCTGCTTGGGATTCCTCTCTCTCCCTCTCTCCCTACCCCTCCCCTGCTCACACACTCTCTTTCAAAAAAATAAACAAAAAATCGTTACAAATGAAGCGAGAAACCTGTTGTTTTAGAAGCACATACACAAAACCAAAAAGGTTTAGAAGGACATAAATATAAGTAATTATTTTGTATGGTAAGATAATGAGCATTTTGCCTTTACTTTTTCTTTTTTTCCTATGATGTGTTTTTGTAAAAAAAATTCTCTTAAAAACTAAAAGCATGGTTCCTGCATGAAAGAAGGTGCTGCAGACTATGGAATAGCTGTATCACAGACTCCTGAAATAATGTATTTTAAAGTCTGGTATGATAGAGCACTGGGTTTGTAGACCCAAGTCAGAGAAATTAGGCTAGAAAGGACAGCAGGAGCCAGATCATGATGGTCCTCATTTAAATACCACACTAAGAAGTCTGGATAATTAGAATCACCTAAAGGATTTAGGTAGGAGTGGCACTATCAGATTTGCAAGTTAACCCTGACAGCTCATATACAGGAAGAATTGGAAAAGTAGAAGTGTTGAGATAGTCAGATAAGATTGAACTGGCAGTGGTATTGGGAATGAAGAGGAAAACAGATTTGACAGATACTAAGAATTATACATGTCAGCATACAGTGACGGGATGTAGGGAATGTGGGAAAGGAAAATCTGGGTGATCCCAAGTTTTGGCTTGATTCATAGCCAGACAAAGTCATCCTTGAGATAAAGAAAAAAGCGGGAGGGGGAAGACAATAAATTAAATTTACTACCTGTTGAAAAGTCTGGAGTATGTTCAGGCAGTATGTTAGATGATTAACATTTATCTCTTGATTTTCACAAAATCCCTACAAAAAGTATAACTTATTTTAGAGAGGGAGAAAAGGAAGTATTTGAAATACTTATATTGTGTAAGTATTGTATGTAATAATTATATAAGTATTTCAAATACTTATATTTGAAATATAAGTCTGGAGTTCAGCATACAAGTCTAAGATGCAAACAGAGACGGTGCAGGAATGGATGAGATCACCAGGGAGTATTAAGAGTTAGGTTTAAAAAAAAAGCACCAGGACCCCTGGGTGGCTCAGTTGTTAAGCATCCAATATCAGCTCAGGTCATGATCTCATGGTTCATGGGTTCAAGCCCCGCTGACAGCTCAGAGCCTGGCGCCTGATTCAGATTCTGTCTCCCTGTCTCTCTGCCCCTCCCCCACTTATAAACATTAAAAAAAAATTTTTTTAAAGCACCAAAAACTCTTGAAACATATCATTACAGCTAAGAACTGGAATGGGAAAGTAAGGAATGGTTAGAGAAAAAGAAGAGACTCTGGTCAAAGAGGTAACATAGAAGTCAAAAGGAGAAGTATATTTCTAAGAAGGAAACAGAGCTCAGTTTCAATTGCTGCAGAAAGTTCAAGTAAGATATGGACCAGAAATTTCCAAATGCTAACAATGAAATCATTATTGGCAACTGCAGGGAAGTGGTTAGGATGAAAATCAGAATGCGGGGAGTTTAGTACTAACAGGGTGAGTGGTGGCAAAAGGGAGTATGCACAACTCTTCTTTTTTTTTTTAAATGTTTATTTATTTTTGAAAGGAGAGTGTGAGCAGGGGAGGGGCAGAGAGAGAGAGGGAGACACAGAATCTGAAGCAGGCTCCAGGCTCTGAGCTGCAGACAGAGCCTGACACGGGGCTTGAACCCATGCACTGTGAGATTATGACCTGAGCCGAAGTTAGACGCTTTATCGACTGAGCCACCCAAGTGTCCCGATGCACTACTCTTTCAAGGTGCTCTGGGACAGTGAATATTCTATATCTCATATTTACAACACTGTAAATTCTTTTTTTTTAAGTAGGCTCCATGCCCAACATGGGGCTTGAACTCATGACCCTGAGATTGAGAGTCTCATGCTCTTGTGACTGAGCCACCAAGGTGCCCCAACAACATTGTAAATTATTAAAGGAATCAGTTCAATCAAAGGTTATTGCCTAATACCTTGCAATGCAAGGCTGCTCAAGAAATATACTCAGAACTGAACAAAGTTCATAAAATTTGAAAGGCACAAATGATTTGAGAAATGCCATAAAGGACAGGCTAATCCTTTCCAATATCTGATCTTTAAAGTTAGCACCAGGGGACATTTTATGGAAAAACATAGTTGCCTTCTCAACACCAACCTCTAAAGAGGTTTGTGATGTGTCTCCAAACATTGTTAGCTTCCTTTAATTATCGTTATTATAGTCAAAATTGGAAGAAATATGAAAAAGAGTATGTACTTTGGTGGAGTTACATTTAGTTTAAAACATCAGCCCTACCATTTACAAGTCATATGATCTTAAACTAATTATTTAAAATTCCCTGTTCCTCACATACAAAAAAGGGATATCCATTCACTACATGCCTCATAGGGCTGTAGTTGCTATTACAGGAGATATGTGCCTGGCACATGTAAAGTACTCATTAAATACTAGTTCTCATTATTTCCTTCCCCTGTGCCTTAGGAACACCCTTTAAGATTTAAAGACCTTAACTTTTAGTGCTTCCCTTTTCAGATCCCAGTTTTATACTTTTTCAAATAGAAGCAAATAAAGATTAACATTAGCACAGTCAACTTGCTTAACTGCCAAAAAGTCTGATCATTTCCAATTGAACTTCCACTTAGAATGTTCACACCATAGAAACATTTGAAGAAAACTCAGCACTGTAACAAGCCGCCTTCAAGGTTATTTAGGTTAAAATTATCCAAGTCACTTATACCTTGGCCTTCCCTCTGAGAAGTTTCTCAGCTGCACCTGTCATTTCATTTCTCAAAAGCACAACTCCCTGCCAAGCCACCCAGTCCTGAGAGTCCTGGGGCAGGGAACACAAGCACTAACAAGTCTGGTTTGATTATCTCCTGCTAGCTCACCCGGTAGTCTCTCCAAAACTGGATCTGGACTTAAAAACCAAAGAGGAAGAAGTGGAGAAATCACTCTTTGTTGTCGTTTCAGATTAGGCCTTTCTGACAACTGCCAGACTATGAGACTTCTGGAAAACATGCAGACATTCCCGTGTCTCTTTACACCCGTTGGATAAAAATACTTTTATGTTAAAAATGGCCACAGAAATTGTTGCTTCTGTTAAACCACCAGGGTTTTTCCATGGAGAGTCAATTCATCCCAACGGCCATACTCCATTCCTCCTGCTGCACACTTTAAGCTTCCTGTAACTTTGCCCTTCTAGTTGGCATCTGCCCACAGCTCTGCGGGTAAGTTCTCAAAAACCGTTAAAATCACTCCAACCTCGAAGACCAAAAGAAAATGGGCTTTGGTGTGGGCAAAGCTTGTCTTTTGTTTTTAAGGTCAGCAGAGGTGAGAAGGAGCGATCCATGTCACCCTGAGCCTGACAGGGGGGTTGGGTGGGAATCAGGACCGGAGTAGGCCACGCAACTTAAAAGTCACCGCTCGGTCCGGCCCGGCCCCACCGACTAACGCGTCATGGACCGTTTCCTACCTGTACCGGCGGCTAGAACCTAGCCAAGCGCTCCTGCACCCGTCGTTTCTCCGCCCGGCCGCCACCTGCGCGATCACCGAGATTTCACCACTCCCGATCCCTCTAGGACACAGCCGTACCAGGTAGCTCAGTCACGCTGAGCCACTCTTCACGTACCCTCCGCTATCCGTTACGTAAAATGCGTGCGGACTGTCCGCGCCTGCGCGCAGTTGGGGAACGGGGGCGGGACGCAGCCTCGGGAACCGCGCGAGACCTCCTCCTCCCCCGCCCATCTGAGACAAGGTGGGGCTGCTGGGAAAATTACATAATCCCGGCCCCCTGGCCGGAACCGCCCACGCTGTTCCCAACCCTCTCCACTAGGGTTCAAATTGTCATCACTCTGAGCTGGTGCTCCGGAAGCTAAAGGTGGCCATGCTCTGTGGGACCACGTGGCTAGAGGCATGCAGAGAAATGTTGCCTAGGTCGTATTTAAAAAGGACCAGAGTTTAGGGAGCCCACAATTTTATGTATAAGTAGTTTCCGCCCAAGACCTTTTCTTGAGATTTCTAGGCGGCTATCACTGCTACGCTTTCTTCATCCGTAGGCCCACTTCTCGGGCTACAAGCACTGCCCCCCTCAAAGCATCAGTGTCCGGAGAGTGAAATTCTGCGAGGCGTTCTGGAGCTTTAAGGTCCGGAGCCCGCGGCGCCTTCCGGGAACCGTAGCCCGAGGCTCCGCCTTCCGGCCCGCTCTCTCTGCACTGCGCATGTCAGCTTTGCATTCCCCTCCCCCCCGGTCAGCAACGGGCCGAGAAGCGGCGGCGGCGGAGGCGGCGGCGGCGGCGGTGGTGAAGGGGGCGGAGAGGAAGGAGCGCGGCGGACGCGGCCTGGACCGCGCGTCCTCTGGCCTTGGGATTCTCCGCGTCGGCGGTAGTATCAGCTGCCGCTGCAGCCAAAGCAGCAGGTCTGTGCGAGGAGGTTCTGGACTCAGGGTCGCTACCCCTTGGGGCCATTGGAGGCAACTGCGGGGCCTAGCGAGGGCCAGGGAACCGCGGCCTCGCTTAACAAAGAGTCTGCGGAGCTTTGGGGCACCGGAGACCCAGGGGGCCGGGAGGGGTGGGAGTGCGAGGCCGAGGCCTCTAGGGGTCCTCCCCAACCTCGTTGCCCTCCCACGGCTCCCGCTTCTCCCGTAACTCTCATTCTGGCCCAGTTGGCGGCTTTCCGGAGGCGGCGCCCGCCCGTCCTGCTAAGAAAGGGATTTGCAGGGTGCCGGTCTCTGGGCAGGGATAGCCACAAGGAGGGTTCTTACCCAAGTCGGCAGCACTTGGCAGATGCAAGCCTCCAAATCGGGGAGACCCGATAGGCAAAAGTTGCCAAATCGGAAGACAGAAACAGTGATCTTTGTGCAGCCTTGAGTACATCACTATCGTCGCACAAACTTTTTTGCGGCCTACTTAAGAGCTTATCTGATGCGAGTAAATAATTTATGTGGAGTTGCAAGCATACACACCAATACTATAAGGAGGAACTATCCTACTAGTCGAGTATTTGGGGGAATCCTAGCTTTCCTTATTACCTTAGTGGTGATTCCCCCTTTGCTCCTCAGTTGTTTAGGTGGTCATTTAATTTTCTCTAGTTGTATATTGGGTTTTTTTGGAAATGATATTTTTATGTCCATTCTCCATATGCACGCCCTGGAGCTCCTAAAGGGCAGATATTATGTCTTAATTCACTTGAACTTTCCAGAACCAAGCTCAGTTCTGGCACATAGGAGGTGAACAATATGTGTTTCATACAAAAATTAAATTTTAGACTTTCAGCGGTGGGAGGGGAAAAGTATGTTGTATGTTCCTTTACCTAGAAGGGGAATTATATGGCCTAATCTGCAGTTCATTCAAGGAATATTTTTATTGACATTTGCTGCGTGCCTGTTTTCTAGCACTGTTCTACGTCTGTGACCCTTGCCGTCCTGTGTCTTACTTTATAGTGGGGGGAAGAGAGATAATAAATAAATAAGTAAATTATACTGTATGTTAGAAGATGATTGTGGATTTAGGCTTAAAAAGGGGGGGGGGCTAGAAAGAAGGTTGGGGAGGCATTGCATTTTGAAACAGGGCGGTCAGGGAGATCAGTACAAACAAGCTGATATTTAAGTAGATGAGGGAGTGAGCCCAGTAGTATCTGGGGAAAGGAGGGTTCCAGGCAGAGGGAACAGCAAGTGTAAAGACCTTGAAGAGGACAATGCTGGCCTGTTAGAGGAACAGTTAGAAGACCATTGTGCTTTGGACCACTGTGAGCAAAGGAGTAGTAGGAGAGAAGGTCAGGGAGGATCTGGAGGAGGAGCGCCAGAACAACTAGGAACTTTTAGGCTGTTATGAGGATTTCACTTTATCTCTGCCTGAGTTGGGAATCATCTGAGGCTTTTGAGCAGAGGAGTGGTATGATCTGACTTACATTGTTACAATTTATTGTAATTCACAGAGAAATGAATTTCTTTATATTCTAATTTTATCAAATTCATATGATCATCTTAGTTTCTTTAAGCTAACGGAGAGGGGAAAAAGGCTTCCAGAATAAATGTAACCAGAATTTACTCGTATTTGGCTTTAGAAGAATATGAAGAAATTCTTGGGTTTTGTATAGATTCTAATTTGAGAATGTATAGTGCCCAGTGTATAGTGTGTGAGATGTTCTCAGGGCAGGTTATTAGAGTGGATGCAAATCGTCACTAGAGGTTTCTCCAATTCCAGAAACAAATGATAAGTAACATGGTTTTATAATCAATTGTTTTGTAGTCCACTTTGTTAAAAGTCATTTAGATCAGATCTTATTTTTCACCATTGCCCAAAACATGTACCCTAGCCAAATTATCTTCCTTATGTTCCACGCTTATTCTGCCTTTGCTTATTCTTCCTAACCTTGGCTATATCTAGCTTTCCTCCTTAAAATGTTTTCTTTCTTCACACTTCTCTAATCAGCTTGCATCTTTCTGTGCCTGGGGTTCTAGCTGTCTTATGAAGCCATCCCCACTTGTCAGCTCTTCGTGATCTCTGACCTCTTGAGTGTCTTGTGGCACTTGTATGGGATCCCTGAGTTGAAAGAGATTAGAGAACTCTGGCTTGATATTCTCCATTTACCAGTGGAGAAATTGACTTCTGGAGAAATAATAATGATAAACATGATGGCTAATACATATTGTGCACCTACTATGGGCCAAGCTTTCTTGTAAGTGTATTTTTCTGTATGAACTCAATTTTTCATACCAACCCTGTCAAGTAGGTGATATTCTCACTATCTTATAGGCCCAGAGAAGCCAAATGACTTTTTTGAGGTTCACATCAAGTTAGTGGCAAAGCTAGAGTTTGTGAACATATTCTGGTTGCATAGTCTGTGCTAGTTTACCATGCTGTTACGATTTTCTACGAAGTCATAGCATTTTATTACCTAGAACCATACCAAGTGAGACTTTATGCTGTCTTTAGTTTTTCTCCTTGGGACTCCTGCATATTGAATAAACATGAATAATGACTACATGCTGTGGAAAAGAAAAGAGATAAAAAATGAGTAAGTCAGCTTCTTCACCTATAAAAATTGGAGTTGGTGAGAGAAAGAGCACTAATAGTTATGACTAAATATTGGGTGTTTTAAGACTAGAAAAGGAGTTTAAGGAATGAGCTACCACTTCTCTGGGGGAGTTGTATTCATGTCATGGGTTCTAGGAGTTGGTATGTGAGATGGGCTTTGAAGGAGAAGACTTAGGTAGGTATAAGTGAGAGATTTGGTGGGGAAGGAATCCAGGTTAAGGGAAGGGCATTTACCAAAGTGCTTGGTTTTCTGGGAACACTGATGCATGCATGAAAACCCTGGGAGATATGAATGGTGAAGGATATAGTTTGTTGCCACAATGGAGAGTCTCATTCCAGCTTGATTGACTAACTGTGGAGAGCTACTGAACTGAAGGGAATGACAGAATGAGAAATGCGGCAGGAAGGTTCGGGGTCAGGATCTGGAAAAACCTGGAAGAGGGTTTTTTCTAAGCATTGGCCCACCGAAAGTCATATGACTTTCCCTAGTTCCACACTATTAACAGACCAAAGGAGGTGAAAATTCATTTTCTCTTTTGCTATGTATCTCTCATTTTTTTTATACTTTAGCACATAGACATTTTTCATAGCTTACGGAATATTTGCTGGTTGTAGATACATTCTCTAGATGTACATCACCAAGAATTTTCCAATAAAACAGACATTCTTAGAATAGTAGAGTTGAGGGGGTGGAGGGTCACTTGTTAATTGTCAACTATCAGTCATCTCAGAGAGGCCTTACCTGATTTCTTTCTCTTGTAATAGCTTACCTCTTCTTGCTTGCTTTTTTCTTGGTTTGGTTTGATAGCACTTTTACTACCTGAAATTATGATTTGGTTTTTCTTTCTCCTGGACTAAACTGAACTCCCTGAGGGCTGGGACTGTGTCTGATTGTGTTACTATATCCAAAGCACCTAGAAAAGGGTCTGGCAAAATAGGTACTCAGTACATTGTGAATTATTGATCACTCTGGTAGTGGTGTAGAGGCTGGATAACAGGGACTTGTTAAGAAATTCTTGCTATAGTGGAGATGGAAATGGTAAGGAGAGGTATCCCTCATAGCATCGACACATAACAAAGTAGTTGTCAGTATAAAATAAAGGTATTACTAAGACCAGACTTAGGTTCTCTTTAAAGCAGGTGCTCACTAAACTTTGTTTATGCTTCTATTACACAGCTAATTATTTTTAAATTAGAAATTTTATTTTTAGATGTTTATTTATTTATTTAGAGAGAGAAAGAACACGGGGCGGGGGGGGGGGGCATGAGTATGTGAGAGCAGGGGAGGGGCAGAAAGAGGGAGAGAGAGAATCCCAAGCAGCCTCCACCCTGTCAGCACAGATGGAGGCAGGGTTCCATCTCATCAACTGAGAGATCTGGGACCTGAGCGGAAATCAAGAGTCGGACACTTAACCTACTGAGCCACCCAGGTGCCCCTTAAATTAGAAATTTTATTTAAAAAAATTTTTTTTTTAATGTTTATTTATTTTTGAGACAGAGAGAGAGACAGAGCATGAATGGGGGAGGGTCAGAGAGAGAGGGAGACACAGAATCTGAAACAGGCTCCAGGCTCTGAGTGGTCAGCACAGAGCCCGACGCGGGGCTCGAACTCACGGACCGCGAGATCATGACCTGAGCCAAAGTCGGCTGCTTAACCGACTGAGCCACCCAGGCGCCCCATCAAATTAGAAATTTTAAAAAGCGGGGTTTTTTTTCTTTAAGAAAAAGATGTAATCAAATTTTCACCAATATGTTTGCATTTCAGAGTAGAGACTGAGGTCTAGACAGCATTATTCCTCATAAACTAGTAAAATAGCAACCTAAAAACACTTGTGCAAATGGAATTCTAATCCTTTAATTTTCATGATTTTTTTTGTTTTTATAATATGCATAGAAAAATCTTAACCCATTTTGAGCGTATAGTTCAGTGGCGTTGATTACATCCACATTGTTGTGCTGCCATCACCACCATAGTATTCACAGAACTCTTTTTATCTTGTAAGACTGAGACTGTATACCCATTAAACAATAACTCCCCATTCCTCTGCACTCCTGGGCTTTGGCAACCAATTCTACTTTATTATTTTTTTAAATTTATTATTTTAATTATATATTTAATTATTTTAATTATTTTTTAATTTTTTAAATTTATTATTTATAAATTTTAATTATTGGTTTGTTTATTTGACAGCACAAGTGTGGGAGGGGTAGAGAAAGAGGGAGAGAGAGAACCCCAAGCAGCCTTCATGCTGTTAGCATAGAGCCTGATGCGGGACTCAATCTCACAAACCATGAAATCATGACCTGAGCTGAAATCGAGAGTTGGACGCTTAACAGATTGAGCACCCAGGTGCCCCAACCTGTTCTATTTTCTGTCTCTGAGTTTGACTATATTCTGCCTAATACAAGTGGAATCATATACTGTTTGTCCTTTTTGACTGGCTTATTTCCTTAACGTGATGTCCTCAAGTTTCATTCATGTTGTTGTAGCACGTGTCAGAATTTCCTTCCTTTTTAAGGCTGAATAATGTTGATGTATGTACGTGTTTACATAGTGTATGTGTGTGTATATATATGTGTGTGTGTGTGTGTGTGTGTGTGTGTATACATATCCCATTTAGTTTACTCATCTATCAATGGACACTTTGGTTCCTGCCATCTTTTGACTGTTGTGAATTGTACTGCTAAGATCATGGTTCAGAGGGCACCTCAGTGGCTCAGTAGGTTAAGCATCTGACTTGATTTCAGCTCAGGTCATGACCTCACAGTCATGAGATTGAGCCCCACGTCAGGTCTGTGCTGGGTGTGGAGCTTGCTTGAGATTCTCTCTCCCTCTCCTTCTGCCCCTACCCCCCTTGCACTCTCCCATGCTCATTCTCTCTGTCTCTGTCAAAAAAAAAAAAAAAAAAAAAAATCATAGGTCAGATGTCTGTTCCTGCTTTCAGTTCTTTTGGGGATATTCCACCCAGAAGTGGAATTGCTGGATTATATGGTAGTTCTAGGATTCGTTTTTTGAAGAACCACCATGATGTTTTCCACAGTGGCTGAACCATTTTATGTTACCACCAGCACTATACAGGGTTCCAGTTTCTCCATATCCTTGCCAACACTTGTTATTTTCTGTTGTGTTGTTTGTTTTTGTTTTGTTTTTTAGTAGTCATCCTAAAGAGTATGAGGGGATGTGGTTTTCTTTTTTTTAAAAACGTTTATTTATTTTTGAGACAGAGAGCATGAACAGGGGAGGGGCAGAGAGAGAGGGAGACACAGAATCCGAAACAGGCTCCAGGCTCTGAGCTGTCAGCACAGAGCCCAACGCGGGGCTTGAACTCACGGCCCGGCCCGTGAGATCATGACCTGAGCCGAAGTCGGACACTTAAGCGACCAAGCCACCCAGGCGCCCCGGGGATGTGGTTTTCACTTACATTTCCCTTCACTAGGGATGAGCATCTTTTCATATGCTTATTGACCATTTATATATCTTCTTTGGCGAAATGTCTATTCAAGTACTTTGCCTATGTTTAACTTGGGTTATTTAGGATTTTTTGGTGGTTTGTTGTTTTTAAGGAAGTCTGAACTTTAACTGGGTGTGGAAGCCATGTGGTGATTTTACAGGGACTGAAGCTTGCAGGTGTTTTCATCTTGTCAATGTGAGAAGTGTTTAGGGAGGCAGAGGTGAAGTTTCAGAGCTGTTTGATAGGAGTTTGCCAGCTTGGTAGGAAGGATGTACCAGGCATATTATTATGTTATTATTATCCGAGAGGAGGCTTAGAAGCATGTGTATGTGTGCGTGTATGTTAAGACCAAATAAAGGGAGCTTTGAGAAGACCCACAAATAGCAGGACTATAGTTAATTTTTAAATCTCAGTATGTTTATTTCTTTCTTAACTCTCCACTAGATGTCTCTTCTCCAAACAATATTTGCTTAGAGAATGGAAATTAGTTTTAAAACAGAGGACGGTTCATCTTTTTCTTTTTTTTAAACATGCAACCAAATAGAGATTAGGTTAGCTGTCTTTTGCTTGTTGTATCAGTTATCCCTCAAACCTCTGATTGTCAAGGATCTGTAGTCATATACCTAGGTAGTAAAGCCTACATAGTTGAACAGGAAGAATTATTGTCAACACTAAGGAATTAATGGTACATTGAGGATGATTGGCTTAGATTTAATCAGGAAGGTTGGATGGCAGGGTTTGTAATAATGGAAGATGATGGTTTTCACAAATACTGGGGTGAATTTTGAAGAGCCTGAATGTATATTTATTCATCCAACAAAAAACAATGTTTTTAATGTTTATTTTGTTTTTGAGAGAGAGAGAGAGAGGGCAGGGAAGGGGCAGAGAGAGAGAGGAGGGAAAAAGAATCTGAAATAGGTTCCAGGCTCTGAGTTGTGAGCAAAGAGCCCAATCCAGGATCTACCACCAGATCACGGCATGAACTGAAGTTGGACACTTAACTGACTGAGCCACCCAGGCTCCCCTTCAAACATATTTCCATTAAAAAACAAACAAACATATTTCCATTGAAAATGGAACATTGGACATTTCTTTCTGCCTGTAAAATTTCTCTCCTCTTCCATGCCACTATTCTCTACTGTGCCCCCTTCCTCCTTTCCTTCTCAGGTTGCCACATGAGTTTCTTTTCCCCTGCCCATTCCTAACTGTTGATCAACCCTAACATTTGTCTTGTCCCTTTTCTCACTCTCTGTGCCCTCTCTCTGCTAGCTTATCTATACCAGTAACCTCAAATGCACGTGTCTTGTATCACATCTGTACTCCATCACAGACCCTTTTTGAAGTTATAGAAAGATGAAGTTAGCATTTTTCCTTAGCTCTCCCATCTCCTGTTCTGCCTGCTTCTCCAAGCATGGCTTTTCTAGGCTTCTATCTCTGTAAATGGCCCCACCATTCCCCCAATCTGTAAAAGCCAGACACTTCCAAACTTATTCTAGACCTTTCCTTGCTCCTTAGCTTCCACATCCACTTGTCACTCACCCGCCCCTATTGAACTTTCTCATAGACACTTAATAACTCAGATCCACCCCCTCCTTCTCCTTCCTTGTAGCCACTTCCTTAGTTCAGTACCATGTTACTTTACATCTGTATTTTTATGATAACCTCTTAGCCACTTTCCTTGCCTCCTACTTTTCATATTGTCTACCATTTAATCTTTCTTCAACACTGATCTGAAACATGTCCCCTGTTTGCTTAAAAGTAATGATTTCTTATAGCTGGTAAAGTACAGTTTTGTATATTTTTAGCATAGCAACATCTGGGCCCTGTCTGTCTTTCTGAATATGTGACCTACAACTTCCCTAGAAGTCTCACTGAACTCTAGCTGCACGGCACTATTTCCAGTTCTCCGTGGTACTACATACAGTTTCCTCAATCTAAAATGCCTTCCTCTCTTAAGAAACTAAAAACAGGGGTGCCTGGGTGTCTCAGTTGGTTAAGCATCTGACTTGGCTTCAACTCAGGTCATCAACTCCAGGTTTATGAGATTGAGCTCCACATCAGGTTCCTTGCTGACAGCACGGAGCCTGCTTGGGGTTCTTTCTCCCTCTCCCTCTCTCTTTGCTCCTCCCCCGAGTGCTCTCACCCTCTCTCTCAAAATAAACTTTAAAAAAAAAAAGGGGAGGGGGGAACCAAAAATAGAACCACTCTATAAGCCAAGAATTGCATTATTGTAGGTATTTACCCAAAGGTTACCAAAATACAGATTCGAAGGGGTACATGCACCTCAATGCTTATATAGCAGTATTATCAACAATAGCCAAACTATGGAGAGAGCCCAAATGTCCGTCAACTGATGAATGGATAAAGAAGATGTGGTGTGTATACATACAATGGAATATTACTCAGCCGTGAAACAGAATGAATTCTTGCCATTCGTAATGACATGGATGGAGCTAGAATGTGCTATGCCAAGTGAAATAATTCAGAGGACGATAAATACCATATGATTTCACTCGTGTGAATTTAAGAAACAAAACAGATGAACGTTTGTTGGGGGCGGGGAGAAGAGAGGGAAACAAACCACAAGAGACTCTTAATGATAAAAAACAAATTCTGGGTTGACGGAGGGATATGGGCTAGATGGGTGATGGGTACTAAGGCGGGGGCCTGTTGTGATAAGCACTGGGTGTTGTGTGTAACTGATGAACCACTGAATTCTCCTGAAACCAATATTGCACTATATGTGTTCCAACTAAAATAAAAAAAAAAAAAAAAAGCCCTCCTCTCACCCTTCTACCCTGGTCTAATGCCTCTTCAGATTTTAAAACTGAACACCAGCATCATCTCCAGAAAAGCTGAGTCTTCTCCATTCATCCTGGGATTAATACCTTCTTCCTGGGCCACGAGTGAATGCACTTCGTGCAGTACCTGTGCTACAGCACATCATGTTGGTTTATTAGCAACCACACCATGAACCCCTTGAAAATGGGACTGTATTTTTCATATGTAAATGCCCAGAACTTGGGGGCATCTGGGTGACTTGGTTGAGTGTCCGACTTGATTTTGGATCAGGTCATGATCTCCTGGTTCGTGGAATGGAGCCCCACGTCATGCTCTGTACTGACAGTGCGGAGTCTGCTTGGGGTTCTCTCTCTCTGTCTCTCTCTCTCTCTGTTCCTCCCTCATGTGTACTCTCTCTCAAAATAAATAGATTTAAATAAATAAAATAAATCCCCAGCACCTGGTACACTGCCTGACATTTCTCAGCAAGCTTTCAGTAAACCATTGAAAATTTCCCTGCTAGGAGATTGTTCATGTGATTCTTTTTTTTTTTTTTTTTTTTTTTTTAATGTTTATTTTTGAGGGAGAGAGAGACAGAGTGCAAGTTGGGGAGGGGCAGAGAAAGAGGGAGACACGGATTCTGAAGCAGGATCCACACTCTGAGCTGTCAGCACAGAGCCCGATGCAGGTGCTCAAACTTGTGAACCATGAGATCATGCTCTGAGCTGAAAGTCAGATGCTTAAACAACTGAGCCACCCTGGTGCCCCCATGTGATTCCTAAAATCTACCCAAACCTACAGAATGTTTTTTTTCATCCTTCCTTTGCTTACATTCTGATTTCTGTTGTTTATTAGCCCATTGCAATATTTTATATACATTAGGAAAAATGAGGTTAAAATTCAGATCCATCATTTTTGTTGTTTGGGAATAGCTCTTGTAAAGCCAGGTTCACAGATTGGTTAAACAACATTATCAGATACTAAAATTTTCTTGCTTATAAATATTGTAACTAAATTTCGTCCATCTGATTAGAATTATGTTGATTCTCCCTAAGGGATTCAAGAAGAAAGCAGTAGATGGTCTTAATTAAATTCAAGCGAACTAGTACTTATTAAGTACTTATTTTAGCCACGTGTAACTGTAATAAAAGGTCCAAAATTATTTTTTTAATGTTTTTTTTTTTAATTTTTTAACGTGTATTCATTATCGATAGACACAGGATGTGAGCAGGGGAGGGGTAGAGAGAGAGGGAGACACAGAATCTGAAGCAGGCTCCAGGCTCCGAGCTGTCAGCACAGAGCCTGACGCAGGGCTCGAACCCACAAACCGTGAGATCATGACCTGAGCCGAAGTTGGTTGCCCAACCGATAGAGCCACTCAGGCGCCCCTAATGTTTATTTTTTAAGGACAGAGAGAGTGTCAGCAGGGGAGGAGCAGAAGAGATGAGACATAGAATCCAAAGCAGGCTCCAGACTCTGAGCTGTCAGCATAGAGCCCGATGCTGGGCTCGAAGTCACAGATTGTAAGATCGTGACCTGAGCTGAAGTCAGACACTTAACTGATTAACTGACTGAGCCAACCAGGCACCCCAAAAGGTCTAAGATTATTAAAGACAGTCCCCCCCCCCAAAAAAAGGAAATTCCTTATTTGAAACTAAGGGTGGAGATTTACACAGCATAAATCAGATTTAATACTCAGTAGACTGGACTACGTGCTGTATAATAACAGTTCAAACAAAACTTACAAGGTGTATATGGGGAGGGGCATAGAACCAGAAAAGTAGAGCATATTGTTAATGGTCTTTTCAACAATGTCATCATAAAAAGCAGCTTTAGGAACTTTTTCCACATTGGCTTCAGAGTCCATTATAAACATTTTAATTTTTCCTGTTAATAGTAAACCTTAATACAAAGAAATAAGTAAAAATGGAATAACTGCTATTAAAATTTTGAGAAACAGCCCTCCAGCTATCTGTATATGTAACACATGCTTTTATATTGAGTTACATTGAACCATACCACCCACCTTGTTTCATGCTCTTATTTTACTCAGTGTGTATCAGGTACTTTTCCATAAATGTAAGTAGTAATTAAAATTTTAAAAAGTTAAAGTACATATTCCCTTTGGCTAAGCAATTGCATTTTGATTATTGATCCTGAAGAAATAATTATAGGTATGCACAAAGATAAGTGATAGTTTTCACAACATCATAAAACAGTAGTGGAGAGATGTATTGACATTTAAAGATTTTCATAGTGTATCTTTAGGTGAAGAAATTGGTAACTAAAACAATATAGTATGGTTTGTTTTTAAATTGTGTGTGTGTGTGTGTACACATAGTACAGAAAAAATAGCAAAGATATTAAAATTATGTGTCTAGGAGAGGAAATTTCAAGTAGTTTAAATTTTTGTTCCTTTTTGCTTTGTGGGTTTTCTGCTTTTCTATAAAACTTAGGTAGCTTCTGTTGTTAAAAAAAGTTTTTTGGAGCCAAGACTAATAAGATAATATAGCATTTTTTTAAATAGAGTATTGTTTTTAAACTGATTTGATTGATGCTCAGGAAATTTCGTTGTAATCCTTAACCATTGGCTAACTAGTACTTCAAGCAACAGATCAGTGAATCATGGTTTCTTCCTGGCTAGTGTTCTAGTGGGCATTGCTCAATTAATGTGTGGTTCATAAGTATCCTTCAGAGACAATTACATAGATACTATCTACAAATAACTAAATTAATCTTTTTAAGTTTCGATTCTTTCATTCTTCTTGGTATCATTACTGGAGAACAATCTTTGATTTTGTTACAACAAGCATTACATTATATTGTAATTATAGGTTGTTTTAGTCTCTTTTGGGGGGTGAGGATCATCTGTTTCCTGGTAGACAATAATATAAACTCCTGGGAATAAATATTAAGAGATTAAAGTCTTTTTCTGTTGGTACTTTTTGTTGCCAAACACAAGTACCTATCAGATCCCCAAAATATTTGTTACCTTGTGAGTATTTTTGGCAGCTTAAAGATGTTAAATTAGTGGTCAAATCATTTTGAAGAGGATGATATTAAATCTTGCATTCCTGTTTGGATTGTGATTCCAAAAAATGAACAACAGTTTTTTCAGTGTTTTAGAAAATATGACAGTTTGTTGAGGTTAGCATATTGCATAGCTGAAGTACAAAGTTAGAGTTTTCATCGAGAGGCAGAAGTTTAAAGATGTAGGTAGAAGTTGGAAGGGACATAAAACTCCGTGAGCTATTGATAAAAGTTGAATTTATTATTAATGTATCTTGTTCCTAACAGATAAGTCATTGACACCATGAATTGGAATAAAGGTGGTCCAGGCACCAAGAGGGGATTTGGCTTTGGAGGTTTTGCCATCAGTGCTGGAAAGAAGGAGGAACCCAAACTCCCACAACAGTCCCACAGTGCCTTTGGGGCAACCAGCTCTTCTTCCGGATTTGGAAAGTCAGCTCCACCACAGCTCCCTTCTTTCTACAAAATTGGATCTAAACGGGCCAACTTTGATGAAGAAAATGCGTAAGTGGTAATCCTGGTAATTGAGCAAAGGTTGGGCTTTGAGATACTCATTCCATCAACAGAAAGTGAGATGAAGAAACCCTTTGTTTCCCAAATAATAATAAGACCTCTTCAATTGCTTTTCCCACTGAATTGTGTTGTTCCTAATAAGTTAAATTGTTGAGTTTACTCATTTGTAAGGAACCTAATGCTTATGTGCTTGCTTATATCTTTCCTTGCTCCAAAAAAGATTTGAGGCCATTGAAACCTAAATATGACTGAAGAGTTTTAAATAATTCGTGTGGTTTTTGATGACCTTTACTGAAGTCTTTTATTGACCCCATATAAGTTTTTGTCACAGGCAGTTGTCACAGCTGGTAGAGAGACACATTTGGTCTCAACTCCCAAGTCTGAAAACTGTCAGGTTGCAACATCTTATGGTGGGAGAAAAATCTATTCAGATTTTTGCCAGCAGTTCACAGGAAACATATTTAACAATTATCTTTTTAAACTTGGTAAAGTGGTTGTTAATAAAGCTGGGGTTTAAAGGTTTGAACTCTTAATTCCTATAGATTATAAATTTTTTACTGACTCGAAGAAATCTCTCACTGCTATTATTTCCAACCTGGTTGTGACATGCTTGAGATTTTTCCTTTTTTAATTAAGAACTCAAGATGGGAATTTTTCAAGTACACAGCGGTGTCTTTAAAAACTGGTTTGTTGGGGCGACTGGGTGGCGCAGTCGGTTAAGTGTCCGACTTCAGCCAGGTCACGATCTCGCGGTCCGTGAGTTCGAGCCCCGCGTCGGGCTCTTGGCTGATGGCTCAGAGCCTGGAGCCTGTTTCCGATTCTGTGTCTCCCTCTCTCTCTGCCCCTCCCCCGTTCATGCTCTGTCTCTCTCTGTCCCAAAAATAAGTAAAAAACGTTGAAGAAAAAAAAAAATAAAACTGGTTTGTTGCGGGGCGCCTGGGTGGCTCAGTCGGTTAAGCGTCCGACTTCAGCCCAGGAGATGATCTCACAATCTGTGAGTTCGAGCCCCGCGTCAGGCTCTGTGCTGTCAGTTCAGAACCTGGAGCCTTCTTCGGATTCTGTGTCTCCCTCTCTCTCTGCCCCTCCCCCACTCACACTCTGTCTCAAAATATGAATAAACGTTAAAAAAAAAAAAAGTAAAAAAAAACTGGTATGTGGCAGGAATACAGAAGTAGATGTTTAAGACTTAGAAAAGTCAAGGATCATTATTCTAAAGAGCATTTTACCAGTTCAAGGATACTTTTTCATTAGTTAAATGAAACCTATATAAATGAATATGCGTGTGTGTGTATAGCACATAACCGTTGTTAGAGCTTTTAAGATAATTCCTGCAAAAACCTGAAATGCTTTAAAATTTTAAACTGCAATGGTTATTTATTTAATATTTGGTTGTATTACTATTTAATTTTGAGGTTAAATGTAAACATTGTTTTTGTTGTGTTTTAGTTTATAAAGAGCTATAGAGAAGGATACTTTTCCAGACCTTGAAGTTGTTTTTCTGAATACTTAAGTATGGGGAATGATTTCAGATTAAGCATTTATTTATTTATTTTGAGGGAGAGAGTGCACGTATGCGTGCATGAGTAGGGGAAGGGCAGGAAAAGGGAGAATCTCAGCCAGGCTCCGTGTTGTCAGCACAGAGCCCACATGGGACTTAAACTCACAAAACAGTGAGGTCATGACCTGAGCCAGAATCAGGAGTCCAACACTCAACCGACTGAGCCACCCAGGTGTCCCTGAGCATATATTTTTAACTGTAAGTGTTCTGTCCTCAGAAAGTAGCCCAACATTTCTGAAGTCCCTACCTAGCCTTGTGAATATATTGCTAAAATGTTTTTGAAGGATTATATTTAAAAAAAACACTAGATTTTTAACATTTCATACAAAAGTAACTTTTTCCATAGCACCAACTCTAATATTTGATATATCTGTTCAACAATGATATACTAAATTTGTACTGAAAACTCATCCCTTTTAACAGAACTAGAATGTGATTTGAATAGACGCTAGAAATGGGAGAATTTGGTGTGACTATTCCCCCCCCCTTTTTTTTTCTCAGTATTAGAATTTTGTATGTATTAAACAATAATAATTAGGTTGTTTGCTAAAGCCTGGAGATCTCTAATTTAACATGTAGAGTTCAGATCTTTTAATAGTAACCTACATATACCATAGTAAAAATTTCTGTTGAACAAAGGATCCACAACCCCAAAGCAAACACTCCCTTTATTAATTGTGCATTTTAATTTTCAGATATTTTGAAGATGAGGAAGAAGACTCTAGCAATGTTGATTTGCCTTATATTCCTGCTGAAAACTCACCTACCCGCCAGCAGTTCCATTCCAAGCCACCAGATTCTGACAGCGATGATGATCCCTTGGAGGCATTCATGGCTGAAGTGGAGGCAAGTATCGAGGCTGTTTTGTTAGAAGTTGCAGCAGTTAGAAAGATACCAAATTAACCTAGTTATTCAGTCATTCAGCATTTGCTTTCTGACCCTTTTTGGGGAGGATTTTGCTCTCCTACTCTATAGTTTCTTAAACATACATCCACATGCCCTGTAGCATTTTCAGAGATGATCAATGCCTAAAAATTTGAACTGTGACCCTTGAACAACGGTAGCTCAAGATTTGTATGTGTGTAAGTTTTAATATTTCTTTGTATATTCTTAAATGGAATGAACATTATTTCATTCAGTGTCAATTTATGTAAGGCAGTTAAACTTCTAAGGAACTTGCTAAAATTATGAATTCTGTATTCTGTACCTTTTTTTTATTAAAAAAAAATTTTTTTTAACGTTTATTTATTTTTGAGACAGAGAGAGACAGAGCATGAACAGGGGAGGGTCAGAGAGAGGGAGACACAGAATCTGAAGCAGGCTTCAAGCTCTGAGCTGTCAGCACAGAGCTGGATGCGGGGCTCGAACTCACAAACCATGAGATTATGACCTGAGCCTAAGTCGACCGCTTAACCGACTGAGCCACCCAGGCGCCCCTGTGTATTCTGCACTTTTAATGTTTATTTTTTAATATCAGCATCTATGACCTCCCTGTAGAAATTGAAATTTGTAACCACTTCCTTCTTAAAACTCTTCTCACTAGGCTTTAGTGATTTTGCATTTTGTCCTTTTTCTCCATTTCTCTGACTTTTGTATTTATTTACTTTTTATTATGAAAAATTTCAAACGCATGTAAGTAGAATAATGAGCTCCCATGTACCCTTCACCCTGCTTTATCAGTAAGCAACTTTTGGCCCATGTTGTGTTATCTAGCCCTCTCTTTTAGATTATTTTAAAGTAAATCTCAGACGTACCATTTCATCCATTTGTATTTTTGCACCTCTATAACACTTAAAAAACATAACTACCATATCATACCAAGAAAAATCATTACATATCTCTCTGTTGTCTGTTACTGTTATTAAGATCCTCTTCCAGTTTCTCAGATATGATTATTGTTACAGTTCTCTATGTCGATTTGCTATTTTCACTCTTTATACATCCTAGTGACCTCATCCACTTCTAAAACTTAACTTCTGTGTGAATAATTCATGCCTTTAGTTCCACAGTCTCTCTTTGGTTTCAGCTCTGTTTTTCTAAAACATATTGGCCATTTTTACATGGATGGTGTCCCCCTGGCATCTTTTTCTTCCTCAACCAGATCTTTGTCTTATATATTCCTCTTAATGCCAGATAATCAAACATGTTCATGACTTCATTTAATACTCAAAATAACAATAGGGATTGGCAGAAAAGAATACATAGAAATGTAATTTTTTAACTAAGAAGATTATAAATTGAACCCTATGGTAATTCAGAGCCCTTGTCCTAAATCTCATTGGTGCTTTGTGGTAGAGCTGGGACCATATTTTTTCTTGCTTAGTAGTCCTGAGAACCTAGCTCTTTCCAGTAAATCATGCTACCTTTCCCCTCCTTTGGCAAGTTCTGTTCATCTTTGTAGTATTTTTTGTGTCTGTTCCTTTCTGCTTCCACTACAGTCAGTGTGCTTTACACTTTCATTACCTCTTGCCTGATCTAAATTTTCTCCCTGTTTTAGGCTTTCTGTTCTCCCATTTATGTGGTATACAAAAACAGAGTAATTAGACTAAAGCATGTTGCTTATGGTGTTATTCCTCTTACTTAAAAACTGTCACTTCATTGCTTATGAAATAAAGTCTTTCCAGGTTTCTCAGTTACTTGTAACCTAAGTTTTAAGCCAGATCTCCTCTCTAAGAAAAGAGGGAAGAGAGAATCCAATATAGATATTTTTGTTTGGCCTAGATACTGCTTTTTAAACATGTGGGCCAGAATTTTTAAGATCAGGAGATTTTGTCTAAAAGTGCAGACTCTTGAAAAGTGGACACTGGCAGTATTAAGCCTGCATTTTGCATGGCAAAAATAGGCTTGTGCTGAGCAAATGGTTGCCTCCTTTAGATAGGGCTCACTTTTTCTGGTTCACCTTAGTTCTATCCGTCTGTTTTATCTTCCTGACTTTGAGGCTGCCACTTAGAACTGTTTATCATCACACTCATGTTGTAGTTTTCTTACGGTGGAGAAATATTTTTCTGAGCTTAGGTCTCTTGTCAAATATCAGAAAATAAAAGACTCAGGGCCATGTGATTGATACAGGAAAAATTAGAGCTTGCTTCTTTAGAATATTCCTGCTTGTTAAAATGCAAACAAAGCATGTCTATACCTAAAGAAAAAAAAACTTTTCTTATCCTGGTTTACTTCCTACCGATTGTCAGATTGGTACCCATTACTCAGTTTCCCAACTTTGATTTAGAATAACCCCAATTACTTGCCTCTTAAAGAATATGCACTTTATAAGTAGCTAAGCCGGAATCAGTTCCAAATCTCATATTCTTTTCTGCTGTGTCATTCTGTATCTGAGTTCTTGTAGTACTGTATTTCTGCCATAACACTTACCAGAACTATTCAGAACTTTCACGTGCTTTGCAACATGGTAACAATTTAGTAAGTATGTTAAGCTGTTCTCTCTGCAAGTAAAGGCAATAAAGTTTGTCATGTTTGGGGTGTCTTATATGCATATGTATCTTTCTCCCCCCTCTATCTTCTTGACGTACGGACATTCCCAAAGGGCTGTTTCTCATTATATCTTGCAATCCCTAATGGTGAATAAGTAAAATCATTTCTTGATTTTCTCAGTTTTAATTCAGATTTAAATTTTTAGTAACGCAAGTTGGTGTAACCCTTTTTGAGTGGAAGTATCCAAGAATGTCCCAGTTTCTCCTGTTTGGCATTTCAAGTAGTTGAAGCTGTAGGAGGGTAAATCTTTTTGACATGGCATCATTCTCCTGGGTGTTTTTTGGGATAGTGTCGGAAAGGGTTTTGCTGATTTTAGGATAGAGAGACTGGATATTGTCTGATCTTGGAGAGAGTGTTGTTGCCACAATATTGCATTAATCCTTGATCTCAGGTATATTCTGTTCTGGAAAGTGTAAACTTTTCTAGTGTTTGAACTCACAATGAAGATGTATTTTTAGCAAGTGTTTCAAAAAAAAAGATTCATGTGGGCTTAAAAAAATATGTCCTGTGTTTGTGGCCCTTTCCTTATGTTACATTATGTCATTTTCACTTCAGTTACAGTCTTGAGTATAGTGTATGTCTGTCTCAGTTCCTTAAAAAGTAGATTTGTTTGTATGTAGTATTTCATTTTAGAATAACTCCTCTTTATCGGGAACATTTGATTAGATAGAACACCTGACCATGCTAGGTTATAGTTAGTGACAGTTTTTTAAATCACAGAAATCAGAAAAACTTGCTTTGTAACAAGAAACAATAGTGCAAGGATGTGTTTAACCTTGGGGAAAATTACTTAATTCTTCTGACCTTGATTTTCACATGTATAAAACAGGGAATTAGATCAGTGATTATCACTTTGCTGTATACAAGACTTGCCTGTGAAAAAATGTGAAGTACATGCATTTATTTAACTCTATCTCCAAGGATTCTGATTTGGTAGGTTCAGAGCAGTGTTTTCCCAACCTCAGGACTTTGGCATTTGGGGTTTGCTAATTTGTTATGGGGGCCGTCCTGTGTATTGTAGGATGTTTATCAGTATCTGTGGCCTTTACCCACTAGATACTGGTAACAACCCCCCCTGTTTCCCACTCCCTCCACCCAGAAGCAACCAGAAATGTCTCCAGACATTGCCAAATGGTGAGAACAATTTTTCCAAAGTCAGATCCAGAAATTTGCTTTTTATTTATTTATTTTTTTTACTAACTCCATTGGTAGTTTGATGTAAAAGGTCTTAAGCTATGCTTTGAGAAAGGCTAATTTGCCTGAATTTAAGGCATTTTACAGCCACAATTCATTTTTTTAAAGAGTAACCAATCAAGGAATTTTTTTCTAATTTTTCCATGTATGCAATGCAGTCCGTATATAACCAAGATTTTAGAACATTTCTCTTTGAAAAAATAATTGTTAGGCGCCTAGATGGCTCAGTTGGTTAAGAGTCTGACTTTTGATTTCAGCTCAAGTCAAGCTCTCAGAGTTTGTGAGTTTAAGCCCCACATCGAGCTCTGCACTGACAGCGCAGAGCCTGCTTGGGATTCTCTCTCTCTCTCTTTCTCTCTCTCTCTGCCCCTCCCCTGCTTTCTGTCTTTCAAAATAAATAAATATTTTAAAAATTGTCAAAAGTGCACTTTGATTGCATCAAGATATAATTGTCAAAATGCATAGCCAAAACTGTGATGTCACTAGTTCAGATCTAAAAATTCTTTATAAAGAAATTCCCTTTGTAATGTTTTTAGTGGATATGATTCCATACAGGCTTTTGTTTCATTAGGATCAGGCGGCTAGAGACATGAAGAGGCTTGAAGAAAAGGACAAGGAAAGAAAAAACGTAAAGTAAGTTGTTTTCTTCTCCCTCACAAAGGTTACATGAAAAATGCTAAAGTATTGCAAAGCTTATTCCCCCCAAAGTTTATAGAGAAACATTAAAATTTTCAAATGTCTTGACTTGAAGTTACTCATGTATCTTGAATATTATGTTTGTAGGTAATAGACATCACAAAAGTCTTGCATTTTTGCAATAATAAGCATTCTTTTTAGTATAATAGTATTTGGTGTTTAATTGTAAATAGTTTTTTAGTAGATTCAAGAGAGTTACAGTAAGAATTAAGAGAGTACAATTACTAAAGTTTGGGCTCATTGTTCTGAGTTTTGTCCCATAATTAATATAAAGTAGGTTAATGTCTGTATGATTGCTTATGAGGAGTAATGGTGATTATCATAAAAAAGTGTGTTATTAACAAATGATTAACTTGGTTTACTTAAGGAGTGATATCATGCTTTAGCATCTAATCAGAACTTGAAATACTTTATTTTCTGGGAAAGAGAATTCTCCTCTTTCCCTTTCTGAATGCACCCCTTTTAAGGCTTTTGCTACCAGGCACAGGTAGGCGTGGTTGGATTTCCTCCTGTGTGGCAGTCAGTGCCTCAGGCCCCCCGCAAGGTTCCTGTGCCATATGGAGGTTCGGCCCTCTCTTTGGTGCTTACCGTGTGTTGTACCCTCTTCCGGCTGCCCTGCACTGGTGATGTTGCCTGCCTTGAGAACAACAAGTGCTCTAGGTCAGGCAGAAAGTCTGATTAGAAAGACATGGTTGTGGGAACTTAGCAGCCATACTTTCTGTAGCTCCTGACAGGCGCTGCAAGTGGCGATGGCCCCCCTTCTCCATGGGAACTGCTTAGGAGTTTTAGTACCAAAGTTACAAAAGAGTTAAGATAGTTTTTCTTTGTCCCCAAGGACTTTGGCTGAATCCAGTCACTCCAGACTTAGAAACTCTGGGGAACATTAAAATTGTGATATTCTTCTTAGTGTATGCCAAATAGAGAGGGTTATTTTTTTTTTTGTCTTTTTATAAAATGCAGTTTGCTTTTTAAAATGTGTTTTACAACTGTATTGTGTTTGTCGTATGGGGTCGACAAGGCTAGGATCCTTGGGTATCTATCTTCAAAAGTTTTTACTCCTTATCCTCGTTAGTAATTGATGTTTCTAGGAGTACCATATCATCCCATGCAAACTGCAGCTTCTAGAGTGAAGCCACACATGTATGATGGATGGATAGTTTACAGTGTGCTTATTGTTGCTTTGTTATTGTTAGTGTTGAGTGTTCCTGTGCTACTGTATGGAATTCAACACTAATCTGCTATAAGTATGGAGCTGGGTATGTGGAACATTTGCAGGGAAGTTTGTTTCTCCGCTTGTTTTTCCAGGGGTATTCGAGATGACATTGAAGAGGAAGATGACCAAGTGAGTTCCTATGCAGTATTTCTATCTTTTATTTTTACCCCACAAAGTCTATACTGGGGACAAGCTAGAGCTTGCCTTCACTGAAATGGCCATTCCTTGCTCCTTTTCTACATGTATGACTAGTTGGTAATAGAAAAATTCACATGGCTTTCCCCCATGTTGAAGATGGAACTTTTGATCAACTAGGACATCAAAAACAAATCATGAGCTTTATTCAGCTTGATTTTTTTTTTTTCAAAATTAATGTTTATACTGCTGAATCAAGAAGTAATATGGGATCTACTGATGGCCTCTAGCAACATCTAACCTCTACCTCTTTCTAAGGGTCTGTTTGTGATTTTTGTATTTCAAGATGGAACATTAATTTAATGACTGGCCTTTAGTATTTTCCCACCAATGTCCAGTTGTGGGATGGTGAGAAGGGAAACAGAATGAGCAGTAGCCCTTTCCAGGTTTGTGACCCTTCTAATCAGTGTCAACTTCCAAACTTGGATGGTAAATCCATAGCATGTGTTCCACAGCTCTGGACAGGATAGGTAGACACCCCACCCCAGGAAGACTGTGGGACAGACAGATTTGTAAAGCTTCTTGTTAAATCATTGTGTAGTACTAACTGTCTCATTCGTTTTTTCTGATTGTCCCTATGAATACTGCTGTTGTTAAAGGAATCATTGCTAGTTAAAGTCTTGCCTTACTTGGTAGGTATTAAACTGTGCAGTCATCTGGTACACTGTGTGCACCAATTACAGGAGCAGAAATGTTCTTAGTTGTATTTGAATATGATTATGTTCTTGTGCTTTCCTGCAGGAAGCTTATTTTCGGTACATGGCAGAGAACCCAACTGCTGGTGTGGTTCAGGAGGAAGAAGAAGATAATTTGGAATATGATAGTGATGGAAATCCAATTGCACCTTCCAAGAAAATCATTGATCCTCTTCCTCCCATTGATCATTCAGAGGTATGGTGTTTCCTGCTAAATTTGATTCTCATTTCAAAAGCTGATAGTTCTCTTCAGCTTTAATACTAGGTTTTTGCAATATTTGAGTAATCCTGATTCATACTCCTTATGTCACGAAAATATGTGTTCTTTGGGATCTTCTCATGTCTGCTGTGTAGTTGAGTCTGAAAGTGACTGAGTGGTTCAGGCTTTATAGCCTATGTTGTTGTTCAAGGTTTAGCTGAATCTCTTGCTCCCGTTTGATTTTAGGCTAAGAATTTTTTAAAGCAGTTTTTTGTACTTGTTTTCCAGACCATCATCTACCTTTCAAAATGATGATGTTGAAACATCTGTGAAAAAACACAGATTTTTTTTAATTGCCGTAAGTCTTGTTTCTCAGATCTGGAGCAGATGAGAGACTGTTGCTTCAAAGTGGAACTAGGAATTTTAGTTTCCTTAAGTCAGGAAAAGAGAATGAGGATATTGGTATATCCACTTGAAAAAAATTTGTGTTTCATTCAGGTTAAATATCAGACTAGACCTTGCATGCCTTAGTGAGTCTAGGTCTAGGACAGTGGTTCTCACATTGTGGTTCAAGGACTCCTAGAAGGAACTTCTCAGGGAGTCCACAAAATCCAAAAGAATTTTCAGGGGTGCCTGGGTGGCTCACTTAAGCATCTGACTCTTGGTATCAGCTCAGGTCGTGATCTGTCAGTAGTGAGATCAAGCCCCACGTCGGGCTCTTCAAGCTGAGCATGGAGCCTGCTTGTGATTCTCTCTCCCTCTCTCTGTGCCTCTCCCCTGCTTGTTCTCTCTCTCTCAAAATAAACAAACATTGTAAAAAAAAAAGTGACCACTGATCAAGTCTTAGTATACTATCAAAGAAGAGTAAAAATCCACAATAATTTGAAAAGACTATTAAATACTCTCTTCCCTTTCCAATTACACGTTTGTGAGGCCAGATTTTCTTCATAGGTTTCAATCAAAGCAATATGTTGCAACAATCTAAATATAGTAGGAACCAATTTCTTTTAAGTCAGACTTGTAAAAAGATTTGTAAAAAAGGGGCACCTTGCTGGCTTGGTCGGTAGAGCATCCAACTCTTGATCTTGGGGTTGTGAGTTTGAGCGCCACAGTGGGTGAAGAGATTAGGATCACTTAAGTAAAACTTTAAAAAAGATTTGTAAAAATGTAAAACAAGGTTATGACTTTTTAAAAATTAAAGCTTTTATGTTAGAGTATAACGAGTGTATTATTTTCAAATGAGTAAATCTTAAAGACATTTCTCAGTTTTAGTTTTAATATGGTAAATGTCAATGCATGAAACCCACACAAGCAAAAGTTCGTGTTTTTTAGGGCATCTGAGACAAAAAAGTTTGAAAACGACTGGTCTAGACTATGGATTATATTCAGTTTTTGAAATGTTTCCTTTTGCACAGATGCTACCAAATAATGCCTTGGTATTTTACATGTGGCAGATGAAACTAAGTATGTGAGACTGATGTGAGAGGAAGCATCTATGACAAAGGATGACGGCCTAATAAGGAAAAACACATAAGTACTTGAAATAATCATCTCATAAAATATTTGAGATCCTTGGTGAAGCTCTCAAATCTCATCATCATGCTAGGGTGGCCCACAGTTATTCACATGTAGTGTGGGCAGTTTGCCCAGAGAGACCAGCAGTAAGGAAAAGGATAATCCTTCTGCCTATAAGTAGCTTTGTTCACATTCACATTAAGTATTTATTTATACAAATAAATACTTTATGACTCTATTTCATACCCATATGCAAAAAATTACATATTTGTATGTAAAATTTGTGAACAAGAATTCTTGCCCTTATGGAGCTTCCATTCTGATAAAGAGAACTGAAGAACATCCTGTTACAGCTTAGTGCAACAGTGTGGGGAGCATTCCAAAAGGTTCTATTAGTAGTGCTAAAGGGGAACCTTTAAAACAATGCTTACTTTTTTTGTTGATCATACCATAGAAATATAATTAAACTTTAGGTTGCATCCACAATTAATGTCATTTTATTGTAGATCTCTTATGTGGCTAAAGAGAATCAGCCAAATGTGTAAGTGGTGATATGCCTTTTTTTTTTTTTTTTTAATGTTTATTATTTATGAGAGAGAGAAACAGAGTGTGAGCGGGGAGGGTCAGAGAGAGAGAAGGTGACACAGAATCCGAAGCAGGCTCCAGGCTCCGAGCTGTCAGCACAGAGCCTGACGCGGGGCTTGAACCCACTAACTGTGAGATCATGACCTGAGCCGAAGTCAGGTGCTTAACTGACTGAGCCACCCAGGCACCCCTGATATGCCTCTTTTTATAGTCCTGGTACAATAAGTTATGAAAAGAGTGTCAGGAATAACTTCTTCCCTCTTTAGAATAAGAAATACTTAGCCATACAGTTTTTAAAAGTTACATAAAGCGTTTCAGGTTTTAAAAAGAGTAGAACTCCCTCTAAAGGCAGAGCTCTCCTCAGAGGAAATATTAGAAATGTTTCTAAATGCTAGAGCTATGAGGGGCACCTGGGTGGCTCAGTTGGTTAAGCATCCGACTTTGGCTCAGGTCATGATCTCCCAGGTTGTGAGTTCGAGCCCTGCCTTGGGCTCTGTGCTAACAGCTTGGAGCTTGGGGCTCACTTCTGATTCTGTCTCCTTATCTCTCTGCTCCTCCCCTGTTCTCTCTCTCTCTCAAAAATAAATAAACATTAAAAAAAAGTTTTTTAAAAATGCCAGAGCTGTGTGAACAGCTTATTCCAAAACATGTATTTAAATGTTATAAGGTGGAATGTCTTTAAAATACTTGTCTTCTGAGGCCTTTGGCGTTGTAGATTCCTTAGTCTGCATCACGGTTGTTCAGATCTGAGGTATCCTTTAAGAGTGTCTTTAGGAAGTAGGTTGGTGGGGCACCTGGGTGGCTCAGTTGGTTAAGCGGCCGACTTCGGCTCAGGTCATGATCTCGCGGTCCGTGGATTCGAGCCCCACGTTGGGCTCTGTGCTGACAGCTCAGAGCCTGGAGCCTGTTTCAGATTCTGTGTCTCCCTCTCTCTGACCCTCCCCCATTCATGCTCTGTCTGTCTCTCTCTCAAAATTAAATAAACGCTAAAAAATAAAAAAAAAGTAGGTTGGTGTTTATATAGAAAATGAATACAGGAAAAGATACTGGCTGTACATTTGGGATGTGTGTCATGAATAAGTGAATTCTTTTGTCCTCACTAGCTGGTTAAGGCTTTACTTATGTAATATGTGTAAAAGGTTATTTTGCATTAAAATCAAACTTACAGGATTGACTCTTGAATTCTAGACTAACTTTGAATAATTGGACCTGCAGATTGACTATCCACCATTTGAAAAAAATTTTTACAATGAGCATGAAGAGATAACCAACCTCACCCCTCAGCAGCTAATAGATCTCCGTCATAAGCTCAATCTTCGGGTAAGTCAGCCGTGGTGCTAAATATTCTTATATTAATCAGTTGACAGTTACTATTATTGCTTATCCAAACTAAAATAACCTTCTTTTCTAATGGTCCTTGGACTTGATTTTATTGTTTTAGTCTTCCACCTATTTGGGGATAGAATTGTTATATCTTTAATGCAACACACATGAATATGTATTCAATTTTGTATGTTGTATTGAAATAATAAGTCATTGTGACCTTAAAATCAGTAAGTAATTCTGCAACGAGTACAGTGTGCTAGGAACTGTGTTGGGTGGGCTAGAAATGAAGAATATAAGTCCCAACTTCAGGAAAAGGAGACAAGATTAATAGATGCAAACAATATGTGGAATCCTAGGATATTTTTAAATTAAGGTATACTCAAATTAATATGTAGCATATGTTTAAAATAACTAGAAGAAGAAATTAACACCTTAGAACATGCACTCATTTCAGAATAATAGTTTTAAATTGCCAAAAAGCTTTGGGTTGCACATTGACCACATTGTTTAGGCAGGCACTGCTGGATGTTAATATCTACTCTAGTGCAGACAGCTTTCTGGCCTGTATCTGCCTTACCAGTTTCTATGTGACATTTGAACTTCTGTTTTCCCAGAGAGGATGCATGCATATGCACGTATTGTCTATTTTCCAAGGCTAACCGCCCCCCACTCCTCCCCCTCAAAAAAGCCCTTTAAGTGAAATACTGATTAGATACATCAGTATGAGAAGCATTGCAAGGCTACTACTGTTAGAGTCAAAAAGGAGGCTATAAACCCCATTCTTCACCTGAGTAGTTTGAACAATGTTTTACTGTGGCTGTGGACCATCATTAAGTGGGATACTTAATTCTTCAGGCAGAACTAAAACTGGAAACAATAGATTGTATCCAGTGGGTATAGACATGTCTTATTTGGAGCTCATTTGCCCTTTTTATTTGAAGAGTAAATTTTAATTTTTTTCTACCATCTGGTTAATAGTTACTGCAAAATGGCAAAAAATACTCATGTCTTTTTCCAGTCATTGAGCAATATTTTTTATTTCTTAAAAGGAAATCTTGATTTAAGAGCTTTCTAGGCTCTTAATCATTTTAAAATTTTTTTCAAATCTTTCCCAGTTTATCTGTTTTGTTTTTTTCCTTCCAAGATTTTATGTAGATTCAAGTTAGTTAACCCGTAGTGTAATATTGGTTTCAGGAGTAGAATTTAGTGATTCATCACTTACATATAACACCCACTGCTCATCCCAACAAGTGCCCGCCTTAATGACATCACCCATTTAGCCCTTCCTCCCTGTCCCTCACCTCGTCTCCAGCAATCCTCAGTTCTCCATAGTGAAGAATCTCGTATGGTTTGTCTCCCTTCTCTGTTTATCTTACTCTTCTTCCCTCCCCCTATTTTCATCGGTTTTGTTTCTTAAATTCCACCTGTGAGTGAAATCATAATGGCATTTGTCTTTCTCTGACTTATTTTGTGTAGCATAATACACTTTAGCTCCATCCATGTCATTGCAAATGGGGCACTTAGTCATTTTAAATCATATGACAATTATCTCAGGAATATTTAACATGGAGTTTTTTATGTGAGGTTTTAGATCTGTTATTATTTGAGTTCTACCTTTTCACACAGTGTATGTGTTTGGCCACAGACTTGTATTTTCCCTTTTTTATACTCAAGCTAAGTATAAGATACAGGTAAACACCATTGAACTTCCGATGCTGCTTATTTTGAAGTATGAGTCATTCCTGGGAGTTGTCTTTATCTCTAGGTCTCTGGTGCTGCACCTCCTAGACCAGGAAGTAGTTTTGCTCATTTTGGGTTTGATGAACAACTTATGCACCAGATTCGGAAATCTGAGTACACACAGCCCACTCCAATACAGTGCCAGGTAAGTAAAACATAATGAAAGAAAAACAAGGTAGAATCATATCCAGTGACCATACTTATTCTACAAACAACGCAAAACAGTAAAACAGCATTTGGTCCAGAATTATATTGACGTGGAAAGAAGTGGTCTAAATATTTCCTCTTTGGCTTAGTCCTTTTGCTTTAATTAAGGGGGGGGGGGGGGGGGAGAACATACATGAAATCCAAGAATATTTTTGAAATCTTTAAAAATTAAAGAGCAGAAGTGAATTATTTACCATTCTAAGATGTTGCTAATAGGGCTGGGAAATATTCTTTTGTATCTGATAAATGTCTTAAAGATACAACCTGAAGGAAACAATTCATTAGGCCTAAACGTAACAAAAAAGATTTGTGTGTAGACAAATATAGCACTGTCAGTGACTAGGAATCCTTTGTCTCTGATATGAAAATTCTCACTTCTATAACTGGAAGTAATAACTTGTTTTCCATTTATATGTTGGATTTATTCATTCCTATACAGAATATGAGAATTTTCTGGATGAGTGAGATAGTCTACCTTCTTATAGGGAAATTTTATTTTTTAAATTTAGCAATCCACTTACACTATGAATTGCAATTTTTCATTTCTGTATCTCAGGCTAAATACAGTCATTCATATTTTGTAAATGGTGGCTGATCCACATGAAGAGAATGATAATATTATTTCCTATAAATCAGGAATTTTATGGAAATGTTAGGTATTTCTTGTTAATTTATAGACAGTGTGCATAACCCATCAGGTTATTTCTTGTTCCTTTGGAAATGAATGTCATTGATTTCCCCAAGATTTCCTTCAGTACATCTTTAAAATTTTAAAGTTTAGGGTAGATATATTTTATTTTTTCTCTAGGGCGTGCCTGTGGCGTTAAGTGGTAGAGACATGATTGGTATTGCCAAAACAGGCAGTGGAAAAACGGCCGCCTTTATCTGGCCGATGTTGATTCATATAATGGACCAGAAGGAACTGGAACCAGGTGATGGACCGATTGCAGTGATCGTGTGTCCTACTAGGGAGCTTTGCCAGCAGGTATGTACTTGGTGTAGAATGCTCCCTTTCGTATGTGAACTAATGTGGGACTAGCCAGTCAGTTGGATAGGATTAACTGGGAAACTTTTTTCATTTTTTAATTATTTATTTCAAAAATATGTCTATTTTAGAGAGAGGGAGTGAGCGAGGGGGTGGGGCACAGAGGATCTGCTTTTCGCACATAGCCTGACATGGGGCTTGAACTCACAAACCATGAGATCATGACCTGAGCCAAAGTCAGACACTTAACCGACTGAGCCACCCAGGTGCCCCGGGAAACTTTTTTCAAAACTATGGTGAAATGAACATAACATTTTATAATTTTGATCATTTTTTAAGTGTATGGTTCAGTGGCATTAAGTACATTCATGTTGTTGTGCTACCAGGAAACTTTTGGAAAATACTGTTATGTATTTTCTACATAATGAAGTACATACTTTTCCCTAAAAAAAACTGTTTTAAGAGAAAAAATACATGGGAATTGTTTGTGTTTTCCTCCTGGGTTAATTCATTTTGTTTGGGTAGAATGGATTATAATTATAATGGCAAAAAGTTAAAAAAATGAATAATCTAGATTGTAGACAGTCTGTTGGGATGTACGTGATAATGGTTCGTTTACTTTCAGAACTCACTTTT
Source organism: Acinonyx jubatus (assembly GCF_027475565.1). NCBI lineage: Eukaryota > Metazoa > Chordata > Mammalia > Carnivora > Felidae > Acinonyx > Acinonyx jubatus. Next base: position 45,213,350 of record NC_069397.1, read on the forward strand.
GCGTAGTAACAGGTACTTGTCAGTATCATGGTTTGTTCGTGTCATTGTGTCCACAACTTTGCAGATCCATGCAGAATGTAAGCGGTTTGGGAAAGCGTATAATCTTCGATCAGTGGCCGTGTATGGAGGAGGGAGCATGTGGGAACAAGCCAAGGCTCTTCAGGAAGGGGCAGAGATTGTTGTGTGTACCCCAGTAAGTATGTCTTAGGTTTAAATGGCTCCTCGGCCACTTACGGAATGGTATGGAAAAAGGATTGGTTATTGAATGGCATGCCCCCTAAAATGTGATATAGCAGGGTGAAGAATACTCACCCTGTGACTTTGGTTTAATTTTGATTGGTTGACTAGATTAGCAGTCTATTAATAGGTGTAAATTCTCCTTTGTTTTAAATCGGTTTTTGTGTTGTTTTTTTTTTAATGCTCTCTTGGAAAATGGGTCTGTGGTTACTGAGAGCATCAAGAATCAGAAAGATATTTGGAATATAGTCAGAATTGCCTAGAAGAGTATAGTCTAAACATTAAACCCCATCAATAAGGTTTTAAATTAGGTCATTTTAAAATACCTCACAAAATAGTTCTGGCCATTTTGTCACAATTAGGTTTAATTAGGTTTTTAATTTTTCTGTTCTTTTGTGCTCTGTAGTGCATGAAGTCCAAGGCTGTCAGACCCGGTGTCTTATAGTCTACAACTGGATTATTAGCACTTTTGCCAGGAACACAATTATAGAAAGTTCTTGTAAATGGCTTTAATTATACTCACTATGCATTTTGTGAATCTTATAGGGTCGACTGATTGATCATGTGAAGAAGAAAGCTACCAATCTTCAAAGAGTCTCTTACCTTGTGTTTGATGAAGCAGATCGCATGTTTGACATGGGATTTGGTATGCCTTTAATACCAGTTTCTTCTGCTCCCATCCTCATGATACTCGCTTTTTCCTTGTCTTTCTATACTTTTTTTCTTTCTGTATGAGAGAAGCTAAAAATACTCTTGTACAGGATTAGATCGTTAGCTATTTTTAGGAGTTCCCTCAGGAAGTATACATTAGGCTTGGCTGGGTTACAGATATTTGGAAGTGCCTTTGTATATAGGAGGAATATTTTCTCTATATTTTTATTCATATGCCTTTAATCATAGAGGTCAAGTTCTGTGTTCTTAGGTAGGTGGATGTCGTATCATTGAAGGCCCTTTGCTTTCCTGTCCTCCCTGACTAAGCCAGATGTGTGAAATTCTGAATAACCCATCTTTACTGATTGGAACACTGCTGGGCCCAGCCCAGCTGGGAGGAGGGAAAGTGTTTCTGGGTTTCATACTAAATGATAGGTCTAGGAGTTTCAAATTTTCCTTAATAGTTATAACTTCTCACAGGAAGATTTTTACTAAAATGACTTTTTCCCAAGCATCCCAAACTATAGTACAGACTTCTAATGTTATTTTATTCTGCTTCCAGAGTACCAGGTGCGATCCATAGCAAGTCATGTCCGTCCTGACAGACAGAGTATGTATGAAGCAGTTTTATTAAGTCACATTTATATTCAGAATAAACAATTAAGTATTTTATAAGCACTCACAGTATGGCAGCAAAAATGATCATGTGTGTCCTGGTGAGAACCATAGAGGAGGATATAAAAATAGTCTGTCTGAACTTGACAGGACTTTAGAGATCATCAGATGTAACTCACTTGTTTTTGAGGAGGATAACCCCAGGCTGAGGATTAAGTGACTTGTCCCAAGTTACATGATGTTATCAGCATGTAGAGGCAAAGCACAGTGCAGATCTGCTGATTTGAAGTCAGGAGCCTCTTTGAACCATGCGGACAGTCCCCGTCTTACCTGAAAATGTATAAAAATAGAAAAAGGAAAATGTTTTTTCCTTAGTAAATCAGTTTTGAAACTAAGTTTAAAGTTCAGGTGGGTTTATTTTATAAGCTGAATAATTCTGAATGTTAGTAGGAGGCTTAGTGGATATTCAAAAAAGAAGTCATACTGTTTATGTAACAGAATTTACTCTACCTTTTAGCCCTCTTATTCAGTGCAACTTTTCGGAAAAAGATTGAAAAACTGGCCAGAGACATCCTGATCGACCCTATTCGTGTGGTGCAGGGAGACATTGGCGAGGTAACCCTAATAAGCAGGGCCAGATGGGACCCCAGTGGGTTATTTCTCAAATTATGAAGAAAATAGAATTAATTTCTCCCTGTTGAGAGGAAAATTATGTTATTATGTATTTACAAATGAGGCAACACGATTCAGATTTGTTTTAAAAAACACAAGGTAGGAGGATAGAGGAGACAACTAAATTGTCAAAATAGGGATAATTATTGAAGCTGGGTGATGGGTACATGGGAGGTGATTACGTTCATTTTGGGTTTTTTGGGTTTTTTTTTTTGAATGTTTAAAATTTTCCATAATAAAAGTTAAAAACTTTTAGGGAGAAAAAAAAGGCTTTGCCTGGAAGACTACTAGTCAGTTAGGATGGAACTGACATTTTGAATGCTTATAGGAGTAGCAGGCTAACTGCACAGCATGGAGTGGGTGAGACTTGAAAGCCCTGGTGAAAACGAGCTCGTGGCATTTTTCTTACCTGTGCATACGTCCTGTGTGGGAGATCTCTGAATTGTGATTTGGAATTAAAGTTGCCTAGAGAATTCCTTAAGTTGTTTGAATTCCTTAAGTTCTATACAGTTAGTGTTTTGACACTGCCCCCTTTTTTTCTTTTAAAAAATTTTTTTAACGTTTATTCATTCTTGAGAGACAAAGACAGAGTGCAAGTTGGGGGAGGGGGGGCGGGGAGGAGCAGAGAGAGAGGGAGACACAGGATCTGAAGCAGGCTCCGGGCTCTGAGCTGTCAGCACAGAGCCCGACGCGGGGCTGGAACTCACGAGCTGTGAGATCATGATCTGAGCCGAAGTCGGACGCTTAACCGACTGAGCCACCCAGGCGCCCCGGAAGTTTTATTTTTAAGGTTAACATTTCCATCAGCATTGCCAAAACAATATATTGCGTTTTGATTCTTTTTTTTAATTTAATTTAATTTTTTAAAATTTACATCTAAAATTAGGGGCTCAAACTCACTGACCATGAAATCATGACCTGCGCTAAAGTCAGACACTTAACCAACTGAGCCACCCAGGCACCCGTCTGCATTTTGTTTTTTAGTGCCTTCTATGTGCATGTATGAATTGTACTAGGAGCAGTGAGTGGGAAGGACAGAAAAGGGGCTTAATTGATTAGGGATAATCTGAACAGGCCTATAAAGAGGTCTTGCGAAGTACTTGGGCTTACGACTTAGGTGTATGTACAAATCAAGGGAGATGGAGAGCACAGCAATTTGAGAAGGAATGCAGGTTTTGAGCTGTACTTGACTTGCTGAAGGAAGGCCCAAGGAGAAGAGGGACTGTTCAGGGTTCTTCTAGATGCAGGTGGAACGTGTGCTGTCTGGTCCTTGCTCAGGTGCCCCTTGGCGCAGACGTCACAGTCATCTCTTTCCTCTTTTTCAGGCAAATGAAGATGTGACACAGATTGTGGAGATTCTTCACTCTGGGCCTAGTAAATGGAACTGGCTTACCCGTCGTCTGGTGGAATTTACCTCTTCAGGAAGTGTCCTCCTGTTTGTTACTAAAAAAGCCAATGCTGAAGAGTTAGCCAATAACCTTAAGCAGGAGGGTCATAATCTTGGGCTGCTTCATGGGGACATGGATCAGAGTGAAAGAAACAAAGTCATTTCAGACTTTAAGAAAAAGGACATCCCAGTCCTGGTGGCCACAGATGTTGCAGGTAGAGTATGACTTCCCCCAGTGACCTTACATTTCTATGTTCTGAACAGGCCGAGAGATGGCATTCTGCTGGCCTGGCTGGCCACACCAAATGGAACAAGCAGTTCAGAGTTATAGTGATCACAATCTGGAGCTTTGGGTACCACTTTTCACTTAATGTTTCTCTTTGAAAAAAAGAATCCCTGCAGTGGGAAGACAGGGGGAAAAAAATGTTGAGTCAGTTAATCGTAGGCGAGGCCTTTGTTGTATGTCCGAATGTAGCAGCTGTCTTATGTTAATTGGGCATACTTCACTCAAGATCAAAGTTTTTAAGTATGGTTCTTGGCTTGCATTGTGTTCTCGGTTTTTTGTTTTTTATTTTTGTTTTCCAGTTTTCTTTTTAATGCTTATTTGTTTATGAGAAAGAGAGACAGCATAAGCAGGGGAGAGGCAGAGAGAGAGGGAGACACAGAATCTGAGGCAGGCTCCAAGCTGTCAGCACAGAGCCCGACATGGGGCTCAAACCCGTGAACTGTGAGATCATGACCTGAGCTGAAGTTGGACACTCAACCGACTGAGCCACCCAGGTGCCCCGTGTTTTCAGTTTAATAGTTGCCCCTAAAAACTCGTGTTTTCTCCCCAAAAGGAGATAATTTCTCAGCTTCAAGGCAATTTGATGCTGGCTTTAGTTATTTTATATGTTCTTGGTGCAAGAGAGAGGCCATGGCAGAAGGCATCTGTCTCAGGCTAGATGGCCTGGCATCATAGAATCGACAATGGTGGGATTTGCTCTTGAAGGGTAACTTTAATTAAATGCTTGTGTATTAGTTCACCAAACCATACACTTTGCCTAGAGTAGAGGAATGTGGTTTCTTAAAGAGCCAGCATTTTGGATTACATTGTTTTTTCTGACTCCTGCTGAAAAATAAAATAATTTGGTTGTTTTTATTTCAGCCCGTGGTCTGGATATTCCTTCAATTAAGACCGTCATTAACTATGATGTGGCACGAGACATTGATACTCATACTCACAGGATTGGCCGCACAGGACGAGCGGGTGAGAAGGGCGTGGCATATACCTTGCTGACCCCCAAGGACAGCAATTTTGCTGGTGACCTTGTCCGGAACTTGGAAGGAGCCAATCAACATGTTTCCAAGGAACTCCTAGATCTAGCAATGCAGGTGAGGGGCTGGGCACACTTCACATTGCCCCAGGTTATAAAACTAAGTGAAAAAAATTCAACAAGCTTGAGAAGATAACATAGAAACAGGACAGGAAAGTTGGGGCCGTGGGTGGGGACAGTGCTTATGACAGATCGGTATTATAGGACATTAAAACTCATCTGGTCCATCTGCTTATCCTCTCCTTTCAGCAACATCTGTTTGAAAAGCTATTCCTTTTTGTGCAAAAATCTGTCCCTCTGAAATTTCTGCCTGCTTGCCTCATAGCATACTTGTAAGTTTAATCTCAAAGATGGCTACTATTTCCCTTACCACTCTTTCTCCCAGTCTTCTCCTTGGGGGGCTAAAAATGTGTGATGTCTTAAGAAAACGATATATTTAACTATTTTACGTAGACTTAGGTCTCAGACCTTTGACAACCTTGATTACCGATCCAAAGCTGGGCGTTCTACTGAATTAAGTCTTGAGTCATCTTTTAATTTTTTTTTTTTAATGTTTATTTATTTTTGAAAGAGACAGAATGCGAGTGGGTTAGGGGCAGAGAAAGAGGGAGACCAGAATCGGAAGCAGGCTCCATGCTCTGAGCTGTCAGCACAGAGCCCGACGCAGGGCTCGAACTCACGAGCTGTGAAGTCACGACCTGAGCCAAAGTCAGACACTCAACCGACTGAGCCACCCAGGCGCCCCTAAATCTCGAGTCATCTGAACACGTCATCCCCATATTACAAATGGATTCAGTATAAACATTCTGACAGTAAAGACTTTGTGTTTTTTAGATTTACAAGCCAGCTCACAGAATAGCTTATCCATAATGTACTCACAGTGTGGTACTGCTGTCCATGCTCGGGGTTCTGGGAGTAAAGGACCTGCATTGCAGGAAGGAATAGGATACGGTTTCCTTCTCTTTCCTGGGTACGGAGAGCCAGTCGTAAACTACATTTTCAAACAGGATATATCTTGTCTTTGGCTTTTTCCTGCATCCCTTTTTGTCCCTCATGTTTCCTGTGCTCTCAGACTGTGTGATCAGCTTCCCTGGTCAGTGCCTTTCTGAAGCCAGCCCTACCTCTTAAGTACTTCATTTAGATTGTAACATGTGATTGTCAGATAAAGGACTAACCTCTCCCAGTCATGCTGGCATTCTGAAGAGAATGTGAATAAATCTGATGAGTAGTGTTCTGCTAGTGATAAGTTCAAGGAACACTTTGGGCTATGGGTAAATAAAACTTTCAGTTATGGGGCTACCAGTCCTGGACGTCTGCCCCTAGAGCCAATTCTGATGAGCCTCACTTTACATAGCCTTTTTCCTTTACTTTTGAACCCACCAGTTCTTAAAAGCTCCATTATTTGTATAGTCCAGTGGTATGTATAGATTGAGATATAGAAAATCAGTTCATTTTCCTCTAGGAAATTAGAAGAGGCCAGAGTAAGTGTTTCATATCTGAGGCTTGTGTGATCACTTCCCTTCCTGGTGCTAAGACTCCTGACAAATTTGGTGGACTAAACTGTTCCTATGAACAGTTGCCGTAAAAACGTTGGCTAAACATGAAGCAGTAAGTTCCTCCCTCCCCCTTAATTTCCTGTTTGATGTTGTCTTCTTTCTCTGGCCGCCTCTTCTTCCCCTCGCCTAACCTTGAATTATGTTCAACACAGAATGCCTGGTTTCGGAAATCCCGCTTTAAAGGAGGCAAAGGCAAAAAGCTGAACATTGGTGGAGGTGGCCTAGGCTACAGGGAGCGGCCTGGCCTAGGCTCAGAGAACACGGTGAGTCCAGACTACAGTAGTGCCCTTAGGGCTGGTCCTGAGTCCTGGAAGAGGTTATGACTGTCCTCATCTACCTGTGAAAGCCTCTCTGAGTTCAGAACCTTGTCTAGAAGGGAATGTTGTGACTTCTATTGAAGAAGCACCCATGTGTACGTGGTGACTAGACCTGCTCAGGAAATAGTCTAGATTAGCAGTGGTTTGCAAACTGTGGTCTCTGGCAGCAGCAGTAAACTGCAAACTTGTGCACTATCCCAGGCCTGGTGAGTTAGAAACTCTGGGAGGTGGGGCCCAGCAGTCTGTTGTTACAAGCCCTCCAGCGATGGCCTAGAGCCTGCTGCTACGAACACAGGGTCACTCTGTAAACTCTACTGTATCTTGTAACTAAGGAATGCTTCCTACATTCGGTGGGAAATAGCACCGGAGTGAGGTGAGAGCTAGCTTTTCTCACCGAACAGTTAACAAAAGTGTCCCCTCACTGGCTTTCTTAACTTTGATTCCAAACCAAAGTAGAAAGCTGCCAGTCTGTTTCTGGAGCGTTACAGTTCACTCGGTGTCTTTGAGAAGAATCTGCTCCTGTGTCTCAGGAACAATGATGCACAGGACACAGATGCTAGCGATAGCTACCGTTGAGCACTTACTGTATGCCAGGGCCAGCCACTGCAGGCCGTCCTGTGTATTAAGTCCATCTTTACATCCACCCAGTGACAGCAAGTACAGATGATAAACCTGAGGCACCCCAAGTTATACTCCAGTAAGTGTTGAAGCGGAGACTCAGACTTAAGAGTGGAACAGTGTATATGCTACATGCATACGCTGTATACTGCCTTGTGGCCTCTTTGTCCGTAGCATAAAGCTCCACAGAATTATATAAATATCAGGTTTGTGTGCATAAATAGTACCACATGATCAGCTTTGGGCATTATCTGACTTCATTTCTAATATATTAGGGTTAATTCCCCCAAAACAGAATCACTGGGTTAAAAGTCATAAATAAAACATTTTAAAATGATTATTACTATACCTTTTTCCACAAAATATAAAAATATCCTGTTCCCATTTCAGCGCCCACTTCTGTTTCCAGTATATTGAGGCCCATTCTGTCCTCATGGGTATGCTTGTTTTTTAGGACCGAGGAAATAACAACAATGTAATGAGCAATTATGAGGCCTACAAGCCCTCCACAGGAGCCATGGGAGATCGGCTGACGGCCATGAAAGCAGCTTTCCAGGTCTGGATTTAAACATATAAACAAGCTTTCACTGGTAACTCTTGGGCTGTGATGACGGGCCTAGTCTTTCTGAGATGATAGCTGGGCTTATATGCTTGATGCTGGATTTAGAGCCTTCTCACTGCTTTCAGTATAAACTTAGTGGTAGCTTACCTAGAGGTGTAGGTGTAGAAGCTAGGGAATCTCCTCCTGCTGGTCACTGACCTCCGTCATCCCAAAGCCCAGGACTGTTGTGCTGCCGCAGGGCTGGTGTTCCCTCCCTGCCTCCACAGCCAAGAGTTTGCCTGCCTCGAAGACTGTTGTAATCTGATTGAGAGTAATTGCCATTCTCCAGCTAAGACAAGTTTGATTCTGTGGTTCTTATGAATTCTGAACACGTCTTCTATACTCACTCCTCCAGTTGGCTGGCTAACCAGCTGAGCCTTAATTTATACATTTTATCTGCCCTCAGTGATGTTTCAGTTAGATCCCTAGGTTTATTCTCTCTCATTAATAGAGGAACATAGAGACCACAGAGTAATGGGGCCATCAGGATGCTCAAATCATCGTGCCAGGATAGCATAGAATTTGTGTACCTTCTATTGCCAAGCTTACCTGTCCAATTTTCTTGAACCCGCTATCTTACCTACTCCTGTTGTCTCTCTTTTAGTCCCAGTACAAGAGTCACTTTGTTGCTGCCAGCTTAAGCAACCAGAAGGCAGGAAGCTCTGCTGCTGGGGCAAGTGGATGGACTAGTGCAGGGAGCTTGAATTCTGTTCCAACTAATTCAGCCCAACAGGGCCATAACAGTCCAGACAGCCCCATTGCCAGCGCCGCCAAGGGCATCCCGGGCTTTGGCAACACCGGGAACCTCAGCAGTGCTCCAGTGACCTACCCTTCCGCTGGAGCCCAGGGAGTCAACAACACAGCTTCAGGGAATAACAGCCGAGAAGGGCCTGGGGGAGGCAACGGGAAGAGAGAGAGATATACTGAAAACCGGGGTGGCAGCCGCCACAGTCACGGAGAGAGTGGCAATCGGCATGGCGACAGCCCCCGTCACGGAGATGGTGGTCGCCATGGAGATGGATACCGCTACCCAGAAAGCGGCAGCCGTCATGCTGATGGTCACCGTCACGGGGAGAACAGACATGGAGGAGGTGGAGGCCGACATGGAGAGAGCCGAGGCGCAAACGATGGTCGGAATGGTGAAAGCAGGAAAGAAGGTTGCAATCGTGAGAGCAAGGTGGACCCCAAGGTGGACAGCAAGATGGACAAGATGGACAGCAAGACAGATAAGACAGCTGACGGTTTTGCTGTCCCCGAGCCACCCAAGCGCAAGAAAAGTCGATGGGACAGTTAGAGGGTATGTGCTGAAGTGTGGAAACAATTGTCTTTAATTTTATTTTTAGAAAGATTTTTGGTAACTAGGTGTCTCAGGGCTGGGTTGGGGCCCACGGTATAAGGACCCCCTGCCCTTAGTGGATAGCTGGAGCTTGGGGACATTACCCTTTCATCTGGATCAGTTTTCAGATGTCTTCTTAGCAAGCTGCTTTGGTCCTTGGAAGCAGCGAGCGCTGGGAACTTCCTTTTGGGCTCTGGGTGAGTTGTCAAGGTCAGTTGGGAATTCCTTGGAAGAAAGGGCCTTCTAGGGCACAAAACTCACTCTAGGTTTATATTATATGTAGCGTATATTTTTTACTAAACTGTCACCTTATAAACATCTACAAATAAAATTCCTTTTCTTAGCTGTGTGGCCAGGCAGTCCCTTTTAGGAGTTGGCTTTCTGCAAACCCAACCCACTGAAGTGTTTGTTAAGAGATTTGGGGAAGCATTTTGGTGCTTCTAGACTTTGCAGGGAAGGGAGATGTCTGATTCTAAGCGGGAGTCCATGGTCAGGTTCCCCAGCCAGGTTTGTATCCAGTCCTGAGACAGGAAGCAGCAGCCGCCTGCCAGACCCAGAACCTCTGCCCTTCAAGAGGAAAAGATGATCCTGGAAACAAGACTGCTCCAGGTCTGAAGTGTTGCTAAATTTAAACAAAAACTCTGACAGCTTTTAAAGTGTCTTCTATTTCATTGTATTTTTTTTTTTTTAACTTGCCACAATGGTAGAAAAATCTTTTGCTGAAATGATTTTGATGATTTTTGTTCTATCTTGTTTATAAAAGGAAAAGAAATATACATCCTTCGAATTTTGTGACTTTGTGAAGGTTTCTTTAAGATGTGCATTCCTTTCTGCTTGCTCTAGTAAATGTTTTACTACTGGGACCTGTGGATTGTTTGTCATTTGTACTTCACAGTGAGTACATACAAAGTAGGATTTATAACAGTGTAGCACATGGTGTGAACACCCAGGTGTCTGAGTTAACGCTTAATGGGAACTAAAATGTCAGGGAAAAAAAGCACCCTGGTTTTTATTTGGATGAATGGAGGAGGATGGGGGAAGACCAGCGATACTGAGTATGCCACCCCAACGCTAACCTTAAAAAAAGTATGTGTGTTCAATACCCCCACAGGACGGATCCGAGACCAGCCTTCAGGCAGGAGGACATCTCCTCACCACGCAGGACCACCTTGAGAGTTCTAGGCACCCCACCTGTGTGTCCACCCGCTGACTGGGATGCAAACGAGACTGTAGCTGGTACCAGGGGGGCCAGAATCACCCCTCTGCGTCCTCACACTGTCTTCTCAGAAGCTCTGCTCACTTCCGTCTGTGTTTTTTCTTCTGCTCTTTCCTTTGTTGTGCTCTTTGGTCCTTCTTCATCCTTGAGTCCACCACTTTGAAATGACCTCTGACCCCAGCTGGCCGGCGCACTTTGCGGCCCACACCTTTTTTGGCTACGACATAGGTGACTTGGCGTTTCTCCCTGCCGAGCCCAGCCTTCTTGTAGAGGCTGTAAATGGAAGGAGCAGGTTCAAGGCTTCCTGCTACTTTTCAACCCCACGTACCTTTGTGGGTGATCCCTCTCCCTCACCTCCTAAGCTGAGCCACTTTCTCTCGTTCAGAGATGTCCACGGTGTTCACCACAGCCTCTGCCTTCTTCTTGGTTTGCTCCAGCTTCTTTAGCATCTGTCGGGCGGGGGGGGGGGGGGGGGTAGGTGCTCAGTGAGACCTTTTCCCAGCTCCCTTCCCTGCACTCAGGCAGCCCCACTATTTACCCTCCTACCCTCCGTTTCTTTCTGGCTTTGGCCTCAGCAACTTTCTTGATGGGACGCGCATTGATTTCCTGCCAGCGTCTGCGGTAGCGTTCTACCTCCTTCTTGTCAATGGGCAGCTGCCGTACCCTGTGCTGCTTTTCCTCCTGCACAAACCACTCCGGAAGCTCTCCCTCCTCCTCGTTAAACGTATACCTAAGCAGAAAGAGAACAGCAGCCCTGAGGACCCCTCCAGGCTTCCTAAAGCAGAAATCACCCCCTTACCCACCCCCTGTCAGGGCCACTTCTCATGACTTTCTGGCCCTCTTACCTGCTGAAGGAATCATCTATGAGGTCTCGTTTAGCCTTTTTGGAAGAAGCAATGATAGCACCTAGGGCAAGGCCTTCAGGGTCTAGTATCCTACGTTTCACTAGAGAGAAAAAGGGACAATGTCAAAGCCTCCTTCCCAACACGGAAACTTCCAACGTCGCCTCCCATTCCATAAGGCGTGGAGCTCACTTGGGTCCTCGATGGGCACAATCTCAAACCCGTCTTCATCTGACTTAGGCCCACAGCTTCGCTTCTTTCCATGCTTTGGTTCCCAACTGCAGAAGGGGGACAATCATGTACTGTTCTGCCATTCCCCAGACCCACTCCTGCCTCACACCTCAACCACGCTTCCTATTTAAGACTTGAACTTCTAAAAACACCCTCCCAGGCCATACCGCACACCACTTAAATCAGAACCGTTGGTACTTCTTAAAACTCACGGTCTACAGCCAAAGCTGAAAACCCCGAACGTGGAGAAACGGTCACAACCACTGCTTTTTCATCCCTTCTCCCGTCACCTGCAGGCACTCACCTCTCCCCATCCTCACTGCTGCTGCTCTCGCTGTCTGAGCTGCCATCTCTTTCTTCCCCGCCAGGCCCACTGGCGGCCTCTGCCTCGGACGGAGCCCCTGCCCCTGCTGGATCCTTCTCCTGGCACGGGGGAGGTTTTTCCTCGGTCTTCAAACTGGAAGGAGGTGGCAGCTGCTGCCGCCCCTTCCGATGGCTCTCATACAACAGCTGCGCTTGACTGATCTCCAGGGCCTCATCCGCATCATCCTCAAGCCCACTGAAGCCATCCTGTGATTGAGAAGGGGAATATTCAAGCCGCCTTTCTCCCAGGGAATGCTCATTCCCTATCTTTCTGGGCTGCCAACCTCTTCTTACCTTAGAGAACCACAGACTGGCTTGTTCTTCCCGCAGTACCGTCCTTTCCTCCAGCGGTACCAGCAGCGGATTCTCCTCTTCTTCCTCTTTGTCACCATCTTCTACTTCAGCAAATCGTACACTGCAGACCCAAGGAGAATGGGTGGAGGATGGGTGCCCCGGAGGACCTGCTCCCTGACACCCTCTGGCAATCCCTACGGCCAGCTGTGCTTCAAAACTCACGCTGAGGGGGTCAGTACTCCCTCCTGCACGCACACCGCCGCCCTTACCGCTTTTGGTCCTTTAGACGCGGAGATCCTCCAACTCCCGCCAGCTCCTCTGGATCCAAGTCACTGTCCAGAGATGTGTCGTCATCCTCGACATCTGATACATAGATGTCATCCCTTGGCACATCAGACAGAAATGTGTCCGCAGCACTCATATCCCCTTGTGTTACCTCCTCTAACAACTAGAGTTTGACAGAAACAAAGAGATCAAGGGTACTCCTAAGGAACATACTACTGCTTCCCCCCGCCCAGCTGTGTTAGCAGAGCTTGAAAATACGCTGTGGCAAATACAGAGAAGTGACAGGACTAAATGTTTCACACCTCCCGTTCTGGACCAGGCCACTATCCCACGCGCTGTCTTCCAATAGTACCAGAAATAAATTTTAAAAAACACCCCAAAGCCTATATATAACATCAAATGTTAAAATAGTCTGAAACGCTGGTTATTCTTTAAAAATTACTCTTTCAGAAAGCACATCGCCTTCTGAAAATAAATCTACGAGTTTTGTTTCCACGGAATAAAAGAGCCCAGGCAACATACATCTAACAAGAATGATTTCAGTTACAAACTCAACCTCAAAATCCATTTTCCTAATGACAAAGCTAGCTGTTCTTGCGAGTTTACCACATTAGCAGTGATTATACCTAAACCCTCTTTCGATTCGTCCCCAAAACCCTGGTCAGTAGGTTCTATTATTCTTTCACAGATAAGGAAACTAAGGCAAAGAACTACTCTGGCAGTCTGCTCCAGAACCACCGTGCTCTCTCCCTCCTGCACTTGTACCAAAGATGACCTGGTTTCCCTTCCCACAAGGGCCACAAAAGTTCACTGTGCTTGTTGATGCTGCTTTTATGATGGAAAAGCAGGTTCTCCAGTATTTGGCAGAAAGCACCACCTAGCAGCCTATGGCGTTAAGGTGCTAACTTGGTCTTGGTGAACGGAAGAAGGCTGTCCTCCTCCGAAGGAAACCATCACGCGTCCTGGTATCCCAGTTACCCTGGCTGCATCTACTAGCACCTAAGCTTACTGCAAAGAGCGTCTCTTAGTTCTAATATTCTAGTTCTATGAGAATAAATGCACATCCTACTCATAAACGTTCCTGAGTTTATCATTTTAAACGTCCTTAAACATTACTTATTTTTTTTTATCGTGCAAGCAGGGGAGGGGCAGAGAGAGAATGTGAAGTGGGCTCTGAGCTGTCAGCACAGAGCCTGATGCGGGGCTCAAACTCACAAAGCCCAAGATCATGACCTGAGCCCAAGTTGGACGCTCAACCGACCGAGCCACCCAGGTGCCCCTAATCTTGTCATTTTAGTCGTAGGTTTCTTCCTGGCTTTTCAGGCACAAAGCTCTGGGTTCTTTCCCCCGTCTCCTCTCCCCAAAAATGAGGCCCCTCTCATTTTATGGGTGAACACAGCAAACGTGAGCCATGAACATTCAGCACACTTAAAACAGACATTCACTGCCCCCCACGTCCAAATACCTAATGAGATCATTCGCTCTCCTCAGTGTGCCCTAACCCCAACCCTCACCTGGTGACCCCGGATGGTGCGCAGGGAGAACATGCCAGTCTCCCCCTCATCTGCAATAGAAACCCCAGGAAGGTCCATCTTCAGCTCCACACGCTCCCGCTGTTTTCTCTGCTCACGCAGCAGCTTCTTTTTCTTCCTGAGGGGACGGACAATTGAGGAATCCTGCCTGCCCAGCTCTAAAGGTTCCCCATCTGTGCCTTCACCCCCTCCTCCAGCTTCACACACCGAGGCGCTCCGCAGTGGGGCTCCCCAAACGCCTCCCCACTCCCCTCACCTCTTTAATTCCGCCACCTCCTGGGCCTTCATCTCCGCCAGGGTCCGGTCAAGTTGCTCCTCCTCTTCTTCCTCCTTCGAGGGCTGCCGCACAGTCCCGGCTGTTGACTCTTCATCAGCCTCCGCCTCTTCCTCTCCCGAGCTGAGACTGACCACGGGGTCCAAGCGCTTATTTTCTCAACACACTTCCCCACCAACTTTGCTTATTTTCTCAACATGCTTCCCCACCAACACACAGTCAACACCTACCCTGGTCTAATTCCCTCCTCACCTGATGTCCATTGCCTTCGCCTGCTCTTTCAGCTTCTTGGCCACGTGCCGCCGAAGCTTCGTTCTCCAGTTCAGTAGGGACCTGCCCCAGAAATACCGTTACTGACCCTGCCGTTTCCCTCTTCGTCCCTGCCCCCTTTTTAGCCCCGCCCTCCCAATCTCTAGCACAGCAGCATCCTGTTCCCAGAAATCCGATGCTTGCTGAATTGCTCAAATGCCTTGAGGAAGAAACCGCTGCTGCGTCTTCAAAGGCCTTTCCCTGCCTTTGGGGCTCCTGGCACCTATGCCCGCCCCTACCACACACCTAAGTTCCTTGCGCCCTAGCACTTTGATGTCCTGACAGCAGGCCCGCACATCCTCAGTGGTGGCTGGATGCTGTGCCAACTCTTCATCATCTAGCAAGATCTGTTTGGGAGTAAGGAAAGGAATCGGGAGATTTGGGGCTCACGTTTCTGAGGCTTCCTTCAAATTTCCCTCAAATCTCAGGACTCACTTCGCTGGCTTTGGAGAGGAAGTCAACAGGGTTGGCAGCTCGGAGAAAGTCGGTGACTGAAGTTCGGTGATAAAGGGTGAGGTCGCCCTCAGCATAGCCTTCAGCCTTAGGGAGGGAAATAAAGAAAGTTAAAAAGGCCCTTCTAAGCTGTCTATAAGAACCACCAGGCCCAACCTCCCCTGAGTTCCAGAACCTGAGAGTGGTCCCATTCCCCAATCACACCTTTGGCTTCTTCTTAGTCACCAATTCGGTAACAGTCTTGGCCTGAACTTCAATCTCCTTGAAGGCAAATTTGGGGTCAAAGAATTTACTGTCAACCTTGTCAGGAGCCAGGAATCCTAAGACGATACGATATATAAGCAAGTGTGCTTTGGCAGCTAAGAAACCGAGTCACGAGAACAAAAATGCGATGCCCACCCTGGCAGACTACAAAGATCTCCGCAGATTCATGGCGGGAGGCTTGGGGCTTAGTGGCCTGGACACGGCGAAAGAGCTGCTGGAAGATCCACAGTAGGGGCTGATAGTCACGAGAGCGAAAAACCTTTGTGATAAAGCAGCCACCGCGGGCCAGAAAATCACAAGCCAAACGCAGAGCCATCAGTGTCAAGTGGGCTGTGGGAAAGAGACAATTAGCTGAGGACCTCTGCAGCCTGAGAGGGCTTG
This sequence comes from Acinonyx jubatus, assembly GCF_027475565.1. Taxonomy (NCBI): domain Eukaryota; kingdom Metazoa; phylum Chordata; class Mammalia; order Carnivora; family Felidae; genus Acinonyx; species Acinonyx jubatus. The sequence continues at coordinate 45,229,100 of NC_069397.1, forward strand.
CCCACCTCCACTCTCCTCTCCAGGCCCCCCACTCTTGGCACCTTGTGAATAAGCATCGTGGACCCAGCTAGCCCCAACGTTGGGGGCCCCATCATTGAGCACAACATCAACTTTCCAGGTCTTCAGCTCCTTCTTCAGGGCCTACAGAGAAGAAGAGGGACTAGAGCAACAGGAACACAGAAATGGCTATGAACGGGGTCTCTGGTCCAGTGATTTGTCTACCCAGTCACTTGCTGAATGCCCACAATGGGCCCAATACTGTGCCAAGCATAGGACACACAATGATAAAAATGTATAATAGTAACATAACAACAACACATCTTCAAGGGAGTTACATTCTACTAGGAAGCCTACTGGAAGAGATTTCAATGATATCTCTGCACTTCCAATTCTAAACACCTCATTCCTGATTAAAATAAAACCTGCAGTGGAGACTAACCATATCACGAGCCTTGTCACACAGAATGTGCAGACACTGCTCAAGGCATGTTACAAAGAAAAAAGCTTGCGTTCAGGGGATCTGGGTAGTGAGAAGTCAGATGTGGCTACGTGCATGTAAACCAGAGACAGAGAGAGACAGAGAGATTCCTATTACCTGCCTACAGCGTTCTGTTGTGATGTCCTCCTGGAGTGTCACCACATTGGGAAGAGGCTTGATTGGAACCAGGTCCACTCCTGGAAGAAATCAGGTCAGAGAATTCCAAAAGCCTGCCTCAAGCAGGAAGAAAGAAAACAGAGAACACAATCAGTATCTCACACTCCCACCCCTTTAAACCCTCAGGAGGGCCACCTGTTACTCACCCACAATAAGGCTGGATACAGGCATAAACTTAGCAGCCACCTGCAACCTATTAAAGAATAATAATGATTGGGGCGCCTGGGTGGCGCAGTCGGTTAAGCGTCCGACTTCAGCTCAGGTCATGATCTTGCGGTCCGTGAGTTCGAGCCCCGCGTCAGGCTCTGGGCTGATGGCTCGGAGCCTGGAGCCTGCTTCCGATTCTGTGTCTCCTTCTCTCTCTGCCCCTCCCCCCTTCATTCTCTGTCTCTGTCTCAAAAATAAATAAATGTTAAAAAAAATTCAATAAAAAAAAGAATAATAACGATTAAAATAATCCAAGACCGTTCCTTTTCCTCTCTTGACAATGTGAACTCTCACCATGTGTATTAGAACCGCTATCAGGTGCACTGGCCAGAACACGTAAAATACACGTTTCAAACCTCTTCTCTGCGACCTACGTCTACAATAGAGAAGTTTGAGGCTGATATCGTTACCGCATTCCTCCCTCCCCCAATGCAACTCTCAGTCATTCAAGGCCGGAAACCAAGGAACAGCCATGAAGAGCCACAGGTACCGGCTGTTACTCACCATCCCCCTGGCGCAGCACACAGGTCCAGCAAGGCTCGGGCTTTCTGCAGGAACTGAAAGCGGCGATTTAACTGGATCAGCTTGAAAGCAGAGCGGGAGCGGTAACCTGGGGGCACCGACAAAACGTTAAACTCGGCGGGGCGTTTTCCCAGGAGTTCTGCGGTCTCACAACCCACCACCCGGTCTTCTAAATTCAAACTCAATATTCGGAAAGGGGCGAATCGAAAAGGTCATTCGTTCGCTCCCTCCCTTGGTGGCAACGGCGCGGGCCTTGACTCACCAGTCTCCTTCGCCAGATGATAGAACTTGTCCTTCCGGCTCTTCCCGACTTTGCCTTTCTTGCCCATGGTGGAACGGGGTATGTGGGAGTAACGTCACTCAATCTGGAAACAAGGTAGAAATCGAAAAGCCTCTTCCCGAAGCGCTACAGTCCACTTCGGTGCGGCAAACACCTACCCCCACCACCTTTTTCACTACTCGGGTAGCGGCACACGTGGGCAGCACACGTACTTCCGCTTCCGCTTGCGTCGCTTGCGTCCCCGGCTCCAAGTGTCCGCCATTTTGAGCGTGGCCTCAAGTAGTGTAAATTGGAAGTTGGGGCCAGAGGAACAGATTAGCTGAATTAAAACTGAGTTCCTAGGGAGCAAAATTTAGGAATTCTGTGGCCTCTTCATCCCTTTCCAAAGCGCCTGACCTTGCGTAGCCACCTTCCCATCATGGCCTCTGTTTTTGTAAACTTCTCGCCGCACAACCCGCCCATTGACCCGGAACTCTTCTCTGCCAGGGTTGTCGGGCCCCTAACCCCTGTTTCTGCGCCTGCGCGCCAAGGCGGCTCAGATGCCGGCCGTCTCTGCGGGAGAGGGAAGATGGCGCTTGACGGACCGGAGCAGGTATGGCGGCTGCGGCGGCCGGGCGGGGACTGGGGGCTCGATGCGAAGAAGGCGTGATCCGAGGTGGACTGCCAGCTGGGGGCAAGAGGGTCGGGTGAGTCGGGGTTGGGCGGACCAATCCAGAGGGGGCCCTGCCTGGGACTGGATCTGCTGTGTCAGTGCCGCCCCCGGCGGGTAAGGGCCAGGAGAGGAAGACAAGACCCCGTGGAAGCCAGAGTGGGTGAGGGGAAGGGTGGGAACGGAAACCGGCCCGTCCGCGAGTCGCAGGAGGCAGGGCCCCCGATCCTCCTGGTGACTCCGCTTGTAAGTAATGATACCTCGGGTTTCTATAGCGCTTGATTCGTTACAAAGCACTCCCGTGTATGTTGTCTCTTGATCCTCCTGAAAGTCTTATGAGGTAGGCGGCATTCTTATTCTGCTTTTAGTTTAGTCATGGGGAGTGGAGGGTTCTAAAGAGATGGACTGAGAAATTCGAACCCAAATCATTCCTCCAAAGTCCGGGCTGGAAATGGGATTTTCCCTTGGATTTTTGGCCTTTTTAATAATTACACTGTGTCTTCAGATGGAGCTGGAAGAGGGAAAAGCAGGCAGTGGACTCCGCCAATATTATCTGTCCAAGATTGAAGAATTGCAGGTGAGGACGGACTCCAGAGGTCCAGAGGCATCCCCCTTCTAGGTAGAAAGGGGATGAAGGATTGATGGAGCATGTGTCTACCAATCCATATTATTCCCCTGGGGGCGCAGTGGAAGAAATAACTAGTCAACCATAACAAGTATACAAGTTGTCTCTGGTTTCTCTTCACTCTCACCCCTTTGAAAGTAATCAATATTCAGTTTATTATACATCGTGAAGAGTCAAATTTTAACCTAAAAGGTTCCTTTTAGCCAAAGATCGTTCTTTTTAGAAGAAGCCTGAACGAGTGGGTTTCTTATATAAGAGAAGACATAAGCTCAGGAAAGATTTAGCACACTGGGGTTGGGGCAGGGTGAGAGGAGGAGGGCAGACAATTGCCCAGTCTGTATAATGCTGATTCCATGGGACTGAATGAAAATTGGGCAACCCAGAGCTCTAGCCTACAGATGGAGCAAGAACTACAGCAATAAGGAAAATATTGAAGGAAAATGTTGAAGGACAACCACAAGGACAATTTCTGAACTCTTGGTACTTTTGCAGCTATCAGGTTTATCATTTTTGAAGTGCTTTTACAGGTGATTTCGTTTGTTCTTCATGATGGTCCTGAAAAGAGGCAGGATAGGTGATGTTATCCATGTGTACTTACAGTTTGGTAACAGACCTTTTAAATGGCTTTCCTTAGCCTTATCTACCTATTGGCAGCAGTGGGGTTAGAATTTAGCCTTCTGACCCAATGATCTTTTCACTCTACCATGTTATTGACCCATGAGAAATTAACTATGACAGCCAGCTGTAACATTTCTCCATTAGGGCTTATTATTCCTGGACCAGCATTAGGACAGCTAGCCTGTTTTGAGGCCTGCCCTTGGTCCCAGGGGGGAATCTTGGAAGAAAGGATAGCGTTATTAGGATCATGTTAGACAATCTGTAACGTTCAGGTGCCTTGTACTCTTCTGTCACTCTGCTCATACTAGCCTTGAGGATCTTGGCCAAGAGTTGAATCTTCTAATATTTTCTGTTCTATGTTTCTTATCCTCCACAGCTGATTGTGAATGACAAGAGCCAGAATCTCCGGAGGCTGCAGGCACAGAGGAATGAGCTCAATGCGAAAGGTGAGGAGGAAAAGATGGGAAGACTATATGGGCATTTTGTCCGAGGTCTGATTGTTCAGATTTCCCTAAATTGAGACTTCACATTTGGTGCTTATTGTTTTCTCCTAGAGTCCAAGGTCGTGCTTTGCACTGTCATATGGTTGTTCATGCGCATGCCTCTCCTGAGCTCCATTGTAACTCCCTTGAAGACCTAAGTTTTGACTTTCTTTTTGTGGTCTTTCTTCCAAAACTTTAAAATGGTGCTTAATTCACGCATCCTGAGTTGACTCATGGGAGAGGGGACACCAAAGCAGCTGAGTGACCCCTGACTCTTTCCCATCCAGTTCGCCTACTGCGGGAAGAGCTACAGCTGCTGCAGGAACAGGGCTCCTATGTAGGGGAAGTAGTCCGGGCCATGGATAAGAAGAAAGTGTTGGTTAAGGTAAAGGCACCATGGCCCCCAGGAAGCAGCCCAATGCCCAGGGCGTTCCCATACCTTTGTGTGTAGCCTTGCCGGGACACCGGTTACTGTTCTTTTAGGACTCCTAGGTCTTCCTGGGCAAGGTGGGTGGTTTAGTGGCCGTCAGGAAAGGTCACGAGCCCTCGTTTCTTTAGGTGCATCCCGAAGGCAAGTTTGTCGTAGATGTGGACAAGAACATCGACATCAACGATGTGAGTGTGGCGTGTGGGGGTTTGGGGTCAGCTCTCCCCACAACACTTGCTGACGTCTCTCCTCCCGCCCAGGTGACACCCAATTGCCGAGTCGCTCTAAGAAACGACAGCTACACTCTGCACAAGATATTGCCCAACAAGGTAGACCCCCTGGTGTCACTGATGATGGTGGAGAAAGTGCCAGATTCAACCTATGAGATGATCGGTGGACTGGACAAGCAGATAAAGGAGATCAAAGAAGTGATCGAGCTGCCTGTCAAGCATCCTGAGCTCTTTGAAGCGCTGGGCATTGCACAGCCCAAGGTGAGAAGCAAGGCTTCTGTGGGAGGGCCCTGCTGTTACTGTTCGTCCTGTCCCGGCCAGAGTGAGCACAGGGCTCAGGACAGACTGGACCCCGCTTAAGCTGGCCCTCCCTGTGGAAGAGGGGCTGGGGGAGAGGGCTGCCACAGCAGCACTGAGGTGGTTCAGAAAGAAGCTTTATGAGGGACCTTGGCATTTGGTACTTACGCTCCTAGCATCTAGTGTGAGACCTAGCCCAGAGCGAGCGCTCAGGAAATGTTCACGGAGTGTGGTGTGGGGGCTGGCTTCTGCCCTGAGTTCTCCCGTTTCTCTCTAGGGGGTGCTGCTATATGGGCCCCCAGGCACTGGGAAGACACTGTTGGCCCGGGCTGTGGCTCATCATACAGACTGTACCTTTATTCGTGTCTCTGGCTCTGAATTGGTACAGAAATTCATCGGGGAAGGTAACTGACTAGACACCTGAAAACGAAGAAGCGAGTGGGGGGAAGTGAGGGTAGGGAACTCATTGCCTCCTTAACGCCCACCTGGCCTCTGCACAGGGGCAAGAATGGTGAGGGAGCTGTTTGTCATGGCACGAGAACATGCTCCTTCTATCATCTTCATGGATGAAATCGACTCCATTGGCTCCTCACGGCTGGAGGGGGGTTCCGGAGGGGACAGTGAGGTGCAGCGCACAATGCTGGAGCTGCTCAACCAGCTGGATGGCTTTGAGGCCACCAAGAATATCAAGGTGAGGTGGTGTCCAAGGAAAGGCCCTGGGTGAGGTGAGCCGGAGGAAGGGCTCGGTTGATGCCACCACGCCGCTTTCTCCACTCAGGTTATCATGGCTACTAACAGGATTGACATCCTGGACTCGGCGCTGCTCCGCCCTGGGCGCATCGACAGGAAAATTGAATTCCCACCCCCCAATGAGGAGGTTTGTGACGGGCAGCACCGGGAGCGGCTCCGGCTGTGGGGGGGGAGGCCACAGGGCTCAGCCTTTTCCTCTCTCTTCTCTAGGCCCGGCTGGACATTTTGAAGATTCATTCTCGGAAAATGAACCTGACCCGGGGGATCAACCTGCGGAAGATTGCTGAGCTCATGCCTGGAGCGTCAGGGGCTGAAGTAAAGGTAATCGGAGAGCCCGAGTTGAAAGGGGCAGAGCCAGAAAGGTCCGAGTTCGAGGGCATACGGCAACAGTGCCTGGCTTCCTTTCTCTGCTCAGGGCGTGTGCACCGAAGCTGGCATGTATGCCCTGCGGGAGCGGCGAGTCCACGTCACGCAGGAGGACTTTGAGATGGCAGTGGCCAAGGTACAGGCCCCTACCTTCCGGCCTTTGTGGACGGGGTCTCTGGAGCAGTGGGAAGAGAGCGTGTGTCGGCTCAGTTTGTAACCTAATGCCTTCTCCCTCCAGGTCATGCAGAAGGACAGCGAGAAAAACATGTCTATCAAGAAGCTATGGAAGTGAAGCGGTGGTCTTTTGTGTGGCTCCTTCAAATAAAGCTCTGCAGGACAAGCTCTTAAGGACTTCGGTCTGTTAATGCGTGGCCACACCGTTCAATGACCAAGTCTGGGTATCACCGATAAACAAGGATTTATTTGGAAATTTCCAAACCTGCCAGAAGTGGCGCCTGCCAAGCCCTGGGGTCCGCCCTCCCTACCGAGTTCCAAAGGGCAACAACGGTTCTCCCCACCTCCCCCTCCACCGCTCACGCACACCCGTACCTCAGGCCATGCCAGAGAACTGGAGTCCCCTCCAAGGAGGCTCTACCACCCTGGGCCCAAGAGCTGGGGTGGCCGCCCTCTGGCATCCCAGGAGATGATGGCGGCCAGAGCCGCTTGCATAGATTGAGGAAAGAAGATAAGGAAGGAGGCACCAAACAGGGCTCCCTGAAAACCCCAACTTACCCCTGTACAAAAAAAGTGGCTCCCGCATAGAAAAACCTGCTTCCCAAATAGTGCAAATACCCAAAGGAAAGGAAAAAACCAGCAGCAAGACTGCGCTGGTAGGAATGGCAAAGAACTTTGGTTTAGAAAGGCCAGGAAGAGTGTGAGCTGTGCCCCTCTTCCTCACCCAGCTCCTCGGAGCCAGCACTGATGCTAGCTCCGAGGGGGTCTGTAAACAAGCAAAGCTGGCGGGCCTGGTTCTGAAGTCTCCATTGCAATGTCAAACTACAGCCTCCAGCGGACCTACTTGGGCCTGCCTGCCTGCAGGGAGCAGAGGAGGCATCTGTTCTGAACCCATTTAAAGCCGAAGTGTAAAGTAAATATAAGGCTTCGGGGACCAAGCAACAAGGAATCCTATCACTACATTTACGAAACTACAGCTGGGGAACACAGGGTGACAGCAGACACCCTTCACCCCATCCTTAGCCTACGTGTCTGTGGCCCCAGAGGGTGGTCCCCTTCCAGGTGGAGGTGGAGGTGGGGGGGGGGGGTCCCTGAGCAGTTAGGTCAGGCGGATTCCCAGCACCTGTTCCAGTTCTTGCCTTCGCTGCTGCACCTGGAGAAAGGAGAGACCGGTGGCTCAGGCCTCTGCCACTTGCAGCCTCAAGAGGGCACACAGGGCAGAGCCTCACCTTGGCAAAGATGTGCCTCCCCACTGCTTCCTGGGCCCAGGGCTGGTGGTAGAAAGCAGCTCGTCTCTCTTCCTCAGGATTCCCAATCACATCAGTGATGATCTGCAGAGAGCCAGGAGGAGAGCTGTATGCAGTGCCATTCCCACCCCTGCGAGCAGAAGTAGTGACGGGGAGGGGGTAAAAGTCCCCCCAGGGCTTAGCATGGGATCAACCTCCTCAGGAGGAGGACCACACCTTCAGATCTCGGCGCTGAGATCGGAGCCACTCCTGGATGAAGTCCTGAGGGTCAGTGCTAAAGCTGAGCATGAAATCCCTCTGGGTCTTCAGCTGGTTGATGGACTCAATGGTCTCATGGATCTGGAGAAAGGAGTACGTGTGTCAGACTGGTCCCCACTCTTAGCATGTCCTGTTTCCAGGCCTAACCCCAAAGGACTCAGAGCAAGATCCCTTCCCAAGGTGCTACATGTACAGAAATGTCCCCCAACACAGCCTACCCACCCTCATCTTGGGTCCCTGAGGAGGCTGGGAAGGCAGAGGGCCCACCTTGACATCAAGGGAGGCAATCTCCTGTTGATTGGTGGTGGAGGCCAGAAAATTGCTCATCTGGGCCTTGAGTGGGTCGTCTACCTCCACATCAATGTCATAACACGCTGTCTTCTTCTGGTCATTAGGGTCTACGCTGTAGGCAGGACACAGGAGGGGAGGGGTCAGCACACAGCTACGTTCATCCCACCCACCAGGGCCAAACCTGCACATGCTCAGGTAGCAAGAAACCAAACCTGCTGCTTTTCTTTGGTTTTACATCAAGCCGAAAGTAAACGGTTTTTGTTCTTAACGTATAAGGCTTTTTGTTTCTAATGTTTTATTTATTTTTGAGAGCGTGAGAAAGAGCATGTGAGCAGGGGAGGGGCAGAGAAAGAGAGGGAGACAGGATCCAAAAAGCAGGCTCTGCACCGCTGTCCGTGAATTCATGAAATCATGACCTACGCCAAAGGCGGACGCTTAACCCACTGAGCCACCCAGGCGCCCCAAGGTAAATGGCTCTTCAAAGAGCCTTCCCATTCCCCCCCCTTCCATTTACCTAATGACGTGGTTGATGACAATGGGGTCTGGATGCTGCAGCAATCCAGCCAGCTTCATGGGAATCTCCGAGAAACGAAGTCGGCCACAACTGAAGATCTAGGGAGAGTACCAAAGGCCTGGTGATGCCTTGGAGGGCACAGAGGGAAATGGGCCATCCCAGGGTCAGTGTGGAGAATGTGGCCAAGAACAAGCCCCGCAGGGAGGTGAAGCAGTGGGCAGGGCAAGGGCCACGAGACAAGGGGGTGGGGGGGATGGCCGCCAGCTCACCTGGCGAAAGTAACGGTTGCAATTGATGTACTCCCGCTCGTGCCCGTCCTGCAGCTGGTTGTGTTTGATATAAAGCCACAGGGCCTGCATGATGGCGGCCCTGGTCTGTGTGTGCACCCCTAGCAGCCTTGCCAGTCGGGGGTCCAACTTGTACTGGGGAGGCTGGAGATAGACAGAGGGGAGTCAGGGGGGTGTGGTCTTGTGAGAAACCAAAGTGGAAGGATCGGGCAGGACAGAAAGGGTTTACCACGGGAACCGGCTCTCCTCCCCCAGATGACTCCCTGGGGCCCCAGACATTTGTCACCTGATGATCCAGCATGAGCAGGAGGGTGCACTTGACGTTAAGGTCTCCAGGCCGTTTCACCTGGAAGCCATCAGTCTCCTGGGTGGTGGGCATCCGGTGCCACTGGCAGGGAGGAGGGGAGCAGACCTCATCACCAAGGGAGTGGGGCCGGAGCACACACACCTCGTCCTCTACAGGACCGACGCCACTTCTCTGCCCACCCAGCGTGTCAGCCTGTGCTCCCCACGCCCCAGGACCACTCTTACCTCCACCAGGTGGTTGTCAGGCCCGTACAGTTCCTTGTCCAGCTCAATGACGAGGCTCTTAAAGAATGAAGAAAACTTCCTCTTCTGTTTGCTAGGCTGGGGAACAGTAACGGGTGTGAGTTGGGGGTGCTGCTGACCTCTCAACCTAACCTAGGCTAAGCCCCCAAAAAAGTACTATTTCCATCCTGCATCTCAGGGTAGTGAGACTTTTGGGCCCCGAAGGAAGCAAGGAGACAGGGCAAAATGAGGCGCCGGATGCAGGGAAAGGACTCTGGGTGCACCCTGCTGGCAGCCAAAGAGGACTGAATTAGAAAGGGGTACCCCTTCTTCAAGACACTTCACTGCCACCCGCAGGATAGCTCTTGTAACCACCATACAAATCTTCAAGCTCTGGCTTGGAGCTGTGACCCAGCAATGCCCTCTCCCTCAGGCAGGACTTCACTCTTGAGCCCACACAGGCCACCTCCCCTCCAGACACCACCTCTCCCAACTCACATCATCCAGCAGTTTTCCCTCCACTCGGAGTTCCCAGGAAGCCACCTTGTCCCCTGCTGGGGTTCCCCCGGGGGTCCCTGCGTTTCCTGCATTATCACCTTCTGCTTTGCTGGGACTGAATGTATTAGAAATATAGATCCGCAGCTTTCGTTTTTGCTAAAGGGAGAAAGACAACCAGCTAGAGGTGGGCCAACACGTTGGAAAACAATGCTACCCAATCTTTGTCTGAACCCACTCGACCTCAATACTGAATGCTGTCTAGGGGCCAGGTACCTTGTTAGGTACCGGAAATCGGGAGTAGGAAATCCCAGTCCCAGACTTCAGAGAACTCACAACTACGGAGGAGAGAGAGGCACTACTGACAACTCCAACACAGTGCAATTGGTGGTGTTGACAGGTGCGCACAGGGTGCTATCGGGCAAGTTGGAAGCTTCCAGCACACATTTTACACGAAACTCAAACACTGGCCCCAAAGTATTCTGGCCTCTGGAAAGCTTTTACCACTCAGGGGATTATTCTAGATTATTATCTTTAAACCAGGGGAGTGTGTGCATGGAGGTAGGAACTACGCTTATCCATCTCTAGTCTTGCCCTGCAAACTTCTGACTGTGATCCGTAAGGTTTACATCTTAAATGACTCAGGAGGCACATACATAGATAAATGTCTGAAACAAAACATCATTAAACAATACTTTTACTACTATGGTAAGTATTATACTACTGTGAAGTATTATAATTTCTACTATTTTATATTTTGTTAAAAACAGGCTGGGCCTGGGGCACCTGGGTGGCTCAGTTGGTTAAAGCTTCTGACTTCGGCTCAGGTCATGGTCCCATAGTTGACAAGTTCAAGCCCTGGATCAGGCTGTGTGCTCATACCTCAGGGCCCGGAGCCTGCTTCGGATTCTGTGTCTCCGTCTCTCTCTGCCCCTCCCCCACTCACACTCTGTCCCTCATTTCTCTCAAAAACGAATAAAAACATTAAAAAATTAAAAAAAAAAACAAACATGCTGGCCCCACCACATTAAATTGAGTTCATGTTCCACTAATGGGCTGCATCCTGCAGTGTGAGAAATCACAGACCCATGCTTTGCAGACCCAGGCCGGAACACAACATCAGGGGGAGGCAGAGAAGTCTGGGAAGGCCCAGGACTGGCCGGGGCTGCACACACCGTCAGAGGCTTTTTGATGGCCTCTTGGATCTCCATCCGCTTTCGGGCAATGGTCTGGTCCAGCTTCCGCTCAAAAGCCAAAAGATCCATATACGCCTGAGACTCTGGGACAAGTTCCCGAATCTAGAAGAAGAGAGGAATTCATTAGTTTGTTTCAGCTGCAGCTCTGGCTCCTTGCTCGGCTATCCCAGAGTTGGGGGAACCTGACTGTACCCGCAGCCTGCCAGCCACTGGGTAAGGCCTCCTAGGCCCCCACCCAACATACTCACTCGCTGAGGTAGAACCTTATCTGCCATCTTCCTCCTCTTTAACCTGGGGAGGACAGAAACCCATTTAAGGGGTCAATGGTCCAAAACACCTCCCCCTCCCTTCCCCCTCCAGTCCCTAGGACCCTCCCCCAGAAGAACCAGGAGTCTCCCTCAGTCATTAGAGCGCTTAGGACAGAAGGAACTGCTCTGTTACCACCAGAGCTGTGCCAGGCAGAGCAGGGGAAACAAGATGGTCTTACCCCCGGCGCTGGGCCGGCATTGGATGCTGGGCCTGGGGCACCAGCAGGCGTTTTCGGAACGGGTCCATCATGGTGGGTGGCATGCCAGGTCGAAGTGGAGCAGCTGTGCCAAATGGGGAGCCGGCAGGGGGCCCCACCTGCAAGCCAGCCATGGGCATCCGGCTCCCTGGTGACATACCGGGCCGCTGGAAGAAGCAAGCCAATGGGGGTGCATAGGTCAGCGGCAGAGCCCCACGGGGCCCATAGCCCATTCCCTCCATCCCTCTCCTGGGCTGGGTCTGGCCCTGAGCAGCACACCGCAGAGCCCCGCTTGGAGGACCAGGAACAAAGGGGAGCAGGTGCCCAAGAGCAGAAATGTAAACCACACCTGCCCCGCCCCCTTCAACCACCCTGGCGTCAGTGCCAGCAAATGAGGCCTGCCAGAGTCTGGGGTGGGCAGGAGAGTCCTGCCTGCGAGGGAAGGGCCCGCAGGAGTGTTTTGGGGCCCACTGCCACCTTCCAGCCCGAGCGCACGACGCCCTGCTCCCTGGAACCAGCCGGCTCTAAGACACTCCCGACACCATCGCATGATCCCACCAAGCACTCCTATCTACTTCCTTCCCCAGCTGGAGACAGAAGCATGGCCTGGGGGCAGTGTCACAGCCAGGTGGAAGGGTGCAGTGTGATATGAGCAGGCAAGGCCCCAACATCCATCTCCTGGCACCAGCCTAGTGGTGTGACTAAAGGGAGGAAGACAGTCCAATGGGCTGGCGAGCCTATCAGGCAGGGGCACCCTAGGTGAGCAAGCCACAACAGGATGGGCCGGAGCATGTCCCAACCGGTACGGGTGGCCTCGGGTACGGTACAGAGACCATCTGGTCACCATATGGCCCCTATTCACAACCCAGAACTGGACCCTTCTCTCCACCTCCCTACTGCCCTGTTCCCTACCCCTATGCCGAGAGACCCCAAGAGGAAAGCTGTGGCTCCTGTGTGGCCTATCAGAGAGCGGCTGGCACCCGGGCTCTGTCCGAGGTCCGTGCACCACCTGGCGGCTGGGGCTGTTGGGTGCTTAACTCAGCCCTCACGATCCCAAACTGGAGAACGGAGGGAAGATTATGCAAGATCAGTCATAGGGTCACCAGGAGCCCGGGTTACAGAAACGGCTTCTGTAGAAGTCTGCAGAAGGATTTCCCACTGAGGTCCAGCTCCCCAACATTTCTGAGAGTAACCCTGGCCCCCCCCCCCCCCCCCCCCGCCTCCCCCTCCATAGCTGCTGCCTGCAAGGCCTGTTTGGCAGCTCTGCTTTGCACACACTGTCCCTGGCAGCTTCACAGGGCTGGCCCCAGGGCCCAGATTATGCAACCAGCACAACTACCCCACCAAGCCAGGCTAGGTGGGGACTTGCACCAAATCAGAGAACCTCCTACCCCCAGCCCGGTATCATGGAGATGAGAATTTTCCCCCCACTTTTTCATCTAGCGCCAAACTCATGTTCTCAGCACAGAGGGTCAGACTCCTGACCAGAGGGAGAGATGAAGAAAAGTGACCCAGAGATGTAGGGAAGGGCAAAGGGGGAGTAGGGTGGGAAAAGCCCTCTGGGGGATGGAGTTGAACGTGGGGGACTCTGGGCTTCAGGAGGCCTGCGTGAAGAGATTTGTCCAAGCTGCTGAAAGGCAAAGGACAGCCTGTTTCTCGGCCTTAATGAGCCATGGCCAGAGATTACAGGAAACAAACTCAGTGTGGCCACAGCTGTAAACCCAGGCTCCAGACACGCTAGACATATTTTCCCCACCCTGAACATGAGCCAGAGAGCAAGAACAGCTGGAGCAGTGGGACCTGCACAGAGTGAGACAGGGCCCTGAGGTCCCCAAGAAGCCACTCACTAGGACTTTCACAAAACCTCCTCGGCACCACCCATCCCTCCTAGGCAGGTGCTCTTGTAGCAGGAAGTCCCCAGTCAAGGCTGCAGGGGCAGGGCCTGGAATAGGCCCCTCCCAGACATCTGCTCCAAACTTCCCAGGCGCAGGGCCCCCAGCTCACCCCAGGCCCCAGGCTTCTCCCAAGAGGGAGAAGAGGCCCAGGGGAAGGTTGCTTAGTCCCAGCTTAGTCTTGCCAAGCTCCACACCTGCTCTTTGAAGCACCAGTAACTCCTCTTCAAAATAAAAACCCCAAGAGTTTAAAAAAAAAAAAAAAAAAATACAAAGCCCAGGTCAGGCCTCTCAGGCTCTATAAGTCCCTCGCCTGCAGTTGAGCGAGGTAGGCCTGGCTCAGTGCCCTGAACCTCGGAAGTGTGCAACAACGTCCTCTCCCTAGCCCAGCAGCAGCCCACGACCTAAGTGTGATTCTACCTCCACCACCCAGGACAGCAGCGGCGCGTGGCTGGGCCTGGTGCTGCTGTCTCCAGAGAGCACACACACAGCCCTGCCTCAAAGCCTGTGGCCCTGGCGCTCCTGGTGGCCGGGCCTAGGAGAAGAGAACATACCCCTCCCTAACTAGAAAATATTTTGAACTCTGGAGTGAACCCAACAATCTGTGTTTCTTTGGGTTTTGTTTTTCCTTAAGCTCCTCTGTTGAGTATGATCCACAGCTAGAACTCCTTCCACTGTGTGGAGGGAGATGGGTCGTCACTTCCCTTCTTTCATTGGCTCCCCTACTTGCCCAACTTGGGCCCTGAAACCCTTGCTCTTCTAGCTCACCCCATGTGCTCTGACAGGAACCCCTTTGCTCCTGAGATCTCAAGTCCCATCTCCTGATGTCACACAACTGGACTTGGAAAGAGGCCAAGCAAGATCTTCCTCAAACTTAGCCAGAGTGAACTGGGTCCTCCCTCTCCCTTTCTACCTCTAATGCCCCTCCCCAGAAGAAGAGGAGGCAATGAAAAGCTGGTGGGCTAGAAAGCCTGGGGAAGCAGAAGCTCAGTGCCTTCCCCTTGGTTCCCAACCCTAGCAGCCTGGGACTACCCAGCCAGCCAGCCAGCCAAACCTTGCCACTGGCCCTAGTCCACTCCCTACGTATGGTTGTGGAATTCATTTTCTCAGGGGCATTCCACAGGCCACAGTGCCCATGGGTTTCCAGCAAAGGAAATGGAGAGGCTCCTATCTGTTCCTTAGATCCTTCTCAGGCCAAAGGCCCACAAGGAGGCTCCAAGGCCAGCCCTCAGCTAGGTAGCCCAGGGGCTGGAATGGAATGACTGATGCAGGGACCCCTCAGCAACACCTTGGAGCCGTGAATCCCCATGTGGGAAAGCAAGATGGGAGTGGTTGGGACCAGGTCTATCTCTGTCAATACCCAGACCCTTTTTCTTTACAGGGAGGAGTGAGAATGAGGAGTTAGAGGGAAAAATCACTCCTCAGTTAAGAATCTCTTTAGAAAGTGAGGGCCCAAGGCTCATGGGTAGGGGAGGAATGCATATCCTACTCCATGAGGATCCATTTTTGGAGGCTCTACCTGGAGATAACAGAGTAAGCCCCAGCTTCCTTGGGAGATTAGCAAAGAAGCCAGTGCCAAATGCTGGGGCACACAGGTTGGGTGGAATATAGCCATGTCAGAACTTAAAGTCTAAATAAAAGTGGAGAGGGAGTGGGGAAAAGGACAGGCACAATTCCTAAGCATTCTGGGGTAACCAGAAACAATGCACTTGGCGGGGACTGATGAGCAGGATCCTCATACTGTATGAGTTCCTCATACACTGACCCTAAGGATGAAGTCTCTGCTTCTCAATGGCCTTTGAAGCTGCAACCTGAGAAGCTCTCTCTTTGAAGCCAAACTCCAAAGGAGTCAGGACAGAACTCTTTGAACAACTCTCACAGGCTCCTCCAGCCCCAGACCATCAGGGCTCAGTGGAGCCTCTCTGCTCCTGCAGACTAATCAACTCCTGGACACTATGACACCAGGCAGGAAGCCAAAAAGAGAGTCTGCCCAGAATGGGCTGGGTTTTCCGCCTTCCTCAGGCCCCGCCACCACCATCTGTGGTCGAACCCAGAACCATCCCATGCAAGGGCTCCTGGGCCTGACCAGTAGACCCTGCCTGGCATAGATTGGAATCCTCTTCCTCTATCTTCTACCTCCCATGCCTGGGAAGCCAGGCCCTTCTTCCTCCTCATCAGCAGCTGGGAACCATCTCAGACTCGCTAGAACTCTGCCAGTTCCCAACTAGAAAAAAAAACAAAACAGCGCAGACTTGGAGTGGGACCAAGGCCAATGCAGGGTAACCCTGGTTTCTCAGTGAGGGCCCTTTTGCAAAACTTTCTCAGCACTTCCCAGAACCCCCTACCCTAGGATCTACACTAGCATTCTCAACCCAGTCGCCTACAACTCACTTGCTCCAACTCCTCCATCTCTCAGTTACTCAGAATCCCGGTTCCAAGAAAGCCTCCAGGCCCTTCCAACCGCTTCAAACCCTCCACCCCAGAATCGTTCTTACCCTCTCCCCCAACTGCCCCACCACCCGGCCTTGCCCTCCTCCCAGTCCCGTGCACTCCGCACGCTGGGCCCCTGTGCCCTCTGTCCGTCGGCTGCCCCGGGGCCCTCACTCGAGGCCCCAGTAGCTCCATGCCCCGGGCGTGCTCGCGGCGCCGCCTGCCCATCCGCGCTCCTCACCTGGTACTGCGCTGCGGGGCCCGCGGGGCCCATGGGGCGGAAGGCGGCGGCCCCGGGACCCCCCACACCTCCAGCCGGTCCTGGCCCCCTGAGCGCCGGTCCGGGCAGCATGCCGGGTCCCGCTGGCGGAGGCGGCGCCCCCAGAGCCGCGGCAACTGCGCCGCCGCCAGGACTCAGCGGAGGCAGCGGGAACCCGCCCGCGACACGGCCCGACATCGCTCCGTCCCGTCCGGCGGTGTCGCGATCCGGGCTCCGGGCTCCGTGTCGAGTCCGCTCCGCGATCCGTGATCCGGGACTTTCCGATCTAAATTCCGGGTTCTGGGGTTTGTTGATCCGGGTTCCGGGATTTCCTAGTCCAAGACCTCGAGTTCCCCACAGACCCGGTTTGGGGCAGGGCCGATCCTGATTCCGGTCCTGCCCGGGGAATTCCGGATCCGGGATCTGCTGCAGGCCCGCCTGCCGCCCGCGGCCTCCGGAGGTTTGGCCGACAGAGTCCAGTTACCCAGAGGCGGCAACTAACTCCCTGCCCCGCCCAAACAAGCCCAGCGCTAGGCCCCACCTATACCCAGCGGCCCAATGCCAGGATGCCTCCTCAAATCCCGCCCATCGCGAGACCCGCCCCTGACGGGCACCGCCCCTAACCGTCAGCCCCCAGAGCCACGCCCACACCCCTTGGACCAGCCCTTGGCCGGAGAGGCGGGGGCGAAAAGCTGCGCAGGAAGCGCTGTGCAAGGCGCGGGGTCAGGGGTCGAAGGTCACTTAGGGCTTCAACAGAGAATGGGTAGTTGCTGAGAGCTCCCAGGTGTAGCCGACTCCCCGAGATACCTAGTTACACTCTCTGAAAATAGTTTTCTCGAGTCGCCTTCCTACATTTTCAGCATTAAAGACAACACAGAGCTGTTCTCTGGGGCAGAAGAGCCTCCAACTTTTGACTTTGTTTAAAAGCCCATCCTGGTGGCTCAGAGCTGCCAAGGGATACCAGCTGCCCCAGACCCGATCCAGCTGTGTGAAGGGTTGACTTGGCCAAGATCCGAGTTCTTTTTGCATATTTTTAACGTGCTCTGCCTCACTTTAAGGAAGCCTAGTACTTTACTCCACAGGAAATGTTTCTAGTGGGTGGAAATTTGCATTATGAGAAACCTCCCTGTAGTTAAATAAGGTTTTTTTCTCCAGGATTTATAGTACTTAATTGAAAAAAATGCAATACCTTTTCAGAAGCCACTGTCCTGTATCATAAAGTATTCAAAATAAAGTGCTTCAGCTGTGTCAGACAGCCTACCTTCTGGTCGTCTGGGATTTTCTCCCCATGATCTAGACCAGTGCTTCTTAAACTTCAATGAGCAAAAGAAACATCTGGGGCTCTTGTTCAAAATGCAGATGATGATTCAGTACGTTTGGGGTCTGAGACAGGGCTTAAGCTTCAGCATTTCTAACAAGCTCCAAAAGCAATGCTGTTGCTACTCAGACAACAGTTTTGAGCAGCCAAGATAGATTTTCACTATATAAATTCTCTGCTTTGTTTTCACCCCTAACAAAGTCTTGCACCATAGTACCCAGATCCTCTTCATAGTACAGTTCTCCACCCTTTTTAGAAATCAGTTCTGCTCACCTGTACTTGCTGGTGTCTTTCCTCCAGTGATGAACCCTACTTTGCTGTTGCTTTCCTGCCTCTGGGTCTTCTCAGAGATCATGCTCCTCCTTCCGCCTTTGGGTTCACTGCCAGTCTCAGAACAGGCCACTGAAATTGTTACAGTCATTGAATCAGGGCCCCTCTCCACCCCTGTAAAGTGCGTAAAGAATTCATGATAATGTAATTAGTACCCATTTCAAGACTTTCAAGCTTGTTCCAAGGAGTCTGAGGGAGCAGTAGGGGCAAATCCCCTGGGGAGCTATTCTAAACTATCCCTTCTAGCCACCCCCACTAAACAACACACGTACACAATCCAATGGCTTCCAGTATTATATTTTAAGAATAAGGTTCCCAGGGGTGACTGGGTGGCTCAGTCAGTTAAGCAACAGACTTCAGCTTAGGCATTATCTCTTGGCTCAAGAGTTCGAGCCCTGCATCAGGCTCTGCATTAAGGGTGTGGAGCCTGCTTAGAATTCTCCCTCCCTCCCTCCCTCCCTCTCTCTCTCTCTCTCTCTCTCTCTCTCTCCCCCCTCCCCCCCCCCGCCCTCTCTCTGCCCCTTTCCCATGCACACTTGCATGCTCTCTCTTTCAAAATAAACTTAAAAAAATAAGCCTCCCAGTATTATACACCTGAAACTAATAGAACACTGTATGTTAATTATACTGGAATTTAAATTTACAGAAAAATAATAGAATAAGCCTGCCAAGTAATTCTGATACAACCTGCCTTGTAGAGAACCTTTACACTAGAAAACAGACAAGCTAATAAGTGCATTTAAAAAAGAGATAAGGGGCAGCTGCCTGGCTTAGTCAGTAGAGCATACGACTCTCGATCTTGGGTCATGAGTTCGAGCCCTGTACTGGGTGTAAAGATAACTTAAAAAATAAAATCGGAGAGTAGAGCACAATCGGTGGCTCAGTGGGTTGAGCATCCAACTCTTGATTTTGGCTTGGGTCATGATCCAGGGTCATGGGATCCTTACTGAGTGTGGAGCCTGCTTGGGCTAGTCTCTCTCTCTCTCTCTCTCTCTCTCTCTCTCTCTCTCTCTCTCTCAAAAAAAAAAAAAAAATCTTTTAATGGGGGCACCTGGGTGGCTCAGTCAGTTAAGCATCCAACTTCAGCTCAGGTCATGATCCCATGGTTTGTGAGTTCCAGCCCCACGTCAGGCTCTGTGCTGACAGCTCAGAGCCTAGAGCCTACTACGGATTCTGTGTCTCCCTCTCTCTCTCTGCCCCTCCCCCGTTCTCTTCCTCCCTCCCTCTCTCTCTCAAAAATAAACATTAAAAATTTAAAAAAATCTTTTAATGTTTTTATTTATTTTTGAGAGAGAGGAGAGCATGAGTGGGGCAGGGGCAGAGAGACAGGGGGTCAGAGGATCAGAAGCAGACTCTACGCTGACAGCAGAGACCCCAATGCAGGGCTCAAACTCCCCAACCGTGAGATCATGACCTGAGCTGAAGTCAGACACTTAACCGACTGAGCCACCCAGGTATCCCTCTCTCCCTAAAAATTTTAGAAAGAAAAAAAATAAAATCTTGGGGCACCTGGGTGGCTCAGGCGATTAAGCATCCAACTCTTGATTTCGGTGCAGGTCATGATCTCATGGTTTTTGGGGTGGAACCCTGTGTTGGGCTCTGCACTGACAGCACAGAGCCTGCTTGGGATTCTCTCTCCCCCCCCCCCCGCCCCTCCCTCCCTCTGTCTCTCTCTGTCTCTCTCTCTCAAATAAATAAAAATAACTAAAAATAAAATCTTAATAAAATTTTTTTAATTTAAAAAAGATAAAACAGTTAAATGTAATTCAGGTCCTCGTTTTCCCCTTGATTAAAACCCTCCCCAGCTTCCCATTGCTCTTAGGTTGAATAATTGAATACTCCCTCCTCATGACATGTAAGATTCTGCAAGGCCTGGCTCCTGCTTACCTCCTTGGGCTCATTTTAAACCATTGCCTTTGGTTCTCTAAGAGTGAGTCCAGAGGTTCTCCTGGCAATTTCTCAAACTGCTAAGCCCCTTCCAACCTCAGAGCCTCTCTACTTCCAGCCCCTTGTTATCTTTTCCATACTCTCCCCTTACTTTATTTCTCACCAAGCAATTATCACAATATGTAATTGCTTGCCTAGGTGTGAACTGGCTTACTGTCTGATCTGGCTCCTTCGCTAAAATACAAATTCTTTGAAGGTGGGAATTCTCTCTCTTTTTTCTTTGTTATTGAGATTCACATAATGTAAAATTAACCATTTGAAAGCAAACAATTCATTGGCGTTTAGTACATTCACAGTGTTGTACAACCACCACCTCTATCTAGTTCTAAACATTTTCATCCAAAAGAAAATTCCATACCCATTAAGCAGTTGTTTATTCTCTTCTCCTATCCCCTGGTACACACCAATCTGCATTGTCTCTATGGATTTACCTGTTCTGATTATTTCATATAAATGGAATTATATAACATGTGACTTTTGTGTCTGGCTTTTTTAATTTGGCATAATGTCTTCAAGGTTCATGCATGTTGTAGTATGTGCCAGCACTTCATTTCTTTTTATGGCTGAATAATATTCCGTTGTATGTATATGCCATCATTTGCTTACCCATTTATCTATTGATAGACATTTGGGTTGTTTCCATCTCTCAGTTATCGTAAGTAATGCCGCTGTGAATGTGCATGTACACGTATTTAAGTACCTGTTTTCAATAATTTGGGGTATATATTGTGTTACTTTTAACCACTGTCATAACCTAATCAATACATGTGTTTAAACAAGTGAATGATCTTTTAGTGAGAGAGAATGATAAACAATACCAACAATGAGTTAATTGCTATGATAAAACATCCTCAAGGTGTTGGAGGAAAATAGGATATCTAAGTTATGGTAAGGATAAAGATTTCCTATTCATTAAGCAGAGAATAGCCGACACTTATTAAGTACCACAGGTATTACTTCTTTTATTTAAAAAAAAATTTTTTTTAACGTTCATTTATTTTTGAGACAGAGAGAGACGGAGCGTGAACAGGGGAGGGGCAGAGAGAGAGGGAGACACAGAACCCGAAACAGGCTCCAGGCTCTGAGCTGTCAGCACAGAGCCCGATGCGGGGCTCAAACTCACAGACCGTGAGATCATGACCTGAGCCGAAGTTGGACGCTTAACCGACCAAGCCACCCAGGCGCCCCCGTATTACTTCTTTTAACCTTCACTATGCATATGAGGTACTCATTTTACCTCTATTTTAGAAATCAAGGCAGAGAGATTCAGTTACTTCCCCTACTCTCACTGTGATGGTTTTAGGATTCAAACCTGGTTCTGAGCTGGCTCTGGAATCCAAAATCCAGGCACTTAACGCTATATATGACTTCTTGTTCGTAGCTGTTATTTCTCTGTTATTACCTCTGGTCTGTTATTACATGCAAAGAAAGTTTTCAAACTGAAAAGCCAGTGCTATGGGGACTCAAAGAAAAGAGGCTAATTGGTAGGACCTGATTAATTAGAAGCATTTTGATTTGAAGGAGATACTACTGATGGTCACCCAATAGGCAAACGGGATTTGATGCATCACTAGGGGCAATTCAAGACCTTGTGAAAGCACTAAGTTAATGCTCAAGAATCAAAAGAGATGGGGGGAGGGGAGACCATTCCCACACCACCCTCACAGGACCTAATGGTGTAGCCAGTTACAGGACTTGCGGTCCTGGAGGCAGCATTCCCATGCCTTTATTCCCTTGACTTGGAATGCCTTTTTTCTCTTCCTCTCTTCTTCCCTTGATACTTACTCTGCTCACTGACCACTTTTCAGAATTTCATTCTGAAACATTCTATGGTTTCAGAAGAGGTACTTTCCTATAACCTCTGACCCTATTGCATCTACAGGCACTCAAAGACTTAATGGAACTAAAGTATTTAATTTATTAAAGTATTTTAAAAGTATTTAATAAACCCAAACCTGAGGGACAATTCCCAGTGGGTCTATGCTTCCTGACCCAGCTGTTTGGTGGACAAAATAGCTGCCAAAGAGTTCATAGGAGAAAGGCCCTTGGAGCGAGATGGCCCAGTACTTGTGCCACAGCAGGCCAGCAAAAGATCACTCCTTGGTTTGATGGCCCACAGGAGGTTAGAATTTCAGAAGAAGAAGTATGGGTAGACAGGTCATGGTGGGAAACACTTAGCACAATGGCAGCACTACTGGGGATGTACCAGGAGCCTGGCCGAGGTGGGATCCCAAGCAGCTGACACATCCATTTTCCATTTGTGGTGGTGAGGCAGGCCTGGGGCATCGCAGTCAGAGCAGCAGAAGTGCTGGATGGCAAAGCAGCTGATGCTGTGTTCACCATCTAAGAAACACTCAGTGAGCACTTCTATGTGCCAGTCACTGACATCTTCTAGTAAAGAAGGTAAATGCATAAACAGATCATTTCTCCACATGACAATTGCGAACATAAAGGTATTCATAAGGTACCACAGGGAAACCTTTAATGAAGGAAACGGATTAGTGAAGACTTCTTGGAGGATGTTATGTAAAAAAGGCTATGAATGAGTTAGGCAAAGATAATGGAATAAGGCTAAAAGGCATGAAACAGCCCAGGGTGAAGAGAATCCGATTTTGCCGGATCATCAAGTGTACAAAAGTTCCTCCTCTATGTACACAATGAAGTCACAGATACATATTTTCATAGTTCACACAGTCTAGCAGGTAAAACTCAAGAATAGTGTCTTCCAATAGTGGGAGTATATACCAGGATTCAAGAAGTGAGTTTCAGGTCTACAGCCCAGGTGACACTCTGGAAATCTCTGGAGCTAATGTTCTCTCCCCATTCAAGGTAGATGTTTATGGTGCATCGAGAGACCTGGGTGGCACTGTAGTCTGAGTCCTCTTCCTGGTCACTTCCCAGACCCCCTCAGAGGCGACCTCCTGGCTCTTGAATTTGGACCCAGAACTACTGGTATGACTGAAAAACAGACCAGTAAGACAGAGGGAAGATAAGGCAAAGGTCTCCCCTGGGATCTCTGACTTCTCCCTCCCCTCTGGTCCTCTGCAGTTCGATCCTTAGCTCTTTTCTCTATACATGACTTACCCAGACATACTCATCTATTCCCATCCCTTCAATTACTGCCTACTTTCTGATGAGCCTAAATATCTAACTCCAAGCACCACCCCTCTCCTGAGATTTAGATCTGTATTTCCAATTCACTGCTAGATGCTCCATAGGTCATGTAAACCCATCTGTCCAAAATCAAGGTCTCATTGTCCTCCCTCCCAGTCTCCTTTCCTGTATCTATCCTGATACAGAGCATGAGGACATGGCAAAGGGCCTTGATGAGACATTCAAACTGGTCTTGTAGGCAGATGAAAGCCAAAGATGGGGTGACCCAACCAGATGCCCAGGACACCTGTAATCAAAAGCAAAGAGGTGAGGGGTGCCTGGGTGGCTCAGTCAGTTAAGTGTTTGACTTCAGCTCAGGTCATGATCTCACAGCTTGTAGGTTTGACCCCCATGTCGGGCTCTGTGCTGACAGCTCAGAGCCTGGAGCCTACTTTGGATTCTGTGTCTCTCTCTCTCTCTCTCTACCCTTCCCCCACTTACACTCTCTCTCTCAAAAAATAAAATAAAAAACATCAAAAAATTTTAAAAAATAAAATTAAAAAAAAGCAAAGAGGTGAATAGAGAAAGTCTTAAGGACCTTCACTGTGCTCTCTTGAAGTCATCTTTCACTCCTCCCTTTCTTGCTCCTCTTCAGTCATCAAGTTCTGTTGATTTTCCCTCCTAAATCTTTTTTGGATATATCCTACCCACCTAGGTCAGGTCCTCAGCATCTCTTCCATAACCCACCTAACTAGTTTCTCTGCTAAAAGGCCATCCTACCCTATCCCTCCTGGCAATTTTATCCCAAGGCAGCAAATATGATCACATCTCTCCATTTTCCCATATTTGTGTGCCCTCCATTACATTCAGCTGTAGGCTTTAAACCCACTGGGGTCCTTAGGGTTTCCTAGAGCTGTTGTGGCAACCTGAGAGTGAGAGGGAGGGCAGCACTGGGAGATCCTCTCTTGTGTCACCCCCGCCTCTCCTCCCTGCTTCAACAAGGAGTTCAGCTTTTACTGTTTTATATACTGAGTGACCTTGCAAGATTCCTTGGCAGAAAGGTTTCCACAGCTCTAAAATGTTTAAAAGGCAAGGGCTTGGGGAGGCTGGGTGGCTCAGTCGGTTGAGCATCTGACTTCGGCTCAGGTCATGATCTCACAGTCTGTGGGTTCAAGCCCCGCGTTGGGCTTTGTGCTGAGGCTCAGAGCCTGTGCTCAGAGCCTGGAAGCCTGCTTCGGATTCTGTGTCTCCCTCTCTCTCTGACCCTCCCCTGTTCATGCTCTGTCTCTGTCTCAAAAATAAATAAATATTAAAAAAAATTTTTTTAAAGGCAAGGGCTTGCAGAAGAGTCTGTATCTAAACTTTTCAGCATGGGATAATTGGCTCTTACTCTGTCCTCCTCTTACCTCTATAGCTTTATTTTCCACCAACATCCCAACTGAACTTAACCTTCCCTGAACACACCAAGCTCTTTGACGCTGATTCTTGTGCCTATGACGTCACTAGAATGTAAGCTCCTCCAAGGCTGGGGCTTTGTTTCCTGCTGTGTCCCCACTACCTAGAACAATACCTGGAACAAAGTTAAGTACTCAATTCACATTGATTAAATGAATAAGTGTTCCTCCCCAGTTCTCTGCTATGCAAGTGTCTGTTTATTCTTCAAAGCCAACTCAAATGTCACTGCCTCTGGAATTTCCATGACTTTCTATCCCCACCTTCTAACTGCCATCATCAATTTGTTGTTTTCTGTTTTCCTTAACACTCAGCCAAAATTTCTGTAAGAGTACTCATCGTATTGTGCTGTGGCTTTTGTTTAGGGTTCTGCCTCCACCACACACCCCTCCAGTGTGAACTCTAAGAGGACAAGGACAGTGCGGAAACAATGCCTGCTCAGGAAATAGCTCTGATAAAAGTTACCTCCGCTTCCCCACCCCAGAACTCTGTTCCAAGTCAGTCCTGATCAGGAGTTACCCCATCAGGGCAGAAGGTTAAAACCAGCTTAGATCTTAACAGTTAACTTTGGTTCCCAAATCTTTCTCAAGCTTTATGCTCTTGCTTTCTTAGACTTTGCTGATTAGTGACCTTCCACCTGGATTCTTGGATTTTCCTTTGTTTACTCTTAGCTCAGATCTTATCCTCACCTTGACTCTGATGGGGTGATCAAGGCTGATTCACTTAGTACTAACTACTGATTTCAACCCTTAATTTATCTGCTCTTCTAATTCTGGTTAAGACTGTACTGATCCTAGGGCGCCTGGGTGGCTCAGTCGGTTGAGCATCCGATTTCGGTTCAGGTCACGATCTCGCAGTTGACGAGTTTGAGCCCCCATGTTGGGCTCCGTGCTGACGGCTCAGAGCCTGGAGCCTGCTTCGAATTGTGTCTCCCTCTCTCTCTGCCCCTCCCCCGCTCATGCTCTGTCTCTGTCTCAAAAATAAATAAACATTAAAAAAAAAAAAAAAGACTGTACTGATCCCACCTAACCGTTTAGCTTCTATAAACAAGGTGCCTCTGAGTTGGGCATTGACAGCTCCAGGAGTAAAAAACAGGTAAGGGAGAAAAAGAGTCTTGAGGGATCAGGGAAGTAGCAGATCTGGGGAGCCCAGAAACCAAGTAAAGCAGTTAAAAGGGAGGTGCCACTTCAGAAGACAACGTCCCTCTAGCTGCAGTTTCTCTTGCTTTTGTCAGGTTCAAACTCACTACTGCTATAACCCACTCCCACAGTCATAACTTTGACCCAGGCCAAAGCAATTATCCATTTGAAGGAACGACTTCTCAACTTCCCTAGGAAAGCACCATCCACATAAAGAAATGGGTCACCTGGAGCAAGCCCATTTGCCAAGATTCAATTCACTGGCCAATTTATAAAATTACCGTAAAATTTTAAAAACCATTTTTATATGATACAGCTATTTTTATTAGATGGGATTATATTAGCAGCCTTTAAAATATTAAAATTTAAGATTTCCACTGAAGAAATCAAAGTTAAGGTTGATACACCATTCAGGAATTGGGAAAAGGACATTAAAAATACTAGCATATGACAAAATAGAAAACGACGTTCAAAGGCACCTCCTAAAAACAAGGAGCTGAAAAAAATCCCACTAAGCATAAGCACAGAGATTTTGGTTTCTAGCAAGCGGTGATTATGATGTTGATTTGGTATCACTATGTAGAAATATTTAACATAAGTGAGCAAAACCATTCGAAGCCATAAAAGAGAAATGCGGGTAGCTTGAAGAGGTTACTCTGATAGGTCTTATAAACTAGCCTCAAATAAAGCCTGGCAGTTTTAGTGGGGAGTCGTCAGGAAAGGCCTTTCTGTGATCACAAAAGACAGACTATCATTTATCAAACACCAATGTAGTGTCAAAAACAATGGCAGGCACTTTCAAATACATAAACTAAATGTCATTCCTTTTAACAGAAGAACCAGAAGTTATGTAACTTTCCCATAGTGTCAAAGTTAGTTAAGACATCGTAGAGGAATTCATAGATTCCTCTTTGGAATTTCCTAGATTCCTCTTTTGGCCCCAAAGCTTCTATTCCAGGTGACATTCTCCCCCAAAATGTCAGTATGGAAGACGACAAAGCATTGGTACAACTAGGGTACAAGAAAGGCAGCTGCCCTTCTTGGACAAGAAGTCACTCACTCATAATCTAAAAGAAATAAACCCTCTTCCACAAAAGAGGTAATAGTAGCGTCTCCTCAAAGGAGTTACAGTAAATTTAGAGATAGGGAATGCACGTAATTGGTCCCCTGAAAACTCCCAAATCCTCAAATTTCACTGCACCAAGGAGCTCAGCCCATGGCTCACGGTCAGCCAAGGACTGTGGGAGACAAGGACACAACAGGATGCCCATGAGAATGGCCCCACCTGGGCGCCGGAAAAGCGTTCTGAGACACAACCCTCCGAAGATGGGTGGAAAGGGGTCCGGGGTGGAGAGACACAACGGAGGATTTACTCACCCCCATTTTTATGGCTATTGATAGCTGCTGGGCGGGGAAGCAAGAGCGCAGGCACCTTTGGTAGGAAGTGAGGAAGGGAATGCTCGTTTACTGAAGCGTGTTACTTGTATGTGGAGAAACGGGGGTGTACAAAAAAAGTCTTTTTGATACTGGCAAAAAGTCCCGTGGAACCAATCTGCCAGGCCACCCAGGAAGAGCCGAGACCGACGCCAGCTAGATTTTTGAGCAACTGAGAAACCGACACCCAACGCCAACCTGCGCGGCCCAACACCCGAACGCAGCTGCGCGCGCAGCCAGCTTCCGCGCGCGACTTCGCACATGCTCAGGCCGCGTCACACAACGAATAGGCACAGGGGTGACAACCCTTTGTTTTTCTAACAGAGCCACTATTTCCTACAACAACCCTTACTCTTTTGTGTTCACTTTGTTTTGCTTAGTACCTATTATCTTGAATCAAACATGAGCTCTCTACCAAGCGAGACACAGGCTTCTCTACCTTCATTTTCCCTTGCAACCTCCTCCTGTGAGTTCAGCTTCCTGGTCCGCCCCATTGGCCTCGGCCAACCCTTGCTAAGCTTCTGGCTAAACGTCACGAGTTTCTGGGCAGATCAGGAAATCCTCCGGCCAGAAGCTCGCGCGCGCGCCCCCGCCTGGCGCTGCCTACCAAACGGTCTGAGCGCGTGGCAAGTTTCTGAGAACAGCGCGGGCGAGGCAGCGGAGCGGTCTAGCTATCCCAGGAGTGACAGGAGCGGCGAGCGGCGAGGAGCGGCCCTCCGTGAGGATTTAGGTCTTGCTTTGTGTGCTTAGGTTCATGCCGGTGTCTCCTCCTGGCTTTTTCCGTCAGGTCTGCAGAGGCCTGACCTCGTGTGACGGGCTTCGCCTTGTCACGCGGCAGTGGGCCGGAAACCCAGAGGGGCACTCGCTGGAGTGGTTTTTCCACATACCTTTCACGTTTTAAATACCATCCGCCTCTGAAGCCCTTCCCGGCCTGTCGGGCCGAGAGCGTGAGAGCCACACTGTGTGCAGGCCAGACGGGAGCCTCCTTCCGAGCGGGAACGGGCGTTGCGCTCCACGTCCGAACGCCGGGCTCGGTCCTGCCCTCGAGTCTTTGTAGCTGTTGTGTCGGGTCGAGGTGTGGATGCCCTGCCCTCCCGGGGCTGACAGTCCGGCCGGGGAGGTAGACCCTACGGCCTGACAAGCGAGGTGTCAGGGAGGTGCGCGTCCCAAAAGCAGTAGCGTGGGGCTGGCGGGCAGCGGCCTGGGCACTATGGGGGTAGGACACGGGGGTGCTCGTGCTGAGCACTGATCACGAACGTACGCTCACCTGGGGGGAGTGTTCCGCGAGGAGGAAGCGAATTCCAGGGAATTCGAGGGAGAAGACCATGCAGAGGGTGGGATGTGACTCCCGGATGTATGAGAAACTGCAGGACACCCTGGGAGCGCCCCAGATTCGGACCGGAAGGCCAGGTGCGCTCCACAGCCAAAGCCATCCCAAGGGCATGACGGCGTGTGCTGTCCTCCCCTCACCTGCCTACGCCCTCCCTGCAACCCTTCAGGGGCTGGATTAGAGGCCTAGGATTTCAGACACTTTAAACCTTTCATTTGGCACAGAGCAAGTAAGCCAAAGGAGTTAAAAAAGATTTAAAAATTCATTTCCTCTTAGGGATGCTGCTTGCTAAGAAAATGAACGAATAAGGGGCACCTGGGTGGCTCAGTCGGTTGAGCGTCAGACTTCAACTCAGGTCATGATCTCATAGTTTGTGAGTTCGAGCCCCGCGTCAGGCTCTGTGCTGACAGCTCAGACCTTGGAGCCTCCTTCACATTCTGTGTCTCCCCGTCTCTCGGCTCCTCCCCTGCTCATGCTCTGTCTCTCTCTGTCTCTCAATCATAATTAAACGTTAAAAAAATTAAAAGAAAATGAATAAAAAATGTCACGTTTCAGTACCTGATCATAAGATGCTACGTGAAAACAAGGATGAACTTTTTTTTTTTAACGTTTATTTTTGAGAGAGAGACAGAGCACAAGCAGGAGAGGTTCAGAGACAGGGAGACACAGAATTCAAGGCAGGCTCCAGGCTCTGAGCTGTCAGCACAGAGCCTGACATGGGGCTCAAACTCATCAGCTGTGAGATCATGACCTGAGCAGAAGTCCCACATTTAATCGACTGAGCAACCCAGGCTCCCCCAAGGATGAACTCTTACAGCTGTGAGGATAGTTGGGCGGGGAGAGGGCACTTGGAACAACATAGAACAAACAAAGTATTGTCAGTATCCCAGAATGAAAACAACAAGAATCAGCACGACCCTGCCCCCCCCCCCCATTTTCTTATATCTATGTGGCATGTACTAGTGGCAACCACAAGGGAAAACCACCTAGGTTGGCTTATAGAGATCAAAGATGGGAGATCTTTTTTAGCCAAGGCTCTAGGAGAATATAATCTATAAGATTAATTCACAGCAAGATTAGGTTTGCAGAGAAAGGTACCATCAGCAAGCTAAGGAGAGATGAATGAAACAGGAGCTCTTGGATTAACCACTATGCAGGATTGTTTGTGGCACAGTGGCCCCATCGAAGCACAGATAATCGAGAGTCACTGAATATAAAGAAGCAGTGAAGTAGTAAGAATTGCCCAGCAGTAAAGATGCCTGGGTTTGAATGCTGGCTGCACCTCTTAATTAGTTGTGTGATTTGGGGTAAGTTACTTTACCTCTTCCAGTCTCCATCTCATCTGTAAAAGTGGCAATTATCATAAGATTGCTATGAGATAACTAAAGTAAACCAGTCAGTGTAGTGCCTGGAACATAGTACTGTATATGGTTACTAAATGTTAGAAGCTATTAGACAAGATGTGGTTGAGAAAAGAGTCAATGAAGTGAGGTACAGATCCGTAGTAAGTGCCTAGCTTGGAATGGGTGTTAGGAAGAGAGCACTTTACCTCAACGAATTCAACAGTAAATTGGGATTCTACAGTGTCCAACGTGACTGATATTTTTAAAAAATTATATAGCTAAATGAATGTTATGCATGCCCTTCAAACAGTGGGGATGCCATTTTCCTCTATCCTCCCCTTGATGCTTTTAAAAGTAGATATGAATAATTGATATGTTCTAAATATTATGCGATGTGAAAAAATATGTAGAACACTGCTATTTTATTAATCTGTAACATACGCTTTTAAGTAAAACAAGTATGTTTACTATGCAAACATAACCTCTAACCCCCATTTTCAACCAGACAGAGATCCCCCTGAATATCCTCTATATAAAAATTCTGCAGTCACTAATGCCTTCAGGCTCTCTTGGATCTCCCTTAGATTACCGCAGTCACCTTCTACCAGATCTCGTGGCCATCAGTCTTTTCTTCCATCTTTCTTTTTCCACACACTGCCAGTGTTGTCATTTTGAAAAATAAAGCTGATTATCTCACCCCCCTGCTTTAAAAGCCCTGTAAATTCCTGCTTACTGACCCAATTGTATACCTACTTCTTTATCCCACAATCCTTTTTCCTGTATGCTACCCATACTGAACTTCTTGAATTTTCTCAAATAAGTCTGACCTGACCTCCTCTCCGTATCACCTCATCCCTTAATAAACTTCCAGTCATAATAGAAAATGCAGTTCAAAGGAGACCTGAGAAACCTCAGCTCCTTCAGAGAGAAGTAAAGATTCCCTCCTCAAGGCTCCTGGATCAATTTATCATTATCAGTAGCAGTGGCACAATCACCATCATTCACTAACATATTGAAGTCTTATGTGCCAGGAGTTGGGATAAACACTTGGCTTGAATTTAGTCATTTAATTCTCACTTTACTGTCACCCCCCCCCATTTTTATAGTAACACTTGGAATAATATTGTTATTTTTATTTACATTTGTCTTTCCCACTAACTTCCAGGGATTCCTATTGTCATGGGATAAATCCTGGTAACTTCTATACCTTTCTAAGAGCCTGGAATATTGTAGGTGCTCAATAATTGTTTGCTGAAATAATGTATGAATATAAGCAGTTCCACTCAGGGCTTTTGTACTTTTTCAAACAGCTGTTATTACTTAAAACTCTTATTTTGAAATTCCTTCAAAGTCTGGGGTACTTAGGAATGTCTTCAGTTGATAGGAGATCTTCCTTGGAAAGACATGTTAAGGCACTCAGAGCTCTGGTGAATAAGGTGTCTGAGTCGTATCATTTATTCCTCAAAGAATAACAAAATAGTTTAATAGACTGATTTTTCTTGTGTAGCTTACAAGCCAGCTCTAAATCATTTCAAAAAAAAGTTTTGAATAATGGTGTCATTACTGGAATAAATTTATAGCCTCCCAAAGTATTCGAAGAGTAACATTCACGTGGAAATATAAATTTTGATATGCCTCTTATCTTATGCATGTATAAAAAAGACCAAAAAAACCCCACACCTTATATGCTCTTTCAGACCAGAATATAAGTAAAGGTACACCTGTGTAAAACCCAACGTATGAAAATTCAAATACTACAGAATTAGAGGGTAGTCATCCACTTCGTGGGGTATCCATAACATGCCAGGCGCTGTGCTAGGAGGTGGAGATGCAAGATAAATATAGTCTCTTGTCCTCAGGGAATTTCTAGCATAGTAATGAATTCATCATTAAAAATAATTCACTAAAGTGAATTGCATTTTAACATGTAGCTTCAGAAATCACATTTGGTGTAAAGGGAGGTGCAGACAATCTGTTGTAAGTGAGGGGTTGTGAAGAGGGACAGGATTAGTTAAGAAACCTTTCTTAGAATAAATTAGCTTCAGTGGGGGGCTTTAAAAGAAAAAAAACTTGGTACAGATCGGTGGAGAAAAGAGAGGTGGACAATTAGGACTTAACTCAGCCAACGAAATAATCCAAAGGTTGCTTGGTGAACATGGAGGCAGAGCAGAAAGAGATGGATTATCTTGAGGGATATCTCCTAGAGGTCATGAACGGAGCCCTGATGAAACATTTCTCCCTTACATCAGAGAACAGGACTCTTGTGACCATGTTTTCTAGATTCATGGTCATTTCCCACTGGACAGTGCTAGATAAACATTGATTCCATCTCTCCAAACTTCGTTTTTCATGTTTCCATGCTAATAGCCTTCTACTGACTCAAGTAGATGGAGACAAATATGTAAACAGATAACTGCAACACAAACATATACAGGAATCTCACTTAATCTAATATCCCCTACTATTTTCCTATGTCCTTTAATTTTTTTTGTATATTTTTAAGAAGTTTTTATTTATTTTGAGACAGAGACAGCACGAGTGGGGAGGGGCAAAGAGAGGGAGAGATAATCCCAAGCAGGCTCTGCATCACCAGCACAGAGCCTAACATGGGACTCGAACCCACAAATCACGAGATCCTGACCTGAGCCGAAACCCCAAGTTGGAAGCTCAACTGAGCCACCCACGCCACGTGTCCCTTGCTACGTCCTTTTAGTACATCCACACCATACCACTGTTACTCTTGCTATAATTTCTCCAGACTATTCAAGGTGTCAGGAAAGGGTTTGATCTTTAGCAATACCAAAGAAATAGTTCTCTATATCCTTTTTATTTTCTTTGGTCACTTTTCTCCAGCACTGTTTTCTCTTTTCTCTCCAGCTTTTGGCCCTTTTCACAAGGATGGAAATGCTACTGTTTTGTGTCTGGGCCCTGCTGGCTTTGAACCCTGGCCCAGGTAAGGCTATTTGGGATAGTTTCTTTAGTCAGTATGTGCCAAAGTGCAGGTGGCTGGTCAGTAAGAGTATAAGAAGTACTGAATGGGGCAAAAATATACTATTCATTTGTCTGGACCCTTGGGAGAGATTCCTATTTTTGGATCATTAGGACACAGAATCTGTAGGTGTCTCTAGCTTATAATTGGGGAACCCAAATTGAGGAACAGGATAACAAACCACCAGAGAAAACTCTCCCCTAAGAAATATGCCTTCTCTCTTTGGCCCCCTGCCAGCCCAGGACTGTCCTAGTTTTCTGTTCTTAAGAATATTTTTACTTCTTTGTTGCCACCTTTTGTGTCATGAAGTTGCAATAGCGTCTTGATAGGAGAGGACCCATAGCTTAATTGTGAGGAGTGAGTGCTCTAGACGGCAAGAAAGGAACTGGAGCCTTAGTGGGTAACACTGCTACATGAGTTGTGTATTCCTAGAAGGGCCCGGTGTTTGGTAGACGAAACAGATGGTGGACATGGCGTAGCTAAAGGGGACCTGTGGGGAAGCTTCCAGGAGACTGTGCCTCTCACCTACATAAGGCATCTGAAAGTTTTACCTGATGTCTCTCTCATTGCACCTGAGATTTCCCTAACAGACTGAACTCTTGAGCATCCAAAAACATGTTGCCTTAGTACCAAAGCAAAAAAGGAATAGTCTTATTTTGAGAAGAGGTGAAAAATTCTGGGAAATGAGTGACCCTAGGAGTCACCTTTAGGCTAGTGGGTTTCGTAATTCAGCGTGCATAAGGATCATCAGGAGTGCTTGTTCTGTTCACTGCGTATTTCCACATCCCACCTTCACAAGTTCTTAATCATTCAGTCTGAGGTGGAGCTAGAGTCTGTAGTTTTACAAGCATTCCAGGTGATTCTGGTGAAGGCAATTCTTAGACCATAATTTCAGAGAAACACTGATTTGAGGTGTAAGCACAGAGCTCTTTTCTCTAGGGCCTACTAAGCCCTTGAGGGCCCTCAGCAGCCAGTCCTGGGAGCTTCTAAGACATCTGGAAGCTTAGGAAGAGAATGGTTTCCTTGGCATGAGTTTTAACAACTCTGTAGTTTCCAAGGTGACACTAATGGAGAAACCAAGATTACTAGAAAGATAATGAATGCAGGGAATGGTGGAATCAGGGTTCTACCTGTTCATTAAGGGTCTTTTTCTTGTCTGGTTCTTTGTAACTTTTTCTTCAGGGTAGGTTTCCTATTTCTAACCTACAAATTGATAGACTAGGCCTTCTTGATAGACTAGGGTCTTGTGGTCCTCACCAAAGTCTTTGGCATATGTATGTGGTTGATCATTTCAGGAGCAACTGAAGAGATATTTGAGGTTTCCATTTGGCCAGATCAGGCCCTGGTAAAGCTTGGACAGTCCCTAATGATCAACTGCAGCACTACCTGTCCAGACCCAGGACCCGGTGGAATTGAGACTTACTTAAAGAAAACCCAGGTGGACAAAGGACCTCAGTGGAAGGAGTTTCTTCTGGAGGATGTCACAGAGAATTCTGTTCTGCAGTGCTTCTTCTCTTGTGCAGGGATCCAAAAGGACACAAGCCTTGACATCACTGTGTATCGTGAGTAGGGCTGAGGAGGAAGGGAAGACTGGGGGAACATGACTATGTCTTATTTAGGGAAAAATTAGAGATTTCTTTTGGGGGAGACAATTTGGGCCCTTAGTAGAGATTTCTGTTATACTGCAGGAATTCTAGAGCCAATTACTTCTATTTCCCTTTGGTGAAGGATTTTAAATAAGGAGCAGACCACAGAGGGCATCCAGACATCGTGCTTGAGAATATGTTCAGGTATAGGAGGCATATACTAATAATGCCAGCTTATAAATGATCAAAAAAGTATACAACTTGTGCTAAATTATTTGGCACAAGTTCTTAGAATAAATAGGGACTGGAAAAAGGAGGGTCTCTGTCTCCATGGAAAAGGAGGCTCTTGAGCTTCACTCCTGCAGAATGGTAAGGATTTGAAGTGAAGGGCATGGGTAAGGAAGATCTTTCAGGTGGGCAAATAGCATTGGCAAGGATATGGCCACAAGAGTAAGTGTGATCTCTTTGGGGTAAAAGCTTGGTAGACTAGGGTGTAGTTTTTGTGTGATGCTAAGGAGCTCCTCAGAAGCTGCTCATGCCTCTGAAGCACCTCTGGTAAGAGATAAAAGTTCTCCAGAATGGCAGCAACAGTCAACGCAAGGGACCTGCCCCTCAACAGTCACATTTCTTGGCTATGACTTTAGCCACCTTTGATGGGCAGAAGAAGAGCCAGAAGACTGACTTGTCTTATGTAGGGCAGGGTTGGCAGAAAGCTGACACAGTTGATCGGATGGTTTAAGAGCAACGGTCACCTTGTATCACCAGCTTTCTGTCCTATACCATTTCTTTCTGGAGAGGTGAGTAGCCTTCTCTCATCAAGCCCACCTTTTTCTCTTAAAGAGCCACCCGAGCAGGTGATCCTGGAGCTGCAGCCTGCATGGGTAGCCATGGATGAAGCCTTCACAGTGAAGTGCCATGTGCCCAGTGTAGCACCCCTGGAGAACCTCACCCTTACCCTTCTCCAGGGTAACCAGGAACTACACAGAAAGGACTTTATGAACTTGGCTGTGGCCTCCCAAAGAGCTGAGATCACCATCAATGTCAAAGCCCAAAGGGAAGATGATAGGTGCAATTTCTCCTGCTGTGCAGAACTGGACTTGAGTTCACATGGTGGAGGGCTCTTTCACAGTAGCTCAGCCATCAAGGTACTCCGGATCTTTGGTGAGTCAGAGCCCAGGTATGGAAGGATCCTGAGGCTCAGTTTCTTTATCTTACCTTGGCCTTTTGGGACTAAGTTCCCACAGAGTTTAGGATTAGGGTGTGAGAGTAATTGAGCCCCATCTTTACCTGGGCTCTAATCTTACCCTGGGGGACAGAGAGCTTTAAGCCACACTCCCTTCCTAAATTGTGGGGTCCTATATAGCACATGATTTATCATGGCTTTTCTCCTTTCTTTCCTTTTCTTCATTTTTTGGCAGAATTCTCTGAGAGTCCCCAAATCTGGGTCTCCTCACTTTTGGAGATTGGGATGGCAGAGGCTGTGAGCTGCGAGTTGGCTAGGGTGTTCCCCGCCAGAGAGGTAATGTTCCACATGTTCCTGGGAGACCAAGAGCTGAGTCTGTTTGTCTCCTGGAAGGGAGACACAGCATGGGCCAATGCCACAGTTCGGGCCATGGAGACTGGTGATCAGGAGCTGTCTTGCCTTGTATCTCTGGGTCCAATGGAACAGAAAACAAGAGAGCCAGTGCATGTCTATAGTAAGTGAGCTGCCTCTTCCCTTCCTCACGAGGGTTCTCTGCCACTGAAACTTCCACAGTAAATCCTTGGTGGTTCCACTGCAAATATCCCTATTAACCTTTCCTCGGTACACTCTCATGTGATCTTTCTCTGATGAGTGCAGGCAGGTTGGAGACATGCATTGAGACAGTAGTTGTGTTCAGCCTTCACCGTTTCTTCTGGCCTTACTTACAGAGTGATTATAGGTCCTTCAGCTTGTTTCTGGGAACAACTTTTTGAGGTGGGGAGGAAATTTATAAGATGAAAACCCATCTTGCTGTCCTTGCCACAGAGGCAATAGCCAAATGTATGGACACTGCATTTGTCATAAGAAGAGCTCTCAAATTCCCAAATCTCACTGCTCTTGCCATTCAGCACAGAAGCAGTAGGGTATCCAAAGTTTTCCCTGTCTTATCTGCCTAGATACCATACCATCAGAAGCAAGAGTATAGAACTGGCTGAGAATTTTGAGAAATATGTTTGATTCTCTCTTTCCTTTTCTTATAGGCTTCCCTCCACCAATCCTAGAGATAGAAGAATTATACCCATTGGCAGGGACAGACATTAATGTGACCTGTTTGGGGCATGTGTTAACATCACCCAGCCCTACTCTTCGGCTTAAGGGAGCCCCAGATCTCCCTGCCCCTGGGGAACCTGCCTGGCTTTTACTTACCACCAGGGAGGAAGATAACGGCCGAAATTTCTCCTGTGAGGCCTCTTTGGAGGTTCAGGGTCAGCGGTTGAGCAAAACCACTGCGGTCCAGCTCCATGTCTTATGTGAGTAGAGGCCTGATCTTTCTTGTCAAAACAAGGATTATTATTAGTCTCTCATCTCCAGAGTTCTTGGCCAGCAACTTCATTATTAGAGTTGCTACACTTTTCTCATTAAAATAAAACATCAAAGGGTGAAATAAAATTAAAGCTCCCCAAGCTTACATTATCCCCAGGAAAGTAAGCTGAGAGAAACATGAGGGGGACCTGGGAACGGAAAAGAGAATGCAGGGTGATTAGCTGGTATTAGTTGAGGGTTGATGATGGCTGAGAACACAGGAAGTGATAGTTGGAGTTTATGCTGAGGAGGGAAATTTTCATATAAAAATCTGTGTTTTTGAAAAGTAGAAAATCCCTCATCTCTGGGTTCGCCCCTACCCATCTCCTCACTCACTGAGAAGCAAAGATGGGAAGCAGGGAAGCCAGCATTGATAGGACAGGCCAGATCATTGAGTCTGAATCCATTAAGATGCCTTTGCTGCATCTCTGACTCCTTGCCCCTAGAAAATGGAAGACAGAAGAGTGCCCCAAAGCAGGCAACAGTGCTCCTTCCCTTGGGAAGTAAAGCTGTCAGGTGGGAGGGACACAGCTTTTGGATTAGGGGAGAGGAAGCTAAGCATCTCAGTGAGGAAGGAATGTGGCACACTGAGCTCAGCTCCTTGGGGGACTCTCTTTTCCAGACAAGCCCCGGTTAGAGGAATCTGACTGCCCTGGCTACCAGACGTGGGTGAAAGGGACAGAGCAGCTGCTTGCCTGCGTCCCAAAGGGAAACCCAACTCCAACCTTGGTGTGTACCTGGAATGGAGTGATATTCAACTTTGAAGTGCCACGGAAAGCAACCCAGAACCACACAGGAACCTACTGCTGCACAGCCTCTAACCAACTGGGCTCTGTCAGCAAAGACATTGCTGTCATCGTTCGAGGTGACTGTGGCTTTCCTGCTGCCAGGCCTAGGATGGAAATGCCCAAGGGGTTTGGGATTCTTACCCAAATAGGGAAAGAAGAAAAATTTCAGTGGGTAGGGAAGGGTGAGACTGAGAGGTGGGCATGGTAAGCTGGAGAGGGGGGGATTCTCTTACCCTCTTGACCCTCCCAATTCTCTGTCTTCTCTGCTTGGGCAGGACTGGATGAAGGAATCAGCTCCGCCATCTTTGTCATCATTATTGTCGCTCTTGGAGTGGGTGTAATCACCATAGCACTGTATTTGAACTACCGGCCTTGCAAAATAGAGAGGCGGAAATTGCCCTATAGGCAGAAAGAGAAGAACAAAGAGGAGGAAAGCCAGTTTGCTGTTCAGCAAGCAGAAAAATGCAATGCACATAATTGTTAAATGGAAACAGCTATTTGTTTGAAAGCAACCTCTACTCCTGGGGTTTCCTAAGGGAGGAAAG
Source organism: Acinonyx jubatus (assembly GCF_027475565.1). Lineage (NCBI taxonomy): Eukaryota > Metazoa > Chordata > Mammalia > Carnivora > Felidae > Acinonyx > Acinonyx jubatus. Next base: position 45,267,123 of record NC_069397.1, read on the forward strand.
TGGGGAAGGAAAAAGGAAGAGACATTACCCTTTGTGTTCTACAGTCCCATAAAACAGTGTTTCAGACCCCCATGTCCCTTGTATCTCATCCATCCACAAGCTCAGCTCCTCTGAGTTCATTCTAGTCACCAGAATTTCAGTCTCAGTGTCCAGCTAATGAGAGGGCCTCTTGCTTCTTACTGTGTGCTTAATCAGTCCACTCACTCCCAAAAGAAAGCCCTTTGCTTTCAACATCAGACTGAAGAGATAAAAATATCTCAGAAATGCAACTCATTTCTCATGGTTTCTTCATGACTAAGTGGGAACCAGTTTTTTAGTCCACAGAGGACTTCAAAGGGAGTACCAAACAAAGAGATAGGAATCAGAACCTATTCCTACCTACACATTCCCCTGATCCCCTAACCTGAGGTTCTGGAGTGCCGGCTCCCAGAGCTGAGTTTGATGACACCATTAAGGGTCAGTAGCTGGCTTCAACTCACTAGAGGAGTGTAAAAGTCATAAACTCCACATTGGGTCAGACAAGCAGCTTACCTAGCCCCAGAAGTGGAAGTTAGAGTTCTTCCATTAAATTGCCCTCATAGGTTAAGGGCTCCAAACATCTCTGAATTCATTTTCATAATCCATTATAAAGTGATCATCTCTGAGTTCACATTTGACATATTAATTTTTTTCTCCATATAGGCTCTAAGGCTAGAGTTCCAATGGTTATTCTCCCTTCCCATAAAGAAGTACATATTTTTGTATATCTGAAAACTATTTCCTTTAAGCTTCGGGACAACTCCTGCTGTGACAATGTTCACCATATGATTTCATGATTCAGCTTCCTTCTCTGTTCTTTGGAAAAAATATATTCACCCCACAGAAGACATGAAAAATCATAAAACCAGATCTTTTCTCCTAAATCAGTCATGTATGGGTCACTGAAATGTTGGATATGGTAAAAAAATAAAAGTGATTTTACAATATCTGAAAGTATTTCTTTTCTGTGTCATTTTTGAAAACTTTTATTAAGCCACATGGTTGCATTTTGAGTACAGTTTCTAAGAAAAGAATGTCAAGTCGGTAGCACAAACAACTAGCCCAGGGCAGGTGGTGTGTTGGCTCAGGGCAGCAGCCTATTTGACCTGCCCTTGAAACTAAAGTTCAGACCTCAAGATAGAGGTCTACAGCCTTCTAAATAGAAGACACTAGCTAGAAAGAATACAGCATCAGGCATCAAAGTAAAAAGATTCATTCTTTCCAGACCTTCTCTGAGTCTGGGTTATGGGTTAGGTAGAAAAATAACACTTTGATTTCAATACATACAAGGCAGTGGAGATATAAGGGTGGACAAAACTGTGTCCCTGCCTTCTACAAGCTTACAGTCACTGAGGGAAGCCAGAGCAAGTCAACAGGAAGTCACAATTGCACCTTAACACTGGGAAAACAGGTCTTTATAAGAATGCCTAACTCAGGATCAAGGAAAAAAGCTTCTTGGGAGGAAACTGGAAATAATTTGTTTGATTTTGCAAAAGAGCATCCCATCCCCCACCCCCTCCAAATGACCTCAGCCTCCATTTTTCCACTCAATACAGCAGCCATCACTCTCTCATCATGTAATATAACTTGCTCACTTTTCTGAATTGAACACTTAAGGAAATAAGGAAGTGAGTTTAAAAGAAAAGAGTATAGAGCAGCCTGATGCAGCAATCTCCAGCCATTTTAGTGTCTTGAGATCAGCTGCATCAGGTCTGTGGTTCTCTCACTGAGCAAACCCCACTTCAAGGCCCCCATGCCCTGAGGCACAGTGGAGGTTCCTGCCTTTGCTTCTTACTGCCACATGGTGTCACTGTTGACAGTCCCACGCAGTCCATAAAACCTGGTGCTTCTGCAGATCCAGGTTCCCGGGTCCTCTACCATGGATCTTTCTAGGAGGATGATTGGCTTCCTCAGGACTTGGTGCAGGTAGGGGTGATTCTCTGCATGAACTTGCAGGGTTACAGAGCTCACTACTGTGGACTAGCCATCCAGGATGGGTCTTCAGATTTCGGTAGGCCCTTTCCTGGGAAGATTTGAAACCTCTGTTCTCTCCCTTTCCTTCCCCAAGGATGCTGGGGTCAAGGAGTCAATTCTCCTAGTCAATTCTTCTAAGGGTAGCTGCCTTGTCTTCAGGGGACCCCCACCCCCTAAAAGGTTTGTTCTTTTCCTGAACAGTAGAGCAATCGGCTCACACTTAACTGCGGCTACCCTGATTATCTTCAGGGGAAGAGAACTACTTTTAATACTCCAAATATTTATCCTCTTAGGAAAGTCAAGATGACTTTCTGGTGTCTGTCTTTATCGACCCAAGAGAAAACAAGTTAAATCTTCAGTCAGGCTTCTTACTATAGGGAAAATAATACTATTTACCTATTATAGGATTATAGTTGGAAAGAAATGACATAGTACTTGTAAAAAACACTGGCATGGTATTGCACACATGTTCACAATATCAGCTTTTATTACACTAGCTGCTGGTGGTAATCATACCCATAATCATAATAAACTCAAAGGAAGAGTCAAAAAACCAGGTCACCCACGGAGGGCCGTCAAAAGCCACATACACCACTGACACTTCCTTTGTCTTTTCCATTGTGTTCTCTCTTCCTCTTCTATTCCTTTCCCTCTTCCTGTCTCTACTTTCCTCCTTTTTTGTTCCCTCAGATGTGGGACTACTAGAATGACCAATTGTATCAGTTTGCACTGAGCTGAGGTGTTCTGAGACACTAAAATTAGGAAAGTCTCATGCTGATAGGGATGAGCTGATGACCCTCATACTGATATCTCTAAAAGTATTTCTCACATTTGATGGGGGCCCCTGAATGAAAAAAGGTGTGAGGCACAGTGTCATGTTTGTTTGACCCAGAAGGCCAGGTTTGTGTAATTCTGAGGCAGACTTGTGAAGAAAGGGGAAAGTGTCAGTTCTGCTCTCAAATGTGTATAAAAAAATCAAAACTCTGGGAATGCAAGCTGGTGCAGCCACTCTGGAAAACAGGATGGAGGTTCCTCAAAAAACTAAAAATAGAACTACCCTACGACCCAGCAATTGCACTACTAGGTATTTATCCAAGGGATACAGGGATGCTGTTTCGAAGGGACACATGCACCCCCATGTTTATAGCAGCACTATCAACAATAGCCAAAGTATGGAAACAGCCCAAATGTCCATCGATGGATGAATGGATAAAGAAGATGTGGTGTATACATATATACAATGGAGTATTACTCAGCAATCAAAAAGAATGAAATCTTGCCATTTGCAACTACGTGGATGCAACTGGAGGGTATTATGCTAAGTGAAATTAGTCAGAGAAAGACAAATATCATAGGACTTCACTCATATGAGGACTTTAAGAGACTAAAACGATGAACATAAGAGAAGGGAAACAAAAACAATATAAACACAGGGAGGGGGACAAAACAGAAGAGACTCATAAATATGGAGAACAAACAGAGGGTTACTGGAGGGGATGTGGGAGGGGGGATGGGCTAAATGGGTAAGGGGCACTAAGGAATCCGCTCCTGAAATCATTGTTGCACTAGATGCTAATTGTTGCAGCACTAGATAACTAATTTTAGATGTAAATTTTAAAAAATTAAATTAAATTTAAAAAAGAATCAAAACTCAATATATTGTTTTGGCAATGCTGATGGAAATGTTAACCTTAAAAATAAAACTTCCAGGGGCGCCTGGGTGGCTCAGTCGGTTAAGCGTCCGACTTCGGCTCAGGTCATGATCTCACGGTCCGTGAGTTCAAGCCCCGCGTTGGGCTCTGTGCTGACAGCTCAGAGCCTGGAGCCTGTTTCAGATTCTGTGTCTCCCTCTCTCTCTGCCCCTCCCCTGTTCATGCTCTGTTTCTCTCTGTCTCAAAAATAAATAAACGTTAAAAAAAATAAATAAATAAAACTTCCAGTTATTTTTACCAGCAAAAAATGGGTTTATTTGAGAACAGCTGAGAATTGTAATCCAGGACAAGTAATCTGTAGCAAAACTTATAGGCAAGTCTGCAGAACAAAGGAAAGGACCTGCTGCTTTACAGAGGAAAAGGGGGAGTCGGGAAGGCTGTTATAAACAAAAAGCCCATTAAAGTGAGAGTTGGAAATATAGTGGTTTCTCACTGGCTGAGCTGTGACTGTTTCTCATTGGCTGGGCTGTTGCTGGGACAGGAGGAAAGCCTTTTTTTCTCCTGCTGGGCTGGGAAAGCAGCATCCAGGTATAAAGTCTGTCTCCTATTGGGTCTGCAATTGCAGTGGTAGTGTGTGAAAGCCCCCCTGCCAGCCTCCCAATTCCTTTTTTTTTTTTAATGTTTATTTATTTTGAGAGAGAGAGAGAGAGACAAAGTGAGAAAGAGAGAGCATGGCCGAGGGTGCACGGGCGTGTGCATGCGCGCGTGCACACACACACACACACACACACACACACACACAAAGGAGGGACAGAGAGAGGGAGAGAGAATCCCAAGCAGGTTCCCTGCTGTCAGACTCAGGGCTTGAACTCATGATCCGTGAGATCATGACTTGAGCCAAAATGAGGAGTCAAATGCTTAAGTCACTGAGCCACCCAGGCACCCAATTCCTTTCTAAACAAGATTTCCTTTTACTAGTTTGCACATTTCCCTCTTATGATCAAGATCTTTCTTTGAAAGTGTCACTGATCAAGAGTCAGTTTCTCCACATTTAGTGGTTTTCTCAGTACCAGGAAGGACCCTTCCCAGTTGTCATGTCCTAAGTAGGAGGGAAAGCGCCTAGCGGTTGGCAACCACTCAAACCACATTTGAGCAGCAAGGAAGATTAGGAGGGAGACTGTCAGGTACTTCCTATCTGTAGTCCCTATCAAGACTGTAATTACGCACTGGAGATCATCTCCAAGCACTGAGCCAGCATCACCTTATCGGGTACATCATTTTTAGAAGCCTGATAGGCAACAAAATACAAAACTCAAAATGATTATACAAAGCAGAAAAAGTAGCATAGCAATTCCATATTGTATGATGGTTCTAAACCAGGACTCCACGTCTGAAAGTAGCTAACTGAAATATTTATTTGTACTTATTCAGACTTAGGGGAGAAAGGCGCTCCCTATGAAGGCAAACCAGGAATCATGTGTGCCTTCTGGAAGTCTCCACTTAAAGCAACAATGAAAGAAGAGCAGTGGATACCAGAGGAGCACACGGAGAGAATTAACCAAGCACAATCGGGAAGATACAGTGCAGCTATAAATATAAAGCAACAGCTGATGAACTTTCTGCAAAACAGAAAAATTTCAAAGATGTTTAAAAACAGTATTGTTATATCAAAAGAACTGCTTGAACCAAATGTGTTATTGACAATACAATCTCCTAAGGCTGCAAAGACCATAAAGTTCAGAGACCATGAATTTGGATAAGAATCTAAAGTCAGTTAATAGTCCAGATGAAAGAAGCCTTTTGTGAATTCTGAACCTTCTAATCCTTCAGAAAAAGCAAGTGTAAGATTAATTTGTCCTGGGATCATGATGAGGCTGTTTCCAAAAGGCCGTAATCAAAAGGGGTTTCCCCCTTTTGCGAGGGCTTTGGGAATGCAGACAAGGGCATTATGTTTCCATAAAAAAAGAAGCAACAGTAAGAAAAAGGTAGACAGACCTGCCCAGACACCTTGGGAAAGTGGTCTCCTCAGATATCATCTGCTTCAATTCTGGGACATCTCTACTTTCAGGTCACCAGATGGCATGCGGGTCCAGTCAGCGTTTGGCGCTTTCTTTAGATGTATCATGTGAATCCAAGAGTCTATTCTCTGGAGTTTGGTGGCATAAGGGTTGGTTAGAAGCTCCTGACAAAGGCCTTTCCAGCAAGGCTGAAGAGAGCATTTCTGGAGGTGTCTTTTCCAACCGATGAAATCTCTAGGTTTCAAGGTGTGAGGCTTAAGGTTGTCATCTCCTGGGAGTGTTCTGTGAAAAGACTGTTATTTTAACAGAAGCAGTTGGGCCTTTGCAATATTGAAGTATCTCTCTTTTTGTCAACCGTGGGTCAGAGGAGGCAGGGGCCGAGTGTATCGGATGTGCTGTGACTACGTCAAAGGGTGAGAGTCTATGAGTACCAAAGAGGGTAGATCTGAGATTTCAGACTAAGGGCAGCTTTTGGCCAGAGTATTTGAGGGATTTCTTCAAATTTTGCCAATTGGGTCTTTTAAAAAAAAAAATTTTTTTTAACGTTTTATTTATTTTTGAGACAGGGAGAGACAGAGCATGAACAGGAGGGTCAGGGAGAGGGAGACACAGAATCCGAAACAGGCTCCAGGCTCTGAGCTGTCACCACAGAGCCCAACGCGGGGCTCGAACTCACGGACCCTCACAGACCACGAGATCATGACCTGAGCCGAAGTCGGCCGCTCAACCGACTGAGCCACCCAGGCGCCCCAGCCAATTGGGTCTTAATAGTGCCATGAGTCTGTTCACCTAACCCTGAGAATTGAGGATGGTGTGCACAATGAAGTGCTGGGAAATCAGCCAACAGCACAGACTTGTTGAAGCACTTGACTGGCAAAGCGTGTTCTCTCATCACTATGAAGTTTGAGAGGGGGTCCCCAGGTAGGGATAACTTTTTCTAATGGAATGTTAGCCACAGAAGCAGCATTGGCCTGTCTACAAGAGAACTCTTTGTACCAGTGAGAAACATACAAACCATGACTAAAGCATTTATATCCATGAGAAAGGGAAGCTGTATGAAATCCATCTGTACAGTTTTCCCTGGACTATACTTTAGACAGGTGGAACAAGAGACGTAGGTGCTTTTTGCGACCTTATTAATATTTCCCCACCAATATTGATTCATGAATGCTATTATTTTGTCAGTAGACCAATGGTTTAATGCATGTACATGAGAAATTTAGAATTTTTGGTAGGGCTGGATTGTTATTTGGTCCAAACCAGAGGTCTCTCTTTTTATTAAGCCAACAATTATTGCATTTCCGATATTGTTTTGCCATCTCTGAGGCCAACTGTCGGGTATCTCTGGTCAATTTTTCCAAGTTACCGTTTGGGAGAACATCACTTTGGAACATGACAGAGGTTCAGCTTTTGGTTTCCTTGGGAGCGGTGTGTTTAGCGGAAATATAAGCAAGGTGGTTTACTTTGGTCTCCAGGAAATTGAGTCTCAAGTGCCCAGGACCCTTAATAATAGCCAGAGCAGCCAGCAAAAGGATGGCATCTAATAAATTTTGGACATAGAAGCCATTTTTAATTTTATCCTCATCGGAGGTAAAGACATCTTGCTGTTTCCATAATATTCCAGAGTCATGAGCTACACCCAAAGCATACCGACTATCAGTATAAATGCTAAGTTTTATCCTTAGCAAAGTTACATGCTCGAATAAGGGTGTATAAGTCAGCCTGTTGGGCTGAATTAGTCAAGGGTAAAGCTGCTGTTTCAATGACTTCAAAAGGAGCTTCAGTAGCATACCCAGCACATTATTTACCATTTTCATCTTTCAAATAAGAACCATCAGTAAAGCATGAAAAACCTGCAATGGTTAGAGCCTCCTGTAACTTTCCATGGGGGGAGGGGTGCCAAAAGGTAATCTATCAGGGTTGAGCAGTTGTGAGGGGTTTTGTCCAGGTCTAAATGTAGTCCTTGTTTCAGGATTAGATGCCCTGGGTATTGAACTGAGTTTGAGCAAACGGCTTTTTTTTTTTTTTTGAGACCTTATGTCCCTTTAAGGCCAAAAGTTCTAACAGGTGGATGCTGTCTCCTGTGAAGAGGCTTGAGAAGGGGAGCAGAGACATCAATCATATACAAATTGTAACAAAGTAGAGCCTACAGAAAACTTTCTTTCACCCAAATCAGCTTTTAAGATTCATGAAAAGTAAGGAGGACTTGGCGTTGTAACCCTGGGGCTTACTGTCCAGGTGCATTTCCATTCTTCCCCAATGAAAGCAGAAAGGTATTGGCTATCCTCATGAAAGGAATGGTAAAAATGCACTGCATAGATCAATTACAGTGAAAAATTAGCTTTCAGTGAGAACAGACCTCAGGAGCATATGGGGCTTGGGAGCAACAGGTGCCAAGGGATAACAATGTTATTTTTTGCTCAGAGGTCCGGGATAAACCTCCATCTTCAGTACTGGGTTTTCTCACTGGTAAAATGTTGGTATTATAGGGACTAGTACAGGGGATAATGAGGCTCCAAGCCTTCTAATCTTCTATTCTGGTCTTGATGCCTTGAAGGGTTTCTTTATACAGTATTAATGCTGGGAAGGGTTTTTGAGGTATCTACTTGAATCCGGACCAGAGGTGTGCTGTGGATTCTGCCAATATCAGCTGAAGATGTTGCCCATGAAAAGGATGGTAGCTGATCCAAGAGGAACAAATGATATGACCCCCAGATTCTGCTGTAGTGAGTCTGTTTTCTGTCAAACCCAAGGCCAATACACTTCCAACAGGCACAATTGCACCAGGGGCAGACTGGTTCCAAACAGGAGTCAAACTGAAGGCCAAGCAAACACTCTCAGATGGGATAAGGCCTTAAAACAGATCCTGAATAAAGTCTGGAGAACTCAAACACAAAGACAGCGGAGCTCAAAATCCAGGAGAAAACTTACCCTCAAACTCCGGGGTCCTCCAGCCAAGCCCAATGGGCTCTGTGGGTGCCAGCACCTGTTTGCTCAGCAGCCTTAGAGTTGTTGGGGGCTCTTCTCTGGACTAATGTTAACCTTAAAAAGAAAATGCCTGTTATCTTACTAGCAAAAATGGGTTTATATGGGAACATCAGAGAATCACAACTCAGAACAAGCAGGCTGCAGTAAAGCCTTAGGCAAGTCCGCAGAATAAAGGAGAGATTCCGCTCTCCATAATAGAGGAAAGGAGGAAGTTGGGGAGGCTGTTATAAACAAAAAATTCATTGGAGTAAAGTGAGAACTGGAAGTATGATGGCTTCTCATTGGCTGAGCTGTGACTGTTTCTCACTGGCTGCGCTGTTGCCGGGGCAGGAGGAAAGACCTTCTTCCTCTCGCAGGGTTAGTAAAGTAGTTTCCACTTAAGGTCCTTCTCTTCCAGTTGGGTCTGCAATTGCCAAGTGGTAGGGCAGAGAGCTCCCCCTGCTGGGCGCCCAAGCCCATTCTAAACTAGGTTTCCTTTTTTTAAATTTTCACAGAAGAAATTCAGGTGAGAGTAAATTTAGGTCATTTTAGATTACAGTAAATTTACAAGATCGCATGGAGTCAGACAAACATTATTGCTAGAAAATCTCACTAATCTTACTTTTGGGAAGAGTTTTCATTAGAAATTAAAAAAAATTTTTTTTTCAATTGGGGTAAATGAGACATAACATAAAAATTACCATCTTAACCGTTTTTTTTTTTAAAGCATTTTATGTTTAAGTAATCTCTACACCCAACGTGGGGCTGGAACTCAACCCTGAGATCAAGAGTTGCATGCTCTACCATCTGAGCCAGCCAGGTGCCCCCCCCCGAGCCCCATTTTTTTTAACGTTTATTTATATTTGAGACAGAGAGAGACAGAGCATGAACGGGGGAGGGGCAGAGAGAGAGGGAGCCAGAATCGGAAGCAGGCTCCAGGCTCTGAGCCATCAGCCCCGAGCCCCGCGCGGGGCTTGAACTCACAGACCGCGAGATCGTGACCCGGCTGAAGTCGGACGCTTAACCGACTGAACCACCCAGGCGCCCCACCCCTAACCCCAATCTTAACCATTTTAAGTGTACAGCTCAGTAGTGTCGACTACATCCCCACAGCGTCTGTAGGACCCTTCATTTTGCAAAATTCCACCCATTAAACAACAGCTCGTCATTCCCTCTTCTCCCGGCCCTGGTAACCACCATTCCACTTTCTGGTCTTTATGAATTGAAGTACCTTGCCGAGAGAAATCATACAGTAATTGCCTTTTCGTTACTTGCTTCTCAGAAATTTTTGGTTAGAATTAGAAACGGAGAGTGCCGCAACTGACCCAGGTCTTCATTTCCGGTGGACCCGGCTGTCTCATCCTTGTGGTCCCTAACTCAGTGGTTCTCAACTGCTTTTGCGCATTAGACTCACCTGGGGAGCTTTAAAAACCACTCCTTCCTGGATCCCTTCCAGACCAATTAAATCTGAATTGCAGGGAGTAGGAGCGCCTGGGTGGCTAGATCTCTTAAGTGTAGGACTTGGCTCAGGTCCTGATATCACGGTTCGTCTGTTCGAGTCCTGCATAGGGCTCTCTGCTCTCAGCACAGAGACCCTTTTGGATCCTGTGTCCTCCTCTCTCTGTACCCCTTCTCTGCTCTTGCATGTGTACATGCTCTCTCTCTCTCTCAAAATAAATAAATGAACTTTAATAACAAGTATTTAAGCATTCCATCAGAAAACAGGGAACACCCCCAAAATTCAGTGCAAAACAGCTGATTTCTTGAGTGCTGTAATGTGTCAAACACTTCAGAAACACCATTTTATCTAATCCTGGCATTAGCCTTGTAAGGCAATTTATTACCATCTCATTTTATACACGAGGACCCTGGGTCCCCAAGAGGTTAAGTAATCTACTCGTGAGCATAAATACAAGTCCAACTATTTCTGATTCTTGCCCTTACAAGTTACCCCAATCCACTGTTCTCAGAAGAAATTGCTCAATGACAGCTTGAGGAGAAACTGTGTTTGGATTAATTTTTGTCCTTAAACATGTTTTCAATAGGGATTTGTCACCGACGTTTAAAAACTAGATTTCACATGTCCTGGGGTGCCTGGGTGGCTCAGTTGGTTAAGCAACTGGGTCTTGATTTCGGCTCAGGTCATGATCTCACAGTTCCTGAGTTCGAGCCCCTCATCAGTGTCTGTGCTGACAGCGTGGAACCTGCTTGGGATTCTCTCTCTCCCTCTCTCTCTACCCCTCCCTGGCTTGTGCTTGCTCTTTCTCTGTCTCTTAAAATAAATAAATAAACATTAAAAGGAAAAAGTCTGGACGTCCTGTCTGCCTCGAAAAATCAGAAGGTCTGGCAGCCCTTCCCACAGTCCTGAATGGCAACACAGTTCGATAGGTCCCACCTTAGCTGGGTCCTGAGTTCTCTTGACTTCCCCGGTACCCACACGCTGGGATGTGTCCCTGACAAGGAAGTGGAGCATCAGTTATGATTTATCCTTTCACACCAAGCCTTCATTACTTTCGTAATTGTCTACCTGGCACCTGCTGGCCCTGAATTTGCAACCCCAACTTAGAGTCTTTCTTCCACTTCCCTTGCCACCATCCAGATCCCAAACTGGCTGGTTCTGTTTGTCCCAAAGCCATTTTGCATTGTTCCCCTTTCCTAAGAGTAGGTGGGTCTAGTTTGTGTTCGCCTTCAACTTTGTGCACAAAAGTAATTCTAGGATTCCTCTCATAATTTTCTCCCATGTCGATATGTTTTGCCTCTGTACTTAATAGCTTATTTTGCTTTTCATTTTTTCCCTGCTCTTGGGGGCTAGATTTGGTGTTGTGGTGCCCGCGGGGGAGAAAGGAACACCTCCAGGTACTCGATGGGGGTGCTCCTGACCTATGACTGCCCAGAGAGCTGGGACCTCAGACCTGGGCAGGGACCCAATGTGTGATGGAGAGGAATAAATGTGTCGGTTTCTTTCTAGCCCAGGAGGAATCAGGTCAGGTATTCCCAGTCAGCCCCCACAGGATGCCTGCGGCTGTCTTCCCAGCCTGGACCTTGCCCCACATAATAGAATGACACCTACTCAGATGATACGATGCAACTTAATTTTATTAGGAAAGCACAGTGAGCACTGGAGCGGCACTTTCCAGGGTCAGGGGAGGCGCTGGGGAGGGGGCAACCGAGATGCCCAGCAACTAGAAGGCACAGCTGCTTTCCACGAAGCGGCGACACTTCATGACCCGCAGGTACGTCTCAGCCTTGTGCAGGTCCTTCTTGAAGCAGGACAGGAGCCCATAGTTCTTGAGCAGCGCGTCGTCACTGCGCAAGTTTGTGTCAAACTTGTCGTAGGTTTGCTTCAGGATCTGCCCGGCCCGGGGGCTGCCATCTTCCAGCTCCTGCAAAAAGGGGAGGAGGGACGGAGAGGCCCAGTCTTTGGCCACTGCTCCTTCCCTGTCCCTCTGTGGGTGGCCCTCCCCTCCAGGGCTCTGACAAGGGCACGGAGGATTCACGGTGGGGAAACAAGTAAGCTTTCTCAGGGGTCAAGGCTGGACTGTTTACTACAAAGAAAGGGGCGGCCTCTCCCAGTGGACGCAAGCCCCCACCCCTCAGTTAAGTCAGCCTGGCTGCCGCCAGGCCCCAGGGAGAGGACCCGCAGCGCCGCGGTCCCCACCCGCATCAGGGCTTGGATGCCTTCCTCCAGGTCCTTGAGCTTCTCGTAGACCCGGTCCGAGGTGCCGAACACCAGGCTGTTGGTGAAGACCCTGCTGAGGAATTGCACGGGCCCGAGCCATGACTGGATGAGCAGCAGGGAGAAGCGGAGCAGCTCTACGTCCTGCGGATGGAGGGGGCGGTGGGCACGCCAGCCTCTGCCCGGGGGCTGCCCGCCTGCCTCCCTGCACACCCTCGGCCCCAGGGAGAAGGCTGCCCAGGGCCTGACTCCTGCAGACGAGGGAGGCCCCTGATCCTTGGCCGGGCGCCCCTGGCCACTCACGGATCTCTGCTGGGCCTCGTCCTTGCCCGTGGGGGCCGGGATGGTCTCCGAGAAGCAGAAGGCAGCCTGCGCGTTCTGGATGGAATACCTCTGTCCCTCCGGGATGTACGCCCGCTCCTGCAGAAAGAATGCCCGCCCGGGTCTCAGCTGCACGGTCCTCATCACTGCTTCATTCGGAAGCTCCCTCAGTTTGTGCTCAGCTGACAGCCTCTTCACTTGGATGAAATAACCCTGAGCTCCTCAGTTTCCTCCCATTACGTCCCAGGGGTGATATTCACCCCTTCTTGCACCGCCCCCCCCCAACCGGCGCCCATTCCTGGGGAACTTACAAACTCTTTGTAGGTGTCGGCGGCCAGCTGGTGCAGGTGCTGGGCCCGGAGCACGGCGTTGGCAAACAGACTGGACAAGGGCATGGCTGGGAAGGCACCCACCTCCTGGGGCCAGGGCAGGCAGAGCAGGGCAAACGCCAGGAGCACAGAGTTCCGAGGGCCTACAGAGAGGGACCCGGAGGGCGAGGCCATGGCCCAGACAGCAAGAGGCCTCTGTTTCCTGTCAGCCCTTCCCCTCCCCCCACCGGGGACGGAGAACATTTAAAACTTGGCCAAATGTCTGGGCATAGATGTCTCTGCTCACATTCAGCAGCCCCAAAGCCCAGGGTTAGCGTCCCCATCCACATGCCGGGCCACCGCCTTGTGCCTCAGTATACACTGAACCCAAAGGGATTTTAGGGGCACTTACCTGCAGCCATCACAGCTGGGGATGAGCCGTCCACAGGACCCTGAGCGGTTTGGAGAGCCGGGTGCTGGGATCCTGGAATCAGTCCCTTGCGGGCCCTTTTTATACCCTGGTCCCTTCTCTATCCCCCTCCGCCCCCACTTATTTTCTCTATACATTTATGCATCGGGCCACTGGCCGGCCTGTGCTGATGGATAATTTAGAGTCTCCTCCCTCTTGTCCTGTTCCCGCTCTTCTTGGGGTCATGTCCCCCAGGCCTTCCCTGCCATCTTCCCCTGTCCGCTGTCACCGGCCCTGAGGGTTGTGCACACAGGGTCTCAGCTTGAGAGAACATCCGATCTGTACTCATTTCAAGGGGGAGGCGGCAGAAGGGAGTAGCCTGAGTTCAGGTGCGTTCTGGCAGGTACCATCGGGGGGTTGTCCACTCCGGTGAGGAGGACCCACCCCGGCCCCCAAAAGGGGAGCTATGTCAGGCTGGATGTGCCGTGAGAGCTGCGCTACCTTCCCTCATTCTCTATTCCTATTTTCCTCCCTGCACGGTTCCCCTCCATCTACCAGACAGAATGTGCGTCTGGGGAAAGGGAGCCCAGAACAGCCATGGATTCTGTGGTTTCTGGGCACAATTCAGTCCCAGATTGCCACCTTCGTCGCTGTCACCATCCCCCTGCCCTTTACCACCATCTGACCACCTGGTCCGGCCCAAGGCAGCTGGTGCTGGCCTCGACCCCACACTGCCCTCCAATTTCTCTGCCATGGGGGCTCCTCCAGGTGGCTGAGGCAGAGGACCAAAACCAGAGACATCACTCTGCTCCTCGAACCTGCTACAGAGATGCCAACCAAGAAGCAGAAGTCCCAGGAACAGACCCGGGCCACAAGAACTTCCCCCTGGCAACCCAGTCACCATCAGAGGGTCTCAAGATCAGAAGAGCCCATGCGGGCTTGGGTCTCATTCCCAGCACTGAAAGTCCAGGCACAGCACCCTGAAAGATGATCTCCCCAACCACCCTAGGCTCCTTTTAGTCTTTCTTCTACTTAAAAAAAATTTTTTTTAAATACTTATTTATTTTTAGAGAGGGAGAGAGGCAGAGAGAGAATCCCAAGCAGGCTCCGTGCTGTTACTGCACAGCCTGATGTGGGGCTCGAACTCATGAACCATGAGATCATGAAGAGCAGAAACCAAGAGTCAGATGCTTAACCGACTGAGCCACCCAGGTGCCCCTTTCTTATATTCACATAGAGCTGATGAGGGTGCGACAGCATGCCCATGCATTGTCACATTTGACCCTCGCGGCCATCTCGTGAAGGAGGTATTATTACCACCCCATTTTACAGAGGAGCTGACCGAGGCTCACTTGCACGAGCTGCCTCAGCCAAAGCCAGCCTCCCAAACCTTGCTCTTCCCATGTTGCATCATCCCAAATCCTTTCTCCTGAGCAGACTGGGTGGGCCACTCAGTTATTTTATCTTCTAAATCCCTCTGAATCCAGGGATCCTGCCCCTAACCCCAAGGGTCCCTCTGCCTCATTTCGTCCTTCCCCTAAGAGGCAGATTGTTGCCCATTTCCCAGGTGAGACTGGCTCAGAGACTTGGGGTGCATGTTGGAGACCAAGTGGTAGCGTGAGGCTGGGGCCGGGAGGGCTATGTAGGACTGCTGCCCTCCAGCCTCCCCGTGCCCAGGGTTGGGGCTGTTGCAGCATCCACAAGTTACCGGCATCAGATCACCCCCGGGGCTCAGAGCGGGAAAGAACACATTTCCCCTCCCTTTAAACCTTCCACTCCTTGAGTCTAAGAACATCTAGCACTTGCCCTGTGGGAAAATAAACAAGTGAATGAGGAAACCCTCCTAGGGGCCGTTGGTTATGGTATTGGCAACTAACATTGAAAAGTCACACCCTCATGGCCCAGAAGGGGAGTGCTTGCGTCTTGCCACCTCCCATTTTTGGGATACAGCTTCCTTTTCATCCATCATCCTGGAGCCATTGTCCAACGGTGCCCTGATTCATTATCTGCTAGGGAAGGCACTGGGACCCATGGAGCTGTTCTCCAGGCAGGACAGAGGAAGGATCAGAGTGGGCTGTCATTAAAGATATAGGCCTGGGGCACCTGGGTGACTCAGTCGGTTAAGCGTCTGACTTCAGCTCAGGTCATGATCTCAGAGTTCTAGAGTTTGAGCCCCACACTGGGCTCTCTGCTGCCAGCACAGAGCCTGCTTCGGATCCTCTGTCCCCCTCTCTCTTTGCCCATCCCCAACTCATTCTCTCTCTCTGAAAATAAACTTAAAAGAAAAATTGTAGGCCTAAAGAAGAGGGGGAGCATGGAGAAGGCTTTCCTCTCCTCCTTGCAGCTCTACCAGAGAGAAGGGGCCAGGAGGGAAATGGAGGAAGCTCTCTGAGCCCCACACAGCTTTCTGCCTCCCCACCCCCATCTTTCCACCCTGTGGAGGGGAACTGATGTGGAACCCTTCATGACCAGTTTCTAGCTAATGAGACTTGTATGTGAACTGTGGACCAGGGGGGAAGCCTCAGACCTCCCCTAGGAGTGAGAGTACAGGAGCCCAAGTTGGGGACTGCTTGAGAAGCACACAAGGTGGGCACAGGTGAAAGGTGGCTGAGGCTCTGCATAGGCAGGGTACTGCTGAGAATAGGTGGAACTAGCCAGATCCGGGGAGTGTCTTCTCTCACCAAACCAACTTCTGTTGACCCCAGAACTAGATCGGCTCACAGGACTCTGGGGGTCCCTGGGGATACACCTTTACAGAAAGATTTACCATGGTGGCAGTCACTGGACCCAAGAGGCAGGCACTGAAGGCTATGGACTTGGGATTTTCCCTCCAGGGCTGGGGGGTCACCCATCCTTTCCTGGGGCACCACGGGGCCAACCCTCTGGCTTCTCCAGGTTCAGAGACTGTCCAACCACGGCCTCTGCATGGTGGCTGAAGGGAAGAGGCCATGATTAGCATCTCTGGGGGCAGCCAAAAAAGGCTCAGGATGAACTGCCCATTATCTTGGAATCTGTGAAATTCAGTGTGTTTGGAAGCCCTTCCTATTTCCAGAATTGAAATCTGGAGTTTTCTGTACCTGTTGTGGAAGCTCACAGATTTGCTTTTGATCTAAAAGCGGCCTCTTTCAGGGTTCAGGAGCCCCTCTGAGGTTCAATCCGTGGGGTGTGGGGCCAACTTTTTGGGGGTCTTACTTACCCTGGCTGTAGAAATAGCCTCAGAGGGACTGGTGGCCATTTTTTCCGTTCCCCCCCACTCTGGTCACTTGACGTCCACTAACTCTGTGCTGCCTTCCTTGAGGCTGGAGGCTGGGATTGCCCCTGGGACATACTCCACCTTTTCTTTGCTTCCAGCATGAGTCTGAGCACCGGGTCGATCATTCAGCGTTGGGTCAAGGGCTCTAGAGAATATTATGTGGGGATTCCCAAAGGCTTCGTCAGGGGAGGTGGGGAAAGGATCACTATTCCTGAGTATGCCAGGCTCTGCACTGGCTGATAGGAGCTGGAGGCCCATTTCGTATGAGGACACGCTCAGACTCAGACAGAGTGGTTTTCCCACGGTTTCTCTGCTCTAAGTGATAGCTGCTGAAGGTCCCTATCTCCGCCCCGTCCCCCCCCCCCGTGCCCCCACCCCCCAGCACGAACTCTTTAGAACTCTCATCCAGGAGAGACAGTGGAGCTGTGGGGCGTGGACAGAACATTCCTCAGCACAAAGCTAGCAGAGTAAGGTCAAGTCCCCATTCAGAAGATGTTCAGTGAAGTTGGGGGGAATTGAACGGAAGGAACTTCACCCCAGAATGAGGTCCACGGACACCAAGAAAAGCGGCAGAAAAAACAACCCAATGTAGCCCGATTTAATGAACCAAATCACATCATCCTTCACATGTGTATTGCACGTTTCAGTGTACATCACGTTTTCACTTCCTTTATCTCATTGGACCCTTGGGTTTGCCAGAGGGCCCAAGCATGGAGGAAGGGCCTTGGAGGGCTTGGGGGTGGGGGGTCGAATGGGGGTGGGCACTCCTATGGGTTGATAAGGTTGTTGTTTACACTGGTTGAGGATCTCTGAACCATCTAGAAGTGCATAACACCCTACATAACTGGACCTATTAAGTCATTTCCACTTTGGGGACTATTCCCCAGGGAGATAGTCCCATTGAAAAAGAAGCAGTAAGTATCCGGCTGTGTCCAGCAGCTGTGGGAAGTCTAGGGTGCTTTCCTGACCGGTGCCCTTCACTGGAAATCATTCTACTCTTTTTGCCTTATTCTATGCTTATTTGTGAACATCTTAGCCCCCTTATGGGACTGCAAACCCTTTGAAGCTGGATTCATCCCTCTCATCCACTCGTTCGTTCACTGCCACTCTTCTTTGTGCATAACCTGGTTCTAGACGTAGTTGTCGCTTTTTCTGTATGCCAGATACTGTACTAGGCAGATGGGCATACCCTGATGAATGAAAGACATGATCCTTTCTTGGCTAAAGCTTATAGTACCCGGGGAAGAGAGACAATAGGAAACAAATAAATACATAATGGTAAAATATATAAGGAAATTTCATCTTGTGAAAACTGCCATAAAGAAATAGCCAAGACATAGAGACGAGAGAATAGCCTGGGGAGAGGGGGGCACTGACAGGGGGGACACAGCCCCAGACCCAGGAACTCAACAAGCATGTGCTAGGTGGATTTGAATGAATGCAAATGCAAGACAATGCCAAGGAAAGAACCCAAACGCCCACCCACCCAGAAACGGTAAGGTAGGCCACGTTGTGTCTCAATGTCCTCCTCATAGAATGAATTCAAATAACAAGTGCCAAAAATATAAATAAAAAGTACAAGATCTTGCAATGCACGGCACTACATCCATGAAAAAATTTAAATGAAAAAAAAAAATAGGCAAGGCGGTACGCAGATGCTGATCACAAGTCCACACAAATATTCTGCACGGACTCATGACCTGCTGTGCCCGAGCCCTAAGCGGGTCCTCACAAGGTGTTTAGCACCGCCTCCCCCCGCCCCCCTGCCCCCCTGTTTTCGCCATCTGAGAAAGTGGTGTTAGGTCGGAGAGAAAGAGGTTTTTTGTTTTTTGTTTTTTTTGGCTTTTTTTTTTTAATTTGAGAAATGCACTAGGATCCTTCTAAATGTGTTTTTAACACCCTGTACTCTATCTTCAGGATTTAATGCTAGCTAATTTTTGTTCTCTGTGGAGTCACCGACATTTCCAGGTGAAGGCTTTGGAGCTGGAGGAGCAGCTGAGGTATCCCAAGTGGGTTTGTTGCTTTTTTTTGTTTTCTTAATTTTTTATTAATGTTTATTTTTGAGACAGAGAGAGACAGAGTACGAGTGGGGGAGGGGCAGAGAAAGAGGGAGACACAGAATCTGAAGCAGGCTCCAGGCTCCAGGCTCCAAGCTGTCATTGCAGAGCCTGATGCAGGGCTTGAACCGGCAAACCCTCAGATCCTGATCTGAGCTGAAGTCAGGCACTTAACCGACTGAGCCACTCAGGTGCCCCTGATGCTGTTCTGTTTTTGTTGGCAGCTGAGTCCCCAGCAGATTCGGAAGGTGCCAGAACCAGGAGCACTGTGGCGAGCCGGACACATCTGGTAATTCCACAGGGGTGGGCTCTGATTCCAGCCACTGGGGTCATCTAAAGAGCAGAACACTCGAGGACAGAATCTGGGAATCCCAAACCCCGTGTTCCAAGATGGCCTTTGAGGCCCTTCACAGAAGACCCAGACACCTGCTAAGGGAAAAACACTACCTGCCAGTGACACTCAAACAGTGGCAGCTTTTCACATTTTGTTTTGTTTTTCTCTTACCTCTGATTCTGCTGGAAAAACACCCAAACCCTTGAGTCAGAGCACCCCAGGCCTAGCAGCACCTGCGTCGATAAAGGCCGGAAGTCAAGCTAGAACGAAGAAGGAACCAGCCTATGCTTACACCAGGGCCCCGAGGGACTGGGCTGGATTCCCCCAGTGGGCACTGGGGCATGTGCCCACCGAGGCACCTTGAGGCTGTATTCTGGGGAGGGGGAGGCCTGGAGGAGCCGCCCAGAGCTGGCACCCTGGAAGGATGGCCCAATGGCGTGATCTCCAGCCCGGCTGGGAAGGGAGTGGGTCCTTCAGGGTGTTGAGACTTGTGAACAATGGGAAATATTTAAAGATGGCCAGAGTTGTCCCAGGATTCTCTCCTCCCTGGTTCTCCTCCTTCTTTACTTCCTCCTCGGTGTCTCAGTGCTGCAAAGTCCTCCGAGGGAGGCAGCTGTGATATAGCGGAAAGAATGCCGGGTTTGGAGTCAGAAGGTCTCTGTGTGATTTTGGCCAGTTGTGATCTTCCTGGGCCTTGATTTGCTCATTTACCAAATGGGGATAATGCTACCTCCTTCCAGGCTTATGCTGGGGCTCACGTAAGGGTACGTACATGAATATGGAGGTATTCAGTACAATCTTATTGACATTTAAGAGGCGCTCATTATATAAGTATTTTGGGGGCCCAGTAAAAGATTTTGGTTCACGTCCCGTATCCTGATTACAGCGGTGGGGTTACACAAATCTGCACATGTGCTAAAATTCATCAAACTGTACACTGAAAGAAAACAGAGTCAATTTTACTACATGGCACAATTTTTTTTAAAAAAACAACATCTGGCTCAACGCCCTTCTCTCAGACAAGTTCTGATGATTCCCATTCTACAGATGAAGCAACTGAGACCCGGGGTTTTCATCATCCCCACCAGGATCATCCAGCTTCATCTCCACTGCCTCAGTCAGTTCTGGGGGTCAGGGACCCATAAGATAGAGACGGCGATACCCATGGCACAAGCACCTAAGACAGAAAAACAGGCCAGGGAGGTCTTCTACATCATAACCATGAGGGCAGATACCTTTTAGGGGTGTCTGGGGAAGGAGGCAGGCCTTGCTGCTCGAATAGTTCCCTGCCAACAGTACTGCAAAGCATTACGGAAACTCAGTTATTCAGAACTATTAGTCTTTTCGTAAAGCCAGTGCCTCCCCAGACTCAGGGCAGCCCCAGGCTGGGGGAGACCCTGCTTGGGGGAGAAGTGAAGACTCCCTCCCACCCCCAGCCCGGCTGCCAGGGTCCCTCGTGGAGGTAGAAGGACAGAATTAGCGCCCCTATGCAAAGCAGCAGGAGAGGAAGGGCTCTGGCTCAGTGGAGGCAGATGCCAAAACAAACCAGTTTTCTCGGACAGCCCAGAGACCAGGGAGGGAGAGGGCCCTACCTGGCCTGCCCAGCATGGCTTTGAGGGAGCACCACCGAGCGATGCAGAGAATAACTGTTGGAAACCCCAGGGCCAGGTACCTCAGCCCCCTGCCCTACCTGGAGTTCCAGGGGGAAGCTAGTAAAAAAATTGATGGCTGCCCTTAGTGGCCCCCACATGCTGGGCTTGGTTCTCCACTTAAACTGGCAGCACCCTGGGGGCAGAGATTTCTCTGGCCTGAAGCCAGAGCATGAGTGGCAAAGAGGTGTTTCAGGGTCCCCCCAAGGTCAACAGGAAGTAGAGCGAGGCCTGGCTTTGCACATAGAGGTTAATGGCACCTGAGATCCTAGCTGGGAGTTGTTCCCAGTCACTCCTGCAGCTGGCAGGTCGGGGCCCTAATTTGTAGGGCCCTAGGGATCATTTTGTGGGGAGCTTGGGGCCCTAGGGGACCTCTGATGTGGTGCTGGGAAAGGCTGAAGGAGTCACCTGATGAAGGACCCCCAAACTTCACCACCGCAAAGCATCCCTCTTTAGGAATCTCTCTCTTGCATGGCTCTGGGTCAAACTTAAAAACAAAATTTCCAGGCTTGGTAGGGATTCATTTATCTGGAGAACATGGCCAGCATGGGCAGCACAGGCCAGTAACAGGGCTGGGGCAGGGCCTGGGGATATTTGGGAGGGCTTCTTGTAGGTGGAGGGCATTAAAGGACAGTAGGATTGGGATGGGTGGATGAGGGCAAGCTCCTCCAGGGCTGAGACCCCTGCCCTACAGAGCAGGACCCAAGCGCTGCTCGTGGGCTAAAGAGAAGGCAGGATGGGGGCATGCCCGCCAATAAGGCCTGTTAGCTTTTCTCCAGGCTGGGCCCAGCTAACGGAAGATGGAAGGCATGTCCACAGATCCCAGCCAGGCCTTCAGAGAGAAGCCCGTGAGCACGGGAGAGGTCCGTGAGCCCTATGGCAGTCATCCTCTCCCGCACCCCACGGGCCCACAGGGGCCCAAACATTTGTGCCCAGAGAGACTCTCACCCACTCCAAACCCATAGATGTCACAAGCCTGTGTGTAGTTTCACGACACACCGTTTATTCCATAGGAGAATGGGATCAAGGCTAGGAGCTCCCTGGGGTAGGAGAGGGCAGGAGAGAGTGGGAGAGGCAGGTGGCTCTCCCTGGCCCCTCTGTGGCCAAGTGGGATGGGCCACCACCTTTCCCAGGCTCTGCAGGAAGCTGGTCTGCTCTGAGTCCATTTGCAGGTTTCGGATAAGCCTCTGTCTTCCCCGTCCTGAACGTGGGGTGGATCCCCACATAGCACCCCCAGAAGGCTGGGTCCAGTCTGTCCCCAGAGAACTCCTCACTCCACATCACCGCCCTGCACTCCTTCTACTCTGGTCTCCTCGGTAAGAGCTGGAGACCAGGGGCTAGAGGGGCAGGCAGATCTGGTGGGCCAGCTTCGGAGGCTGACCGAGGTCCGGGGAAGAGATGAGCTGGGAGCTGGCGGTGGCTCTGAAGCAGTCCATGAAGGCCCAGCTGGCTGGGCCCAGAGGCGTGGGGAAGGCCGGCCCCTCACTCTTGGCCTGGGTGCTCCCCCACTGACCACTTCACCTCTCCCGTCCGTAGAGTCACTATGTCCTCATAGGTGGCTGTCTGGTCAATGTTCAGGCCCTGGAGACATGGAACGGTGCTTAGGCCTTGGTTACTCCTTGACCACGCCAGTGGACGGTGCCATCAGGCACCCCACAGCCCCCAGCGCCGCAGGGTCCCCCCGTCCCTTACCTCGTAGGTGTGGTCTTCATCCATTCCGGGCTTGCTGTCATCCTGGCGGGGCGAGGGATGGAGAGCAGAGTGTTAGCTTCCCCCACCCCATCCACTGCTGGGCCAGGCTGGGGAGGGCCAGGGAGACTGGCCCTGGGGGAGGGGTTGGGGGTGAGGGGCGAGGGGTGAGGAGGTGAGGTGCCCTCTGCCAGAACAACCGAACGAGTGAAGGAGAGTTTGAACAGGTGTCAGTGGGCAGGCTATGGGGCTGGGGAGATGGAGACCCTGCCCACGTCTGGCCTGCCCCATGGCCGCCCCCCTGGCCCCCGTGGTCACCTTGTCCAACAGCAGGAAGATGGGCACGATGATGAAGAGGATGATGAGCAGGGTCTGGATCATGATGATGCCATCTTTCAGTGTGTTCCTCCTCTTCAACTGTGCTATGGTGCTGAATCCTGTGGGGAGGTGGCAGGGGGTGGTGAGGCTGGGGCCCCCTCTTTGGGCCTGCACCCCTCAGGACCTCCTCAGCGGCTCTCCTGGGTGTTCTGTGGCCGCGGCCACCTTCACCATGTGGCCCCCCCACGGGCGGCAGGCCGGGCTGGGGCAGGGGTGAGGGTGGCTCAGTGAAGGCTCCGTGGCCCCGTCACCCCTTTTCCCCCCCTGACTGGAGGGCAGGCCCCGAACACACCCATGACTCGCAGCTCAGTGCCACAGCCCTTGCTGGGGGACTCCTTCAAGCACTTCTGCTGGCAGAAGTAGATGCCGTTGTCCTGAAACTGGATGCCCTGGATGGTGAGGGTGGCAAAGGTGCCGTTCTGGCTCTCTAGGATGCGGGCGTCTTTCAGCAGTGGCTTGGGCTCCAAGTCCGTCTCCCGCTTCCGTAGCCAGCTCACCGCTCCCAGGTCCTTTGTGTAGCACCTGATCTCCACCATGGCTCCCCTTTTCCGGGCTATGAAACGTGGGTTCTGCCAGATCCGGGCACAAGTGCTTCCTGTGGGCACCGAGGCCGGGATCAAAATCCCGCTCTGCATCTTCCCGACTGCCAGCCCAACCACGGACCCCCACCCTTGTCTGTCCTTGCTTTTGGGTATAGGACGGTCATGAGGCAGAGGTGTGGAGGAGCTGAGCCATGTGAGTGGCCAGAGGCCAAACCACCGGGTCCCGCCCCTTCCTGATTGCACCACCCCCCTGCGCCCCAGCATTTGATTTTCCTTTAGAAGGGCTCTGGAACCTTCCGATTCCTTTCCATGCCTATACAGCAGCCTGATCTAGGCCTCTCCTGCTGGGGTCCAGAGGCCCATAGGACAGCCCCCCACCTGGCCCGGTGCTCTCCCTTCGTTTTTATTCCTAAATCTTCTTTTTCTCCCACATACTTACTCCAAGAAGCCTCCCTCCTGCCTCGTTCCCAGTAAGCGAACCGTAGGAATCCCTGAGGCCCTATGGCCTGTCAGAGCCCCTAAAGTTACAGACTCTTTCCCGGGCTGAGTCCGACCCTCCCCCCCCCCCCCACCCCGCTAGACAGACCCAGCCTGAGTCCCCAGTGGAACTCCCTCTGGCTCCCCGCCTCCCAGCCTGGGTTTAGTCACACCCCTTAGTCTCTGGGACTGGAACACTTATGTCTAATGAGGGTGACAGCTGGCAGGAGGGGTGCTGGGGGGCCCTCGGAGCCAGGCCTCTGAGATGGAGACCCTAAGGTAGCCTAGAGATGGGTGTACCGGCTGGGGAGATGCAGGGGCACAAGGGCACAAGAGGCAGCCATGGCACGGACCCTGGGACCGGGATCAGCATTGGACGCAGACACACTTGCCCCCAGAAGGGGCAGGGGAAGTGGCTGACCTTTGGGCTCCTGGTACAGGTCTTCTGTTTTGGCTGCTGGCACACCTGCTGGGTGGGAGGAAGTAGGCGGGGCTGGGTCAGGGCTCTCCCTTGGAAAGTGGCTGCCCCACCCCTGGGGCCCCCAGCATTCCTAGACCCACTTCCTCCTCTCAGGACATCAGCTTCGAGACCCCTCAGCCCCACCGTAGCAGCACTCGCTCCGGAGAGACTGGAATGGAGCAGGGTCACCAGAAATCCACTTCCCGCCCCTCCTTCTGCCTTTGACCTGACCAACGGCCTTGAGCAGGCACCCTGGATGAGACCAGGAGGGAAGTCACAGCTGGATGGCTGTCCTGTCTTCCAGACCAGGGGACCATTTCTGGACCATGCACGTCCCAGGGTCTGGTCGGGGGCAGCCTCTCTCCTGTGTCGCCCCCACACAATGCTCTCAAGGGACTGGGGGTGAACCACGTCATGGACACCAACCCCTCACCTCACACCCAGCTCGGCCTGACGCCCTCCAAACAGGAGAGGGGCTGGGGCCACGGACCCCCTGAGCTCCTCAGCGTAGGTGATACGCCAGACCCAGGCCCCGGGGCAGTCAGAGGGAGACAGGAGGCCGAAAGTGTGAGAGACAGAAGGGGGAGGTTGGAGAGAGCAGGACACAGCGGTGGAAACAAGCAAACAGGCCGTGACAGAGAGCGAAACCACGGG
The DNA here is from genome assembly GCF_027475565.1 of Acinonyx jubatus. Taxonomy (NCBI): domain Eukaryota; kingdom Metazoa; phylum Chordata; class Mammalia; order Carnivora; family Felidae; genus Acinonyx; species Acinonyx jubatus. The sequence goes on from NC_069397.1 coordinate 45,291,959, forward strand.
TCTCGTTTCGGGGGTGCCGTACCTGACAGAAGCAGCAGCAACACCACCAGCCAGTTGCTGGGCATGGGAGACAGCACCAGCTCGGCCATAGTTACCACTCCGTCTCTCTCTCTGACCCCGAGCTGGTGACGAGGACAGAGGCTCCTGGGGGGGGAAACGTGTAACTGCCTGGGCTGCAGCCGGTCCCTCCCCGCCTCTTCCCCACCAGGCCCCTTCCTGCCATGCAAATTGGGACCCAGGGGAGGCACCAGCTCTCCGGGGACCCTGGGGGAGGGCGGGGGAGGGAGGGCTCTCTTGTCAGCTGTGCTGCTAAGGCTCAAAGGGCATCACAGCTGGGGTCCACCACGGTGGGGGGGACCCTGGGAGGCAGGAGCCTCTCAGTCTTCTGAGGGTAGCTTGTGCGTCCCTCCCCTTGTCCCCACCCCACTGATGGTCATGTCCTGGAGTCCCCTGGCCTCCTATCGTACAGTTCAGATTCCCAGGCACTTAGCTGAGTACACATGGGTCCTGTGGGTGAGTGTGAGCACAGCTCCTTGGCTCGGGCTCAACCTGCGCTCTGCAGGAAGAGAGGCACCAAGGGAGGATGGTACAGGGGTGTGGGGGGCAGCTGTGGGCCCAGGCCCGGCACCTGGAGAGGCCCAGAGTGCAGCCTCTTGGCTGGAGTGCAGGCAGCCATGTTGGGGGTTGACGTAGATTTGACCCTGTGGAGGAAGGGAGCCACAGAGGTTCTTCAGCAAGAGCCAGGTGTGACAGCCACCTGGGACAAGACATGGTCCAGACCCTGGCAAGAGGCGTCCCTTCCTCACCTGGTGAGAGAATTTGTTCTCAAAAAGGGGGTGAACTTAGGTAGGTAGAGACAGCTTAGAAAAAACCTACAACTCAGCTAATCAAGGGACTCCCAGGGATTTGTCCATAGCTCTCGGGTCTTGGGCAGGGGGACAGGAGGCTAGTGCTGGGGAATCTTCAGATTCTGAAACTAAGAGGCTCTCTGGCTTTATCTTGCCAGTCAGTAGAGTGGTGGATGAAACCATAGTGTTTTGGAACTAAGTTCAGTTTTGTGCCCCAATCCCTGGGTCATACACAACTTTTGCCCCTTGGGGGCCAGGGTGGCCCTCGTGCAGTGCACAACCTGCACAGCCACACGTGGCAGACTTGCATACCTCAGTCCCGCAGCTGAGCCCATTCTGAGTTTTATGTCTCCTCCTTTTTCTCTCCTGTCCCCCCATTCCTTCTCTGCTCCGCCGCCCCCCCTCCCCGTTTCAGGAGAGGAAGAAAGATGCTGAATTCTATGTGTCCGCTGTCTACATCTCGTTCTCCCCACCACCTTCCATTTTTCCAACAGCCTATGTTAATGGTGGGTCTGTTTGGGTTTAGAGAGATGTGGAGCTGCCTCCCACGCCAGGGTTGACAATGAGAAAGGCAGGGATCTGGGTGGTACCCCCTTAGTCCTGGTGGGCATAGGCCCCTAGTAGGGGCTACACCCAAGGAGTGCCAGCCAGGACCAGAGCTATAGAAAATGGGGACTGGAGAGTTAAGTTTTCATCCGACGTACAGCTCGTTCCTGGCAGTCCCAGATGTTCTTGCTGTTCCCAGATGTTCCAGATGAAAAAAAAACATTTCTCTGAAAAGGTGTCAGATGTTCAGTTCGCAGAACAAACAGCCCAGGAATATAAACATCACCTGAGGTCAGCCTGGGGACCACAGTCCCCTTGTGCTGGTGGCGGTGGTTGGAGACCCTCCAGAGGAATGGGGAGGGGGGGAATCCAGGGGTCTTTGCATTTAGTAAAGTACCTCCTCATAATGGAGGCCTTGGTTAGCTTTGGAGCTAGTGTCCCCCCGACGCTGGGAAGCTAATGGGGGAAGGCTTGGGGCACACACCTGTGTGTGCGCACGGGTGTATGCTCACACGGGTGTGTTGCCTGGGCTGTGTGGTGTGGGCTCTGCTCAGGAGCTGGTCCCGGGGCCCAGGGTGGCCTCAGGGGGGATGGAGGCTGGGGGCAGTTGGCATCTTGCAAACACATCCACACATCCACGTCCCCCCCCCCCCCCCCCCCCCCCCCCCTGCGCAAGGATGCAGATGTGTCCTTTGGACTTCATTCCCATTCATGCTGGGCAGGGATCCGTTTTCAGGAGCGGGTGGAAGCGGTACCCCCCCTCCACCCGCCCCCTGCGCCTTCGGGGTTATTTGTCACAGTTGGGGCCGTGCTGTTCCCTCTCTGGTGACAACAGTACAGAGTTCTGTCTGGGGTTAGTGACGTCTTTTCTTTCCTGGAACAGGAGGCCTTATAAGCCCACTCCTGCCTCTGTCCCCGGCTTCCCTGGGCTGCAAAAGACCCTAACATCTGGCAGCCCCCACTTCACCTTTCCAGGAAGACAGCATCAAGACAAGAGATGGGGGCATGTGGAGAGGGGACGAGGGGCTTAGGAGTTTGAGGAGGCAAGAGGTCAGGGACCCCCCCCCCCAGCAACCCTGGGAAGGGTGGGAGAGGACACAACCTCAGTTTGGAAGGAGGGGTTCAGAGTTCTGCCCTCCCCTCGGCCCACTCTTCCTGGCTCTGTTCCGCTGGCTGTTTTGTGGAGGAGGCCTGCTGGCTAAGAAGGTTTGATTCCCGGCCCTGCCGTGTACCAGGTAGAAAGCCGCCCCACGTTCCCTGGTGCTTCTCAACAAGGGGTGATCCTGCCCCCTCCCCCCGCCCCCCACGGGAGCATTGGAAAGGTACTGGGACCGTTTCAGTGGTCGCAGTGACCAATGGGCACCACTGGCCTTCACGGACCAGGGGTGCTGAATTCCCTGCAGCGGGAGGGACAGTGTCTCACAAAGCAGATTTCTTGCTCCACATGCCAACAGCACCCCAGTTACGCAACACCCATTCTTAACCCTCAGAGCCCAAGTTTCCTCATTCGTGTAAGACAGAAGTAATCGTAATAATCCATTCTTCACTTCGGGGCCGTCATAAGCGTGGAAGGGAATCCAGTATCTGAGCGTTTGGTGAGAAATCTGGGAGCACAGTTTACCCTCAGGAAGGTGGGGAGTAGCACTGATAACTGGCTCTCCAAACCGGATGATTTTGAAATTTTAGCTTATGTTTTTCATCCAGTATTTTGCCTCTTTTCCTCCACTATTCAAGGCTCAGGGGAAGGGTGGGTCAGGGCACTGCGCAAGATCTCCTGTCCTTGGAGCCGGACAGAGCCCCAGGCACGGTTTGCAGAAACTTACAGTGAGAAGGAGCCCCACCCCCACCTCACGGAGGGAGGTCAGCACCCTGGTGGGGGGCTCAGGACCCTGCAGGGATGCTGAGCCCCTCTCCCCACGCAAAGAGAACAGCAAGGTGGGAAGGGGCCTCAGGAAGACGGCTGAGGGATGTCAGGGTGGCCTGTGATGCCACGTAACCTCAGGACCCAGGAAAAGGGGGTGCAGGAATCTTGTAAAGGAGTGTTTACTAGTTTGAACACATACAGCCCTGGGAATCAGAAATCAAGTTGTAGAAAACAAAATTATATATGAAATTATATTTCACCCACCAGGACTGTGGACTCACCTCACTACATCATATATTACTCATTGTCACAGGTCCATAGGGACCCTGGGCTCTCTGAGGTCAGGGTTCAGAGGCAGGGTCTTTAGGGGGGTAGTATCTCTGAGGAGAGGGAGGGGTCACACCATGTGTCCCTCAGGCACCTCTGGGCCTTTGGCGGGGGTGGGGGGGTGGCGCACAGAGAAGTGAAGGGTCCAGAGAGAAGGGACTCGGGCCACTGGGTCCCAATACCATTTCCTGGGCACCATCACGGGTGGGGAGAGGGAGCGTGGTGCTGTTAGGGGTGGAGGGCCACGACCCATGACCTTACCTGGCCTCTTGGACTCCAGCTAAGAGGTTGGAGTTGTAACCTTAAAAATAAAACTGCCAGGTATTTTACCAGCAAAAGACAGGTTGATTCCGGAATGGCAGAAAATTGCAATGCCAAACAAGCAAGGGAGGCAAAACCGCGGGCATGTCCACAAAGGAGAGGACGCTCTCCTTTACAGAGGAAAGGGGGACCTTGGGAAGGCTGTTGTAAACAAAAGTCCATTGGTGTGAAGTGGGAGCTGGAAGTATGGTGGCTTCTCATTGGCCGAGCTGTGACTGTCTCTCATTGGCTGGGCTGTTGCCAGGGCAGGAGGAAAGCTTTTCTTCTCCGCTTCAGGGATAGTAAATTGGTGTCCACCTGCAAGGTCATCTCTGTTGGGTCTACATTGATGATGAGTGGTGGAGCCTGAGCGCTTCCTCTGCTGAACCTCACGACTCCATTTTAGTGAGGTTCCCCTTTCTTAATTTTCAGAGTCCAAGCCTCCTTTTGGAGGGGGGCAAGAAAGAGCTGGACTGGGCCAGAGGGGGAATTGGGGCCCTCTCCCCACCCTGAGGCTCCCCGAGCCTTCCTCATTTGGCTTCAATCCCCACCAGCCCTTCTTGTCCTTGCAGCCCTCAGACCCTGTCAGTGTCCACATGCAGAGGTGCGGAAGGAAGAAGCTCGCACGTGAGAGGCACCAGGGGGAGGTTTATTATAAGAACTGTACAAAGGAGCCTGCCTGCCAGCCTGGCTTGGGCCTGTTCCCACCCAGAGTGGGAATGGATGTGGACGTGTGGGGGAGGGGGCCACGGGCAGGGGAGGCTCTGCAATCTGGATGCAGTCCAATGGCAAGTATCCCGTCCAACGGATGCTGAGGCTCTTGGGGCCACCCTAGTTTGGGGCCTGAGGAGGGAAGGGGCATGGGCAGGGTGCTGGTCAGGGAGGAGGCTGCCCTCTGTAGGATGCACCTTCTGCAGGAAGAGACAGAACTTGTGCAGGAAGATGGAAGGAGTGGGGCCTCCTTCCACAGAGGACACAGGCAAGAGACAGGGAGCAGGGCTGGGACAAATGGGTGTGATAAAGAGACTAGGAGGAAGGGAGAGCGGGTGGCAAGGAGGCCCGCGAGCAGGGCAGACAAAAAGGAAGGCTCCAGCCACGGGAACGCACGAGCGTGTATGCGTGCGCGCGCGCACACACGCACACACACACACACACACACACATTGTTTTGGAGGTTTTGCTGCTTCCTGAGTTTTAATCAAACTGTTCACAAGAAACAAGAAGAAAGAGAAGAGGAACTTAAGGTCAACAGGGACTCAACGTGCAAGCCTGCTCACACACGTTCACACTTATCCACATATAGCACAGGCACACCACACCAACAGGCCTGCACAGGAGACACACACACACACGTACACACACACACACACACACACACACCAGACTACAGGGGCACGCTGACATGGTACACACTTGCAGAGACAGGACGTAGCACTTCACGTACTTGAACGCACACACACAGCTGTACACATAGGTGTGAGGCAGACACAAGGCACACACACAAGTGAATAAATCCAATGACACCTGTGCAGGTGTCTCCCTGCCTCCTCTGAGCTCCGGGAGCCAGCAGAGGCCTGGCTGGTTCTGCCATGCCCGGATCAGTGGTACCAACAAAAATGGAAGTTGGAAGGTTGGGCCTGAGCCAGGAGAGCTGTGCATGTCCCAGTGTTGAAATCTCTAACACGGGAGCAACGACAACACTCTTAGGATCACTTTGAGGATGGGGAAGAAGAGGATGAGGAGGAAGGAAAAGAGAGATGTGGTGGGGGATGAGGGCATCTCAGGGCTTGGTGAGGCCACAAAGAGACCTGTGGCACTAATGGAGGAGTGAAGAAGGGAGGGAGGGAACAGAAATCTACCTCCGGAGCTCCAGGGTCCCTGCCCCGCCCCAGGTCTGGGTGTTCAGGCCAAGAAAGCCTCCAGTGCAGTGATGCAGCTGACAACACCCAACCTATCCCAGCCATCCATGCTTCCTAGAAAAAGACAATTCTCAAGTGGAACCCTCCGTCCGCTCTTCCCCTAGGGGCCAGCCAGGGGAGCCAGGGGCCTGCACAATGGACAAAGCAGGAAATGGTTTCAGGGGCCACAACCCCAGCCAGATGCATTAGGATCCAGGGGCCAATCAGACTTGGGGAGACATTTCTGGACCAGTGACGTTTCCCTTCTCCAGGGAATCCATGAGCTGGCAGGATGAAGCTATGTCCCAGCTGGGGGGCGGGCTGGTAGGCCCCTGGGGTCAGGTGTCCACTCTCACTGAGGTTAAGACATCTTTATCCAGGGAGTGCCTGGCTGGCTCAGTCAGTGGAGCCTGCGACTCTTGATCTCGGAGTTGTGAGTTCGAGCCCCACGTGAGGTGTGGAGATTACTTAAAAATAAAATCTTTAAAATATATCTTTATCCAGGAGGGGTCTGGCGGGGGGGGGGGCTGAGCCACTTCCTGAGGAGAGGCCTGTAGCCCTTAAGACTCTGGTGGCAGGAGGGCAGCTAACCCATCCATCGTAGGCTGGCTCCTCCCCAACGTGGGGGGCAGAGATTCTGGTGTTCTGACCTCCCCCCAAGAGGAGAGGCAGCAGGGCCCATGAGGAGGTGAGGACAACTTGAAATGAGAAATCATGGAAGCTGGAGCCTCAGGCCCAGTGTGGAGCCTCTGAGTGCAATTCCCACTTTCCATGGCCTGGGTGTCAGCCCCAGCATGACCAAATCCTGTCCCCAACAGAGAGCCGATCAGTCGCAGACTCAAAGCCCTGCTCCCTCAGTGAGCAGGCACCATGAGGGAGCTTTGGGGCTGTGCCAGGCTCAGCTGGCCACCTCGTTACTGCCTAGACGAGAGATTCCTTGACCCCCGGGCGCACTGTCTGCCCTGGGGATGGGGAAGGAGGGAGGGCAGCGTCTGAGGGGCTGATGGGTGTGAGTCCTATGGAAGGTCCAGAGTCCCCTGTTGAGCCCTTTTCCTCACCTGTGCTCTGCACACTGCTGTTCCCATTCTCGTGGCCATACATCTTGCTCATGGTGTTGGCGATCAGGCCCTCCTTCTCAGGACCCCCATCCCCACTGCCATCCTGGCTGTGGCGGTACATGTAGGATGCCTGCTTCACAGTGCGCTGGAGCAGGTGCCGGCGGTAGGCCCTCTGGATCTTGATGGCACACACCTCCTCATGCTTCCTCTTGAGGGTGGTGGTGATGGGCTCATAGGAGACTTTGGAGGGGTTGGCTGCCATGAACTTCTCCTCCATGGTCTCCTTGAGGGCGTCCATTTCCCCAGAGTCACCTAGGACTTCTTTGGTGAGGGCAAAGAGGATGTCCAGGCAGTGGATCTTGTCCCCTGGCACCATGGGCAGGTCCAGCGTGATGAGCTTGATCTTGTTGGGCTTGGCGATTCTCAGTGGCTCCTGCAGGGTGTCCACAAAGTCAGAGAGGCGGCTGTAGGCAATGAACTGCGTGGCGTCAGGGTCAAACTTCTCCCACGTTTCATAGAACATCTCAAAGTCGTCCTCGCCAAGGGGCTCGCTGCTCTCCTCAGTGGCCACATTGAAGTTCTCCAGGATGATGGCAATGTACATGTTGACCACGATGAGGAAGGAGATGATGATGTAGCTGCAGAAGAAGCAGATGCCGATGGAGGGGTTGCCACAGTCGCCCCTGACACTGGTGCCCGGGTTTTCGAGTGTAGGGTCACAGTCAGGGGGCCCGCTGTTGAGGATGGGGTTGAGGAGCCCGTCCCAGCCAGCCGACGTGGTGATCTCGAAGAGGCAGATGATGCTGTTGCCAAAGGTCTCAAAGTTGAACATGTCATCAATGCCCGACTCCTTCTTGACATAGGCAAAGTTGGACATGCCGAAGATGGAGTAGATAAACATAACCAGGAAGAGGAGGAGGCCGATGTTGAAGAGGGCAGGCAGGGACATCATGAGGGCAAAGAGCAGAGTCCGGATGCCCTTGGCCCCTCGGATCAGCCGCAGGACACGCCCGATCCGCGCCAGGCGGATCACTCGGAACAGCGTGGGTGACACGAAGTATTTCTGGATCAGATCGGAGAGCGCGAGTCCTGCAGGGAAGAAGTGGTGAGGACCACTGCCCTTGGGTAGGAGGCTGGGTCAGGGAGTGGGGGGCATGCAGGGCTCAAGGGGGCCTAGCCTGGTGTGCTCTTCCCCAGAAGGGAAAGGTAGAAGCATGGCCCGAATGGCCTGACCCATTAGGCCGGGCTCTTCCAGGGCCCTGGGGCCAGGGGCTACATCTCTGCCCTGACACAGCTAGATGGGGGTGGGATATGCCCAAGGTGATGGGGTGAGGGTACGGCTGACTCCCAAGGCTATTTGCAGATGCCACAGATGAGACAGAGAGGGAGGACAGCTCTGTGTGTGACTCTGGGCATGACATTTAACTTGTTTGTGACTCAGTTTCCTCATCTGTAAAGCAGACGCGGCAACAGTACCTGCCTCCCAGGATAGCACAGTGTCAGGTGCGTAATAAGTGATCAATAAATGGTAGCTAGTTGCTATCATAATTACACACACGTCTGCGCACTTCCCCTGTGTGTATGGATACTGGCACGATCTTATGTCTTCCGCTTAGCACATGGGCACCTGAGTGTGCATCTACCGGTCAGGTAAATGTTTCTAGCTGTGCATTCACGTGTGTGCAGGTGACGGACTGCCCGTGAGCCCACCCTGGGTGCCTTTGTGAATGCCAGGTGCATGGACACACGTGTGGGTGTAAGTGTGCGTGTGAGCTTTCCAGGTGCACGAGCAGGTGCACGAGAACGGGAGCACCCGGTCCTCCTGGATGACTCAGCCCGGCCTGGCCCCGCTCACCCACAATGGACAGGATGACAACCACAAAGTCGAAGATGTTCCAGCCGACGGTGAAATAGTACTGGCGCAGGGCGAGCATCTTGAGCACACACTCCCCGGTGAAGATGATGATGAAGACCATGTTGATGTTGTACAGGATGTCCACTTTGAGCTGGCTCTGGTCGTCTGTCTCCACCATCATGGTGACCATGTTGAGGCAGATGAGGATCATGATTGTGATGTCGAACACCTGCTTAGTCACGCAGTCATACACCATGCCCTGGATCTTGTTCTGCAGCATGGGTAGGAGTGCAGGGGTGCACGTGGGTGGATGTGGGGGGGCAGTGGTAAGGACCCACACAGGATGTGGACAGGAGGGAGACACAAGATGACACAACAGCATGACAGAGAGACAGAGAGAGAGAGAGAGAGAGAGAGAGAAGAGGAGAAGAGGTGTGTCAGGGCTTGTGGCAGAGTCGGCCAGGGCAGTGGGGGGCTGGGATCCCTCAGAACAGATTATCCTGTGGGGTCTGTGGGTATCTTCCTCACTCTAGGACCGTTCCTCCCATAAAGGTCCCCCAGCAACCTCCCATCCTTCCCCCAAAGTTACTGCTCACTCAGGAGGGTCCTCTTCCTCCCACTTCTAGGGGCTCTTGCCCCTGAGGCCACCAGCTGGAGGGGTGGGCGGACACTGGGGGGCTGTGCAGGGCCAAGTGAGGGGTAAAGCAGTGACTGGGGTTTATCAGGCAGCTGCCGCTCCCGCATGCGGTGCCTCTGTGCAGTTATAAAGAGGCCCCATTCCTCCTGGCTGGTGACCCCAGCTTCCCTGCAGGTGGACCTGGCCTCACACCAGCGACACAGCCTGGTGGGCAGGGTGCAGCCTGCATTTTGCCCTCATTGGTTCATAGAGGCTGCCAGAGGAGGGGCTCAGAGGGCTGGTACCTGGGGCCGGGGAATTGGCTTCTGAGGCTTCTTGGAGCCAAGCTTCTTCATGGCATTATAGTATTTCTTCTGTTCCTCCGTCATGAAGATGTCTTTCCCTCCAAAGTATAATGAGATGGGGCCTGTAAGGTTGGAGGTCCCTCTTCTCTGCCTCCAGGACCTCCCTACCTCAGGTACCACCCTTAAAGCAACCCCCACGCCAGGAGGGGGACCTGGAGGGGCCAGAGATGGGGGCTGAGGGAAGAAGTGAAGGGGGACTAAGGGGTCTGGAGAAGGGAGGGAGGGGAGTGAGGTGACAGACAGAGGGGAGAGGATCAGCGCTGCCCCATAGCTTGTTTTGGGTCAGATGCTCTCCATCAGTATCGTGTTGGGTCCTCTGAATGGCCTAGCCAGGCAGGTAGCATCAACCTCATTTTTAAATAAGGTTCTTAGAGGTCAAATCACTTGTTCAAAGTCGCTGGGTAGGATGTGAACCCAGGCTTGCTGCCCCAATCACGCGGCCAGCCACAGCATAGCAGGTGCTGAGGTGGCATGAGTGAATATATGAAGGGATGGGTGAGCAGAGGGAGGGAGGACAGAGCCCCGGGATGGCCGGGCTGGATACTCATCTTCTTCTTCTGCTGGTTGAAGTTGTCGATGATGACGCCAATAAAGAGGTTGAGGGTGAAGAAGGACCCGAAGATGATGAAGATGACAAAATAGAGGTACATGTAGATGTTCACCTCATACTGTGGCTGTTCCTCCTTCTGCAGAGTCCACAGGACAGGATGGGATGGAATGGGGAGGTCTGGGGGGACATGCTGGCTGCCCCTTGCTTCCCATCTCACTGTGGGCAGGAAGGGCCTGGGGCCCAGGGGTGGACCCTTCCACCCACCCCCCCAGGCTGCTGAGTTTGGGGGCTCCTGAGGAGGCGGCACGGGGGTGGGGATGGGCAGAATGTGCCGTTGTGTGTGTCTGGTCTGAGTCCTCTTCCCTGGCTGGCCCACCAGCCGTATCTCAGGGAGCCCCACTCACCTCCCGGGAATCCACAGCTGCATACATGATGTCCATCCAGCCCTTGAAGGTGGCCTGTGAGAGTGTGGTTGGGCGTGAGGGGAGGGGCTGCTTCCTGTTTCCACCATCCATAAGTCTCCCTCCTCACCCCTGTCTGGTCCTCCCCAGAGCCCCAAGGGGCAGGCATCAAATAGAGACCAGAGTGGTCTAGATAGTACGTCAGGGTCCCATAGCACCAGAAGCAGGGTGGGCGGCCTCCTAACAAGGAGCAGTGGGCTTAGGGACAATGACAGTCTAGGAGCACCTCCATGCCAGTTTCATGCAAGGGCAGCAGGTTACACTCACCACCTGCAGGAGGGAGAGGTAGCCTAGACCCACATTGTCATAGTTGACCTTGACGTTGAGCCAGCGGACCTGGCCTGTGTGCATCAGGCTTTCACACTCAGACTTGTTGTTGACCTCAGAGACGTCAAACCTCTCAGAGGTGGTGGTATTGATGCAGTAGTAGAACTTGCCAGCAAACAGGTTGACGCCCATGATGCTGAAGATGAGCCAGAAGATGAGGCAGACAAGCAGCACATTCATGATGGAGGGGATGGCTCCCAAGAGGGCATTCACCACCACCTGGGGGGCCGTGGGAAGGGGTCATTGCCAGGTCTTTACCCAATCCCCTTTAGGACAGGGCCCTCCACCTACACTAACAAGGGGACCAGACAGGGCTGGGCATTGTTATTCAGGGACAGCTTCCTGGAGGAGGGTTGATCTGAGCCAGGCCAGGGGGAGAAGTCTGCTGGGCTGTATGTTGGGGGTGGGGGTGGGTGACGGGGAACTGAAGAGTAGGGTTGGGGGTGCTGCTGGCCTAGTGGTTGAAGAGGGTTCTCTGCTTGGCTGGAGCCATCAGCCCAGAGTCAGGGCACTAGGCTTCTCTGGAAGCAGCCTGGCCACGGGTCACTAGGCAGGAGACAAACACTCCTTCCTCAGCCCCCATAGGAAACTCAGCCCCCGTGACCCGGCCCCCTGCTCATCTGCTCATAGCATTAGAGACACAGACACAGAAAAGAAGCCACTGGGGTCTTCAAAGCAGAAGGAACCTGAGACTGGAGCCCTGTGGCCAGGGCTGGCCACACAGGCCAACCTCACTATGTCAGGCCGGGCTAAATCTGAGAGCTGTCCTTTTTGAAGGAGAGGCTCTTTATGACCTCCAGATAGACTAGATGGCACAAACCTGGTGATGCCTGGGGTAGCTCTATTCTTGGCTGCATGACCATGGGCAGGCCATTTCCCCTCGGTGGGAAAGGGTCCCTGGTTTTGGTGGGGTGGGGGTGGTTGGGGAGGTGTCCAGCATTGGCCAGCCCCTTGCATGAACAGGAGGGAGTCACTCGGGCTGAGTGCACTGCTGGCCTACAACCAGCTGCTTCACAGAAGTTTGTCCCTCTGAGTGGGTTTTATTCCCAACAGACCTCTCTTGGCTGGGGAAATCCCATTTGTCTTGGCCAAACCCTGTACTTACTGTCACTTCTATTCTCAAGGGCCTGAGGGAAGGACGGGCAGGCACAAGTACCTGCCGGCTCATCCAGGTCTCAGAGCCCTGGCAGGCCCCAGTCTGAGGCTGGGAGGGACACCTGTACACCCCAGACCTGCTTTCCTTCTTCTTCTCTCAGGCCTCGGTGCCCTCATGGCCCCTCCTGGGAGCTGATGCAGTCTCTGCTGCCTCCCAGTGATGGCAGAGATAAGCTACGGAGGGGCCCTTGGGTGGTGTGGGATGTCTGGGGGCCCTCAAGTCTGGCCTTCAGCAGAGCCCAGAGCCCAAGGCCTCTCCTTCCCCAGTCGTGGCTGGAGTATAGACCTGTGCCCCCTGCACCTTGCCCTGCGCTGGCTGCTCCCCCGATCCCTAGCCTACTCAGAGTCCCCCTCAGTACCCACCCTCATGCCCTCAAATCGGGACAGCGCCCTCAGGGGACGCAGGGCTCGCAGCGTCCTCAGGGATTTGATGGGTCCCAGCTCCGAGTAGCCCAGCCAGTTGGCCACCAGGCTGATGATGGAGACCTGCAAAGGGAGGGTGGGGTGATCAGGGGGTGCAGGGCCTCAGAGTCAGGGCTCCCTAAGGTCCTTGGCCACAGGAATGCTTCTGGATCTGGCCGCGGGGCTGGGGGGTGGGGGGCACACTCACATCCACAATGAGGAAGTCAAGCCAGCACCAGGCATTGGTGAAGTACACCTTGAAGCCGTAGGCCACCCACTTGAGCAGCATTTCCAGGATGAAGATGTAGGTGAAAACCTTGTCGGCATACTCCAAGATGGTGCGGATGGTCCGCCGCTGCTCGATGTAAATGTCCTCGAAGGCCTGGGGGCACCAGCACAGCCAGGGGTGGCCAGGGCCAGGAGGCTGGGGCAACAGCCACGCCCCCCCCCAAACCTACCCTATGCTGCTGCCTCCCAGCAGCACTGGGGGCCAGGCCAGGGGCAGGCTGCTGGCTTCTCGCAGACTCCCCGGGCCCACCGTGGGGGCAAGTGAGCTCTCCCACGGGGAGGAGCCCTTCAGCTCCCCTTCCCCAGGGGCAACACTCAGTCATCTGCTCGGAGGGACTTCACAGTGCCACATCTTCAACCCTGGCCCCCTCCCCCCACCTCAACATTCCCAGGGCCTTCCCGCCTCTGCGCTGGTTGGCACCTGTTGCTGGGGGTGCACCGGAGCTGGACCCCATCTGTCGCTATAAGAAAATTCACACAGTCTACCTCATATCCTGCAACCACAGGTAGGTCATTTTAGGATGCTCTGGGTCCCAGACTGCCCAGGTCTCGTCCCTCCCACGGTGTGGAAAGGAGGGAGCCCTGGGAGGTCCTCTGCCCATGCCCGTCCCCAGGGCCGTGCCTACCAAGGCCCCGCTGCTGAGCAGGATCATGAAGACAATGAAGGTCTCGAACCAGTTATGCTCGACGATCTTGAAGCAGGCCCTGCGGAGGGTCCACCACATCTTCCCACGGCCCTGGGAGATGTCCACGTAGAGGAAAGGGCAGCGTTGCACACAGGCTGGGGGAGGGAAGGGGGCAAGGGCGCCATGTCACAGGACTGGGGGCGGCCTCTGGACGCACACTCAGCGTGTTCCCACCACCTTCCCAGATGCAGCCGTCCTCATCTTCTCCGCCTCTCCCAAGCAGCCTTAGGCTGCCCAGCCCAGCCCCAGTGTTTCTGCAGGGCTATCTCCTGAAGGGCTGGGCAGGCCTCTCCCCGGATGAGGCCAAGGAGGAGACCGGTCTTAAAGCAGCCATTCCCAGGCACTTGCTTTGGGCTGGGTCACACTCAGAGCCCTGTGGAGATTCTGCAAGGCAGTCCTCAGGGGCTGCGTGTACTTGAGGTTCAGGGGATCAGGGGCTGGGAGGCATCCCAGGCTCTGACACCCCTCCTTGGGGTTGTATTCCGTCTGGGGTGTGTCAGAACAGGCAGCATCAGGTGTGGGGGGGGAAAGGCTCTGCATGGTTTCCGTGATGCACAGGATCCTGAGATGTCCTCAAGGGCACAATTGGCTGTGGCCGGGCCAGGGCTGTTGTTCACCACCACCCCCCCGCCCCAGGCCCCTGGCATGGCCTGTCCCTTCCAGGGGCTGCCGGGCTGGGGGAGGCACCAGGTGAGGTGGGGGGTGCATGCACACAGGCTTGTCCTCACCCTCTGTGAAGCACTCCTCAGGCTGCTCCCCTTCGGGGTTCTCTTCAGCCTGCTCCTCGGGGTCTTCCTCGGGGGGCTTATAGTCGGCAGTGCTGCAGACGGAGGAGTTCCCATCGAGGGGCTGCGGTGGCTGCTGCAGGGGCCACAGGGTCACATGACCCCTGGGTCCTCCCACCAGGTGCGCGGAGGAGGTCAGGATGGGAGACCAGGAGGCAGAGGAGAAAGAGGGGGTGGAGCAGACCTACTCATTCATTCATCATTCTTTCATTCATTCATTCACTCAACCCTGGATTATAGAGCCAGCACTGCGGCCCTTGCAGAAGAACCACAGTGACCATGGCACTTAGATGTGGATCAGGGCAGGGCTGAGGCCTGGGAAGGGATGGTGAGGGCACAAGGAGGCAGGGGAGGGCCTCAGGTAAGGGAGGAGGCTGGAGACAAGCAGGCTGGGGGGTGGCTGAGCCAGGCTGGGGGTCCTAGGAGGCACAGGGTGGGATAGTAGAGGAATGAGAGGCCTGAAGGGACTTTTGAGGGAGCAAGAAAGGGGCCGGGATGGCACTGGGGCTGCCACAGCCTGCAGGTGTGAAGGTCTAAGCCTTCCCATTCCCAGGGTCTGTTGGGCTGAGGAATCCAGAAAGAAAGGAAAACTCTCCTCAGCTGAAGCTCCAGCCTGGGGCCAAAGGAACCTGGGGGTGGGAGTAGGGGGTGGGGAGGCTGGTGCTCTGGCCTGGCCAGGGCTCTGCCACATCCTGCTGGCACTGTCCCAGGCCAGGCTCCTAGCCCTAGGCTCCCTCATCAAGGGGACCCCTTCATGGCTGGAGGTGAGGCCTCTGAAGGCCCCTGCAGGCAGCTTGGGGGGCAGTTCTGGATCCAGAATGGTGACCAGAAAATTACAGAGGTCCTTGTGCCCAGTTGACAGAAAGAGAAACTGAGGCAGACATTAGTTCATGCACTGAGTCATTTGTCCTGCCTGTGTGTCCCAGCTGCCACAATCCCCCTTGGAGCCATGCTTGCCCCTCTCAGAGTCCCCAGAGCCTTGGCCCTCCAAGCTCTCCAGCACTCCCCCACCCCCACTCCTCATACCGAGGTTGGTGCCACATTTCCCTGGGTATTTATAGCTTGGCAGGCATACGGCCCCCTGGTAAGTCAGCATGCCACATATTTAGGGGGAATAAGGAGTCAAGAGCTTTTAGGGCAAAGTTCTTTCAGGGTCCAGTACCCAGCCAGGCCCAAGGCCGATAGGGTGGGGGTGGGCAGGTGGCTCTGCCCTAGCTGATGTGCTAGCCCTTCCCCTGCCAGGCGAGGGGAAGCCTGGGGGCTCAGAACCAGCTCCCCGCGGAGATCCAGGCAAGGCCCTAGCCTCAGCCTGAGCTTCTGGGGCATGACTACCAGTCCCTCTGTCACCCCTGCAGGGGAGGGGCAGGAGGAAGGGGCATCTCCTGGGTGGGTGGGTCAAGGCTCCTGCTGAGGCTGTGCCCAGCCCTCTGCTCTCCTTATACCCAACCTGATTGGCCCCCAACCCCCTCCACCCCTCAGATCCCAGACCCAGCACTTTGGCCCACACTGGGAGATTGGGACTAGCCCCAGTGGGGACTAAACAGAAACACATGATAATGGCAAGGACTTCAAGCCCAGAGGGGGATTGAGAGAGGCCTCTGGGATCCCAATCCTGGAGCTAAGGTGTCACAGGTAAGAACATCCTGTCCAAGAGCACCACCTGCTGGTGAGATGGGGCCCAGGTGGCATTGCGGAACGAAGGGACACTAGGGAAGGACAGTCAGGGCCCATCAGAATCACCGTATTGACAGCAGTAACAGCAGTCACCAGGCACAGAGAGCGTACCATGTGCTTTATACACAGCATCTCACCAAATGCTCACCGAGGTAGGTGCCATTACCCTCATTTTACAGATGGAGAAAGTGAGGCTCAGAGAAGAGTTGGGACTTGTCCAAGGTCACACAAAGTTTGAAGCCATATCTATCTCACCCCTGACCCCGTCAAGCCAGGCCCCGTGATGGGCTTACCTTGCCATCCTCAGGCTCTGAGAAAGTGTCAGTGTCCTCCTCCGTGGGCATCTCCAGGTCGGACTCCTCGGAGGCAATGGGCACGTGAATGGTCAGGTAGGGGTTGTTGATGAAGTTGAGGTGATCCAGCTCAATGCTGGGGGGAGAGCCGTCCACCAGGCCCACGTGGCTCAGGATGTGATTGTCCTTCTTCAGGTCCTTGTCATCCTCCTCGGGCGGCGGCTCCTTCTTCTCATCCTCTGAGGCACTCTCCCCAGCCTCCTCTGCCGCCCCGGCCTCCTCGGGCCCCCCGAGGCTGAGCATGATTTCCTTGGGGCTCAGGATCTTGCCGCGCAGCAGCCCCAGGAGAAAGGCTTTGGCAAAGCCGATGCCCCACTTGATGCGCCCAATGGCGATCTGCAGGTTGTTCATCTCGCCATCCTCATCTGAGGCTGCCAGGCTGTCGGCGCTGAAGGAGCTCAGCAGCAGCGCCAAGAAGAGGTTCAGGACCTGGGGGGCAGAGGTTGGAGGAAGCTCAGCTCAACCCCTGGGCCCGTGAGGGTGCCGCCTTCGGCCAGCCTGAGGGGCCTCAGGCCTCCAGATCAGAATGGCCACATGCTGGGCGTTTAAAAGAATATTACCTAATGGGATTCTCACAGCTGCTTGGGGAAGTGAGGAGTGTTACTATCGCCCCGCTTTGTAGATAAGGGAACTGAGGCTTAGGCGCACGATAGGATTCCGTAAGACCATGGCAGAGGCAGGATTTGGGGAGGCCCACTGGGTGACAGGGACTCTTTCCATGATCCTGTCTTCTAACTCCACTGCTGGGGAATGCAGAACAAAGAACAGAGCTCATGTCTCTGAGTTTCCAGGACTTATTGAGACCCTGAATCTGTTGAGCCTTCTTTTTTCTGTCTGGTTTATTTATTTATTTATTTATTTATTTATTTTTAATGTTTATTTACTTTTGAGAGACAGAGAGTCAGAGAGACAGAGTGGGGGTGGTGGAGGGGCAGAGAATCCGAAGCAGGTTCCAGGCTCCCAGCTGTCAGCACAGAGCCCAGCACAGGGCTTGAACCTGTGAACCGCGAGATCATGACCTGAGCCAAAGTCAGACGCTTAACTGCCTGAGCCACCCAGGTGCCCCTTTTTCCTGTCTGTTAATAGAGGCTGTGCTCCCTGGTGTTCATATCCCTGTACCCTATTGCTCTGGGAAGGGCATTTGACCTACTGTTATTCACCCCCTTCTCTTTCTTTGGGATTCCCTGCTCCACCTAATTTTCTTCCCACATTCCTATTGAAGGCCTTAAGAGACGACTGGTCTACCCCTCTGGTCTCTAGCTTTATTTTTCAGGGACAGGCATGTGCTGAGTCTCTCCCACTGCGTGTCGTGGCTCTCCAACCTAGTAGAGACAGACATTCGATCAGTGCCATGAAGACGATGCAGTGGGTTTTCATGGCAGTAGAGATGGGGCTGCACAGGCTTTGAAACCATGCTGCTTGGGGTAAAACCCCAGTTTACTAGATATGTGTCCTGAAGCAAATCATATCACTGCTCTGTACCTCGGTTTCCTCATCTGTATGATGGGGGTGATTCCAGTGCCCACTTCCCGGCATTGTTGTCAGGATTAAAAGATCAACAGAGCACACAGTAGGCACTCAAAACTTGTTGGCTGTTATGCGTGCAATGACAGAAGGTACAAGGCACACAGAAGACTATGGTTAACTCTGAGGCCAGCTCAGCATATTATTAATAAGGAGACTGAGTCCCAGAGTGGTGGAGTGACTTGCCCTACGACACACAACACAACCAGGACTAGACCCAGGCTTCCAGTCATTGCACATCTTTAGAGGACATCATTCGTTTAGGCTACAGTGTGAATGGTAACCTCAGAAGTTGCACAGTATGGGGTGGCCCTACCATCCACCACTCTATTCCCCCGCCCCCAGGGAATGAGGAGGAAGGTGAAGTTCAGCTGGGGTGGCAGGGCTGGGTTGTACCGGGGGTCTTGGGTCAGGGCTTGGTGTGTGAGTGGACACGAAAGAGTAGGGGAGTCTGTACATGTCCATCTGCCACCCTTGACCAACTTCGCCATGTGTCTCTCACTGCCTGGCTTTCACCGGGTCCTCCAAGGTCTTTTTATCATTGCCTTAAAAATCATGGTAGGATAATATCTTTAAAGTGTGTGTGTGTGTGTGTGTGTGTGTGTGTGTGTGTGTGTGTACATATATAACTCTCTTGGGGAGAACATGCGAGGGGGATTCCTCCCCATCTCTATACTCCCTAGAGACTTTTCTGCTTCTGCCCCCAACCAAAATTTATTGGTCTTTCTTTCCCTTTGTTGGGGGGAAGCATCCAGTTGCCAGAAACACATCTGAGATGGGAATTAGCTGCTCTCTGGGTCAGCAGGGTTTGCACACGGCTCCTTCCTGGGACAGAAATAGCTGCCTCGGGCAAGGCGTGGGGAGGAGGGCTGGAGGGAAGGGGGATGGACACCATGTTCCCCCCAGGGGCTCTGAGGGGTGGGTTACCTATGACCTCGGTCATTTCCTCTTCTTCACAGTAACCCAGAGGAAGTGCTCAAGCGCCATGATGCAGGGGACATGGGTCCCCACACTCTCTGGCAGGATGCCGCAGTGTCCTCTGGCAGACATCACCTCCCATGAGGCTGGGGGGGGGGGGCAGTGGGCGGGGACAGTGCCGCCTCCCTGGGCCGCTCCACTCCCTCTGAGCAGAGTGAGAGAGCCACAGAGCTGGGCTGGAAAAGGGTATCAGTGGCGTGTGTGCATGTGTGTGCATGTGTGTGTGGTGGGGGTGACAGTGACATGCACACAAAGGCAGTGCAGTGGTTCCAGACTCTGGAGCCACACTGCTTGGGTTCAAATCCTGTGCAGGTGTCTAGCTTACCTCCCTGAGCCTTTGCTTCCCCATCTACAAGACAGAGATAAAACAGCATGTCCCCATCGGGCGGTGGCGAGCATTTAGAGAGATACACAGAAAGCGCTCAGAATGCTAGACAAATGTAAATAGAGGTCAGTCGTCACCGTTGTTATTGATGGTATTGACACCATCATTCTTACCACTGCTGCTATTACTGATGTTGTTGGCATGACATAGGCCCAGGTTCCAGTCTGGGCTCAGTTTCACACTAGCTGTGTGGTTCCAGGCTGTGCCTCCTCGGAGCACAGCACCAACGTTATCTGCCTCCCAGGGTTGTGGAGAGCATTAGGGATAACGCATGTAAAGCCCTTTGTGCAGGGACCGGCACATGGTAGGAGCCTAATACTTGGGGGTGTGATGCCAACGGCGGGTACCTAAACCACCACTCCCTCTTCCCCCACAGGCCTGTAACGTTTGGACTCCCCTGGCCTTGTAGACCATGCGCTTTGGTGAGCACTCAGACCATCCTGTGAAATAGGTCATCACCATCATCGTCCCCATTTTCCAGATGAGAAAAACTGAGGCCAGAGAGAGGTTAAATAACTTGCTCAAGGTCTCCTAGTCAGTAAGTGGCAAAGCAGGGGCTTGGAATGTTTTTGAGTTTACACACATTCAGACAGAAACCCACAGCAGACCCTTTTGGTCACCCTAGCCTCTTAAACTTACCTTCACAAACTTCTCAGACCCAGCTACCTCCTCCCCAATCCTGCCTCGAAGTTCTGATGGGGCATCTTCTGTCTCTCTGCAAGCCCTCGACAGCCAGCCTGGGTTCTCCTGCCTAGCTCTCCCTGGGGGCTCAGGACCTCGTCCCATGGTCTCTTCACCAGTGGAGGTGACACCCCTCCCCATCGGTCTACCCCTGCCCCCAGACAGAGCTCAGCGATATCTGAGAAGTGCTGACCCAGCAGCCCAAGGATTCCTCAAGACATTGTGGAACGTGGGGACGTGTAGCTTCCTACCCCGGTTGCCCAGGGCAGTGTCGGCCGCTGCAGGGGGCAGCCAGGCACAGCAGTCCTGGCAAGAACACCACCTACCCCGACCAGGGGAGGAGTCGTGGGTGTCAGGACAAGGAGACACGCCTTCCCAGGCCCTACCACAGAAATGCTGGTCACGGCCCCCACCCTTGTGCCTCGTGGCCTCCTGCAGCTCCTCCCCTGTGCCAGCCCCACAGGCCAAGTCCTGAGCCACAGAAAGCGGCAGGATGGAGGCAGTTTATGCCATCTCTGGATTCTCCCTGCTCCCGGGTGATTCCAGGAACAGAGAGGGGTGAGCCAGTGGGAGGAGGACAGGAGGCCCAGAAGTTCTGGTGCCAACCCTGCGTGGCGCCTTCCTGCACATTGTCACAGTCAAGCCTTGCAGCCTCCCTGTGAGGTGCCCACCATTTTTCTTCCATGTGAAGTCAGAGAAACCAGCTGACCAGAGAGCAGTAACTTATTCAAGGTCACACAGATGACAACGGAGCTGGGACTGGAGCGTGAGTCTGACTCCAGTTATCATGTTACTTTGTCCCAAACACTAAGTTTCAACAGTACTATTCACAGTGTGGTCTCTGCACCGGCAGCAGCCGCATTCGTTAGAAATGCAGATAACCAGGCCCTGGCTCAGAGCTGCTGAATCACTCTGCGGGAGTGGGGCCAGGCATCTGGGTTTTAAGAAACTCTCAGGTGATCCTCAAGCAGGTCAAAATTAGAGAGCCACTGGGTTAAACCATATAAAATTACCTTCTTGGGTGGGAGAGGTAGGACACAGGCAAGTATTAGGGATTTCATACAGTGTGACCACATGGGGAAAAAAGTCCTTGAAGGACAGCCCGATTAAAGGAAATAAAGCGTGGGGGGTGTTAAGAGTCTGACTCTTGATTTTGGCTCAGGTCATGACCTCACAGTTCATGAGCTTGAGCCCCATGTCCGGCTCTGTGCTGCCAGCGCAGAGCCTGCTTGGGATTCTCTTTCCCTCTCTCTCTGCCTTTCCCCTGCTTGCTCTGTCTCTCAAAAATAAATTTTAAAAAAATAAAGGAAAAGGATATGCGCGGGTTTCCCCGGGTGGGGGTGGGGGAGCCACCCAGTGGGCGTAACTCACCACTAGGTTGCCGATGACCATGACCATGAGGAAGACGGTGAGGCACATGGCCTGGCCGGCCACCTCCATGCAGTCCCACATGGTCTCGATCCACTCCCCGCACAGGATGCGGAAGACGATGAGGAAGGAGTGGAAGAAGTCGTGCATGTGCCAGCGGGGCAGGCTACAGTCCGCGGCGATCTTGCACACACACTCCTTGTAGCTCTTGCCGAACAGCTGCATGCCCACGACGGCAAAGATGAACACGATGATGGCCAGCACCAGCGTCAGGTTGCCCAGCGCGCCCACTGAGTTGCCGATGATCTTGATGAGCATGTTCAGCGTTGGCCACGACTTGGCCAGCTTAAAGACACGCAGCTGCCGGGCAGGGGGAGGGCAGGGGGCAGTGAGGCCCAGGGACCCCCGGCCCAACCGGAGGGAGCTGCATCTTTAGGAGAAAGAACTCTCCCATGAGTGATCTGAGGCCTCAGTCTGCCTCTCTATTAAATGGGAATACTCCTATCCGATCACCTCATCCTCTTTATGTGTTCAAAAGAAAGAGTCCCTCATCTCTTAAAGATGCAGACTGAAGTATTTACAAGTGACATTGTGTCAGGAGTTGCTTTCACCTACTTCCCCTCCCCCCCAGAAGTGGGGGACGGATGGAACATGAATGACAGAAGGTTAATGGCCATTGGAGTAGGTGACAGGTACACAGAGGTTCATTATACTCTATACGTTTGTGCATGAACGAATGGCCCCATAACGAAGTTAAAAAAATACAGAAGCACTCCTATAGGGTGGTGGACAGGATACTAAATTGGACTCCCAATTCCACTACTGATGCTTCCTGAGTCCCAGGCTACAGGTCTGCAATATGGTCCCTGTTCCACTGTCACCCAAGGTCACTAGGGGTCAGCTCCTGGGGCTGTCATTTCGGCCCCCGGCAGCCATCTGTGATAAGGGGGGTGCTCTCTTTCTCCCCATTTCTAGTAAGAGAGGTTCCTAGTGTCCTGAGAAGCACAAGTGGCTTCTTGGGGATCTCTCCTCTGACCCTCCTGGCACCCCCACCCCACCCCTCCTCAGCCTGGCCCCGGGGCCTCACGCACCAGCCGAAAGGAGCGGAGCACGGA
This sequence comes from Acinonyx jubatus, assembly GCF_027475565.1. NCBI lineage: Eukaryota > Metazoa > Chordata > Mammalia > Carnivora > Felidae > Acinonyx > Acinonyx jubatus. Next base: position 45,314,367 of record NC_069397.1, read on the forward strand.
CAGTCCCTGCACGTTGGCCAGGCCCAGCTCCACCAGGCTGAGGGTGACGATGATACTGTCGAAGATGTTCCAGCCCTGCTGGAAGTACTCGTAGGGGTCCAGGGCGATGAGCTTCAGTACCATCTCTGCTGTGAAGATGCCTGTGAAAACCTGTGGGGTGGGTGCCATCCGCGTCACAGAGCCTCAGGGAGCCCGGGGCTTTGGAGTCTCCCCGTGACTTCCACCTCCTGGCAGAGCCCGCGGGGCCTGAGGGGGGCGGTCCAGAGCCCTGAGTGGGGGGTGGGGGGGCAGGCAGCGGAACCCACCGCCCACGTGTGTGTGGATGTGAGTGAAGAGTGCAATGGCCAGGCCACAGAGCAGAGACAGACCTGAACCCATGCACTTCTGGCCTTGTGACCATGGGCCAGTGACTTAACTTCTCGGGGCCGACCTCCACCACAGTACTTAGAACTCATAGAGCACTCTGTGGTTCACATCATGACCGCACTGGTGTGCCGCTCCCTACGCAGTTGGGAGTGACTGTCACTTGTCCCAGAGATGAGAACGTTGAGGGCTCAGAGAGAGAAACAGCAAGTGCTTGCTCCTGCCACCCATCCGGGAACGAGTCAGATCTCAAAGTCAGGTGTTGGGGTGCTTAGTTCAGTCTTCCTGTCTCTACACCCTACCCTCTCTACCCTGACTGGCAGGGGTCCCAGAACTCAGCAAATCTCAGTGGACTCAGAAGTCTACGGTAGGGGCCAAAAGGGGGCGAGGTCAGGGATCCATGGGAAGACCAGAGCTGCTCCCCACAAACCTGGCACAGGGGTGCACGGGCTGCCTAGCCTCTGAAAGCTCCCTGGGCATGGCCCCCTCCTGCCGGGCACCAGCTGCCCTGGTCCACAGCCTGCCTGTGCACATGCTGAGCCCCTCCCAGTAGCTGTCCCTGGCCGTGGCAGGTGCCCAGACAGCAGCAGAGTGTGGGCAGGGGGTGAGCAGGCAGCGGGCGAGGCCCATCACGCACACCCCAGCAGCTGCACACCCAGAGCACGCCCTTGCCCCTCCAGCCCAGCCTGGCATGGCAGCCACAGGCATCTCCATGGGATAGAAGTGCCCGCCTCGCACAGGCTGGGAAGTCTAGGGTCTGATGCCCATGCCACCCACACAGTCCTCCTACTGCTGCTGGCCCCCAAATTTTATTCTCCCTGGGCTCCCCGCACCCTCCGGGTGGGGAGAACATCTTGCCCATCTGCCATCTGGAAAAATGTCTAAGGGAATTGGGAAGGGCGGGGCAGGGCTGGAGGATGAGGCGGCTTTTTCCCTTTGTCAGGCTCCACGGAGGCTGGAAACGAGGTGATAATGCTCCTAATGGGCAGGGATAAGCGGGCGGATCAGTGTGTGTCAACAATAGCGGGGCAGGAAAGGCCGGAGGGGAGCTGGCCTGACCATGCTGGAGAAATGGTAGTGGGCAGGGGGTTAGGGTTGGGGTACTATTCCCTGGGGCCTCTTGGGCCTGGGTGCCCATGGCTATACGCCCCCACTTTCAGGTCTCTTGGTCCCTCTTAGGCCCACAACAACCTCTGAAAGTGGAGACCTGTCAACCATTCCCCCACCTCTGCCTCTAGGGCATGACCTAGACCCCAGATCCCCTGACTCTGGGTCCTAAAATGTCCAGCACTTCATCCCTACTCTCTCTGCCTGCAAATACCCTAAAACCCAAACTCCACGTCCCATGGATCACCCCATATATCTCCCTGTACATCAGCTCATGCCCCCCATGCTGGGAAAATGACCCTTGTATGCCCCCCAATAGTGCCACATATTTCCAAATAGCCCAGCTGGCCCCATAGGGCCCTGTGGCCCCTCTCCTGTCCTGCGTGGGAGAGATACCTCTCCCTGTCCCCTCCCTACCAGGTTGCCCACGGTGAGCACGTTGTCAAACTCCTCTGTCATGGGGTAATGCTCCATGGCCATGAAGAGGGTGTTGAGCACGATGCAGATGGTGATGCCCAGGTCCACAAAGGGGTCCATGACAATCAGGTGGATGATGTTCTTGAACTTCACCCATGGGGTGCAGCAGTTCCATATGAGCACTTTGTGGGCACACTTGTACCACCATGGTGGGCACTTCTGGTGGGCGTCTTCCAGCTCTGGGAACAGGGTAGAAACACACCTGATGGGGATCCCACCCATGTCCTCCTTCCCGGGCCTGTATCTTAGGTCCCACCTTCTAGGTCTGCCCCTTGAACTCCACCTCTCCAACCCATAGCCTTCAGCCAGGCCTACACCAAGCCCCTCTCTCACCCAGTCACCCTCAAGACCTGCCCCTGCAGGCCTCGCCCAAAGGGTCCAACCCCCAAAGCCCTGCCCATTTGCTCTGACCCTGAAAACTCCACCCCTTTAGCCAGGCTTGTCTGAAGCCCCTTCTCTTAAGGCTCCACCTGCAGCTGCTCCTTCTCGGGGCACCCACAGCACAAAGCCTGCCCCTCAATGACTCTCACTCCCTGACGGAGGTCTGGAGCTGTGATCTCTGGCTGGGCACGAGGGTCCCTAGGGAGAGGTGGGAGGCCACTGTAGAGGGCTGGGTCCCATTCCACCTGCTGCTGGCCAGGGCCACTCAGGAGCAGATCGAGGTTCCCCCTGAGGGCTCTCCCTCCCATTCCCAGTAAAGCTGACACCACCAGAGTGTCTCCAGCTAGTCTGTCCTTTCCCACCACAGTGGCTTTCTGGAATCACTGTCTATTCTTGCCACCTTAGCACTAGAACGCTGTTAGGCCCATGGATAAAGCTGCCCTTCCTCCTGGCCTTCAAGGCCTCCGTTGCCTGTGGGTGTCCTCAGCCTAGGCATGATCTCACTTTGTTACCACCAGAAGTTTATGAGCCAATAAACTCGTAGGTGAGGAAAGGGGACTGGGGGGGGGGGCAGTCCCATGGGGACCTGGGTTTGACAGTATGACTGGGACACCCCAGGGAATTAGCAGGGAATTGGACCTCTCAAAGACTGCAGATTCTAGTCTGATGGTAACATCCCTACCCCCAAGCTGGGTGCTTAGGGCAGGTGCCTCAAACAATGTCTGACACCCAAAACTTCTCACAAGGGTCCCAGCAAGGGCAGTGTTGAGTGATCTCCTCAGCCAGTGATGCTGAGCATCTCCTGGGGCATTCTCTGACAGAGCACAGATTCCTGGATGCCTGTCACACAAAATCAGGTGAGATGGTGTCCTCCAGAGGTCTGCAAAGTTCTCGGCCCTCCAAGTCCTTCCTGGCACAATGAAGGGGAGGGGGACGTGGGAAGGGGACCAGATCTCTTCTTTGTCAGATTTCCTTTATTCTTCCTTCTCTTGCTTCCTCCTTCCCTTCCCTTCACTCCCTCCCCTTTTCCCTCCCTCCCCCCTTTCCTTTCATCTATCCATACACTTATGTCTCTTCCCATTCATTAACCTTTCAGCCCATCCATATATCTATTCATCCATCCATCCATCCATCTGCCCACCCACCTATCTAGCCACCCATCCACCCATCCATCCAACCTTCCATCCATCATCCATCCATCCATCCATCCATGTGTGTCTATCCACCCTGCCCTTGTTACTGTATCCTGTTCTTTCCCTGAGACTTATAAGGGCAGTACAGGGATTTAGTATGGAGAATCTGTGACTCTACCCGGGCAGAGTTTGATCTTTGACCTTTAACTTTCACCCAGAAGACACCGAGAAGCAGGATTTCCAGTTAGCAGAACACTGGGCCTTGCTGGTTAGTATTATTATCCTGTCCTTCCCCATTGCCTTGGCAGCCCCCCAGGCTCTCCTGGAAAGCCCCAGTTCCCACAGCAGCCTGGCATTGCAGTCAGGACTGGGCCAAGCTAAGCCAGCACTATATTTATCACAGCCATTTCTTCCACACCTGTATAAAGTACTGTCCTCCCAATGCTGGGCCCAGCCAGGTCCCCATGTGCACCCCCCTACCAGGAGCCCGAGTGGCCTGATGGGCAGGATAGGCAGAACAGGATGTCTACAGGGGTGTTGAGCACTCACCTTCCATAGCATCAGAGATACCGCTGTCTGCGCTGCAGCTCTGCCTTGGAGGCCCCTTCTCCCCCAGTGATGTGTCTAGGCTGCCATTGCAGTCTTTACCGTGGGCTGGGTCCCCATCTGCCTCCCCGCCTTCCAGAGCCTGGGCGGCCTTGACCTGTGGGTCAGCAAGGGTGGTGCACATGGAGTCCATCTCTGAGCCCGGTGGATGGACTGACTCTCAGAGTTTCTTTCCAAGTGCTTTAGGATGGGGGCCCCTCTTCTTTTCCTGCACTGAGCCTGGTGCAGTTTGGGGGGCAATCTCCGTGGCAGTGGGGCTGACAGGGTAGGCGCCAAAGTGACTGAAGACCTTCATCCCCAAAGACCCTCCATTCTCTGAAGCTTTGATTGACCCTACACTTGATGAGATGGTAAGAAATGGGCAGCTGCTCCCTGGGGCCTCATCAGGACCCACCTCTCCCTCAGCACAGACCCATTTCCTGCCCCCAAAAGAATCACAAAACCATAGATATTTGAGCTGGAAGGCTACTTCAGGTTTAACTGCTCCAGATCCCTGTTGTTCATGGGGAAACAGAGGCACAAAGCTGCAAACTACTCTTTCTACTGCCTAGACCTCCCATCCCACCAAAGCCCCCAGCCTGGGGCCTAGCGCTCACCCTGCCTTGCAGCCTCTACCCCATGCCTCTCCCTCACCCTCCGCCTGCCCGGGAGAACCCAGGCTGAGGGGCAGGGAGCTCCCTGGATCCTCGGCCTCCTCTCCCTGAGTTCAGACCTTCTCCAGCTCCTCCTGCTGCTTTTTGAATTTCTCCAGCATCTGCTGAAACTCTTCTTCTTTCTCCTGATCCTCAGCCAGGGTGGCCTCGTTCTGCTCTGCGTATGCCATGGCCACCACTGCCAGGATCAGATTGATGAGGTAGAAGGAGCCCAGGAAAATGATGACCACGAAGAAGATCATGTAGGTCTTCCCAGCTGCTCGGAGGGTCTAAGAGGTGGGGGGAGGAAGAGAGGGGGTGTTACATGGTACCCTGCCGGATTTCACCCACCACCCCTCTCCACATACCCATTGCCCAGATAGGTAAACAGGTCCCTCACAGAGCCTGGCGATTTGAGGACCTTGAGGCAGGGTATGGTCATCTTTGGCAGGCTAAGCCACATTCTGGGGAGCTTCAAAATATATACTTGGGATCCAGACTTCCCTGGGCTCCTGGCTCAGAGATCCCTGAGGACCTGAGATAGACATCTTGAGATCAGAGAGCCAGGATTTAAAAAATGGTGAACATGAGCTTTGGGGTCAGCTTGAATCCTACAGTTCTACAGTTCCTGGCAGCTAGTAAGAGCTCAACAAATAGTAGTTGTCATTATTACTATCGTTAATATCGTCAGTGGTAGAAACATTATCAGTGGCCAGAAGGCATTGTTGCTCTAGACGCAACCTGCCTTCCATGCAAACAGTAGAAGCTAAATAACTGTGTAAGAGCAGAGTTGAATTTCTAAGTGGCCCGACTGCTTCCTGTGAGGCCTGGGGGTCTGTGCCAGGCCCAGATCTCAGTACTTAAGGCAAAACTGGTAAAGGGAGAAAAGGCTGTGGCTCAGATGTGGGTGGGTCCCCAGTGTCAGAGGGCTCCAAGAACCTGTGTGTGGGGGCACTGAGGGGAGTCTCAGGGAGGAGGTGGCCTTGCTCTGGGTCCCGCCAAGCCCTGAGAAGACTGTAGGGATGGGAGAGGTGGCCGTAGGGCTGAGAGGCAGGGTGGGGGCCGTTGTACCAGCTGGAAGAGGTTCTCCCAATAATCCTGTGTCATGAGGCGGAAGAGAGCCAGGAAGGCCCAGCTGAAGGTGTCATAGCTGGTGTAGCCATAGTTGGGGTTCCGCCCAGCCTTGATACACTCGTAACCCTCGGGGCAGTGCCTGGGGATAAAATGGGGTGCTGGCTTTAGGGAGGGAAGAGAATACCAGCTGAGGGACAGATGGGGGAGCCCAAGGGAAAAAAATCCTATAGTTCTGTCTGTATCCCCCAAACAGGGAAGTGTTTCAGTCATGTCCATGGGTCTTCCTCAAATTCCCACCACCCCCACGTTCCTGTCCCTAATCAGCTCCCATCTTCCAACACCCCTGGGACAGTTTTTCCCACTCCCCAGTATCACTCACCCAGCATCGCTGCTGTTCCCACAAAGCAGGGCGTCATTGGCACCCTCCAGGAAATAGAAGTTCCCTTTGGGAGTCAGAGGCCACAAAGGAAACATGTCACCCACGTGGACACACTGTGGACACATGCACCCATTGCACTCCTGTGGACACATCTGTGTGGACCACATACACCAAATGGATGCTCTCTGGGTGCCCCTCCCCCTCCTTTAAGGTCTCTGGGTAGATGCACTATAGGGATCTCGGTCGCAAGCAGTCAGCTCAGTGCCCTGCTGTGGTTGTGGCCGGGCAGTCGGGATACAGCAGGGGCACAGAGGGGCGGCAGGATCATACATGCAATGCACATGCCTGGGGCCACCACGCACCTGCGCAGGGCCCCTGACTGAGGGGTGAGCAGGCCGGGGGGGGGGGGCGGGGGAGCTAGAATCCAGGGGCCAGATTGAAGAAGGGGTACCTTTCTCTAATTTGCTAGAAGGCATTGTGTAGACTAAGTGTGGCTGGCGAGACTGTGTGGCTTGCGCGTGTGTGCCCGTGAAGTATGGCATGTGAATAGGCGAGCGTGTGGGTGCCTGGTGGTGACCCTGCCAGGGTGCCAGCACATAGTGTTATGGAGGAAAACAAGGAATGTGTAGGTTAGGGAACAGGGACTATGGGCCGCTGCTTTTCATAGCAGAAACTTTAGGATTTTCAGAGCAATTGGTCATTTACTGTCCCGGTCACCCTTTGAGAAAGGTATTGTTGTCTCAGTTTCACAGGGGAGGGTACTGAGGGTTAGGGAGATCGAGGGACGTGTCAGCGGATACCCAAGCTGGTAAGCTCAGGTCTCCCCTGCTGCTTATCTCACAAGGGGCTGCCCTAGGGGCTGGGGCAGATCCCACCGGCCTCCCCCCCCCTCCCCCCCCCCCGCATTCCTTACCTTCATCATTGATGTAGGCCTCCCAGTCAAAGGTATAGTTGCTGGCCCAGCTCTCGTGGCCGGTCCACGTCTCGTTACCATACCACGTCTCATTACCATACCACGTATCGTTGCCGTACCACGTGGTGTTGGTGTCGTTGAAGGGTGGGGGCCAGCGCACGCACTTGTGCCGCAGGTTTCCCATGAAGAGCTGCAGCCCGACCAGGGCAAAGACACTCAGGCAGAAGACGGTGAGGATCATCACATCCGACAGCTTTTTCACCGACTGGATCAGGGCCCCCACGATCGTCTTCAGCCCTGACCATAGGGAGGAGGGTAAGAGAAGGGGGTGGGCGGGATGATAACTCACTCCGCTATCCTCTGGAGCCTCTGCCTACTGCATCTTTCCTTCAAGGCTTGAGTTACTAGGGGCACCACTTCCTTGAAGCCTTCCCAGATTAACCCCACCCTCCTCCGATCACATCCTTGATGTGGAGCCTTCGAATGGCCACAGGGCCTCAGCCACGAGAAGAATGCACTTTACATAAGGACTTTCCAGGCTGTTGCCTGACTCGTAGAGTAACACACGGGCACACGGTGGAGTTGCATGAATGTCACTAGGTCAACACTCCCAAAGTGTGTTCTACACAGCACTGATCTCCCAAGCTGTGCCCTTAAAAGAAGGGGTTCAATCATGTTTGGGAAGGGCTCAGCTCTAGATTTTGCTCTTGGAGAGTCACTGTAAATTATCCCATCAAAGGCTCTGACAAGTCCTACAGAAACAAGCAAAAACTTTAATACCATGTTTCCTTAACTTACTTGACAACAGAACCCCCTTTCTTTTTTCATTTTTTAAATGTTTGTTTATTTTTGAGAGAGTGAACAAGAGTGAGTGGGGGAGGGCCAGAGAGAGAGGGAGACAGAGGATCTGAAGCAGGCTCTGTGCTGAGAGCCAAGAGAACGATGTGGGGCTCGAACTCACAACCTGTGAGATCATGACCTGAGCTGAAGTTGGACCCTCCACCACTGAGCCACTCAGGTGCCCCAGAACCCCTTTTCTTATTAACATCTAAGGAACAGCAGGATTCACTCTGAGAAGCTCTAGACTGAGTTGGAGATAATACTATCTATATATAATATAGATATAATATATATCTATATATAATAATATCTATATATAATAATAATAACATCGCCAAACCTGCCTCTTTGGGCAAAGGCATAAAACATCTTACAGAATTCCAGGGACAGATTCCCATCATTTATAGAAGAGCCATAACTTCTTTGGGCCTAATCAGAGTGTCTCTCGCTTCCATATTAGTTCATTTCCTTATCTTAGCCTGTTGGGAAAACAGGTGCTCAACCGCCCTCTTATCAAAACACTCTGAGCTCTGAGGATGCTGGAAGCTGGCGTCGAGGAAAGGCACGGTGGCTTCCCTCGGTGGCCAGCGAACAGTATGGCCTTTGGTAGGCACTTCCCCTCCGAGGGTCTCTCAGGGTCTCACCTTCCTCAGCCACAGTTTGAGGGGGTTGGACTAGGGGAGAACATGCCCATGTAACCCTCCTAACAACCCAATGAGTGGTGCCATTATTATCCATATTTTACAGGGGAGGAAACTGAGGCATAGACAGGTGAAACCACTTGCGTAAAGCCCAAGTTAGCTAGTGAGACTTGAGCTCAGGCAGTCTGGCTCAGAGTCTGTGCTGGGCTTCCTCTCAAGTGCCCATCTTCCAGCCTCTGGCCCCTTCTCTTCCCTGGCAGTGGCGGCCTCCCTGTGTATCCAGGTTTTGGTGTGAGAGTGTTATGACCCTAGGTCAGCCTCCTGGAGTTGTGTGTCAGGTTCCAGGCCTGGGCATGGGGCGAGGCCTGCTGGCCCAGGCAGGGGGTCCCCCAGCTCTCCAGTACCTGGGATGACTGTGATGGTTTTCAGGGCCCGCAGCACCCGGAAGGTTCTCAGGGCTGAGATATTGCCCAAGTCCACAAACTCTGTCAGGTACCTGGGCAGGGGGGATGAGGTGAAGGCTGTGTCAGAGTCAGAAGTGGGTGTTAGGGCAGAAATCGCAGCTTCTGCAGGCCCAGAATGAGGATTCCCATGGAATCCTTGGGGTTGGGTTACCACAGGGGTTGGGGGAAAGGCCAGGTCAGACACCCCAAGGTTCCTGTTGGGGCCCGAGAGCTGGGAAAGACAGTGCAGGAACTTTGCTGGGCATAGCCCAGCTGTCCCAGTGTTGGAGGGCCTGTGGGACTGGGGTCCAGGGCTGCCATGTGTGTTTGCACATGCGCTGGGAGAGCCTCCAAGCCAGACTCCAGAAATGGCCGCTCCTGGAATTGGACAGCTCACTGCACACTTGCCTGTGATCCCCACGGTTCACCCCTCCCAAAGGGTCAGCCCACTCAGCTGCCCTCTTTGAAGCCTGGCCCCCTCCCCTCCCCCTCCTCAGCCTTGGGGCACCCTTTGGGCCCCGCTCACGCCATCATGATGACACTGAAGTCCAGCCAGTTCCAGGGGTCCCGGAGGAATGTGAAGTCGTCAATGCAGAAGCCTCGGGCCAGCATCTTGATGAGGGACTCAAAGGTATAGATCCCTGTGAATGTGTACCTGGTGGGGAGAGGGCAGGCAGGGGCAGGTGTGGCAACGACAGACCTCCCAGGGGGGAGGTCACAAAAGTGAAATATGCCACCCAGGGGGTTGAGGATATTGGTGAGAGGGACAATGTGCACCACACCGAGGGCTTACGGTGTTGATGGGGTGACAGTTATAGAGTGTGTGTCCTCCTGGAAGACAAGAGCAGTATCCTCAAAGTACAGCCCCCCGGGGTGAGCTGTGTCCCAGGCCTGGGGTTGGCGGGGGGAGGGGGGTGCTCCGAGAAGGGGAAGACTTACTCCACATGCTTGGACCAGGAAGGCGGGTCACTCATGGTCATGAATACACAGTTGGTCAGGATGGTGATCATGATGAACATGCTGAACAGCGTCAGGGGGAGGGTCAAGGAAAGTGAGGGAGCAGGTGGGGAGGGGAGGTGGACGGAGAGCCTCCTCACCCACAGCACCTGGCTTTGCCCGTCCCCAACCCCTTCGTGCCCCTGCTCTCGCTCCATTTGGGCAGGATATGAGTGAATGAGCACCTTGATGGCACCACGTCTGATGATGCTGAAAGGGCTCAGCATGTAGAGAGCTGGTGTAGCGGAGAAGCGAAAGATGGCCTTGCCCTTGTTAAGCACGATGAAGGTCTGAGGCAGAGAGAGAGCTGTGAGCTGTACGGACAGGCAGACAGACGGATGATGGACAGACGGGTAGAGGGAACCCTCCTAGGCCCAGACCTTCTTGTCGCTGTAGTAGGGGTCCAGGTCCTCCAGGGGGATGCCGATGACCTCTGGTGGGGGGTCCCCATAAATAAGGGGCAGGCTCTTGCCAGCCTCCAGGTCGCTGCGTGGCTTCCTTTCAGGCTCCTCAATCTCCATCTGCTTGTTCCGCTGCTGCCGGGCCTCCTCCTCCACTGCCCGGCGTTCTATGGCTGCCAGGGACTCCCGGGTGAAGGGGCGCAGGCTCTCAGGGCCCAGAGGCACCAGAGTGGGCAGAGATGAGCTGGCCATCCTCGCATCCTGGGCTCAGCGGCCAGGAGGGTGGCAGGTAGCCAGGAAAGCTGCTGTGCGCAGCCCCCCGGGGAATTGGGCGGCTACCCCGCCCTGGGCCTGCTGTCCGCTACTCACCTCCTGCCTGCCCCGGAGGCCAGGCCGGAGAGGTCGGCGTGCAAGCCTTGTCGGGACTGGGAGATGCACCTGCAAGGCCTGGGTGCTGCTGCCGCACAGGTGCTGGACGTAAGCGCATCACCCCCAGCCCTGCACCACACTCTCCCCAGCAGGGGGTTGGCTGCCCTCGGGACTGACAGCAGACCAACCTCTTCGGTCTTGAGGACTTGGGGCCAATGCCCCAGTGCCCTCAACCACTTCCTGGGTCCACGCTCCGGAACTGGGTGGCTTCAGCCTATGGGGACAGAGAGAACCACAGCTGGCCATACTTAAGAGTGGCCTCTATTGTGTAGGGAGGTGGCAAGGAGTCAGATGTGAATGTGCAGGTGGGCCCAGAGGATGCACCAAGATGAAGGGCCTGTTTGGGAGGAGCCTAAAGCAGGAAGGGCAAATGAATTTCATCTTGAGGGCTGACCTGGATCAGCTGCTATTGGCTGCCTGGAGATGCGGGCAGATACCATCGAGGTTGCGGCCAGACTTGGTGCAAAAAGACTGCCATGATTGATTAGTGATGTCTGCCAGGGCATGAGAAAGGAGAATGTAGTGAATCTGCCTGTATTTGCCATTCCTGGCCTGGAGGGAAGGGGAGAGAAAGATGTAGGGTGTGGACTACCTTGTCCTGAGGTTTGGGGAAGCATGATGTCGGGCTGGGAGAGGGAAGCAGGAAGGGATCCCGGCTCCACAGAGGGTTCCGACAGCCCCCTCCGATGGAACCTGTGGGATCTAACCCACGGGCAAGCAGGGGAGCTGGAACAGGAAGATGCAAGGTGTGTGCGTGGGGCCACATCAGGAGAGCCTGCAGATACTAACGTGGACGAGGAGGGTACAAAGGAAAGGTTATGGGGACAAAGTCAAGGACAGTTTCAATGGTGGGGGCAGGGCTAGCGCTCCCAGAGACGGTTTTTGGCTGGTGGTCCCTGTACGGACCGGGTGGATGAAGGGGCACCCATCCGGAGCCTTAGAGGCCTGTGGAAACTGTGTGGACTGTCCTTTGGCCTCTCCTGGCAGCCTCGCTCCTGCCCAGCCTTCCCTGTGGAAGGGAGGTGGTAGGTCACTTATCAAAACGGCCCTGGGGAATGACCCACATCCAAAGGCAGGCCCAGGGAGACCTCTGCGGTCCGGTCACACAAACCATGCAAGGTCTGCACAGATAGACACCCCAGAGCCACGTCTCCACCCAGAGGGCTTGGACGGACCCCCCCAGAGACATCCAGAGCTACACTGGAGGGCAGCTCTTTTTCAGAGGGTGCAGATGCCTCTGCAGTGCCCCTGCTCTGGCCGGCGCACTTCCTCAGGCTTGGTCAACAGATGGGGAGGGCGGCCCAGGGAGAGGCCAGAGCCATTGGGCAGAGCCAGCCACGCCCCCGGGCCTGGCTGCCCAGCTGCTCCCTACCATCACCCAGGGAGTCGTGTTTCCACGGGGATGACTCTGCTCATCCCTGCTGACCCCGTCCCTCAGCTGCTCATCGGCCCCATCGTGTGCATGGGAGCGCGTGTGTGAGCACACACATGGGCACACACACACGCGCACACACCCCACAGTCATACTCTACCATTAGCTACACACCTTCCCGCCTTCAGCCCGTCGCTGCCCTACAGACACGCCCACACAGAAGACACTGACCTGCCGGATGGCCCTGGAGAGAGACCCCATGGCTGCTGGGCTCCCTCCCAGTTCACAGGCCACGCCCGGCAACAGTCCTCTGGCCTGATGCTGTCCACTCTGCCCTTCACAGGGGCCCAAGCGGGACGACAGAGAACCAGAGACAGTCTGGCTCCGCCCCAGCATTCGTGGAAACTACACTCACTGGAGTCCCTGGAGGCCCCCAGAGGACAGACCCAGTGGTGTCTCCTCAGCTGGCCCTCCTGGTCCCCCTCAGGCACCTCACACTGCCACTGCCTTTCTTCCTGAGAGGAGGGCCTGTCCTGTCCCTCTGGCCACTGTCTCCACCTTAGCTTTGTGAACTCCTCCTTCCCACTCCTGGAAAATACTGCTTCTCCAGGGCCTGGTCTGTAGCCCCGTTTTCCTTTTGACAGCACGGACCCCTCCTCGTTGTGTCCATCCCTGCCCCGGGGGGGTAGCCGCCACCCACCTCCTTTCCATGGTCACTATGGCTTTGCCGCATCTGTTCCCACTTCCCCAGTGGCCCCAGACCGGTCAGGTCAGAGCTTTGTGCAGCCAGAGCCTTCAAAGCTCTAAGATAAATGGTAATTCATGCCCTGCCTATGTGATTGCCTGGTGGTATCCGTCTCCCCCACCAGACTCCTCACAGCCTGGGGTTTGGGGTCACCACTGATTCTGGTGCCTGGCACATTGGTACAGGTCTGTTTAACGACTGCCACCCAGTCCCCGCCTCTCTTCGCTCGCCTGGGCTCAACCCTGGGCTCCAGACCCACAGATGGCACAGCCAGCCTGGCACCTCCTCCGGCTGATCCCAGCGGCCCCAGACGGACTCCTTGTCTCTCCCTTCAAAATCTGCACTTCACCCTAAATTTCTCTCCTGCCCTCTTCACCAGCCCTGGAGCCCCTTCACATCTGGATGTCTTGGTATGTGAGAGGGAAAGTGCCCTCCCTGGCTAGGCCAGTTGAGGCACAGTTTTGGTTGGTGTATACCTGCTCCGTTCCCAGGCCCAGCACCCACGAGGCTCTCCATCCTCCAGGCTTCATCACCCCTCACCTGCTCCATCCAAACCCCCCACCTGCCTCCCTACTCCCCACTGGGCTCCCCTGCAATCCACCATCCAAACTGCCAAAGCCACAAATCCGATCAAACCCGCCTCCTCCTTCAGTGGCTTCTCACTGCTTAGTAGTGTGTCCACACCCTTCCACCTGGCTCCCCAGGCTTGCCACGATCCAGTCCCTACCTGACCCCCTCCTCCTGCCCCACACGCGCCCATCCTCTGGCCATGCTACGACCGTCCTCACAAATGGGCCAAGCTGTTTCACACCCACCCCCACACCTTTGCTTATGGTCTGCTTGCCTCCTGGAACACCGCTTCTTTTTGTCACCCCAGAGAACTTTAATTTGTCTTTCTAGACTCAACCTCCCTGGGCACCCTGGCTGAATGGATTGCTTCTTTGGACCACCAAAGTGCCTAATACGGAGCAAAAAGGTTATTGAATGAGTCAGTGAATGAATGAGCGAGTGAATGAATGAATGAATGAATTCGAGGAGCCCTCCACCTTTGCCCCTTTCTCCTGTAAACACACCCTGTACCTAAATCATGACCAGAGACCACATCTCCTCTGATATCCCCTCCCCCCACCTCCTTCCTCGGTTCACCCTCAGGTGCAAGTGCCCCTTGTCACTGTGATCCTTGGGCTGCTTCCTGCCCTCACGCCTTTTCTCTGCATTTTCTCCCTCTCCGACAGAGCCCTCTGACCTCACCTCCCTACGTGTTGTCTCAATGACAAGAGCCATCCTTATAAACCCTCCTCGAAAATACCTTCGACTCTTGCCTTCTCTCTCCTTCCATTCCACTCACCTGGGGAAACCCCAGCCCCCCTCTCCCAGCTGTGTTTCTGAATCAGGCCCTGGGCAGCCGGACGTTGCCAGAGCAAAGACCAGGCCTGGCTGGGTTCACAGGTGACTTTGTGGTTACAAACTCTACCTTTATCCTCACTTCTGCCCTGGGGAGTGCAGGTTTCTCTGATGGTTTCACCTCACTTTTCCACTTAAAAAAATTTTTTTGAGGGTGGGTGATGGGTATTGAGGAGGGCACCTTTTGGGATGAGCACTGCGTGTTGTATGGAAACCAATTTAACAATACATTTCATATATTGAAAAAAAATAAATGCCCACGTAAGTAATAGTGAAAAAAAAATTTTTTAATGTTTATTTTTGAGAGAGACAGTGAGTGGGGAGGGGTAAAGAAAGAGGGAGACACGGAATCTGAAGCAGGCTCCAGGCTCTGAGCTATCAGCACAGAGCCTGACACAGGACTCGAACTCATGAGCTGTGAAATCGTGACCTGAGCTGAAGTTGGCTGCTTACCCGACTGGGCCACCCGGGTGCCCCTTGCTTTTCCACTTTTTGAGAAAACTATTCCATGCCTTCTCTTCTTTCCTCTAATCCACCACCCCCCTCCCCGTGATGCTCTCAGCTGGTGACTTTGCCTCAGTCTTCGATGAGAACATAGCATCGCACCCTATCTAACCAACAAAACCATCTTCATGCCCCGCCCCTTGCCTTCACCATCCCGCAAAACTGGAAGAAGAATCACCAAAGGCGAGGCCTTCCACATGGGCTCAGCCCCGACCCCTCTTGCCTTCCCAAGGACCTCATTCTCTAGCTATCTTCTCTCTACCACTGTGAACCTCCTCCTGGCTATGACCAGGATCTCCCATCTTGAAAATAATGGCAATGGTGACAAAAGCTCTCCCGGTCTCATGCCCCTTCATCCGTTGCCCTATTTTTCTATTTCCTTTCATGGAGAAGCTTCTTAGAAAGTGTCTACACCAGCTGTCTTTACTTCCTTACCTTTTGTTTGCTCTCTAACCCATTCCAACCTGGCTTCCATTTCCCCCACTCAACTGAAATGGCTTTTGTCAAGTCACTAGCACCCTCTCTGCTGCCAAGTCTGCTGAACACTTTTCTGTCTTCACCTCCCTCAACCTCTCAGAAGCATTCAACCCAGTTGGCTGCAGCCCCCTTCTGGAAAGCCTCTACTCGCTCAGCCTCCATGAGAGCATAGCCACGGCTTCCCTCCTACCTCTCTGGCTGCTCCTTCTCAATTTCTTTGCTTGTTCCTCTTCCTCTCTTCAATCTCTAAAGCTTCTCAGGGCCCAGTCTGGGTCTGGATGGCATCATTCTTAGGACTGTAAATTGTGTCACAGGAATATTGTAACATCTCCTTTGAACTCCAGACTGATATATCCAACTGCCTACTGAACCACTCTTGTGTGGATAGCTAACAGGCATCCCAACCTATGATATCTGGAATGAAACATTTGCCTTCCTCAACTGTTCCAACCCGCAGGCTTCCCCAACCCAGAAAACATCTATCCATCCATCTGGTTCCTCCAGTCAAATATCAGGGTGCCTCTTTGAATGCTCTTTTTTTCCTCGCCTTCTACGTCCAGCCCATCCAAGGTTCCATTAATACCATCTCCAAAATATACACATCCTCCACCTTTTCCCCTTAGACCATATCACAATAAGCTCTCACAATAACCTGTTTCCTGATAACTGCTTTTGCCCTGCCCCCCTGCAAACCTGCTCCATAGAGCAGTTAGTGATCTGTTAAGAATAAGAAACTAATCATGTTGTTTCTCCTGCTTAAATTTCTCCAGCAACTTCCTGTTGTGCTTAGAACAAGACCTAAATGCCTTATGGTGGCCTACAAGGCCCTGGGGATCCAGCCCCTGTCTCCCTCTCCACCCTGTCTCCTGATTCCTCCCTGCTCCCTCTGCCCCAGTCCCACTGGCCTCCTTCCAGCTCCTGGACCACTGGGCTTATGCTTGCCTTTGGGTTTTACCTGGCCCTGTGCTCCCCTCCCTCTTCACATGGCTCTTCCATCTTATCCCCCCTCCCACCCCCACCCCAGTCTAGGCTCAAATGTCTCTTCTCCAAGTGGCTTTCTCCTTCTCTACTCTCTATCACAGTCCTCTGTATTTTCCTTGACATCATATGTCATAATTGGTAATTACTTAAACAAGTAACTTGCCTAATTTATTTGTCTAGACTGAAATGCCAAGAGGACAGGAACTGTCTGTCTAGGTCACCATGCCCAGTCCCAGGATTGGGCACAGAGTAGGCACTCAGTACATGTTTGCTGAAAGAATGAGCGGATGAAAACCTGGATGCAGACCTTTCCATGGTTAAAATGGATTCCGATATGTTTCATTGTTTCATCCATTTGTTCATTTATTTATCCATCCATCCATCCTGTTAATAAGCCAGAAGCTAAGCTAGCCCCGAACAGGACTTGAAGATGCACCAGTTGGGCATCTTGCTTTCTGAGAGCTAGTAGTTAGGGGAAAGGGGACATGGGGACATATAACTATGACATGAGAAATCAATGCTTACTCTAAACAGGGGAGGTCGTCGTGCTATGGAAGTTCAGGTGAATGAATGGCTACTTCCAGGTCAGAGAAGGAAAGATGTGGCTTTTCAGTTGGGCCTCAAAGGATGCTTAAGTTATAAACACAGAGGAATGGAGGGGAATAGTACTCCAGGGAGAGGGAGCAGCCAGAACAAAGACAGAAGCAGGACATAGGGAGATGCATTTGTGTCAGTCTTTGTGGGACACAGAATCTATTCAGGGATTGGGGGAAGGTGGGTTGGGCAGCTGGCTGGCTATAGCAGGCCTGGGTGTCTGGACTTCACCCTGCAACCCTGGAGAGCCCCTCACATGGGGCAGTGTGCCCACCCTTTCGATATGTCTAGAGTAGACAGGACAAGCTGTGCTATTTGCAGTGGACACCGGTGGAGGAATGAAAGGTTTCCTGGGATGTGTGCACGATGGCTTCCTGGCAGGGACAATCACAACAATGCCCCATAGCATGGGTTGGGTGTCATGCTGGCCCATCTCCACGTGGCTCTTCCAGCTACAACCTGGAGTAAACGGGGCCAACGTGACAGCTTAAATCTTCCTTCCACCAGCCAGAGATTAGACTCTGGTCTCCACCCCAGTCTGTTCCCGAGATGTGGCAGCTAAGGGCCTGCAGGGGGGGCTCTATGAAACCTCTTCCCACGGAAGAGGTTGTTCAGGAATTTAAGAACCTTGGTGCAAGGACCCAAGAGATCAAGGAGTCCAGCTTCCTCATTTTACAGATGGAGAACCTGAGGCCCAGAGGGAGCAGCAACCCCCCACCCCCACCCTAGATCATGCATTTATTCATTCAACAAACATTTCTTGAGCATCTGCTCTGTGCTGGGCTCGCGCTAGGAGCCAGAATGTAACAATGGCAAACTCCCTGTCCTCATTGAGCTTGCATTCCAGAAGGAGGAGGCAGATAATAAATAGGGAAGCAAATAAGATAATTTTAGAGAGTGATAAATGAGAAGCCATGCCAAGAATAAAACCCAGCTCCCTGAGTGCCAGGGCTAGAGCCCGTTTAGCAAGTGAGAAGCCCCAACGGAACTTGCACTGAAACGGAAGTTTGGGCGGAAGTGGTGAGTAAAGTCAGGCCATCTTGGGGGCCTGGAGATGGTGAGCAGACAGGGGTGAGGGTGGGGAAAGAAGGGTGAGGAGTCGGGGAGCCAGGCTGGGGCCAGCTGTCCATAGGCAGGGAGCCGAGAGTAAGGACGCTAGAGGGTGAGGCAGCCCTTCTCTGGAGCAGGTCCAGCCCAGCATTGTCTTTCTCTGTGGGGCTGCCAGATTGGAACACTCAATTCCAGATATAGTCTGACCACAGAGAGAGAGGCCTTTTCTCCCCAGCCTAGACACCCTTTGTATTCATTCATCCCAAGATGGCATTCTTTAGCCACCTCCTCATAAGGTGGCATTTACAATCACTCCTGATCTTCTCCTCATGAACTGTAGTCAGATTAGATCTTCCCCCATCCTATAAGTTGTGCAATTGATTTTTCTCTTTTAAATCCAGGTGGACCCCAAACAAAATATTAGCAAGTCAAATCCAACAGTGTATAAAAAGAAGTATACACTACAACCTAGTGGGATTTATCCCAAGTGTGCAAGCACGTTCAACATTAGAAAATCAGTTGGGGCACCTGGGTGCCCCAGTCAGTTGAGCGTCTGACTTTGGTTCAGGTCATGATCTCGCAGCTCGTGAGTTTGAGCCCCACATCAGGCTCACTGATGTCAGCGCAGAGCCAGCTTCAGATCCTCTGTCCTCCCCACCTCTCAAAAATAAACATTTAAAAAAGAAAAAGAAAGCAGTTAATGTAATCTATTACATCAATAGGTTAAAGGAGAAAAACCACATAATCATATAAAGAGATGCAGGAAAAGAATTTGACAAAATCCAACACCCATTCATGATTTAAAACAAAACAAAACAAAACAAAAAAACAGGAACAACTCAGCAATAGTGGAGAGTTTCCTCAACCTGATAAAGAACATTTACAAAAAAACCTGCAGCTGGGGCACCTGGGTGGCTCAGTCAGTTAAGCGTCTGACTTCAGCTCAGGTTATGATCTCACAGTTTGTCAGTTGGAGCCCCACGTTGGGCTCTGTACTGACAGCTCAGAGCCTGGAGCCTGTTTCAGATTCTGTGTCTCCCTCTCTCTCTGCCCCTCCCCTGCTTGTGCTCTCTCTGCCTCTCTCAAAAATAAACATTAAAAAAAAAAAAACAAAACCCTACAGCTAACCTAGTACTTAATGATGAGAAACTAGAAGATTTCCATAAAGATCAGGAACAAGGCAAGGATGTTGCCTCTCACCACACCTTTCCAAAATATATTGGAAGTCCTAGCTAATGCAATAAGACAAGAAAAGGTAATAAAAGGTATGCTGATTGGAAGTGAAGAAATAAAACTGTGTTTGTTCACAGATGACATGATTGTCTATGTATACAATCCAAAAGAACTGAAAAAAACAAACTGAAACTAATATAGGTTTCAGGATGCAAGGTTAAAATAAATCAAAGTATAGGACTTTACATCCTACAAGTTGCCCTTGTTCATTATACCTCTTCACCTCTAGTCTTTTGCGAAAGCCTATCAGATCTTGATTCTTTTCCTCTCAGTTCAACACTCTCACAGCTATGTATCTATGATCCTGACTGTCCCAAATTATTGGCCAAACACAGCTCAGGATAGACACCATCACCACCATCCCCCCCCGCCCCCACCATATGCTTCTAGAACCTTCTCTCCTAGGATACCTATGCTTTCAAAGAGGCTCTTTCAAACATCCAGAAACCCACCAAATTGCACTGTATTGGCCTGGAATCCTCCGATAAGTATCAGCCATGCTGTACCACCCTGAGATGTGAAAACCACTGTGAGAAGCTCTCCATACCAGCCTGAGAACAGATGTGACCTGCCCCTCACAGCCTTCCCTGTTCTCTCTAGGGTGCACCCCTGTGGATGCAGAGATGGCAGGTGGCTTGCTGGCCTTCCTTGGGCCCCAGTCACCATGCCTCTTGCCAACCAACCATGCCTTTCATCTGCTGCAAAGCTGCATTCCAGGGTTAGGCTGTTTTGTTTCTCTGGATTGGAAGCAAGACTACTTTAGAGCCGCATGTGGCCAGCGGAGACCCCTCCTTAGCTTCACCTGCAGTGGGGGCTCAGACTCCCACCTTTCTGGGAGATTGAAAGAGATCAACCTTTTTCTATCCTGGCCAAAGACAGCACCGGGCATCTGGGTGGACTCCTTCCCAAATTCCTGCATTCCTGTTGTGGCCCAGCTCCAAGAACACAAAATAGAGCCCCATGCCCCCTAATTATAAATCTCAAGTCACAGCTTTTTCTCAGCTGGGGCAGTCTGGGGGAAGGGGGGGATGGGAAAGGGGTAGCTGTGTTTTTTCTCTGCCAGCACTTGGGGCTGAGGCGCTGGCAGGCCAGGGGCCTGGAGGAAGTCACCCCGGGTGCCCTCCCCTCCTGATCTAACACTCTGCAGAGGAAATCTGCTCCAAGAGGTCTTGGAGGGAGGCCTAGAGCCGGGAGCGGAAACCTCCGGACACTCAGGAGCCCCGAGAGTTCCGGAAACAATCAGGGTCACATGAGGGGTGTTTCTAGGCAAGGGGTGGGCTAATGTTGATTGCGCTTTCCATGTGGGGCTCACTGGATCAACACATGCCTCCTCCTTCTTTAGGCACCCGATTCTACCAACCTAATTATGTGTCCTGCGCGAGGGGTAAGAAAGAGAGGGGTGGCCACATTTATTTTGTACTTACTATATGCCAAGGTTATTTTGTTGTTCAGGATATGTCAGCAGCCCCTCCCCCACCCCCACAATTAGATCCATTCCCTGCCCATCCCCAATAGCTCTCAAAAAACATCGGTTAGTTTTCCCCAAACTGCCTCCTCCACCTCTCAAACCTGACTCTTTTCCTTCCCCCAGGGTGTTTCTGGTCGGCTTGGGGCCAGATGAAGTAAAAACCCACAAATGGGAAATAGATCCTCAAATGGACTGTGTTTGGGTTTTGTGAGCTGTGCCCCCTTCCTTCTAACCCCTCCCAGCTCATCTTTCGGCGGCCCTAGACGCCTTTTCTCCTAGAAGCAAAGGCCCAAGAGTGGGTTTACCCTCGCAAGACTGAGCCTTAAATCAAAGGAATTCATCTTAAGATGTAGAATTCCAATCTCAGTCAGCTTGAGAAAGAGTCTGTTAGGAGTGAAGGAGGTTGGTTCCTCTGGCTCCCAAATCTCAGTAGCTTCACCCAGCATCCTGACATGCATAGGCCCATGAGGTGGAGGCTTCAGAATTATTTCTTGAGGAAAAGCAGTCATGGGTATGTTCATTGGGTGCTTCCTGAGTGTCCAGCAATGTCCCAGCCAACAAAGACAGAGGCAGAATTTGAATGCCGCTCTCTGACATAAATCCATGTGCCGGCTACTACCTTGGGGAACTGGGCTGGCCTGACCCTCACCTGTCTGTCCTCTTCAAAGGGCAGACTGGGGTCCTTGGGCCAAGCCCCTAAAATGTACCAGCTGGGGTGGGCACCTGGCAGGGCTAGACTCAGGTCTCCTGGGGCCTCATGTCAAGAATTGTGGGAATGGGGACTACAGGTCAACAGCTTGGTAAAGAGACTTCCTCGAGGTATGGGTTTCTTTTGCACCAGTCGACCCTCATATACCCCCTAACTCCCTCTGCAGCCCAGTTGTACACACACACACACACACACACACACACATACACACGCATTGCTTCCATGAGTCATTTCCCAGCTGCTCCAAAGGGTGGGAAGGCTGATTAGTTCCAGCCAGGCCTGGGGCTTCCTGCCCTCTGCTAGCTCGGCTTTTCCCAAGGAGCTGCACGCATGACCACCAGTGCTCTATAGATGCCACCCTTAAAACCTGTGCGTGCACACCCTCTCCTGTGAACATCTGGGCCCACCTCACCCACCTTTGGGCAGATCTACCCCCTGCACACACGCCTGTCTCCCCTGCCCTGCCTATTCCCACCTACAGTCTACCCCGGGAGATGCCTGCCTCTATTCTCTTCTCTGCCCCACACCCTCACCCTTCCCAGACCGTGGCTGACAGGCTTTTTCCTTCTGTGGGTCCACTGAGACACTAACAAGAGGATTGTTCAAAACTGATCAGAGCCAGGGGCGCCTGGCTTGCTGCCTCAGTCAGTTAAGCGTCTGACTTTGGCTCAGGTCATGATCTCACGGTTCATGGGTTCAAGCTCCGTGTCCGGCACAGCTCAGAGCCTGGAGCCTGTTTCAGATTCTGTGTCTCCTTCTCTCTCTGCCCCTTTCCCACTCGCGCTCTGTCTGTCTCTCTCTCTCTCTCAAAAATAAATAAACATTAAAAAAAAAAAAAAAACTTGATCAGAGCCCACCTGGCTCCCCGTTTCCTCCATCAACCCCCCACCATCCACTTACAGTGAGCTTTGAGCCCTCCCCGCTAGGTCCCCACATCCCTGCCAGGCCCTGGGGGCTGGGGATCAAGGTCACCAGCGTCAGGAAGAGTGGCCCCCTTGCTTGCTGCCTGTGAAGCTTGGCCTCTAACTGGAAACCCACAAGAAAGGCTGGTGGACTGTTCCTGCCCCTTCAGCCAGCGTGGCCCTGTCACTACCTCCGAGAACTTTGCTTTCCCCCAGAAACTGCTCCAGGGCTGTTTTCCCACCAGCTACCCTGATAAAAGTTCTTTCTCCCAAACTGGGCCAATCTAGAACTTACAGGCTTCCCAAAAGGCCAGAGTCACAAGCAGATCTTACTAAAATATAAGGCAGAGGGACTCTGTTTTGCTTTTGGTTTCACAGTCCTCACGGCAAACATCTATCAACCGCAGACCCTCTTGGAAGGGGGTCTGCCGTCCATTTTATAAAAGGGTCTCCCTCACCTGAGGGAGACCAGATAGGAAAAAAAATATATATATAACCCCTCCCAACTATGTGCCCAGAGCTGGACAGGGTTGTCCTGCTTCCTGCCAGGCAGACCCACCTTCTCCACCTTTTGTGGCTCCTCCCCTCCTTTTGTTAACCCCCCCACCCCCACCCCCACCCCCAAGAGGCCACATTGATTTCAGAGTCACAGCCTGGTAACAGCTGTGATAATTAACTACTAGTTAACACTTATGGAGACCTGACTACTTGCCAAGCATTGTTCTGGGCACCTCACATTCATGAGCTCATTTAATCCTCACCACGGTCCTACTATTATCACTCCATTGGACAGATGAGGAAACTGAGGCACGGAGAAAGTAAGTAACTTGCCAGAGGTTATTTAGGCCGTAGACTGGAAACCCGGCTCCTGGGGCTCTCGAAAGAGCCCTTGGCTCTTAAGCACTGAGCTATATCACCACCCAAGTCTAAACTGGACCATGACCTTCTAGCACCTACCTGGTGGGGATGGGGAGGGGGTAGGGGCACCTGGTTTCACAAACCAGTTAAAAAACGGAGTGGTGTCTGGTGACCATTGTGGATTTGCACCTTCTGTTCATGCTAGGGCTCCTGGCAGAGGGCAGCAAGACCGGAGGGGAAGGGGCGGCCTGCCCTTCCAGGGGTCCGGAGGCTTCTCTGTCACCCCCTCCCCCTCTGCTCCTCAAGCCCCTCCTGCTCCTCCTGCTGCCCCATCCCCCTCCCCCCCCATCATGGCTGTTGACTGAAAACTGCAGGGAATAAAAATAGCTGTTGCTGATGAGGCAGAATGGGGGCCAGAGCACATGAAAGGCCTGGGGCAGGGGTGGTGGAGGTGGAAGGAACTGGGATTCCCCCAGCCCCATAAACACCCCCTGCAGGAGCCACTAGGGGCCATGGCCTGTCTCTCTCTGCCACTGCAGAGCTGGGGCCCCTGCAGGAGGCCCGGCACCTGCCCCAGCCCGAGGGCTGCCCACTGGAAACCCCCTGCCCCCGCTTCCCCCACCCCCCGCCAGTCTCAGGGGCCAGCTCTGCCCCCCACCTCCAGCCCTGCCCCAGCATCGGTGCCACTCGCTAGCTGTGTGTCTCGGCTGAGTGACGACCCTCTGAGCCTGAACCTTCCCTGCAAGAGGAGTCAAGGAACTGAAGGTTTGTATGACCTGTACCCTGGTTGTTGACATCCACCTGCTCCATCCCCTCGCTTCTCCCTACCTGCTCTCGGGGGACCTCAGGCCTCAGATTTTTCATTTCCACTCAGTGCATCTCTTTCCTGTCACCTGGAGAGAGCCTTTCTACTCCTGTCTGTGAAGTCCAATCCCTTCTCTCCTCTCTGGCTATGCCTGGCCCCGGGAGACTTCTCTGAACTCCACCCCCAGTTGGGCCACCCCCTCCCCTCCCCGCCAATATCTACACTTTTCTCTATTCTGGTGGCCAGAGTTGCCTCCGGAGGCAGGGACTTTGTCAGGACCACCCCCATCATCCGACCAGGAGTTTTGTGCCTTCAGCATCGAACTCGGGGCTTCCCCTTGGCCTGGGCCTGGGGTTGGGGCCCAGAGAACCTGGTGAGGGAAGCCTGCTAGGCAGCCCTTGACACTCAGACCAGCCTATGGCTAGGAAGGTGACCCTGAGTCCTGAGCCCCCACTCCAGGCAGATTCCCAACCAGATATGACAAGCAGAGCCGGGCTAGGACAGGGCCACCTGGGAATTATCTTCCCAAAATCACACTAAAAATCCCAGCCGATCCCCTGAGAGAAGCCCGGGATGCAGATGGAAATGTGCCATTGTGTTTTATGTCTGGGTCCCTGCATCGCCCACACAACGTGATGTGGCTCCAAATACTAGTGTGATAACCACAACTGTCCACAACACGGCCATATGGAGTAAGGCTGCCGGTCATGGGCAGGGGACTGGGGATGACCCCAGAAGAATCTGGAGGGTCCTGGGAGAACCAGTGTTTCTCTACCCCCGAACCCAGCCCTGCCCCACCTGTGTCTGGTCATTGCCACCGCTAGGGGTCTCCTTAGCTCAGCTCAGGGCCCTGGGGGCAGTCGTGGCCTTGGTCATAGATGAGGGACAACAATGCCCACCACTGGCTCTTCCCCACCACTCTGTCAGCCCCTTCCCCTCTCCAGACTAACCAGACAGGCCCCAAACTTGTCTCTAGCTAACTGTCCTCAAGCTGATTCATCCAGACAGGCTACATTAAACAGCCTTCAAGGCTCCTGTGGGCTCTAACCTTCCCAGGCTCTGGGGTGATTAATTTCTGTGCAGGCCCCCCGCTGCCAGTGTTATGGGTGGGAGGGGGACATGTTTAGTATCCACCTGGAGGGTCACCTCCCCACCCTGGGGCATCATGAGGCCTCACCAGGACCTGGCCCTGTGCCCAAGCAGGGGGAGGGGCAGCGAGACACAGTACTTAACTGGGTGGAGTGGGAAGGGGCTCAGGCCTTCTGTGCCACACCAGCGCCTTCTTGGAAAGCCTCAAGCAGCCTCCATGCCCACCCCCCCAACCCCGGGCCCTCTGGACAAGGGACCTCCCAATCTTTTGAACAAATGCCCCCCTCTGATAAGCAACACCACACTCCTCCAAAACCCCTTCTCCTACCTCTGCTCAGACCTTCCCGCCTCTTCCACTAGCCACTACCCACCCTCCTCCCTGTGCCCCCAGTTCCTGGCTCTACCAGCAGGGAGAGGGAGGGGGGCTGTGTTCTGCCCTGGCACCGGCCTTGTGGCCCCCGAGTCCCCTCCCGAATCCCCCAGAATCCCCTCAGTGCCGTGGCCCCATCTTCTTCCCCTGGCGCCAGGCTTTCTGCCTTCCTCACTTGTCTAGGGAGGGAGCCTGGTGCGCCACGGGCCGGCCGGGAGAGGCCAGGGCGGTGGGCAGAGCCTGGGCGGTACAGCCCGAGACGTGTCCTCTGCTGGCATCTCGAAGATTCCTGTTTCAGCAGAGCAAAGGAGCCGCCACCACCCCCCACCCGGCCTCCCGCCGCTCTCCTCCCCCCACAGCCCTGCCTTCCAAGCCACTGTGAACCGGCTGGGCCGCCACTGTGAACAGGCTGTTTTGGCTCCTCTGCTCTCCCCTCCTGAAGAAACTCAGCCGGGGTCACCCTGTGCTCGTCTGGAGCCGAGCCTTCGCCACTGGGCCATTTGTGACCAGGGCAAGGACCCTTGCTCAGAGCAAAGACAGCCAGCCAGGGGCACGGAGGGCAGAGGACGGGGCCACGGGAGGCAAGTTTGGGGACAGAGGGTCAAGGCACAGGCCGGGGCAGAGCAGGGCCCGGTGTGGGCAGGAGGACAGCGGTGCCCGGAGCGAAGTGGTGACTTCCTTAAAGCCAGCTGGGCACAGGGCCAGGGTGCCCCGCTCCTTGGGGTGGCCTGCCCTTGGGGTGCCGGCCGGGGCGGGGTGCGGTACTCACTGCCGGACAGGAGCGGAGCGCTTGCAGCCGAGCCTGGAGTGCCGTGCCCACCTCCGGCTGGGGCTGGGACTCTGGGGGACTTGGCCGGGGGGCCGGGCGGCGGGGACAGCTGCTGCCGCTGATGTCACAGGGTCATGAGTGAAACCTGAGGACTGGGCCAATCTTCAGGTGGGAGCCTGGGCTGCGCTTCCCTCACCGGGTGTGCTCAGGCTCAGCCTGGGCCGGCCGCACACTCTCCCGCTCACACATGTGCACACGCACACGCCCATGCGCACACGCAGCGGGGCACGCGTATGAGCCCGCTCACGCAGGTCCTTTCCCACCCTTGACGAGCTTACAGGGCTCGTTCTCTGTGCCAGTCTCCTTTCACACTCACTGCCAGGAGCCCCGGGGGGCACATGCACACTTGCTCCGGTACACACTGTGGGTGTGCCCCCTCCCCACGCAAATGCCACACTCACACACGCTCAGCCATACGTGTAGATCGCCCTCCACACGTGCACACAAACACTTGCACTGCGTGTTACACCTGTTCCCGAACAGGCTTCCTGCTCACGCAGACACACTCCCACACTCACACCAGGCTCGTGCGTGTACTTGTACACTTACAGCCGGGTGAACACAAACGTCGCATACCCTGGGCGTGAACTTTTATCAAGTGTCTGTCTGTGTGTGCACACACCCATACCCACGGTCACGCTCATGCACTCACGCATTTCCACGCATGTTACTTACATCCGTACTGTTGTCTACGTCCACACTCCTGTTCACGCGTACCCAGGGCCACCCGTGTGCACCTGTGATCGTGAGACTTTCATCAAGTGTCTGCCTATCTGTACATCCACGTCCCCCCACACCCAAATACACACACACCGAAACACAGCACACATACACACATCCCTCACATCCCTCACACACACATACCTCCAAACACACACACACACACACACACACACACACACACAGCTCTTAGCTGGACAACACAGCAGTCTCAAGGGTCATTTCTCCACCGCCACTACCCACCCCCCCACCCCCGCCATCCCACTGGCTAGACATCTGTCCCTCAGAACGTGGGGAGGGGACAGAGGGTGGGGGGCAGGTTGAGATTGGTTCAGCCCCCCTCCCCCCTCCTTTCTGGGTCTGTGGTGACCCCTGGTGGAGCTGTTGTGAAATGACCCGTCTCACAGCTCAAGCGCCTGCCCCAGGCTGACGAGAGAACCCCAAAGCTCCCCACGATGCTCCCCCCACCCACTCTCCCACAACCATCCCTGAAGCATCTTTTCCGGCAGCCAGCTCTCCAGTTGCGCGGAGCCCAGGACAGAGTGTGGCCTTTGTGAGGGGCGCAGGGAGGCCTGAGGAGTGGTCCCCCTCAGTCCTGGAGGTTGGGTGGCCTCTCTCCTCCCAGAGACCCTCTGTGGACACAGCCCGCAGCCTCGTGGAGCCCCTCCCTGAAGGCGAGGCCTGGCTGAGGCTTGCAAAGTTCCTGCTATGCCTGGACTTCCCGCATCTCGCCCCAGGTGAGTCACTTCACACCCTCAGAGGTTCGTCTTCCAAACCCACAGGTGTGAGCATTGGTGCTCTCTGTGCATGGTTCTTATCCTGCTCTGCTCGCTCACCTTTCCTGACACACATTTGCCGTGTAGTTTTGTTGCTAACGTAATCCAGGTGTCTGGTCACCCCTGCCTTTTCTTTGCAAGGATCTTCTTCTAGTGCTCAGAGGAAAAGCAAACGTTTTGTCTCATCCTTGCCAAGTTGTCTCCCCAGAACTGTTCCTTGGGGTCCCTGACATCACTCAGGGCCCTGCTATGGCTCCAGTTTGCTTTGCTGCTGGCTAGTGTCCCCTTGGTAGCACAGTCCTCCCTGTCCGTGGGCACTGAGGAGAGGTGGTGGGCAGGCAGCTGTCATTCCCATATATGGCTCCTCCCTTTTGGTCTCTGCCTGGGCCCTGCCAAGAGCTCTGTGGGGGTAAGAACGACTTTAATGAGGGATTGAAGTAATTGAAGGGAATTGTAATATATGAGGGGGAGGGCTGCTGCATTCAGTTGTGCGGGTTGTCTACTGTACAATTCTGGGCACCAATCACGTTTGCAATCATTATAGATTCATGTATTTTAGATGATAATTGTCTAGCAGATGGTAGCAAACTGTCCAGAGGACAAGGCTAGTTTTTCTGACTTGCACAAGGTGTCATTTGGACTAGGAATAAGGCTGATTGGAAAACCAAAGTTGTATGTGAAATATGACTTTTCCCCACAGCCCAAGGGGAATGAATGCATCCCTCTCTTGATAACAGTATTCCTCCTTCCTTTGGGGGACTGCTCCTCCCTTACTCCAAATAGGTCATTCTGGGGTGGCTGCTGATCTCAGGACGATGACCCCGCCCCGGCCACGGAAATGGCCATGTCACCCAGATCTGGGCGATCCTCTTGGCCACAGTGGCCGGTCCAAAAGCTGGATATGTGGCGCAAGTGTGGCCAATCGTAGTCCTTCCTGGGGAGTTGTATGCATTGATACAAAAGAAAGACGAGCTCTCTCTCCTCAGGATTCTCTGCGTTTGTCTAGGGTAACTGAAGTAACAAGTCAGAAGGTGCCTGAGGAGTATTTCCCACCTAGCGGAAGGGCCTATCTGTAGGACGAGCCAACGAGAACACCACACACGATGCGGGGGCGGGGGAGGATGAGAGAGGGGCCTGAAGACGCTGCTTGACCCCTGGGTCAGTGAAACTGCAGAGCAGCTATGTCACTGTCTGCCCCATCACATGAGCCAAAAAGCGTCCCTTTTCCTTAGGCTGGTTTAGGCTGAGTATCAGGTGCCCACAGACAAAAGAATTCTTAGAAGCACCTTTCAGAAAAATCCCACTCTGGGGCACTTGGGTGGCTCAGTCGGTTGAGCATCCGACTCTTGATTTTGGCTCAGGTCATGATCCCAGGGTCCTAGGATCGAGCCCCGTGCCGGGCTCCATGCTGACGTCACAAAGCCTGCTTGGGATTCTCCTTCTCTCTGCCCCTCCCCTGCCCATGCTCGCTCTCGCTCTCTCTCTCTCTCTCTCTCTCAAGGTAAATAAATAAATTTTAAAAAAACAACAAAAAAGAAAATCCCACCGTGACCCACAGGAACCCACCCTGTCATACCCTGTCCTGGCCACTACTCCCCACCCCTCACCCCTGCCTGAGCAGTCAGTTCTCTCCCTGAGTCTTCAGTCAGGGAGACTTTCTGGGAGCTTCAGCAGGTGCTCCCCTGTGGTTGGTGACACCCCAATTCCGGGAGTCAAGGAGGGGAGGGCTCTGGACTCCACCCCACAGTTCTATTCCTGTGAGGTGGGACCTTGAAAGCAAGTTCCCTTCACAATGCATCCCACTGCTGCCATCTACACATTTATAAGTCTCCAAAGTGCCACCAGGGGCCTGTCAGACAAAACCACACACACACGCATCTCACAAGGGTAGCCATGATTTGGACAAACAGCATAGAGCCTATAAGCAAAAAATGGAATTTCTTTCCTGTGATATTTTCAAGGCTTCTCCCCACATAGCCAGTAGTCATAACTAGCTCCTTCCAGTTAGTGCCTCGCTAGAAAGGGGGCCCAAGAAAAGTGTCTGTTGCTGGGTTTTCTGCCTCTGCTTAGCACTTCCTCATCTGTATCAAAAAGAAACACTGAAATTTCCACCCAAATTCTTTTTTTTTTTTAAAGCTTATTTATTTTGAGACAGAGAGGGCGAGCATGTGTAAGTGGGGGAGGGACAGAGAGAGGAAGAGAGAATCCCAAGCAGGCTCTGCACCGAAAGCACAGAGCCTGGTGTGGGGCTCGAACCCACAAACCATGAGATTATGACCTGAGCTGAAGTCAGATGCTTAACGGACTGAGCCACCCAGGCAGCCCCACCCAACCCAAATTCTTAAAAGTTCCCTTTTCTCTCCATTTCCATCGGAGGAGGAGATGAGGGAGCCCATTTTTCATGGTTTTCTAATGACTGCACACTCTTCCTTTGAGTGAATTACCTTCATTTATATAGCCATTCCCTTACTAAAGGACGCTGGATGTGTTCAATCTTCGACTCTTAAAAATAACACTGTGACAAACACATTTTAGTAGAAACCTTTTTCCCTGTTTGGTTTATTCCCAGATACAGATTTACCAAGGCAACAGGGAGGACTTTGGTACATATTTCAGTGGGACACACACACACACACACACACACACACAATCCAAAAGTCATAAAGCCACAAGGCAAAGATACAAACAAGAGTCCTTGCCGAGACAAAATGAAGAGGAAGTAGGTGGAGCGTTCGATGCCTCAAAGAAGGTGGTAGGAGGCGGGGCGAGTATGGAAAATCACCTCCACTGTTGGACTAATGTTAGATCGTCTATAAGCAAAATAGCTCTGGCAGATAAGCGTGTGCGGTTTTTCCATTCCTCAACTGGCAAATGTTTCCGTTTCCTTTGACGAAGAGCTCTGCTTAAATACAGAAGCCAGAGAGCGTTTATCTCGGCCCTGCCTTCCAAAATACAAGTTTCGTGTGTGGTTAACATGCGATCTTGTATCTGAAATAATCACCAATTCCTGACTGTCTTCCACAGCCACCTCCAGCCCGCTCTGGGCTTCTTGTAGAGGGCTGAGGGTGATGGCCTCCCGCTGGCCTCCCTGCCTCCAGCTTTGCCTCCGTTGAATCCATTGGCTGTTATACTCCCAGATGAATTTTCCTCCGTGTCTATTCCTGCATCTGACGTCACCGAACACAAATTTTAACATAGAGCTACCAGAATTGCTTTCTCCAGTTTTCAGCAGACTGGGGGCAGACACGGAGAAAGTGGGAGGTTAGGGTCATAGTTTGGATTCCCTCCAAAGCAGAGCCTGAGGCAAGGATTTGGG
This sequence comes from Acinonyx jubatus, assembly GCF_027475565.1. Taxonomy (NCBI): domain Eukaryota; kingdom Metazoa; phylum Chordata; class Mammalia; order Carnivora; family Felidae; genus Acinonyx; species Acinonyx jubatus. Next base: position 45,345,384 of record NC_069397.1, read on the forward strand.
AGCAAGTAGTTTCTTTGGAAGGGGATCCCAGGAAGCACTGTGAGGGAGTGGAGAAATGACAGAGGAAAAAATCAGTGAAGTGTGTGTTTGTTGGTGAGCAGATTATCACTGGGACAACTGAGACATAAAGCCACAGGGACTACTGAAAACCTTCGGGGACGATCCCCCCCGGAGTTGTCCCCCGGAGGCCAGCAGGCCGGGGAATTTACCATCAACTGCTCTCCCTTGATGCTTCAGGGTTGCCTCTGGGATGACTTCCGGCCTGCCTCACTTGTGGCCAGAAAATGTCCCCAGATGGAAACACGGAAAGTGAGTGCAGGAACCAACTGTATACCTTTGGGAGGATACATCCCCATCAGACATTTGTTCTTCCTGAGTCTGGTTGACATTAACAAAGATGGGAGCAACAAGATGAATCTTCCTAAAACATGTCTGTGCACACGTCACTGCCCTATTTCTCTCCTGCTCGAAACTCACCAAGAGCTCCCCACTACCCACATAGCTCAGCCTGAACTCCACCATTCAGCCTGCCAGTATGACCTGCATCTGCCTGGGCTGCTGGAACTTCTCTCTGCCCAGCTCCTCCACCACAGCCAGAGAGTGTGACCACTGGAGCATTTCAGGCCTTGTCTATTCTTGCACCTGTGCCTTTGTTCAGTCTGTGTCCCCAACCCGGGCTGCCCTATCTCTCACACTGCTTGGCTCCATCCAAAGTTCCTCCACTTCAGAATCCTATCCTTCAGTGACCAATTCATCTCTTTTTAAGACCCCTTCTTTTAAAAATATTGTTTTAATGTTCATTTATTTTTGAGAGAGAGAGAGAGCAGGGGAGGGGCAGAGAGAGAGGGAGACACAGCATCTGAGGCAGGCTCTAGGCTCTGAGCTGTCAGCACAGAGTCACATGCGGGGGCTCAAACCCACAAGCCGTGAGATCATGACCTGAGCTGAAGTCAGACACGTAATTGACTGAGCCACCCAGGCGCCCTTCTTATATGTCTCACCCACAGGGGACTTTGCACAGTCTTGTATCTTTCTTAAGTTTATTAATTTATTTTGAGGGAGGGGGCGCAAGTGGGGGAGAGGCAGAGAGAGAGGAGGGGAGAGAGAATCCCAAGCAGGCTCCACGCCGTCGGCGCAGATCCCATGAACAATGAGATCACAACCTGAGCTGAAGTCGAACACTTAACCGATTGACCCACCCAGGTGCCCCATACACAGTCTTGTATTTTTGTTTTCACTTCATGAATACATTTTCCACTTCCCAGCAATGCTGGAACCAGTAGGAATATACTACTGTCTCTCCAGTGTCCAGAAGGGCGCCTTGCACACACAGACACCTCCTTGATCAAGGTTTGCTGACGGTAAGCACGAGGGTTGGTTTTGCCCCTCTAATTGCAATGAGGGTACAGATGGAAAGATGCACCTCTGTGTCCATCCCACTCCCCAGGGCCTGTCACTACATTGCCTGACGTCAGCTTGTTGATGGCCGTGGAAGCTATAAGACCCACAGCTAATGCACGGTCCACAGGCCCCCCTCCCCGGGACTAAAGCACAAAGGAAGAGGCGGGAATGGTCTTTCTGGTTCTAGACACCAGGAGTGCCAGGAAGAGGAGCTGAACAGAAGTAGAGGGTGGGGGAAGGGCAGCCCAAGGGGTGCTAATCCCGGCTTCCTGTCTGGATTTTCCTTGACTGCTGCTCAGGGCCTATCTTAGGATGGTCACAGCTGCCGAAATAGATCTCTCCCCTCACCTGTTCTGAAGCAAAGAAGACCTTGATAACTTCCTGTCAAAAGAATGCATGCTTTGGTAATTTTTCCAGGATGTGGGACAATAATGGGGGCACTGGTGCTGAACTCCTTGGGGTTCTCCACCTCTGTAAAGCAGCGGCCAGGAATGAGGGAGCAAACGGCCACAAGGGGGGAGTCCAGGGGCCAGCCACCTGTTTCTGGCCAGGGCCCAGTCTTTTCTGTGAACTTGGTTGATGTTCGCTTCCTTGGTCTGCTCCAGAAACCACTCCCAGCCTGAAGGACGCCCCTCTGATTCAGAGTGAAACACATCCTCTGCCCTCCTCACTCACCTGCCTCTCTCTGCCAAGTCCGCTCCTACAGAATTCTCTACGGGCCAGTCTCCCCAGCCCCTCACTCATTCACTCAACAAACACGAGCCCCCCAGGCTAGGTATTGGAGGTGCACAAGGGTGAGAGGTACAGGGAGGAGCAAGATGCGATGCCCGGGGAACCGACGCAGGTTGGAGGTGGGCATCCCTCAGAGGCGACACCTCCTGTGGGAGAGCCTAACACGCCCGGAGCGCTGGGGCCGGGGAGGGACCTGCGCATGCGTGGAAGGAGAGTTTCGCGTCGCCCACGTCGCCTAGGTAACCCGGACCCGCGGAAACCAGCATGGCCTTCCGCAGCGGAGGAAGCTGGGGTCAGCTCCCATCACAGAGTGCAGCCCCGACGGTGAGGGCTGAGCCGGCCTTTGAGGTTGGCTGACTGGGGAGACGTCCCTGGAGGAAGTGGGGTGGGTGAGCCGCAGAGGAAGAGACTCAGGGAAGGGGGAGGCCGTGGGCGCGCGGGGAGAAGAACGCGGCCCCTGAGGGGTTAGGGAGCAACTCGGGGGGCGGGGGGGTCCCGGCGGGGGGGTGAGGGTCCCCCATCCCTTGCCCGCCTGGCCTGGCTGAGTCTCCCGCTCCCCCCAGCCCTGGGTGACCGTCCTGCAGCCGCTCGCATGGGCCGCCCCACCTCCGCCCCCGCAGCCGGGCCGAGTGAAGGAAGGTGAGACTCCGGGCTCACCCGCCGTGTACCCCACTCTGCCTCGCACATTCTCTAGGCTTCCTCGCGGCACATCCCTACCGCGCGGTCCTGGGCCGGGCGTTGGGAGATCGGGGGGGGGAGGGGGGGGAGGAGGGTGGGCGGTGGGAAAGGCCCTGGGGCCGTGGGCAGTGGGCGACCTGGCATAGGCCCGCTGAGCTCCTCCGCCCCAGACCTGCTGGAACTGATGTTGCTGCAGAACGCGCAGATGCACCAGCTGCTGCTGAGTCGCCTGGTGGCAGCAGCGCTCCACCCAGGGCCGGCTCCGCCCCACCCCCACCCTCAGGTGCGTGAGCGGGAGGTGGGCCACCAGGGCCGTTCGCCTGGCCTGCGAGTCCAAGGGTGGGGATCCATCTAGGGGTGGATCCTTGAGAAAAAGAATCAGGCAACAGTGCAGTGGACCTGGCTGGGCCCCTGTGGCATCCCTTATGTGCCAGACTCCCATGCCAGAAGCCTCCATCTGGTGGGGATCCCCAAATCCGGACCACCCAGGTCTTGTTTTCAAGGTCTCCCTGCAGGGCATCCACCACAAGAATACACGCCCGGGGAGGACAGGCACCACTGTACCCTGGGTCTGCAGGGGGCCTGATACTTATTAGGGGCTCAAGTGATATTTGTTGAACAAGTGAAAGAATAAACGAATGACCGTGAAGATAAGGCAGCTCTGGCGGTGGCTGTCACAGGGAGAGGTACAAGGCCCGAGTGCACACCTGGTTGGGGAAAGGCTCCTTGGAGGAGCAGGTTACCTTAGAACGCGCCCTTGAAAGCCGGGTAGTCTTCTGACGCTTGGAGGAGGCCAGGTTGTGTCCAGCGTCCAGGCTGGCGGGACCTGCTGCTGTTCCTCACGCCCCGTCCCTCAGGGGGTCCCCGGGATGAATACCCCACCTCCCTGATGAGGCACAGGTGGGGCCAGGGTTGGGGGCAAAGCCAGGGGCAGGTCACCGGACTGCTGACCCAGCTCTGCAGTCATACCTGGAAGCTTCCAGGCTCTGTTCAGCCACTTATTAGCTGGGTGACCTTAAATAAGTTGTTCAGCCTCTTTGAGCCTCAGTTTTCCCTCCTGAAAAGTAAGAAATAAATGTCTCCAAGGTGGCTTGCTTGCATGTAGACAATGCTCCATTTTATGAGAAATTAGAGGAACAGAGGAGTGGGGGTAGGGAGAGCTGGATCTGGTATCATCATCTCTCCTCCCCCGTTTCCACAATCCCCAGGTCTACCTGGAGGGTCAACAAGAGGAATATGAGGAGGAGGAGGAGAAGGAAGTCCAGGAGGAAGGGCCTTTGGTGTTCCACCACCACTACCTCCCCTGCCCGATGCCCAGTCCGGGTCCCCTGCTACCCTGGCCAGTCCCTTTTCTTTCCCCGCCCCCACATCAGCCTTACTTGCAGGACACGTCCAGGATTCAGCACCACCCTCCTGCCTCTGGGAGAAGGGGGTCGTAAGTGAGGCTTGGGGATCTGAGCGTTGCCAGGGCCCTGCTCTGGGGCTGGGCTGGAAGAGCTCACCAGGGGCTGAGGGTGGGGTGGAGATACGTGGGGGTGAGTATCTGATGGGGGGGGGATGTCTTTCTTTTCTCCATCTCAGGAGAGCCATCCCCCCGCCCCCACCCCCCAGTGCCACAGGGACTGTGGGTGCGGATGTACCCCCGGCTTCAGGTAGGGGCAGAGTGGGTGGGCAGTGGGGCCCAAGCCCAGGCCGGGGATGGATCAGGAGGGCCGTTTGGGGGACAGGGAGCTCCTACCACCACCACTACTGTAGGCAACTGGCCTGTCCCTTTCCCTTTGCTTCCTTGGGGTCCAGTGAGGCAGGAAGGGAGTCAAGGCGAAGGTGCTGTTCTCTCCCCAGACTACTATGATGCTGAGAGCCTACCATGAGGGCAGATGCCAGCCCTGGGACCCTGCCAGCTTCACCGCAGGGCTGGAAAGAGCCCTGGAGCCCTTACGTGCCCCTCTAGTGCCTGTGACTCTGCACCCATGCCCAGCAGCCCTTCTCCTCCCTCAGCTGCAGCCAGGCTCTGTCCTGGGTGAATCAATACACTCTTCACCCCATTGAGACCTTGGACTGATATCTGCCCCGGAGCAAGAGTCCGTCCAAGCATCGTCCAGGGCTGGGAAGCCACAGGGCGTGGCCTGGGACCCAGAGCCCTCCCTCGACCTCCTCCACTCACCCCTCTCGGGGATGGCTAGGGCTGGGGGGGTGTCGATGGCCTAATGATGGAGCAGGTGAGGGGAGGACTGCTTTTGTTGTCCGAGGCTCTCTGAAGGCCCAGAGCGATGGGGGAGAGGCCTGGCTCAAAGGTCCTGGAGCTGAGCCAGTTCCCTTGGGCCCCACCCTCACCCCAGGAAGCTGGTTCTTGTGGCAGAAAGGAGAAGTCAGAGCCCTGTCCCGCTCCCAGTGGGAGTGGCCTGAGGTCCCAGAGGGCCAAGAAGGAAGAGAACGTCTCTCTGCCCCACCCTCCCTCGGGAGAAGTTAGTCACTCAGGGCCCCGTGAGAATGGGTGTCTGGTGCCCGGGCTGGTCAGCAGGCGGGCAGCCCAGGGTCTGGGCTGGCTGGCGCTCTAGAAGGCCCCTGTGAATGAGTGGGCGGAGGGAGACTTAGGAGACATTTGGAGAGAGAAGTCTGGGCCTGGTGGGTACCCTTCCCAGCTGCTGAGTTCTATCCCAGGAGAAGACACTGAGGCCCAGGGTTAAGTCCAGGTATTTATATTTAGACTAGAAGAGGAAATGGTCCCAAAGTCCTCTGCTGCTCCTTAGAGTCCTGCAGCCAGGGCTGGACCACAACCCTGAGGAGCCACGCTGACTTCCAGTGGCTGCCGTGCTGGTGACCGTGCCACTCATGTAGGCTGTGCCCAGTAGGCCCGACTCAGGCCCCTTTAAGCACCTTGTACCCTGTAGGCGCCCATCTGCCTCTGGCGCCAATGCTGGCCGAAGACAAAGCACAGGAGGATAGATGTCACAAACAGGAACAGCAGCACGGACACCACTGTGATGATGACGACCATCTGGTTGTCTGGCATGGGCTCTGGGGAGGCAGGAGGGGGCAGCGGTCTTAGAAGTCTTCCGGTCCCAGGCGCTAGGGCCCCAGAGGTGTGCTTGTCGCCCACCCGGCCCTCCCCCATCTTGCAGTCACCCGTGTTGCAGACGTGAGTGGCTAATGGTGTAATACCTAGGGGAAAGGTGGGCCAGGGTCCAGGCTACCAGCCAGCCCTCTGTGAGACTATGAGGGCAGATGTCCCCCAGCACATGGTTGCTGGATACCATGGCCTGGACAGTGGCATGGTCCAGACCAAGCCCTTCCCTGGCCAGAACTGAGTGAGCTTCTACCAAACTCTGAAGACAGGGAACACCTTGGCCATCAAGGGTCACAGAATGGCAGACCTCCAGGGGATCTTAGGGCCAAATCTCTAAATGTAGACAGGGGCCATGGCCAGAGAGAGGAGGTTGACTTGGTCAAGGTCACACTGGTCACTAATGGTCAAGCAACTAGTTGGGGTCCAAACTGGGCACGTGGAGAGAGCTTCGGGGAAGACAGAGAGCAAGAGGGAACTCCCTGGGATTAAGTGTGGGGTCCCTGGGCGCCTGGCCCCTGAGCTGGCAGAGAACGTGGTGAAGGTTTTTTCCTCCCCTAAGGAACGGGAGATGAATGCTCCCTCCCACCCCCTCCTTCTGGGGACTCTCCCTCACCATAGACCTTGAGCGTCTGGGGCTCTGAGACACCGTGAATGATGTCCCCACCAAGAGACCGCAGGTCCAGGTCTGCCCGGCAGGAGAAGTTGTGGCGGCCGTCTTCCTTATGAGCTGTGGCATTATGTGTGACTGTGGCCTCTTGGGGGGCAAGTGCCATCGTCCTAAAGGTCTTGTTGTGCATGGCCTCCTTGCCACGGAGCAGGGTGAGAGTGAGGGTCTCAAGAGGTGCCACATTGGGCACCCAGCACTCGATGGTGAAGGATCCCCCCACAGCCACCCGAGTGGGCTTCAGCTTCAGCAGCACTTCCTTTGGAGGGTCTGTGGGGAAGAAGGAGCAGGGGGTTCTGGTCAGAATGAGGGTGCTGTCCCAGCAGGCCCCACCCAGCCAGGCCCAGCCCCTGGCACCATAGTGTTATCAGGTCCTTGGCTGGATTTGGGAAAGCGGGCTGGGGCCTGGTCTGCCCTAGAGTGTAAAGAGAGGAAGAAGGAAACACTTCAGGGTGAAGGCCATATTGGGTGGTAGTTTTACCAACATGATATTTTCTGGAATGGTCAAGAATGGAGGTGGTCAGGTGTCTACAAAGAGGAGGTCCAGAAAGTGTACGGCCAACTAGAAATAAAAAATTTGGATCGGTCTCCTCCAGAAATCAAACACAGATTTCCACATTAAACAGCTGGATGATTATATTGGGACTTAGAAGGGAGTGTTCGTTAGATCAGGGCCGCGCGTTGTGGGATCCTCACTTAAGAGGCAGGGACTGGAGTCAGACCTGCCTTGCTTCTCCAGGATCAGATTCATAGCCGCCTCCATCCCTTATCTATTAAACAGGGCCCTCAGTGGTACCCTGGATTCTCTTGTGAACTAGAATACCTTGCCCCAGTCACCCCAGGATAATAGGCTGGATTTAGGACATCTTTCTATTCACTTGATCCACTGATGTTGGTCATGGGAAAGACCCAAGCCACACTCTTGGTGCCGAGATGTGGAGGGAATCCTGGCCTATGGGCAGGTCTCCATGGCCCACATGCAGGTGTGTGTGTGTGTGTGTGTGTGTGTGTGAGATGGTCACACATCTTCCAGGGGCCCCCAGGAATATAAAAGCCCCAGGGGGTGCCTTAACCTTCCCTTCGTGAAGGGCAGGGGCGACTGGAGAGCACGCTGGCCTTTCTTTTGGTGCCCCACTACTCGTCATGGGGTGGGGGGTGTCCACTGCTACCGAGCGGGGAGGAGATTGCGGGCCCTGCCTGGGAAATGACTTTTAGATTTGTGCAGACCTTGCTTAGATTGTCCTCTGAGCAAGCCCCAGACCTGGGGTGCCAGCAGGCTTAAGGAGGCCAGTGAAGGGTGTGAGCAGATTCTGAGCCCAAGGTGGGGGGTCCTGTTCCTTGTCACCCCAGGAGCCCAGGGAGGTGGGAACCATATCTAGTGGCCGGGAGCAGTAACAGAGTAGCTCAGCAGACACGCAGCCGACACAGGCTCAGCCCGCGGGAAGGAGGGTCCGTGTGGCACTCACAGAACACGCTGACGTTGAGACTCTTTAACTTCTGCTTCCTGAAGCAGGTGAAGTAGCAGTAGATGATTGTGTCCTGGGAGACATTGGAGACCAAGTACTGCTTCCACTGAGTTCCACTGGCCACCAGAGTCTTGGTTAGAGTGGTTTCCAGGCCACTGGTGTCAGGCAGGGCACAGCTGGTACTACAGTTGATCAACGTGGACTCTCCGGACTCCACCACCAGCTGCTCTGGATACATGTGTACCTCAAATGTCTCACCAGACCCTGGAAGACCAGAAATACGGGGCAGCAAATGTCTCTGCTGCCCTGCACCATGGAACTGCCCACCACGAGCTGTCTGATCAAGGGACAGGTGCCCAGGAAGAACGTCCAGAGACGGCCCCTCTGCTACTCTCCCCTTGTTCAGGCCTTATTTATTACCTCACCTCTAGACAGAGGTCTCCCTGCTGCCCCAGCTGGTTACTCTTCCTCCAGCCCATCACCTTCAAATTAGTCTTCTCCATCTCCATTCTTCTTACATCTTCCATCACCATGGGGAGGGATCCTATTTGACCTTCAAAGCCCAGCCCAAATGTCCCCTTCTCCATGAAGGCCTCTCAGAACTGGAGGTGGACTGTGTCCTCTTGGCCCCTGTGGCCATGGGTTTAACCCTTTCTCCTTTCTTTTCTTCTGCAAATGCTTTTTGAAAAGCTGTTCTGTGCCAGGTGCCATTCTAGGCTCTGGTGACACGGCAGTGACCAAAGCAGAACAAACCCTGCCCTTGCAGAGCTCACATTATAGTGAAGGAGACAGACGATAATCAGCAAGTGAAATAGCCAGCCTGCCGGGTGGTGACAAGTGCCCAGGAAAGGAGAGAGGGGGTGAGTGGAGCCGTCATTTTAATAGCACAGGCCTCACCAAGACATCCAGCAAAGACCTGGAGGGGGTGGGGGTGAGCTCTACAGCTATCTGGGGAGGGGGAGTTTCCAGCACTAAGACCCCAGGTCAAGGGCATGCTTGGTATGCTTGAGGAATGGCAAGATCGGGATGGCTGGAGCTCAGCAAGAAGGAAGGCAGGGGGAGAGGAGTTTAGAAAGGTAATTGCAAATGATTTATATTCATGCTGACTCTCCCTTAGATGTTCTGGAGCTTCTGGAAGGCAGGGCCCAGATTTTTCAGGTTTCTCTTAGTGCTTAGCACAATGCCCTGTGTATGGCAGGCATTCGGGAAGTATCTGATGCATAAAGATTGAGTCCCCAGTGCTCACCTCCCACTCAGTGATGGCCAGAAGGTCCTTGGTCCCAACCAACTGGGCCTGCCCTGTGCTCCCACAGCGCCAGCAGCATGTCCCCACTGAGCCCTCAGCTGGTGGCATATAATGAAATGACAAGAAAGGAGCTTTGCAGGTAGACAGCGCTGGATTCAAATCCTGAGTTTGCCAGGTACCAGCTGTGTGACCCTGGGCAAGGTGCTTTCTCTCTCTGAACCTGTTTCTTCATCTGTCAAATGGGCTAGTAATCCCCTTCCTGCAGGGTTGTGGTGAAAGCTCAGCGAGATAGTACTTGAAAAGCACCTGGCAGGTTGTCCAAAACAGAGTGCTCAGCACATGGCAGCATTTTCCTTCAAGTCCCCTGACCCCCCCCCGGAAGATGTGTGGGTTTCCCTTCTGTAGGCCGTAGTCAAAAGGCAATGTCCTCTGCTGCCCCCTGCTGTCTCGAAGCCACATCTGAGGAACAGCTGGGGCATTCCCTCACCTTTCCTTGAACCCCAGCAACCCCTTCCACCTCAGGCCCCCGTGCAGCCCACCATCCGGCCTCCATGACCTGCCACAGGCCACGAAGCTGTGTCCAAAAGGCTAGCTTTTCTTTCTTCGCCCCCAGGATCATGGAGAAGCCAGGCTGGCACGGCATCCTGTACCCATGGTGGCTGCCACTGTGTTCAAAGCCTCAGTGACTTCAGGACCAGGACCCCCTCCCACGCCTGAAGCCAGGGGGGCAGGGGCCCACCCTCTGGGCTGGCGTGCGCCAAGTCAGGGACCCCAGGCACCAGCTCACCTGGGCAGCAGAACAGGGCGAGAAGGGCGGCGGGCAGGCCCCAGCAACCGAAAGGGGACATCTTGAGCGGCATCCACAGGCTCACGGTGAACAGCTGAGGGCTGCCTGGAGCGAGATGGTGGGCCCAGGTCAGGGAGTGGCGGCCTGGAGCTGCAGCCCGGAACTCTAGCCTTCTGTGTGCTGGTGACCACATTTCCTCTCATTATCTGAGAGGTTCTCGGGAAGTCACTTGGGAGGCTGGCTCTCAGAGCTCCAGGCCTTCGAGAACACAGGCAGAGGAAGCTGGGTTGTAGCCGATAAGCCGGCATACAACCTGGCCGCCTGCCATGCTGCTGTGCAGGGGGCAGGGCGAGCGACAGCTGCGCGTGTCTGTGAGGGACGTGAGTGTGCATGGGGCTCGGTGCACTGTGGGTGCATAGAGGGCGGTGATGCCTATAAGCCCCAGACCTGGGAACCCCAAATCCCAAGGGCACGTTGTCCAGTTCCCCTCTGCGAAGACAGTATTCAAAGTCAGGCCGGTCCAGGACACGCAGTCTCCCCAGCAAAGTGGGCAGGGAGCCAGACTTCTTTAAGGAGACCTGGGCAGGAACTGGAGGCACTCCAGAGGACCCCCAGCACAGCTACTTAAACCTCAACACCCACCCACTTGCAACCTTGACCTGTCCTGACTCAGCCGATAGGGACAATTTGAGGGAAGTGCTCCCACAACCGTCCCCAGCAGCCCAGACACAGAGGTAATGGGGGTCAGTCTGGCTGTAGCCCAAACCCCAGCCTCTATTTCCAGGGCCGGGTTTATTGTGTCTCCCCCAGCCTTTCCAGGCAGGGAGCCTTGGTCTGGGGATGGGGGGCTCAGGGCCTGAGGCACTGCCGTGCATTTCTAGGGAGGCCTTATCACCTACTGGGGGAATCTCCAGAAGCAGGAGTCCCCGGGGCCAGCAGAGCCTAGGAGAGGCAGGAGAGGAGCAGGTCTCCTTGCTTTATCAGGAGCGCCCCAGCGTTTTCAGGGCTCAGGCCAAACTCCATTCCTGGGTTGCGAGTGTGAAGTCGTGCCTTTCTCTTTGGCTGCTGAGGTCAAAGGCTGTCACCACCACGTGTGGTGGGCAAGTGCCGCTTGTCAGCCTGGACCTGGGCACGTCCCTGGACAGCACTGCTTCGGAGTGATGCCGAGAGAAGATGCAGAAAAGAGCAAGCCGTGACCCCAGCCCGGGATCTGGTCCGTGCGGCTGCAGGAAACACTCCCCCGAACCCTCGGGGAGGCTGAGGGTGCGGCCCTGGGGCTCAGACAGCGGGCGCTGCTGTGCGGAGACTCTGTGGTCTCCACCGGGTCAGAAGAATGATGATGATGAGAGCAATAACGACAAAAATAATAACAAAAGTAATCCAATAGTGAGCGTTTACTGACTGCTGATCAGCACCATCATAAGGGCTCTACAAACATTAACTAATCAATCCCCCAATTCCACGAGGCAGGTACTATTACTGTCCCCATCTTAGCGATGGGGAAACTGAGGCAGAGAGTGATTAACTGACGTGGCCAACGTCACATACCTAGGGGAGTGCGAAGTCTATATGAGTGAAAGGAGCTGTGGTGATGCCAAAGCCCACAGGGCAGGGGCAAGAGAAGGATGCTTAGACACTTCATCCCCAGGAGACCCTTGGGAGGGGAATGCAAGACAGCAGGATGCCAGAGGACATTTCTGGGGTCTTCTTTGCCATGCCAGGCTGGGGGAGGAGGGTGGCTCATGCCCAGGGAGCTCCAGACAGCTTCTGGAAGGGTCTGTGGCTGTGAATCCCAACCACACATGCTGCTGGGCCAGCCTGACTCTATCCCCACAGGGGTGAAGCTCCTGGGGCCCATAGGTTCTGCTCTAAGCCTGTCAGCCCCTGTTCCCACCTACCACTTCCTCTTTGCTCGCTCTCTCTCTTGCCCTGGGCAGGCCCTCCTTGCCTGGGTCACACCAGGCCCACGAACATGGCCGTGTTAGACGTGTATTGTCTCTGATAGCTTACACATCAACTTTCTTTCCCTCCCCACTGGCCTCCCACCCACGGGGGCTGAAGCTGAATGTCACATACTGCTGTTCTACCGCAGACAGGCCTGGCAAACGGTTGATGGTGGATGGACGGATGAGTAAATGAATGGAAGAAATAGTTTGTCTTCGTGTACAACCCAGGCAAGATTGGATGGGGGTCTGACAGCTCTGCCGACCCCGAGGCCACGGAGCTGGGCTGAACACATAACAAGGCCAACCAGGGCCCCTTACTCCCCAAAGATGGGCACTCAGAGTTAGGCCTGGGCGGTGTTTTTCCCGGGACTCTGAACCAGAACTGGTGGAAACGAGCCCTTCCCTTTCTGATCCTAACAGTACGCACCCAAGAGCCAGCGGCCGTCTGTGCTTATGCCCTGGCAAGTGAAGAAGCTGGTAGAAAGGAACTCCACTCAGCAGTGGAGGGAAAGTGACCCAGAATTGTCCCAGGTCACATGCTGGCTGTGGGGTGGACTCTGGCAGGAAGTGAGTTGGGTTGAAGGCTCACGATGATTCTGTGTGGCAAAAATGAAAAAGCTTTTCAGGCCCTTCAATCCTGCCCATTGGAGTCCAGGGCTGGCTACGGGTCCTTGCACAGGGAGTTATTTTGAGCCCTGTTCTGCCTCACAGAACTTTCCGGACAGAATGGGAGGGTGGGGTGGGAGGGAGGGTGCTCTACTTGCATGAGGCCTGGAGGTCTTCTGGGAGAGAGAATAAAGTGGTTTCGGGGGCCTGATGATCAGACCCTAGAAGGCCATGATGGATGCTTTCAAACAAAGAAGGAAGACCAAAGCTTCCTGATGCCAAGAAGTTGCCCATGGACAAAAGGAAACCGACCATGATGTAGATGAGAGAAGAAATTCCGGTGTTCCGTCTCGAAACACTGTTCCACCACCAAATACTCCCTGGCTTATTCTTTAGGGTCTCTGAGTTCTCCAATGAAGGGGACAATGAAGCTGGAAGAGTTAAGATGCTCCAGAAGATTCAAGAGGATTGGAGGGGAGGGGAGGTTGGAGCGTTAGTTTGGGAAGTGAACTCATCTCTCCACAGGGCTTTGGAAGGCTTCTGTCTTGACTGGGTCTTAATCCAGTGACTTCTCCTGTGTTCCCAGCAAAACGGTCTTTCAAGAACCAAGGTGAGATAAAGACACGATAAACAAAGCCTGAAAGAGTTTACCCCCAAGATACTCCACTAGAGGAACTTTTAAAGATGTGCGTCCAGAAGAAGGAAAAATGATTGCAGGACCGTTTTCTATGCAAGAAGGAAGCATGGGAAAACAAAAGTGTAAATGAATATGTAACTCCAGACAACCACTGTCTGCAGTAACAATATTTATAGTATTTGAGAAGTCTTAAAATGTTCAAAAGTAAAATACCGGGCAATAATATTTAAAAGAGGATTATGGTTCAAGCTTTCTAAACTCTGTGTTGTTTAGGAGGGAGGATATACTTTAAGTTATAGAAGCAGGGTAAAGTTGTAAGAAAAACCAACAGAGATAGGGTATTTAAGTTCGAAACCACTAGAGAAGCTTAAAACGGCATGAAAACAACCTTTAATCAAAAGAATTAAAGGAGAAAAACATGGAAAAAGAGGGGCAAGTATAAATTTTTAAAAAGATGGTATTCCAAAGTCCAAATTTATAATAATCACAATAAAGATGAAACATTTAATGATAGTTGAATAAACTGTCAGATCGATTTTTTTTTTTTTTAATCCTTGCTATGTGGTGGTGTCAGAAGAATTTGGTGGTCTCAGTCGGAAGAGCATGTGACTCTTGATCTCAGGGTCATGAGTTCGAGCCCCGCGTCAGGCTGACAGCTCGGAGCCTGGAGCCTGCTTCGGATTCTGTGTCTCCCTCGCTCTCTGCCCCTCCCCCCGCTCATGTTCTGTCTCTCTCTCTGTGTCAAAAATAAATAAACATTAAAAAAAATCAAAAAATAAAAATAAAATCTTAAAAAAAATGTTTTTTTCAAGTCCTTGCCCTGTGTTAATCTATTCCTGGCTGGTGTCTGGACTGAATGCAAGGACAAAGCCTTGTATTCATAAATCAGGCACAACACAAGGGCCGGGAAGAGGAATAGTTCATGGACCTGTTATCTCGACAAATCTGCAAACTTTGAATGTGATTCAGGGCCATGCCCTTGGAAACGAGATTTGATGTGACTAGCACACAGCCATGACCTGGGTCATGATTCCCTCTGATGTCCTGCAGACATGTTGTCCTGCACACACAGCTCAGTTCTGAGTCATTTTAGCTTCTGGACAGCTTACAGGCAGAGGGTGCCTGTGCATCTGTCAGATGTAGGTCAGAGGTGTTGGACTGAGAAAATGGATAAGGCAGGCACAGCAACCCTGATAACACGAAGCAGAAAGGGAGGGACTTTCCAAGTTGGAAAGAGGGTTCGGAAGACAATAACCACTTCTGCCCTCCCCTGCTTAGATTTCTGGTGATACACCCTGTCACAGGGGTACTTCCCTCTGGTTTTCTCTCAGCAAAACTTGACGTCTGATTACTAAGAGAAGGGAGAAGAAGAGGGAAACTGACATTTCGTTGACCTGTATTCCCTGCTAGGGACTGAGCTGAGGTGTTAATACGTTGTTTTATTTAATTATCATACCAGATCCATACAAATAAGGAACCATTCTGATGATGCATTTGAGAAAGCAGGGGCTTGGGTGGATTAATAATGTGCCCAGCTCACAGAAGTACGCGGTGATAGAGCAAGAGGAAAACTGAGGAAAGATCAGTGGTTGCCAGGGGTAGGGGAGGAGGGACGGGTGAAGAGGCAGACAACAGAGGATTTTTAGAGCATTGGAACTACTCTGTGTGAACTATGATACGGACACGTGCCATGATACGTTTGTCTAAACCCATGATGGGGCGCCTGGGTGGCTCAGTCTGTAAGTGTCTGACTTCAGCTCAGGTCATGATCTCGCAGTTCGTGAGTTCGAGCCCCACTCGAACTGTGCTGACAGCTGGGAGCCTGGAGCCTGCTTCAGATTCTGTGTTTTCCTCTCTCTCTGCCGCTCGCTTGCAATCTGTCTGTCTGTCTCTCTCTCTCAAAGATAAACATTTAAAAAAATGTAAACCCATGAATGCACAATGACACGTCCATGCAGGTTCACTGAATGTAACAGATGTACCAGTCCGGTGGGGGAGGTTGACAACAGGGCAGACTGTGCACGTGTGGGGGCGGTTTTGTTTTGCTGTGAAGATAAAGCTACTCTAAAACAAAACAAAACAAAAACACAAAAACAAAAACAAAAAAGCCGATTTTTAAAAATAGCTCAAACGCACTACCTCAGAAGAGAAACTTCCGGGTTAGGGTTCTTGCCAGCTTGTTGAAAAGGCAGGTTTTAAAACTCCACTCTTATTCAGCAGGGTTTAATGGAAGCCATGGACTCAGTTATTCCTAAATTCTCATCTCAGATTAGATTTTTAGAACATGAAAACACAAACCCCACTTCTCTGTTGTTTATGAGTCACACCTTAGGCGTTAAGAGTATGGAATGGTTGCAAAGTCAGAGAATGGGGAAAAATATACGTGGCAAACACTACCCACAAGAAAAATGGGACATTTCTGTTCATAGTAGAGAAAGAGAACTTCTACAACAAAAATGTTTATTAGGGATAGCGTTAGGATACGCCTGCTCAATGTTTCCCAGAAGTGGGAGAGAACTTCCCTAAGATGCAGCCCTCAAGCAGTGAAGGATAGGAGCTGGTGGATATGAAGAGCTCCAGTGTCTTCCTTTTCCTTGGGCAATTCTGGGAAGCATCTAGCAGGCTTATCAGAGGTCCCAACAGTCAAGCTCCCGTGGCCTACAGCCGTGACATCAGTCAAGCTCCTGTAATTGGCTTTTCTTCCTTCCTTTCTCAGTCACCCTGCCCTCCTTTCTGGAATCACCTCTCTAATAACCTACCTGAACCCAAGTCTTTGTTCCAGGCTCTGCTTTTAAAGGAGCTCAAACTAAACACTCAGGGTGCCTGAGTGGCTCAGTTGGTCAAGTGTCTGACCCTTGATTTTGGCTCAGGTCATGATCCCAGGGTTGTGGGATTGAGCCCTGCGTCAGGGGGCTCAATGTGGAGCCTGCTTAAGATTCTCTCTCTCTCTCTCTCTCTCTCTCTCTCTCTCTCTCTCTCTCCCTTTGCTCCTCTCCCCCTCTCACATGCTCTCTAAAATAAAATAAAATAATAATAAAGGAGCTCAAACTAAAAATTTACACTAACGGATTTAAGAAGAAAAACACATGATCATCTCAACAGATCCAGGGGGGAAAAAATGATGAGATTCAGTACACTTTCATGAAAAAGACCTTAGCAGATTAGAAGGAAATTTTCTTAACCTCATAAAGAGAACTTACAAAAAGCCTATGTATATATTATTTTTAATAAGTAAATCTTAGGAGTATTTCCTTTATATTTTTTTAAAGTTTATTTTGAGACAGAGAGCAAGAGAGAGCAGGAGAGGGGCAAAGAGAGGGACAGACAGGATCCCAAGCAGGCTTTACGCTATCAGTGAGGAGCCTGATGTGGGGCTCAAACTCATGAACCGTGAGATCATGACCTGAGCCGAGATCAAGGGTTGGATGCTTAACTGAGCCCCCAGGTGCCCCAGGAACATTTCCTTTAAAAGCAGGAACCAAACGAGGATGCCTACTGTCTCTGTTGGTATTTAGCAGCACCAGAGGTCCTGGACAGAGCAGTAAGGCCAGAAAAAGAAATTAAAGTCCTAAAGATGAAAAAAAAAAAAGAACAAAACTGTCAGTATTTTCATATGATATGGTAGCCTGGGTAGTAAATCCAAAAGAATGATCAGAAAAGTGATTCAAAATAAGAAGGGATTGGGGTCTCTGGGTGGCTCAGTTGGTTAAGTGCCCGACTCTTGATTTCGGCTCAGGTCATGATCTCACAGTCCGTAGGTTCAAGCCCAGAGTTGGGCTCTGTTCTGACGGCACTGAGCTTACTTGGGATTCTCTCTCTTTCCCATTCTCTCTGCTCCTCCCCTATTCTCTCTCTCTCAAAAATAAATAAATAAACATTAAAAAAATAATAAGGGATTTTAGCAAGGCAACTAGCTATCAGGTCAATGTCCAAAAATAAGTTGCTTTTATGTGTATCAGTAACGTACAAAAGTAGAATTAAAAAACCACATCATTTATAGTAGCAGAAAAAGAGGAGTAAACTAGCAAAATATGTATAAGACCTACAGTAAGAAGTTACAAAAGAGATTCATCATGAACCCCAGATGCAATCCCCGGAGGAAGGGGACCATCCCTTTCTCCATGCATCAGCTCCGAGCACAGTGCCCTTGGCTAGAGCCATACCCACGTGGTCAAAAAGGCAGCCCCCTGCTTCTAAATCGGCCAAGCGATGACAGAGCAGGAAAGAGGAGGACAATAATAGGAAACGGGCACAGAAGCAGGGTCCGTAAACTCTTGAACTCAGAGACCGCAAGGGGAGCTTCCCCCGCAGGGAACATCGGCCCAGAAGGAACTCTGGGGACCCGGGAGGGCGCCGGGGTAGGCCTTCCCCTCAGTCCAGGGGAATCAGGCCAGAGAGGGGAGGGGACTACAAGTCAGGCCTGGACCCTCCGACCCGGGCTCCGAGGAGGGAAGGAGAAGCGTGACGTTACCTGTCCTCTGCTAAACGGAGGAATGTTCCAGGAAAGTAGGGCGGCCTGGGGTCTGGAGCCTGGAGACGTGAGAGAGGCCGAGGTGCTCAGGGCCTGTGGTTCTGCCTCTGTGAATTCAGACCTCCCCTTCCCGCGGCACTCACGAGTCACGTGCTTCCTGTGATGGGTTCCCACCTCACAGTTACCTCCTGTCGGCCCGCTCCCTCTTCTTCTTTTTTTGTTTTTGTTTTCAATTTTGTTAATGTTTTATTTAAGATTGAGCGCGAGTGGGGGAGGGGCAGAGAGAGGGAGGGAGATCCGGAATCCGAAGCAGGCTGCAGGCTCCAGGCTCTGCGATGTCAGCGCAGAGCCCCAATGCGGGGCTCGAACCAGCGAACTGTGCGATCATGACCCAAGCTGAAGTCGGAGGCTTAACTGACTGAGCCGCCCAGGCGCCCCTCCCTCTTCTTTTAAATGGTGACAACACTTACGCGCCAGAAGATTTACCGCGGTCACTATTTTAGCAGACAGTTCTGTGGCGTTCAGTACATTCACATTGTTGTGCGGCCATCGCCAACATCCATCCATTTCCGGAACTTTATCATCTTCCCAAACGGAAACCCTGTCCCATGAACCACTAACTTCACCACCCTACCCCCGCGTCCCCCCAACCAGGCTCTGGCAACCACCGTTCTACTTTCTGTCCGTACAAATTCGATTATTCTAGGAACCGCATATGAATAGGATTGTACAGTATTTGTCCTTTGGTCACGGGGTTACTTCACTTAGCGTGACGTCCTCGAGGTTCATCCATGTCGTGGCATGTGTCAGAATTCACTTCCTTTTAGAATTCTTTTTAATGTTTATTTACTTTTTGAGAGAGCGAGACAGAGACAGAGTGTGAGCAGGGGAGGAGCAGACAGAGAGAGAGAGGGAGACACAGAATCGGAAGCAGGCTCCGGGCTCCGAGCTGTCAGCCCAGAGCCCGACGCGGGGCTCGAACTCACGAACCGTGGGATCATGACCTGAGCTGAAGTCGGATGCATACCGACTGAGCCACCCAGGTTGAGCAACACTGCAGGTAGACACCACATTTTGTTTATCCATCCATTGGTTGATGGACACTTGGGTCCCTCCACCTTCTGGCTATTGTGAATAACGCTGCTATGAACGTGGGCACAAATATGTCCCTGAGTCCCTGCTTTCAGCTCTTTGAGGTGAATGCGGTATTACTAGATCACGGGATAGTTCTATGTGTAATTTTTTGAGGAACTGCCATACCGTTTCGCCCTAGTCTCTCTTTTGATGTGCAGTTTCTGCACTACTGGGGGCCTTTGTCGAGTAGACAGTTCCAGGATGAGCCATCTATTGTCCCCCCGCATGAGGCTACTTAATGCCACAGAGGTGGCATTCCCTGTACCTGACATGCCCTGCCACGAGAAACTTCTATTTGTGACTAAGAACCATTGCTTTCTCAGATCTTGTCACACCTGCCACGTTGCCTAGCAATTTAAAAAAACCTACCCTAGCAGAGTGGTTTTCTTCCAGTAGGTAGAAAATATCAAAGCCAGGTGCAGAGGTGGGGGCTGGGCAGCCAGCGAGGCTCACCCACGAGCAGGGGATCTTGCAACCACAGGCCAGCCCCACAGCACACCATTTAAATTCCTCGCTTAGCGAAGTCACAAATCAGATCATGTGAGAGGCCACAGGACAGTCAAGGGCATGAGTGCTGAGGGTCTGCTGGGCTCTGGAACAATCTGTCTTGGTACTTTTATGCCTCAGTGTCTTCACAAAAGTTCTTTTTGGAAACTTCCTGTCATATATGCTGACAAAACAAAGCCAATGTAGAATGTTGGGTGGGAGGGCATCAGGGCCCAAGTGGGAGGAGCTCATGTGACTTGAAAGTTTTGATGGCATCTGTTATAGACATAAATTGGGATGCATATCCCACTTGTAATTTCCCCAGGAGTTACGTCTGGACTTGGCCCTTTTTGCGGGGAACGCCTCCTTTCCCTACTTCAGAAGGTTTTCTAGGGAGCTTCTGTCCTCCGACTCAACCCCACTTTCCTGCCAAATGACTTGTCCAAGGTTGGCATCATGGTACCCCAACTTCAGGTCTTACCCTGAGTTTTGTTTTGTTTGATGGGATTGTTGTTTAGCAGGTTGAAGAAAGAGCCTTTTCCTGCCTGGTTGCAGAAGTTGGAGGACAGATGTTGCCTGAGGTTATCACACCATTCACAGGACAGAAGGGATCTGTAGAAGGCGAGGAAGTCAAAATGTACAGAGAAGAGGTGAAAACATTCCGATGATGTTCTAGTCCCTGGTTCCAGCCATTCCTGAAGACTGTTCCTGAAGGTTGGTTTCCACGGGCCTATCCTGTTGCCATTTTTGCTTAAACCAGTTTCAGCTGGTTTCTGCCTTGTGCAACCAGAGACCATAGTAAGAAACCATGAATCGTGCCAGAGAACCTGATCAGTCAACCAAGGAATGTTCCAGAATAAAATTGCACATTGTTTGGACTGGCCCCAGCAGCCAGTGGCTTAATATGGTGCTGGGTCTTCACAAGAGGATGGGGGAAAAGGCATCAATATTTGAGAACATCTCCACATGTATTTTGGTTCAAGCTTTAGGAAGTAACACAGCATTTTGGCAATTGCGTTCGTAATTCTCAGTAAGAGCCAAATTGCATAGTACTGAAGAAAGTAGAAGTGTGTAAGCAGTTCACTGTAGATTGCTTTGCCTCACATACTGTTCCTTCATAATTCAGACTTGCTCTCTTTTGTCAGAGGCAGCATCTTGCTGCATCAGGGCACGCCATGGGCCACGGGAACACGTGAGTTGTCTGAGAAAGGTATGTGAGGCTTGTCGCTGGAGCCCCTCCAGGACCCCTCGTGCCTCATGAGACATCAGGCCCCAGAATCATTAATCAGAGCCAGGACTGTGATAACTTGAAGTGGGGGGCGGGGGAGGCTGGCTAGACCTCCCTGCTGGCTGAGTGCGACCTTGTAGACCCAAACTTGTTTTCAGAGGGGGCACAATGAGAGAAGGGGCTCAGGAAACAGGATTGAGCCCCGGCATTTACAGTGGATCTCATCGACCCGTTCTCCTGTCAGGGTGTCTAGACCTGGTCCCCAATGCTGTTTCTGACTCTCCTAAAATATAGTTAAATTGGAATTTCAGATAAATTATTTTTAGCATGTGTCCCTCGCTGCATATCGCAATAGTTGCATATTCTCTCTCTCTGTGTGTGTGTGTGTGTGTGTGTGTGTGTGTGTATGTTGTGGTTTTTTTAGGCTCTCCAGGTAATTCCAGCATGCACAATGCTGAGGACCAGCACACGGGGTGGAAAAACAGAAATGTGAGTGAGAAGTCCAGAAGTAATCGGGAGGAGACGCACGAAGGCATGGTCTAATTTGGTGCGTTTGGGAAGGCAGGGGTCAGCTGTGGGCACAGAGCACAGAAAATGCATGAAGAGGCAGCAAAGTCATCCGCAAATCCCCAAGAGTGAGCTCAGGAAGGGGAAGGCCAAAGCAATCCGTCTTCAGAAGGAAGGGTGTCATCTATTCTATTGCAAACAGTATCATACTCCTGGATGCCCAGCTTGACTGAAGCCTGGCTGTAAAGCCCCAAAAGCCATCTCCAATAGAACTGTCTATGCAGCTTTTACCCCTAGAGGTGCTGGGTTCACCCCAGAACTGTCCAATTATAACCCTGTGTGCCTGCTTTGTTTTTTATTTTTAAAAAATGCTTTATTTATTTTTGAGAGAGAGAGACAGAGAGAGACAGAGTGCAAGTGGGGGAGGGCCAGAGAGAACGGGAGACACAGTCCAAAGCAGGCTCCAGGCTCCAAGCTGTCAGCACAGAGCCCGATGTGGGGTTTGAACCCACAAACCATGAGATCATGACCTGAGCCAAAGTCAGATGCTTAACTGACTGAACCACCCAGGCTCTCCCTATGTGCCCACTTAAAAAGCTGCACAGATCATTTGGGTCCATCTCTGACCAGCAGTCCTCCAACTCCTGTTTCTGCTCCCCACCATTTTGATCACATCTCATGTCTATTTCCTTCCCTTCTCTGCTAGGTTTCTGGTGTCTTCCTCTTTGAGCCACCAAGAGCAGGCTCAGTCAATGCTTATTGGATTTAATTAAGCATAGGGACTTGGTTTTAGGAGACATGAGTTTTACAGCAAGTGCCCTCAAATTTGGCATGCATTAGCATGGAGAACCCCAGCCCCAGAGTTGCTGTTTTAGCAGGTCTGGCATGAGGCCTGAGAATTTGTATCCCTAAAAGTTCCCAGGTGATGCTGATGCTTCTGGTCCTAAGACGGTGCTGCTTTAGCAAGAATGGGAAAGTGCTCTCGGTTTAAATAAAGTACAAGTAGAAACCAGAGGTTCAGAGTAGAAATGCTGACCAGGTCCTTGGAAGGCTGGTGCTTCACAGACTCATTGGCCTACAGGCTGAATGACAGAGACTGTGGGGTCAGTCTGGTGGAGTGGAGTTAAAAGAACCTGTGTTTGAATCTCTGCACAGCTCCTTGCCGGCTGTGTGACCTTGGGCAAGCTGCTTAACCTCTCTGAGCTTCTGTTTGCTCATCTGTAACATGCAGAAAACCCAAACAGACTACGTTTCTGCTGTGCTTACTCCGTATGGATGTGGAGTTGAGTAGTTGGTGGGTGGTAGCTGAACAGGCATCCAGCAGCAGCAGCAGCAGCAGCAGCAAGAGACCACGCAAAGATTATTCCAGGCAATTGGGATCCCACATTTAAGCTCCAGGGCCCTCTCGCCCACCTTAGAGCCCCCTCAGAGGGCTTCTGGAAGGAATAAATCCAATGATTTGTAAAACATTGGCTCAGAGCCTGGTACATGATAAGTACCTGACCAAGTTTATGATAGTTGTTACAACTGGTGCCCGGACGTGCACCTGTCTGTGTCCTTGTGCTCAAGAATGCCTTAGTACACATCTTGACTACTGCACAGATCCACAGAATGTCAGACGCCAAGATCACCTCCATACACGGAGGGACCCGTACATGGTACGTTACATGCTCATCCTCGAGTGAGAAAAGCTTGTGAATGTGCATTATTTCGAAAACTACTGGCTCTCGAAGGACTTTTGTTTACAACACCAGGTCCTTTGGCCTTGTGTTTGGATTCAGGTCTCATCTCCTATGGAGCAGCCTGGCCGAGTTGGCAGGAGGAGCAGTAGCCACGCCCAGGTCAGGGGTGGACCTGAACGCTGCCACCGAGGGAGTAGGAAGAGAGGCTGCACTCGGGCGCCATCTAGAGGCTGACAGGAGTCCTGCTCAGTCTGAAAGGCCCGACAGTTGAGTTCTCCAAGTGTTGTGGCAGTGCTAGATCCCATTTCTTTGCAACCACAAGGAGTTTGGAAATGGGCTGGGATCCTGAGAGGCTGTTTTTAAGGAAGGTGATCTATACAGAGGCAGTGAATGTACCCATAAACACCCAACAGCCAACGAGCTGAGGGAGGGAGAGCTGGGAGGGTCTTTACAGAAGGGAGGTTGCCTTTTCTCCGGAAAACATGGATGTCAGGGGAGCCACTAGCTGTCTTTTCCTTCCTTTAACCTTCCCTGCAAGGGAGAGAATAAACTGAGATGCTTTACTAGGAACCCAGTTGGGAAAAGGAACGGCTTCCTTAGGACAGACACCAAAGGCAGCTCCTTGAGAGCTCCTTAGCTTGTTGGAAGAACAAAGGCAAAAAATCCAAGAAGAGATCTATGTGGTAATTTTTTGGATTATTTTACCATGAGACTATTCTCTTTTGGGACCTGAATGTTAGACTGAGAGATATTTAGGGGCACCTGGGTGACTCAGTCCGTTAAGTGTCCGACTTTAGCTCGGGTCATGATCTCACAGTTCATGAGTTGGAGCCTCGCATGGGGCTCTCTGCTGTCGGCACAGAGCCCACTTTGGATCTTCTGTCCCCCTCTCTGCCCCTCTCCTGCTCGCATTCTCTCTCTCTCTCTCTCTCTCTCTCTCTCTCTCTCTCTCTCTCAAAAAAAGAGATTTTTGAATATGGTTAAAGATTATTTTTTAGAAATTGGATACTACCAGGTCTTTGTATTTTTGAAATGGTTCAAATTTGCATATTCTGTAAATGAGACCTGCTGCAGGGTCAGGGCCCAGCGGCAGGGATAGGACCTCATGGGGCTAGCACTGGGGCTTGAATCTGTCTTCCCTGTTCCCCCGCAGCTGCGCAGGCTCTCCAACCACAAGGAGGCCACACAGCCAGTAAGGTTCTGTTGCAACAACAGAGAGTTGCCTCAGTTCCTCTGTTGGTGTGTAAAAGGGCCTCAGAAGCTGACAAAGTCAAGGCCCCACCACCTCCCGGGGGCCCCAAGTCACTTCTGGCTTCTGAGCAACTTTCCAACTTTGTGTCCATTCAGATCACAACCTGAAGGAGCATTTCCCACCCACTTGTATAGTCCTGGGTCTTGTCAGTCTAAAGTATACCATGCTTGGCCCCCACCAGCCCTGAGCTTTCACCCATATTCAGGTTAGTGCTTCCCTTGGCTCAAACCTCCCATATGCCCTCTGAAACCTGTTTTACTGGAGAGAAATTGGCCCATATCCCTCACATCTTCCCAGACCCTCCAATTCCTTGCCCTGGCTGGAGCCTGGCCCTCCTCTGACCATGCCTCTTTTCCCCCATTGCTCCTGAGTGGAGACTTCCTGTATCTCTGAGCTGGGTGGGCGTCGGGTATTAGCGGATTCCTCATGGCTTCAGTGTTTTGAAAGCAAACCCACCCTCATGTGCTGTGCCCTCCCTCCCTCGCGGCCCATGCCAACTCCGCATCTCAGAGAAGGCCATTGCCCAATCTGGGATTCCTAGAGGACTTTGGCTCTGTTTTCCTACCTCCCCCTACCTCCCCTGCCCCCTGACTCTTGCTGTCACCCTGGGCAACCCTAGTGTCTACCAGAAGACCCTGCTATACCTGAGCCTCAACATCCGCTCACTTCCTCAAGCTGTAAGAGTCTTCTCTACCTTCACTCCACCACCCACCCCTGCAGCCAAGTCCTACTTTTTCACCATGCAATACTCCTCCACCTCTGTATTCTTCATCTCCAGAATCTTCCCTGACCACATTCCTATCTCCCTCCATCAGCCTGGACCCCAAGGTCAACCACTTTCCCATCCACTCCCTCAGTGTCCCCTCTTAGCACTTGCTGTGCCCACTCAGCACCCCCACCCCCAACAGGCTAAGTTACCCCTGCAGGCTGAAGCCTTAGCCAAGGCACTTGCCTCAGCCTACAGTAATGCATAAATGAGACAGAGCTGAGGAGGGGGCAGATCTGCCTCACAGAGTAAGTGAGAGGCTTCACCTTGGAAATTCAGGGGAAAGACGGTGGAAGCTGGGAGTGACATGTCAGAATGGGAATGAACTAGAAGTTGGTTCATAAAACATTTGACCCCTGATGCAGAAGGACGGATAGTAGTCGTCAGTCCCTAGGCCAACAATCAGAAGACTCTTCTCCAAACACTCAAGAACCTTGGAGCAAAGACCTCTGCCCTTTGGCATCTAAGATTTCCCCATATAATAACCTAAAAACAAAGCATACCAGCTGAAAACTCTACTCACCAACACAGGGCCTCAATCAGCTTTTTATTTGCCTCTTTAGTATGTATAAGCCATGAAGCATCACTAACACTTAGGAAAATCTGCAACTTGGAAAAGAGATCAAGATAAACAAAAATTACTCAAAATGATATAGAGATGATATAGGGAACTGAAGAACTACCCCCCCCCCCATGTCCAATTAGTATCCTGAAATACTAATTTCCCCTTAAGAGAGGGTCAAGGATCCAGTGCCCTTGGAATTTAAAAATTATTGCTGAGGGGCAAGCACACGGGTGGCTCAGTTGAGTGGTTCAGTTGGTTGAGCAGCTGACTTCAGCCTCAGGTCACGATCTCACGGCTCACAAGTTCAAGTCCCGCCTCAGGATCTGGGCTGACAGCTTGGAGCCTGGAGCCTTCTTTGGATTCTGTGTCTCCCACTCTCTCTGCCCCTTTCCCACTTGCTTGCGTGCACTCTCTCTCTTTCTCTCAAAAATAAATAAACATTAAAAAATTTTTTTAAATAAATAAAAATTATTGCTGAAACTAAGAAAAGTGTTCCAGAAGGAATAAAATCAACAAATGTCATATAAGAAATAAACCATAATCGACACCAAGGATCAGACCCAGAGTTCTAACATTCTACTGTTGAAACTCCCAGAAAATAAAAACAGAGAAAACGGAGGGGAGCCAATTATTTCAAAATTAGACAAGCCAACCTTTCTTGAGGTTGAAAGAACTCGCCAGCGTCCAGCACAATGGAAGAAGTCCCACATGCAGACACGCCTTTGGGGACAAGCAATAACGAGATCCTCCCCGAAGTTTCCATGGAACACACTCTATGGGGGGCCAGTGGTGGGTGCAGGGGGTCTCTGACTGCAGGCTTGGCCATGTTTCTTCAGGGAGCTGGTAGCTTAAGGAAACCAGGTGATGAGCTTGCTCACTCTGCTGTAGTAAGAGAATCCACCGGAAATCTGATGACCACAGCTATTCCTCAGCCCCAGGGACTGGCTTGTGGAAAGTAGGATTTTCAAAAAGTATACATGATATCATTCAAGTTTGGATTTAAAAACTGATACACATTTATTTTTAATAGGTGAGAGATATGCCAAAGCATTGACCGTATGTCTTGGGAGCTTCCTTTTTGCAATAAGCACTATGGCCTAGATCAATGGTGCTCAAACTCTGGGATATGCCAGAATCACCTGGAAATCAAAGAATGCAGAGCTATGGGCTTGTTGAAGCAGGATAGGACCGGGCCTGTGTAAATTTCCTGTTTCCCACACTATGACTCTGATATGATCAAGGTTCGAAAAATACTGACCTAGCTAAAAATCCTAAGACCTACAGACAACAGCAGTGTGTTGACTTATCCTGGTTATAGCAAATTCTACCTGAGAGGGCTTCCTTTCCAACCAACGTGTTTTCCACTCCGTCTGCCCTCCCACTCCCTGTGACGGCCACCTGACCACTTAGAGTGACAAAACATGGCTCACACGTTGGAAGGGGAAAAAGCAGTATTTGCTAAGCAATAGCTGTTGTGGTGTTATTTTTTTTTTTAATTTTTAAAAAATGTTTATTTATTTTTGAGAGAGTGTGAGTGAGGGAGGGGCAGAGAGAGGGAGACACAGAATCCAAAGCAGGCTCCAGGCTCCGAGCTGTCGTCACAGAGCCATATGGGCTTGAACCCACGAACCGTGAGATCATGACCTGAAGCCAGACGCTCAACTGACTGAGCCACCCAGGCACCCGAGTTTTCTCTTCATTATTGTCTGTGTTTATCCCTCAATTTCCTTCCTTTGCAGCATAAGAGCAAGAAGGTGGGCTTCTGAGCCTTCCGGAATGGAGGTCAGACCCTCAGCTTCATGCTGCCTGGGGCCTAACATAAATGGTCCACCTTCTGCCCCTCAGTCCCTGCCTCTCTCCCCCTAAAATTGTTCTGGGGAGGTAGGTGCTAATGAGAGGAACGCTCCTTCCCAGCTTCACCCTCCTCCAGTTCCCACCAACCCAGACCTCCCAAGCCCTGGGAGAGATCACTATGGAGCCGGCAGTCCCTGTGGGGCCAAGGGAAGAGTGTGTGTGTGTGTGTGTGTGTGTGTGTGTGTGTGTGTGTGTTGGGGGTGGGGGGTGCTATGGCCCTGCCCCTCCCACCTTCCCTTGCTGAGTTCAGCCACTTCTCAACAGGGGTCACCTTGAGCACAGCTAACCGCCAAGCCATCATGTTACCACGGGTAACCATAGAAACCGAACAGGGTATTTTCAGGATGGGGGTAGGGGAGGTGGATGAAAAAGCAGCAGGAGGAGAATCTCTCTTTGACCCCTCAGATTGTCAACAGTACGACTTCTTTAGCTGGCTAAAAGCACAAATGGCTTGGCATTGACCTTTAACTTTCAGGTGAAGTGTAGCAGCCTTTCTCCTGGATACTTTCTACCTAAAATTTTAGTCAAGATGGGCTCAGCTGGGCTGTGGTAACTAACCCAGCCCGTCTGGGTGGCTTAACACAGGGTTTGTTGTTTGTTTGTTTATTTATTTTACTGATAAGAAGTTTACTCCGAGTCAGGAGACTTTTCAGGACAGCTGCGTTCCGTGTGGTGACTGCATGATTCAGGTTGCTTCCATTTTGTGTCCTTTCAGCATGTAGACCCCACGACTGGCCTGTCGCTGTGTCAAAGGAAGACAGAGCTGGAGGGTTGTGCCCCAGCTCTTAAATGCTTTGAGACTCAGAAATGCCACATTTTACTTCCACTCCGCCCTCCCTGCCCACCCCGTCCCCCCATTGGCCAGAGTTAGTCACACACCCCAACCTAACTTCAGAGGAGGCTGGGAATGTTGTCTTCCTAGAAATCCAGAAAGAGGAAAATAAAACAAGATTTGTTAAAAACATTATTATCTCTGCCACTCCAAACATGCTTTAAAAAAAAAAAAATTGAAGGCAGTAATTCGAGATATGTATATGTACCCTCTCAGAGAACATCCTGTTAGTACATGGTGGTTTTTTGTTTTTTTTTTTTTTTAAGTAGGCTCCGCACCCAATGTGGGGCTTGAACTCACAACCCTAAGATCAAAAGTCATACGCTCCACTGACTTAGCCAGCCAAGGCGCCCCTCTGTTAGTATATGAAAAGCCTCTGAATAGTACTGCAGTAAATATGAAACCCGTCTTCAATCCATCATTTCCCAAGTTCATTTGGTCACAGAACCTTTTTTCCCTAAGTGTAATATTCCTTAGAACTGGTATTCTGAGGTGCAAACTTGTCCTAAATGAGTCCACTGTGGCCCTTGGTTTTTCTACCTTGTATAACCACTCTCAGGGAACCCATGTCTGGAATACCACATAGCCCTGGCAGAATCCTGGAGAACACCACCCCACCCGCCTCCAGTTGTCATGGCTCTCCTGCAGGCCTCCACTCCCTGCTCCCTGTGATTCATACCCGGTCAGGCAGTGTTTTCCAGGAGCGCATCACTGCAAGAGGTGGGTCTTAGTCATAGATGCTTATTTGGAAGGGACCAGAGTCCAGCCCGTGACCCAAGGAAGAATTTCTTCCCAATCTGTTCAGGATGAGGCCTTTCCCTTCTGCTGGATTCCTCCAGAGACCCAGCGCTCACTCACTTGCCAAGCCTCCTTTGGCACCGTTGGGCAGCTCAACATCCCGTCCGGAATATGCTCCCCACTGGGCTAGCTTGAACCCTCCGGGGCGAGACTGCAAAGCCAGTTTCTCATCACGTGACAGATGTCTGAGGCCACGACAGCTCTTGTTTCAAGGGTCTGTGACAGTTTCCAAGCTCCTCAGGGCTCTGCTCTCCTCCCCCAACCCCGTTGTAATGTCAAGGCAGGGCTTCCCATCATCCTTGGGGTTTGGGCTTGGCATTCCAGTTTCTCGAGATCTTCTGGAATCTTGAATTGGGCCCTGAATTGCGTTGGGTGATTCGTCACTCTTTCCGGGTTTGTGTTGCCAGCAGGCAAACCCAATGAGCACACTACAGTGGCTTCATCCAAAACACTGAGCAGGCCTGGGATGGAGAAGGTGCATTTGGAGAGGCATAGGTTGGGGAGGGCGGGAAAGAACACCTCCTGGATTCACCTGCCAACCCTCTCAGAGGCCAAGTTCACTCAGGTCTGTCCTTCCGGCCCAGCCCCTCCTGTTTCTGGAAACTGCTCCCTCCGCTGCCTGATATCTTTGATATCAGGATATGAGGGCTGCCATGTTCTTACCAGCCCTACTACCTGTGCCCACAGCTAACTGGTCCAGATACAAGCTCATCACAGGATCTTTGGCCTTGGCAAAGGGTCTGGTCAGTCTCTCACTAAAGTCAAAGACGTAGGTTTTTGATCTTAAAGGAAATGTTGGTCTGCAGGGGGAGAGAAGAAGGCCAACGTGTGATCAGGGCACAGGATGCCCCAGCAGTGCCTGGCCCAGTGGGAAGGGCAGGCGGGTGGGGCTGTTACTTGGCTCTTCATGAGCTCTCCTAGCTATGGCATGCATCCAGCATAAATGACGGAGGGGACAAATAATAGATACAAGCGGGTGCCTTTGCTGATGAAATACCGTTGTGTGTATATACACATTTACCTCACGAAATGTATCAAACGCTCAGAAAAAAGTACCCTTTCTCACAGCCCAACATCGACTCAGCATGCAAAACAGCAAGCCCTGCGTCGGTGGCCCAGAACCATGGCCCTGGCCATGCCAGTGTCCCAACCACCTGCTGGCCTTCCTCCTGAGGACCCGCACCTCTCTCACTGCTCTCAGAGCCAGCTAAGGGTGCAACCAGTTGTCTGCCTCCCTGGCCTAGGCCGATTCAACATGTGGCCCCTGCCCTGGCTTAGCAGCTCCGTGGGGAATCCGAGAGCGGTCTGTGCTGTTGCATCAGATGGCAGGAGGCAGCGGCCAGGCGTCCACGGCATCCTGCAGCCCCCTCACACTTCCTGGGATTTGTCCACATCCGAGACCCAGAGCTTCAGAGGGAGGGTGTGTCCATGGTTCTCGGGGATGGTCCTGGGGTCCCACCGAGGCCAGGGGATGGGATGGTGGCAGGCAGAGCAGAAGGAGCCAGTCCCAGTGCATTGTGAGTGGTCCCTTTCCATGATGCAAGAGAAAGAGGAGCCTCCTCCGCTTTCACCAGACGGGATGGGGGGAGGAAAGCAGGAAGCACGCTGGCAGGATCCAAAGTTCCAACCAGACTGGCCACTGGGCTCGTTCGCTGGCGTGTGGGTAGACGGATTACGTGCGTCTGACACGCTCAGATCATGGCTTTCCCAGCACTGTGCTGGCCGTGACTGCAGTGGCTTTAATCCCTTCACGGGCTTTTCGGTCCAGTACCCCATTCACTGTACACACACCCCAAACCTGCCATGGGGCAGTTTGGTCCCAGCCTGGCCAGCTTCCTGGAATTCAGCCCAAATCAATACTTTTGGGGACTCCCTGCAGGGTTTCAAAGAACGTTTTCCCGCAGCCTCCAAGGAGGACGTTCCAGCCCCCCGGACCCTGCCGTGGATGCCGGCAGGCAACCGTGTCCCCCTACCCGCTGAGTCAGCCGCTTGCCTTCACCACCCAGACATCACACCCAGGAAGAGAGCTGGGAGTGACCCCTTGCCTGAAGTTGAGGGTCAAGGTCAAGTCTTTAAGAAGATGAAATCAACTTCCAGATCTAAAACTACCTTTATTTGTCATTGGCGCAACATGAGACGCCATCACGAATCAGCAGAATTATAAAACTGTACAGGAGGTACAAAAATAGGCTGTTTAACTTAGATAATTACCCTCACATCAAGCTTTAAAAATACACATAAAAATTGTACAATCTGGCAGTTTATAAAATATAAAGCTAAAAAGAGGATTGTAGGTTCACAAAGAGGATTCTATCACACAATTAACACATACCCATTAAACAACCGTCCACAGAGAAGACACAATGGCACAGAATTTTCTTTAAAAAAAAAAATCACTTAAAAATGAAAATTTTTACCCTGACCAAATCATTCACCCTTTAATGACAAAACCACTGTGAGGCATCCATTCCGTGGAAGGATACAGTAGAACTTTTCCAGTTTTAAAATGGTCAGGGGTGTGTTGTCCAAAACAAATCTGATGTGCTTTCAAAGCAAGTGCAATTGTAACCGGGTATACGTCAGAGTAAAAATTAAATAAATATAAATAGGTTAAATAAATAGGTCATTGCAAAAGGAACACTACGTAAGGTCTGCATCTGAGAATGCCGCATGTTTGACTGGTAATGCTTTCTAGGTAAGTGGGGACTCCCCCGTCACAGCTTTTGGGATACTGAAAAGAAATACTGTACCCGCCGAACACACAGAGAGCACAGGGTGAAGCGAGCGGGGTGCGGGCTTTGGCCAGAAGCGTTAAGGCTGCTCCAGTGGTAGGCTCGTCGCAGATGCTTTCTTTGTGGTTGTCCAATGAAAACAGAAAGGGTTTACGCGCTGATACAAGAAACGGGAACCTGGGTTACTCATGGGAAATCACTGTTTCATAAAAGAAACAAAGTATGGGAAGAAGGGACACTTTGATTTAAAAGGTAATGGTCCAACCTTGGAAGGCGGAATTTGGGCCCATCCGTATGGGGCACCTGGTGACTCTCTCCTAGGAAAGACCAATGCCAAGCCATACTCAACTGAAAGGACTGCTCCGGGATGGTGAAGGCAACAGCAAGGAAAAGACACTGACACGTACAAAGAAAAGGGATTTCAGGAACTAAACGAGCAGAGAGAAAGCTAAAGAGAACTTAGAAGACTCTTTACAGGTGTGCTGTGTGCTTCCTCATCCAGCTCTTGGGGGGCAAAGAACCAGTCTACGTTCTGTGAGGACTTCAAGGCCAAGGATGCAACGAACAGGGCTGGAGAATGAAAGCAGTCTCGGGACACCCATGCCTGGCCACAGCGCGGCTTCTGAAGAGACAGCAGCTGAGAGGAGAAAGGCCTACAGGCCAGAGGCCCCCCCACAAGTGCGAGGGGGACAGCCGGTTCATCTTTCACGGCAGTGAGAGAAACTGCAATGGGAAACAAGTCACATTCACACAAAACCTCACCAAAAGTTGACTCTGAGATAAACACCTTTCTTCTAGAGTTGGCAGAAAGAAAATACTTCGCTGGGCCCACTAACCTGTGGATCTTCTAATATGTGCCAGAGTGAGGTCTCACCGGAAAGAACCGAGGATGACTATGGCATGGAGAGGGAGGGGGAGGGAGAGCCTTCCGCGCCCCGGGTTTTATGTCAGCCACTAGATGATTCAGTGACTTACCAAGGACACCAGTGATTCCCCAAAAGTGCAAGTGCTCTGATACCTAGTGACATGTGAGCTCTTTATACGCTGAAGTCAAAAAGACTCAAGAAGCAACAGGAGAAATTCTGGCAGGCGCACCGAAGACAGATTCAACGCGAGGTTCAAGACAAGATTTAATGAGAGTGTCCCTGGGGTTCCTAACAGATGTGACTAAATTCTGTCGGAAAAAATGAAAGTAGCGTACTTCTAAAAAGTTAAACAGCCTTCTAGAAATCACACTAAAGATCAAATAGCTCAGCTGCTACGCGATGCACACGGCTGAAAAACCCTGTTCTAGCAAAAGACACCTTCCCGCTACGCTGAGCACAACAGGAAACCAGAATTCTACAGATTAGAACAAGATATAGCAGATGATGCCCAAGGTGTTTCCACGACAAGTGCCCACACGAGAGACCTCTTCAAACCACCCGAGGGACTGATGAGTGACCAGATTCCGAAAAGCGACGGACAGAAGGCCAACGGAGCAGACTTGACCAGATCAGATGGGTTCTGGGTCACAGGCAGCTTTCAGAAAGAAGAAGTGTGAACAGCAAACGAATGCCCTTGCCCACCCTCTGGCTTTTCCGGGAGCACTGGTGCTTACTTTCTGCTTACTTTCTTACTTTCTCTCTCACTCCACGCTCTTTAAAAAGCAGAGGTTTTGCCTATCTTGTTTACCTCTGCATCCCCAGCACCCAGGATCCTGCCTGGCTCACACAGTGACTACTCAAAATAAAATACATCGAATACAGGAGTTTGAGAAAGGTGGGTGGTTAGAAATGAAGGCGATAAAGAGAAAAGGCATTTAAAAAACAGCAGTCCTGGAGACAAGGTGGGCCCAGATAGGGAGAGGACACAAACCCTGGGCAGCCAGAAGTGACCTGACTACTCCCCCCAGGACACTGTCCAGCCATGAGACCAAAGCAGGCCAGGTCCCAGCAGCAGAGAGAGCCGACGGCCCTGTTCGTCCCTTGTGGCACCTTCTCCGCCTGACTGCCTGGCAGGCCATCACCACTCAGGCCCGGCTGTGAAGTGACCAACCACAGAGCCATACAGACAATGGTGCGGGTGCATCAGAGCAGGGAGAGGAGAGGCGTCTGGCCGTGTTCCTGAAAAACGGGAAGTATGGCAGAAGATACCACGATGTCAGCCAAAAACGCCAGGGTTCCAAGGTATCAATGAGGTAACTGATGAGGTTTAAAGACGCAGGATAATGCTAATTTAAGAAAAAAAGTGACTTCAGGCATTATGAAAGGGAACTGAATTCTACGAAGGCAGAAGGCCCTCGTACAAATCCATCAGCAAGCACGTCACAGAAGAAACAGTGAGTTCTCGGTCCGTCAGTACACCCTCACTCCTGAGTGGAGTCTCGGAGGTCGGTCGCCAGCACTGAAGGCAGCGTGATGATGTGCTCACCCGGCTGGACAAAGGACACGGGAGACATCTCCTTACTTCGTACCCTGATCTCACTTAACTGCTAAGGCTCTCGGTAGAGAAAAGACAGAGGAATTTTTGACTGAAACTAAAGTTAAAAATTAAACTAGTTTTAGCAAAAAAAGATGGTATTGACATAATGTAGAGAATATCACTTCAAAGCTGTTTAATGGATGTATATAGCCTTGCTCTAATGTTTTACTCCTCAGCAGTAGAGCACGTTCTGAACACGAACGCTCTTTCTGGAGGGGATGCAGACTTTTGGTGCCACACAAAAGAGAAAGTGTACTATAGATCTTGCATTTAGCTTCTTCACGAGTAAACTTCAAGTTCAGCTTACCTATGCTAACGCAGCATTCTACAGTATGTTCAAAAGAGAAAGTTATTAAAATCTGCCAGGAGAAACATAAAAACCTGCCCACGAAGCAAGTGGTGACCCTGGCCTTGGCTCCGCCACCCCCCGGCCCGTCCTGCCGGGTCCAGGGATGGGGGAACCTCATTGCCCACCTGCCGGCCCAGGGCTCTCCCAGGGTGGCTGAGAGGGTCCTATTTGGCCTGCTCTCGCCTGGGTGCTGCTCTTCGTGATGGGGAACTTACCACCCCTCGCCCCCAAATGCTCCTAAGCACCCCCTTAAATCCACCGAAGGCCACTGGGGCATGTGGTGCTGATCTGTCCCAATGCCACGCCCCACACTCCAGACTCTTCGCTGCCCCCAGGGAACACTGGTTATAGTGACCTGGGAGGCTTTGGGCACCTTCACGATGAGTGAGGCATCTGTGATCCCCGGGGAACGACACCCTCTGAACGTCTTCCTCCTCCTTAGCGCCGCTCACCTCTGGAGCCCCACTCTGAGCAGAGGCTGCACTGAGTGCGTCTCAGCCTAGCTGTCGAGGAGAGAGATGCTCCTGGTCCTGCCTGTAGGCAAAACATAGCACTCCCTCCTCTCTCTTCCTCATAGGCCGACATCAAACAGGAAGTTTATAAACAAGTGTAAATCTGAAGCACGTGTGTCCACGAGGAGGTGGAGGATGCCTCCTTCGCTGCCTCTGCGACGGGCCCTCCTCGTCGCAGCTTTCATGGCCAACAGCTTCCCAGCATCCTACAGGCCAAGGCGGGGGGGTCGTGTTCCCCACTTCCTGGGGTGAGCATCATCTTCTGCTGGCTGTAGAGCGGGCTCAAGGCACTTGGTTTGGGGGCCTGGTCTCCCTGCTAAGCCGGGAGGCATCAGGCTCAGGGCTGGTAGAGACCAGGCCCTCAGTCACAGCTGGGGCCACCAGAACGGCGGCCACCCTGGCTCAAAGGGCGTCTGGAGTCACGGGGGGCCGGAGCTCTGGGGGCTCGTGGAAGTAGTAAGGCTGGAAGAGCCTCTCGTGGCTGCAGGGCTCCATGGCCCGGTAGGTGTGGGGGAGGAGGTGGGGGAAGCGGGACGTGAAGTAGCGCACAAAGTCGTCAGGGAGAGAGCCCAGCGTCTCCCGCACCTCCGCGGGGAGCTCCCGGTAGTGGTGCTTCTGCAAACAGGGCGGACACACAGACACGGCGGTTAGCAGCTGGGAAGCTGGGAAACACCGCTAAAAGACCCTCTTACTATCCAAGGAAGACAGGATGTTAGCGAGTTTTCTGAAAGGAGAAAAGGCTTATGGACCCAACAGTCCATCTGTTTATCTTACTTGCTTCCCCTCACTCGGGAGGGGGCCTCAGAGCTGGGCCTGGCCCAGTGCTGTGAAGGCGGGAGGGAGCTTCCCTACCAGGGTGGCCCGTCGGCCAGGCCCATGTGGGAAGGTCTCCATTAAGGGAGTTTATACGGCGGCGCTGTACCAGGCAGGCACAGGGCATACAAAAGTCACCACAGACAACAGCAGCATCAGAGAGCCTGCTTCCCAGAGTGGAACTCCTCACAACATCCCTGAAGAGAAAGCCTGTCCAAGGCAACACAGAAGAGCCTCTGCGAGGTCAGGATTCTAGTACGAATGGAAGGACCCAGAGGACAGAAAGGAGGAGGAGGGTGGTTGTACCCTGGCTGCTGGCCTCATCTGGGGTTCACCCCCCTTACCTTGTTTCTCATGGCTCGGAGAAGGTCGCGGACAGAGCCACCTTTATAGGTTCTGAATTTACGCAGATCTAGGGGAAAAAACAAGGACTACAATGTAACAAACACATTTCGAAAGGAAAGGACTGCTGGGGTTCCTGGGATTAAGCGATCAGACTGAGACATGACATAACTCTGCCATACTTATGACTGACAGGAGTGTGTCCCCCAGAGTGAACCCGAGGGCAGTGGCAGTCTGAATTCTGCCTCCTGGTTGCACCCACAACCAGGAATAACCAGTGAGGGCAGGGCACCCATCACTCACCTGTCACCCTAAGGGACGCACGTGAAACCCACGTCAGTGTAAAGGTCTGATTTGTGCCCAAACCCCAGAGGACACACCCACAAAAGCCTCAACCCTGCGAGGGGGATTTGGAGCCCAAACGGCTGCTGCTCTTGAAACGCGTCTGCCAACATCTGCCGTCAGGGCCTCGGCACGGTCACCTGTCTGCAGGGGGACGGTGATGTTCTCTCTCCAGTCCGTCTTCACCACGGCTCTCCCGCCTCGCTCCAGCTGCTTCACTATCGGGCCGTCCAGGGATTCCTTTTCTATTCGGTCACTCACGTCCTATGAGGGTGACAAGGGCAGCAGGTGACGGTCAGTGTGCAGAGAAGCAGAAGCTGGAGGAGTGAAACACCAGGTCACAGAACGGTCACTGCCCCGCAAGCCGCAGGCCCAGACTGAAGTCTGCCTCAGAACCGGCAGCGAGCGTCCTGTCTCTGTCCCCTCACGATCCATTCACTTCTCCCCCGTGAGCAGCCGTGTCTGGGGTTCACAGGGGAGAGGCCCACACGGACATCTCCGTGACAGAGACGTGTCACACCTCTCCACAAACCCTAACGCCTCACCCACGTGTCACCCATGTGCACACGTACGACGTGCCACACGGAGCCCCTGTGGGCAACCTGTGTTCATCAACGGACAACAAGCACCGCCACCACCACCAGAGCTCAATTCTGATTTGCATCTTGCGCTTTCCACCACCCAGGGCAACGGGACAAGCGCAAATCTCGACTGGCCATCAGTCCTCATGCAAACAATCAGAGAAGACAGATGAAGCCCTCTTGTAGAGGGAGAGAGCTGCTGACAAGAGTGTGGGCTGCAGAGGCCCTGGCCCGTGTTTGAGGGACACAGCCTGGGCACGAGCTCCAACAGCCGAGGAAACGGAGCGGCGAGCCCCCCACACGTTAACGCCGCACAGCCTCACTGGCCACGGTCTCTTCTTCTCTGATGAAGATGGAGCCTGGCTGGCCGACTCTCGGACTTGTACCTGCCATGGGCAAGCCTTGGAGGGACAACTTCTGCAAAGTGGGTATAGCTGGTCAATACAACGGAAGCCTGGTGTGTTCACAAGACATGGGACTTGGCAAAACTTAAGAGTTTCAATCCTAACCCACAGAGGGGTGGAGGTCCCTTTCTGTGAGCTTTATTCCTGCCCTACATCTGATCATCATCAAAGGAACCTGGCTAGTTTTCAGAAGTCCCTGCAGGACAAGTGACCTCAGAACTCGAAAGTTATGACCTGTGCAACACAGAGAACCAGCCTGATGTTATCCACACTCACTGCTGCCATGGAGAAGGGCACGAAACTCTCCCCTTCCCAATCCATCCAAACAGTGACTAAGCATCTGCCATGTGCTAGGCTATGTCCTGGGCAGTGGGGACACAGCAACGAATCCAGAAACCAACCACTCCTGCCCTCAAGGGGCTTACATGTTGGGAGTTACACCAGAACCAAAGCTCTAGTCAGACTCCAGGACACTTTGATGATCACTCCTAAACCCAAGCTCCCCTCCGATCCAGGCCCAGGAGGAAAAGCACTGCCTGCGTGTGCCTGCTTCTCAGAGCTGGTGTGCTGGGTAGGATGTGTCTGGATTGAGCCATGCTGATCTGACCTCAGAAGGCTCAACTACAAAGCCTTCATACAGCCAAACCACTGAAGGAGCTCACAGCTACTGATCCTACAATTTAACATCTCAGAATCCACCTTAAGCAAAGAGATCTGGGCAAAGACTGAGTTAAAAAGGATAGAAAGAGCCCAATGTAAGTAAACGTTTAGATTTATGAGACTTGAATGAAATACGATGCCTATGATTTGCTTCGAAGTAACCGGGTGGAGAGTGGTGGACAGAGAGCAGAGGTTCAGGTAGTAATTGCCGGAGCTGGCTGATGGGTAAATGGGAGTTCATTATAGTATTCCCTCCACTTTTGTGTGTATTTGAAAGTTCCCAGAATATAGCATATGACAGAGCACTAGAGTCATTAAAGTTTTAGAACTTTAACATGGAGAAAGATTCTGTTAAAATTCTAAATTAAAGATCATATTAATACAGTACTATTAATACTGTAATAAAATACTATATTAAAATATTATGTACTGTAAAAAAAAAGAAGATACAAAATTGTATATACGGTTTGATCCTAATCACATTTTTATCTATATGAAAAAAGTATGTTAAAATGTCGACCATGGTTATCTCTTGGTTATGGGATTAGGAGCCATTTGGTTTTTGTTATTTTATTTTATCTCATTTTATTTCATTTTATTTCATTTTATTATTTTATTTTATTTTATTTTATTTATTTTTTTTTTTTTTGCCTTTTGCTGTACTTTCAAAATCTGGAAGAAGTTAAATGAAGACTTTTGATAACAAACAAACCACAAACAAGAGATGTACCTGGAAGAACTGGAGCTGCTTTTCCAGGCTCCAGAAGAACGGGTGCTTCAGCACATGCTTCGCAGAGGGCCGTTTCTGAGGATCCATTGCGATCATCTTCTCTATTAATTCCCGGGCAATGACGTCTTCTACAGAGGAGGAAAATAAACAAGGAACGGATTATCACCGGCCCACAGCCACCATGAAATACTCAAACCTTAACGGTGCATGTGCCTTTTGATTCAAGATTCTACTGACACAACCTCACTCCAATAGCGTAATTAAGAACTTGCACAAGCTTCAGCTGATAAGGGGAGTCCTCACCACACAGTCTGTGAAAAGAAGTAATTGGAAATACCCACTGTTGGAGGCTTTGGTAACACTGCCTCCACATACTGGGCTGTGCTATTAGAATGATGCCCTGGTAAGGGGTATCTGGGTGGCTCGTCGGTTGAGGGTCTGACTTCGGCTCAGGTCACGATCTCATAGTTCATGAGTTTGAGCCCCGTGTCAGGCTCTGTGCTGACAGCTCAGAGCCTGAAACCTGCTTCAGATTCTCTGTCTCCCGCTCTCTCTCAAAAATAAACAAACAATTAAAAAAAAAAAATGTTAAAAAAAAACGATGCCCTGGTGGAATACCTATCAACTTGGAGAGACATTCAAGATGATGTTAAAAAACAAGCATGCCAACTATCAACAACAGCCAAAGTATGGAAAGAGCCCAAATGTCCATCGATGGGTGGATGGATAAAGAAGACGTGGTATATATATACACAATGGAGTTATTACTCGGCAATCAAAAAGCATCAAAGCTTTCCATTTGCAACCACGTGGATGGAACTAGAAGGTATTATGCTAAGCGAAATAGAGAAAAACAAATATCATGTAACTTCACTTATATGAGGACTTTAAGACACAGAACAGATGAACACAAGGGAGGGGAAGCAAAAATAATACAAAAACAGGGAGGGGGACAAAACATAAGAGACTCTTAAATATGGAGAACAAACAGAGGGTTACTACTGGAGGGGTTGTGGGAGGGGGGATGGGCTGAATGAGTAAGAGGCATTAAGGAATCTACCCCTGAAATCATTGTTGCACTATATGCTAACTTGGATGTAAACTAAAAATAAATCAATAAATTAAAAAAAAAACAATTATCCATAAAAAAGAACAAAATAAAAATAAAGGCATGTAAGAAAAAAAAGCATGCCAAAAAAGAGTATGTACTATTTATTTTACAAAAGTATGCATATCTATCTAAATACATGATTGGAATAAGATATACAAAAGTATTAACAGCAGGAATTCATCACTGTGTAATGGGATTATGGATCTTTTATGCTAATCTGTTTTTTCTACAAGGAATAAGAAAAATTAATCCAAAACAGTGAGTTAGTTTTACATTTTTTAAAAAGGTGGCACTGGGTGTCATGGGCCAATTTTAACACAGGAAACGCTGAAGTCAGGAAAAAAGACCTGTCGCCCCTGCACCCAGAGAGCAAGACCCAGCTGTCTGCGCCCCCCCCCCCCCCCCCCCCCGCCCAGCCACACCCCCTGATCACTGGCCTGCACACGAGTTTATGGAGCACGGACGACTGTCCTGAATGTCAGTGCAGGAAGAGACTATTAAATGCTCACAAGCCACAAGCTGGAAAATAGAGGTCCTTGCCCGGGTCACACAGGTAACTGGGGGACCTGAAGGAACCTCAGAGCTGTGTGCCTTCAGGAGGAGATGCTCCAAAGACAACCCAACCTTCTACCAGCTTTGGAGTGAGTCATCGATGCACTGAGGCCCACAGGGCCAGCAGTTGGAAAGAAGGGCCTCTGGAAGC
The DNA here is from genome assembly GCF_027475565.1 of Acinonyx jubatus. Lineage (NCBI taxonomy): Eukaryota > Metazoa > Chordata > Mammalia > Carnivora > Felidae > Acinonyx > Acinonyx jubatus. The sequence goes on from NC_069397.1 coordinate 45,385,931, forward strand.
ACAGGGCTGGCGCCCTCCCAGAGCTCAGGGCCCACGTGGTCAGCCGGAGCGGCTCCTGACCGTCCTCTGCCGCCCACTCACCGTGCTTCTCCGGGTGTAAGCAGTCGAGGCTGTAGGCGCCCAGGAGGATGTTGGCCTGCCGCTGCAGGGACTTGCCAAAAGGGTGGCTGCCCTCAGATATCACGTAGTAAAAGACACAGCCCGCAGAGAAGATGTCCACTGTGTAGGTCTGAAAAGAGAGACGCAGGGTGTGAGAGGCTTCTGGAAAATTCTCATCCTCACTGAGAAGCAGCAAGGACAGGAGTGCTGCTGTTGCTTCTACCACCTTGAAGGGTCCCGGGAGACTGGACTGGCACGCCGGAAGTGCCCAGAGCAGCGCTGGCACCCGCAGGGGCTGCATGAGGGTCGGTGTTTGCAGTGGAACGTGGGCTCTAGAGCCGACTGGCTGGGGTTGGAAGTGACTGAAAAGTAGGGGGGAGACACGGACAACTGCCCACACTTGCCCCTTTCACTTGTCTGAACACGAGACCACATGGAAAACGCCAGCAGCATGCTATTCACACAGAAGCTCTTTGATAAAGAACTGTCATGTTCCAGCTACGTGCGCCGCAGCCCCCAAGTCTTGAATGCAGAGGCTCTCGTCCCCGAAGATGCGAGAGGCTGGCAGTTTTCCCCAGAGCTGCTCCCACTACTCACGGGATTGTCCTTACAGTCCTCGCTCAGCATCTCCGGAGCGATCCAGCCTTCTGTGCCAGGCACTCCTGAGCGGCGGCTGAAACTGTGCCTGCCCACAGCCAGCTTCTTGCAGAGGCCAAAGTCAGAGATCATGGCCTTGATCCTGCCATGTGCGTTGGGCATGGACAGGAGAATGTTGTGGGGCTTCAGGTCTCTGTGAACTAATAGAAAACTCCAGATCAGTCTGGTATTTACCAGTGGCATCGGGCCTCCTCCTGCGGCGGGGAGTGCACTCTTCACGGGCTCCCAGAGGGCCCGCCAGACCTCTAAGGGTTTTCTCGTTTGCAGCTGTGAAAGATTCCTCCTCAAATTCTTATTCTCAAAAGGCCACCTAAAAACCCCACAGGCACACCAGTGATGACACTGAGATTCTCAGCAGAGGCAAGGACCCCTCCCCAGCAAGGGAGCTCCCCACCGGGCCGTGGCTGGTAAATACAGGGGAAGCTTCTCACCAATGTTGAGGGAGTGCAAATGGGCCAGGCCCGAGGTGGTCTGCTGCAGCAAGGTGATGGGCTCCAGGCCGAGGTGGGCAAAGTCCTTCTGCTCCACGTACTGCAAGAGACACACGACAGCCAGGTCACGCACACAGCCCTCGGGGACGGGCCCCTCCACACAGCACTTTTTTTCTCTAAGTGATTCAATTTTATTCAGGAAAGTCCTGCCTGCAACTTTTTGCCTTAATTAATGTTTGGGATTAGGTTGGCTCATTTTCTCTGATCCTATTTTAAGAAAGAAACGGGAAGTTGTACTGACCACACTCTATGTCCAAATCCACATTTGCTCACGGACTTTCACATTTGCAGCCGTAGGCGAACTTAAAAGTTCCAGCTGACTCGTGTACGGTGAGAAAGGTAAGAGACACGGAACTCAAGTTCACTGCCTCCTACAGGCAAACCTGCAGGTGTCTGATACTGACATAGTGTCACGTGAGCCTGGAGACTGAGCAAAAGGAGTTCGCTGGATGGTCTCAATGACCTGACTCCTCAACCAGCATCCTCCAAGCCCCGAGCAGCCCTAACCCACGGGGAGAACAACTGCCAGGTTTCCTGGAGGCAGAGGGACAGAGATACTAACTGTAACCAAAGACCATCCCACCCAACTGAAGCTGAGGTGATAAAAATACTCTCCAACCGGACTGTTTGTGGTTACGTGGGCGTGAGCCCGTCACATGCACCAACTGTTCATTTACGTGAGTGTGCTGTGTTGTGACTTCAGTAAAGTGAATACAGAGAAATAAAGGGAAAAGAAATCACAGTCTCTCGTGCCACGTGCCTCCAGGAGCAGGGAGGCCGCAGGACGAAGGCAAAGCGGCCCCGGGGGCACCCACCTCCTGCAGGGTGGCCGCACACAGCTCGATGGCAATGTACTGGAACTGCCGGTCCCTCTCCGTGCAGAAGTAACGAATCACGTTGGGGTGCTCGTCTGATTCCCGAAGTAGCTGGACCTCACGGTCCGCGAAACTGAAACACTCGGGGAGGATCCTCTTGACGGCCACGTCGCGGTTGTCGAACATGCCCCTGAGGACAAGGATCACAGGTTGGTTTGGGCGGGGGGGAGGGGGGGGGGGCGAGCCAGGCTGTGGAAATGGGAGACCCGCAGACCCATGGTGCTCCTTCTGCGATGCGGCAGCCACCCCGGGAGCCTCGTAGCCCCTGACCGACCACCACGCGGCCAGCACTTCTTCCCTGGAGGTGAAGTCCTCTGTCTTGGCCACCACCGTGACCCTGCGGCACCCCCCAGCCTGGCGTGCCACCTGCAGGCCGACAGACCTGGACACGAGGGCAAGTCACAGAGCTCTCCAATCCACTCACCGGTACACAATCGTGCCCTCAGCTCCGTGGCCCAGCACGTCCTTGGGACAGAATGAGATCTTCCCAACAATCACCATGCTGGTTTCCTCATCTGGGACAAAACAGGAAGAAGTTGTTTTGAGCAAACCTAACCTGAAACACCTTGAGGCTAGAAAGGAAGCAGCGTCCTGAGCTCAGGTTCAGAGATGGGATCTCACAGGCTCTAGGTTCCCAGCCCCTGGTGACAAGTGCCCGCAGGGCCCACTTGCCATCGACACCCAGGGCTGCCACCTCCCCCGCCTCCTGCCCTCTGTTCCTGCCTTTACATTATTGTCAGAAGACAGGGTTTCCCCACAGACCCGCCTACGATTTGAGCCTGGAGCCTCCAGGCAGTGGATGTGCAATGAAGAGACCAGGGTGGCCTGGTCTGGGGCTCAGGTCTCGTACACTAGCTCTGTATCCATCCCCTCAGAACATCGGCCCTGACAACCGGCCCGAGCCCACTTCCCAGAGGAACCGGGATCAACAGTCACACTTGGCCACGGACTGGCTGCAGGAACTCCCCCAAGCCAGATGCCCAGTGCACCTCTGGTCAGCAGCAACTGCCAGCCCTTATGGGGCAAGATGGCAGGAGGACAAGGTGGACCCCAAAAGGCCCCCTGAGTGGGAGAGGCCCGGATGGCATGCAAGCCTGGCCCCCAGAGTGAGAGGGACCTAGGTGAGAACACGGTGAGCCCTTAGAAACGACACTTCACAGTCCCACGGAGACTCCCCCGAAGAACATGCCTCTCAGGTTGTGTTCAAATGAAAGAGAAAACAGCACCAAAATGGCAACTCGCTTTACCTTCATCGTCCTGCTCCAGGAAGGGGCTGGCACCAGCCCTGGAGGCAGAGCCACTGGAGTGGAGCGAGTGGTTGGAGGCTCTGGGGGATGTGCTGGGGCTGCTGGTGCCCGAGCTCTCTGAGTACAGGCCGGACGAGTCCAGGAGCTCAGCATCCTGAGCCACGTCTCCAGGGGGATGGAAGGGCAGCTGCTGCTGTTGCAGGAGCTGGATTTTCTCTAGTTCCTTCTGGAACTGCTGGTGCTGGAGCTGCTGCTGCTGATGCATGCTCTGGGGAGAGAAACGCACATCCAGACACGTGCAGCCCACTCCCCCGGGGACAGAGAGAGGCTGGAAGGGTGAGGCTCCCTGTGGCAGAGGAAGCAGGTGCGCTGCCCAAGGGGTGGGGGGCGGGACGAGACCAGTGAGAAGGCACAGGAGGGCGGATAGGGTGGTTGGAAGACTCGAGCGCTTCTCGCCAGTTAGGAGTTCCCAGGACAGCCCACGCCCCCTGCTGGACGGGCCCGACAGGGGCGGGAGAGGGGACTGAGCCGTAGGTGGAGGCTGGGCCAGATGAAGGGGGCTCCATTTAAGTCTAAAATCCTGGGACTTTCACGGAAGTCTGGGAGTGGTTGCAAAAATGAAACCAAAGAGGAACAATGGTTATGTCACGTAGCTTGGAGCATGGTGGACACAGGCAGGTTCAGGCTTGCCGTCCACTACGGCTGTGCACTTGACAGAGGGGAGTGCACAGATGGCCACCGACCAGGCACAGGAAGCAGCGGGGGCTCGGAACCTCGCTGCCATCTTCCCACGGCCACACAGCCAGAATGTGGCTGAAATGTGGCGCCTGGCCAAGACCCCACTCCAGCCCCATTTCATCAAGCTGCCCTCCCCATACCCCACGCTCCTCTCTCTGTTCCGAGAAATTCTTTGTCATAATTTGAAGCAGCAGTGAGCCATGATTGTACTGCCTGCGTGGGAAGGGGACCGAAGGGATGGGTGTGAAGCCAACACCCCCTGGGAGTTTTCTGGTTCTCGTGTACACCCCCCCACTCTCTCTCTCTCTCTCTCTCTCTCTGAACTTGGGTTCAAATCCATCACCGGCTGACTAACCCTGGGAAAGTTATTTAACTTCCCAGAGCCCGGCTTCTTCATTTGTGGGCAGGGCACAGTAATAATGACCTCGCAGGACTGTGTGAGGTAAAATAGAAAACAGTGTGGGTGGAGTGGACCCATCTGTACCAATGGAAGGGTCTGTCATCGCCATTCCTGCAGGGGACATGAGCTTCCTGGGCACTAGTATTCCCAGGTGATGACACTTCAATGCTCTGAGCAACTCGAAAAAGGAATATTCTTCTACAAGGTTTTATCCAACCCGCAACATATGCAACCATGTAAATTTAGCTCGTTCATTTCCAACTAGATAGTGCAAGGGGTGCTGCCGTTTTCACTCGTGCTAGTGTCTCTAAGAGGCAGTTTGTAAGGGAGGAAAGTTAAGTGGATTTTCATCTATTAGGACTATTCTCAAAAAGGGAAATAGTTAACTTTGGGTGGCTCAGTCGGTTAAGCGTCCCAACTCTTGGTTTCGGCTCAGGTCACGATCTCACGGATTCATGAGTTTGAACCCCACCTCAGGCTCTGTGCGGACAGTGAGGAGCCTGCTTGGGATTCTTTCTCTCCTCCTCTCTCTCTCTCTGCTCCTCTCCTGCTCACGCTGTCTCTGTCTCTCTCAAAGATAAATAAATAAACTTTAAGAAGGACTTCCTTCTCTTAAAACAAAAATAAAAACAAACAAAAAACCCTAAAATGATCTGCAAGCAAGGTTAACAATCAGCTTTTACAATGAGTTAACTCTAAGACATAGGTAAAAAAATTTCCTGAGAAGCTAGTGTCTCTTTGATTACAATGTTTCTGAAGAGAAGCACATACTTACTCTTAAATGTGAAAGGAAACCTATCTGCTCGTTTGTCATGAACATCAGGCGACCAGCACAGTTCAAAAACATACAGGAAGGCAAAGGGAAGGGGCCGAGCTTTACCAAGGGGTAGGTGATGATGAAGGCCACCCAGCCGATGAGCAGGAAGGTGCTCAGGATGATGGTGGCTATGTCCTTCAGCACAGAGTCCACGGGGGCCTCGGGCTTAGCGGGGGCATGCTCGAACTTCTCCTCCACTTCCTGTGAAACGGCGGTGGGCGCGTTTTCTGAAGTCTGCTCGACCAGGTTGATAACCTTGTGTGGGACAGAGGGACTATGTCACTGCAGAATTTCTAGCCAGATACAAAATGGCCAAACAGTCAAGAGTAGTCATGACTATTTACCAGGAATGACCCCCACCGTAAAATGTGTTTTTTTTTAAAGCTCATCAGGGGCACCTGGGTGGCGCAGTCGGTTAAGCGTCCGACTTCGGCCAGGTCACGATCTCGCGGTCCGTGAGTTCGAGCCCCGCGTCGGGCTCTGGGCTGATGGCTCAGAGCCTGGAGCCTGTTTCCGATTCTGTGTCTCCCTCTCTCTCCGCCCCTCCCCCGTTCATGCTCTGTCTCTCTCTGTCCCAAAAATAAATAAACGTTGAAAAAAAAAATTTAAAAAAAAAAGCTCATCAAAGATCACAGAGCCAAACAATCGCTGCCTGTACCAAAGTGACTGCCCTGAGAGGCCATGCTTTATTGTAGTGATTGTATCAGTACTGAGAAACAGTTCTAACAGCAGTACTTTTGGAAATGGCTTCAGATCCCATATTCTTTTGAAAAGCCTTACTGAAGGCAGAGACCTCCTCCTTTGATGGTAGATTTGATAACTGGGAAAACTCTGAAATCATCTGTAACAAAGTCTGGTAAAAATGTTGGCAGTCATTAATACCATGTCACATTAAAAAGGTGGCTCAGTGGATTAAGCGTCAGACTCTTGATTTTGGCTCAAGTCATGACCTCAGTTTGTGGGATCGAGCCCAGTGTCAGACTCCACACTGACGGTGCAGAGCCTGCTTGGCATTCTCTCTCTCCCCGACTCTCTGCCCCTCTTCCACTCGTGTGAACACATGTGCCCTTTCTCTCAAAATAAATAAATAAATTTAAAAAATAAAAAGGAAAACAATGTGTGTGCACACACACGCGGCTGAAGAGTAATGAAGCAGCTTGCTCCTGTGGCTTATAAACTTTCGGTGCAACTCCAAAAACAAAATCATTTTCTCGAGTATTCCACTCCTTTTCAAAGTTTCAGAAAAACATCAGAATCTTTTGTTAAAGAAACTTTTACTTGGGAAGCCCAGAATGAAATCAGATAAAAGTGGACCTTCCGTCTGAACTTGGAGGCTCTAGGACTTCAAGAACAGTTTATAGAACACGTCGATTCATTCTCGAACATCCAGGGTTCCAGGAGTGCCACTACTGCTTGTCCAATGAAGTGACTGCACGGCCTCTGGGCAAGTGCAGAGGGTTTGGCGTCCCCCCCAACACCCGACCCCACGCACCCACCTCTCCCGTCCCGATTCCTGCCTAGGGCTCTCTCCCAGCAGCTGCCCCACCCCTACGGTGCATGGGGCGGGGTGGGATGGCTGGTGTGGAGCAGGCAGCTCAGGAATGTCTGCTGAGCACGTGACCAGGAGCAACCCTCCTTTGGTTAGATTCTGTTCAAACGCGCGTTTGTTAAAGAAGGTGCCTTATTGCGATATCAATGTACTTCAGAGTATTTTAATGGAGTTTTAGAAAACTGTTCACGTTTGGATGATTATTAAAATCTTAACTGTGGCTACCTCTGGGTGTTACATTAAGGGTACTGTCCTCTTTCCTTCTCTATACTTTTATTTTCTAAGCGTTCCAGGATGGATAGGAGTGACTTTGATAAGATCAAAATCAGATGGAGACTTCAGGGCACCAGTGCTTTCCAAAATCACTGTCCTAGGACTCCATGTATTTTCCCAACTGGCTACCTCTAGAGTAACAAGCAACTCAAGATATTTTGCTCTAGAATTTTCAACAGGCACATGCTTTTCCTTCCTTTCTCTCTGGATAAAATCTGGACCCCTACAGTGAACTTGCCATGATCGTGGTCCCCCCGCAAGCCAGCCCCTCTCGTCTTCCTTGGACCTTGTCCCTTCTCAGGCCCCTTCTCGGGCCTGGGGTCTCCATGGCAAGGATGCCAAGACTCGCCAAGTCCAAATGGACCTTCAGACCCGCCCCCACCTCACTGGCCATGCTGGACGCCTGCCTGCAGAGCCACCCTCCTGCCTTCTCCACCTGCTCTGTGCCACCTACGGGCATAGCAGTGGTCTCCCAGCCCCCTGGTTTCTGACTGGGACACCAGCAGATGGGCCAGAGGGAGGAGAATGAGGTCCAGTTCCGTGGGGTTGCTGAACATGTCAACTGAACCTCTAGGCTCCTGGCCTGGGGCCCTTTCCACTCCCTCCCCCCAACTTCAGGCTAAAGGATGCTAAGAGAAGCCCTGGGACTGTCCACATCTGTGTGAATAATCTCTTCATTACACTGCCCTCTGATCGTCCTAATCTGAGTGGCCACTGGTGTCCAGCTGAGACCCTGACTGGCACCCTGTCTCCCCAGGGCTGCAGGAGGGCAGCCCAGGTCAGAGGCTCATGGCAGCTACCGCCTGGGTGGGCCTCCCCACTGCCCAAAGCTCCATCTCGTGGGCACTCTGGGTCCCCACCAGACCGAGCAGCCAAGCAGGCTGCTTCCAAAGGGCCACTCCTGGCTTCGTGAAACTTCAGGTCTCCCATGTCCTCTTTTCATCAACCCTTTGCTCCACTGCCACGTGCCAGTGAACCTTGGTAACATGGTTCCTCTGTAGGACACGGCCCCATTTCTCATGACTACCCCCCCTCCCCCCCCGCAGTGGCCTCGGAGTAGGTATCAGCCCCAGAGGTGTCCAGGCAAGGTCAGTCCCACCTCCAGGCCCTCATCTCTGCTGCTCTCTTCCCTCCAGTGCCCTCTGCCTCTCTCCCACCGGGCCAGAACCACCCCCCACCCCTCCACCCTTCTTACAGCCTTCACTAAGCCCTTAGCACCAACCCCCCAGCAGTCTGTCATGGGGTGATGCATGCTATGGATTCCCGAGCATCCCTCTCCCCTCCCGAGTTCACCGTAAGCTCTAAAGCCAAGGGCAAATGCCTTAGCCCCCAACACCAAACATGAGGAGCCAGGAACTAACTGTTTACGCCCCCACTCACTTCCTCAAAGCTCTTCTTCTCTGAATCGGCAGGAATCACATTTTCTCGATGTTTGGGCAGATTATTGGGGAATCTCTCCAGCATCTTGGTAGACGCAGACAGGGGGGTTTCATGGTGTCCTACGAGAGGAAACAAGCCTTCCATGAGAGCAGCCCCCCACACGGTGAAAGCCCCCCATGCTAAGCTTAGCCTACAGTGGCTCCCCGCTGAGGGGCCCACAGCGCAAACACCCACATATGTAAAGTGAGAGAAAACGACAGGCAATTACCAGAAAAATCTCATCGAGACAGAAATTTGATTACTCGGTGGCACGTATACAGTGTTCTGAATCTCATAATGAGGGACGAAGAAGTGTCCTTGTCATGAGAGGAATCAGGACCTTTGAGATGTGTTCAGAGTAAGACTTGTGTGGGTAATTCCTACTTTAGGCTGTATGCTGCCCAAGCATCATGAAGCTTCATTAAAAATTCACGCAGTGCTCCCCAGTTACCTTGCAATATCCCTCTACTAAGAGTCTCACATTCCCCCCCCCTTGATATTTAAATTGCTCAGGCGGAGTTCTATTCCGATGATCTGCATGCATACTTCCATCCTGGGAAGTGGTGAATTATGCATAAAAGAGAAACGCGATGTATTTGCTGGGGAGCAGAGGGTCACGGCTCTCTCAGTGCCCACTCCCTGTTCTCCACACTATCTAGTACATGTTACACACTGATTGAGCGCCTACTGTGTGCATATCACTGTAAGAGAGACAAAGTTGAATATAAAATAAGCAACTGGGACTTGATCTGGCGGGAAAGTCTGTTTAGCTCTAACATTAAATGACTCCTGTACTAACTACCCAGAAGAACCAGTTCACTCTCACGCTGGGCTGTCAGCCCCCTGACATACTTTCTTTTTTGTTCTTTCACTGGGATTCGGGTCTCACCCGATGGATCCCTCCACTGTTCTCTCAAACCTATCAAAGATTTTATGATCTGTATTTCCAAGACAAAAATAAGCAAGGACTAGTCCAAGCTGTGTACATTCCTTGATCTGGAAAAAATCTTTATCTTTAGGTCAGTTCTCTATCTACAAGAGAAGTCTGCTCTTTAAGGGAAACCTTGTTTTGTTTTAAACCATCGCCAGGTGAGGACCATGAGACATGCTTTGCCGTGAAGCAGGGTGTCCTCAGGTGGGGTCCACCTACCTCAGCCCTGAGATCAGACTTGCTGATGGGGCCCGGGGGTCTGAATGTGAGTTTCTCCCGGTGCCTCTGAGGTTCACTAATAAGAAACCTTCACTCTAGGGGAAAGCAGGGTGCCTTCCACGTGCCGCCTTGTGCTGCAGGAGCCTCCCCCAACCCTGCACCTACCCCCCCAACAGACCACTGCAGCCCTGATTAGCCCGCAGCCCGCTTCCTCCAGGGCTACTTCTCCTGAACAGGTTTCTCCCAAATCTGGGCCTTTAGGAATCTCATTCTGCACACTCCGAACCAGCGGCTCCACAAGGCCAATCATGAGATCCTCAAACGTGTACAAACAGTACCTGGTCTTAGTGATTTATCTGTCCTCATCACCATGTCTGGGCTCCAGAGCAAAAAGCACAGGCCCCGCCCCAGACCTACTGAATTGGGATCTGCAGGGGTCACACGTGCTTCTGTGACAGAGCCCCCAGGAGAAGCCAAGGGCACTCCGGGTTAGGGCCACTGCTCGGGGGAAACCCTAAGGCCGTGCCACTCAAGGTAAATGGACTCAGTTTATTTTCCAGACCAGTGTGAAAGAGGCAAGATCCTTAATGTCCTCCACAAACACCAAATCAAAGGACAAGGCTGGACGTAAAAGAGCGTATGTTATTGTACCTGTGGCCCTGAGTCTATGCAGAGATGGCCAAGTCGTTCCACTGCCTTATTTAAAAATGACTGGCTCTGGAGCTCCTCAAGGGGACTTCAGAGGTGTGAGAGGTTCCCCTAATTACTTCTTTGTACTTTGTTGAGTTTCTCAGTTGTCTTACTTGGACAACCTTTACATTTTAAAAGGATATCTTTCTGCGGCGCCTGGGTGGCTCAGTTAAGCATCTGACTTCAGCTCAGGTCATGATCTCACAGTTTGTGGGTTCGAGCCCTGCATCGGGCTCTGTGTTGACAGCTCAGAGCCTGGAGCCTGCTTCGGATTCTGTGTCTCCCTCTCTCTCTGCCCCTCCCCCACTCATGTTCTGTCTCTCTCTCTCTCTCAAAAATAAACATTAAAAAAAAAAATTTTTTTTTAAAAGGGTATCTTTTTGCAACCTAGCCATGAAGACTTTCTCCCCATGTTTTTTATAGTCTTACATACACATTTCCTTAGTTTCCAACAGTTTGTTCACTTCGTGACCACTGGTGGGCAATTTATGTAACCCTTAACTGGTACATAAAACTAAATGACCTTGTGATTTTAATAGCCTCCACTCATCAGCTATTTTTTTCTTCACCTGGGTCCACTCACACATGCTCTTGAAACTACTTTTGTTCAAAAAAAAGGTAGAATTACTTTGTTATCTCCTTTGCCCATTATTCTGTAAAAATAATAATCAGAAGAAAGTGGCTCCAGGGAGTCAGGAAGAACAAAAAAGAACAGGACCCGGACAACCACAAAGGGAGTGATCGGGACTCCAGGACACTCAGGCTCCTGTCTGCAACACCCAGTTACACACCCCCGTCCGGATGCCGCTGCGGGACAGATCCTGCGGCCTCCTGGGCCCACACGCCTCCAAGCCGCTCTATGTCCCTTCCCTGTGTCTCTGGCACTGCCCTCTCTCCCCTCCATTCCAGTCAGCTGCTAGTAGGGGGGCGGGGGAGAGAAAGGGGTAGTGGGGGTGGGTGGGGGGACCTCATCAACCCGTGTGCTCTGGCACCCCCCCCCCTCCTCCCACAAGGCTACATCCTCACCTCTCACCACCTCTGGGGCTGACAGTCAGCAGATTTGGGGGAAGACAGGGCACAGGAAGGCAAATCAGATTCAAGAAAACTCTGTCCTGCTCTAATTGCTTGGGACACTTGCCAGAGACACAGCTCCTCTCACGTGACTGCCTTCATTTGTCACACTCACTGCCTTCGGGTGTCATCTCGACTCATCTCCGTGGCTCACAGGACCCCCAATTCAACCCAAGGGCCGTTAGCAAGGACAGCAAGAAATGGAAGAGAAAGGAAAAGGGACCACCCCCCCCACCCCCACCCCCACACCAGGGACTTGTGCCGTGGCTCCCTGACTCAAGTCTAGCCTTGAACCAGACTCCTCACCGCACCCAATCCTTCCCGGGTCTCCAACCCTCTCCTCCCCCAGCCCTGGCTCCCACACCAACCCCAAGGGAATTCTTCCATAGGAACCGCCCTGGTTCCCCATAAGTGCAAATAACAAGAGTGTCTACCTCACAAGGGGCCGCTGTGAGAAATAAGGAGACGGGTTCTAAAGTGCTTACTGCCAATGCCCGGCACGGAAGACGTTCAGTGTGCCAGATAACTGCACGAATTTTATGTTAGTCGGTACTTGAGTTTTGTAACATTAAGCAATTTTTGAGAAGTGACTTGGTAACACAGCTACTCTATTTATTTTCCTTGGGGGTAAAACTGTTCCCAGGTCTGAAAAGACTAATTTGGACCTGAACTGAGCACAGCGCATTAACCACAGTAACTAGCACAGAGGGCTTTTGTCCACCAGGGGGCAGCACGCCATCGCCTGAGGAGCCGAGAGACCCACTCTTACCTATCAGAAGCCAGTAGTTCCTCAAGTAGTTGAGCTTGCTCTTCCCTTTGAGCCCAGGGTCAAACTTTAGGTCTGTGCTGGGCGTGATCACACACTCCCCTTTGTCCCCAATGGTGACCCCGTCAGTCTGGGGGCCTTCCAGCAAAGGAAGTGTGCTGCCCCGGGGCTGTGAAGACAGAACAGGAGTGAGGCCTGTGGCAGCGCTTGCGGACGAGCACCCAAGGGACGGCCACCCTCCAGGGAAGGGATTTCTGTGTGGGGCTGGTCCAGGACAGTCGGAACAAGACACAAAGGCCCTAAGATGGCAGAGGCCCCTCCTTCAACATGTGACAAGGCCGTGTTGACATCTTTATCACGGACATCTTTTTTTTTTTTTTTCAATGTTTATTTTTTGGAGAGACTGAGTGTGCGCGGGGGAGGGGCAGAGAGAGACGGAGACACAGAATCCGAAGAAGGCTCCAGGCTCTGACCTGTCAGCCCAGCACAGAGCTGTGGGGCTCGAACTCACAAGCCATGAGATGATGACCTGAGCCGAAGTCAGACGTTTAACTGACCGAGCTACTCAGGCGCCCTATATCGTGGACATCTTTTTAAATTCTTAGGTCTGGGAACCGGGCAGAAGGCGTGTGGAATTCCCAGAGGCTCTTGTGAGGAGCAGAGGGAAGTGAAGCAGTCCGCAGGGTGACACTGACCAGGGCAGAACAAGTTCCAGCCAGGAGCCGGGTGCAGGCGCTGCCCTGCTCACAGGAGCGGCCGACAGTCTAACTGAGAAGACAAGAGATGCCGACCAGACAGCTCCAGTGCTGTAAGGACCCGACCAGCGGCCACGATCATCACGCCTCGAACGTGCAGAGACAGAGCAGTCTGAAGAGGCCGGTGAGGTCTGAGGAGACCTCGACAGGTCACAAAAGGTTGGGAAGGCTTCGGACGGGAGAAAGGAAAAGAGAGCGTTTGAAGCGCGAGGTGCAGCCTGAACAAAGGTGGAGAAAGGCGAACAGGAAACTTCTGAAAACGGGGAGAAGATGGACCATCCGACTCTCCCAGAGACACCAGCAGTGTGGCCGTGAAGGGCCCTGCGTGACTGGACTGAGGAAGGCGTGAACACCAGCCTGGGGACTTTAGACTTGAACATGAAAGCAAAGTGGCATGACCAGGGCTCTTGCCACGCATCTTTCCTCACAAAGCAGAACGAGGTATGGGCAGGGATTGTCTCTGAGGATTTGCGACCTGTGTCTTGATGCTTTACCCACAGGATGTCCACTTATAACTCAGAGTCATCTTTGCTAAATGGAACAGGAGCAGTTAGGAGGAAGCTGCATCTGTGAGCCCCCCAAAGTAGACTTACCACAACAGCGACCCCCTCGTGCACCATGGAGGGGGAGGCATACAGGCTGGTAGAGTATTTCCCGACATACAGGGTGGGCCTAGGAGACAAACAGACACACACATTCCACAGCCATTTAATTCCTGCATCCCACAAAAGGGGCCTTTCTGGAGAGAAGTATCCCAGCCCCAAATGCCACTCAGAAGAATAACCAGATTAACCCCTAGCATTCCGAGCGGTGGGGATGTAAAGGCCGAGCTACTGTCCTGGGAACCTGGACTGCAGGCCCCCGCTGTCACTCACTGCCTACAAACAAAGATGTGCACAAGTCACCTAAGTGCAAGCCTGGGTTTCCTCCTCTGCAAATGGCAGGGCCACACTACGGCATGCCCACGATGTCCGCAGAAAGAACCAGGTGCGGTGATCATCCTGGAAGGACCGAATGTTTGCAACCATTGCCAAGCCTCTAAGATAAGATGGTCCCGGCCACAGCACGCTCCAACAACCAAGCTGCCATTCTCTCTCCAGATTCTCAAGGAGTCTAGAGGTTCTACAGAAGCCCTAAGAGACAGTCAACTGCTCTAATCAGGATGGCTACAGCCAAGGGATACACGGAAAGTTCCAACCGGGTAAGACTTCCATTCCCCGGGGTGGGTGGGCTTGGGCTTTGGCTGTGGTGTCGGCATGAAGATGTGGGGGTGGCACCTCCAGACCCTTCTGGTTTCTGTCAACAGCCACTTTGGGGTTGGTCGTCCACTGAATTCTTGAAACTTCTCTCAACAAATATTTTACGTTTCAAAGGTGTACAACTCAGAGAACACTTTCCAGTCCCCTTTGCTCTTTTCTGCAGCTCTGTAAGGTGGGGACTGGGAGGCAGCGAGTCCAAGGGACTGAGTTTCAGGTTGTTAACAGGCAGGGATGGCGACCACAAGCCTGGGGCGTCTTAGATGTACACACTGTGACACTCTTCCCGATTTTTACAATGTTTCAGTAACAGCAAAAATCCAGAAACCACAGTTAAAAAACAAATACACCTCCCGTGTTCCCGCCAGCTGAGACATATCCAAATTGTACTGTAGCTATATACTGGCAGTGTCTTTCTTATCCCTGCTCATGATTTTAATTTATTTAATGTTCAAAAGCTCTGAAGCATCAAGGGATGCCCCGGTTCTTATACGTATTGTGAGCTTTCTGAGTAAGCCCGTCTAGGCTCTTTATACACCCCACGGCTTCAGAGATGTGTGCCTCGAGCCCTGGCACGCTACGCTGCAGCAGGACTGGGACGTCTGGGTCGCAGCTGCCCTCTTCTGCCCCCGAGTTAACCCAGACTCACGTCAGCTTGCTCTTGGCCTCCGTCTCCTTGGGGAACGGGTACTTCCACTTGGTGATGCGGCCCACCTCCCCAGACATGAAGGTCAGATAGCGCAGCGTCTCCACTGCGACGTTGATGTGCATCACCTTCCTCAGACCCTCCCGCTGCCAGACATAAAAGGCCACCACAGGGGAAGCGTAGTTTTGGATCCACAGGACGTCGCCAGATTCACTGTCCACGGTCACCACCAGCCCATCGCCGTTGGACACAAAGTGGGACATCTCTGTACAGATCAAATAAACAAAGCATGTGGTCTCACCCCACCTTGTGACCACATCCTCTCTCTCTCCTGGCAAGTGGCAGTCACTCAGCTAGAGGAAACAAGCCTTCTGGAGTATTCTCAGATATCCTCCCGACAATTTCGCTTGTTTCCAATGGACCTGCACAGGCTCTATGACACAATCCAGACAGTGAGAGCTGCCTGCTCTTTAAACATAAAAGAGGATCACTCCCTGGAAGGCTATTTACCTGGGGAGATTCTTCAGCACTCTGTTCAATTAGTGAGAGTAAATATGGAGGAGAAAAGAGCCAGAGGAGGGGCCTATGGTTCTGATATTGTATAGCAATCATTTTGAACCGACTGATCAGGCTGAAAGTCAAAGCTGACCACCGACACTGCCCACGTCTGCCCACAGAGGAGATTTCTGGCAGACTTTCAGGTATCGGTGTTCAGATGGCAAAACCTTTTTTTAGCGTCCACTTGAGCTGGGGGAGTGTTTGCGAGAGAAACGGGGTGGGCTGTCGATGTCACAGGTGACGCTTAATTCTGCCTCCCATGGGCTTCTGGTGCGTTCCTTCTGTGACACGGAGGGACTCACCAAAGCGCACCCCTCCCTCCTCTCAGGCTAAACTCCCCACCTGTTTCACTGAGGTTTCCCTCCACACTTCTCACCCCGGCCCCGGCCTTCAACACTGTCAAATTATTTACTAGAAGCCCAGAAGCTGGCGATCGAGAGTGCCTTAAGAGAAAACCCAGCGTCCAGGAGAGATTGCTTCCTCATGGGTCACAAATACCCAGCCAACCTCGCACAGCCGCCAGGGAGCACTTACTGTAGTCCCCGTCGTCCTCCGGCAGTGAGGCCGCGTAGTCGAAGTAGGTGGCATTCCACCGGAGCTCGCGGGTTTTGGTGTCGTACATGGTGATTGTGTACTCTGGAGAACACACACCAGCCTGTTACCTGGAGGGGCCACGGCTCCTGCTGAGGTGCTGCCCGTATCTAAACTACAGCAGACAAGGGGCGCCTGGGTGGCTCAGTCGGTTAAGTGCTCGACTCCTGGTTGCAGCTCAGGTCCTGATCTCACGGTTTCGTGAGATCGAGCTCCATGTAGGGCTCCGTGCTGGGTGTAGAGCCTGGTTGGGATTCCCTCTCCCACCCTCTCTCTCAAAATACATAACTACACTTTAAGATAAATAAATTACTACAGACACATCCTCTCTAAATTGTGTGTAAAATGTCCAGGCCATCCATGTAGAAAGAGAAAGGCCACGTAGATGAGAACTGAAGTCCCAGACACGAGTGAACCCGGCCGATGGCATGTGGGGTGGAAATAAGCCAGTCACACTGCACCCTTGAACTCATGACTCACCGAATCAATATCATGGTGTTGTTGGTGTTTTGTTTTCTTGTTTTAATTGCACATCACTTTTTCTTTTTTATCATGTTTTTTTTTTTTTTAAACCACCTGTTATGGGGTACTTTGTTATATAGCAATAGATAGCTGATCTTAGAGAAGGGTACCTAGAAGTGGGGTAGGGCCATAACAAAAAAACGAAGCATGTAGCATTGACCGGGACAAGGTGGCAGCTGGAGGCTGGCAGGTCACCGTGGAGACTGAAAGAGCAGTAAGGAAATGCTACCGGAAGCTGCAAAGGGATGGCCCAGGTTACACAGTGGTCACACTATTAGGAAGACCAGTGCTTGCAGTGACCTGGAAAAGTGCAAGAAAGCACCTTGGGAACTTTGTGGATCTGGTGGAGGTGACCCGACCCCTGGGCACCCCAAGTAGTTTCTTGAATATAATGCAGGCCAGAGAAGCTGAAGAAGAAACCATTCAGTTTTCAAGTGAATACAGAGAAAATACAGAGGGTTCAGAACCGATGCCCCAGCTGAGCTGGAAAAGATTTTCACTGCAAAAAAAGGCCTCAAGGTCAAGATCAAATCAGGGCAAAAATGTGCATACCTGGCGGAGAGGGACCCGCTACTGAACATCTTTAAAAATAGCACTGCTTCTTCTGGGAACTGCTTGGGAAATGTTTGAGCGAGGGAAACACAGCCAAGGCAGGCAGGGGACAAAAGGGGAAGTCAGTGGAGGGTTTGCAGGCTGCGGTGGTTTGGGCTAATCCCTCAGGCAATGGAGAGCCATTGTGGGGTCTTCTAAAGGGGAACAATGTGGTAAAATCTGCATTTGGAGAAAAAAGATCTGGAGACCTTCTAGAGAATGAAGCCCGGGCAAAGGCTACTTCGGGTTCTTTTTTGGAAAGAGGCAGCTTGTAGGTAATAAAAGGTTCCTTCTTACCTGTTCGCCCGAGATACAGCAGAGAGGTTGATGGGCAGAGACTGTCTGCAAAGGCCGATGACAAAGTCTGCTGCTTCTCCCCGGTCAGAAGATCAATAACATACCAAATGTCCTGCTTTTTACCTGAAAGGTCACGAGGACACGCTGTGGTTTACGCTCATCCAATATGAGAAAAAATGTATCTCTGCCAAATGAGCAGGCCCAAACTTTCTCTGTGCCGAGAGGCCTGAAGTTCTTGTGATGTTGAAGACATTTCCATGATGCTCCAAGGGTGACAAGGTAAGTGGTAATGTGGAGATCATAAAACTTCTGGAGCTTCTGGGTCTTATAATAACTTAATAACCTAATGATGGTTTAAAAATTTCTTCAAACCTACTAACCTAATAACTCATAGATTTTATTGCTTTGATTAGTGGCCTTAAATATAAAAAAGCCTCGGGGCGGGGGGGGGGGGGGTGCTGGGTGGCTCAATCGGTTAAGCATCTGAGTCTTGATTTTTGGCTCCGGTTCGTGAGATCCGGCTGTGTGCTGACAGCACGGAGCGTGCTTGGGATTTTGTCTCTCTCCCTCTCTCTCTGCTCTTCCCCCGCTCGTTCTCCCTCTCAAAATAAATAAACTTAAAAATATATACATGAAAAGCCTGGCCTATAAAGGACAATCCTTTTCCCATAGACTAGGATCTATATATAGAAAGGGACCCAAGGGTTCATCTCTCTGGTAACCATTATTCATAGATCTCCGCATCCCTACTAACGAGCCCGCATGTTAAGAGGATCTACCGTCACTGTTTATATCTCTAATTAGCTGATACCTCTGACCGGGCAGTAGTCGGTTGCAACCTGGTGCTAATGAGGCCGAACTTTTCTCAGCCCCTGACGCCAGCCAGCAAGTTATTTGCCAGCCACACACTACACCCTACTCCTCAGTCAGCTGATTAAAAGGTATGAACAGGCAGACAGCACAGCCAAACAACACTCCTGGGGAATCTCAAAGCGTATGCATCTACGATCTACGGAAAATACACCAGAACATCATCCCGGTGATAGTGAGTCCGTAGCATGGGCCTCTCATCTGAAAGTCAACGCATTCACCGTAATGTGTGCATTTCCGTTTTGTAAGGCATGGCCTTATGTGGTCACTTGTACCTTCCTAACTTATTGGCCGAGGTTCCTCTTTCAAGGGAAACGTGGAAGGAGAGTACAGGGATGTCAGGAAGATCACAGGTCATCAGAATTTGCTAAAGCTACACTTAGTTCTAACAGATGTAATGTATATGCCTAGTCTACATATGTGAAACTTGTCGATGATAACTTTCTGTTCTCACAACAAAATCTTAATATGAAAAAGATCTGCAGAAAGAGTGAAAACATCACCCAACAGCTGTGACCATGAGCCCTTTCCATCTGGCATGGCACCCTTACTTCAAGAACCATTACAGTCTGTGTAACTCAGTTACCTCTTTAATGATGGATGGGGCAATTGCCACAATTTTAAATGTTTAATGAACCACTTAAGAGGGTACCACACGAAGATGATGGAAACACACTATCCTAAATGCATCATAAGGGATGAGCTGCTGGCAAAAGCTAGAAGACTAGACAGAAAACAGAGACACAGATGGTCAGATGGGCCCAGAGCGAGGCCCAGGGGAGAAAGAAAGCCTCTGTTGATCACTTCCTCTGAATTTCAAGGCTTGGGACTTCCTCTTTCTGAAGGTGTGCGAGAAAGCAACAGCTCCAGCGTCCCTGGCAAAAACTTAAAAATCCAGCCTGCACTTAATGCCCAGAAACACACATAAAGCTCCCGAGGCATGAATAGGCAATAAGAACTTTCAGTTCCTCAGAAGGAAAGCTGCTGTATAAATACAGGATATTATTACTACTATGATTTCAAGATAAACACAGCTCTCCTTTGTATTACAAATGCATTTTTATTGACATTTTGGCAGCAACATGGTAAAAGAAAAGAGGCGATCTGATGCTTTGAAAGAGGTGACCCCCACAGGTATGAAGGCAGCTTATCTAGCCAAGCTGTTAAGTGCTGTTTTATCCAATATTCTGATAGCAGGAAATACTAAGAAAGTCCTATAATTAATAGGCAGAACCTGGCTTCCCTTTCTTGGCTCAGAGTCTTGTGTTCACTTTAAATTTCATCCAATTGCTTCTGGGTATGTTGCAATCTTTAAATCACAGGGGTAAGTCAACACAGCAGCTAAAAAGCTTGTTAAATGAGTAACCATATTAATGTGTCAAGTCTGCTCCCAGGTGGGGGGAACCTTTCCTTAATTGGTCAGCTGATCCTGGCGTGAACAAGCACAACCAAGGCAAGAAAGACCTTTCCCAGAAGGGTTGGCGGGGAGTGACCGCACACCTCTCTTTCAGACACACCATTGTCCCAGAACCTGGGACTCGTTTCCAAAGAGATCAAAGTTTCGGTGTTGAAAACAGGAACTCTTACCCATGTAGAGAATTCCATCTGAACTTCGGCATGGGGATGCCTGTACGAGCTCTGGGATGGTAAAGGGAAGTTTCTTTAAAAAAAAAAAAAAAAAAAAGGAAAGGAAAAAATAAGTTAACCAAGTCTTGTGCAATTATTATAATTTTACTGTAGTCTTTCTGTTACCCAATTCTGCAAAAAGAGAGAAGCAGTGTTGATGGTAGATGGGAGTTTTCCTGACTGGAAACCCAAGAACAAGGGGGGCCTAGATGCCCTAGGCTTCCATATCCACTGTGGACAAGACTCCAGCCACCGGGTCCCCTCCAGGAGTGGGTCCCCTCAGAGTGTCTTGTCCAGAGCACTTCTGGGGAAGACACAAACCTTTGCTGAAAACACTTACACAAATATGGAGAGTGACAGAATCTTTGAAATTTGGGGCGGTCGGCGGGGGGAGGCGGGAGGGGTGGACAGAAAGAATTCTCTTGTCTTGGAAAACTGACCCAGAACTAGCGAGGCTGAGTGGAAGGACATGTTTTCAAAGTGTGTGCGGGCCAAGAGATTCATTCTGAAGAGAAGCGACCCCAGCACCCGGCTGAAGCTTGAAGGGAAAGGAGAAGTCAGCATTATGTGGGTGACCCAGGAGCTTGAGGTGGAAAAAGAAGTTCTGATGTTTGCTTCAGAAAATAATTCTCTACTGAAAAACACAGAAAATTAAGCCTTTTTCAGTATTAGAAAGAAATTATGGTAGGCGCCAGGAAAAGAAACTCAAAGGAATCCACATGTTTCAACTGCATTTCATCAGAAAACTGATTCTTCTGAGTCCACACAGCTGACATCTGAGGGGTTCTTCTGGTTAACATTCGTTTCAGTACACTTTATTTTTGGAACATTCTGTGTTCTTGAAACTATTCTATACATATACCTGCTTCTACCACATTGTCATCTTTTTCTCCAAAAAAGAAAAAGATTTCTCTCTAGCTTTAACAAACAGAACTTTAAATAATCAATCGTTTGGATTTTCCCATTATCCCAACACTTAAATGAAGCCTTAGAAAAGGACAAATGCCAAAGAGAGGCTGTCGTGACTGACTGGATTTTTGTCAGGTGTTTTGGAGAATCAGAAAGTCATCGCAAGGCTTCCAGTCTGGGATCCTGTAGCGTCTGCTAAACAGCTCTACAGGACTCCCTGGCCCAAGGGGGAAACACACCGCTCCCGGAACACAGGAAGGTGTGAAGGGTGGTGGTCAAAGCATCCTTTGGAGGTTAGAGCTCAGGGCCAGTTCCAACACTGGAAGCTTTGGCCTTGGGCACATTCCTTCACTTCTGTGGGTGAGGTTTCCACACGTCTTATTTGGGGTAACACCTCTATCCCAGAGGGCTGCTGAAATAGGAGACAACTTCTACAAATAGTCCCACACAGGGTCTAGCAAAAAGTGCTTCGGAAACAGGCTCTGGAATGTGGAGAGAGATGCTCGAGGTGAGACACGCACACACCTCTCCACAAGGCTTGCCCTCCTCCCATCTGTTCCAGTCACAGGTGTTCATAAAACAATGTCAGAATATGCCAATCAGAGTTCACAGCCACTTATAGTCTAGACCGCTGCTTCTCGGCCTTAGCTGCACATCAGAGTCACTTGGAGGCTTTTGAAAAAATATTTCCTATCGAAGCAGAACATACAAACAGCACACTGAGTGCACAGCTCAGCTAAGTTTTGCAAAGTGAACCAGCCCATGTAACCAGCATCCACATGAAGCAGCAAAACATTTCCAGCGCTCTGAAAGCCCTCGCCTTCTCTTCCAATCATCCCCTCTCAGGGCCATCATTATCCTGACTTCAAAACAGCATAGGCTGGTTTTTCCTGTCTCTGAGCTTTACATAAATGAATCATTCAGTGCGTAGCCTTTCTGGTTTATCATCTTTTGTCCAACCTCCTGTTGGTGAGGTTTATCCATGCTCCTGGGTAGTGTCACAGGCCGTTGGTCCTCACTGGTGGAGACCATTGAAGGTGTATCACTATCCCATAATTTATTTATCCTGTCCACTATTGATGCTGTTTGGACAGTTTTCACTTTTTGGTTATTCTGCATCATGCTGTAGGACATCTGGTACCTGCCTTTGGGGAACATAGACACAGACACTTCTGTGGGTACACGCTGACCCAGGAAGGATTAACTGGGTCATAAGGCTTTACAGATTTTGCCAGTTTCCAAACCGGATATACCAAGTTGCACTTTCACCAGCAGCGTCCAAGAGTTCTATGAATCTTTTGTTGGAGTCATATGTGTACTTCAAGTACATTGTGGCCTGCTTCTCTTAATGGTGTCTCTTAACAAAGAAAAATTCTTAACTGTAATATAGTCCAATATATCTATTTTTTTTCCTTTCTCATTAGTGGGGGGGGGGGGTATTTTGTTTTGTTTATCTCATCCAAGAAATTTTTTCCTACTCTAAGGTCGTGCAGATGTTCCATTACTTTCTTTTTTTTTTCTTCAAGTTTTGTTTTTACGTTTCACATTTAGACATGCAATCTCTCTGGAACGGAGTTCTGTGTGTCTGGTGTGAGGCAAGAGCTCAGCTTCTTTTTCCACGTGGATATCCCAGGTGACTCACCACTTACTGAAAGACCACCCTTCCCCACTGCACTGCAGCCACACCTCTGTCAGAAATCAGGTGCCCGTCTATGTGGGCCTGTTTCTAAATTCTCTTATCTAGGGAGCTTTTAAAAATTCCTGATGACCTAGATCAATTAAATGGAAGCTTTTGGGATTGAGACCCAGACTCAGTCTTTTTTTGTTTGGTTTAGAGGTCTCCAGGTTATTACAATGTGTACCTAAGGTTGAGAACCACTGGTCTAGATTCTCAGATAAAGTTGGGAATGGAACATCACCTGCCCCCCTACCTTGTAAAGGGATGTCTGCTCGGGTGGAGGTGGGCAGGGCTGCAAACTACCCTCCACCCCCAATTTGAAATCACTAGTCGGAGCAAGCCCTGCTGTTAAAGGGAGTATCGTACCTCTCTAGCGTGTTGGCTGGGCCTTGAGAACCTGCTGGTCTAGATCAATGCTGCTGAATTCTGGCTGCCAGTTAAAAGCTCATTTAGGAAGCTGTAAAAAAGATATTGATGCCCAGGTCTCACTGCAGACCTCCTGAATTAGAATCTCCGGGAATTTTTTTTAAGCTCTCAGGTGATCTCGGTGTGCGACAGTTGAGGACCACTGGTCTGGAACCTCTGAAGAACACAAAGAAGCTAAATGCACTCACCGTCAGGCCTTCATTATTCTTACCCCCAAGTGTATACAGGCTGCCATCATTGGGATCTGGGAGGAAGGCAGGCCTAGAGATTAAGCAATGAGTATCAATAATAAATTACACCCCAGGGCACAAAACAAAATATCAAAGCCATGCAAAGCCATGATTGGGAGGAGGGGGAGGATGTGTGCGTATAAGACAATTCTACCCACGGCTCTTTCACTTTTAGCCACAAATAAAATATCCCTATGGTGACAGGCTATGTTTGAGCAGAAAAAAGCAACCTGCAGAAAAAAAAAAAAAAAAAAGCAAAAAACCAACCACAGAAGAGTAAACTGTCATTTGGTCAAAGCATCCTGGATGATGACAAATAAGTGAAAAGGACCCAGTAAGTCTGCTTTCCAGTTTCCAAGTCAATTGTGTACAGAACTTTAATAATTAATATTTAATAGCATGGAACAGTACATAAACAGGTAGGACAAATCTACCTTCAGTGTTCAACAAACATTTATTTTTAAACTGGAGGCAATAAAAGCAGACTCTGAAAGCCTGACATCTGACAGGACCTGCCAAGGAGATGGATGGTGTCCAGTACATGGCTCCTCACGAAGCAGATACAACGAGGTCTTTGGTCACGTTAACCTTCTAAAGTCTGCGCTCTGACTAGTCACTCAGGAACCTGTTGCTGAATCTTTTCTGTACTTAGGATGTCCCATCATGTGAGCTCCTGCTGGGGCCATAACACACGTGCTGTAGTAGCAGGTCACGGCCATGTTTCCCCTCCATGGTGTGACACAGTGAAGAGGGAGAGATCTAAACCCTCTGGCAGGACTTTGGCAGCTTAAGCTCAAAACTCAACTTGACTTTCATCAGACTTTTTAATATCCCTGCCTCTGCCACCGACCCCAGCAGCTGACCACCCTTTCCTGATCGTAGAACCTGTAAAACTTCCTGTCTCCAGCACTCTCATTATATTTTACATTTATGCACATAATGTACTCCCAACAGCTAGCTTCCTAAATATTAATTGACTAGTTTAGAAAACGAATTAAAGGGAAGTGCTTAAGCAAATCAGAAGACTTACTCTTCCACATGCGTGGGAACCTGCAGAACCGGATCTGTGCAAAAGAACAACAAAGGCATCGTCAGACAGACTCTAAAATATCGGGATTCCCAGAGAGCCCCCAGGACTCACTCACGAGTGACACCAATAACTTAAATTCACCTACATGAGATAATGTACGTGAAGGTACTTTAGAAAACACACACCCAAAGACACAGACGTAGGCTCTTATGATGGTCTCCGAGGCTGGACAGAGAACAGAGTAGAAGAAAGCTGCTGTCAAGAAACATGCACACAGGGGCAGCTGGGTGGCTGAGTTGGTTAAGCACTGGACTCTTGATTTCAGCTTAGGTCATGATCTTGCACAGTCTTGAGATCGAGCCCCACATCGGACTCCACACTCAGTGTGGAGCCTGTTAGGGATTTCCTCCTCTCTCTCCCTCTCCCTCTGCCCCTCCTCTGCTCCTGCTAGCTCTCTAAACAAACAAACAAACATTTAAAAAAAAGGGGGGGGTGGTGCCTGAGTGGCTCAGTTGGTTAAGTCCAATTTCAGCTCAGGTCCTGATCTCATGGTTTGTGATTTCGAGCTCCATGTCTGGCTCTGTGCTGACAGCTCAGAGCCTGGAGCCTGCTTTGGACTCCGGATCTTCCTTTCTCTCTGCTCCTCCCCCATTCACACTCTGTCTTCCTCTCTCTCAAAAATAAACATTAAAAAAAATTTTTTTTTAAAGAAATGTGCACATAACTTGGGGGATGGACAGTGAAGGAAGAACCAGTCACAACCCACAGTGGACAATGGGTCGCACTGTCACTATCTGACATAGCAAGGACTTTTAAAACCTAAATGATCACCCTGTCAGATACCTGGCGTGGTACTAGGTACTCCCATTAGGAAAATCAAAACGATGACTTAAGAATAAACTTTCCTGTTGATGAGAATTTTGTTGAATGGTAAATGAATACACCCCTTTGGGGCAGCAACAGGGCAATCTTAGAGCCCCCAAGGGCTTGTTTCCCTTGATTCCCTTTGATCCATTTCTATAAAATCTAGTTTGAAAGCAACACAAAATAGGAGGCACCTGGTAGCTCAGTCAGTTGAGCATCCGGCTCTTGATTTCTGCTCAGTTAAGGACTGGCCACTTGGCAGAAAATCAAAGCTTCTAGAAGGCCTTATAAAATTTTTTTAAAAATGTACAAATCTTTATATTATGATGTTCGAGAGAAAAGATAACATTATACGTAGAGTATTAATGCAACTGGGGAGAAAATCTTCAATGCACAGAAAAAAACAGAAAGGCAGAAAATGCTAATTGTGAATTATTTTTGTTGGAAGTATACATGACCCCCTCTTTTTTTTTTATTTCCCAAAACTTGTATAACAACAGGCAGTACTTTTTACACTGGAAAAAAAGGGTTTTCCCAAAGTCAATTTTCTATCTGCAGTAGTCAAAAACAGCATTATCTCTCTCTCTCTCTCTCTCTCTCTCTCTCTCTCTCCTGATTCTCCCAGGCACAAATCAAGAGGACGCTCCTGGTTCCTTGGGGTCAACGGCGGCATGAGAACACAGTGACACGACCAGGGCTAAAGTCCACAGGCATGAGGCAGCTCAGTTGTGAGGGGGTTCCCAGCAACCAAAGCCCCACGGGCTACACAGACCCACCATCCACCACTTCAAAGCTGGGGGTAAGGAGGGCTAATATTGGGACAGGATTTTTGGACACAGGGTTCCGGGCTCCACCGGCTGTGCATGTGGTGACAGACGGCTGCCTGACTCCCCCCGTCACCTGGGACTCTCAGATGAAGAAAACGCTTTCAAGCCTTATCATCTGTTGACTTTGCTTTACAAGCCCAGCTCTGACATGAAAGCATACGGTGTTCACAGTGACAGAAGCCACACAGACCGCACAGAACATGTGGTCTGTGGGCAGCAAACAAACAATTCATTAAACCAAAAACATTTTAGGAAACAGGAGGAACTTTCAGTTAGTAAGCCTGCGTTTATCGTTCCCATTAATCACTTCTCGGTACAAACAGACTGATGCAAGAGACAGGAAATACGGACACGCGGCGTTCACCCCACCGAACAAAGTCAAGGTGCAATTACAACCCGCTACTTCTACACAGCCCTGACGCCACACAAGCCAGGAAAAGCAGGAATGCCACATTCCAAAGAAAACACGGCAGTCAGGAGGCATCTTTGTTGTCCATTTCAGCTGCTTCAAGGCGTCACAGACACACACAGAGGAAGAGGAGACACTGCCAGATTCTAGCACTTTCACCAGAAATGAGACACGGAGACTGACAGGATTTATCTTTGCCGTACGGGCACCGGCTCACTCTCAGGGTCTTGCCTTCAGCTGCGGATTTTCCTGGTTTTCGAGAGGTCGTCCACGGGTCACCTGACACTGAGGCCTCAAGTCCCCAAACGTGTCCTGCACCAGACAGGTTCAGTGTCCAGTGAAGGCATGGGCCCTCGTTGGGAGCTGACCAGTGGGACAGCTACGCGGCTGTTGAGGATCTGAGCTTTCTCTAGGCTTAAGAGGAGAGGAAGGTCGGCTTAGCATTCCCACCCACTCGGTAAAATAAGGTCCCTGGAAGGAACACGCGTGGAGTTGTAGGCCAGGTAACAGCACCACCATTAATTACATCAGCTCTGACAGGCGAGCAAGCGCTGCTTGGCTTCTGAGGGACGGCAGTGACCTAGGCCCTAGGGTCTTTGTTGGTTTGTTTCTTTAAGAATCGCTTGAATCTGAGATTTGCTTTAAAATACTACAGGAAAAAAAAAACCCACATGGGGAGTGGGGAGGGCAGATAAAACAAAAACTGGCCGCCTGCTGCTGTTAAAGACGAATGTGGCACTGGTGGGGAGTCACTTGGCTTTTCCTTCTACCTACGCTTGAAATTTCCCGTAACGTGAAAGGTTAAAGATAAAAATATTTGGAAAGCCAGCAAAATAAAAGCAAGCGGCGTCATCTGAAAATGTGCGACGAAAGCCCAACGTGAAAAGGTGGCTGTTTTTGTTTAATAACGAGAATGTGTATCAGGCAAGATTCTTGCTTTTAAAAAAAAAAAAGTAAACAAACAATTCAGCCATGTGAACAGAAACCTGGCCTAACTATAAGGCTATAAACAAACACTGCTCCAGAATAAACCGCTCTATCTATACAGAGACTGATAAGGATAAAAGCCATCTCATAAAGCTGTTTTACTTTCGGAAGGAAAAAAAAGCAGGGGGTGGGGGTGGGGGTGGGAGAGGAGGTTACTTCACAAGCATGAAAACAGGTGTTACTCAAGGTAAAGGCAAGGATCTCAGAGGAGGAACTGACTTGGGCAGAAAGTAACCTCCTCACTGCCCCCCAGGGAACAAACACTGGACGGGACCCAATTTCCTAGTGGCTCCAGCTCGAGCCCGAAACGGCCCAGTCTTCACACCCAGAGAAACGTGGATGAGGTTATGTGACAACTCATTGCTACTGCTGTGCTAATTGAATCCTCCTTTTTAACCCGGGACAGAAATGGCTCAAAACAGATGTTTACACCCTTCCTTTTGCCCAAGTTCCGAAGGACATTTTTATTTCCAAAAGATGTGAATTTTCGTCGTTCCACGAATACCTCTTTCACCTTCGTTCTCCATTCCGTCCTGTCTGGGACCTCATGCCCTCTCCCTCGGGACTGAGCCACACGTGGACTCGACTCTGCTCCCCTCCTGAGCTACGGGCCTTCGTGGCTCCATCCAGCACCACCAACAGCCCCACCCACCCTTTCTGCCGCTTCTCGACCATTTGGGCAATGCCACGTGCCCACTGCCCTGGACCATGCAGTCGGAGGCAGCCCCTCCACTGCCACTTCCCACTCTGTGGCTCGCCCCGCCCCTCGGGTATCCCGCCCTTCAGCCTCTGTGGCCCTGCACACCCTGATTTCTGCCCCCCCCCCCCCACCTTGGCGCCCTCTTTCTCTACTCCCAACAGAGAGAAACATTTCCGGGTGCTCCCCTGAGTTCTCTCAGAGGACACATCCATCTCTGTAACTTCAGCCTACATGGGGAGAGTCCAGGGCCCCCATTTCCTGAGCTCTTCTTTCTGGATCAACTGGACACTTCCACTATTTCCTACCAGAACTCAGCTACCACCTGCCCAAAGTCATGCCCTCCATCTTTTACCTCAGATCAACTTCTACTCTTGATTACCCTATTTTGTTAACGCCCCACTATTCTCTTGGAAGGCAGACAGGCTCCAATGACTCTGTTGACGCTCATTTCTCCCCAATACATCTCACTGGTTGCCAAACTTGAGGGTCTATTTCTAGAACAATCGTCACTTTGTTTCCTACACCCAATATCCCTCCAACATCATCAAAGCCCCTTCCCTTTCAAGGACTCTAGTCTATGTGGCCTTTGGATTCAGCTGAGTCTATGCTTAAATCCTAGCTCTGCCAGTTACCAGCCCAGTGACCTCAGCAAAATTATCTAATCTCTCTGGGCCTGAATTTCTTCATCAATAAAGGAAAAACCCCAGAGAGATAATAATACCAACCTCATGAGGCATCTCTAGGTGGATTAAATAGGATTAAATGTTTGTCAAGACTTTAAGTCTGTGCCTTGACACAGAGAACAGTGATCCTTTTAAGGACAGAAGTCAGAGTACTCTCTACTCAAAACCTTTGGTGGTCCCCATCTCACTCAAAAAGTCAATGGCCACACGGTGGCCTGCAAATCCTAGACAATTCCACTCTCCCACCCTCTAACGCTCTCCCACTATTTCCTCCTTGCTTATTCCAGCCGAGCTGGCCTCCTTGTATTCCTCAAATACCGTCTAGCCTGTCCCTGCCTCAGGGCCTTTGCATTTGCTGCCCCCTCTGCCCACGTCTTTGATTAAATATCACCATCTCAGAGAGGTCTTCCATGACCACCTCTTACCGCCCCCTCCCCACCCACCAAGGATTCCCTACCCCTCTTCCCTACTTGATTTTTCTCCACAACACTTACCACCTCTGAAGTACAGTACATTACTTACTTTGTCTGACTCTGGGGAGCCTGGGTGCCTCAGTTGGTTAAGTGTCCAACTCTTGATTTCCGCTCAGGTCATGATCTCACGAGCTCCGTGTTGGGTTCTGCGCTGACGGTGCAGAGGCTGCCTGGGATTCTCTCTCTCCCTCTCCCCACCTCTCACCTGCTTATGCTCACTTTCTCTCTCAAAGTAAATAAATAAACTTAAAAAATAAATAAATGCCTGACTCTAGCTACTATTAACTACATAAGGGCTGGGATTTATCTTTTGTTGTCTGCCATATTCTCAACACCTACAACAGTGCCTGGCACAGAGGGGTGCTCAATATATTGACTGAACGGAGCAATCACTACATGTTAGTTTCTTTCCTACTTCTATTCGTGCCCAGCCTGGACATCCATTACCAATTACTTTTTTTTTTTTTTTTTTAACGTTTATTTATTTTTGAGACAGAGACAGACAGACAGAGTGCGAGCAGGGGAGGGGCAGACAGAGAGAGAGGAAGACACAGGATCTGAAGATGACTCCAGGCTCTGAGCTGTCAGCACAGAGCCCGACGCGGGGCTCAAACTCACAGACCACGAAATCTTGACCTGAGCCGAAGTCGGAAGCTTAACCCCAGGTGCCCCCATCCTTAATTACTTTTAATAATCCAGCAAATATGCTCTACCATCCCTCACCCCAAAATCTACTGTGCAATCCCCTTTCCTCCACTCAGGCTCTGAGTTGTGCTGAAGAAAACACTACAGTCACTCTTGGAAAAACCATTCTACATCTATGGCCCACTGGGCCCCATACTGTAGGAGATACACTTATGTATTTCCTGGTTGGCCTCTTTAAACTTGCACTCCTTGCCTCAAGGCCTCCTTCCCTCCACACCCGATTCTGCCTTCTGTGGCACAGGAGGAATAAGAGGGGACAGAGTGAGCTTTCCCAAAATTCCTACCTTTCTCCTCAAGTTTGCCCAATCCCACCCTTCACTTCTCCATACAGAGACAATGCGTCCACCTCCATATTCATAGATACTGCCCAGCCCCCAGGTGGTACCATGTCTCCAAGGACCCACAGGTCCTCCTCTGCCTGGCTAACTCCTTCCCCTCAGCCCACAAACACACTAAACCTCTGGGCTCCCCTTCTCTTTGGCACACGCTCTCCTTTCTCTCCTAAGGCAGCCACTTTAAGTGTACGATTCAACGAGTCTTGAGAAACATACACATCCACGTAACCACCCTTACACCCTAGAACATTCCCATCACTCCAAAGCATCTTCTCACGCACCAACTCTCACCCCCACATAACCACTGACAGGTTCGTTGTGTTTGTTCTAAAATTGCACAAACGCAGTTCATACGTTAGGTTCTCTTGGGTGCCTGGCTTCCTTCTCTGCATCATGTTTTTGAGGTTCATCTACATCGTCGCATGTATCATGGTCTGTCCTTTTATATTGCTAAACAGTGTTCCACTGTGTGGATATGCTATAATTTGTTTATCTGCTGAGGGACACTGGGTTATTTCCAGTTTGGGGCTGGAAAATGAGACTAAAGCAGCTATGAACATTTATGGCACAAGTTTTTGCTGGGACCTACGTTTTCATTTCTGTTGGGAAAATACCTGGAACGTGGAGCCATATTGTTTACATGGGACTCGACAAGGAGCTGCCACACGGCGCTTCAAAGCGGTCGTGCTATTTTAGGTGCCCACCAGCAGAGGATAAGTTTCCCTATGGTTTTTTAAATGTCGGTTCCTGGGTCCTTCCCCCAGGAGGCTGATTCTGTGGGTAAGGCCAGGGAATTCGAGTTCTTAACTAGGAAACCATTATCCTGGATCTTATTTCACCTTCTCACCTTCTGTGTCTTTCTCACCTCACGGCTCTCTGGCCCTTACCCTCGGAGTAAGACCAGAACTGCCACTGTCCAGTTCCAGTAACCAAATCTAACACTTGCAAACCCTTATTATTAGGTTTCCACATGGCATCTGACGACGTCTTCCCGTGGAATCCATGACTCAGCCCCACTTCGAGCTGCTTACAGTGTATCTCAACCCTGAGGTCACACCCCCCTGAACCTGATCCTCCTTTACATTCCCAGATTGGCTGGCCAGCCCCGCTCCTGCCCTGTCACACAATCCGGAAACACAGAGCTGTCCTCGACTCTCCCCTTAATTCTAACCCGCTCCCATTCAATTAGATGCTGAGTCATGTAAGATTCGACCCACCACACATTTCTCAAAACCTACGTCCTCCTTTACCACTGCCAAAACTAGGCAGCCATCATCTCACTGGGTCTACCTAGCAGTCTCCTAACCAGCTTCCTGTCTCAGATCTTGGCATCTTGGGCTTTTGGACATGCATTCTACCTACTGTCTGCAAGGGCCTGACGCAAGCAAATCTGTTCACGTCTTTCCTCCACATAAAACCCTACAATGGTTCCTTCCTCCCTCTGCCTACGGAATACCTTCCATCTCTGTGGCTCAAGTCAGAGGTTCCCAAACTTTCTTGGTTCACAACACCCTTCGTGTGTCAGTAAATTCTTCATAGGGCCTTCGGCAAAAAGAAATGCCTAACAGTTCCATTTATTAAGCAGTTAGTTCCAAATGGCCTAAGTATGTAGGGACTAGCAACTTCAAAGCCACTTGAAAAAAAGGAATACATGTAAATGGAAAGAAAACTATTTCATTCTTAACCATAACTACTTACTAATGGGATGTGTCCCTGCTGGGTGCTACACATATTCCAAACCTTATAATCGGATTAGACACTGCCACCCTCATTACCATTCCGCATTGCTTTTCATGTGGTGTTTGAATTTTATTACAGCAACCACCAAAAATTCAGCCTTGCAAAGATACGTCGCTGAAAGGAAAGCAGCACAAGCTGATGTTGAAACCCCAAACTACCTCGAATAGGGTGTCTGACATTTGTTTGTTGAGTACTGCTATGCTTCTCTCAAAACTTGAAAACAAGTTGCAGTGCCTCTGTGAGTTTACTGCAGCCCCCAGGGCCCCTGAGGATGGTTTGGGAGTCACAGGCCTATGCGTTCAAGGCTGTGCAAAACGCAGGCCCGATTCTTCTCCATGACTCTCTTTCAATCCAGTCTCTTCCCAGAACACCCCTGTGCTTTCATGTTGGTCTCTGTGCTCATCACTGCCTGTTCCTCTTTAGCTATCTAAATCTGCTTGTTCATCAGGGCCAATTCAAATGCCCCCCTTCTCCAGGAAATCAGACAGTGACCACCCACCGCACTGGGTATGTTCTTAGGATGCATTGATCACGCTTCTCCAGGGCTGGTGTTTTGGTGCAGGTGGCCTTTCAAATATCTGGGGGCTGGACTGAAGTTTAAGCATGTTGAAGGACAGGGACCATCTACATCACGTACATAAAAAGCGAAATATACACAGAAAAGTACATAAAGCTTATGTACGGTTTAATGAGTAATCAGAGAGTGAACTCTGGGGTAGCTGCCGTCCAGGTCTCTGCTCCCCTCATACTTACTAGACAATACTCTCTGCAGAATGAAAGGAAATCCGTGATTTAAGATATTCAGTCCTGTATGTCATAGTGTCATTCCAACACGTTTTTTCTAACGAAAAGAACTTTTCCACAGAGAAACCTATGTGATAAAAGCTAAAGAGAGCTGCCAGGCACAGTTTGGTGTGTTCACTCACATTTAAAAATTGTTTAAATGTATGGGGGGGGAACGATATGGTATTTGCTTCAGAATAATGAAGGAGATGAGGAAGGGGACTGCCTGCCACATGTTGATCACTACTGAACCTGGGTGCTGGTTGCATGAGGGTTTCACGATACTATTCTACTCTTTTGCATGTGTTGGAAGTTTTTCTAAAATGAAAAATTTTTTAAAAAGAGAGAAGCCAAGAAAAAGAAGTCATTCAAGCAAGGAAACCCTTTCCAATATGTTCAGAAGAAAGGTCTGTTTCTCCTGCATTCACTTGAAGTATAAACCTTCATTTTTTTTTTTTTTTTTTTTTTAGTAATCTCTACACCCAACGTGGGGCTCGAACTCATGAACCTGAGACCAAGAGTCACATGCTCTACGACTGAGTCAGCCAGGTGCCCTAAACCTTCACTTTCTGAAGTGAAGCCCAATCCTACAATGTCACAGGGTTTGGAGGGACTGGAGGGAAACCCACTCAAAGAGCAAGAAAGACCTTGTCAGCACTGCCACAGGCCTCCCTAACATGCTTAGCAAAACTGGTGAGGATGTGGGAAGACATGGGGGTGAGAAGTCAGCAAAACAGAACAATGTCTCTGACGAAGTCAACCAAAATTTAAGTAAGTCTTTCAAAACAGAGCCCACATTTAATGGCCTCTCCGTGGAGATAGCTCTGGGCAGACTTTCTTCCACGTAGGAGGGAGTAGATTCCTTTGATTACAGAAGCCACAAGAACAGGTTGCCCATCTGACTGGAGCTCAAGGAACCTTACAAGATCATTCTCTTCTCTTCCTCAGATAAGCGTTGAAATTTCTGGAACACACTGCTTCTCTGGCAGAATCTAGATGAGCACTGGCTTTTCTGCCCTGCCCCACCTCACTCTCCTTTCCAAAGCACAACCACCTGGCTGACCCCTACACCCCTTGCATTTAAAACCCGCTTCCTCTCTGACTAGAGGACTTCTCTAGGTACATCTCAGATGTCACAAAATATTTGAAATTCTCCATACCAGCCCCTTCTAAGTACACCTCTAGCAATGATTTGAACACTTCTGGGCTGGCCCTTCTGAAAGGTATTTATGGACCAACGAAACCCAGGAACGAAGCCTCCTCATATACCAAATACTCAAGAGCCTTGCCCTTCCCTCTCTCCCTTTCTCTCTGAGGAAGAGTATGACAACCCCACTCTTAGTAATTATCTGTGGAGATTTACCACACACATCTCAAAAGCAAAGATAGAGCGTCTGCTATCAGCTTGATTCTCTGCTCCACGCTGTGTGGGATAAAGAAAGGAGTCGATACAGCCGATGTGCACGAACGGTATCTGATGAACTGCCAAAGCATGTGGTACACACCACAGGATTTCCCAGGTGAGGGAAGTCACTGAGGGCTTGTGTACTCGGGGAAGAAAGACTTCGTAACGAAGGCTGGCTCAGAGGGTGGGAGGACCTGACAGCATGAGTGAAGAAGCATCACCCCATCTGTGGCAACGAGGACACAGCCTTGGCGAATGCGAAGTGTTCCTTCTGAGAAGCAGTGACAGTAAGGCTGGACAGGAGGCAGCGAGGCCATAGAAGAGAATGCTGTGACAACACTGACACGGTGGGTGCTAACCAGGGGCTGACTGGAGGCTTCCGAGCAAAAGAGAGACGGGATCGGAGTCCTCCGAAGGCAGGTCAGATGGGCAGGCATCAGGGCACAAAGTGAACAAGACAGGGAAGGAGTCAAAAAGCACAGTGAGGGAGGTGACAGCGGCCTGCACCGGTGCTGGGGAGGGGGAGGAAGGGCGGTAGGAGGAGGGGGAACGTATCAAGAGAACTTAGTTCTGATGAAAAGAACGCAGGGGACAAAAAGGACCTCAGGAGGACATGAGGATTTTAATCCTAGAAGACAGTGAAGCTAGACTGGCTGGTCTGAATGCAACGAACCACTGGCATCTCCTTAAGAAAATGCTTACGGTTCTAATACTCTTTTCTTACAGAAATCATTCGTAAAACAAGGCCGTCTACCCTCCCTGAACTCAAAAGGTAAGCTTCCCCAAATATGTTCCACGCACTCAAGTGAATCTGTTAGGGAATGCTTCTCCCCAGCGGCAGCTCACTTCCTCCCCCAAAGGAAAGGTGCTTCTGCAATCTGAACCTCAAGTTCCCGTTGAAGTTGCGAGGTCCAACGTGTAAGGTAGCAAGTCGCCAACGTTTCTCAAAGTTCAGCTTTGATAAGGAGAGCATTTTAAAGCGGACATCTCACCAAAAGCTAACCCTCGAATTCCAGGTCTCACCTGAACTGGGACAGGACGTAACAAGTCTTCTCTGCGAGTCACCAGATGTCACGCTCAACAGAGACCATCATGGGGACGTGCCAAAGTAACCTGAAAAAGCTCCCACTCCAGAGGCAGTCAGATTCTACCATGTTCTTCCTCACCTTCACCCTGACAGGAGTCGCTCAGACCTAAACACACACACTATCATCACCAGTGAAAGAATTAAAGAGGGGAGGGCAAGACAATTCAATGCTATGGCCTGAGCCCAAACGTCTCTCAAGACGTCAGAGCTTCACAGAATCCGTTCGTGAGTAACCACAGTGCCATCAAACCTTGCACGGTCAGGCCAAGATGAAAGGACAGGTAACGAAGTTACAGCCAAAAAAGGATTTTATTCACGTGCTTCAACATTCACAGCTGGATCTCGACACAGACCTAGTAAGAGTGCAAAGAATACCCACTGGAGTGGAAATCTATGCCACCAAGCATAGTGACAGCTGTTTGAGAGACCTCCTCACAACAAGAGATGTGTCACTCTGAGGTAAAGCCCAAGCTTGAGGGAGGACGCCAGAGGGGGTACAGAGGAGACTGAGCACGAGCTGGTTCTCACAGAAGCTAAATGAGGAGGACACGAGGGTTTGCACCTCTCATTGTCTCTAAGTTTGCATATGTTTAGAATCTTCCATGATAAAAAGGAAAACACGACAAAGAAAACACATTTTCAAGATACTCAAAACAGGCCCCTCTCATATCCTCTCTCACAACTTAATTTTCAGTCCTCCCCAACAATGGAAAGCAAATAAATACTTTTCTTGTGCTTAAGCAATGAGGTAGAAAGGGAGTAATGCATATCTTAAGCCTAGAAAATTCAGTAAGAGAAGATAGATTAGAACTATGAACGAAATACTGCCCCTTCTCACACTTCCCTGCTCATGTTTCCATCACACCTCTGAAGGCAGATCTCTCTTTCAGAGGAACGTGCTCGCTGCCGGAGGGACAGGAGAGAAAAACCAACAGCAAAAAGTCACAAAGAGCCATACGAAACTCCAGATCAGAAACTGGAACTGGAACCTGCCGTGACAGTGGTCCAGGTGACAGATAATGCATCCCAAGGGGGCAGAGTCCAGGCTCATCTGTTTCTCAGGGTTCCCCAAAGACATCTAGTCAGAGGGTTCTGGGACCCGAGTCAGCATCAGGTGCCTGAGACATTTACTGAGCATCCCTGGCTGTCTAGGGAGCCCAACCTCAAGAAATTAGAATTCAGGGGCACCTGGGTGGCTCAGTTGGTTAAGCGTCTGACTTCAGCTCAGGTCATGATCTCTGTGAGTTCAAGCCCCACATCATGCTCTGTGCTGACAGATCACAGCCTGGAGCCTGCTACAGATTCTGTGTCTCCCTCTCTCTCTCTCTGCCCCTACCCTGCTTGTGTTCTGTCTCTCAAAAAAAAATAAACGTTAAAAATTTTTTTTTCAATAGAAAATAATAAAGAAATTAGAATTCAGTGGGAAGACAAATGTAAACAAAGTTTCACAACACAAGCACAAAGTGCCCTGAATCCAGATGAGGAAAGGAGCTCACCCTGCTTGAGGGGTCAAGAAGGTGACTGGTGAAGGGGATCTTAACAGATCTATAAGGAGCCTGACCAACGCTGCAGGCTGCTGGTGGGGAGGGAACATGAGCGAAGGCCCCATGTTGCTGAGGCCTAGAGATGGGGTGAGGGCCAGATGGTGAAGGACCTCGCATGCATGCGAAGGGGCTTAGACTTCACTCTGTGGACTGGGGCCTTCTCTGTGGCGAGGGACCAGTTACTGAAAATTCTAACCCAGCATGGATGACTCTTAGGATCCCTTTTGTACTTCTCGTGGACAGGTAACACAGGTGGGCAGACCACACTTAGGGCACTGCCTTAGACGGCACCAAGGCTATCTCAGCAGAGGTGCAGCCTGGTCCGTGGTCTCATTAGAGGGCAGGTCTGAGAGCAGTGTGATGGGTGAAGGACAACAGAGATGGCAGGCAGCCAGGAAGCTGTCCTCTTGATCTAGGAAATGAGTCTGGCTGAGATACTGGCTAGAAGGACTGGGTAGCTCAGTCAGTTGAGCGTCCAGCTCCTGGTTTAGGCTCATGTCATGATCTCACAGTTCAGGAGTTCGAGCCCCGCGTCGGGCTCTGTGCTGACGGTGCAGCGCCTGTTTGGAATTCTCGCTTTCGCCCTTCTCTCTGCCCATCCCCCACTCTCTCTCAAAACAAATAAATAAAAACTGAAAAAAAAAAAAAAAGGAGCCACATTTAAGAGACACTACTTCAGTCTACATGACAGAACTCAGTGACCAAGTAGCAGAGCATCACCGTACTCTCCAGACTGGGGGGGGCCGTGGCTGTCGGCACCAGGAGGAACTACGGGAAGAGGCACACGTTAAGAAAGGTAAACTCAGGTGGGAAGATTTTCTTCAAATTTCACGTAACTTTATTCTTGTATTCTATTCTATCTAGTTTATTCTTTATTATTCTTCCAAATAATCCTAGTTAGCTCGTTAATTTTAGTCAAATGGTATCTCAAAGTGAATGCAAGAAGCCTTAAACCAGCCCAGGCAATACCAAAAGAAAGTCCTTTCAACCCCACCAAGCCAAAGCAAGCTTTAGAAAACCAATCTAACGCCAAACAGGGCAGCAGTGTTTTCTGTTTGCATCTGGGCTGAAAGTGCAGAAAAGAAACACACACTCAACTATCTCCACTGGTGAAATTTCAGACAAAGCCAGACAGTGTTGTTGCTACAGTCACAAAATCACAGCCTAGAAAGATTGCACCTCGCGTGGTGTCAGAACTCGTTAGTTTCTGAAAGCAAATAAAACTCGTTTTCTGTACTAGGTGCAGTTCGCTGCTGTGGTGTAAGAAATCTTCATTTCTGGGAACGGCAACACATGTTTGGGTGAGGAACAAAAGCACCTGCCAAAACCACTCTGTGGAAAGAAAAAAGAAAACAAAACTCTCCCAGTCTGTTGGCCCCTGAAACAAGTAAACAGTCAGGAAACCATGAAATGGAGTAACAGGTAGATACTGTGCATAGCCCCAGCTTGATGAGTTAAAGGGGTCTGTTTGCATGTGCAAGTTTCTTCCATTTGCCTCTGATCCCCCACTGCCTCTCAGGCCCAAGCCCACAGCCTCCCTTGCCTGGACTGGTGCGGCAGCCTCTGCCTGGTCTCCAGCTTCCTCCTGGCCTCATCAGTTCAGTCTCAACATGGCACCTGCTAACCCTGTAAAGTGGAGGCCAGGTATCTTAGCCAGCCCAGGCTGCCTTAACAAAATCCCACAGTCTACGTGGCATAAACAACAGACATTTACCTCTCACTGTTCTGGAGGCTACAAGCCCAAGATCAGGCTGTCTGCAGGGCTGGGTTCTGGTGAGAGCCCTGTTTCTGGCTTGCTGACGGCAGCCTTCTCACTGTGTTGTCATATGGTGGGAGAGAGCAAAGGCTCTGGGCTTTTCCTCTTCCCAAAAGGGCCACTGATCCCATCATGGGGGTCCCTCCCTCATGACCTCATCTCAACTAAATCCCACAGGCTCCACCTCCAAATACCACCACATTGTGGGGGAGGGCTTCAACGTGAATTCTGGAAGGACACAAACATCAGTCTGCAATACCAGGGCAAGTCACTCCCCTGATCAGATGTCTCCGGTGGTGGCTTCAAAAAGGCCAACAGCCTCACACCAGCCACCAGGCCCTACACCTCTATGGGGAGGCTATACCTCTATGGGGAGGCTATACCTCTATGGGGAGGGCACGGCTTGCCAGGCAGCACTCAGGAAATCTGTGAGGGGCATTTCTTGGCGGTCACAGAGACTGGTGGGAGGTGTGGGGGGGCGGGGGCGGGCACTGCACAGCCAAAGATCATGTCAAATCTGTACACTGTCAGACACTCCCACAGGCCAAAAACCTTTGATAACTCCCTGGAGCCTACAACCTCACTTATGTAAAAGCACAAAAGTACTTTTTGCATAATTTTATACAGTAATCTTTCCAGACTTTAACTACTGTAGAAAGCAGGCAAGGTCGCACTTCTGACATGTGGAGCGTTACCAAGAATTGCTCACCATCTTGGAGATGCGGGCACCGCTAAATGTCCTGGTGTTTTTATCAGTCTGCATTGGCAGGCACCACATTCACTCACGGCGGAGTGTCACCGTGTAGGGGGGTATTTACATGTTAAATTACATGTAGGTGAGTAAGAATTACTTTTCTATTAGTCCATTGTTAGATTACCAGCTGCATAATACATGTATTTCTTTCTGAAATTGTGTGTCTGTGTATGTGTGTGTGTAGGGGGGGGTTACTGTCTATACATTTCACTCCAGGACAGTAGGGGGGCATTTCCGTAATAAATATTGTATGGAGAGAGCATGGCATCCCCACAGGACTGGCGCTCTCATCTCCTACTCCTCTTCCTCTCCTTTACTCCCTGCCCCCCCTGCAGCCACTCCCATACTCCAAGTCCTCCACCACGGAGGACTCTCCCCCCCTCGCCCCTACTATGCCTTCTGCCTAAAGGCTCCCCTGCCTCCTTGAGTTCTTGCTCAAATGGCGCCTTCTCTGTGGGGCCTTCACTGTTGAAAGTTGCAGCCCCCACCCCCACCTCCACCCCTGGCCCTCTCTATTCCACTCCCCTGCTTTATTTTTCTTCAATAAAGTCATAGCTTTTATCACCACTACGTAATTTATTTCCTTGTTTCCTGCCAGAATGAAAGCTCTAGGGGGGAGAGGATTTTGTCTGTTTCTTTCATTTGCTGTACCCACAGGGCCTGGAACAGTATCTGGATACCATTATAGGCGATTTACAGATTAATGGTTTAGAAATATCAATTTTGAAATCTTTAGTTATAATTGCAAGATCAAAACTAAGTCAAAAACTCAGGGTCTCTATGCATTATCACCCTTAACCTTTGTGTAGAAATACATAGATATACTGTAATATACACAGTGTTTACATCTATTGTAGAAATATATATAGTGACTGGTA
This sequence comes from Acinonyx jubatus, assembly GCF_027475565.1. Classification (NCBI taxonomy): domain Eukaryota; kingdom Metazoa; phylum Chordata; class Mammalia; order Carnivora; family Felidae; genus Acinonyx; species Acinonyx jubatus. The sequence continues at coordinate 45,426,088 of NC_069397.1, forward strand.
TCCAGGGCTGAATTTAACTTTAAAAAGCCAATCTAGGGGCGCCTGGGTGGCTCAGTCGGTTAAGCATGTGACTTCAGCTCAGGTCATGATCTCGCAGTCCCTGAGTTCGAGCCCCATGTCGGTCTCTGTGCTGACAACTCAAAGCCTGGAGCCTGTTTCAGATTCTGTGTCTCCCTCTCTCTCTGACCCTCCCCCATTCATGCTCTGTCTCTCTCTGTCTCAAAAATAAATAAATGTTAAAAAAAATAATAAAATAAATAAAAAGCCAGTCTATTCTCAGAAAAACAGTGAGACTTAGAACATAATGAATATCACTTGAAATTATCAGACCTTACTGAGATTTCTCAAATTCTCCCTTTAAGTGTCTCTTAACACCTCCCTGCTCTGCCTCCCTAATCTGTTCCTGGATTCCACTGATTTGTATTTCTGTCCCGCCTCTCATCCTTCCCACCTCTTCCCCCATCCCCCTGCTCCCCTTTCCAGGTCTGCCCCACAGCTCTGGCCTCTCTGTCACTGGCCCACACTCCCACACTGCACTGCAGGATTAGCGTTGAGTCACTCACTCTCAGTCATATTAATGGTCCCAGCTTCCTGTTCGTCGCGGTACAAAAGCCAGGATGCTACCATAGGACTCAACATGCCCTCTGCTTCTCTCCCTCCACCTCTACTCCCTAAGCTCCTCCCAAACAGGACCTAGACCTGCTGCCTCCTTTGCAGGCCTCACTCCCGACAGAAATTCACAAGGCTCAGCTCACCACAGCTTCAGAAATCTTTCCTGCTCTCAGCTGGCCAAGCTCAGAGCAGTTCCTACCACCTTCCAGAGGCCCTTAGAAAACCGTGGCCCAGCCCTAACATTCAATGGTAAAAAGTGTTTCTCTCAAACCTTTTGTTGAGGATTTATTGATTTCATCTTTGGACAAAATCAGACGCTGTGAAATTTAAAGGACTCTACTTTTGTTTTAGAAACATTAGAAGGCTTAAACATGAAGGAGAGACGGTACAGATAACATTCCGGGAGGCTGTAATACAATGCTGAAAGCCTATAGTCTTTTTGTGGCCATTCACTCCTGAGAAAGCTGGTCCTTCCGGCTGCCTGAGGTTCTTGCTGATCCGAGCAGGGACCCACTCAGACAGGTGAGGCAGGGTGGTCTGTGATGCCCCAGCTGCCGCCATCTATGGACCGTAACCAGGTTTGCTGTTGGCTTGATAAAATGATGTGTCACCTTACGATATATGCCAATATTTTTCCATTCAAAACACTGTTCTGAGAACATTTTATTAGCGAAGGAAACACACTTGCTGTGCTCATGTAAATAATGAGTGACGAAAGAGAGTTTGCTGGTCAGACCCTAATCTAGGGCCAAATCAGAATTATTACTGGACTCTGAAAGCCCCAAATCCTTGGCTTTGCATAGCTTTATCCAGGACGATTGCTTTGGAAATCAAATACAATTTCCCAGCTGTAGGACTCTACCGTGCTATCACCAGCAAGACAAGATCATAAAACGGAGGCAGAGTAGATTAAATGAGAAACAAGTTCAGTGTTTCACTTCCCTCAACGTAAAGACCCAATAAAGCGGCTAACTTGGATGAATGTCAAACTTTACAGCCCTCAAGTAGTTCAGCCTCTGTAAAAACAAACGAGTAATTTGAGGTTACAGAAGATAGTTCTTATAATTATGATTACAAGATTCTAATCATTAGCTAGAACTTAAAAAAAAATTTAATGCAGCATGTCTTTGTAAAAGACCTACCAGCCAGAACTATTAATAGAAAAGCCTAGAGCCATTTAAACATGAAATCTGGACAGAAGAAAAAAAAAAAAAAAAGATAAAGCTTCCCCTTCAACTGATGCACTTTGTGAATAATCACAATTCAAGCTGTAAACATACCCTCTGAGTATAATTCCCTCTCTTCTCCTTGCCTCCATTATCCTTTTTAATTTTATTAAAATGTATAACTGTTTTTCTGGAATATGTTTCCTGGGAAGTAGCTGAGCAAATGCCCAGGTCAATCAAGGACCATATCCAAATTACCTTCTTTTAAAGTCCATTTGATTGAGCCCGTCCTCTTACTGACAGCATGCAAGCTTCCATCCAGGGTTGACACAAACAACAAGGTTTCGGGAAGTGTCACTGTGCTGGGACTTCCAAAAATCTGCAATGAGATGTTCATGTTCAATAGTAATCTTCATCTTGGGCATGTACAACCACAGACAGACCCCCCCACCCCACTGCCACCCCACCCCACTTCAAAAGTTATCCTTCTAAAATCTGCCACCTCAAAGATGAAGACGCTGAGGTTAGAGAGCCCGCATCCAAGGCGCATGTCTAGACAACAGTTGAGTCAGGACTAGATCCCAGTTGCTGTATTCTCCCTAAGCAGCAATCCTTCCCGCAGACAGACAGGCTTATCACCTGACACAACAATGACAGGGATTCTGAAATAATCCACGGGCAGCTCCACTGAAACAGAGGAAGAAAGTATGCTCAGCTTTCTAACGGACTTCCTTCTCTTGGTTATACTGCACCTTCTAAAACTTGGTCATCCTGCAAGACTCACTGGTAAAGAAGAACGCCAGCACACCCACACTTGCCCACGTGCACTTACGGAATTTTAGAAAGGCAAAGAGCTAGGGAAAAGTGTTTAAAGCAAAATAGGAAAAACAGCTCTCATTACGTAAAAAGTTCATACAATGGGGCGCCTACTGGTTCAATCAGTCAAGTGTCTGCATGATCTCATGGTTTTTGAGTTCGAGCCCCGTATCATCCTGTCAGCAGAGCCTGCTTTGGATTCTCTCTCTCTCCCTCTCCCTCCTTGGCTTATGCACTCTCTCAAAATAAGTTAAAAAAAAAAAAAGAAAAAGAAAAGTTCATAGAACAATAAAACACCAAGATTTCAAAAGAGACAGGTTATAAAAGAAAATATATGAAAAATATAACACAAATTGTTCTTCACTTATAGTCAAAATGTAATTTACATAAAATTTTTTATGCTTAATGTGTTAAAACACACACACACACACACACACACACACACACACACACACACACACACACACACTCTTTACAGAAAGCAGCCAAAGGTGGTGAAATTCACTTTCTCATCCATTGTTGGTGCCAATGAAAATTATAAGTCAGTGCAATCTTTCTGGAAAGTATAAAAATGCTCAGATTTTTGATCCTATAATTCCCATTCTGTATCCTAAAGAAATAGTTCCAGAAACAGAAAAAGGTGTGTGCACAATGATGCTTATCATATCCCATTTCCCATTTACAAACACAGAAACTAGAAAGATCTGGATTTCCAATAATATCTAAATGACTGAAATAAACTATAAACACCCAATGGAATATTATGTAATCATTAAAATAGCACTTGGGAAAAGTTACAGCAACATAGAAAAATGCTTCTATACATTTTCATGTAAAAAAATACAGAATCCAAATTTTAATGTACACTGTGGTGATAATTATACTGGACAAATTTCCTTTGTCTGCCTATCCTCCAGTTTTGCTAAGAACTGTACCCTCATCTGCAGTTGCCATGGGAACAGCTGTGGGGGGGGGGGGGGCTCATGCATGCGCACAGGCAATACATCCATGTGCAGGTGATAGCTGGTAAGGTTTCCTGAGACAACACCCTTTTGAGGTGTTCAATTCCAGCTTGTTTTTTTAAATGTTTGTTTATCTTGAGAGAGAGCATTTGTGCAAGTGGACGAGGGGCAGAGAGCAAGGGAGAGAAAGAATCCCAAGCAGAGCCTGATGCAGGGCTCGATCCCACAAACTGTAAGATCATGACCTGAGCTGAAATCAAGAGTGGGACACTCAACCAATGGAACCACCCAGGCGCCCCCAGCAATGCCAACCCTGTAATAAGACTTTCTCTTTGTCACCATACTGTCCCATAAGCTACCTGGTTCCTGTGGGTCTTAAATTAAAACTGGGCCAATGCAACTTGCTTATACTGTGAGAGTTTGAATTTTGGCACAAAAATTTTTAAATATAGGAGTATGGCTGGCTTGTAGCACTAAACAGGAAAGACTGGGGCTTTATGTGTGCAAGGCAGCCTAACCCTAAAATAATACCTGCCCACTCTCGATAAGAACCAGGATGGCACCCAGCTAATACCTTAATAAGGAAAGCCCGATGGCTCTTTCCAAAGCAGCCTGAGATGGCAGGACAGACATCCCAGTCCCTGCATTCCTGTGGAGACCCACTGGCAGAGGGGGCGGAGCAGCTGCCAGAGCCTGACTCATCTCCGCTCTTGTCTGGTTCCGGCCTAGAGGTGAAGAAGTTCCACCCTTTACCTTGCCCAGAGCCCCTGGGGCCCACTCACCTGGAATGGAAGAAACAAGAGCAAGCTTTATCACTGCCTGTGGAGTCTATTCTCAGTGTAAAGCCCCAAATCGGAGGAAGACTTTTAACTCTATCTTGGGAACTAGGAAATTAGTCTGGGTACGACCTGGCTAGGAAAACAGAAGCCTCAAGATGGTGCCTGCCCTAGCTGGGAATCCAGAGGTCGTGCATACCAAGTGTTTTAGGGATAAGATTATTTTAGCCTGCAGATTATAGACCGCTGTTGAGACTCATCTGAACCTGTTCACACCTGAACTGGAGAAACGGACATTGCCCGGAGCACATGGGCCTGCAGAACAGTGGCCCTGGGACAAGACTGCTAAGGGCTGTCGCTAAAGGACACTTAAGGCTATCGCCCACTGAGAAGGTGATGGGTTTGCAGCAGGACGTGGGACTGTGAGATCTCATCAGCTGGGGGCAGTCTAGAGCTGGAATGAATGAAAAGGGAAGAGTGCCTGCATACCCGGGGAACGGTAGGTGGAAAGGCCTGCCGAGGCCCCTCCACCTGTCGTTTTGTACAACAGGTCTTGGGATCACACAAAAATTGTGAACTCTCTGGTCGCTCAACTGGTAAGAAATTAAAACTCGAGAGATTTCTGTGGATGTTTGCTGGATGTGAGAGAGACAAAGATTGAAACAGAGAAAGAAGCCTGAGAAGAAACACAGCTGAAAGACGGACAGAGTGCCCTGGCTTCTACTGTTCCTCAGGCCAACTTCCTGTCATTGGGCTCAGACACACACCATCCCTTACAAGAAACTCCTCCTCTTTGCTTATATTTGTTGGAACTAGATTTCTGTCACTCGCAATCCAAAACAGTCCTAAAACACACACACACACACACACACACACACACACACACATGCACCATTAAAAACTTATATGGAGAGAAGGGCACCTGGGTAGCTCAGTTGGTTAAACATCTGACTCGACTTCAGCTCAGGTCAGGATCTCACAATTCGTGAGATTGAGCCCCACATTGGGCTCTATACTGACATCGCAGAGCCTGCTTGGGATTCTGTCTCTCTCTCTCTCTGTCCTTCCCCCATGCTCTCTGTCTCTCCCTCAAAATAAACATGAATACATACATATATATATATATATATATATATATATATATATATATACATACACACACACATATGTATACATATATATGCATACATATATATGCATGTTTATTATATTATATATATTCATGTTTATATTACATATATTCATGTTTATTTTGTATTTCTATGTGTGTGTATATATACATATATATACACACACACATATATATACACACACACACACAGAAAAAAGATGAAAGAAATATTACAAAACTATGGCAACAGGTTTTTTTCTCCTGTATTTTCTAAATTTTCTATGATATGATCATGTAATCTGCGATGAATTTTTTATAAAACGGAAAGAAGATGGACAAGTTAGCAGGTGGGACAGAAGCTCAAAGTTAGAGGAGCTTCAGCAAGACCCTCAGGATATTAGGCAACTCAACCACCTTTGATCATTAATATCCAACAAACAGAAATAAAAGTTTAGAAACAAAGAGGTCCCTCAGTAAGACAGTGTGCATCCAGGAATAGATGAGTTTTGTCATTGCTATTAAAGCCTACAGTACAATGATAATGAACTAAATGCCCCCAAATATAGCTTATCACGGTATTAGTATTAAAAAGGGTCAATATTTACTAAAATATATCAGTGCTGCTTCATTACTAGTGTGGAAACAAAAGCCACCTGCCTCGTCTGATCATCCTGGAAACCACAGGAAGAGCAATTGTCTATGGTTGGTTGGTGAATCGAAATAAAACACTAATCACATAACTAACACAGTCTTATGAAAATCTTAAAAATACCAGGTTTGGCTAGAAGTTGAATTTAGCAACTGAGAGTGCCAACAGTTAATCACAGTGTCCATACGGACGTCACAAACCCTGTCACAAGCTTCTCTCCTCTTTAAAGGCTCTTGACAAATCCCAATTAGAATGTCTGGGGAGACACTCTGAATGGTGTAATTCTTTCACATGGCAAATTAATATGACAAAATTTCTCGCCTTTCCCCCGGCATTTCTGAAAGCTGCCTGCCCTCAGATACAGTTGCTATCACTAACGTGAATTAAATAAGCTTCTAGATGCCTTTTGGGATACTGAGCACAGCTGAGAACCATTTGTACCTGAACATCTAAAAATGCTGCTTCACAGTAATGAACTTGCACATTACCTCACCCAGCCATTTCAGCCATTAGGGCTCTCTTCTCTGATGGATGAAATGGCCATAGGTGTGTGTTATACACACTCGTTCCTGGACAGCCTGAAACTGGAAAAAAAAAAACCCTGATTCTGCAGATCTGCTTCGAGTTGACTCCCTAGAATCTGACTCATTTTTGCAACTAGTGGGATATGTACTCCTGGCTTGGATGATGACTTCTAGCAAGTAATCCCAGTAACACTATGGAGGGTGAAAATGCTAGTGGCAGGTAACCTACTCTAACCTAAAACTAAACACCCATTAGCCAGCTGGTCCTCATGGAAGTCTGGCCACACACGCTCTCTCCCAGGAGGTGACCCTGAGGTAGCAATCCCAGAAACACCCAGCCTGAGGACTATGAAGGAAGCCTGGTAATTCAGGGCAGATGATGCAGGACAAACGTTGCTACTAAAACCAACTTATTTCATGTAGGTTCGTTCAGTGGTAAAACAGCCCTCACCGAAGCCCTGCTCAGTCTGGACTTCAGCAAGAATCTCCCTCCCATGAAAAGAAACGCAGGACAGGGACTGTGTCCTTGTGTTCACTGTTCCGATGGTAAAGCAAAGTGCAGCACCCACACCATTTCATAAAATGCAACACTCACTTTAGCTTTACTACAAAGACCCGGAAGCAACTACCGACAGCTTATACAGAGATGATTAAGAGGTGAGCCACCAACAATTTCACCCTAATATTCTAAAGTCAGCTAATTGTTAGTTGCTCTTGCATTAATTAACTCAGCACCTGGTATTTCAGGTAAGAAAAAAAATCTTTTCTAAAATGAGTTTTGGGGGGCGCCTGGGTGGCTCAGTTAGTTAAGCGTCTGGCTTTGGCTCAGGTCATGATCTCGTGGGCCCGCCTCGGGCCCTGTGCTGACAGCTGAGAGCCTGGAGTCTGCTTCGGATTCTGTGTCTCCCTCTCTCTGCCCCTCCCTGGCTCGTGCTCTCTCTCTCTCAAAAATAAATATTTAAAAACTTAAAAAAATAAAATGAGTTCTAGGGAGGTCTGGCTGGCTCAGTAGGTAGACTCGGTCAGCAGAGGATGCAACGCTTGACCTCAGGGTGGTGAGTTCGAGCCCCACATTGGGCGTGGAGCCTACTTTAAACAAACTGTTAAATGAGTTAAGTAACTTTGTTTAGAGAATGTCTTCAGTAAAGAGAATATGGACACACGAGATAGGTATGTGTTTAAGCTGCACGAAACAAATGAAACTGCCTCTCTTAAAAACCCACCTGTTTTGGAACTAGTACTTAGGACTAGTCAGGCAAGGAGGCAGCTCACAAGTACCTGGAGAGCCCAAGGCTTGGTTTCAGCTGCTATGTCTATCACGGAGGTGGCTGCTCTTTCCTACTCACCCTCTGCCCCCAGCCCCAGGAAGAACAGCAGGCAAGCATATTGTAAGCTCCTCCAAGATTGAGAACAGAGGAAAACCCAAGGCTTTTCATCAGGGTTTCCAGAAATGCTGCATCTTCCCAAGAAATACAATGTGTAAGCTTCAGACACACATTTCAAGAAATAGTCCGCACACACATTAACTGACTACCTAATAACAAGGGTCATAAATAAGTTAATAAAAATAGCACAGACTTTTCATCTTGAAGTCAGGGGGAGGAAGTGGTGCCATGCACACATGTCTCACACCCAGCTCTCCAAAGTGATCTACACTTGATAAGCGTTGTAGTGCTGGTTCTATTTATAACACTGGGGCGTCCCACCCCCACAAAAAAGGTGCACGCACACATCCAGAAGACCCACCACCGTGAACGAGAAAGCCATACACTTCTCAGTGGCGTGCAAATCAATCAAGTCAAACCCAACTGCACATCTCCAAAAGTTAAATTTATATGGCAACACTGTAGCACTGGCTTAGTCTGATAAGCAGAAACAGTAAAAATAGTTAAAATCTTTTGTGACCCTTCTCTACTTCCCACCTCCACTCCAACAGACCACAGTATTCATAATAATATTCAAATACAATAATGTGGCTAATAACATAATGATTCTTTTTTCTTTTAGGAGTACCACACCAATTTCCAGGATATATTCAAAGGCTATTGGTTTGTTTTGTTTTTACTAATTTTTCCTCTATGTTCATTGGACTACCGTTATATTGCATAATCCAAACTTTAGTTTTATTTATTTAAAGCTACGTAAACCAGGGGCGCCGGGGTGGCTCAGTCGGTCGAGCGTCTGACTATGGCTCAGGTCATGATCTCGCGGTCTGTGAGTTCGAGCCCCGGATCGGGCTGTGTGCCGACAGCTCAGAGCCTGGAGCCTGCTTCCGATTCTGTGTCTCCCTCTCTCTCTTCCCCTCCCCCACTCATACTCTGTCTCTCTCAAAAATAATAAACATTAAAAAAAAATTTAATGCTAAGAAAACCATTCCTCCGAACTAAAAGTACAATGCTTGTATAACTCTAGCAAGGATACTGGCATGTTTCCAATAAAATATTATTACACAGCATAGTGAGCACCTAAATTCCTGGAAAACTACAACCTGCCATCAACAACCAGTCTGCCTTATGCAGTGCAGCGGCTCCTTGCCAGGGCTCAAACCCATTGGATGGCTGGCCACAGAGGTAAAGTGAAGGTAAAGTGACTTACAAGTTCATTTTGGTTAGTTAATATGTACACATTATGGTTTTACAGGTAAGGCATAAAACAAAGTCCCCAAGTGAGGGAAGGATTACATAAGAAAGATTTCCACGTTCTTTTGTTTTACTACTTAAGGACACATGCAATCTTTAAAAAAAAGTTTTTTAAATTATTTTAGAGAGAGAGTGTGCGAGCAGGGGAGAGGGGGAGTGGGACAGAGGGAGAGAGGGAGAGAGAGTGGGACAGAGGGAGAGAGGGGAAGAGGGGGAGAGGAAAAGGGGGAGAGTGGGAGACGGGGAGGGGGGGGGAGAGAGACAGAATCCCAAGCAGGCTCCAAGCTCAGCATAGAGCGAGGCAGGGCTCAATTCCAAAACCCTGGGATCACGACCTGAGCCAAAATGAAGAGTCAGATGCTCAACCTACTGAGCCACCCAGGCACCCCGGACACATGCAATCTTGAGACCAGTTAAAGCTGCGTGTCATCAAATGCAGAATAATAGATTTTGAATGGATTAGAATATGCTAAAGAATGAGAGCTTCTGGGGCGCCTGGGTGGCTCAGTCGGTTAAGCGGCCGACTTCGGCTCAGGTCATGATCTCACGGTCCGTGAGTTCGAGCCCCGCGTCGGGCTCTGTGCTGACAGCTCGGAGCCCGGAGCCTGTTTCAGATTCTGTGTCTCCCTCTCTCTGACCCTCCCCCGTTCATGCTCTGTCTCTCTCTGTCTCAAAAATAAATAAACGTTAAAAAAAAAATTTAAGAATGAGAGCTTCTAACTATTAACCTTAGCAATGATGCCCAGAGGGGAGAAGGGCATTCTCTGTGGGGGATGTACAATGCCACAGGAGGGAAGACAGTGTGTGTGCACGTGTGGATGTGGTAGAGGAGGTGGTGTCTGATGGACAAGAAGGTAAAGGTGAGGGGTAATGGCAGGCAGACTGGATTATTCTCCTGTTCATAGTTAGCAGAAAGCTACAGGATGGATGAGCTGAGTTTAAGAGAGATCAATAAGCCACTTCTGGCATGCCGTAATAGGATACCAGCCCTACAGGGCTTTACACATGTGTGCACGTGCGCGCGCACACACACACACACACACACACACACACACATACACACACGTCAACCTGCGCAGTTAATAGGCCAATTCAGCAAGAAGTACCTTAAAATAGCATTCTGTAACATAGTCCCCAGATAGGCACAATACTGAAGAAAAGGACATCTTGTGTCTATAATTCTATTTATAGCAATATTATCTACCTCAGACCATAAACTTCAACAAAGCCTGGCTATTTGCAATTCTGGTTGCTTTACAAAGTACTCAATGGAGTACTGGTGTTCTAATATCATTTGATCCCATTGTACAAAAATGATGGCCAAAAAAATCATCAAGAATTCACCAAAGCAGCATAGGACACAAATCAGTGCCCAGTAAATGCCTGCACACACCCATTAAAGATCTCTTGATGAGAAAAAAACAAAAACAAAACAAGAACAAACAAACAAAAACATGAGTTTAAGCCTCACTGATCAGGAAGGCGGGCTAAGCCAGCAGCTCCCAAAGGCCTACCGGGTATCTTATGGTATCTTATGGAAAAGCCTGATTAGAGAGATACAATAAAGATTTTTATTCTAATCCAACTCTCCTCTTCAACCCCCATCTCATTTACATGTCTGATCCAACAGTAAAGTACCTGTTCACAAACGCGGAGAGTTCTATATGGCCATCTGTACAAGGTGATAACACAAAACTCACTGTGTTTAGTCTCCTGTCTGCTGACTTGGGATAAAGATTAAGAACAGAACGAAAACATTAGTGTATTGTACTAAGAGACTTTCTTGTTTAATTGTGTCTGCTTTCATGATCTCAGTCTACTACAAACTCATTCCAAACTCTATTATACTTTGTTCACCTGCAGGTAGGTCAGTAATAATCCATCAACCACATAGTTCCTTCTAACAGACTATTGGCTGTTATGTTTCCTGATATTAAAGTCAATAAAGGTAACCATGACATTTGCTTTGGATGGGAGTCAAGTGTCTGGTTGGGATGCTAAAAAGGGCAAGGTCTAACTGAACAGCCATGTGTGGTTTCCAAACTAAGCAACTGAGAGAGTTAAAATTGCATTTGTGGCAATTCTTGTGTGTGGTGTAATTAACCACCACCCAAGACAGTTACAATTCTTCAGTTTAGGCTGCTCCTCTAATGGTTCTGATAAAAGGTTCCTCCTAAATCCACTTTATTCCTGAGTGTGAAGATATGTTAATTTCACAACAGGTGATTCTATTTCCCCCAAACTGGTTTTGGGGCCCCAGGCTAAGTGTCTAAGTTCAAGCAGCTGGCAGTTCTGTTTGTCTTCATGGTCCCTCTGCCATCAACTTATATTGACACCATGGGAGGAGGAAATACAATTGGGCATGAAAGGTTCTACGTGAAACCCTTTAGCACACTGTGGCCAAGGAAACAAGCCCTTATTGTTTCAGGTGGTATCAAATCCCTAAGGTCCTGAGGCATTTATGGACATGAAAACTAAAACCCAAGGTTTCACAATCATTTAGAGGCTGAGATTTAGACGCAGGTATTGCCACTATTACTTCGTTGCCTTCACTAAAGAGAAACAGCGCAGTTGTCATCTTGTAAAATTTGAGAAACCTGGGAGGCTCACTTACCTTAATGGAGCTGCATCGTAAACAAACTAAACTAATAAAGGTCTGACTTAAACTGTAAATGCAGTCGGGGACTACCAGCCTCAAAAAAAAAAAAAAAAAAAGCCGGATTTGATCTACTTGACTATGCATACTCATCTGCAGTTAAACATATTAAGAGGAAGTCCTCCTACGAAAATTTCAACGGGGGAAAAAAAAAAGGACTCAATGAGATACCAAATTTTTCAGTCTGAACAACTGCAACTAATTTGAAACTGTCAATTGTTTCTATGGAACAACTGCAACTAATTTGAAACTGTCAATTGTTTACTCTTTATACTGGTTAGAGATTTCTTTTGCCGGGAGGGGAATGAATGGGGTCAAGTAGAAAGTGGATAAATAAATGCTCTAGTTAAATAAAAATTATCTGCAAAAAGCTGTATTTATGACATAATTGCCACCCAAGCTTGCCAGATGTTGCCAAGTTTTATAATAGAAGTTAAACACTATGAAATGCACCTCTAGTTGAGATAGATACCTGGCCAGCCTGACTTCCCCTAGACAGAATCCCCACTGTTCCCAGCACATTTGAGGATTATCTACTTCCGTACTGGCCCGTGCACCACACCCCGTTCTTCTCTCCAATTAGCTGGACAGTCACTGAAACCCATATGGCTCCGCACAACACAGATCAAACAGCAGGGACCGTTTACAGCTTCCAGGATAGGCCATCTTAGAGATGAAAAAGAGAGAGGAAGTCAAAGCCCGGAGGGGTAAAGTGACTTGCCCAAGGCACCAGAGACAGTTAACCATAGACACGGGACTAGAACCAAGGCATCCGCCTCTCCGTCTGGCCCTTTGCCCACTACACCACACTATAATTTCACTACTTTAAATCACGGTTCTCCAAGAACCATAAGCTTAAATTACTTCAGGCATGGAGCTCCCCTTTGAATTTTGCTGGGGCAGATGAAGATCTGCAAGCACCCTGTTCTGATAAGGGGGCAGGAGCTTTTAGAGGAGACCAAAATATAATTTGTGGATTCTACATAGACACCCAATATACCAAAAGGCACTGAAAATTATACAGGGTGGGGTCTTTAAAAAACTTTCTGGATATAAATTCCTGAGATCCCACTGTAGATCTAAGAGGGTGGGAATAACACCAGAAAAAGGTTGGCCGCCATAAAAAATTCCTGCAATACACATTTACCCAGCCCAGTCCCACTGGCTTAAAAAAAAAAAAAGAAAAAAGCTCTTTGATGATGATGATATAGTGACCGCTGCCAACTCCTTTGATGAAGCGAATCATTCTTTTCATGCCAGTGTCAAGGAAACACACATTACTGATTAGCACAGGACAACTCCCTTGAACAGCAAGAACCATTTTAATAACCAAACACACACTGATGAGCCTCACGTAGTTAAGCCAGGACTGCTACACCTGGCAAGAATAAGATGCTCACAAAAAAGGGAAGGAAACACAGATCTGAATATTGACTTTTTCATGTGAAAAAACCCATAAGCCACCAGATTTCCATCATTTCAGCAGGGCTTCCTGTGTTCTAGGCTCCTCTGAGAGGCAAATGTAAACATCCCGATGCCATTATCACACATTTGGACAGAGCCAGAAACGCAAAAGAGACTGCTCAGAAGATTGTGTTGGCACAACCAAGTCCACAGAGTTGTGTGAAAACCAAGGGCTGAGAAACAAGAGTGAAGCCAGAGGACTGGTCCCGATGAAACAAGGCTGCTTCCTCCAGCTTACTGAGCGGTGGGCAGAGAACAGACACAGCACAGCATTACCAGCAAGCAGCTACAAAGCCTTTGGGGTCGAGGAAGAAGCCCTTCCAGACACTAAGGAGAACAGAACTCCCTCCTAAAAAAGGAAAAATGACCGTCCAGGGCAGGGATGGGAGGGGGGGGCCTCACTCTGTTGCCAACAGGCTCCACATTCCCAGGGACCTCTCTTCCTAAAAAGTCACCACGTTGATCAACCTGCTGCCTCGTCTGGAGGTCATCCAATCTTACTGCCGATTTCTCTGAGTCACAAAAGTGGCTTATGTGGGGATCTGCATTGTGGAGCAAGGTGGCTAAGCTTTCAAATGTTTTTTCTTTTGAAAACTGAGGGACAGCGACATCTCTTTAAATGCCAAGAAAGCAAAATAAATGTTAAGAATGTCAAAGACAAGAGTTATGTAAATATTAGGGAAGATCGTTTTATTTAAGAAATTGGTGGTGGCCAAAGATGCCATCAGAAAGTTAAACAAACTCACAACCTGAATATCTACCCTGTCTCACAAGCTCAACTGCTCGCTACGTATCCTCCTGGGCAGACAGCAAGCATACAGTAGCTGTACTGACAATCTGGAATCATTAAGAAAAGGCTAAAATATGTTCGGTTTGTGGTGTTTAAGCAGGAAGACTACAACTGGTGAAAAGATTTTCACCAAACAGCACGTTTCAAGTTCTGGGGCTGTATCTGAATTATGTGGAAACTCACTCACGTAGTACCTCCTATTTTCTGATGATGCTTAATAATTCAACTTCCATTTGTTAAGCTTTAATGCAGTGCCTGGCAGGACACTGTGGCAGCTAGAAGGGCAGACTCTGGAGCCAGACCATCCCGGCAGTCACTTAGCTCTCTGTGCCTTGGTTTTCTCGCCCGTAAAATGGGCACGGTAATCATACCTACTTCAAAGGGCTGTTGGGAGATTTAGATGAGTCAATGTATGTGAAGTTCTTAGAAGAGTGCCTCATATACAGTGAGCACCATGTGTGTGTCGGCTGTTATTAGTATGATTAACCAAGAACTACCTAAGGCAACAGGATCTAATCATAACAGATCTATTCCCGCCCTTGTGGAGTTTATGGTCTAATCAGGGACTGCATTAGTCAAATAATCACACAAACAGAATGACAAATTACAGCAAGTGCTATGAAAAGGGCATACAGGGAACCACGAGAGCCTGACAGGAGAAGCTGCTTTGGTCTTGTGATGGGGGTGCACAAGATCGCAGTGTCGAAGGATGTCCTGAAGGAGTGATATCTGAATCAAGATCTATAGGAACGGCGGGGAAGGAAGGGAAGAATTGCCAGGAAGGGAAGAATTGCCTGGGCAGAAGGGACAGCCTGTGCAAAGGCCCTGAGACTAAAGGTAAGTTACTGTGTGTGAAGACCTGTGGGCCTGTGCAGCTGGAGAGGGCAGAGCAGGGAACGGGCCGAGGTGGGGCTGGGGAAGCAGACAGGAGCCCGAGCGTGCACTCATGCCGAGTGGGCCACAAAATCAGAACCTTCTTCACGTGCTCGTCTGTCACCCTTGCAGCTGATGGAAAGAAGAGGAAGGTGTGCTATTCTGATTGGTGTGAAGCAAATCTGGAAGGAGAAAACCCTCCCCGCTAAGGTGCAGTATTTGATATGCCACACAGTCTGTGCTCACACCCCAGGCGAGTCTCCTCTGGTGTTCTGACTTATACTGATGTTAGACTAATGTTTCTTAGCTGCGTTGACAGCTGAGTATGAGCACAGCGCACCCAAACCGCATGGGCGGGTTTAATAACTAAGACTGTTGTGACGAAATACGGCTACAGAACAAACCCCGGTACAATGTCTCTTGCTTGCTGAGACCCCTCATCGGAGGGACCTCTCTGCAGCCACCGCACATGGGATTAGAAGCTCCCTCTGAAGCCCCAGGAGTAAGACAGGCCCCCTGCTCTCTTTTGCATCTTCCGGGGGGCTCCATCCCCCCCCAGACCCCTCAATCAGTGCCAGGGCCATTTTTGCTCCTGCAGGCAGATTCCAGGGGGTTCTATCATAAAATGAGGGAAGTCGCCGGATCACAGTCACACATTTCTCAAGAAGGCTGGCAAGGATATGAAGTATGTATCAATCTCTTCCAGGCACTCCCGGCTTCACAACTCTTCCTGTCAGCTGACTCTTCTATGTCCATTTTACTTGCTAGTTCACCCATTCCAACCCCACCCCCAGGCTGGGCTCTTTTGTCCTCCAGATACATAGAAAGAGGGGTCCTGTCACGCATAAGGCACTGGAGCTCCAAGGCCTGCGAAGCTTCTGCCTCCCAGGAGTGTACCATCCGTCGGAGAAGCAGTACCTTACAAGGGAAAAGACGGGAACCCCACAACCGTATCTCCTGGCAGCACCTGGCAGTGCCCTCAGGCCCTGCCCAGAGCAGCTCCCTCAGATTCCGAGCCCACGCTTCCCTGCTCAGGCCTTCGCACTCTGCAGCCTAAGCCTGCGTTCCTGTAACTCCAAAGCCCACTCATCATCCTCTCAAAACTCCAAGTTAAAAAAACTTGACATGCTCAACATTCGCTTTTGGGTGAGGAAAGCTGAAAGGAAATGAGATGGGGCACGGGGGCAAGTGTTGTGGTTTGGGCTCCGGGCATCAGTTTCCAATTCTACAAAGTAAGAAGACCGGGTTGAAGCTGCCATTTGTCTCAGAAATGGGACAAGTCCATGCTTTACCAGGCCCTCGTCCATCCTCAGGCTTTACTGAAGATTCTTCTAGCTCCAACCAATCAAAACACGCCCAAAACCCATGAAAGAATTTGAGAGAGTTTAAAAGTCTTGATGTCTTTCAACATCCCGCTGTCTCCACTTATCTCGAAACATTTCAACATTGGAAATTAGTAATAATCTGATTCACTTAAGCTTCAGGGTGGGGAAAAGAAATACCGTAGAAATCAACTAATGTTATATGGGAGGAAGTGGGTGACTCCCAAGCACACATTCTTGCTCTAGATGCTAAAAGCAACCACCTCCTAAACTGAAAGGGAGATCTCGGTCTTCTCCAAACCACAAATCAGATAAGTGATTGAACTTTACCCAGGCACCAAAAGCCCTAAAGATTTCCAAGTACTGAACCGTCAGATCAAGATGATTTAGGATTGCTTTTCGAAGCAACTGTGGTTTGGTTCCCAGTCAGCTGAGTGCCAGAACTACAGATAAACTTGTTCTTAATCTCTACGCATAAAGGAAACCGTTTTCTGCTCTGCAAAAAACAGAACACAGCAAGTGGAAAATGAGCCCTAACACAACTAAAGGATGAGGTCACTGGATTTGTTCAAAGAAAGGTGGTGCCTTTGAGGTCAGAGATTCCCCAAGCTGGCTTTACATCTTTCTTGCAGTATCTGAATTTATCAGGAGAGCTTATAGATACTTCTACAATGGAAAAAAAAAGACTTAATTTTGTTTGTAAAAAAACAAACAAACATATATATGTATATATACACACACAGACATACATACAAGCACATGTACATTTGGGAACAGAACCATCACAAAAATCAAAGACTTGCTGGCTCTGTTGTCTGAGTTGCGGGGGTTTCTGAGATTTCCTTGATAGAATTTTAAACCTTCTCTTATGTTGTCATTAAAAATTGGCCAACAGTTACACTCAGTACCTCATAGTTGCTCAGGAGTTTCCAATGTACAGGAGCCATCAATACCAGTCCTTCAGATGATTAGACGTGAAACAAACTAGAATCTAAACCTGTATATTAACCCCAACACTGTGAGATGTGACGCCACTCAGAGTACAGGAAGGGCTCCTGTCTGGGAGAGGACAGTGGTTAGGGAGGGACCCACAGGGCAGGGGAGTGTAACCTGATGAAACCACAGCCCACTGCTGGGGCAACTCCCAGGCCCTCATCTCCCTTGCTCTGCTCTGTTTTCTTTCCTTCTGTAGAATTTTATCACTTTCCCACAAATATATTTATGGATTTATCACGCTATTGTGTCTTGACTCTCTCCACCAAGTAGAAGTTTCACGAGGGCACAGGTCTTTGTTTTCTTCATTAATGTGCCCCAAGCACCTCAAACAGTGCCTGGCAAATAATATATACTCAACAAAACTGGTGGATGAATGAATGAACACATGGAGTCCACTACATTCGGGAGCTAGGAAAGTTGGAAGGCTCAAACAAAGTAGCCCTCTCGTCTCTGACCACCTAGGTAGGAGTGAATGTGAAGCTGTATGGTGGGGGCACTAGTCACTTTAACCTGAATTGTGTTCCTAATTTGGGAAGACATTCAGGAATAGGCCAGCTTAGATTTTCTAGTTTCATGCCTTGTTGGTTTTTTTTTCCTAAATGTTTATTTTGAGAGAGAGAGAGAGAGAGAGAGAGAGCATGCGCGTGAGCGTGCAAGTGGGGGAGGGGCAGAGAGAGAGGGAGACAGAGAATTCCAAACAAGCTCCATGCTGTCTGACACGGGGCTCAATCTCACGAACCATGAGATCAAGACCTGAGCCAGTATCAAGAGTCAGACGCTTAACCAACTGAGTCACCCAGGCCCCCCCATGCCTTGTTCTATGGATGAGGAAACAGAGAAGAACTAACTCATTTGTCCACAGTCTTCTAGCCGGCTAGCATCAACCCCTCCCTCAACTCCCAACTCCCATTCACTGAAAAAATACATGTGTATCATATGGCTCAAAACACACATGAAAACATAAAACTATGCCTATAAGCTACACTTCAAAACAGTTAAAATGACAAAGTACACCTACCTATCTACTTGAGGAGAACAGAATGGGGATTTCCTTTCAGCATGAAGTTCAGTTTGGAAAACACAGCCCCTGTCCCGGAGTTCACCCAACTCTGTTAGGTCAGATGCCCAGCCCCATGCAGAAGCTGTCATCAAAGACTGACTTCCCAATCCTACTGACGTTTGTCACCATTGTTCCAGCAGCATTTTAGATCTGGTCCAGCTCGGTCAATGTGACACTTAGAAGAGAGTCCCCCTTGCTTCTAAACCACCCGTTCAGATTGCTGGGGTCACAACGGATGCGAGACCAGTCCCTAAAAGGACACGTTGGCCAGCTCCCTGCGTTCTACAGTCAGGCCCTCTACCCGTGCACCTGCTGTAAAATCCCTGAGGGCTGTGAGGCTGACGAATAATCCAGATATCCAGCCCTCCCAGGAGAAGAGGAAGGAGAGTATCACAAATCATATCCTCCCACGATTTGCTTCCAATCCATGGTCTCACCCTGATAAGAAAGTTCCTTTTTATTTACGTGCTTCATTCTTGTACTTTAACTATTGAACCTACTCCTTTCACAAATTTCTTCCATACCCACTCCCCTTAGCTGCTTCACTCTGGCTCCAGCAGACTCCTTTAAAACTCAGAGAGGGTACTGTAAAGGAACCTGGAAGAGAGTCTTGTTCTGATTCCTTAGGGCTCTTAACATACAGAGAAGGCAAGAACACTTAGTTAGCATTAAGCATACTTTCAAATAATTCTAAACATTTCATAATTCAATAACTAAGTGTATTTAATGCAAAGCCAGTTTTGCAGTTAAAGCAGATTTCTTAAAAAGCAATTTCAGTAGCTAGTACTCAAAAAAAAAAAAAAAGCCCTTTGGAATTACCTGTTCTTTAAAAGTTGGGAAATACAATGTATTAGAAAAAACAATGCTAAATTCTCCATTACCAGGTCTGCCACTAACTGGCAGAACGTATCAGTTCCAACTTCTCTACAAAATGAGCCAAACCTGTCTCCGATCTGGTCCAGTGCTGTGATATTCCAGGGCACAGGGAAACACACTTGCTCTGTCCAGGATTCAGACACGGGAATTACCTGACAGCCTCAACCTGGCTGCATAGTAGAGTCCTCTGGGGCTTCTGATGTCATCAATAGTGTTTCTACAGAGGGAGAGGGGTTTCTGGAATCCTTGCACAGGTGGCCATGAACCAGTCTGTGGTGTCCTCTTGATGGGCTCCTCATGTCAGTTACGAGATTAATTTTTCCATTGTCAGACCCCGTGAGATAAATGGTTGGTAATCATTCAAGTCAGTTTCATTTTTCACTCAGCATGGTGTTTCATTGTTGAAATTTTTTTTTTAATGTTTGTTTATTTTTGAAGGAGAGAGACATACAGCACGAGCGGGGGAGCAGCAGAGAGCGAGGGAGACGGAATCCAAAGCAGGCTCCAGGCTGTGAGCTGTCAGCACATAGCCTGATGCGGGGCCTGAACTCACGAACTGTGACATCATGACCTGAGCTGAAGTCGGACACTTAACTGACTGAGCCACCCAGGCGCCCCTGATGTTTCACTGTTAAAAAACGAACCTTGATCTAGGGCTGTCTTCTTATGTATAAAACATATTTAAAAAATTAAAGTTATATGTATACAATTATAATATTTTATTTAAAAGAAAGGATGCTGGGCTCCCTTCCTAGAGATTCTGATTTCAGTCACCTTGGGTGGCACCTCAGGGTTTTTAATGAGCTCCCCAGGTGACCCTAGATGACTAATTCGGCCAGGGCTGAGAGGCATTGCCTCAACTTCACACATTCCTAGTTGCAGATGTGGCCTCCTAGACAGGTGTTTCTCTCACTCTTAGACGCTCCTCAGGAGTCATGGGCCATTTAATTTAAAAGAGATCTGACTCAGTTTGGTCAACAAACACCTGTGACCCAACTGTAGGTCAATGACAGTATCAGGATCTAAGGATTCTGACAGCACTGTTTGTTCAGAAAATGTATGAAAAAATTCAGTTTCCATGACAAACACTTCTGCATCCCAGACGAACAGTTATTCCCTCATCTGAAATAGAGGGGGGAAAATAATCCACTGGAGAATGGGGTGGTTTTGAATTATAATTAGAAATTAGTCTACTAACTAGGGAAATCATGTTTTATACATAAAAGGACAGCCCTAGATCAAGGTTCGTTTTTTAACAATGAAACATCATGCTGAGTGAAAAATGAAACTGACTTGAATGATTACCAACCATTTATCTCACGGGGTCTGACAATGGAAAAATTAATCTTGTTACTGACATGAGGAGCCCATCAAGAGGACACCACACACTGTGGTTCATGGCCACCCATGCAAGGATTCCAGAAACCCCTCTCCCTCTGTAGAAACACTATTGATAAGATCCCATTAAAGGACACAGGAACATCTTCCTCCCCCTCCTTCCCCCTATGAAACCCACAACCCACGTGCCTGATGATAAAACAGCCCCTTGTTTTTATTGGTCTTAAAAAACTTCAAAAAGGAATACTCAATCATTATCTGCTGAGTGCTCCCTACAGTGGGTATGGCCAACTCACCGTGCTAAATGCCACAGAGGATGCAGATAAGCAAGACAGGGTCCCTGCCTTCTATGTCAAGAGAAGTGATACCCCTCTCTCCGTAGAGCACCTTCCTGGTGCCCTCCTTTCTCCCTCATTACTCTCCTGAAATCCACCTAAACTAACCTTCGTCCCTCCACTGTGGTCCAAGGGCCAAGGCCACTCTCTCTCCTGTCACCACAGACCCACTTCCTGGCGCCAGAACTGGCTGGAAGGCAGGGGCCTCTGCAAGGGCAAACCAGGCCGAGCCTGATGATTAGAAGGTTTGATCTTTTCAGGATTCTGTACCAAAGACTGACTGCACCAAGGAAGAGCAACTCTGGTTTAAAGGCTTCTAAGATATGAACTTTCAGTTTTGCTATTTCAGAAACATTTCTGGGTAAGATCTTACTGAAACACATGCACCTGCTTGGATATTATTAGATCTGAGTATAGAAACAAGCTTCAACTATGAAATAGGTTTAGGGCCCCTGAATCTCCTCTATCCATGATCATTGGACTCGGCTCCAGAGTTAAAAATGGTCCTTCTTGCTGATGGAGAGTCTCAGGCGAAGGCAGTGTTTCCCCCTCAAAGCTGCATCTTTCGAGTACTGGAACAAAGGGTATGAGGCCACAATCCTAAGGGGATGAACAAAAGCATTATCTGAGATGTTCCTGAAGCTTACTAGAAAGTCTGCTTTCTTCTCTTCCCAGTCCTTCTCCACACCCAATCTCTCATTGCAGCAACATTGGTCACCTGCTCAGGGTGTGACTGGGGTAAACTGACTGGTTCTCACAAACCCACCAGAACATAACCACTGCAGGAGCTGCTGTTCAAGAGGAAACAGGAGGATCAGCTTCAAAGTTCAATTCCACCACTGAAGCATGACCTTGAACAGGTCACTAGCCCTCTCTGGCCTCGGCTTCCTCACCTGTCTGCTCTGGGGAAAAGGGCAGAGAGCATTTGTTCAATTTGGGAGGGGAGGGAATGGCATATGCCCCAAATGTACTCCCACTGTTACTGATGGATATGCATTCTATTCCTAACGTGAGGTGGGGAAAATACTGAGGCTCACTGGACTAGATCCACAAGACTCCTTCTAGCAGTCTAAGACACCCTGACTCTAACCTTGGGAGGCTATCCATCTATGCACATATGCTCCCAATGCTCACAGTATTTGTGGAATTTTTTTGGAAATCCCCTTCAAAGAATATACTGCTGAATCCCCTAAGTGATAGCAAGTGTTTAGTTTTTAAAAACCAAAAATCAGATCCAGGTGTCCTCAATAAGTTATACATCAGTCTGAGTAACAGTTTTGATCAAAATTTCAGTGTGAACCATGTAGAAGTTACAGTCGAGCAAAAACTGGAAGGAAACTGGGAAAGGTTTTACATTGTGTAAGGATCACCGGCTTAAAAGTAAATATTTGCTTTTTTAGGGTTCCTTTGTTTTAAAGTTGAATTATTAAACTGGTTAAATAAATTCCTAAGTGAAATACTGAAAAGTAAAACTAAAAACAAAAATTTTTTAAACTGATCTGTATGACATGACCCCTGACCCCTAAAGAGGTGATTATTTGGAAAGACATGACATTTCTTTGGATGAATCAGTTTAGGTATGTTTACAGGAAAAACAAAACAAAACACCACCAAACATATTACTCCACTGTCAAGTGCTACCTGAGTCTTCCCAGGAAAAACAGCTGTGTGGACAAGCTATATGTTTTAAGAACTGTAGCCTCCAAAAGGGACAATCAATGCACCAACTCTGGATTTATATATAAACAGTCTTGAGGCAAAATTTTAAATGGCCTCTGGGGCACCTGGGTGGCGCAGTCAGTTAAGGATCTCTTGATTTCGGCTCAGGTCATGATCTCACAGTTCGTGGGTTCAAGCCCCACATCAGGCTCCATGCTGACAGTGCAGAGCCTGCTTGGGATTTTCTTTCCCCCTCCCCTAGAAAATAAATATATAAACTTAAAAAAAAATTTTTAATGGCCTCACAACAAACTACAGAAAGAATCTTCTCTGCAGGAGATGGGCTACCCTCAAAACCAAACTCACAGAATCATCCCGAGGTATTTCAGGGTGCTCATGGGAGCCATATCTGCTAGAAAGCTGATCTGAAACCATGGCAGACCAAAGGACTCTGCAAACAAGTTACTTAACAAATCAGGATAAAACATTTCTCAGCAGCTTTTAGGTATATAAGTTGTCATCACAAGACCACCATGGTTATTTACATCTACAAAATAGAAGAAAAGAAAACAACATCTAAACATTCCACTTTCACTTGACCTAAAATCCACACTGCTAAAAGAAAATGGGTTACTTTCAAATGGTTATTATAAAACCAATTTAAAGGTTAGTTTTGTGTTTTTTTAAAACATCCAATACTGCTTGGGGGCTGGGGGGAGAGGGCAAGAGTAAATAAGGTTAGCAAATTCTGGTACTGGGAAATTACCCCAAGGAAATAATCTGGCAGTTGAGATATGCTTAAACAAGAAGGTTTATCACATTGCTTATAATGCAAATTAAAAACAGCCTCAATATCTAAGTGGCTGAATGGTCAAATTATGGTATATGCATCCAGAGAAGTATGCAGCAGTGAGAATGTTATAGAATTAAATTTATTGACACAGAAAGATCTATGATATGTTCCAGTTTGGGGAAGAAAAATATTATCTATACAAATATGTGCACAGAAAAAAATGTCTGGAAGGATATATATCAAGATATTAGATCAGCCATTAGGGAAATGCAAATCAAAACCATAATGAGTTACCTTTTCACACCCAGTAGGCTGACTACAATCAAAAAGAGAATATCAAATGTTGATGAGGATGTGGAGAAATGAGAACCCTTCTACATTGCAGGTGGGAATGTCAATTAGTGCAGGTGCTTTGGAAAACTGTCTGCCAGTTACTTAAAAGGTTAAATACAGAGTTACCATATGACCCAGAAGTCTCACTCCTAGGTATATATCCAAGAAACATGAAAAAGTATGGCCATTCAAAAGTTTGTACACAAATGTTCATAGCAGCATTATTCCTAATAGCCAAAAATGGCAAACAACCAACCAAATGTCTATCATCTTAAAAATGGATAAACAGGGGCGCCTGGGTGGCTCAGTTGGCTAAGTGTCCAACTTCAGTTCGGTCATGCTCTCACAGCTTATGGGTTCAAGTCCCACATCGGGCTGTGCTGACAGCTCAGCACCTGGAGCCTGCTTCAGATTCTGTGTCTCCTTCTCTCTCTCTGCCCCTCCCCCCCACCCTCTGTCTCTCAAAACATGAATAAATGTTTAAAAAAAATGGATAAACAAAATGTGGTATATCCATTATAATGGAATATTATTCAGCAATAAAAAAGAACAAAACAGCAATACAACATGGATGAAAACACTATGCTAAGTGAAAGAAGTTAGTTACGAAAGACCACATGCATTAAGATTCTATTCACCTGAAATGTCCAGGGCAAATCTATATAGATAAGAAAGTAGATTCATGGTTGCCAGGGGCTGGGAGGTGAGTGGGAAATGGAGAGTCATAGCGAATGTGTGGAGTTTCTTTGGGGGATGATAAAAATATTATAAAATTGATTGGGGTAATGGTTGCCCAGTTCTGTGAATATACTAAAAACCACTGAATTACATCTTTAAATGTGTGAACTGTAGGATATGTGAATTATAGGTCAATCAAGCTCTTAAAAATGTTACTAGAGGTAATGTTTGGGTAGTATGATTACAGGTTTGCTGTTTGGTTTATTTTTTTAATTTAGACTTATCCATGCTTTCTAACATTTCTATAATAAATATGATTACTTTGAGGGATTTTTGAAAATCTCCCCATGTTATCATATAGAAAGCATCAAACATACAAAAGATTTAAAGAAAGGGAAATACATGGGGCGCCTGGGTGGCTCAGTCGGTTGAGCGTCCAACTTCGGCTCGGGTCATGATCTCATGGTTCGTGAGTTCGGGCCCCGCATCGGGCTCTGTGCTGACAGCTCAGAGCCTGGAGCCTGCTTCTGATTCTGTGTCTCCCTCTCTCTCTGCCCCCCTGCCCCACACACGCTCTGTCTCTCTCTGCCTCTCAAAAATAAAGAAAACTAATAAAATTAAAAAAAAAAAAAAAAAAAAGAAAGGGAAATACACCTCTCCTTATAATAATGGGAAAACTGGAAACAACTTATATGACCCCAGTAGGGTGGTCACTATGCAAGGCATGGTTTACTACCATATCGATCTTGGTCAGTTATGACCCTTGTCCCCAACCTCAGGCTGGGCACAGAAGGCTCAAATGCTTTTGGCATGGATGGCTGTTTACTAAGGTGCTAGTAAAAGTGACAAATTCAATGACATACTCAGAAAATGTCCTAATCGTTCTGTGGGGGGAGAAAAAAAACAGAACATAAATATAGAACACATATTTTTATACTGTAGTATTTGCTGTGTGTTCGTACATGAACAAAGATCACATGATAATCAGAAGTGATGTAGAGGTGCCTGGCTGGCTCAGTCAGTACAGCATGGGACTCTTGATCTCAGGGTTGTGAGTTCAAACCCCACATTGGGTGTAGAGCTTAATTTTAATTAAAAAAAAAAAAAAAAAAAAAGAACATGGGGTGCCTGGCTGGCTCAGTCAGTTGAGCCTCTCACTCTTGATTTCGGCTCAAGTAGTGATCTCATGATTCGTGAAATGGAGCCCCAAGTTGGGCTCCGCATTGACAGGTAGACCCTGCTTAGAATTTTCTCTCCCTCTCTGTCCCTCCCCTACTTGTGCGTGCACGCACTCTCTCTCAAAATAAATAAACTTAAAAAACTTTTGAAAAAATACAAACAGGGAGCTTATGATTACTTTTAAAAGTTCTACTTTCCCCAGTCCATTTCTTGTCTGCTGCACTCACTTAAACATCACTAAGAATGTGTTGCTCTGAGGCAGGAAAGTCTGACACCAAACATGGGATATAGGTGAAGATAAAGATAGAAAAAAAAAAAAAAATCCCCAACCCCTGGGAAATACAGCCAACCAGCATGTTTATTATTCACAAACTATGATTCACTGTCCCTGTTTTTAAAGCCAGCACCACACTCTAATCATATTGCTAGGTTACAGGCCCCGAGTTATTTGTGCATAATAAAAACTGAATCCATTAAAATGATACATTGCATCTTTCCCACCTATATCATCTCTTTAGGAGCACATTTGATCACTATAACACGTGGACAATACTGAACCTAAAGATTACTTTGGATCCCCTAACCAGAGGTTTCCAGTGAAAAATGACATCATTATCCAAAGATTCCTCAACCTGAAAAATGGGAGTCAAAATCCGAAGTGGGCAAATAACTCTCTCTCCCAGGTCCATGAAGGTGGCACTATTCTGTCCAGACAAGAAACCTTTGCGTACTTCACCGGTTTTACATTCAGGAATATGGTCTACTGTTGAACTCTCTCAAGAGGAACTCTCATACATTTTCTCTTGCGCCCTGAGAAGCTATATTACTGTGGAAAGCCCAATGGCCAGGCAAGTTAATGACAAAATACACACACGTGCACAACTCCAGTCCAATTTCATGATCGGCAGCCCTGATATGAGCTTAATGAAACATTCACCTCATGGCCTCAGTATAAATACTTGATATCTCCTAGTGGGATAATTTGTGCAAGTGATAACTATCTGAGTAAATGATAAGTACGTTTCTAGTTAAGACTCCGATGATATTCTTAGCGTGTTTCTGTACATACGTGGCCCTTAGTTCTCGGTGACATTGTTTGTTCTCTTCTAAAGCCAAAAGAGCAAAAGAAATTGTATATATTCTAGCTGAAGAAAGCATTTTCCCTCCCATGCTGCGGATCTCTTTGGTACCTGACAGAAGTGGCAACACCATTAAATGAGGACTAGAAGACAGCAATAATGTAACACAAACCAACATTAGGCACAAGATCCAGGTCTAAGAAGGAGGGAAAACACTCACTAAATACGCACAATTTGGATGAACAAAAGACAGCCTAAAGTTAGCAACACCGATGTCACTGCATTTTGGATATGGTAGCCTAGAGTCTCAGCCTATGAGTCAATGTCTGGCTCAATCAGTCACACTCTCCTGAAAAATAAAAAAATCACAGTATTGCCTCCAATGCCCTGGTTACTTCATCAATCAAAGCAAAGAGCACTGTGGTGCCTGGCTGGTTCAGTCAGAAGAGCATGCGACTCTTGATCTCAGGGTGATGAGTTGGAGCCCCATGTTGGGTGTAGAGATTCCTAAGAAATAAATAAACTAAAACCTTTAAAAAAGAGAGATAGCATTGAAAAATATTCCTCCTTGAGGTACACTATAGCAGTAACAAAAATAATGACAGTGAAAAGCATCTGGTGGGGGGAGAGTTTACATTTATTACCTATGATATGCAAGGTGCCTTCACATGTGCTGGCTGTCCCTATTTCGCATATCAGGAAACAGACTCTCTAAAAAGTAAAATAACTTGCCTGAGGGCACAGCTAGCAAGTGACCAGTGTGAACTCAGGTTTGTCCGATTTTACAACCAGTGGGTTCTGCAGGACCTAGTTTAACTGCAAACTCAGCAATGAGTTCCGTTTGGAATTTAAAATAATAATTCTCACTCTGTTTGGGGATCAAAATTTTTACTGGTAGATAATTCTGGGAGTGAAATTCTGACGTTTTACTTACAAAGCAGTTATACTAAAATGTAACTTTTTAATAAGGGTCTGGGATATTTTACCATGAACTTTGAGAAGGGTGGATTTCTAAATACAATTTGGAAATATTTACACAAACTGAAACTATAGTCCCAACTAAAGCGAAATAGTTATTTTTGGCTCTAAGTTACTCAATAACTAAAATACTAGAATCCATCAAAGAACAGCCAATGGAAATATGCAGCAAAACCCAAAGCCCATGTATACCTAGGCTGTGATATGAAATGATCGATTTCCATATCATTTGTTTGGTCATTCTGTTTATACTCTTATTTATGAACAGGTACCAAACAACAGTCAACCAATTCAAGGCCAAGTGTTCAAGTTCAAAACATGACCCTAGCTGTGAAAGTGGATTTTTTTTTTTTGAATTGGAAGAAAAAGTTAACTTACATGAGTTCTATCATGAAGTATGTACAAATTTTCCTTTAAAAACAAACAAAAAACCCCAAATCTGAAAAAGATGATTTTATATTCTATTTTATCTGTTTCCAAATTCTTGTTACTCCAAGAGCACTGACTATTATTTACCAAAAGTGTATAACCTCCAAGGAGTTCACACTGTGGCCCTTAGGTACACTCGTGTCAATCCTCCACCTGGACAGCTGGTACATGATATACCATATTAAAGAGTACATAGTGGAAGTCATTAAACAGAACCTGGCCAGTGTACCATACCCCACATCTTGAACAATGCGTTTTTTTTTTTGTTTGTTTGTTTTTTAACCACTAATTTAGGTTCTTCAAACCAGAAGAAAAAAAGCCAAGTCTGTCCACAAAATGTCCTCCCCAGCTATGGGGCCCAAATCCATAGCCTGAGTAAAGGCCTTAAACAGTTAAATAAATGTAATCCAGGAGCTTCTCTCCAGGAAAAGATGAAAAGGCGTTTCAGACAGCTCCACCGCGCTCTCCCAGGAGGAGACGGTCTTTCATTTAAAGTTTTGAAGCGGCTTTACCGCGCGGTCCCACAAGGGATCTTTAAAAAGAGGGCAAATCCCTCGGCTTAACCTCCTTAACGAAATCTTGGTGCAGGAAGCCTCCTGCCTCTGAAGACCTAGAAACGTGCGAGGCAGGTAAGCAGAATCAAGCTCACAGGTAAAAATGCTTACCCATTCCCAGTTGCATGTGCCTCCCAAAGTTTTCGCATTTTTAAAAGTTCAAACCAGGCTTATAAACGCAAGACATTCCCTGCCCTTCGGTTACACGGCCCTTTTGCATCCTTGCCCCACGGCCTCCGGCAGGTAGAGGCGGCTCCCACCTGTGGGAAGGGTCGGGCAGGTGGGATGGCCTCCCAAGCGCGCGGGGCCTTCCAGAGGCCCCGAGGTGCCGCCGGGACGACACAAACTTGTACTGGAGCGCACGGGGTCCGGGAAGCGCTGCCCGTGACAGCGCGCTGACCCGCCAGGCCCCTCGGGTGGCGTGCGCCTCGGCGGGGCCGGCCGCGGCCGCCGCTCCGGCCGGCCGGGAGGTGCTCGCTCCCCGCCCGGCGCCGTCTCCCACGCCCGGCCCGAACCTCCGCTGGCGCGCGCGGGGCCTCGGGCCGCCGCCGCCGCCGCGCTCCCGACTCGGACCCCGGTCCGCCACGCGCTGTCCCCCACCCCACGCTCCCCGGTCACTCACCCCGAGGCCGGACAGCAGCAGCGCCAGCAGCAGCCGGACCGGCATGACGAGGACTCGGGCCTGGCTCCGGGCCCGGCCGGCCGGCTCCGGGGGGGCGGTGCGGGCCGGCGGGCAGGCAGAGGACGGGGCGGGGGCGCAGCGACTACAGCGCCGCGGCGGCAGGACTTCAGCCGACGTAGAGCTGACTAGGCGGTGGCGGCACCCCCATGCCCTGCCCTATAAGCACCGGGTGCCGCCGCTTCTTCCGGTCGGGGCGGGGCCGGAGGCGGGGCCGGCCTGGGGGCGGACCC
This sequence comes from Acinonyx jubatus, assembly GCF_027475565.1. NCBI lineage: Eukaryota > Metazoa > Chordata > Mammalia > Carnivora > Felidae > Acinonyx > Acinonyx jubatus. Next base: position 45,455,647 of record NC_069397.1, read on the forward strand.
AAAACTGGGCGAGGGGGGCGGGCCCGAAGGCGGGCTCGGGGCGGGGCCGTACTGGAGGGGCGGGTCCGGGGCGGAGCTGGCCTCCTGCTGGCTGGGCGTCACGCGGCCCCGGTTGCTGGGGGGAAGGGTCAGGCCTGGGCGTCACGCGTCTAGGGGCCCTGAGAGATTTAGACAGGGAGCTTTTCCGAGGGCTGAAGGAGAACAGCAATCCCGCCACGCGGGTGCACCCCCATCCCCAGACCGTCTCACCAACCCCGCCGAGAGACCCGCTTCGTAAGACTCGACCAGGGGAAAGGTCAGGAGACGGGCGGTGCCGGGTGTTCCGAGCCCCCGCTTCGTCTTCCCGCTTCGTCTTTTCGTCGTGATGGAATCTTTCTTTTTTTTTTTAATTTTTTTTAATGTTTACTGATTTTTGAGAGAAACAGAGTGCAAGCAGGGGAGGGACAGAGAGAGGGAGACACAGAATCCGAAGCAGGCTCCAGACTCCGAGCTATCAGCACAGAGCCCGATGCGGGGCTCGAACCCACAAACCGTGAGATCATGACCTGAGCTGAAGTCTGACGCGTTACCGACTGCGCCACCCAGGCGCCCCCAGTCGTCGTGATGGAATCTTGAGCAACCTCCAGAGCCAGGGTCAGCAGCTGGCAGGGATTCCAGCAAACACAACACTTCTGCCATGCGTGTACCAGCTTTGGGGTCCTCCAGCTGTGCCTCAGCTAGTCCGAAGGCCCCTTTCTTCCCTTTCAACAATTTCCTTCGAGTCACGTCCCACAGCCATCAATTCCTTTTGGAATAAACCACAGCCAAGTCATTCGCCAAAAATTATAAGCAAAGAAGGAAACCATTTTAGCAGCCTGTGTCTTGTGTTTATGTGACATTTAGTAGATGTGACCTGGTGAAGCTAGAGATGACATCTGTCATAACCCATTGGAGGGACTGGGTGTGTTGAAGGCTCATACAAGATCTATTTAAGGATTATGGACTATTAACCTGAATTTGGTCACTGGGTCCATGCTGCTCTCCTCTTGGATGGAAGTGGACAGAGAGGGCATATTGTTTGTTACAATATAAACTAAGATTCACAGCACATTTACATATCTTTGGAAGAAAAGACAAGGGGATAGCAACTTCTCTGATTTTTCCTAACTTGCTCATAGGACAGCCTAAGATTTTTTTTTTTTTTTTTTTTGGAGTTTGGGAGACTGGAGTAAGCAATGCTAGAGAAAACAGCAAAGAAGTAGCAGAGGACTGACCAAATGTCTGGTCTGTGTGCACTGTGGATCAGTCCTATCTAAGTATAAGACAGAAATGTTCAGAGGAAGCCCAAATCCCAGCAACAGAGCTCCCTATTCCCAGTCCCCAATGCCTGGATGGAAGTCAAGGGACTAATCTCTACCAATGCTGGAGAATCCAACACCAGTTTAAGAGTGGGACAGATCTTGGCAACTGTGAAAGTTGTAGACACATTTTGAAAAGTGTTTTCGGCATGTTTCAATGCAGAGAGGTTTGGGATTGACGGAGAGATGTGAGGAAGCAGAGGCTCCATCAGTCCCAAGCAGCATAGCCAGGTGTCCAGGGAGGAGCCAACAGCACAGAAACTGGGAGGAGTTCTTTAATGATTACCTGTCCAGCTTGTGAGCTGAAGACTGGATCTGTAAGAGCACATGTTTGAGTTAAAAGAGAAGCTTGACTACAAAATGTTACTTTCACATCCCTTCTCTGGTGCTTTTCCTAAAACAGAGTAAGTCTAGGAGAGGAACTTTCTGTGCTGGAACTCTGGCAACTCTTTGACAATTCAAAATGTCACTGTGACCCTGTAAGCATGGTAGATAAAACACAGGGGAATCTGACTCATCTGACTCACAAATCAGTTTTAGAGATCCAATGAATTAAAAAAAAGAAACAAAAAAAGCCCATTCCAAAAAGTCCAGGCCAGGTTGGTATATTTTGTATCTTGTACTCAGTTGGACCAAATCTTCAGTCCTTAACTGCACTTTTATAGGTTCTCAGAATTTCTTATATACCAGTTAGATTGTTCTTACACTTAATCAGTTCCCATGTTTTATGTGCTTTCCACTTGATTGGCAACTCATACTGATAAGCTCTGGTTTTATTTATGGCAGCATTGCCCATAATCTTGCCCCACAGTTAGGTACTGTTTTAACAGCTTTTTGCTCATGATAAAGCAAAAGCTGGCATCACTGATAAATACGAGCAGAATTGGAAATATTTTGTAGGGTGCCTTTGAAGTGTACCTGCCCATATAAAAGACCTGAAAATGGACAGTAGGTGACCTTTCTGGAAGTTGCATTGAATGGCATCCACTAAACAAGGCAAAGGTCATGGTCTTTGTGTAAAGATAAGCCCTCTTTTTTCACCAAGGCAAGAAAAATATGTGTATCAGATTCAACAAGGACAGCAGCAGGACCTGAATGTGTATGAGGAGATGGGGGCTGGGAGAAAGTGAGTTCACAAAATCTCATTTCACTTCTCTCTAGACCAGTGGTTCCCAAACTTGGAGAACATTTACGTATGTATTTATTTATTTATTTAAGTTTATTTATTTATTGAGAGAGAGAGAGAGGAAATGCAAGTCAGGGAGGGGCAGAGAGAAGAGAGAGAGAGAGAATCCCAAGCAGGCTTTGTGCTGTCAGCACAGAGCCAGGTGTGGGACTCGAACTTACAAGCTGCAAAATCATGACCTGGGCCAAAGCTGGATGCTTAACTGACTGAGCCACCCAGGCACCGCCCCAAACTTGGAAAGTTTAAAAAAAAAAAATAATTCCAATGCCTTTTCATGCCCTCCTCCCCTACTGATTCAGCGTCTCCGGGGGTGGACCCCAGGCCTTTGTGTTTTCCAGTTTCCGCAGGTGACTAAGGGCAGCCAAGATCCTGGGCGCCAGTTCACTTACAATGTCCGGTGTTAATTCCTGTGGGCTAATCCCTTTTGTTTATTTTAGCAAATGTCGCCCTCTGGTGGAATAAATTATGACTCAGCCTTTAAAGAGTTTGTGCCTGTTTCATTCCTGTTTAAAACCCTTCAAAATTTCATTTAAAAATGATTATGAGGCTGGTTTGCAGATAGCTATTTGGAGAGTGGGTAGCTGCCTTTGAAGGAGACTTGAAAGGAAGAGCTGGTAAAACCAAAAAGAGAGGTCACGGTTGACAGTTTCAGGAATGTCTCAAAGGTAAGTGTTCTTACTATCACTGTTAATATTTATTGGCTGTTGGGGCACCTGAGTGGCTCAGTGGTTGAGTGTCCAACTCTTGATTTCCGCTCAGGTCATGATCTCATGGTTTGGGGGATTGAGCCCCGTGTTGGGCCCTGTGCTGACAGCCTGGAGCCTGCTTGGGACTCTCCCTCTCTCTCTGCTCCTCCCCCAAATACACGTGAGCATGCTCTCTCTCAAAATAAATAAACATTATAAAAAATATATATATTTAGGGGCGCCTGGGTGGCTCGGTCAGTTGGGCATCTGACTTCAGCTCAGGTCATGATCTCACAGCTCGTGGGTTCGAACCCCCTGTTGGGCTCTGTGCTGACAGCTCGGAGCCTGGAGCCTCCTTCGGATTCTGTGTTTCCCTCTCTTGCTGCCCCTCCTCCGCTCGTGCTCTCTCTCTCTCTCTCTCAAAAATAAACATTTAAAAAATATACAATAATATATATTTATATTATATTTATATATTTACAAATTAATGTTTATAATTACTATTTACAAATTAATATATTTAATATATATATTAACTGTTTGCAATTGTTTGGAAATGTGCAAGTACATGCTTTATGGGATCATCTCATATCTGCACAGCAATTACAGAGGTAGGTGTTGTTTGCCCTATTTTACAGATGACACATTGAAATTTTAAAAGGTTAACAGTCTGGTGGGGTAACAAACAGCTAGCAAGAGGCACAATGTGGAGTAGAACCCAACTACTTACCCGACTTTGGAGTTTGGCTCGGTCGACCCCCAGATGCTGTCACTCATTGCCCCATTTGCTGCTTGTTACTTGTGCTCCTCCCACAGCATTATGATAAGGGACCATTATGTGACCTGTAAACATAGCCAGTAGCCAGGATTGGCGTTTCCCTGGAGTACTGATAACAACCAGAAGTTTGTACAAATATGTGCTGATCAGGGGCATTGCCTCAAATAGCATATAAGCCTCCTGGTCTCATGCGGGGTGGGGTGGGGGGGTTGTGGAAAAGAATGTAAGTAATAGGGGGGCCATCTGGGAAAGAATAGTGAGCTTCCTCTTGGGAGTTCTGCCCTGTGAGATAATTCAATCTAATCTTGACTGCTTATTTGTTCACTTGCCCGCGAGCTGTTGTATTTCACACCCAGTTGTGCCAAGTCTGTATGCCACCGTGGTGAAGTGTCCATAGTGTCACCGTTTATCATATATTAATACTCTCAGAGAGCCAACACGGCGCCAGTGTGGAAATGACTGTCCTCTCAAAATGCCTCCACTTTTTTGCTGGCCAGTCCCTCCTAATCCCCTGGGGTCTGGCTTATTTCCACAGAACTCTCTGGAAACTTCTTTCAGGCAGCTCATAAACATTCTTCCTCTTGTAAAATCCCAGTGGCCATACTTCATCTTGTTTTTCCTGGGCCTCCCTTCAGGTATGCTAACAGTCCTTTTTTCTGAACTTTCCCCTCTTTGGATATTCCCATTTTCTGGCTCTTTTTCCTCCTTCCGGACTGTGTTTCTCAAAGCTTACTGTGTAAACCTTACCTCCTCTCTCTGTTTTCCCTCTAGAACAACCGGATTTTTTTCTTATTTTTTTTAAGTAGGCTCCACAGAGCCCAACGCGGGTCTTGGCCTCATGACCCCAAGATCAAGACCTGAACTGAGATCAAGAGTTGGACACTTAACCAACTGAACCACCCAGGCTCCCTGACATAACCAGATTTTAGAGCAGAAGGCAACTTTAGTTATAATGTAGTCAGCTTCGCATTGCAGATGACTCCATCTCTGACTTCTACGTGAATGATTACTACTCATTCATTCTTTTAAAAAAATTTTGTTAAACGTTTTATTTATTTTGAGAGAGAGAGTGCATGCAGGGGACGAGCAGAGAGAGAGGGAGACACAGAACCCAAAGCAGGCTCCGGGTTTGGTCAGCACAGAGCCTGACACGGGGCTTGAACCCACAAACTGTGACATCATGACCTGAGCAGAAGTTGGACGCTTAACTGACTGAGCCACCCAGGTGCCCCTCATTCATTCATTCATTCTTTTAACAAATATCACCAAGGGCTTCTGAGTACAAAGGATTGGTACCATGAGGGAATATGACAGTGTAGGCAAGTTGGTGAAAGTGTTATGACCTGCACAGAAATAACCACCATGCAAAGCTAACTGTGAAAAGTTTGAGGAGGCAGGAATAAGCTCAGAAACAGAACTATAGTGTTCAAGAGCGAGATGGATCAGGTGGAAGAGAGGGGGTGGGATGGATAGAGCAGGGCGGGGTGGGCTTCACGGAAGAAGTAGTTTCTGTGCTGGGCCTTTTCAGATACAGCAGGGGAAGAGGAGGGCCTAAACAAAGGCCTGGGGAAAGGATGGCCCTGTGTGGCGTCACGGAAGCCTAAGCTGACTCATCAGTGACCCGGGGTTTGGCCTCCCCACGGGGGAGCAGAGGGCGATGAGGTGCGGAAGGCAGGCAGGAGGGCCAGTGGGGTGCTCAAGTCCGGCTGGGCTTTGTCTAGTAGGCGGCAGACAGGACTGAATCTGAGCTTTAAGGGAAAAGACAGGCATTTGAGAGACTGTTAGGATGTCATTAACAAGAGTCACTTCGGTCTTGACCTAGAGCAAGAAAAGGGAGAGAAGAACAAGATGGACACAAGAGACCTCTCCAGGGCAGAATGGAAAGCGTTTGACTGGAGTAGTTACATCCACAAGATAGAGAAGAAGGAATTCGACAAGAGTTCATCAAACATTCGCCATGTTCAAGGGGCTCTTCTCACTGCTGCAACCTCAGAGGGAGTAAGCAAACAAGAGTTGGGGCCAGCCCCTGACCAGACAAGAGGGGCGGATACGCCAGGTTGTGTGCCAGACCTGTTGACTGTCCCCCAGTGGGCACCTCCCAGGTTGGGCCAGTCATATCACTCTACCGTGGTAGTTAATTTTCAAAGATGGTCCCAAACAATACTCTACCCCCACCCCCACCAACCTCCATATGCATATGCTGTGCTGCTCTTCTCGTCCAAAGATAGAGCTGTTTGGGGGCTGGCTCAGTCAGAGCACATGACTCTTGATCTCAGGGTTGTGAGTTCGGGCCTCACGTTAGGTGTAGAGATTACTTAAAAATAAAAATCTTAGGGCATCTGGGTGGCTCAGTCGTTAAACATCTGACTTCAGCTCAGGTCATGATCTCATGGTTTGTGAGTTCAAGTCCCACTTTGGGGGTGAGTTCAAGCCCTGCTTCAGGTGAGCTCGAGCCCCACTTCAGGGAAAACATGAGCCTCACCTTGAGTGAGCCCCACTTCTCTTTTTCTTTCTGCCCCTCATGGGATTCTCTCTCTCTGCCCCTCACTCACTTGCACTCTCTCTCTCAAATAAAATTTAAAAATCTTAAAAAATAAGTAAGCCAAAAAAAAAAAAAAACCTAATTAATTAAGAGCTGTTTCTCCTCCTTCGAATCTAGGCTGGCTCTGTGACTGGTTTTCACCAGAAGTGACATTCAGGGACTTCCCAGCCCAGGTTTAAGAGGACTGGCAGCTTCCATTTCCTTCCTCTTAGAACACTTACTTTGGGGATACTCCTAATGGGAGCCTAGTTGCTATGTTGGGAGAAGCCCAAGCCACAGTCAGGGCACATGGAGAATGGAGTTGCTCTAAGTAACATCTCCAGCTGAGCTCCCTGCGGGCCAGCACCAGCTGTGAGCCATCTAGGTGAGCCACCTTGGATGTTCCAGGCCAGTCGGCTACTTCGAGTTGGGTTCATCCCTCAAAACCAATAAACCCTGATTAAAATGCTGACTCAGTATTTCTAGGAGGACTAAATCAACATTGCGTATGACTACACCCGGCCCATGGCCAACCATCAGTAAAGTGGAGTTTTCTTTCTCCTTTTCTCTTCCCTACCAGCACCTGCACTCTGAGGAAGACTGTGGCTGAAGGGGATTGAAAGAGGGATAAAACGTAGGGGTTTTCTTTTTACCCTCAACTACACTGTGGGCTACTTGACGATAGGGACCGTTTCCTTCCCATTCATGCTGCCCATGCCCAGAACAGGATCAAGCACGGAAGGGGGACTTTAACGTGTTTGTTGAAAGAGCAAGTGAATGAGAGGCCACATCTTCTGAGACCAGAGAGAAGGGTGTTATGTTATGTTGAGGTGGAGAAGAGGGATGTTGGGGGAAATCACACGGGATGATTTGGGTTCCTTTCAGCTTCCACACATCACACCTCCCTCCACCCACACACACCAATGGCAGCTGCATCTGAGCAAGTTACCATGCTGGCTGGACGACTGTTCTAGACGGTGTTCTCTGTCTTCTCTTTCAACCCCCATATGCTGGTGTCTTTCTTATTTACCAGGACCCCTGCTCCACACTCACTTCAGTCCCCTCCAGACTTAGTACTCTTGACTCTCTTCCTGGGGGCTTGGGTCTCAGGTCTTCTGTACAACTTCTGGGTCCACCTACTGTTCTGGGCTAGGACTCCCCACTGCCCCTCCGGCTCCCGGTCCCTTGGTTCACTGGGTGGTTCATAGTATGGGAGGTTAGTAATCCTCTCTCAACAGTGAGGTGTGTAGGTATGAATGTTGGATGAACTCAATCTTCTCAGATAACAAAAAATGGTTTTCGCTAAAACAGAGGGTGGCCCTTAGGAGATTGCATGCTATAGTGACCAAAGAGTATAAGGTTTGAAATCATATTATTATGAGTTCAAATCCCAGCTCTGCTTAGCCATCTATTAATTGTGCAAGTATAATTGAGCCCTGGTTCTGATTGCTCCGGGAATTAGAGCTAAAAACCAGAAATAACATTCCCTACCTTTCAGGACTGTCCCGAGAATTAGAGCTAAAATTTGTCGAGTGCCTTGCCTGTGGTAGGCATGCCATTGTTAGTAGCTCATGTTATTCTTAAGGGGGAGATAAATCTGGACTGTGGAATGTCACAAGGAGTTTGAAGTCCACCTGTCACTCTTTTGCTTAAAACCCATCAGTGATAAATTGGATTTCATCAAAATTTAAAAATCCTCCTCTTTGAAGGACACTGTTGGGAAAAAAAAAGGCAAATATTCACAATACACATATGTGAAAAAGGATCGAAAGAACTCATATAACTCATTAATCAGAAAACACTTTTAAAAGTGGGCAAAAAGTCTTCTGAAGCTGATTTGCCCCAAAACAAATGAACCATTAAACTCATTTGACTTTATCAAGCTGTGTCTTCTAAACCAAAGAAGAGTTTTATTTTAGTAGAGAACAAACTTAAAGTTGATGGAGGGAGGAGGGTGGGAGATGGGCTAGATGGGTGATGGATACTAAGGAGGGCACTTGTGATGAGCACTGGGTATTGTTTGTAAGTGATGAGTCACTGAATTCTACTCCTGAAACCAGAATTGCACTGTATGTTAACTAAAATTTAAATAAAAATAATTATTTTATGTTTAAAAAAAGTGGGCAAAATATCTGAACACTTTACAAAAAGATACAGTAATGGTCATATGCAAAGACTGTCAACATCTTTGGTCATCAGAAAAATGTAAATTAAAACCACAACGAGCTATCACCACATATCTACTAAAATGGCTAACATTAGAAACAGTGACAATACCAAGTGCTGATTAGGATTTGAAATGACTAGAACTCTCAAGCATTGCTGGTGGGAGTGTAAAATGGTACAACCACTTTGGAAAATAGATTGGCAGTTTCTTCTTTTTTTTTTAATATGTTTATTTATTTATTTTGAGAGAGAGCATGCATGTGTACTTGGGGAAGGGGCAGCGCGAGGAGAGAGAGAATCCCAAGCAGGCTCCGCGCTGTGAGGACAGAGCCCAACACAGGGCCCTATTCCAGGAACTGCAAGATGGTGACCTGAGCCAAAATCAAGAGTCGGATGCTTAACTGACTGAGCCACCCAGGTGCCCCCGGTAGTTTCTTATAAGCTTAAAGATATATGCTTATCAGATGATCTAATAATTCCGTTCCTAAGATTTCTTCCTAAAAAGAAATGCAAATGAATGTCCATAAAAAGACTTCTACACTCATGTTCGTAACCACTTTATTTATAATAGCCCCAAAGTGGAGACGACTCAAATCCTGTACACATGTGAATGGAAAAACAAACTGGCATATTCATCCAATGAAATCCCCCTGAGCAACAAAAAGGAAGGCACTACTGATACAATATCAATATCAGTATTTGAGGATGGACCTCAAAAACATTAGGTTAAGTGACAGAAGTCCGATGGCAAAAAGATCACAAACTGAATCCATTTACAAGAACACCAAAAACAGGCAAAGCTATTCTGTAATAACAGACATGGATCAGTGTTTGCCTGGGCCGGTGATTGAAGGGGGTGGGTACTGACTACAAAGAGGCAGGAGAGAAGCATTTTGGAGTGATGAGAATGTTGTGTGTCTTGATTGTGGGGGAGGCCACACAAATGTACCTATCTGTGAAAACAAAACACTAACAAAAACCAGAGCAGATCTATCACCCTCAAAAAGCACTCATGCTGCACCTTTGTAGTCAAACGCTCCCCCACCTCCAATTCCTGGAACGTCTTTTATCTGTTTTGGGTTCCTATAGTTTTCTCTTTTCTGGAATATCGTATAAACAGAATCATAGCATCTTTTGAGTCTGGCTCCTTTCACTCAGCATCACGCCTGCGAGATTCTTTCAAGTGCTGCACGTATCAGTACTCCATCGTATTTTATTGCTGGGTGGCATTCAGTTGTATGGATGTACCACAGTTGCTTAAGATTCCATTAAAGGGCTTTTGGGTGGTTCTACTTTGGAAGGGTTATGAATAATGTTACTATAAGCATTTGTGTACAGGATTTTGTGTGAACATAAAATTCCATTTCTCTTGGGTAAATTATAAGAAACTGTCCAAATTCTTTTCCAAAATGGAAGTAACTAGTTTACATTCCCAAGTAGTAATGGAGCAACGTTCCTGTTGCTTTGCATCCTCCCCAGCATTTCGTACTTGAAGCATAATCTTAACACATCACTATCAGTCAATGAGCACATATACTCCCGATCAAGTATAAAACAGACATTTGGTCAATGTAATTACAACACAGTTAATGTTGCATTAATAAATATTTCATGTCAGTGTTTGTACATGCTAGTGAAAACATCTTCAAGAATCTGTGGAACATTTGTAAAAACAGATCCCATTCTAGGCCACAAAGAAAATTTTGACTCATTTCCCAATGTAGAACCTGTATCACAATTGTAATAACTGCTGAAAATAGTAACAAAAATTTAAGCAGCGATAAAAATAACCACATAGAAGTTACAAACCACTTGCCAAAATAATTATTACTTTGGGTCAAAGAGGAATTTTTCAATTTAGCGAAAGTCTATGTAGAAAATAATGAAAATAAGAGCACCATTCAACTACAAACTCAGGTTGAAATGCTTTTCTTATTACATTTTCCTTATTATGTTAGGAGGAAAAAAGGAAAACAATTCTCAAAGGGAACATAAAGGAAATAAAGATAACCAGATATTGTGACTGTCTGGTTACTGTTCTTTCTCCTGATAAATCAGGCTCTTAGGGGGCAAGGCCATATTCTTATTCTCTGCTACAGTGGGCCTGGAACAACATGAGTTTCAACTGCGTGGGTGCACTTATTTGTGGATTTTTTTTCAATAAATACAATACAGCACTGTCAATGTATTTTTCTCTTTATGATTTTTTTTTTTTTTTTTTTTTTTTTTTTTTTAGGGAGGCTCCCCCGCCAAGGTGGGGCTTGAACTCATGACCCTGAGATCAAGAGTCACATGCTCTACTAACTGAGCCAGGCACCCGGTCCTCCTTAGGATTTTCTTTGTATTTTCTTTCCTCTAGCTTACTTTGTTGTAAGAATATAGTATATGATACATATAACACACAAAATATGTGCTAATTAGCTGTTTATGTTATCCATAAGCCTTCTGTCAACAGCAAGCTATTAGTAGTTAAGCTTTGGAGGACTCATAATTTAGTCAGGAATTTTCCACTGCTGTGTGGTGGGTACCCTTAACACCTCCTCCACCCCCTTCCCTGTTCAAGGGTGAACTGTAGTGAATAGTGTGCCTGCCTTACAATATGAGTTCAATACTTAGAGGCATTTTTAATTTTCCCAAAGTTCGGCATTCTCTCCTTTGAGCTTCCACAGTAGGCTGTTCACAGCTCTATATTTTTACCATTTATCATTTATTTACTTCTTTAAAATTTTCTTTAAAAAAATTTTTTTTAATGTGTATTTTTGAGAGAGACAGAGACAAGAGAGTGAGCAGGGGAGGGGCACAGAGAGGGAGACACAGGATCCGAAGCAGGCTCCAGGTTCTGAGCTGTCAGCACCAAGCTAGATTCGGGGCTTGAACCCACAAACCTGGAGATCATGACCCGAGCTGAAGCCCATGCTTAACTGAGTCACCCAGATGCCCCTATTGTAGCATTTATTAAAGCACTGCACTCACGTAAGTTTTCCACATCACACCAGCCCTTTAAAAACAATTATTTGTTTACCATTCGGCCTGTGCCAGGCAACTGACAATAATCCATTTAATCCTCACGACAGCTTTTTTGAATATTCCTATTTTCCTGAAACCGAGGGTCATCCAACAAATTCCTCACAAGTTCAGGATTTGGTTGCACACACCCTACTTTCAAACATAGGCTTTTTTTTTTTTTTTTTTTACCCAAACAGGTTACTTTGAACTCAGGAACAAGGTTAGATTGTCACCTTTATACGCTCAGCTCTTAGCCTAGCTCCTGGCACAGAATGTCTCAAACAAGTGACGCATTAGTAGGGTGCTGTTTGTAAACGTTCCTTCCGCGTACCGTGGCGAGAAGTGCTAATTACAAGCCAGCGACGTAGACTCGGAAAGAAATCCAGAATTTACGGACGCTGCAGGACTCTCGGTCTTTCTTTCACTCCTATCTCTATGGTTAGCAAGTGACCACTCTACACTCTGGAGGACTCAGCGAGCGCAGATGAGCCCTAGGCGACCTTATTGGCACGTGACCGGAAGTCTGACTTGCTATTGGTTAATGCTGGTAAAGCCCGCCCAACAGCCTCCTGTCAGCTCCTTTAAGTAGACTCCGCGGGGAAGCGCTCAGTCTTTTCGGCGACTGTGAGGTTCGAGAGGTGAGACTTTGTTTGTGGTGGGTCCTGGCGCCGGGTGGGTCGCGGGCGGCCTGCAGTGATGACATGCCAAAAAAAGCACGTGTTAGACTGCTGACGCGGGTGATGCGAACTACAGTCTGAGCCGAGCCTCCGCGGCGGCGGGGAGGGAACGGACCTGCGGGCGCACGTCCTCTAATCCACTGCTATCGTTCTTGCAGATTCCTGCCGGGCCGAGAACGTAGATCACCTTCTACTCCCCTTCGACCTTTCCCCGAAGCCTTTGAATAAAATGGTTTGATCCCAGCCCCGGTCTTGGTGTTTCTTTTCGCGACGCGCTGCCTTTGAGCCCCCGCCGCGCCTGCGCGTGGCGCCGGGGGTCAGGCTGCAGCGCCAGAGCATGCGCTTGCGCATAACTGGGGCCGCGCGGTCCTCCGCCAGCGGTCCTTTTAACCGCGAGCCACACGTCCGCACCCGGCTGCAAGGGGGTAGGCGACGTTGTGGGAAGTGCCCTGGAGAGACTACGGGGATCCTATAGGCCCCGCTACTCCGTTTCCCGCACGTTCCTAGTTCTTTTGTGGAAATCCTGTCGTCTCCGTGATTATCGGGACCTGCAGGTTAACCGCGGCGTGGGGGGGGGGGGGGGTTGAAGGGAGGGGAGTACGTGGCCTTGAGCAGTTTAAGGACCGCGGTGTACTTGACAGGAACTGGTTTCGGTCCTGATGGTGCAAGAATAACACCTGGTTGAGGTGTGGCAGTGATCTATTTGAGAATAACTACCATTTAGGGCCAACTGCTTATTTGGATACTGTACCAAGCATGGGAATAAAAGCTTGGACAAATTAATGTGTGCCAGTTAGCCTCAAGAAGGTCGTTGGGAAGAGAATTTCGATCTTCTGCATTGCCGGGCACGGCAGGCACCTAAGTAAACGCACACTCCTTCCGGGTCCAGATAGGGGAGTAGCAATGTCCCCTGGGTTTGGGGGAAATGTGCATCAGTTCTGAGTACAAGGCAGCACATGTTGAAGGCCGAGGATGCACAAGTGCAGTGTATCAACTGCTTTGGCCGTAATAACCGCAGGGGTCCCCAAATTAACAGGATTGCTAGGCTGTTGAGGGTGCACGGAAGCAAGACGGTCTGCCTCAGGAGAGGGAGATTTTGTTCTAAAGATTTTAAGTAATCTGCACTGAAGGTGAAGCTAGAGCTTACGACCCCCGAAATCGAGTCACATGCTCTACCTACTTAGCCAGCCAGGCGCCCCGCTCCCTGGGTGTGGTGAGGACCGCCTTGCAGTTTAGAAAACCTGCCTGGTGGTCACCAGGAAATCCAAGCTGCTTTGGCAGCTGAGTGACCCAAGTGGCCTGTACCCACTGCTTAATTGTCTCCCTATTACCTAAAAAGGATTCAGTAGAAATAACTTAGATGCTTATCTAGTATTTGACATTGAGAGATTTATTTTGTGAAACAACGCAAGCGACTGTAAATCCCCACATACTATTCGGTTAAGTGCAACAGGGGACTCGTGTAATCTACACAGTAGTGCATCTAGTCCTTTGCCTTTAGTTATTGCACAAAAATTCTAATAGACCAGTGAACAAGACTGACAGGCAAATCGGCCTACACAATGAGAAATCAGAACAGTACACCGACTGGAATGATCAAATAATTTAAGTCAAATGTTTTAATGGTGCGATTAAAGTAGTCAAGGGTTCAGATATATTTTTTCAATATATTAATTTCTTTAAAGTCAGGTTCAGGCAAGGTGCTGTTTAAAAAACCACAATTAGCTTTGTCCACAGATGTAAGTCATCAAAAGTTACCCATGGTAGTTCTGATGTTGAATGCAGCTTTTAAACAATAAAAAATTGTGTTTTAAGTGTACTTCTCAAAGCAAATGATACAACTAGGGAGCCCCCAAACTTGTAAACTAAGACCTTCTGACACAAATGCACAAAATAAGATTGGCAACGTTAAAGAAAGGTCACGTGAGTTCTGAGCTAACGTAGTGTTTAATGTTGAGCAAAACTTGGTCTCAACTCTCAAAGGTGGTAGAGAGTTCTCGCCTTTGGCTGTCAGAAGAGGAAACTGCCCATAACCTCAAAACATCCCGAACCAGTTAGATTTAACAAAGCATTTAGATGGCCTGTAGAAAGCACAGAGCACGTAGGAAGTGCCAGATCGACCTTGCTCTGGCTTTCCGCCCCCTACCCCAATTCTTTATGTGCAGTATTTGACATTTTCACATACCCTCCTGTCTCAGGAAAACATGTGGGATTAGTTAGAAACCAGGTGATTGTACCTCAGTGGTAGAAGCTTGGGATGGTTTGATCTCATGGCTTTGCCTGATGTTCACATAAATCTCGCTGTCCCCACCCCAGCTGATAGGATGTTAGTGTGTGTATGTTCTATGGCTACTTGCTTCCAAAACGCACAATTTAATAGGAAAGGTAAGTTGCTACGCGTATCTCTTTATCATCAGTGAAATGGTTCACAAAGTTCCACTCCCCACCCCGCTCACGTTCCTGAACAGACATTCTCTGGAAGCGTGGAGGGCTGTGTCACCTATGGACTAGAAGTGCAAAAACGTTCCATTGTGCACTGGCGGCCTGAGGAAAAGCTTTGGAGGAGTCGGGGCAAGGGGAAGAAGGCCTTCCAGTTGTAAGCTTTGCTCGCACTGTGCTCTCGCTGCCACAAACACTGGAGCCATGGTGTGAGTCACCTGTCACCTCTGGATCCACCGTGGTCATTCTTCCACAGTCCCTTTGCTGAGTCAAAGCTTTGCAGCAGGCAGTGCAGACACCAGTTCCCGGATGCGTGGAATGACACCGCACAGTGGAATGGGCACCGGCAGGCAGAGGGCAGAAGCTGTGGCACAAGGGCAGACCAGTGCTACAGCGCAGATGGGCAGCCAAGAACCCCACACTTTGAGCCAGATCTCGTAATACTGGGAAGGTCAGATCTTCACCCATCACAGCTGGTCAGCAGCCTCCACAAGTGGGTCTTTGAGGAGGCAGGAAGCAGAGCGAGGGTCCATGGCTGAGTGCATTATGGGGATATAGACATCATCCATGTTTGGCATGACAAAAACCTTCTGTAGAAAGAAATTAAAGAATAGCCGTGTGGAAGGATGCTCGGGTTCCTCAGGCTGTTGCTCTACTCTGTTCTGATAATTTTAGGTTTCAGATAAGTTTTAAATGTACATATGAACCAACTTTTCGTGCACATTCTAAACTAATTCCTCTGCCACATTTAAATAGTTGAGGAATCACAGTGCATGAACACAGGTCTGAGGCAGAAGCAGCCTTTGATTTCATGTACATATAAGAAAACTACTCATGAGTTCATAAATATTTAACACCATTACTTTAAGAGGACTGGCTTAAGTTGCTCATAATATTTCCAAATTACTATGTCCAGAACACATATTCCAAGTAAGTTTATTCACTTAAACCCTAGCAAAAAAATGTAGGCTAATTTTTTTTCACACCAGAACCAGACAAAGCTATACATGAAAGAAATTCTACCATAATGATCACGTGAAGGATCATCAGTGATTGATAATGATGGTACTTTGACTATCATGTTTATAAACTAATTTTATGCAAGTGAATCCTGGCAATGCATTCAGTCTTCAGTAATGCCCTCTTACAAAAGCAAAAAAAGGTGGCTATGGGAGGGTGTAACAGTCACCTGTCAACTTCCCAACTTGCCTCAAAAATACCAGGAGCCAATCTCTGACCCTTGGCCTTTCTTTTCCCCCTTGTACTGCAATACCCCTGAAAGAGATAACCCACTCTAATTCCTATTGTAGGTTCTAGGGAAAAGAAAAAAAAAAACCTAAAGGTTGCCTTTCCTCTCACTAGGTTCAAACTACTTTTCTGCTTGGTGATAATACTAAGCTTCCCAGAAATTGGTTTTCAGCTAAAGTTAATCCATAGCTTTTGTTTACTCATTTGAGAGAGAAAGAGAGAGAGACAGAACACGCACCACATGCGAGCCGGGAAGGGGCAGAGAGAAAGGGAGAGAGGGAGAATCTTAAGAAGGCTCTGTGCTATCAGCACGGAGCCTGACTCGAGGCTTGATCTCACAAATCGTGAGATCATGACCTGAGCTGAAATAAAAAATTGGACACTTGGGGCGCCTGGGTGGCTCCGTCGGTTGAGCGTCCGACTTCGGCTCAGGTCATGATCTCACAGTCTGTGAGTTCGAGCCCCGCATTGGGCTCTGTGCTGACGGCTTGGAGCCTGGAGCCTGCTTCAGATTCTGGGTCTCCCTCTCTCTCTGCCCCTCCCCCGTTCATGCTCTGTCTCGCTCTGTCTCAAAAATAAATAAACATTTAAATAAAAAAATTGGACACTTAACCAACTGAGCCACCCAGGTGCCCCTAATCCATAGCTTTTAAATAAAAACATAATTTTTCAAAGGCGGTATCTTAAAACATACCACTGCAAAAATATGGGTCTCCTTCAAACGGTGACATTTATTTCAAAGTAAATTGTTTGCTAATCCATAAAACGTTGACAGACCTCGAATATCTGATAAAAATTTGGTAGATATAGCTCATCCCAGGGCCTCGGCTACATTATTTCCTTTGGTGGCAGAAAGCAGAAAACAGGCTTGGAGAATGAGCTCTGGCTTAGTGGACCCAACTTTCGGGTTTCCTCTGAACTACTTAACAGGGTTCTGTGGCTGAGGCTCCGGGTTTCTGAAATCGTACCTAAGATGTTATGCCTGTCTGATCATAACACGTACTTTCCTGGGATGAGGGTCCATAGCTTTCATTAGATTCTCAAAAGAGGATCCTGACCCAAATGAAATTCAGAACCTCTGTTCTGCCCTGAGCTTTGAGACTCGTGTGAAACACACACCAGATGATACCACACGTTTACCTGAAACTCCTGTTCCAGTTTCTTCTCTATCCAGTCTGTCACATGAACTAGAGTCACTTCTCTCTCTCCAAGTTTTGGCCGAGCTTTCAGCTCTACATATGGTGGCTTCCGGAAACCATACCTTTTTGGAGAAGACAAGTAGCAAATAACTGCATTTAGAGGCAGACAAGGAAGTAGACAAGCACCAACAGCAAACATTCTTCATGTACCCAGGGCTTCTCCCCATGTGAATGTTCTCTTACTCTGAACACCCCCTCTAAAAATGATTCAAGGCAGCAAATAGGAATTGCGAGCTCCCACGTCCCTGGACCATGTGTAGGGCTGTGATGATTTGAGAACAGTTCTGACAAACTGGGAGAGCCAGGAAGCACCACTGGAAAAGTCTGTGACCTGGGCGATGTTTTCTGGTCTTTTGCTTCTCCTGAAATGGCAAGGATCTCTTTCGTTTCTATTTTAATAAAGATAGTGTATGTGCATTACAAAACCCAAAATATACATATGTATAAAGCAGAAAGTGAAAGATACTGCTTCTCTCAGAATCTTATCCCCAAGACGGGACCACTGAGAGAAGCAAGGTCAATTTCCCCCATACTCTTAATATGCATATGTAAACAGAGAACATTCTATAACCTGCTTTTCATTCCATCCTCTACAGCATGCTTATTAAGGCTTCCCAGTGGAGCTGACTGGCACTCACTCTGTTGGTAAAGGATCCAGACAAGAGACTGTGTGCTATCAAACTACCTAAAAACTTCCACCTGGCATGGACCAATGTTTTAAAAACTACAACAAAAACATCAAATTGCTATAAACATATCTAAACACTCTCAAGATCTATACTTCTCTCTGGATTAATAACAAATGTACTGGGTAGCACTATCCCAGAAGCATTTAATTTCATCTTCCACTGAGCAGTGGCATCTGTAACTGATACATCTTAAAGCATGAAATTACGTAGGTGAAGGTATGTTGTATCAACTCTTACTATTAAAAATTATTTTTTTCTTAGGTTTGGAAGACTGTACAGTAAGATATTAACAGTGGTTATTTTGGGATGATAAGATTATAGGCTTTTTTACCCCCTTTTTTTTTTTCATTTGTTCTTTTTTTTTTTTTTTTTTTTTTTACAATGAAATATCACTCTCTAGAAATAAAATCTAGGGGTGCCTGGGCGGCTCAGTCAGTTAAGCATCCAACTCTTGATTTTGGCTCAGGCCATGATCTCATGGTAGTGAGATCGAGCCCTGTATTGGGCTCATGCACGGAGTGTGGAGGCTGCTTGGGATTCTTTCCTGTCTCTGCCCCTCCCCTGCTCATGGGTGTGCTCTCTCTCTGTGTCAAAATAAAGAAATACACTTAAAAAATTATTTAAAAATAAAACCTAAAAAGGTATTTTAAAGTTTTTACTGGGAAATACCAGCATCCTCATCAAATGGTCAATTCAAAAAATTTTCTGATAAATCTTTTAAAAAAATTTTTAATGTTTATTTATTTTTGAGAGACAGAGAGACAGAGTGTGAGCAGGGCAGGAGCACAGAGAGAGGAAGACACAGACTCCAAAGTGGGCTCCAGGCTCTGAGCTGTCAGCACAGAGCCCAATGCGGGTCTCAAACTCAAGAACTGCGAGATCATGACCTGAGCCAAAGTCAGACGCTCAAGCGACTGAGCCACCCAGGTGCCCCTGGAATGTCAATTTTAAACTGCAGTTCACAGATAGTGATGTTCTTTTGCTGGATCCATGAATAGGACATTTCACCGGTTCTCAATGCTGGCTTAGTTCTCCATGCTATGGATCCTGGGGGCTGGGTGCATCTCCGTTTTTAACAAGTCTCCAGATGACTGTGATGTGCAGTTTGATTTGAGGGCCACTGGTTCATTCGATGACAACTCCTCGGATAGACCTCCTCCCACAGTAACCAAGTGCATAGGTTCTGACTTCTTAACACCTCGCTCTAACCCAGGGAGCCTTCCCTAAGCACCTCAGCCTCTGCGGAATGCGTGATCCCCCTCTGTAAAGCAGGGATAACAGTGGTACCTATCTCTGCAGGATGTTGTGAGGCACTTACACCCCAGGCCAGGCAGAGAGTAAGAGCTCTATAGACGGCAGCTCTTCTAACTGGCGGAAAGAACTGGCTTTAGAGAGGAGGAAGACCGAGAATAGAAACATGTGAAGATGAAGCTTTAAATGTGAATGAACCGTTCACAGAAGAAAGAATTGGATTTGTGACAAACATTAAGGTTCCATGAAAAACGTGTGTAAGTGCTTCTGCCCAGAGGGCACTTTCCACAATGTCAAGGGTACGCAGGCTGGATTTTTATGGCCACGCAACAGGTTGTACGCACCATATTCGGTCAGTCGGGGGAGGTGGAATGTTGACTGCCAGGGTTCCTCTACATTCTTGCACTTCCACAGTGAGCAGCAGGGGGGTATTGGAGACTTCTTCAATCTTCTTTTTAATGAACTCTGTCTCTGTTGCTTTTTGGAAATATTTTGACTTGGTAATTTTATCAACAAACCTCATAATCTTGCTTGTTCGATGACCCCCAACATACCTTTAAATGAAGGACACAGATGTTAGTATAAACTTTGCTCCTTCATACACAAAACCTCTGTGGTTCTTCGTTCACCTTACTCTAGACCAGAGTTTCCAAACCTAAGCACTACTGACATTTTGGACTAGGAAATTCTTTGTGGTGGGGGCTGTCCTATGCACCGTACAATGTTTAGCAGCACCCTGGTCTGAGCCTTCTAGGTGCCAACAGCATGTTTCCCTCAGTCATGATAATAAAAATTGCCTCCAGACATCGCTAAATGTCCCCTCGTGGGCAAAACAACCCCCAGTGGAGAAACCACTACATTAGGGAAGGTGTAGACATCAGACAGGACCTAAGTCTTGACCAATGGAGAGACAAAGTTCTCACAGTGCAGAGAAGGCATCCCACCTGTCCTCCTTAACAGCCCTCAACTACTGAACATAAATCCCGAGTTCTCCTAGAGAAACATCCCCATGTCTACACAGCAAATAGGAAATCATGCTGCATCTGACAGGGACATAAAACACAGTCATTAACTGTCTTTTAGGTGATGGCATACCAACTTTCAGTGGCAACTACTTTTCAAAGGGCTTAGAACTTTTTTCTAAAGAAAAATGTTACCTCAGGTGGCATGCTAGAAGGCCACGAAGCAAGCTTTTGTATCAGGTCCTATCAACCATAGGATTGCCCTAAGGAGAGAGGGTATTTGCTTTTTAAAATCCTCTGGAGTTCCAGAGTGCCAGGAAGAGTATGTGTATATGTGTAGGGAAAAGCAGTCATTCTTAAGGTCAAGAGGGTAGATTTTAAATAATGAACCCAAGTGTTAGTATCGACCCTTCCACGTCCAGATTCTCTCCAACTTCTGTAGGATCTCAAAAGTGAACAGGTTGATATTTTCTTACAGATGCTTCTGAATCTCTGGTTTCTTTATAATCTTAGTTGCTTCAACTCACTTCAAATAATTAAAAGATCCTTACAGAGAAGCTGTTTAAGCATTCTTATTATTCCACAGTCCGAGTTACAGACAAAGGGAGCCCCGAAAATGAAGTCCATCACCCAAAAGATCAGCTAAGCAGCCCACGTCTTCAAAATTCACCAAAGAAATCACCCGAATGTTCCAGCCTTGTAGGAACCGGCAGCCCAATGAGAAAGTGTGACCCAACTGAGGGCACCGATGCTCTCCATCGGGCACTAGGGGGAGATGTTGTGTAAGCTCCTTGTACTAAACACGCCTTTCAATGCTCTATTAATAATTTTCTTCACTGGCCCAAGAAAGCCATTTTGATGGGGATCTTCTTAGCTATGGAAAGAATTCTTGGGTCTTTCTGCTGTGGGGGCTGGAGTTTTAAGCACTGACTCTGGGTTCTTAATGTAAAAGTCACTCACTCAATACGGAGGAAGAAGAAAGATTATATAGGACACCCAAGTTGGTGCCCTGAGCCCCGGAGCCCTGGAAGCTGGATCCACTCACCCTTCAGCCCCTGGGAGGAGCGGTTTGTCTCCCGCGCTGGGCTCTGGAGCGTCGTCTTCATCAGAGGAGCCAGCACTGGAGGACTCCTCATCACTGTCCGCCAGACAGTACGCCCTGGGCCTGCAACTGATCAGGGCAGAGTCACCACCGTAGCCTGCCCTTCAGGCTCTGCTTAGAAAGAGAACACACATGCTCCACCGCCATCACCGCTAACATGTCCTCATTCTCCCAACCCACCCAGAAAAGAAGAGGCTGGATCCAAGAGCCCTCGGGTTGGTCAGGTTACCCGGAGACTCTTCAGTGCCAAGTGCCGTGAGAGCAGCACAGGACTTGGGGCTCAAGAGTTCCATTCTGTGCATGCGTCCGGACAGGTGGTGGGAGTGTGATGCTGTCCACACAAAATGCAGTGATCTCATCGACAGTGCAGCAGTAGCCAAGTGGCGGGGCGGGGGGCGGGGGGATGGATGGAAAGCACGATGGTTGCAAGGGTGAGGTGACAGCTGATGTTGGCGACATAACCTCCTCTCACACATGACTGGATGACGGGGATGTTTAGGCAAGTCCCTGGGCTCTGCCTGAGTTCAGTGACTCTGATGCTTTCTGCCTTAGTTACCTCCGGATTAGTTTTGACTCAAGACTCCTTCCTAGTGAAATTATGTGTCTTATCCCATACCTGCTCTAGCTCCTAAAGGCCACAGAAAAAGCCAACAATCACAAGGGACAAACCTCAAGGGACTCTAGGAAACAACCGACAGGAGAGCCTAGGAAGTTGCCCGGAGAAATACAAATTTAAAAACCATTTAAAAAAAGAAAGTGATACAAAGCCTCGTCAGTGAGCAACGTTCCCCATTAATCTTTCCAGGGATACTCAGTTTCCAGAGGCATGGGGGTTACTAGATCACCAGCAGTGGCGAGGGCCACTCTAATGGCACTGGGGGGGGGCGGTTCTTGGCCGGGATTCGGCCCCACAAAAGGCAGCTCCCTCCCTGGATGGCGGCTTTGCTTCAGAGAGGTAGACAGGTAGGGCCCACCTCTGAGGCTCGGAGACTTGATTGGGATGAAGCCAACGAGGGACAGAGTAGTCTCTGAACACTACTAAGCAACCAAATGGTCACAAAGCAGAGCCTTGCATTTCTGATAAGGACAAAATTACTGGGAAGGCAGCAGAGCTTAGGTCCAATCCCTACAGGTGTGATCCCTACGGGGTTTCCCTCCGATGCTCACAGGGGGGCAGTCATCTCCTGGCCAAAAGTGGCCAAGGGCACCCAAGGGCAGAGCACACACGCTCGTGCAGACTTGAAGGCCCAGCAGAGGCCCCAGCTAGAATGGTGGAGCTGAAATCTCCACCCTGTGAAACAAGAGCCTGACTGTAAGAGGACCTCACAAGTGTCCTCCCTGGCAGGACACCCGGATCCTCCCCGACCCCGGCTCTGAAACATTAGAGCCAGCCGTTCCACCAACAGGCTTGCGTACAGTTAAAGGGAAACTCCCCGTGCACGTACAAAAGCCTCTTGTCCCTGACCATGGAGACAATACCTAACTGACTCTTTCTTCCTCCTTCCGTTAGAGTCCTGGCTAGTCCGGGAAATGCTATGGGTGTTCACTGGTCGCAAAGCCATTTCAGAGCTTTCCCTGGTTAGGCAGTCCTCACAGAGATCTTCTTTTATATAAAATGTGCGCAGCAAAATATTAGTCCCAAGAAAGCCTATAAATTGGGTCTTGAGATGCGGAAAGTCAGGGAGGCAAGTCCCCAAGATAACACAACCATCTGAGAAACCCATCTCACTTGGCCATCGGTACGAGGACTGCTTCCTGGCTCTAGATGTGCCCTCAGACGAGGGGTCTGTGTCCCGCCAGCGCAGGTAGCCTCTCCCCCTCCACGCAGCACAAAAAGCTGCCTCAGGATCTGTGACCGCAGCGAAACCTGCTGAGCCACCAGCCCCTCCTGTTCCCCACTGGTATTTGTCATCTGGCAGCCTCCAGCCCTGCGGCAAAAGATGCCAAAGGCTGAGCACTGCAGAGAGCTCTCGGGTTCCCAAATTAATCCTCCGCAGGACAGAGCACAGGATAAATTTTGCGGCTTGAAGTTAATAATTTAGACAGTGCCATATCAGTGCAAGTGGATCAGATGACATAAAATTCTGATTTTGACCAAACGGTTACCCCAACGTGGCACCCAATCCTTACTAACTAAACATGTAACTGTTTGGCTCATATTTAGTTTTATAACTCAACATGAATTTTATGATCTCATGATGTCAGCATGAACTTCAGAGAAAGATACACTGCACATCCTTATATAAGATGTGCTGGGGGGGCACCTGGGTGGCTCAGTCGGTTCAGTGTTTGGCTTCAGCTCAGGTCACGATCTCGCAGTCCGTGGGTTCGAGCCCTGTGTCAGGCTCTGTGCTGACATCTCTGGGCCTGGAGCCTGCTTTGGGTTCTCTGCCCCTCCCCCACTCATGCTCGGTCTCTCTCAAAAATAAACATTGAAAAAAAAAATAAAAAGATGTGCTGGAACGTTAATAAGCCTAGTTTTTTTAAAACACACCTTAGAATCCAGATGAGTATGACATCCTTTCAAAGAGCCGCCTTAAAGGGCTAATTCTAGTTTTGCTGCCTCTGCTAAAAATCTTTGGATACGTGCTTGGAGCCAGACACATAAGAAAAAATGAATTATTTTATCACTGATACTCTATCTTGGACCAAACATCTTATTTCTTGGTCTCAAGATCACCATCACCCGTGAACAACTTCTAGCAATTTCTCTAAGATCCAATCCATCTACAAAGCAGGATGATTCACTGATACTCAGAACAGTTAAAAGAATGTCACAGGCTCTGGAGGCAGTCCTAAAAGGCAGCTTCCAAAGAATGCTTTAAGTGAAGGCTGCATAGTTACATTAAGCAGCCCAGTGAGGTGGCCACACACGGGAGAACGTGTTCACTTTCTCTAAGTGAAATCAGCACCATGCATCTGCCACAGACACACGCGTGCACACACCCTCCCAGCTAGACCGAGTCACAGTGTGGGCTGCAGGCACTCGGCTCCCAAAACACAGGGGCTTCGGGGTGGTGGTGGTCCGGGCTACGCTGTGGACTAGTGACCCAATATGGAGGTCACAGGGGCCTCCCTATGGGGACTTGCACACCGGACCCAGGCTGCAAGGGTAACGCACGAACAGGTTGAGCGCCTTACAGGACATGCCCTACTCCAAAGCCACGGTTCCGTTAGACAGCTGCCAACATGTAGGATGTTTCCCTTACTGACTCGCTCTGGGCCTCTTCAGGTCGAATACAGTTATGGCCACTCAGCTAGCTACCTGAATTCCACTTTGAGCACATTATTGCCCAGAGTTATGTTAATGACAGTGTGCCACAGGATGGCTATTTGGGAAATCAAGGCTGAAGGAAAAATGCCTAAAAATATAAAGTATACACATATTTCAAAGAGAAAGGGCTTCACTAGAATAAAGCCACACAGATTTCAATTTCTCACTGTCATCCTCAGGGTAATAATGTGAGGACATGAACAAACGTTCTACCAGTAGGGAGGACTTCCCACAGGTTGAGCAGCATCTTCTAGAGACTCCCCTGGGGGCACAATCACTTGCACACTTGAAGGGGGACCGAAGAAGGCGGTGAAACAAAGCAGAGGCCCCGCCAGAGCCTAATCTCTGGTGAGATTCACTGTGGAGGGAAACGTCGGTACCAAAGATCGCATGCTCAACAGTAGCTACCACGTACACTGACGTCCATCTCTCCTCGGTATTTAGACTCAGGGTGATTCCAATATGCTCATGACTGAGGAAGTGAAGAAGTGGACTCTAGAATCACTCGTGGGATTAGGTTCTTAGTTATGGACGGGCTTTCAGAGGCTCTCAGTGCGCTCAGAAATTGTGAGCCAGATGGAGTGGGCATTTTCAGGGAGAAGGATCCAGAGCTCTCAGATTCCCCAAAAGGGGTCCTTTATGTAAAAAAGAAAAGGCTAAAGGTCCATTTTTCCAGGCCTTTTTCTCCCAAATGAAGCACTTTTGGGAATGCGTGTTTTCCTTGCCTTTAAAATTAAATGACAGCCCATTACACGTCAGCATATTTAACACCCTCACAGGAAGAAGCAAAACATTTATCCCAGTCTCTACTAGGAAAAAAAAAGGTACGTTCTAAGTATATTACAGACAAATACCATCGTATTCCCAGAGCAGAGGAGATTTTTCATGCAGTCTAGTGAAACACTGCTTACTCAGAAACAGGTCCACCTGTTCAGCCAGGGCTTATGAACTTGAGATTGTGCCAAGAGAGCCACGTGAGTAACAGCATTCATGGAATACCTAAGTGGCCAGGATCTCAGGGACTTGGATGTATTGGGGTCTCATCTGCTGCCCAAGACCTCCCTTTCTATTGGAGTCCCAGCAGCTCTGTGCTGGGCACAGGGCTATTTCCAGAACAGTCTCCTTCCACAAGGTTCTGACTGAAGTTTGCTCTGTCCTGCTCCTGTGTAGTTAGAACTCATTTTCAAGGTTGCTTCTGCCCAGAGTCTGCTTCATCTCATAGGCTGGATGGCTGATAGTGCAGCTGTGCAGGGCAGTGGGGTGGGGGCATCCAGGCACAGGAAGCTGAGTCTGATTGGATCAAACGCCCAGGAACTCAAATCAGGGAAGTTGGCAAGATTTTCCCTCCCAGGAAAGCCTCTTAAATACCCTGACCTCAATCCTCTCAGGTCTATAAACTGAGCCTCTACGTCCAGGAACATGTTAAGGACAAGCTTCCTAGTGGTGTCACACGAGACCAAACAAGACTCAGCACCTACAGGGCATGAAATGCTACATGGAGAGTTAATAAACACCACTCACCAGAAAATACAATCCACAGATTGCCGAATCCAAATACATTTTAACAAATAGCAGAAAAATGAAAGGAAAATAGCACAGATACAGGTTAGATTGCATACGGCAGGGGAAACTTTCCAATCATTAAAATAGGAACATTTCATTAAGTAACCTGCATAAATCAGAGTAAGTAAAAGCACATTCTCAAATGCAAGACCCCCCCCCCCATCTACTGTTACCACATGTATGAATACAATCATTAGGTCAGCATCATAACTGAACAAAAATCTAAGAGTCTGTGTCTCATATTCAGACCCTGACAAGGTGGGTCCTTGTGGGGTTTTCCTGTCATTGTACTGTCAATTCCACACCAAAGGTGTAAAGAGATGAGAAATAGACTCCACTTAGCATTTTTAGTTTGGTAAAAACAATAATCAAATTTACATTTTCAGTCAGAAGCAGTCATTTTTAAGGGGTATGGAAATGTATAAGTTCTAGCTTATCCATTCTAGTCATCTAAGGAAAAAATAAATCAACCTTCATTAACTATCGCACAGATTTGAAATATTTACTCAATCAGACAAACTGGGCAGCAGATGCAGCGTCTTCTACAAAGAGAGGAATTTACTACTAAGCAAATCAATGTTGTATTATTTAGGGAAAATACATCTCAAAACACTTTAGGAGCACCCTCTTGGCTACAAAATCAATTATCTTATTATAAATAATTCTGACTTTGTGATTACAGCAGATAGACCCCCCAGGGACCTTCGCATCGCCCACACATTGCTGTTTGTGGGTGGAAGGAGGACGTTTCCGAACGATTCCCTTCACAGAACATTTTATTGTGCAGATGAACCTGCCCCACCGGTCTGAGTTCAGTGATGCTTTCTGGATAATCGATGCTGTGCCCCCAATGGCAGCACTGAGGCCAAAAGGTGCTGAGCAGAGGTGGGGACTCACGGCTTTTGGGGGACGAAACTAAGGAACCATTCCCTAAAATCCTCTGTGGTCCAAAAGCAATCTCGTGGAAGCTCACCCAACATCTGAGGCCACTACACATCAAAGCTGCTTCTCAAATGCTAGAGGGAGAGGTTGGTTCCCCAGGGTTGGATTAGTAAATCCATATGGCCCCTTACCCTTCTTTGCCAATTTCTCCAACCTTCAGGGCTTCAACAAGAGGCTCTTTCCCCAGTTTGGTCAAATTCATTTTGGTCTCGAGAGTCATCAGAAAGGACCCATTGTAGGACATTCCCAAATCGATCCAGAGTCCTGCAGAAAGGGCAAAAAACAGAAGGTTTTTTTCCCCCAGGAAAACAGGACTATCAATGACAGTATAAAAATTTATATCACATTGATGGGGCGCCTGGGTGGCTCAGTCGGTTAAGCATCCAACTTCGGCTCAGGTCATGATCTCACGGTCCATGAGTTCGAGCCCTGCGTCAGGCTCTGTGCTGACAGCTCAGAGCCTGGAGCCTGCTTTGGATTCTGTGTCTCCCTCTCTCTCTGCCCCTCCCCTGGCTCATGCTCTGTCTCTCTCTGTCTCAAAAATAAATAAAACATTAAAAAAAGTTAAAAAAAATTTATATCACATTGAAAGTCTATAGATTTGTATCGCCTGTACTACACTGCATGCAAGGGGAGGTCACACGAAGAAAAGCTCCTGGAAATGGTTCAAGCGTTTGTCAGCTTGCCAACATGTGAATATCCATTACAACGGTCACAGTGAGCTTAGCGAACCTGTCAGCATTGGAAGGATCCAGTCCTCTGGGTTCTTCTCACATTTAGTAAGAAAATACACTCCCAACAGGAGATGGCTTGACCCAGGGCAAAGCCAGGAGAAAGTCTGCTGATTCCCAGCCAGTTATGAGGCAGAAGAGAGGGGCTATTTTTTTTTTATGTTTATTTATTTTTGAGAGAGAGAGAGAGAGAGAGAGAGAGAGAGAGAGAGAGAGAGAGAATCCAAAGCAGGCTCTAGGCTCTGAGCTGTCAGCAAAAAGCCCAACACGGGGCTCGAACCCATGAACTGTGAGATCATGACCTGAGCCGAAGTTGGACACTTAGTCGACTGAGCCACCCAGGCACCCCAAAGCTGGGCTATTCTTTAAAGACACATGTGAGAACCACTGTCTTGAAATTATCTCATGTTGGTGGGACAGTGGAGCACAGAAAATGCTCCAGATTGAGCTCAGTATGATAAAGATAGGGACAAAAACTTTTAGCACCCTTTTCTCTCTGGAAATTGCCTAGTAATGGAAATAAAATAATTAATGTTCAAGCCCCAGAATTATCCAGATAAAGTGGGGTAACCACTTCGTACCCTGGTTTAAAATACCAGTGTCAATGAGATCATATCTAAGTTTTGTGGAATGTCACTGGGATGGCCTACCAACAGAAGTGGTCATTGACCAGAAGTCTAAAATGCAAACAGGGATCATCTCATGACCTTCTACACCAGGATTCTGTGATTTGGCAATAGAACATGCCAGGCTGTGATTTTTCAGCTCAGGATTCTGTAACACTTCATGGACTTTCAATCAAAATGTGATCCTTCATGTGGGTGTTTAAATGTTAATAAACTTTATAGATCCTCATTAGACACATGACAACATCTGAAAGGAAGCAGGAAACTAATCT
Organism: Acinonyx jubatus; assembly: GCF_027475565.1. NCBI lineage: Eukaryota > Metazoa > Chordata > Mammalia > Carnivora > Felidae > Acinonyx > Acinonyx jubatus. Next base: position 45,484,302 of record NC_069397.1, read on the forward strand.
AAAACCATTGTTCACACACAGCAGCATTTTCAAGCAATTACAGTAAATAACTTATCCCCTATTTGGCCACCATTTCAGATAAAAGCTTTGCTTAACCTCAAGAAGCACTAATGGTATAATTCTTCACTAAAGGCAGAATAATTTCCATTTTGTTTTCAACAAATTCTTTTCATCATAATTGGAGATAATTATTTTCCATGAATGACATTAAGTGATATGCAGATCAACTGTGACTGTCTTGTTTGTCACAACTCACAAAACTGCATTATTTCTTGCTTATGTTAAGCAGTTAAAAATCATCAATTAGCTTGCTCTTCAAAGGTACTGTTACTGGAAACAAAGGGTACGTCTGCTTTTATAAAGACATTGAGTCAGAATCACTTCCAGGAGAAGGGAATAGGGCAAAAGGCTAGATATTAATAGGTTTTCAACTCAATATAGATAGAATATCAATAAAGAAGATATTTATCGCTGTATAATACCTCCACTTTTTTTTTTTAACTTGAGAATCGAAAGGAGTCAAACTACCTGGCTGCTGTATACATTCAGAAATAACTTCTTTTGAAAACCCTGGTCAGGCTTCCAATAAATATTAATAGTATATAGCGCCTCTGAAGATGGTCATGTTAAAGGCATCACAATTTTACTTCTTATGAAGTAGGTGTTGTTTGTTTCTTTAAATGAGGAGGTGTGACTATAGCTTAGTACACTGCTGGCTTATGCCCCAATAACTGGGACATTCAGCCCAGTGATGTGTGGTCCAGAGCCCCCTCTGCTAGGAGCTGGGGTGGGGAAGGCAGAGGGAAGGCGCACATGGAGCCCTGGCATGTGGACTGGGGCTTGAGTTCCACTGGAACTTTCTAGACCTCTGTTTACGGGCTTCCTAATGTGCACAAGGGGGCTGTGCTGCCTCTTCAGGGGAGGGCTATGTCCATCCCAGCTGGGGCTCTTCCCTCTCTCTGCTGCCTAGCCTTGCTCCAGCCTAGGTTCCCGCTGTTGCCATGGCAGACGGGGACCAGCCCAGAGAAAGCCACGGGGCCAATGGGGCACTAGGTAGGCAGAGAGTCCTGTCTGGGCTGGGGAGAGCACGAAGCATGGACATCTATCTGATGGAGCCTCTGCCTGAGGAGCAGGGTCTGTTTTCGTATCACTGTGTATGCCCCAGTAGGCCCACCCACAGGGCCATGTTCAGCCCTGGTTCTCAGGGAGAATATGAAGGAGTCAAGACTGGCCTGAGAACTTTTAAAACCAGATATAAACTGCAGCCATTCCAACAGATTACTTTAATATGACATGCTTGCATTTAGATGAGGGGAAGACTATTTTAGCATTAGGTGCAAAGAAAAATCTTCTTCTGTGACAATGATTCAGCAAGCCAAAAAGCATCCTGAAAAGCCTGGAGCTCACACAACCTGGAGCTGAGACCACACGGTTACATAATGGGTGAGTCAGGATGCTCTGCCAGTATGAGTGAAAGATGAAATGAACAGTTACTAGAAAGGCTGTCTTCTCGGTGCGGACAATCTGCGTCAACAATGTAAGGATGGGAACACGCCCTGCTCCGTGACCGGGGTCTCAATGCTCACCAAGCTGAACACGACTAGCCCGGATGAATGTAGGTGCAGAGAGCTCGTTCTTTTGTGCTCTGGACAAACGTTAAGACCCTTTCGTGAGGCATTTCATTTAAAATGCTCCTCTCTACCAAAGCATAAGAGACTCTTAAAAACTGAGAACAAACTGAGGGTTGATGGGGGGTGGGAGGGAGGGGAGCGTGGGTGATGGGCATTGAGGAGGGCACCTGTTGGGATGAGCACTGGGTGTTGTATGGAAACCAATTTGACAATAAATTTCATATATTGAAAAAAATAATACAATAAAATAAAATAAAATGCTGCTCTCTATAACCGCCTGCTCTTAGCACTCGAGGACAAAAACCAAACGTTGAGCCGGACAATTTTGAAGCCTTTAAACAGGAGTATGGCAATCAGTGTACAGAGAGGTTCTCCAGAAAGGCCATGAAAACAAAGGGTCTCCTATTAGCCTGCTTGGGCCACTATAACAAACGGCCATAAACTGGGTTGGCTTAACGACAGATATTTATTTCTCACCGTCCTGGAGGCTGGAAGTCCAAGATCAAGGTGCTGGCCAATTCAGTTCCTAGTGAGTTCCCAGTGAGAGCTCTCTTCCTGGCTCGCAGAAGGCCACCTTCTCACTGTGTCCTCACACGGCAGACAGAGACAGCAAGCTAGTTGGCTGGTCTCTTCTCATAAGGGCACCGATGCCATCATGAGGACCCTTCCCCCTCAGGACCTCATCTAAACCTGGTCACCTCCCCAAAGCGCCACCTCCAAATATCAGTACATTGCAGGTTAGGGCTTCAACATTTGAATTTGGAAGGGGGACGGGACAGGGGACACAAACATTCAGTCTGTAACAGATCTCCCCCACATAAGCGGTCCTCATGAAGAGTAGTAGCTGATGACTAACAAGTCCCTGTAGCATTGGCACGTGATGTGGCAACATGGGGAACAAAACGGACAATGACGACTTCAGTCGGTTTTCATGCCAGCACCTGTGAGGAGCTCCGATGGCTGTTTTTCCGCTCTCCAGCTTCATGAGGGAAGGATCAGTCACCATTGCCACTGCTCAGAAGGAGACTGCGGCAAAGGTCACAGCCTGCTCCACCGAAAATGTTCCTTGAGTTCTCAGTGCAAGATGTCAGAGCTGAAGCCACTGAGATGAATCCCTGCCCTCAGGCACCTTATGCCTGAAGGCAAAGACGGCCTAAGGCCACCTGGTGCAGACTGGCATGCCTCAGTGTCACCAGAGACAACCAGAATACAGGTCCTTTGGCCTTCTCCTGGTATTCTATCTGACAGACGCCATGGACACAGGAACAGTCTCACTGGGGCCACATAAATCTAGTAATTTCTCTCGGCAGCTCACGGTTTCGCCACTGTTAAAGTAACTAAAAGGCATCAGTCTCACTGAAGTAGGTTCAACAGGGCACCCGTTCCTTCGGCGGGGTTAGAAGAACCGAAAGCCGCGCTCACCTGAACTTGGCCCTTGTGTCATCTGCTCCTCTGTTTCCTGCTGATTTTAACTGTTACTGGTTGGTTTTCACTTTGAGAATCAACATTTGGCATCCAAAGAACAAACTTCTTAAAATGGAACATTTAATAATATATTACTAAGAACAGACGTTGGAGTTACAGGTTCTGAGAAAAGCACACCAGGGACTGTCTTGTTCCTGATGCCATACTGCTCACTCAAATACCACAGAAAACCAGCATTCCTTGTATCTGGGTGTGTCTTTTAGGACTGATGCCGCTCTGTCTACCTGTAATTGTTCTCGGAAACTGCTCCGCCTCTCAAGATTGATCGAATCAGTCTCCTCTCTTCCATCCCAACCAAATTCCACAAAATGGTATTTTTCTCCCTTTCCACAAAAAAGTAATTTTTCTTTCCGCAGCATGATCCGGTCAGAAAGTGTGGGCCCATTCCTGTCAGTGCTGAGCCCCACAGTCTGGCCCTGTCACTGTGCTCAACTCTGGGCTGCTGTTTTCCTGTATCTTCTTCTTCTTCTTCATTTATTTTGAGAGAGTGAGAGTGTGCACGAGTGCGTGCGGGGAAGTGGCAGAGAGAAAGGCGGGGGGCTGGGGGGGGAGGGAGAATTCCAAGCAGGCTCTGCACTGTCAGTCGAACAGGGGCTTGAACTCACAAATCGTGAGAACACGACCTGAGCTGAAATCGAGTCGGACGCTTAACCGACTGAGCCACCCAGGCGCCCCTCTCCTCTAGGTTCTTAACAAGGGTGTAGTGGAAGGAATGGGCAGGTCACAGACTGGCTCTGGTTCCAGTTTTCTGCAATACTCAGTGGCAAAGTAACTTCGGTCCCAGCACCTGATAAAGGCACCAGGCACTAAAGGTCAAGGTCCGGAAGGCAAGTCGTAGATGGCAGATACCACCGGTCATGACCAAAGGCATTTCTGAAAACAGACAAGGTTTCTGTTCCTGTGGGACACGGTACTCTTGCCACAGAATCCAACACCTTCTGTCAAAGCTTGGGCTGTTATTTGGGAATCTTGAAATAGATGGCACTCTGTCTGTGGTGGACGCTCAGTGCCTATTTGTAGGTTTAAATACATGCAGCCAAAGTCCTGAAGACCAAATGAATTTGTGAGCCTGAGGGGTCAGAGCCCACATCCTCGGTTCATCCTGACATTGACTGACATGCCTGCAGGTGCTGCTCTGACCCTCCAGGGCATCTGACTGCCATGTGGCCTGAAGGAAGAAAGGAGACCCACGCGTGGCCCTCAGTCAGAGGTGCGTGTGGAGTGTGCAGGGGTCAGAGATGAAGCAGCAGGTGCACAGCCAGTTTCCAAGGGACAAGTCTTCCCCTCTTCCAGCCACCTGCAATGATGGGGAGCGAAGACGCCCCTGGGGAAGGTGGTCATTCAACCTGAGAAACTGGCTGTGTGTCCTGGGACTCAGACAGGCCGATGGTGGCCGACATGTGATTTCATTCGGAGGAACTACAGACGTTGCTCCTTTTAGTGGCAAGGCCACGACAGCCGAGGATGGCCTTTTTCTTTCCGTTTATTCCTGTAAAATGGGTCAACTGGGCACCATAGCCACCTATACTCTAAACTCTCCCAGAGCAGCAGCAGCGAAGGCACCACTATCAATGGTAAAAATAATAGCCTGCACTTACCGCGCTCCCTTGGCATCACGCCTTCCAGGTGCCTTCCATGCACTAACTCACTGAGTGCTAGACCAGCCTAGCCCATCAAGTCACAGTCTCCCCACTTCAGAGAGGGGTTAGCGAGGTTTACGGAAACTGCTCAAGGACAAGGAGCTGTGAATCCCAAAGCCCGGCCCCAGAGCTGTGCTCAGAACCACCGTTCATTGCTCATCCTGAGGACAGAGTGATCCAGTCAGCCTTGGCCCGAGTATCTGCACCCCGACCCCCCAGCCATTGTCTCCAACAAGTAAGTTAGGAAACAAAAAAGGGGAAAAAAAGGGTGTGTGGGGGATTCCCCCAGAAGGTGCCCCATCTTTCGGGCTGTGGAAGCCTTCTTCATTGGGCTTGTATTTCCCCGGCAGGTGAGCTCTGCTTTCCAGAGTCCATTTTAGCCGGTCACTCTTGATTTTCATTTCCTTCAAAGTAAAGTTTCCCTTAGAGCAATGGAATCCAAAACAGCACATTTCCTTTACGTTTATGTCTGTTGTACCATCACAAGCATCCTTTGCAGACTTGGGAAAACCTAATTTGATCAAACTTTTAAAACCCACAGGCTTTATGTCTTTTATCATTCCTTTCTTTCATAACATTTCCTTCCTTATTACATAAGCAGGCAGATGTCTAAAGCTTGCCCTGAAAGGAGTTAAGTGAGCCTCGAATGGATTAAAAACTGGCAAAGCTTTGATCTGGGTAGTGAAATGTCTTGCTCCAGAGGAAGAGGAAAGAGGCTTAGGCATTTGGTGAATTTCACTCAAAGCCTGACCAAGCTGCCCTGGGAAGCAGCAGAGTTCAAAGCTACGGGGACACTCCTTAGATACAGCAAAGCCCAGCTGTGGCCCTGCTTCTTTCTTGCTGGAAATTTCTATTAATTCAACAAAGGACAGAGATAACAGACTGCTAACACATTAGGAAATACAGCATGTACACGTATTATTTACTTTCTTTAAGCCTGAGGTGTATGTTAGCTGATCATTTACCAGCCTGTTACTAGTCAAATTCCTCACAAAGCCAAGAGCAAAGGGGAGCCCAGAGCCCACCAGAGCCAGAGGAAGACAGGCAGGCAGCCCTCATACACCGATGAGGTGGAGATCCTAGCTAGGTGCTCAACATATAAATAATGTACCTTTAAAATTTTCGCATGTAGTTAAAAGAACTCTAGCTAAACCGTTGTTTGCAAATTATCTTTTCTAGAATTACCCTTTGTGAACCATAAATTAACCAAACCCAGGAACACTCAGATTTACCAAAGTGTAGACATGATCAAGGGGTTACAGGTGATCTTAACATGCAGGTATTAGGTGGACTTTTGGACTTGTAAATAACACTCTGGTCTATCTCTGAAATCCATGTAATACTAAAAGCATGGAAATATGGGCTCACTGTAGGCTGAAATATTGCTAAAGAGATCATCAGAGCTGCAATAATTGTAGGGCTAGAAAAAAATCTCTTTGTATTCACATCAAATGTATACAACACTGAAAATGATTTCATTAAACTATTCAAGAGCCATCTGATACAGCTATAGAGAGACAAAAATAGATGCTATAAATTTACCAAACATTTACTTCAAAACAGATATCACCCTCGGAAAGTTGTAATTATTTTCTCTCCACCTTGTTCCTGTGCCTTTGAGGAATAGTGTCAATCTGGTTTAGGTGGAAAGAGGTGCATCTGGAAAGGAATACTACATAAAAGAAGTCGAACACTTCCATGATGGAGAGATTTTCCCGGCCTGTTCATGGACTATTCTCGCCTACCTGGCTTGCGCCTCTGATTTCCCCCCATTCCTGTGTACTCAATTTTCCATCACGGTTCTTTTATTTTTTTTAAATTTTTTAAACTTTTATTTTTTTTAATGTTTATTTATTTTTGAGTAAGAAAGATAGAGTGCAAGTGGGGGAGGGGCAGAGAGCGAGGGAAACATAGAATGTGAAGCAGGCTCCAGGCTCTAAGCTGTCAGCACAGAGCTGGATGCGGAGCTCGAACTCATGAGCCATGAGATCATGACTTGAGCTGAAGTCAAGTCTGATGCTCAACCAACTGAGCCACCCAGGCACTCCTCCATCATGGTTCTTTCAAAACCACGTGACACAAAATACACACAAGTCTTTATGTCCATTTTTTTTTTTTTTTAAGTAGGCTCCACACCCAGTGCAGAGCCCAACATGGGGCCCAAATCCACAACCATGAGATCAAGGCCCAAGCTGAGATCAAGAGGCAGACGCTCAAATGACTAAGCCACCCAGGTGCCCCTTTTACATCATAATTTTATTTAAACTCTATACATCCTAATCAGTTCTTTCTGCCCCAACTCACAAGAGTAGGTGTAAATAAGGTGTCAGGAGCATTGTCTTAAAAATCAAATCTGAGCACCCTCCCCCAGCAGAGAGAGATACTCTCAAAATATTGCTGACAACACGTCTTCATTTTTTCAAATACTTACTGAGCGCCTACTAGGCGTGGGAAGGAACATCAAGATGCGAAACATGAAGGTCAAAGAATCTGCAACCTAGAAGCTGGGGCAACGCAAAGGTGCGAATGCATATGAAGAATGGCAGCACCTGGTAAGGGATGAAGCCTGGGGCAGGTGCACGTTGGGGGCGAGCAGGGCTGAAAACCCTCGCAAGGGCTGCAGCCATCCAGGGCAGGGGCTATTTTCTAAATCACACAAATGCCCAGGCCCCACCAACTGGTACCTGGGCATGTTTGGGCTGGGTGAGGACCTTCAAGGATCTGAGAGACTAGAAGAATTAGGATCTATTCCCTATCGGCTGAAAGCTGTGACTGTTAAGAACAAAAGACAATTGACATGAGACAGATGCTTAAAAAGGCCCCAAACTCCCTCTATACACAAAGCTTTGGTATTCAATCTGCTGTGATGGAGACATTTTAAGACATTTTAACACCCATACAAATGGGCGATTCTCTGCTAGAGGCAATTAAGAGTTACCTTGGTGATCAACATAAGGCTTGAAGGCCTGAAGGATTTTTGGCACAGCCACCCCCATGTCAAGTTCCGTCAGAGTTAGTTCATTCATAAAGTAGGGGAGCTGGAGGAAAGAAGTAAACAATGAATGAGACGTTAGTTACCCGGTCAATGTTAGAATTCAACATACTCTCAGAAGGAACGACGGTCAAGGTTTTGGCGACACATTCATCTAACCAAAATTTATGAAGTACGTACCACATACTAGGCATCATCCTACAGAGAGACCTGTGGATGAGTCAGGCAAGGTCCTTGCTCTCGTGGGGTTTATGTTGGAGAGGTGGAAACAGATAAAGAAGTAGACAAATAAATAACCTGAGAGAGTGATTAGTGTTACAGAGAAAGTAAGGCAAGTAGTGGGATAGAGGGAGCTGGGGTGTGGGTGGGAGGTGGCTATTTTGGCCAAGGAAGTCAGCGAAGGCTTCTGTGAAGAGTGCTGTCTGGCTAGAGACCTGACTGAGGAGAAGGCGTCAGCCATGTTGATCAGGTCACTAGAGTTGGCTACAGTGTGGGAAAGTGGACCTCTCTTAGACTACTAACTGCTCCAATGTTTCTGATAGGCAAATTCATGGTATTTATTAAAATCCTTGGGAAAAAAAAAATCACATCCCTTGAACCAGTGCTTGACATTTTCCTTTTGCCTACCCTAGATTCGAGTTCCTCACTCTACCCCGAGAGACTGGTCTGTGCAAACCACATCAATGGGCTATCCTGCCCTCTGGCTTCTGGCTGGGCTTGACCCATGGGATACACCAATGGGCAGGGAAGAAGGGAGGTACATGGGGAAGAGTATTGTCAGGGATTTGTCTCCTCCCTCTGTTGAAGGCCACCACTCCTGTCAGACAGGCAACACTGACAGCCATGCTGCCCAAGGCCTGGTAATTGCTCCTTGCTTTTGCCCCTACAGGGAGCGGTAACCCTCCCCTACAGGGAGCTGCCAGCCCTGGGTCCTGCCCTGTCCCTTTTGGTTTTCCTACGCTGGCCCACACATTATAAATCTTCCCCTTAATCAACTCTCCTCTCAGGTTACTCCCCTTGAGTGTGCTGTTTCTTGCTGGGACTCCAACTAATATAGCATCAGTCGGAATTTGCTCTAAAGAAAATAATCTGAGTACTCATATGCTTAGAAATTCCTACTTTGCCTCAAGATGACAGAATTAACCCATCCATGTTTCTTTCACCTGAATTGCATGTGTAAGACACGCAATATACTGAAATTAGAGAGGTTATGATGGCTGTGATGGACAAAATGTGACTAGAGACAGTACTCAAACGTGCATGTGAATTGGTGGTTGCTGTATTTGGAAAACCTTTTTCCAAGGCATCAATGTTATGTGGCAGTTGGCCTCCCTATCAGCCTACAGAATGCTACTTGGCCAAGAATGTAGCCAAATTCTTGCACCCTTGCCCCAGACTGTTTTGTCTATTATCAGCACTCTAATACCCAGTGAGTCAGGGGCACACTGCGTTTCTGTGGGAACAGCAGTCCGACACTGACCAAGGGGAGTGAATGCAGAGAGGGTCTGAGTTCCCAGACTCCTGTCCAACGTCCCAGTCCTCCTATCCTGTGCCCTGCAGTTCCCCGCAAGGGCAGAGGAGAGACCTAAGACAAGGGAAGGGCTGTGGGACTGGGGACTGAGAAAGACTCGGTAGGGCTGAGCTGGGCTCTAATCACCAGTAAGCAGAACAGGGAGGGACTCAGCAGGACCTGGCTTCCTACTTATTCACCAGAGTGCCCAACTCCAAGATTCTAGAACATCTCTAAGCACCCTCCCCCTCCAAATCACAATTGATCTGAATCAAAACTCTCAGGTCCAGGCCCTAGCCTGGTCAGCCTCCTTCGTACTCTGTAGGGGAAGGCAAGGAAAAGTCACTCCTTCTGCTCTTTTCAACCAGAAACTCTCTTCTTCCCACCCAAAGGCACCACCGTGAGGTAAGAACCCACTGCATGTTCTTTACCCTCCCGAGTAAACCCAGCTGGACATCCAGGTGTATGGAACATTCTCAGGTTGGTGGGGGGAACGCTGGAAGTTGTCTGCCATAACAACATTTGCTGACCCGGGGCACAAGAGGCCCATGATGACTGAGGCCCCATGGCGGTGTTGGGAGGGGCCGGCTGGGGCCAAGAATGTACTTGCTTGTTGGGGCAGAAAGTCAGCTTGCTTTAAACCATCACTGGGCACCAGAGACACACACAGGGCTGCTCTTTCACAACATGAGTCACTCTCACATGGGAGGGTGACAAACTGAGACTGCAGGGCAAGGACATCAAAGAGTTCTCCACATGTCAGGCCTTCAGGGGAAAGCAGGAGACAGGGGAGATCTTTGCCACAGCAGACAGCTGTGCAGGCTCTTGTACTGGCCGTTAACCAACACTGGCTACCAGGTTTAGTCCTTCCCGGGATATCTGGATACTGGTGATAGTAAGACTTCTCTTGGCAAGGGTGGTAGGAGGTTCAGAATTTGAGTAATATCCTACTTCTGTTTATTCCATCACATCCAGGGTGTCCTCTGGTCTGCAGGGGGGCAGTCAGGGCTAGCAGCTGGGGTCAAGGTGGAGCTACTGAGGCTGGCAATGGAGGGGGCACAGTCCCTGCCTCTGAACTGCTGGTACTACTGAATCTAGGCCACTTTTCTCCATCCTAACCTTCTAGCGCTTCTGACCTCACAACACAAAAGGCAGCTTTAAGTCTGTAAACTGAAAAAGCCCGTGACCAGCAGGGGGAGAAGATGAAAATGACAGACTTTCCCTCAACTTCCTCTGGGATGAGAGAGCCCACCGATCTCCGCCAGGAGGGCAGAGGTTCCCTGGACTTCCAGCACCCGAGAGAAGCGAATGTGTGTAACAGGGAGAGCAGTGTCCTGTCTGGAGCTGAGGTATGCCTGCTCTCTGCCTCCCATGCCAGGGACCCCAGCCTTCACGCTCGGGGAAGGGCCTCTGGGAAAAGAGGAGTGTTGGCCCCGCTTGCGTGTCTTGACCCAGGAACTCAAGCTCTCCACCATTCTCCAGAAAGAGGGAAGAGGTGGAGTGAGCTCCAGCGCGGCTGCCTGTTTACAAACACGGGAGGGTTACTGCCACTTCCTGCCCTCCTCTTGGACCCGGCTGGCAGAGCGGTTTCAACCCTCAATCTACCTGAAAAACAACAGCTGACCTGTGTCAGCTGAGCCCCCCCAAATCCCTGCCCCGAATTCTGCCTCAAAATCCACTCTTCCAGCTCAGAAGGCAGCCTCTCCTCTTCATCAGGGGTTAGGGAAGAGAGGACACTGGCCTCCGGCTGGCACACACAGCCTGCCAGGGCTTGATCTGTCACCCGGGGCTTGGTCTGTCACCCAAAGGAAAGATGAAAAGTCACATCGAAGCTTCTCCATGCCCACATTTTCCTTCTAATGCAATTTTACCTTAGCTCACCGTTTCCTAACCTGGAGTCCTTGAACTCTCTGAAGTCATGGGCAAAATTCTGCATCACTATGCATTTTTCTATGGAAAGAATCCATTCATTTCTGCGTCTCAAAGGTATCTATGACCCAGAAAGATCCACTGATTTAAGCTGCTGACTGTGCAACTTCTCAGTGACGATTTGGGGACTGAAGTGACTCTTCCTTGGCTGGGTCTTTGCTTGGTCAAAAACTTACTTCTAAGTAACCTAAACAAGGTCTCTGGGTTGGCAGAGGTGGTAACCAAGTTACTCATTTAATGGCAATTGTGAGTAATATTTATGCAGTTTAAAATTACTTCCAAGTGGGCCCTTGATCAGCACCAGGACTGGTGTTTTTCAGCAAAGAGAGAGCCCAAAATAAAATACCATCTGGCCAGAAGTAAAGGTCAAACCCAGACACATTTAGAGTTCCATGCTAACTTTCCCGGCCTGGAGAGGCAGCGCGACTTGGGAAAGAGGTTTGTAGTCTGGCACTTTTCTCAGCAAGGATGGTGCGGCCCCTAGACGGTGAGGCTAGGTGGGCTCCAGAAATACAATTTAAGTTCCTTACTAATTGAAGGATAGTAGTGGTCTACACGACAAACCAGCTACAAAAGCTCACATTTTCCCACATCAGATTCTGGACTATCACCTAAAATAGATAACAATGTGGGCAATAAAAAGGAAAGTGTAAACACGAACATTCATTAAGTCCCTAGGTATGGTTAGTCATAGGGCCAAGGTCACAGCTGTTGTTCTCATATGTTACATACTTCAAGCCAAATTATTTTTCACTTATGATATAATGATACAAAACTTCCAAATTAAGAAGTATGAAAATTGGAAGCCTCTTGTGTGGAAAACGATACCTTTATTTTGCTGAGTTTCATTTGGATTTTCTTAGACACCAGATCAGACCAATATTTCTCTCCTAAGAAGTCCCAAAACATTCTTCCAAGCAAGGCATTCACCCAGGCTTCCTGTTCTTCCTCCTCCGAGGGTGGAGCCTCTGGCAACTGGCAAAAGAAAAGGAACCGAAATTAGCTGGAAAGCAACTGGAGAACAAGACAGGTGCTTATTTTTACAAAGTCACTGAAGGTTCCCTTCCTATAGAGATGGGCGACCACGGGAGTTGTATTTCTTTCCTATAAATTACAAGTCTCACATTATGTCAGTGAATAGAAAAAAGGAGAAACAAAAGCCACCACCACAGATAAAAACTCCTCTTTGTCTGTTTTCTTCTAGTACCCGTCTTCCTGTGAACCAGCTAATATTTCATACAATCAGTTCAACCAGATTGTCCTGCCTCCCAAATTACCTTGGTACCTACTTTTGACCAATGACATCTCTGATTAAATGTCTGCCTATCTCTTCCAGCTGAGGCTTCCTGGACATATAACCATGAGGCTGGTCCTCACGAAGCAGCCCGAAAACATCCCATGCCCAGGACTCCTACAGTCAGCCAGGTTCTTGTGAACCCACAGCCCTCTTGGGCGAGAGAGAGGCAGGGAGGGTGCTTACACTGGGCCCTATACCCAGAGATACTCATTTAAGCGGGTATCAGAATTTTCAGAAGCTCTCTCATTGATGTACTGAACAGGTGAGGTTGAGAACCACAGCCCTGGATTAGAGAGAGCTCGCTCTCGAGAATTCTGTATAATTCCTACAGCTCTTCTCCCCAAGTCAGCCCAGTGAGATACCCTGGGTCTCACCTCCACTTGGTACAACCTGTCTTAAACATCTAGCATGGCCAGTGTGTAAGGTGGGAGAAGGACAAATTTGAGTTAGTTTCTGGTTTCCAAGGCTAATCATCAGATGACGGACCCTGGCCTGGAGAGGGCCAGGTAGGGTGTGGCAGGGCACCTGGCAGTGCAGGTAATGCTTGTTGACCACCACCGTGGTCACTGTTGCTGCCCCCTGACCCTGCGCCAAGCCCCGTGATAAGACTGTTTCTCAGGCTCCCTCATTTATGCCCTACGATGCCCCAGAAACATGGAACCCTTACTTCTATTTTAGGGATGAGGAAACGGACTTGGAACCATTCAGTGTCCTGCCCGAGGCCCCTCATTTATCAGCACAGCCTGACTCAGAGCCTCCTTCTCCCTGATCTCCACCTGCTCTGTCCCGAGGGAGGAAGGTGGTGTGACTGGCACCTGGTGGGACAAGACATTTCCTTATGCTGAGGTCTCTAATTAGACTACGGCCTTACAGAAACAATTTGCCTTGGAAAGCAAAGACCAAAAAAACTAGAAACGCAGAAATCAGCGAGTTGTTCACCCTTTCTCTTCCCTCTACGGTTTGTACAAATGCATCTGCTCTGACCTTATGGGCTGTCTGCGGCCATAACGCACGTCAGATGCCCTCGCCCTCTTCACACTTTTAGTGTGTGTGTGCTCATGCCGGCGCTGTCTGTGGCAGGCAGCTGTGACTGCCCACATCACAGCTGTGTGCCTTGGCCAGGGGGACTGTACCCAGGTGGCCTGGTGCTCGTGGACCTGACGCTTGGAGATCTGATGACTTGTGAGTACCCCAAAGGCCTGTGGCATGTACCTACATGGACTTTTCTGAAGCCTGGACTTCTGAGGGTCCGAGGCAGGGGAACCGGTCACTGAGCTTGTACAGGGCCTAGTGGACTGAGTGGCACCCACCTGTCCACTAGTCTTGTCAGAGCAGATGCCGTCTCTCTCCTTGGGGGTCTGGGAGTTTGGTTGTGGTTTTTAATCTAATGTTATCGCACATAAGGGGAGACTATCAGGGGACATTTTGTGTTCTAGGAGTCCTTTAAATTCGGGTATTTTCATGGGTGTCCCTTAGAAATGTTGGTGAGTCTCATTAAAAAAAAAAATTAACTCTGGGGGCGCCGGGGTGGCTCAGTCGGTTGAGTGTCTGACTCTTGGCTTTGTCTCAGGTGATGATCCCACAGTTTGTGGGACTGAGCCTCGCATCGGGCTCTGCACTGACATCGGGCTCTTTCTCTCCCTCTCTCTCTGCCCCTCTCCTGCGCACACACTCTCTCTCTCAAAATAAAAACAACTAAACTCTTGTTTAAAAAATAATACATGTTGGTCATTCCAACACTTCAATGGATATACAGTACCTCTGTTCTTTCCAGTGCTGTAATATCTTTTGATATTAACCAAGACTTTTTTTTTTTTTTAAGATTTTAAGTAATCTCTATACCCGACGTGGAGCTTGAACCCAGAGATCAAGAGCCACATGCTCTACCGGCTGAGCCAGCCAGGCACCCCTAACCAAGACATTTCTAGCACCAGGTTCTAGATGCAGGAGCAGAAGTCTGTGATCACTGAGCACTCAGTCATGCCACAGATGGGACATGGTTTTGGGAATCACTTTTCTCTCTGCCTAAACATCTGCGCCCAGCCCCCAAGGGGATATAGTCCAGCTTCTCTGAGGTTACGGTCTTTGAGTCTCATCAGATTATCTACACAGGCTTCTGAGTAAACACCCATCCAAGAACAATGTCCTCCTCCCCCGGGTATTTAGACATTGCCAAGTTGTGCCCACACAGGGCAGCACGTGTCTTGCTTAGATCTGTAGGCAACATAAGAGGATTGGTTACTTTCCCTTCTCACGTGGGGGAGTCTACCCTTTATTAACCTTTCTTTACAACACTAGTTATTCACAGCAAACGGGTTTAGCACAAAAGAGCAAGAAACAAAGGCTATTTCACAATTTATGTTCCAAGCCAAACGCATACGATGTGGAAACAAATTTCTGAAATAACCGACAAGCAGGTTGTTTTTTCTTTTCAACAGTTCCTTCTCCAGGCTTCTCTCTTCACAAACTCATTGGAACAAAGAAAAATCCAAGAGCAGCAAAACATTGACAATGCATCGAAGCAGCTTTATGAACAAAATCTGGCTTCACCAGGCTACTAGAAAGAACTCATTTCCGATGAATGTCATAAAAATGTAAGAGCTTAAAGAATAAATATGCGTGTGTTTCCTAACATTGCTATTTGCCTGCAGGAAGGAATGTGAGAATATTCATTTCACCATTTCAACTATATACATACATTCAGATAGGGTAACTTTCTCAAAATGACTTCCAAAAAAAGGCCTGGAGAGTCCGACGGCCTGAAGCTGAAGGAGGCCATCATGAGTGTCTGAGAAGCTCTTGGGATATAGTTTATTGTTTATTTTTTAATGTTTATTTATTTTTGAGAGAGACACACACACAGAGACAGACAGAGTACAAGCTGGGGAAGGGCAGAGAGAGAGGGAGACACAGAATCTGAAGCAGGCTCCAGGCTCTGAGCTGTCAGCACAGAGCCCGATGCGGGGCGTGAATTAAAAAACCGCGAGATCATGAGCTGAAGTTGGATGCTTAACTGACTGAGCCACCCAGGTGCCCTGGGACATAGTTTTTATTAAAAGCTAAACTCCAGAGTAAATTACAAATTTACTTAATTTTTTAGTGTAAACTTTCCTGTAACAAATGGCAGGAGGCCAAGGCCAACCCTGCTTTTTTTTGTTCCAAAGAGAGCTCAGAGCCTCTGCTCCTAAGGTTTGGTCACACACGATTTGGCGCCATCAGGGTTTCACAAAGGACTGCTGGGTCCAGGGGAAGGCACAATGGAAGACCCTTCCCCCAGGCCCGTCAACTGTCTCCCCAATTATAAAAACAATACATATTTATTACAGAAAACACCCATAATTCCACTATCTAGATATAGTTATTTAAAACATTTTTATTCTATTTCCTCTCAGTCTTTTTTTTCAATGTATGTAACTCTTTAGGACACAGAACTTTAAAAAATAATTGGATCAAACTAACATGGTTTTGTATCTTCTTTTTTTTTTTTTTTTTTTTTAACAGCTTTACGGAGATACAGCTCACATAACACACAATGCACCCATTTAAAGAGTAAAATCTATGGTTTTTAGCATATTCACAGAGCTGTCACCACCATCAACTTTAGAACATTTTAATGACCCCCAAAAGAAACCTCGTGTTCCTGAGCAGCCCCTAGCCATTCTCCCCCAACTCCACCCCCACCACCGTCCCCACCGTCCCCAGGCAACCAACCATCAATTTATCTCCGTGAATTCGCCTCTTCTGGACATTTCACATGAGCGGAATCATACAATATGTGCTCTTTTGTGACTGACCTTCTCTTCTGAGGCATCATGTTTCCAAGCTTTACCCGTGCTATAGCACATGTCCGTACATTATTCTTTTCTATTGCAGAATAACATTCTATTGTATGCGTTTACCACATTCTATCCATTCATCAAGTGGTCAAAGTTTCCACTCTTGACTACTGTGAATAATGGAGCCATGAACGTTTGTGTACAAGTGTTTGCATGGCCATACGTTTCTGTTTCTCTGGGCCATATGCCTGGGGGCGGGACTGCTGGGTCGCACAGCTAGAGGTTCACTTTGAGGAGCTACCAAAGTGTTTCCCATAGCAGCTGCATCGTTTCACTTTCCCACCACCAACATACAATGCTTCTACCTTCCCTACTTCCTCACTAATATTTGCTATCATCTTTTTTTCATTCTAGCCATCCTAGTGGTTGTGAGGTGGTATCTCATTGTGGTTTTGATTCGCATTTCCCTGATGACTAATGACCGAGTATCTTTTCTAGGCTCACTGGCCATCTGTTTATCTTCTTTGGAGAAATAGCTATTCAAATCCTTTGCCCATTTTTTAGTTGGGTGATTCACTTTTTAAAAAAAAGTGTTTGTTTATTTATTTATTATTTGTGGGGGGGTAGCAGTGAGGGGGGGGGGGAGAGAATCCCAAGCAGGCTCTGCACTGTCAGTGCAGAGCCCACTGTGGGGCTTGAACTCACAAACCATGAGATCATGACCTGAGCAAAAGTCAGACTGACTGAACCACCCAGGTGCCCCATGGGTCATTCACCTTATTATTCAGTGGTAAGAGTCCTTTAACTATTTTAGGTCCTAGCATATCAGATATATGATTTGCAGATACTTGCTCCCATTCTGTGTGTTGTCTTCACTTTCTTGATGGTATTGTTTGCGGCACAAGTTTTTAATTTTGATGAAATATATCTTTTTTTTTTTTTTTTTTTTTTTTTTTTTGAGAGAGAGAGACAGCATGAGCTGGGGAGATGGGCAAAGGGGGAGAGAGAGAATCTTAAGCAGAATCCACATTCAGTGCTTGATGGGGCTCAACCCCATGACCCTGGGATCATGACCTGAGCCGAAATCAAGAGTTGGACGCTCAACTGACTGAGCCACCCAGGCGGCCCTACTTTATCTTTTTATAATTTTTTCTTTGGTTGCATGTACTTTCAGTGTCCTATCTAAAAAAGCTTTACCTAACCCAAGCCATAGAGATTTATGCTTATGTTTTCTTCTAAGAGTTTTATAGTTTTGAGCTCTTCTGAGTTAATTTTTGTGCATGGTGTGAGGTAGGGGTCCAACTTCATTCTTTTGTCACGTGGATACCAGTTGTTCAGCACCATTTGTTGAAAAGACTATTCTTTCCTTCTCCCCGCTTCCCTGAACTGTCTTGGCACTCTTTTCTGTATCCTTTCTAACATTTATTTATGTATTTAAAAAATTTTTAATGTTTATTTTTGAGAGAGAGCGAGAGACTGAGCATGAGCAAGGGGAGGGGCAGAGAGAGAGGCAGACACAAAATCTGAAGCAGACTCTAAGCTCTGAGCTGTCAGCACAGAGCCCGATGCAGGGCTTGAACCCATGAACTGTGAGACCATGACCTGAGCCGAAGTCAGATGCTTAACTGACTGAACCACCCAGGTGCCCCTAAAATTTATTTTTAAATTAACTATATGGTTTCATGGTTTTTTTTACTCACTGTGTAAGGAGCACTTTTCAATTCTACTTTTAAATGTTTGAAGAGCTGTCTTTGAGCAGAGAAAGGGGAAGTTTTGGAAAACCACTCTCCCATTTAAGACTTCCTGGTTTCTGTTGGATTCCTATTTGCTTTTTAGGGTTCTCATCTGATAACAGCAAATAGGGAGTAATATCTTACAATCCAGTTCATAGGTAACAAGACAATTAGTACAACTAGTAATAATGAAGACAGGACACTCCAAACCTGGGAGGCCTACAGTATCTCTCAACATTTAGGATCTTCCCTGGATAATGAGCATGGAAGTGTGTGACACAATCTGAGTATCAGAGCCTTACTCCTGGAGGACAGGCAAACCACTGCCCCACCGATGGTCGTTTCTCCCAGGCAGGCCACTTTGGGGCACACAGAACTAGCAGCCTCCAAGAGCATATCTGCAGGCAGCCCTGTGGTCCCCCTTCCTGAGCTAACCACACTAGGGGTAATGCTATGCCACCTGGAGACATTATTAAAAACAGAGTTTCCTTATTTTCTTGTTTTCTGAATTACTATTTAAATTTCCTCCTCAAACCAAGCAGACTACCTTGACAAGACAATAAAGCTCTGGCCTCCTCAGCCAGCCTCATGGCCTCTCAACTGTTCTAGATGTTGAGGTACCTGAACAGCAAGAAAATGGCGCCAATACCACAGGGGTTTGGAGACTTTGGAGGCTTGCACAGCCTGTGGCTGTGGGACAAAGCAGTCTCGAGGGCCAGTCAGGGCTCGGTAACTGGTCACTAACCACTAAACAAGTGGAGAACCAGGCCTTTCCTTGAAAAGAGTGGTTTTATAATTCAAGTTTTGAGCTCCAAAGTGGTTTCAATATGCAGAATCCCCTGAATATGTTTTTAATTTTTGTAAGAATAATTACAATATTACTGTGTTGTTTTAGCACTGTTTAATACAAACCTAGTCTATATTTACCAATTACATCCTGGGTGTTTGTAACACAAGTTTGGCTCCTGAGCACCAGTGGCCCCATTCACCTCCTGACCTAGTTTGGCACTGGGTGAACGTGAGCAAGGAGGCCCAGTGGGTGGAAGCTGCCATTAGACTTGGAGCCTTCAGGGTAAGAGATGCTCCGACCATGGCCTACAAGGGGCAGCAGCAGGGGGACAGTGGGGAAGGGGAGAGGTTGAAGCGAAGGCCTGGAGCTGTGTCCCAAGCTCCCTCTACGAAAGAGGAGGGGACCTGCTACACTGGGTAAGCTCTGGCAAGTGGCTGACACTGGTGATGTGACAGTGTAACTTGAAAAAATGTCAAGGGTTCCTTTTTGTCTCTGAGCCCTTTCAGTTTCTCTCAGACTCATTATGTCAGAGGCAGTGGACCCTAAGAAATAACGTGGCCCAGTCTTTGGCAGGAAGAATGAACAGTAATCGCCACATCCAAAGGGTCCATATTTGGCGAGACTGTGGGGGCAAAGGCATTCATGGCTGGTGGGAACAAACACTGGTGCGACGCTTACGGAGGGGATTTGGTAACACCTCACAAAAATACATGTGCATTTACCTTCTGATGTGGCAACCTCACTTCTAAGATTTTATTTTAGAGATACACCCCCAACAACACAAAAATACACACGCACAAACTATTCACTGCATCACTGTTTGTAATTGCAAAATACTGGAAACAACCTCTAAGCCCCTATAAAAGAGAGAATGTCTATATACTGTGAAACATTTTTACAATGGAGTAAGTACTTTGCAGCTGTTTAAAAACAAGAGGAGGGAGAGACATCTATGAACTGATGTGGAGTGATTTCCAGAATGTACTGGTAAGTGAAAAAAGTAAGGTACAAAATAGTATCCATAATATGCTACCATTTGACTAAGACAGAAGGGGCAATAAGGCCAGAAAGGATAAACTAGACACTAAGGAGATTGGCTTACGTCAGGGATGGAGGAATGGAAGATACCGGGTGGGGGAGATGGCCCTTTTCTGAGTGTAGGTCTTTGCACAGCTTTGATCTCTGGAACCATGTTAATGTTTCACACACACACAAAATTAAAAAAAAAAAAAAAATTAAAAATGGAGGGAAAAGGTCCTTGGTTGCTTAAACTGCAAAATTAATAAGAAGTAAAACTGGTTAAGAACTACTTCCCCTGACTTAATTCAAGGAAAGCATGAAAAGAAATAAAAGTAGTACAGGAAGCTATAGCAGATCTTCCTTCCCCCAAATGGCACAATGGTATTTCCCAACCCACACGCTCTTTCAAGAACTTGCTACTTCTTCAGCAAGAAGTAGAATCTATACCCCCATCCTTGAACCTGGGAAGGTACACTGACTGCTCTAGAAGAACATGATGGAAGTGGTGTTATTTTACTTCCACGACTAGGTCATAAAAGGTGGCTCTTTCTCTAGAAAGATTTGCCCTCAGAACCCAGTCACCAGGCCACACGGAGAAGTGAGCTCCCAGCCAACTACCAGCATCTGTGTGCCAGCCATGGGAGTGAGGCCTCCACTCCCTGGATGCCTCAGCAACTCTGGCCCCCAGTCCGACCTCCTCAGCTGACACTGTATGGAGCAGAGAGAAGCCTTCACTGACAAGCCTAGTCAAGTACAAGTCGGTAAGTAAAATGAGTAACTGTTATGCACGTTAGGCCGCCACACGCTTCAGGCAGGCCAAGTGGATGCTGGAGCCCGGCACCAGGCCTCATAGGCCTTCTTCAAAAGGACAGTCATCCCATTCACACGGTTCTGCCTCTCTGGTTTCCCAGCCCACGCAGACTGGAGTCACTGCATTAAGGGTGGGGGTGGGAGATGGGGAAGCACTCAAGGAAAAGCAGCTAGAAGGACGCGGACAAACAGCAGCCAAATGGCAATGGAGATGAACGGCTGCAGGATCCGCAGCCTGATGGCTCCGACGGGGTGAGAGGCCTCTGACCTCGGCAGGCCTGCATGACGACAAGCTTGGATTTGTTTGTTGTTAAGTTCTTCAATTATCAAGATTAAATCGTCCCTGCCTGCTCTGCCTAAGGGGGCCAGGAAATGCAATGTGGCTTTTAAAGATTTTCATCATACTTAGAAGACGAAAAACATGTTTTGACACTTAAAGAGGTAAACGCCAAGTACTCAGAAAGGAGGTCTGCAGTAGAGAATCCCCCAGTGGCAGCGATGCTGGGTTGAGGGGCTGGGCTATGCGCCATCAGGGCCCCCCAGCCCCTCCTGGGGCTTCCACAGACCCCAGTGGGGACACGATACAACAAGCACATGTAAGAAACACTGAGGAAACAATGTTCTAAAACATGTTTGCTTTGTTTTGTTTTTGAGAAAGAGAAAGAGAGAGCGCGCGCTCACATGTGTGAATGCAGGGGGGGGAGGGTGGGAGGCGGATGGGGAAGGGTGGAGAGAGAGAATCCCAAGCAGGCTTGTGTCAGTGTAGAGCCCGACGCGGGGCTTGATCTAGCTCGCGACCATGAGACCATGACCTGAGATGAAATCAAGAGTCAGATGCTTAACCGACTGGGCCACCCAGGCCCGTGTTTTTGTTTTTGTTTTAAATTTAAGGAACTCTTTCAAAAGGCAAGAATTTTATTACATAATTTTCTTACATTTCCCTGAGTCTGATGAGAGGCCAGACAGCTGATAACCCAGGGAGAAAAGGGATTTGGGGTAGGGGGATTCGCTGGTGGTAAACAGGACATCCCTAGAATCGTTTTGTATTACCCAACCCCGGCCTAGAGGAAGGTCAACTTCCCACTTTAGCTGGTAACTTAGGTCAGAGGGCAGAGGCAGTGGGTGAGAGGCCGGCAGAGGCATATGGTCTGTTTTTGGCTGACAGAGTCAGCTGAGTGAGGGTTCAGGGGCCTCTTCCACACTGAAGGCGATCAGTGAAATGAATGAAAACCCATGACTGGCTAACAGCGCAAAGAAGGCGGCACCAAGTGCTTCATGTTAAGAACATAAATACAGTCACCGTAAGAGGTCAAATACTGTAGCAAGCTACTGAACATGAGAAAAACAGGCTTTGTGCTCCACAGGCGGGAGGCGGTGCTTAGGGCCTGAGCGGAGTAGCGGCGGGAGGCCTCAGGTCCAGCACAGTTTCAGAATGGCCAGCAAAATGACAGTCGTGGCAGCTGAAGGCCGGGGAGCCCCCAGGCCAGGTTTCGTACATGCCGTCACTTAGCAACTGTGCAATTAAGCTACTCAACTGGGTGAGCCTGTTTCTCCATCTACAAAATGGGAGAGAAGAGCATCTAATCTGCAAGACTGTTTAAGGGATCACGGTAGTTCTATGGAAGTGCCTAAAGAACCTGGCACATGGCAGCTTATATTCCTTATCTTATCGCAGATGATCTTGAGTCAATGTCCAGCTTGTTACACTGTGGGAGTAATGCGCGTGGGAAATCTTCAAAAGCACTGGAAATAGCTAAGGAGTCTGAGAATTTAAGAATACAAAGGTAACTGAGGAATGAGACCTCTATTACTCATGAGCCTGAGGACATCCCCACTGACTGCCCAGTTGCTCAGGTCAAAGGTTAGGAGTGATCTTTGGCCCATCCGGTTCTCTCACGCCCCAGCCCTAATTCATCAGCACATCCAGCCAGCTGCCCTCCATCCACGTCTCCCAACTCAGTGGTTTTCCCCTCCGCGGCCCCACTCTCCATAGCCCGCTCTCAGCCCCTCACCCGCTCTCTTCCTCCTACCACCCGCTCTCCACGAACAGCTGCTTCTAACCTTAAATAGATCAACATTACTCCCTGCTCAAAAACCTCCCAGTGGGTCCCGCCCTCCTCAGAACTGATCCCACGAGGCCCCGCCTGTCACCACACTGGCCTCATCGCAGTTCCGTGAATACGCCAACCACCTGCCGGCCCCCGGGCCTCGGCCTCAGCACTCGTTGGCCTCTCCCCTGGAATGCCACTCCCACACAGATCCCATGATTCAGTTCCTCACTTTGGTCAGGTCTCTGCCCAAATGTCACCTCCTCAAGGAGGCCCTCCTTGACCACTGCTCTAAAAAAGCTATCTGGCCATTTTCCATCTTCCTGTACTTGGCTTTCCCTTCATTCTTGCCACCACCAGGTGTTTGTTACTTGCTGTCTTCCCGACCAACTAGAGTACCAGCCACCTGAAGGGACAAGGCCCTTATCCGTCTTGTTCACTCTCATGTCCCCAGTGCCTACAGCTGGGCTTAGTACACAAGAAGTGCTCAGAGTGCTTACGTAGGTAGAAATGAGTTTGAGCAGAAAAGCAGAAAAGCAGAAAAGCCACGGCCCAGGCAGCCAGCTTTACCTTCTTCCCAGCCGTGGGGCTGCTCTCCGCGCTCTGCACGGGGCTCCTTTGGGGGCTTCGGTTTTCTTGGGGGACACACCTGGCCATGTACACGCTGTAGTCCAGAAGCATCTTCTGCCGCACACTGCCCACCAGCTCCTTCTGCTTCGGCTGGGACATGACCTCCTCCACACTGCCTTTGCTGCTGCTGCGGCTGTGGGTCAGGTGCCCCGAAGGGCTGTTGTGTCTGCTATGTGAGGGCAAAACCCCTGCAGCAAAGAAGTGATGGCTGTTAATTCACAGAAAGAAAAGTGATTGCAGAGGAAATGGAACACAGAACATCGAACAACTATCACAACTGGGTTGAGCTGAAAACCAGCCAATAATGCTAACAAATGATTGTTTAAAAAAAATATACGGTTTCATTTCCTAGCCTGAAAAATACCTTCCACTAATGATAGATAATGTTTTAGAACAGTTTTTAGTCTTCTCCAAGATAATTCAGAAGACCTGAAAGCCATGAAGTCCATCTGGTAAGTCCCTTTCTCTTTTTTTCCCCCCTGGTAAGCACTTAGGGTCAAATACGGAACTGACATACCCCCCGGGACAAATGGAAAGTGGGCAGAAAGCTAAGTGCTCACTCACGGCTCGCGGCAATTCTAGACCTACCATCTTTCATTCAACAAAGGTTTTCATCAAGCACTTTCTCTGGGTCAATTCCACATTAAAAGAAGAATGAGACATAATCCCTGACCTTGAATTTGGGCACCCAGGCAAAGAAATCACAGCTCTCTATAATAACCATCGTAACTGAAGCCCAACTGAAGGACTTTCAGGGCAGAAAGATGGGGGTGACTACCTCTGCACAAGAGAGCCCCAGGGCTGACTTTCACAGGTAGTGTCCTCCAGGCTGCCTCTTAAAGAAGTAGTTGGCATTTTCCTGGTGCAGGTGGGGGAAGAGCATTCCAGTTAAAGGGAACAGCATATGCAAAAAGGAAGGACAGGGTCCTGTAGGTCTAGAGAACGCCGAGAGGTTCAGCGAAGGTGCAAGTGGGGTCCATGGGGCAGAGGGACAGGTCCTTGGTACAAATGTGAGTCGGGAGGCCAGAGGACTCTGCATTTCTATGGTGATCTCAGGCATGGCGGACCATGTTCAGGTTTGGGAGCCTAAGAGCACTAGCCTGAAATACTGCCCTGACTCACCTGCCTCCTTGTCACATCTAAGGTTCTCCTGTGTTTCTTTTCTCAGAGGAGTCACAGTATGTAAAAATAAATACAATCCTAAGGAACCAGGAAAGGCAAAACCCCATACATCTGCAAGTCATTCCATCCCTGGTTAAATGATTCAGTGCAAAGGGTTGCAGAGATCAGCCTAAAAGGTAAATGATTCGTGAGAACACTCCTTAGACAACCATCAGTTCAGGGTGGGCTTCCTTCCTACCTACCTGGGAATCTCTCTCAGAATCTGTTCTCCTTCAGACTCTTTAAACATACGTAAGCATTTAGCACACATGTCATTACCTGGTTTACTTCCAGAGACTCCAGGCGGCTTCTTGATTTCCGACTTCAGTTTAGATGCCAGAATAAATCGCCTAAACCACTCCTCTTTCTCTCGGCCAGTTCTCCCAAAGAGATACAGTATCTGATCTCGCTGGCCTGATCTCGTTCCCTCCTGAGGATGGGGTGGCTTCTTAGGGTCCTCGCCTCCCAGCTCTCTCTCAGCTGGTGGCTTTTCTTCAGAAGTCTCTTTATCAGTCTGGGCCTTAGACATAAAGTCGTCTTGTCGACCAAGCTCGATACAAATGGGGTACTTTTTATTCCAAATTCGTTTTCGAGCCAAACTTTTAGGTACAAGATAAATCTAGAGTGAAAGGGAAATGATGATTTACACACAAAATTAAGAATGGGCCACACTGTGCATTAATATTATGCAGAACATGATGCAAACTTCATAGCCTTTTGGACTAAAATAAGTGTGACATAATTACTACCCTGTCTACAACACGACTATAAAAACTGGGATAAATTTGGGGCGCCTGGCTGGCTCAGTTGTTGAGAGCGTGTGACTCTTGATCTAGGGGGTGTGGGTTCGAGCCCCACCCACGGTGGGTGCAGGGATTGCTTAAAAACAAAATCTTTAAAAAAAGAAACTGGGATAAATGTTTAGAAGTGACCTGCTATTCCTCAAACTCATTCAGAAGCAGATGTTTAAGAATTCGGGAAGCGTTAACAGGTATCTGTAATTTTTAGGTAACAGTGGCACATAAAGTATTGAGTAGATCATCATCAACTAAGTTTGACTACTGACTGAATTTAATGATCCTGGGCCAACCTTACACCGGAAAAAAACAAATGAATTTATCCACCTAGATCTAGATGGTAGCTCAAGTTTATTAGCCTCAAGAGTGAATTTATACAAAAACTATTTTAAATACTTCTGCATTGGGGTAAACTTCAAGATCTCTCACATGAGTTATAACAACAGAGAACCTATAGCTTTTTGGAATAACAAATGATTTACCTTTCTCAAAAACAGAAGCATATAACACTTATCAAAATGTAGTTATTTTACAAGCCCATAATTTCCACATTTACAGTCGTTATTACTCTAAACCACTAACATAGCTTTTTGTTTGACGGAAAAAAATAACCCTTAAAACAGATGAGTGTGCTATGCCTTTGTTCCTCAAAGTGTGGTCTGCTGACCAGCAGCAAGAGTATCACCTGGGAGCTCACATAAATGCAGATTCTCAGGACCCATTCAGAGTTGCTGAAATAGAATCTGCATTTAAAAAGATGCTTGGCTGATCTGCATGAAAGGCACCATCCTAAATTATACTAATACTTTAAACACACACACACACACACACACACACACACACACACACACACACACACCCTTTTTGAGGGGAAAAAATGCAGTAAAGCAACCAAGATTCCAAATGCTTTTCTTTCATTTGTGTTTCCCATACTAGCTGGGCTCACCTTGCTGTCTGAAAGGTCGTAGATTTTCTGGCTGATGTAGGTAACCTCTGGCTTTGTTTCATTGTAGCTTGCCCTCCTGGATATATTTTTATTGGGTTTTGAAAGTCTTAAGGTCCCACCCTCAAGTCGAACAAAGACTGAATGGGTCAAAGTCGCGTGGTAAGTTTCTGGATCATAGTTGTAAATCTCATTCATCCATCCCTGACGAAGAAAAACTTCCATTAGTAAAATTAGAGTACAAATCTGATTGGCTATGAAAACGAAGACCACTGAGGTATTCGGGACATTGAAACCAAACCTAACTATGACGCCAGTGTCAATTCATTGGTGACCAGAGGTTGCTAAGACAAGTGCTCAGCTTGAAGGATAATTAGGGTGGAGGCATAATTTAGTATGTTTCTGATAACTAAAACTCTGGATTTGGGGGAGAATGATAATGTCCATTTCTCTAAATAGAAGGTTCTTTTCTCTTTTCTTTTCTCTCTTTTTTAAAGCTAACAAGCAAATCAGGAAACTCAAAAGTGTTATTCATGTAAACAGAACAAGTCTCTCCGCCTGACCTCCTCTGGGGGTGAATAATCCCATCCAGTCTGGCCTTCTTAAATTAGCCAAACTCATTCTCTTCTCAAGTCACCTGCAAACCATCTTTAGAATGTCACAGATCACATTAACTCATGCTACCATTCCAGGACTGAGAGAACATCTACCGCTCCACTTCTGGCTCGCTGAAATCACACAGTAAGGCAGATGATCAGGAATTAGGCACTGAATGTTATAGATATGATCAACAGTATTTCAAAATCCAAACACATATAATAACTTCAATGAGTAAAATTGTGCCCCAGGTCTCCCCTCAGTAACATAAGTGTACTCATACACTGATCTTCAAAAACAGCACACACATTAAAGTGCATGGACAACACACAAAAGCCTAACACACCATAAAATTATGCTAAAGCTCCTTCTCATAGCTGTGATCAATATTCATCATCTAATACTCTACCTGCCCCACAGTACTTTTTCAGATGATACAGTGTCCCAGATCTCCTTAAAAGAAGTTCTCAGGGCACCTGGGTGGCTCAGTCGTTAAGTGCCCGACTTCAGCTCAGGTCATGATCTCCTGGTCCATGAGTTCGAGCCCTGCATTGGGCTCTGTGCTGACCGCTCAGAGCCTGGAGCCTGCTTCAGATTCTGTGTCTCCCTCTCTCTCTCTCTGCTCTCTCTCCACTGCTCATGCTCTGTCTCTCTCAAAGATAAACATGAAAAAAAAAAAAAGAAACTCTCTAGGGAACTTTAATTGATTATCTTCCACTCCCTTCACTTTATAAATGTTTCTGGAACAAGCAGAGAGGTACTAAATATCACACTGCAGTTGGGATTGCCATCCTTTTCAAAGAATGGTCATTTCCGTGGTGAGTACTTGAGTCTCACACTGAAGTCTTGACCTGAGAGCCTCTGCAAATCCAGAATCCTCAGAATTCTCTGTTATTCAATTATCCATTCATCAAAACATGCACTGTCTCTCTATGTGCCAAGTAATTTGTCAAGAGCTGATATAAAGACTTTAAAAAGGACAGGAGTTTTGACCCAAGGCTGCTCCCAAATCAGCAGAGAACTGGGTCTTCATTTCACCATGTTACCACCCTGCTGGGGTAACCATAAAAAGGTCGTCACAAAAAGTACGCTGAATGTAAGTTAAAAACAGACAAACAAACAACCTTCGTCGTGGGGTATATATGCAAAATTTATGAGCCAATTATATAGTTTTATAGATCTCAGTAGGGTGTTTTGTTTTTTTGGTTTTTTTGCATGCGTTAGGAGTATCTCTTCCTCCTCCTAATGTGTCACTGCGTCTATTAAAAATGTTGAATAAGCAAGCAATGGCCACAGGAAGAGGGTGTAATCTAGGTGTTGCAATGATCAGAGCAATGAAATGAAAAAGGGGACAGGCGACATAGAGCACAATGGGACCTGAAGTAGACTGTACTGTTAAGAGTATCAGTTTGGGTAGTTTTATTTTGTTAAGTGTAGAACTAAGTACGTTTTTTGATTCATAGTGTTTTGTGTGTTTTTCCTTAGTCTGTTATAATGGTGAAGTACGTTCATCGATTTCTGAATGTTGAACCAATCTTGCATTCTCAGGAAAATTATGTACTGGTCATGATGTGAAGTTGGATTATACCAGCTCGCGAGAGCTAATTCTACACATCTCTCCCTGACTCCACGGTCAGTGACCTCACGTTGTTAGCTTACAATTAGCCATGGTGGGAGTGTTTATACCCTGGAAATCAGTGAACAGTATGAAGAGCGTTTCCCCTCGTCCCAGAGAGCCAGCTTACCAGCATACCACTATTATTATCCTTTTTATACACTGCAGAATTTGGCTTACTAATATTTTGTTCAATTGTCCAAGTTCATAAGGGAAAGTGGTCTATAGTTTTCTTGCAATATCTTTCAATATTAGCTAGCCTCATAAAAGGAGTTGGGAAGTACTCCTTCTCCTATTTTCTGGAAGAGTTTGCGTAAAATATTTCTTCCTTAAAGGTTTAGTCAATTTGCCAAGGAAGCCATCTGAACCTGGAGTTAGGGTTAGGGTTAGGGTTTTCTTCATTGAAAGGTTTTAAACTATGAATTCAATTTCTTTAACTGCTACTGGACTATTCACGCTATCTATTTCTTCTTGAGTGAGCTTTGGTAGTTTGATAGTTTGTGTCTTATGAGGAATTTCATAGAAGTTGTCCAACTTCCGGGTATAATGTTGTTTGTAATACTTCCCTATTATGCTTTTGTCTGTAGAGTCTAGTGATATCCTCTCTTTCAATCCTAATATTGGTAATTTGTACTTCTAAAACAAGCATTTAATGCTATTAATTTCCCTCTAAGCACTGTGCCAGCTGCAATTTTTGATAGGTACTTTCAATTTCATTTGGTTAAAATATTTTTTATTTTCCCTTATGACTATATTTGGACCAACAGGCTAATTAGAAGTATGCTGTTTAATTCCCAAATATTTGGGAATCTTCCAGATATCTTTGTTATTGGTTTTTAGTTTTTAATTCCATGATGGTCAGAGAACATGCTTTGCCTAATTTCAGTTCTTTTAAATATGTTGTTGTGTTTTTTTTTTTTGATGTTAATTTATTTATTTTGAGAGAGAGAGAGAGAGAGAAAGAGAGAGAGAGAGCACGAATGGGGGAGGGGCGGGGGGGGGGGGGAGAGAATCCTAAACAGGCTCCGAGCCCAGCACCAGAGCCCGATGCAGGGCTCAAACCCAGAAACTGTGAGATCATGACCTGAGCCGAAATCAAGAGTCAGACGCCCAACTGACTGAGCCACCCAGGCATCCCTAAATTTGTTAAGTTTTTATGACCCAGAATATGGTCTATCTGGTGAATGTTCATATATACTATAAAAAATATGCATTTTCTAGAAATATATTTGTCTTTTTAAACAATGTTTATCTAAAAGGTTTCAAACAACATTTTCACTAAAGATCTCCTGCATGCAAGCCACCATTTTCTTTTTATTTCAATTTGGTTGCAGGAAACACTTTCTTACATAAATAGGCTTACTAGGCCTAAAGTTCTAAAGGCAAATAGATTAATAAAGGACACTTTCTTACATAAATAGGCTTACTAGGCCTAAAGTTCTAAAGGCAAATAGATTAATAAAGGACACTTTCTTACATAAATAGGCTTACTAGGCCTAAAGTTCTAAAGGCGAATAGATTAATAAAGGACTTGAAGCAGATCCGATTTTTCTGGGCTACTTCAGAGCCATGCTGAAAGGCCACGTTGTAGTTACTTGCAGAGCTACTAAAACCAAGAAGAATCCATGGAGGAAGGGATGGAAGGGCTGGCGCTTAAGACTTTCTTAGGGTCAGGAATGATAATGAGATTAAAAGAGCAACCTGCTATCGGTGTCATCTATGAGCCATTTAGCCATACGGTCCCCACCAGGGATTGCTCTTCTTGAATTATTTCATTCTGAGCACACATCTACCTAGAAGAGAGGCTACCTCAGGATACACAGCATGTGTGATACCCTCTGCGGGTACCTGCATCTGGTTAACGAGAGCAATCATTTCCACAGGGCTTCAGGGATTGGCTTCTAGCCACAAAGCCATGCTCTCAATCCAGCAGCCTGAGCTCCTTCCCAAGCCAGAGAGCCAGCCCTCCGGAGTTCTTGCTGGGGGCAGCCCGCATCCCCCAACGCGGCCGTGGCTCTGAGACGACATGTGGTTGTCCTCTGCTGACTGCTCTGACAGGTAACAGGCCACCCTCCGCCACTTGCCAAACTGTAGAAATACTAGAACAACCTGATTTAAAGGCATGTGGAAGAGAAAAGAGAGTTTTAAGTCATACACAGTACAAAAAGAAAATCGTACACCTGCCCCACTGGAAGACACAGCAGTGAGAGGCAGGGGGAGGCCTGGGAAGACAATCTAGGAGATGCCTTTCCTTGGGAAAGGTCCAAGGGGCTCCAAGCTCCCTTCCCCTGGCTCAGGGCTTGCTTGGCCCTCCTTCTCCCTATCTGCTCTTTCAGAACCACCAGTGGCTGCGCTCCAAACACAAAGGCTCCCATGGCTCCTCCTTCCCTTTTATCTTCACATTGCCTTCTTCCCGCACTACCATTTTCTTTTCTTCATGTTACGGAGTTACAAGAGGCTAAAGCCCATACCTGCCAACAAACAAATACAACCCACGAGTCAGGATTTCAACTGCATGGTTCGAGTTTGATGGTCTGTGGTGGACCATCGTTGGTTAGCTTAAGTGAGGCCTGACCTTTGATCATACTTGATTACAGGACAGACTGCTGGTCCAAACACATGCCCTGAAGCCCGCCCACAAACATGAGCAGAACATGAGTCTGACACACCTGTGTTCCAATCCTGGCCTCACCACTTGCTGACTGCCAAGTTGGATGATGCTTACCCTGTTTTCTCACCAGCGAGAGCGTCTAACATGGCTTACTTCCCAGCTTCATGCCTCCCCCGTCCCCACCTCACCCTCTGCTCCAGCTGTAATCAACTTCTCCATGCTAACAGCACTTTGTTGAAGTACAGTTTGCATATATAAGTAAAAAGAATAAATCTTACACATAAGATTTTAAGATATTAATATTAATATTTGTAATAATAGCTGACATTTGAGCTCACACTATGATCCAGGCACTTCAGGTGCATTATCTACTTCTGCCAATTACCCAAGGTTTTCCAAGTGAGGAAAATGAGGAGAGAGGTTATGTGATTTGTCTAAAGAGTGGTTTAAAGAAACCAAAACAAAACAAACAAGCAAAAAAAACAAGTGGCCCAGAGAGTGGCAAATCCAGAACGTAAGCCAAGTCTACCTGACTGTGAGGCCCAGGCTCCTACCTCCCCTCCATGGCATGGCCCACCTTCTGTCTGGCTGGTCATCCCCCAGGTCACGGCAAAGGTGACACTTCTGCCAGGGAGCCTCTATGATCACCTAGGCTCAGTTCTCTATTGTCTCCCTCCTATCCCTGTATCTGTTAACTGCCTGGTCTACTTGAGTACAAACACCACAAGACAATCAGAGTTGTAACAAGTGGTTGTTGACTGAATACATGAACACAGCCCAATTCAGAGGGTGCCCAAGAGGATTAAATGAAATCTGTATGTAAAGCACGAGTGAATAGGACAGGCTGGTGTGCTCTTCACAGCCTGGTAAGTATTGTTCTAGCTGCCTAAGTGGAGAGAAGCAAAGGAAGGAGCTGAGATCCTACCAAGTGCAGAGAGTGGCAGGGGTTACTTTGAAGTAGAAGGCTTGGTCACTGCTCCCAAGGAGAAAACCAAGTTATAA
The DNA here is from genome assembly GCF_027475565.1 of Acinonyx jubatus. NCBI lineage: Eukaryota > Metazoa > Chordata > Mammalia > Carnivora > Felidae > Acinonyx > Acinonyx jubatus. The sequence goes on from NC_069397.1 coordinate 45,516,319, forward strand.
TTGCACAAAATAGCACAGAACGAGAGAATAAGCTGATCATACTTGAGCACACCTAGACTGCCTGGGTGGCTCAGTTGGTTTCGGCTCAGGTCATAATCTCACAGTGAGTTCGAGCCCCGCGTCGGGCTCTGCACTGACAGAGCAGAGCCTACTTGGGATTCTCTTTCCCTCTCTCTCTGTCTCTCTCTCTCTCAAAATAAAAAAATAAACTTAAAAAAAGAGAGAGAATAGGTACCCTTGGGAAGAATCTTAAGAGTTAAGATTAAAGAGTAAAAAAGAATTGAAGAGCAAAAAAGGCTTTTCAGGACAGAAACTACATTAGCCATTTCCCTACAGCAGAGAAAGGTAGGTGCCGTGACTGATACCAAGGTTTCCTGACTCTCATGCAGAGCTCTTTCCAGAACATTACAACCTTTGAAAGGAGACCCTGACAGACTCAAAGGGGCTATTTCTCGACCCACATTAGTCAGGACGCTGACTGGCTATTCGGACGCCTGGACCAAGAGGTGGCCAGGCATGATCCTCCTGCTTCTGTCCCCTGATGCATCCTACTGACCCCAAACCAGGCAGGCTGTCCCTGCAAAAAGTGATCTCCCAATACAAACCCAATTGCCTTTGATAACATCACTCAGCCCACTTTTTCCCACAGCTTGACCAACTCCCTGGATTAAGCTGCAAACAGCATTTCCAGATCTAAGTCAAATATCAAACTTGAGAGCAGTGCAGCGACTTCAAGGCCTGCACCCTGTCCCTCGAACACGCCCGACCGTCTACTGCTCAGCTCTCTAACATTCTCAACCCTGAATTTCTTACCAAGTAAGATATTTCTCCAATTTTATTTTGTTATGGGACATGGGAGTGGGTATAAAGAGATATGCAGTCAGCAACTCATTCCATCTCAACAGCTCAACTAAAAAAACTCAGAGATTTGGGGCGTCTGGGTGGCTCAGTCGGTTGAGCGTCCAACTTCAGCTCAGGTTGTGATCTCACGGTCCGTGAGTTCGAGCCCCGCCTCGGGCTCTGTGCTGACAGCTCAGAGCCTGGAGCCTGTTTCAGATTCTGTGTCTCCCTCTCTCTGACCCTCCCCCGTTCATGCTCTGTCTCCTTCTGTCTCAAAAGTAAATAAAGCTTAAAAAAAAAAATTTTTTTTTTAAATAAAAAAACTCAGAGATGTTCTCAACCTACATGAAAGCAGCTCAGACAAGCCTTGTCTCTTTCTGAGGCTGGAACTGTTAAAATGGAGACAGTGCATACACTAGGGGACAATGACCACAGTCAGCTGGGCTGCAGCTGTCTGGCCCACCGACTGGTCCTGTGATCCCATCTGTAAAAGGTCAGGGGTTTCTCTTCCATCCTCTACTGGATTTAGAAGCCGTATCTGGCTGAAAGTACAAACCACAATCTATAAAGGGACTCATTTCATACTTGGAAAGATTAAAAGCTGCAATTAACCTTTTGCAAAATAATAAAGTCTGGAAGGACTACTATTATGTTCACTTTCAGTTACAGTGCCAACCAGGAGGTCAAGACCAATGCTCTCTTGGTCAGCTTGATGCTGTGCTGACCAGAGTAAAGCATCAGCCCTCCAACCCGAGGAAGCGACGGGGCTTCTCTATCTTCAGTGTTGCCCGGACTGACATTCTGCTGCCATGTGGCTGTGCTGGCACTTGAGGCTGCCTGTCACTCAGCTCTCCTGCATCATTCCTTCATCTAGCCTATCAGGGAAGGAGCAAATCCTAAACAGGACGGAGCCAGGGCTGAGGCCCCTGCTGCTGAAAATCATCTCCGAGGCAAATAAACAGGTGATCACTTTTCTTCTGTCTCCAAAAGTAAAACATAAGCAAGATTTTCTCTTTTCAGGTTTTGGCCCTTTTAAAAATTTTTTTAATGTTTTTTATTTATTTTTGAGAGAGAGAGAGAGAGAGACAGAGAGTGAGCAGGGGCGGGGCAGAGAGAGAGAGGAAGACACAGAATCTGAAGCAGGCTCCAGGCTCTGAGCTGTCAGCACAGAGCGTGACACAGGGTTCAAACTCACAAACTACGAGATCATGGCCTAAGCTGAAGTTGGGACACTTAACCAACTGAGCCATCCAGGTGCCCCTTGACCCTTTTTGATGTATTAATAATGGTTTAGAACTGGAGTCGTGAGTTAAAACGTGATATCACAGCTCATGGACTTAGAAAATACAGCAGGAACAGTCTACTTAAATTTACGAACTTTAGATACAAATTTGGTTTTACCCATAAAAGACAAACAGACCAACAGACATATAGACTTCATACTATGAACGACAGCCTCAAGCAAATGGTCAACATTCAAAATAAGTGCTGCTCCTTTCAACAATAGCCAAATTATGGAAGGAGCCTAAATGTCCATCAACTGACAAATGGATAAAGGTGTGGTTTACATATACAATGGAATACTACTTGGCAATGAGAAAGAATAAAATCTGGCCATTTGTAGCAATGTGGATGGAACTGGGCGGTATTATGCTAAGTGAAAGAAGTCAGGCAGAGAAAGACAGATACCATATGTTTTCACTCATATGTGGATCCTGAGAAACTTAACAGAAGACCATGGGGGAGGGGAAGGGGGAAAAAAGTTACAGAGAGGGAGGGAGGCAGACCATAATAGACTCTTTCCTTTTTTTTTAAAATTTTTTTTTTTTTTAACATTTATTCATTTCTGAGACAGAGAGAGAGACAGAGCATGAACGGGGGAGGGGCAGAGAGAGAGGGAGACACAGAATTGGAAGCAGGCTCCAGGCTCTGAGCCATCAGACCAGAGCCCGACGCGGGGCTCGAACTCAAGGACCGCAAGATCGTGACCTGGCTGAAGTCGGACGCTTAACTGACTGCGCCACCCAGGCGCCCCCATAATAGACTCTTAAATACTGAGAATGAACTGAAGGTTGATGGGGGGGGGAGGGTGCGGGAGAGGGGAAAGTGGGTGATGGGCATTGAGGAGGGCACCTGTTGGGATGAGCACTGGGTGTTCTATGGAAACCAATTTGACAATAAATTGTATTTAATATAAAAACAAAACAAAACAAAATAAGTGCTGCTCAAAGATACCATCAAGAAGAGGAAGAAAAAGGTTCATTAGGGGAGGGAAATCCCAGCATCAATACCATCCACATTCTCCAACTGCCTGCTTCAAGGTCACCTTCACAGCCGTGTCACTAGAAGCTATGGAGTCAGAGCTAAAGCCACAGACACTGGCAAAATGGCCTTTATCTCAGCTTTTCCTACTCATGTGACCATAGAACACTTTTTATTTTTTTATTAAAAAAATTTTTTTAATGTTTATTTATTTTTGAGAGAGAGACAGAGACACAGCATGACAGGGAGAGGACAGAGAGAAAGGGAGACACAGAATCCAAAGCAGGCTCCAGGCTCTGAGCTGTCAGCACAGAGCCTAATGCAGGGCTCGAACCCACGGACCCTGAGATCATGACCTGAGCTGAGTCGGACACTTAACAGACTGAGCCAACCAGGCACCCCATAGAACACTTTTCAGAACGTACTGGCAAATAGCAGGAAACGTAAGAGAAAACATTCACATTTGACCAAAAAATAACATGATCTCAGATGAACCACTGAAATAATCAAGGTCTCGGTTATGTTAACACATGATAAACATTAAATCATATCAACAAGTTTTGAAATTATAAGACAATAGATTAGCAAGCCAATAAATCAGTAGCCTCCAAACTTTTTAGGTCATACATCCTAGCAGCTCAAAAATTTTGAGTATGTACCCATAATATATCCATTTGTTTATAAATCATGTTCTAATATATTACTTTTATAATATAGTAAAAAATAGAATTGAGAGATATATAGCTTTTATAAAGCTATATATAGGAATTGAGAAGTATATAGCTTTTATAAAAAGTAAAAAATAGGAATTGAGAGAAAAAGATGAAGTAATTAACCTTTTGGAAATTTTTAGTTTTTCCTTTCTGAAAGCTTTGTACTATCTTCAGCTGACACCTCCAGGCACAATATATATACTTAGGGTGAGGCTCATCATTAATGATAATGGATGTAAATCCATATTTCAAACAGTCTTGTCGATAATTTCCAAGGATTTTGACAGAGGTGGTTATATGGTCATCTGTATGTTAAATATTAGCAAAGCCTATAAACTTCCTTAGAAAGAGTAAAAATACATATAAATAGAAACTAATACTTTTTTCTTGGATAGAGTCTTTAGCAATCCATCTTGGAGACCACTGAAAAGAAGCAAAAGAATGAAGCAGAGAGATCACAACAGCGGCCTTGGGCACCAACACACCAACATGTTCATACTCTGATGCCATCTCGTTGGGAACCTCCTTTGGGGGTATAGCAAACCTCTTCTTAAAGGTTAAATACTGAACAATAAGAACAATCTTCGATGGACTTAATACTTTTCTTTATACATTAAAATAAATATTAGAGTCGAAAGATATCTAGCATTGATTTCTTTCATGATTAAACCTTACTCTTCCAAAAAACATGATTGAGACTCACCTATGCCCACAGCCTCTCTCCTCACTCCATAGATGAAACTTGCAACAAAACCAAAAAGGATGGTCCTGTAACACCCAGCCGGAACTCAGGATATGTTTTCTCAAGGAAATGATGTTATAAACTTAGTTCTATAGGAGTGAACCAGAATTATTGTTTAGCTATGCTGTAAGCTAATGGGTTGAGTGGGAAACTGGCAAAATGTTGATAATTGTGGAAGCTGAGACTGGGTGTTGGGTACATGGGCTTTCATTACACTATGCTCTCTACTTCTGTGTATACTTGACATTTTCTATAATGAAAAGTTGGAAAACAAAAGTTCAAGAAAAAAAAATCATGCTGGAGTCACCTGACCTCTTTAACTACACTGTTCCCATGGAATTCAGGACACATTTCCTGCGCCGTTAACTCTCCAACCAACTTTAAAACATGGGTACCTGCTTGCCAAGTGAGGGCTGCCTGCTTTGAAATATCTCACCTAATGCTTCTCAAACAACATGGGACATTGGGAAACAGACATGTTTATAAAAGCCATACATAAAACCTCAAGTGACCCATTATGGGAACAGAATATTTCCAGTTCTATATAACGTAGAAATAAATGCTTTTTTATTTCTTGTACTCATTGTACTGGGGGTTATAAGAGACCAACGAAAAGCAACCCAAGTCTCTTTTGGCTGTAATGCAGCTGTTTTCTTCTTAAGATTTGCACACTCTAATTTCTTAAAAGAAAAAAATTCCATGAAATTGAAATTAAATTTACAAGTTTGAATTTCTTCTCAAAATTGATTATGTTCTCTCTACAAAATTATTCTTTTACATATCAAAACCAAAGCCTGTATTTTGGGAATTCAATATTTAAAAAATTCTCCCTCTTACTAAATATCTAAATTTGATATTTAAGGAACCTAAGGAAAAAAGGTTCTCCAAATTTCATCTCTATTAGTCTTGCAATGGTAGAAATGTAATTTTAGTCAACCTTCTGGGCCATCTTTTTTAAAAAGAGACAGATCAGGGGCACCTGGGTGGTTCAGTCAGTTAAGCTTCTGACTCTCGGTTTCAGCTCAGTTCATGATCCCAGGGTTGTGGAATCCAGTCCCGTGTTAGGCTCTGCGCTGAGTGTGGAGCCTGCTTAAGATTCTCTCTCTCTCTCTCTCTCTCTCTCTCTCTCTCTCTCTCTCTCTCTCAAAACAACAACAACAACAACAACAACAACAACAACAACAACAACACAGATCTTCACTCCAGAAACTAACATTCTACTGTTGTGTTCTACAAGCAGTTTATAAGTCTGAAATAAAGAATTTACCCACAAATAGAATTCAAAACTGCATGAGTCATACACTTGAACATATCCAAAAACCTTCTGAAATCTTCAGGAAGCTTATCATTATAGACATGGGGAAGGTCATTGTGCACGACTGGCACTGAAGCATACTCCTGGTCAAGTGACAAGCGCATTGTTAGAGAAGAAGCATTCAACTTGCTTAAGAATGCTCAGCAAAAACGAACATCCCAAAGGCACTGCTGACTCTAAATGCCTCATTCTCCCCATGCCCAGACCCAGTCTTTCCCAGGGTCCCTAGCTCAGGCTACCTAGCTAGTCCCCCCAGATAAAACCCCCAGAAAGTTACCACGCAGAGAGCGTTGCTCGAAATGATGCCCTTGGACTCTGCAGCACACGCGAGGCTCTGCCTGGAGCTAACCTAGCCCAACTGCCGAGCCTTCAGTCACATTAGGGTCTCCTAACCTTCTGGCCTTCCCTCCTGGCTGTCATGCATTCGACTTGTCACCTGGCTGCCTACGTGGCAACCTTTCTCCTATTTGCTGCTTCTCATCAGCAGCGTGAATGTATGAATTCATAATGTATGCATGCCCCAACATTAAGAACAAGCAGGCTTTGGAGGAGGTTCTAAGAGTCATTCTGTGGACTTTGTGACAACTGTTTGGCCTCAAAGAGGTTTTGACTGCTTCCGCCCCGGACCAGAGAGCTGCTGACTGGCAGGGTTGAGTGAGAGATGGCAGAGGGGCATGAGGCCTAACCAACTGCCTATCAGGCTTTGGGAACAGCTACTACTTGGCTGCAAACTGGTCTCTGTGACTCTCCATCCTACATATTCACCACTGTAGCAGGGTCACTGTTGAATACAAATGTGTACAGTGTGGATGGAATAATAAAATCACCTGGATAAAGTGCAGAAGAGCTTTACTTTTCCTTCTCATCTTCATGGGAAGTCTCATAGAAGAAAAACTGCAGTGCTTTCTGGATTGTTTATGGAGCCAATTTAGGACTGTCAGCCCAGGCTGCAAGGATTTCCTAGGCCCATCAATGAGAACTTACATGTCTCAGAAGTTTAAAAACACGCAGTCTCCTAAAACAGTCCTGGAGCACCAGGACGCCTGCCTCTACGGTTCACGGGGCTCCTGGATGGGGTACGTGGGACCACGGTCAATGGGCTGTGCCTCTATACCAGAGATCTTTATCACAGGCGGGTTTTATAGCATGTGTCCTGGAATTGTTTTTAGAGTTTCCATACTTGTCCTCAAGAACTGCACCATTACATCCTCTATAAATACCAACAGGATAGTACTGGATCCACAGAAAATAGCTCAAAACAGCTAATTCCCTAAATCAAGCTATTTTTCAAAAAGGGGCTCTTTCACACATGAAAAAATGCTCAACATCACTCATCATCAGGGAAATACAAATCAAAACCACAATGAGAGACCACCTCATTCCTGTCAGAATGGCTAACGTTAACAACTCAGGCAACGACATGTTGGCGAGGATGTGGATAAACAGGAACCCTTGTGCACTGCTGATAGGAATGCAAACAGGTACAGCCACTCTGGAGAACAGTATGGAGGTTCCTCAAAAAACTAAAAATAGAACTACCCTACGACCCAGCAATTGCACTACTAGGCATTGATCCACGGGATGCAGGGGTGCTGTTTCGAAGGGACACATGCACCCCCATGTTTATAGCAGCACTATCAACAATAGCCAAAGTATGGAAAGAGCCCAAATGTCCATCGACAGATGAATGGATAAAAATGTGGTATATATATACAATGGAATATTACTCGGCGATCAAAAAGAACAAAATCTTGCCATTTGCAACAACGAGGATGGAACTAGAGTGTATTATGCTAAGCAAAATCAGTCAGAGAAAGACAAATATCACAGGACTTCACTCATACGTGGAATTTAAGATACCAAACAGATGAACATAAGGGAAGGGAAGCAAAAATAATATAAAAACAGGGAGGAGGACAAAACATAAGAGACTCTTAAATATAGAGAACAAACAGAGGGTTGCTGGAGGGGTTGTGGGTGGGGGGGATGGCTAAATGGGCAAGGAGCATTAAGGAGGACACTTGTTGGGATGAGCACTGGCTGTGATGCGTAGGGGATGAATCACTGGAGTCTACTCCTGAAATCATTATTGCACTATATGCTAACTAACTTGGATGTAAATTATTTAAAAAAAAAAAAAAAAAGCGGTTCTTTCAACTCCACCCTGGGAACAGGTTCACAGACCTGTTTTGTAAAGGAACCAAGGCCCATCTCCTGCATTGCTTTTAAAACCATACATTTAGGGAGCAGAGATCTAGAACTTGCCACCATCCCCATTTCTCTAATGCTCTACTTGGCAGACGCCAGCGGTCTTCTCTCCCTTTGAATTCAGGAGGCCAGTGCTGTATGAGTACAGGTAAGAGAAAAGCAGACTTGCTGCCAGATGCTTCCCAAGCAGTAAACATCAGGTTTCAAATCCTGTCAAAGATGGGCCACCTTGGTGTTTCCACTGCAATGGGGAAATAAAAAAAACTCTCACTAATCTGTACTTTTTGGTAATTATTTATTATCTTCCTAAAAGACCACCCCTTTCAATCAATTTTTTTTTTTTTTTTTTTTTTTTTTTTACAGTATCAGGGATTTCTTTAAAAAGAGCAACTTCATTAGGAGATGACCGGGTCAATACTGACTCACTGCCTACATTTCCTGATAAAACCTCATTCGTTCCTTCACTCATTTATCCATCCACCCACCTACCGATCTATTCATCCAATAAATACTCTTATCATGTGCCCAATATGTGCCAGGTGCTGAGGACATAATGATGAACAAGATGGATATGGCCTGTGCATTCATGAAGCTTATGGTGTACTGGAGAAGACGGACGATAAACATACATGTAACTAGGATACTTGTAAGTACTACGAAAGGGAGGCAGAGAAGGCTAACTGTGCCTTCAAACTTCGGGCACCCCTTTCTGTAGCTGTTGCTGGGAAGAATCTGCCCAGGCCAAGTCCGAGATTCCCGAGGACCCCTGCTACTTTGGAGGACCCATATGACTAGCTCACAGTGGAACGTGAATAGAAGTTATGTATGTCACTTCTGGGTACAGGCCTTATAAGTAGGTATGCCTTCTCTTCCTTTCTCTTTCTCCTTCTGCCAGCTAGATGCAAAGAACTCTAATACCCCAGGCAGGGGTCAACAAACTGAGCCTGAGGCCTGTTTCTTTAAACTTTTATTGGAACACAGCCACACCCATTTATTTGCACACTGCAGCTGTTTTCCTGCTACCATAAGGAGTTGAGTGATTGTAACAGAAACTGTATGACCCACAAGCCTAAAATATTTATTATCTGGCCTTTTAAGAAAAAGTGTGCTGAGTCACAATATGGAAGGAACTTGACCCCATGAATCAACGTGTGGGATGGGCACCCATTCTCTACTGGAGTGTTATGCAGGCAAGAAACAAACTTCTAATTTGTTACAATAACTAGTGTTATCCTACCCCTTACGGAAAGTAAAGCACAATGTCCAATGACAGAATGTAACAGAAAATAGATGCTCAAAGTCAGGCTCCGCTACACTTCCTTTTCTCATAGCAACATTTGGGTCCTAAATTTAATGTCAACACTGCTAAATGTTTTAAAGTGTCATATTTTTAAAATGGTTTCCAAGAATATGATCTCCGACTCAGTAAAATTAATTAAGCCCAAAGAACTTTTGCATTTGAAATCTTTGGCTTACAGTATACAACCTACCCTTGTAATCTGTAGTAGTGTCCCTTTTTTAAAATAAAGAATGTATTTAGCCAGGTTTCTAAAAACAGCCCTACATACCAAACAAAAGACCTCAGGCTAAAATGTACTTTTCCTCAACAGTAATTAAGTCATCCCTAACAAGGCTAAGAATGAAAAAGAACTACCACAACAATCAGAGTTCAAACATTAATCAGAAAGAATACTCATAAAATAGCATAATTTGCTTGGGTTATAGGTCCATGACAGCATTTAAGGTCTTGTTCTCTTACCACAAAGATTCAAATATATTTATCTCAGCAGCAAGGGCAAAACGCCCTCCTTAAAAGAAATAATTAGTTCTTGGCTCCCCCACTCACAAGCTGTGCAACCACGAGCAAAGAACTTTAACCTTTCGGTGCCTCCACTCCTCATGAGCACTCCCTAACTAAAAAAGGCTGTAATGAGGACTAAATGAGAGAATGCACCCAACACCTAGCCCGATATAGGTGTTCAACACCACAGTGTTGCCTTTCCTCTTTCCATGATTGGATCAAAGAAACCAGACTGTGCCATCATATTAAAATCCTATTCCATTGGCATCCTCTGTGTAGTAAGTAAACTCTTACCATATAGCAGTGATTGGACTCAACACTGAAGATGGAATGCATTAAAATTAAAACTTCCCCAAATAATCAAGTGCTCACACCAGTTTAAACTGAATGTCATGATTGTTAGGCACTGGAGTTAAATGTCAGTACCATTTTTCCTTGCTGAATACTAACTTACTTAGAGGACAAGTAATTCAGGTCGTCACAGTATCACCCTATCAGAACCATAGCAAGCATAACGAGTCACTTTTATTCTACTTCATATACCAAGCTTAAGTGTGCCACATCCTCAAGACTCAGCACAAGCTTCTCTTAAAAAAAGAAAGTCGCATGACATACTGCCGTGGGGTAAGAAAGATAAAAGATCAGGGGTGCCAGGGTGGCTCAGTCGGTTAAGCGTCCGACTTTGGCTCAGGTCATGATCTTACAGTTCATGGGATCGAGGCCCTGTCGGGCTCTGTGCTGACAGCTCAGAGCCTGGAACCTACTTCAGATTCTGTGTCTCCCTCTCTCTCTGCCCCTCCTCCGCTCACACTCTCTCTCTCAAAAATAAATAAACATAAACAAAATTTAATTAAAAAAAAAAAGAAAAAAGGTCAGACTGCAAAATACATGATTTCATTAAATCAAAACAAAAAGAGTATGCGAGTATGTATATACACTCACATATGCAGGAATTTAAAAAAGGAACAAAACTAAGATATATATCAAAATCATTAGTTCCTTTCACTAGTGTGATAAAAAACTTTTTTTCTTTCAGTTTCCTCTGTTTTTAAAACGCTGACCATGTATTTCTTTTCAATAAGGTAAAAAGTTCATGAAACTAGAAAACAAACAGTATTTTGGACCCTTAGGATTTTTCCCCTTGATTTTTTTGCTTTTTGTTTTTTGGGTTTTGTTTTTTTTGTTTTTTGTTTTGTTTTTTTTTTTTTTTTGCAATAAAAAGAGATGATGCCATTTTTTGAACATTCTTATTTAAACAAAGAGGAGGAAAAAACCTTTTAACAGAGAAATGAAACCAGCTTTGAATACAAAAAAAAAAATACAAAAAACAAAACAAAATAAAACAGAAAACGAGTTGTGCGGAGTTGGAGGAATTAAAACTCTTGTCTCTGCTGGTAGGGATGTAAAATGGTGCAGCCACTGTGGAAACCAGTATGGCAGTTCCCAAAAAAATTAAAAATAGAATTACCGTAGGAGCCAGCGCTCCCACTTTGGGGTATATATCCAAAAGAGTTGAAAACAAGATCTCAAAAAGCTATCTATAACATCCATGTTCGTAGCAGCATTATTCAGTATAACTAAAATGTGGAGGCAACCCACGTGCCCATTGACGGATGAATGGATAAGGAAAAAGTAGTATATACGTATAATGGAATATTACTTGGCCTTGAAAGGAAAGGAACTTCAGACTAATTCTGATTATGCTAAGTAAAACAAGCCAGCCACAAAAAGACAACTACTGTCTGATTCCACTTATATGAGGTAGTCGGGAGTATTCAAAATTGAAAAGACAGAGTGGAACTATGGTTGCAGGCTCCGGAGGCAGAAGAATGAGGAGCTACTGTTTAAGGTATAGAGTTTCTGTGGGCAAGATAAAAAGAGTTCCAGGGATGGACTGCGGTGATGGCTGCATAACAATGTGAATATGTTTAATGCCACTGAACTGTATATTTAGAAATGGTTCAGATGGTGGGGTGCCTGGGTGGCTCAGTTGGTTAAGCATCTGACTCCTGACGTCAGCTCAGGTCATGATCTTGTGGTTCATGAGTTCGAGCCCCGCACTGGGCTCCACACTGTCAGTGCGAAGCCTGCTTGGAAGTCCCTCTCTCTCTCTCTCTCTCTCTCTCTCTCTCTCTCTCTCTCTGCCCCTCTCCTGCTCTGTCTCTCAAAATAAATAAATTAAAAAAAAAATGTTTGGATGATAAGTTGTATGTTATTTGTATTTTACCACAATTAAAAAAGCATATATATATGTATATATATATACATACACAAAACACGTATATGTGCCTATGACTTACAAACTATACAAGCTACAACTGTATATATATATTTCCAAATATTTTGAAACATACACAAAACCCTAAAGTTTTTAAAATATGTACAAATACAAATGGAAGTGCTAATATTTTCTTCCTGCACCCTAACGGATCTTCCCGGCCCCCCTAAGGAGGCCCGAACCCTGAGACTGTCACGCACCGGAAGGTGATGTCTCTCTCTCTCTCTCCAGCCCACACCTCACTGTGCGCACAGGAAAGAGCAGTACCATCAGTAACCACCCCCCCGCCGACACCAGTTTGCCTTCTCTTCCTCCTGTCCTTCTCTGGCTTTCCAGGAGTGCTGAACCCTTCTCCGAGGGCCGCAAGCACATGCAATCCTAACAGACTCGGCAAGTAGCAAATCCCTGGAAAGTTTAGAGAGAGACTGAAATCCGAACCGCATGTAAATGCTACTCACTGGCACCGTGGAGGATCCTTGAAAAACTCCTCAGTGAACTGGTAAAACTTGAATTAGAATGAGGTTTACCAGAGAAGTCTCCTGGGTGCCCCTGGAGTGAGGAGAATCCAAAGCCTTAAAAATACTGCTTATGTGAAAACCATGACCGTCAACTAAAAGACCATTAAGTTGGATCTAAAATCAGGCTGTTTGGGGGAGAACGGTGGGGGGCGCTAGCGGCTGCTGCAGAGGGACTTACCTTCAGTATTTCCGGTTCTTTGATATCCAGGGACCTCGTGTTCCAGTGTTGTAGGCTTTTATGTAACCTGTGATATTTATGAGCACTTGGTGGTGTAAAAAACCAGATCATGCAAACCGCAGTCATGAACCCAAGGCCAATTCCCAGAAAGAGTCCGCTCACGTAATGGGGGAGGGGGAGGATGAGGTACCCATAGACACACATGATAAAGAAGCCCAGCGTCTTCACCGGCAGCTCCGCGTGCTGCACGGCCGAGTGGGCCTCGTCCTCACTGTCCAGAGTCGGACCGTCATCCGCCGGCACCTCGGGCCCGGCAGGGAGATCCGGGAGCTTGTCCGGCGCGCTCTCCACCTCCGCTTCCAAATCAAAGTCCTCGGTGTACAGTTCGCAAAACTCCTCATCCTCTTTGCTCACCAAGGCAGACAAGGAACATTTCTCAAGCACCAGGGAGCTTGTCTTCAGGCCTAAGTCCTTCAGACTGCCGCCCTGGGAACTCTTCGGTTCCGCCTCTCTTGAGGGCGGCTCATCGGAGGACCTGGGGGGGTCACTTCCGGGGCCGCTGGGGTCACTCCCATAGGGGTCCCCCTCGGAGTCACACTCCTCTTCCTTGATGCTGTAGTTGTTATTGCTTTCCAAGTGACCGTTCAAGCTGGACAGATTGGAGAGTTCTGAAGCACTTGAAGATAAGGCTTTGGGCCTGTGGCTGCCACTTTCCTCCCCTATAATTTTACTAAGGAGCTGAAAAGGCTCATAGATGACTTCTGAAAGGCGACGCTTAGTGTCTTCGATTTTAGCCTCCATCTCGGGCACTTTAAAAAAGGAGCGCGTATCGGAGGGAGAAGTCAGTGGGGAAGAAGGCGCAGTTTTGGAATCTCCACCTGTGCTCCGTGGCTGTGTGAACTGCTTGAACAGGTGTAAATTGAGCTTGGAGTCCGGTGGTTTATAGGACACGGTATCCGACTCCTGCCTGGAGGTGTCTGTGGACAGAGACTTGACTAATGTCTTCATCAAGTGCCTGTGCCTCGAGGGGTGTGGGGACTCTTTTGGCTCCACCTCGGTCGACAGGGACTTCACAAGGCTCATGAAGGGTTTTGCGCTGGAGAGGGTGGAGGCTGAGGCACTGGACGACAGGATAGGAGACTTGGAAGGAGAAGACAATGGGGAGGAAGAACTGGTTTTCTGCTCAGAAAGGGATGACACACTGGGAGAGCTAGCTAAGGGCCCGGATGAAGATGACCCTGGGGACAGAGCCAATGGCACTGTACTTAATACTTGCACTGCCGGAGGAGGGGACTCCAACAGCTTTACAGTGTTCGCGGAGACGGGCAAAATGGCAGGGGACACGGACAGTCCATCTGCCAGGATGGGCTGAGCAGCAGGGCCAGTGGAGTCATAGCCACCCTGGGGTTCAAGATAGAGGTCTTCCTTGGCCTCGAGCCCCGTTACAATGCTTTGGTCATCCAGCCCCTCCTCGAGGTACTCCCTGAACTCCTCCTCTTCTTCCTCCTCCTCCTCCCCGGATGCCGAGAAGTGAATGGCGATAGTGTCTCGGGACACGGACCTCTGCACGTGCACTCTGGGGGCTGATGGTTTTGGCATGTCAATGGTTTTCTCGGCATGGCGACCATTCAGACTTGTCATTGCCGGCTTCACGAGGGCTCAGGCTCTGCAAAAACAGCAAGAAAACCAGAAGTCAGAAAGTCACTTCTCCACAGGAGAAACTGTCATGTGCACACTGGAGCACAGATGACGCTCACTTCCAAATGGTGATTATGCCTTGACTTGGCAGATGGCCACTGTTTGTCACTTGAGCAGGTCTGATGGTTTAATTTTCACCAGATAAATCCCAGTTAGGCATTCTCTTTTATGAGCAAACTCCAAACTGGTATTACAAATGCCATACGGTCTGTCTCACTTTCGCAACATCTGAGTAATCGTTTCCTCCCTCTTAACTGGCTCATTTCGATCAGCAATTCTAGGTTTCAACACTTAAAATACCTGTACAATAGAAGTTACCAGCATCACTTTCGAAGTCCAACGAGATAAAATGCGGCATCCTGGTGATTTTGAGGATCTTGGAACAAAAATTTCACCAGTGTTTTCTAGCTATAAAAAGCCAACCCAGGAGGATTATTGCTTCCATTGCAATTTTCTCAGCCATCCTAACAATTATTTGGTTTGCCTCTCCCACCAAGACTCCTACTATCTTGCCACTGCAAAGAAGCAGCAAAGTCTCCAAGGGCAGCAAGGGAAATCTGTCAATGAATTGCTATGACCTGTTGGCTTCTTTATTCCCCAAATGACAGAGTATTTAGGCAGCCATGAAGACATGGGCATATGCTGGGGCTTCAGGATAAAGGAAGCACATTTTAAACTGAATCCACGATTCAGAGGGCAGGAAAATTAAGGATCAATGCTGTAACCCACCACCAACCAAGAACTCTAAGGGCTACGGTCAGAGACGTGGAAGCCATGCTTTCTGCTCTTCTGGAGCTTAGCAGCCAGCTGGGGAGAAGACAGACACCTGGGCAGTGGAACTAAAGTCACCAAGCCGACTCTGTGACATCTAGTACATTACTTCTCTCCCCATTCACTAATGGGCACCACACATCATAACAGACCCTACAAAATGGAAATTAGCACCACAATCTGGAAAGAGACCCTGTCAAAGGAGCAGGAACACACTTGAGGAATGAATTTCAGGTGTTCTGAGGAGGCTGAGACCATTGTAGGAAGCAGGACACCGCGCTCAGTGTTTTAAACTGATGGGTCAGGGGCGCTTGGCTGGCTCAGTCGGCAGAGCTATGCAACTCAATCTCAGGACCATGAGTTCAACCCCATGTTGGGTGTGGAGCATACTAAATTAAAAAAAAAAAAAAAAACCATTAAAAAAATAAAATAATAAGCGGATGGGCAGGTTGTGACAGAAAGGGCATGATTAGAAAGAGGGGAAAAGGTGTGAAGATGAGCATGGGCATGGTTGTCCTGCCACACGGGTCTGTCCTTTACCTCCAAGGGTGTGGGTGGGGTGGGGTGCTGGGGAGCACTGGGAGACCACCGGTACAAGAGCAGCATCATGGGAAGTGGAAGAGCGGCCCCGGGAGCTGCCAAATAGGGCTTCTGGTACTTTCTCCTTTTCCAGTTGATTCTGTGGGACCCCGAACAAGCCTAAACTTCTCTGGTTCTCAGAACTGTCATCTGTAAAATGGAGAATCAAGAGTTCTTTCCAAATCTAAAATCCTACATGTTTATGACGATTGTTACCACCCAACGTAATACACTCAAACAAGTCATCTACCATCGACGATCAACATTACATTGCTTGCTTGTTTCTTCAATTTGAAGAACTCCCATATTGAAGTCTTCTGCCAAATATTAATTTCCAAAATGCTGGCAACTGATACTACTAACAGGAGAAAAGGCAAACCCATGGTGGGAGGGGGGCAGGCAACAGTGACCCTGG
This sequence comes from Acinonyx jubatus, assembly GCF_027475565.1. NCBI lineage: Eukaryota > Metazoa > Chordata > Mammalia > Carnivora > Felidae > Acinonyx > Acinonyx jubatus. The sequence continues at coordinate 45,532,637 of NC_069397.1, forward strand.
GTCCCTAGAACAGAAAATACCCCAACGATGACAAGAGTTACCATTCAAGGGCCCAGTCACAACATGGACACATCTGAAACTCCCCTTTTTTAGTATGAATACTTAAGAGAAATTACTTTCACTGAAACTTTCCAACAGAGCTTTGCCCCTGCTCATTCATGACCCTCAGACTCTCCTATCACCAGTGGATTCAGGAAAAGGACAGACAAAGCAGTTTAAATCCAAGAGCTGAGGGCAAGTTAGAAAGACAAAGCCTCCGGTCTAGGACCATCTTCCCGGTTATCTTTGAGCCAACAGGTTTGTAAGCTTAGTAAGAAAAATACCAAGTGCAACACATATTTTTCATTTGTCACCTAGTTTTATAAGGGCACTTTAAAAAGAAAATTATAGAGGTAATTTAAAAAGAAAAGGTTGATATTTGATAATTCTCAGTAGGCTGAAAAATGAGTTTCATTTAAATTGCCTTAATAACATCAAGGACCACGTGTAGGGCTCCGCTGTTCTGAGGCTGCCTGATGGCATGGTGGCTGCAAGTTAAAATGACTGTGGGCACACGTGCAAATACAGAGCACGATGTGGGGGCTGGACAGTGTGAGCTGGTCTTCTGGGGAGCAAGGCGAGAGTGGAGAGGCCTGTCCGTAGTTGAGGGTGGGAAGGCCTAGGAATCGGCAGGCAAAGTCAGGTCCAGGAAGGGGCCCACGGGAGAAAACAGTAGTGTATCCAGGAGCCTGTGGCACAGTGAGCAGGCACCTGCCCAGGAAGGAGCACCATCAGGGGCCTGCTTGCCCACCTCTCCACAGAGTCAGGCCCTGACTTGCCAGTTGAAGGGACCTCTGTTAATCTCTGATCAGACTGTCTCAAGGCCTGTGTCAGCCAGCAGGGCCCACGGGGGACTCCGTGGAGAGCTGGATGCCAGAGAGCCAGCTAAGGGCAGGCAGTGTGGCTCATCATCTAATGTCTCTCTCCTGGGCTCAGGTAAGTAGCCTGAGAGATCCAGAGTAAACTCCCCCAAATCCACCCTGACCATTTATTTCACTGGTGTGCTTTTTGTGTTTGTTTGCTTTTACAAATACATGCCACGTGAGGCCAGAGCAGCACTGCTACTGCTTAAATACAAGAAAATCTCAGGGCTCTGTTCACTCATCTGCAAAGTGAGGGGATGAGACTAAAGAAAAGCTGCTTCTAGGACCAAAATTGCTGGATAATTGAGTGTCCTGGAACCAGAGTGGATACTATGGGTTCCAGACAACCCATCAAGTGGTCACTCCCTCTTCCTGGGGACTACTGCAAGCCTCCTCCTCTCTGTCCTCCCAGTGGCTGGCTGCTGGGGCCAGCAAAACTGACCCTCCCACAATCACAGCCCCGCAGGACAGCCAAGGTCAAGAGAAAAAAGCACCTGACTGTTGCCCAGGAAGATTATGTGGTTTGTTCAAGGCCACAGCACTGACTAAAGGAGGGGGAGGGAGGGACAGTTAGACATCGGCTTTTGACACTGATGTCCTGATGCCTTTTTCACCACAGCAAACTGCTTCCTCTAGCACATCACGCACATTCTTTATGACTGCTTTGTCCTAGTACCCACCGTCTGTGCTCCTCCACGGACAGCTCTCCCAGGAACTAAGGGCTCAGTTCTCAACAACCAGCCTGTGACCAGCTGCATGGAGAAATGGAGAGTCGTCTCATTGTCTCATTATCCATCCGACAACCTAGTATCCTAAAAAAGTACCTAGCTCACTAGCGCCTGCCCTCCACCACCCAAACTCAATTATAACTGGGCTTCAAAAAAGGAGACAACCTTATCAAGCCCTTGGGAACTGAAATGCCCGAAAAGGAAATTTCCTTCCCAACAGGTCTCCTTCTTCCAAAGCCACCAGCAGATCACAGGACCCCGGGCTTTGACCCTGACTCCTGAGTCCTCAGAGGGGGAGGGCCTATATCTTACGTTGCCATATAGGATTTCCTGCCAGAGATTCATTTAAGCAAAAGTCTGATTTGGTCATGAGCAAAGTGGGGCTGAAGATTTACTGTGTCCAGCCCCAGAATGGATGGGAAAGTTAGAGACAACACTGAAAAACTGAGGCCGGAGGTCCGGTGTCTGGGAGGGCAAGCTGTATTATCAGGCTCACCATTCTGCTTAAAACTAACACTGAATTCAATATTAAAAAGAAAGGGGAAAAAAAAAAACCCGGAAACTTATGAAAAGCACTGAAATCTTAACAACTGGGAAAGGAATAACCAGGCCGAGACTATGGAAAATGGGAACCCGGAGAAGAGCTCTGGAGAAGCCATTCTTGCCCTCAAAACACTGGATGATTCTGACAAATGGGAACTATTTATTTCCTTTTTTTTTTTAAATGTTTATTTTTGAGAGAGAGAGAGAGAGAGAGAGAGAGAGAGAGAGAGAGAAGTGTGAGTGGGGGAGGGGCAGAGAGAGGGGGAGACAGAATCTGAAGCAGGCCCCAGGCTCTGAGCTGTCAGCACAGAGCCGGAGGCAGAGCTTGAACTCATGAACCGTGAAATCATGACCTGAGCCGAGGTTGGTCGCCCAACCGACTGAGCCACCCAGGCGCCCCAGGAACTTGAATTTTAGTGCTCTTCTGAGCAGAAATCAAAGTTCAGGGCTGGCTGAGATACAGCACTAGCTGAAGACCCTTCCACAATGAGCTGCTCCAGAGGGCTACACGTGCTCAGCAGTGGGTGAACAAGGAGCAAACCGGCCCTCTTCGAGTTGAGAGCTTTGAGAACATAACACTAAGTGAAGTACGCTGGTCACAAAAAGCCAAATGCTGTGTGATTCCACTTATTTGAGCTTTCTCAAGTAGTCAGCTTCATAGAAACACAGAGTAGAAGGCAGTTACTGGGGGTTGGGGAAGGGGAGACGAGGAGATGTCTCACGGGCACAGACTTTCAGTTTTGTATGATGAAGAAGTTTTGGAGACTGGTTGCAAAACAATGTGGATCTACTTAACGCTACTGAATTGTACACCTAAAGAGTTAAGATGGTAAATTTAATGCTATGTATATTTAACCACAAATTGGGAATAAAAAATATTTTGAAAAATATTCATTCAAAACTTCACAATGACGTGATATTAACACTTTGAACTACTTATCATGCCAACTAAAACAATTCTATTCAAAAAGCTCACACTGTTCTTTAGTATTTACCATACGGTTACATTTTTAGGTAACAAGTGCAATTGTATTTATGCTCCCATACTTTGTGGGGGTCAAAAAAACTTTAGAGCCCAATGCCCCCTGCACCTTACCCATGTATGTTTCAGGGAAAAAGGGTATTTGAAACTCTTTTGCTGATGGGTCTTTCCCGAGGTCTTGACTGCAATTCTCCATTAAAGTTACTATGCCTTGTAAAGATGGTCACTGCTCTCATTAAGACTGAGAAAGCTTCAAAGAAGGGCTTCTCTCCCTAGCATTTACGCAGGATTCTATCCTAGCCAGTCTAAACACAAGGAATAAATCAATGGCTCTCATCTAACCTGAGCTTATCAAAAACAAAGACCTTAAACAGGAAGGTAGTAGCCAACTGCCCTATCATGAAGTCTGTGAGGCTCTCAAACTTAGTACAGTTAGAGTTAGAATATGAAACATCCATGAAATTTATTTTATTTCTAGTCACTCAAATAGGTTATTGTCGTTAATTAGGCCATGAAAAACCAATCAATGATAAATCACACTATATAATGAAAGATGAACAACTATTTCAAGACTCAATTTTGGCATTTATTAACTCAAATATAATAACCTCCCTGAATTCTGGTGATTTTTTTTTTTTTTTTTTGCGGGGGGAGGGGGCTAATATTCTAATAAAAACTGCCCTTCCTACCTCCATCTGTATTTGAAACAATTCAATCCTGGGATTTTATAGAGCCATAAAAAGAGAAAATAGCTCCTTCCAGGCTGCTCACTTATCAGAAACCCATCCCACTTGGTCCTCCCACATTAAAACAAATAGTGATGTGGCCATTATGATTAACATTATTATTACTTTCTAATTCATATACTAGATTAGAAGGAGTGCGGGAGGAAGGAAAAAGTCAGAGGGGGAAGCAAGGAGGGAAGAGAGTGATTTTGACTGCGAATGGAACTGGTTTCCAGATAAAGTGTGTACAGTAACACAGCAGATCTTAGGAAACAAGCCTGTTTGGAATATGCCTCATTTCTCAGGAGCATCACTAATCCTTCAAGATCATTATTAAAATGCTTTGTCTTTGTAAAATTCAGCCTGTTAGATATTTGCGGCCTCTGAACAAGCTTGCACTTGGACATATGATGTATGAATACCATCTGCTAGCATGGGTTGAGTCAGTCAATAGTTTTAATTCAAAAACTTCTCTTGGCAGGGGAATAGAAGCAAGCTGCATTGTGTTGCAGAGGATGGCTTAATACCTCTTATCTGTGCATTTTTTAATAGGATTTGGTTTTATAAAAAATACAAAAGAGGCCTTAAGACTCCATTTTTCCACCTTGATGCTGCTGAGGAAACAGGTGAATCTAGTCAAACCCACCATAGTAGAAAGGTCTGATTTAGTCTAAAAATCTCAAGTGCATCTTAACAGCTATCCCTTGATTCATTTAAATTCAATGAAGCAGCTGAGAATTGCCAGCAGCCATTCTAATCTGTTAATACTCCACCTCGCAAACAAAAACCAATATTGACATTATAGATAATGAACTAGCTCGGGCCTTCGTTTCATTTAAGAAAAGAAAAGAAAGAGAAAAGAAAGTACTCTACTTCCAGCACAAGCAACCCTCTCAAGACACTTGGACTGACTGTTAGAAACTCAGAATGCCTTTCCCATTAGTTCTTAGATTCGGAGACCCACCCTCCAAAGTTTCTTCCAGCCTGGCAGGGTTCAGCACCACAAACAACACAACACAGGTTTTATAACTGCTAATAAACAACAGTTCCACCCTCTTGGGCCACAAGGCATGGACCTTTTACCGGCCGCAAAGAAGGTCTAGCTGGGAAGAATGCCATATCCACGGAGGAAAAAGGTGTTCAAACGCATCAACACGATTAGAATTTTGCTTTACAGACTGCTAGATAGATCTAATAATGAAATCCAAGTTCAGTTCACAGTAACTCATTCAAAACCAGGTCATGCCTCCAGCACAACCACACAAGGTCTATGGAGGTTTACAAAGGTTAACGCCGGTGCCACCCACTGTGGGGAACTCAAGGAGACAACAGATGGACGTCGTGTATGACATCTATACGAAAGCAAAAAGGCCCTAGAGTAAAATAAAAACCTAGAACAGGTATGCCCAAATCAGATGGTGCTAATTAAGTCAAGAAGTCTGGGAATAATTTTTTTTTTTTTTTTTTTTAAGCAGAAAAGTTATGGCTGGGGGCGCCTGGGTGGCTCAGTCGGTTGAGTGTCTGACTTCAGCTCAGGTCATGATCTCGCGGTCTGTGAGTTCAAGCCCCGCATCAGTCTCTGTGCTGACAGCTCAGAGCCTGGAGCCTGCTTTGGATTCTGTGTATCCTTCTCTCTCTCTCTGCCCCTCCCCTGCTCATGCCCTGTCTCTCTCTGTGTCAAAAATAAACAAACATTAAAAAAAAAAATTTAAAAAAAAAAGAAAGAAAGAAAGTTATGGCTGCGGCCTACACATGAAAAGAATATTGCAGTTATGAAGCATCAGAGCATGGAAAGGCACAGAGATAGGAACAAAAGGGTCGCTGAATGGTTGGGTTAGCTATGGCCGAGGGGCTGCGCTGGGGGGTGTGGGAGGAAGGCTAATATTTGAATTAAGGGCAGGGAATCAATTATTCAAAACCTTGAAAGGCTAAGCATTTGGATTTATACTTATTTATTTTTTTTGAGAGAGAGAGCGTGCATGAGTGGGGAAGAGGCAGAGAGAGAGAGGGAGGGAGAGAGAGAATCCCAAGCAGGCTCCACATTCAGCATGAAGATTAACGTGGGGCTTGATCCCATGACCCATGAGATCACAACCTGAGCTGAAACCAAGAGTTGGATGCTCAACCGACTGAGCTACCCATATGCCCCTGGGTTTGTATTTAAATCTTAGGAAACAGAACCCCTGTAGATTCTTGAGAGGTGTGAGAGATGTTTTTGTTCAGGTGAGTGAGTGCCTGGAAGCTAGGAGGCAGGTGCTGGAAATCTGGAAGAAGGGTAAGAAAAGAGTCGTTAGTGGCTGTGTTCACCAAATAACACATTTCAAAAGCTGATGTTCATGGGGTCTAACGTTAACAACACGCAAATCTGGGAAAGAGTTATAGTGCTCCTTATTCAGTTTTTATTTTTTGCAACTATTTTAAATACTGAAATTATTTCTAAATTAAAAAAAAAAAAAAACATCAAAAAGGAGGACCCGGTGGCTTAGTTGGTTAAGCGTCCAACTCTTGGTTTCGGCTCAGATCACGATCTCACGGTTTTTGAGTTTGATCCCCACATCAGGCTCTGTGCTGACAGTGTGGAGCCTGCTTAGGACTCTCTCTCTCTCTCTCTTTCTCTCTTTCTCTCTCTGTTCCTTCAACACTTGTGCTCTCCCCCCTCTCTCTCAAAATAAATAAATAAACTTTAAAAATAACAACAACAAAAGCAGCGTTCCTCACCATTATTTGCCTTTGGATCTCTTGGCAAACGTTGCTCCCTCCTGCCTCCCACTGTTGTACCAGTCAGAATGATCAAGGCCAGTTACAGGTAGTAACAGGAGGCAGCCTAAGTTTTACCTTCCTTGAACTTTTTAAAATTTTATTTTGAGATAATTATAGGCTCACAGTAAGTTGCAAAGGAAGTGCAAAGAGGTGCTGTGTACCTTTCACCAACCATTCCTTAAATTTTCAAGCCAAATCAATTCCAAGTGGTTAAGAAGTCAGGTTTTAGGGGTGCCTAGGTGGCTCAGTCCATGGAGCATCCGACTTCAGCTCAGGTCATGATCTTGCAGTTTGTGGGTTCAAGCCCCAAGTTAGGCTCCACACTTACAGGGCGGAGCCTGCTTGGGATTCTCTCTTTCTCTTCCCAGCTCTCTCTCTCTGCCCCTCCCCCACACAAGTGTATGCTTGTGTGCTCGTGCACATACTGTCTCTCAAAATAAATAAACTTAAGAAAGAAAGAAAGAAAGAAAGAAAGAAAGAAAGAAAGAAAGAAAGAAAGAAAGAAAGAAAGAAAGAAAGGAAGAAAGAAATCAGGTGTTAACCACAGACCACCAATTCATCCCTGTAAGAAAAAGGCATCTACCTGAGAGTGGAACTTGCCCTTATAAGGACTTTCTGATAGTCTTTCTTAAGGTCTTAAATGGTCAAGTTTAGGAAGGTATCATCAATAGATAATTCCCAATACAGCATCAATAGATACGTAAACAGGCAATTCAACTAAAAGTTCAAATGGCCAATGAACAAACAAACAAAAAAGGTTCAGCTCACTGAAAGCAACAGATAGCTGGGAAACAAATCAGTGAAACAATTTTAGTCATCGAAAACCATCACTGAAATATAAACTGTGATGCTCTCAAAGGCACACTGAGACAAACTGATTATTGTTGCCCTAATGGTTGGAACATGATTAGTAAAAAACTTTTCTGAAAACAATTTTGCAGTAACTATTAAGTCCCTCAATAATGTTCATTCCATACATGCACTAGGCAAAATCAGAGGTGGGTGGAGGGCGCCTGGGTGGCTCAGTCATTTAAGCGTCAGGCTCTTGATCTGGGCTCAGGTCATGATCTCACGGTCCTGAGATGGAGCCCTGTGTCTGGCTCCACACTGGGCGTGGAGCCTGCTTAAGATTCTCTCTCTCCCTCTGCCCCCCCCACCCCATGCTCTCGCGCTCACGCTCTCTCTCAAAAAAAAAAAAAAAAAAGAGGGCAGCAGGCAGCATTAATGCCAGTCTTCTCTATATAATGGGCATATCAGTAATTTTTACTTTCTAATTTTAGACCAAATACTTCCAAAATGTGGGGAAAAAAAATTACATGTAAATGCATGCCAATCTTTAAAATAAAATCACGATCTTTGGAATATAAAATTGTACTAGCCCTTCCCTCCCCCACCTTACCCATGAGAAAACTAAGGCACAGAAAAGATTCATTTTTATAAAATGAGTCACACCATATGTATACATGCGATCTGTTTTTATACACAAGACTCCACAGAGAAGTAATCTAGCACATGGGTATCAATGAGGCCTTTGGCTTCAGTTCCAATAACTTGGGAGGAGTGTGACTCTCAGGCAAATTAAAGCCTCTGTTTAAGGGTCTTAAGCCTTAAGCCTCTGTTTCTCCATCTGTAAAATGGGAACGGTAAAAGAGTGTTCAGATTAAATAAAACAATTTATGTAAGGCACTGAGCATGGTCCCTGGTATAGAACAAGCATTCCTTAAATGTTACCTGTGCTTGTAAGTATTTCCTCACATCAACAGAGATTCTTTTACACATGATTTTAAATAGCTAGATAAAATGAATATTCCACAACAGAACCATTTCATCACAGGATACTACTTGGAATTTTTTGCTGTTACAAACAGTGCTACAATACATTATGATTTTATACACAGATACACAGCCTTTGACTGCCTCTCTGATTACCTCCTCAGTAAATAGTTTTAGAAGCGGTATTAGGGGTTAAATAGCATATGTACAATTTTCGAAAAAACAGGTTTCAAGCTCATTGTAGAAACCTTCTAAAACAGATGTATGCAGAAGAAAAGTGAAATTTTCTCCTGCTCCCCTCGAATCAACAGTTTAGAATGTATCCTTCCTTCCAGTCGTTTTATTTGCGTTTATCAACACACACAAACACATAAAACTGTTTCTGTTTTTTTGTCTTCAATGAGATCATACTATACAGATTGCTTTGCAGTTTGTTTTTCACTTACTATTTCTTGGACTTCTCCCCATGCCTATCTATATAAGTCAGCAGGTACGCACACACACACATGCTTCTTCCACATAGTACAGATATACCATCATCCACTTACTCATTCCTTTGATAGAAATTTGAGGGGTTTTTTGAGTTTTCACTATCAGAAGCAATGCTGTCTTGAAAGGCCTTTCCTATAAATCTCGTATACAAGTGCAACTCTATCTGTAGGGTACATTCTTAGAGGTGGAATTGATGGCTCAAAGGAGGTGCCTGTTTACAATTTTGGAACTGTCTTGCCAATTCGCCCAATTTGCTAACGATGTATGAAGCATCCACCTTGAACTTTTGTCGAGACTGAACATCATTTTTAGTTTTTGTCCATCTGATTGATAGTAAAAAGGCATCTCAATGTTTTGATAATCACTTCAAGGTTTCCCCCCTCTGTTTCCCTTCTTCTGTTAACCAGTCATTCATACTTCTTGCTCAAGCATTTTTCCTACTCACTTTATGAGTCATGGACAGTTACCACTTTCTCTCCTGTGTGTTGCAATATTTTCCCCCATCTCTGATCTGACCTTTAACTTAATTTTTAAATATATAAAGTTTTCTATTTTGAGGTGTTGAATCTCTCAGTGTCTTACTTTACATTTCTGGGTTTTATACTTCCCAAGGACGCCTTCCCCATTCCATCAGCCTAAGAGCATTAGTCTCTGAAATCATTGCAGAAAATGATGACAATAAGCATATACAACACACATACTGTTCTCTGTTCCTCATACAAGGATCAAACTCTTTAGAAAAATGGACTGATACGAACAATAATTTCTCTGTATTTCCTAGCCATAATAAACGGTCAAGTATTTGGATCTTTCCCCTCCAAATCATATTAGTACACTAAGAAAACCTAGTTTATTTGTTTTTTTAAATTTATTTTATTTTATGTTTTTTACTTCTTAAAATTTACATCCAAATTAGTTAGCATGTAGTGCAACAATGATTTCAGGAGTAGATTCCTTATAGAAAACCTAGTTTATATATCTGAATCCATTCGTATCTACTGATTGCTTAGCTTTTCCACTCTCTGAGGAAGGAAGTAATGGGTGGAGGTAAGAGAATGTGACTTGAATGAAGGTTTCACAGAGGCATATGTGAGCTGGCCCTGGTAGACTTGACGGGCTAACCACAGAGACTCAGGGATTGAGAGTACATTCTAAGTGAGGGACAGACGATCAGGAAAGGGAAGGAGGCAAGAAACCCAAGACCATGATGAAGACCTTCAAAGTCACAAGGTACTGCATTCCTGGCAGAGGCATGGTCCTGGATGGCCAACTGGCCACACTGAGGTTCCTTCTAAAGAGGCCGACTTGCCTGCGGGCCCCGTCAGATAACATTCCCCCATCCTACTCAACCACCATTGTGGATGTGACAGGGAAGGTCTTGAGCTGAGGGCAGGCTAGTGATAGACCAAGTCCAAAAGTTCCACCCAAGTGTGAGATTCTGATAATTGTTCAGTTGGTAGAAGCATCAGCCACTGAAAATTCATACCTAGTGAAGCCATGAGGCAGCAGGGTCAGGAGCTCGGAGGGAGACCATGCCACTCAAATGACAGTGATGGAGCTCACCCACTTCACCTCCCTGGGCCTTGGGTTTTTTCACTGTAAACTGAGGGGACCCTCCTGGTCTTCAAGGAATTTTCCAGAAAGCTCTAAATTCTCTATGTCTATGGTTCTATGATTCAATATTCATGGAACAGAACCTAGAGTCTTATTTTCTCATTTTGCCAAGAGAAATTCTTGGCAATTGCTCAAGTCAAGTAAAGGAAACCAGAATACACTTGAACTGATTGATGTGTCTAAGGCAATTAAGTCAAAATATTTTTCTAATAATATTGAAACAGTTCATCTCACGTTAAGAAATACTTCTAGACCTTGCCTTGCTTAGACCAGCTGTGGAAACATCCCTCACTTCTTCTGGTCATAGGTGGAGAGTTCGCTGAGTCTCCAAAAGACGAGATGCAGATACTCAGCGCTTGTGTGTGTGCCGTGGCAACAGAAAGCTTCACTCTCTTTTGGATTCAAATTATTCCTCCTCCAGGTTCCCACCTATCCTTACAGGGACACAACTCCATACCCTCTCACAACAAATGATCTCCCTCCTCCACTGCCTAGCGTTTTTGTTTTTGTTTTCAAATGGGAAGAGAGCAAGGTAAGAGAAAGAGAAGGGCTGGCCTAGTTTTTAAGATGAAACCACCATGTGTATTTTCAGACCAAACCACCATGTGTACCACCCTCTCTAAATCATTAACACTGCTATCCACTGCCTGTGAGGCGTCCCCACCCCCAGGCCTGCGAGTCACTCCCACTGCCATGGACCTCTCCATGGACCTCTATCCCACCTGCGGTGGGGGGTTGGGGGACGGACTTCTCCAGATCCCAGTCAGGAGGGGACTGTAGCATGCAGACCTGGACTAGGACATCGCTGTGTCCAGGAAATTCCTGAATGAGCTCACTGATTTCTTAGTCAGATCTCCTAGTGGTGCGATTCCAGGCCTTGTCTCTCATCCAGGCCTCCAGTTTTGTCTCCCTCCCTTCTCCCTCTAAGCAGATGGCCCTGCCCCTAATTCACTGGGAAGGTGGTAGGAGTTGCCATCTTGTCTCCCATACCCAATTATGTACACGAATCACTATTCTCATCCCTTGGCTAGAAATTCTTCTATCTGTTCCTCTCTAATCCACACCCACACACAGAGCTTATCTAGGTCCAAAGAGGTCTAATTCTAAACTGAATGGATCCATTTGTCCCCTCATTCCTGCCCACCCAACCCCACCCCACACTAGGGACCACTGATTCTCCAACCACCAAGGATCCAACCCCTAAGGTCATCTCTGATGTTCCCTTCTTTATTCTCCAAACCTCTTTTCTTGACGAGTTCTTTTATCACCTCACACCTCAACATTTCTTTCTGGCTTCATCCCCTGTCCCATCTCCACCCACATGGCATCCTGCCACCAGGCTTGTCTTCTTTAAACACTACTCTCATCACGTCATTCTTCTGCTCAAAAACCTTTCTTGTTCTTGCGTCTTTTTGGCTTTCAGGGTCCAACATTACATGGCCACCCTCTCTCTCAACCTTACTTTCCGTTACTCTCCAACGTGTTCCCAACATTCTGGTTGGGTTTGATGAACTATCTCCTCCTTCCCACCTCCATTCATGCAGCTCTCTGTATTGGAAATGCCTTGCCTTGTCAAGCGCTAGCATCCTCCATGAAGCCAGTGATGCTTGAATTGAACCCCAGGCCTTCCTCCTAGACAACTCCAGCCTCCCAGCTGACCCCCTACAACATTTATGCCACGCAAGTGATCATAGAAAGTGTATTCTCAACCAAGAGTAGTTGACTTTCACAGGTTCATCAGTAAGTCAGTTGTGTGAAATTCAAAATCCATTTATCCTGAAGGAAAATACATGGGAAATAGGTTCTAGGCCATGAAATGTATGCAATCCACAGTGTAACTTAACCGTGATACAAATGTACCTTTCCAACCACGCAGAAGATAACTCAAAAGAAAAACACATTCTGAATTCAGATAATTCCAGGACGAAGGCCTCTGTCCGTACTCCAGAAAGAGACAATTCTAGGGAATGGGAAGCCAAAAGCCAGAGTATAAATCGAAACACTTCTCATGCATCTGCCCCAACCAGACCTCTAGAATCTGAACTCCAATTTCCAATCTAGCCCAAGGACAGGAGTCTGTTTTAACTCATGTGCAAAATTTTCTCATTCAATAGAAGCAAGACCCTGGAAAAATACAGAGGAATTGGACCTGTCTCTAACCCTAGACACATAGGAGCCAGGTAGCTGTCAGAGGACATGCTTCCTCCTGGGGCACCTCCATGCAGCAGCAGAACTGCTTTGGTGGCTTCCAAGCATCGCCATGGCAAAAGGCATCAGGGAGAACACGGGGAAAAAATATTTTTTACTGTTTATTTTTAAGAGAGAGAGTATGAGCAGGGGAGGGGCAGAGAGAGAGGGAAACACAGAATCTGATGCAGGCTTCCGGCTCTGAGCTGTCAGCACAGAGCCCGACACGGGGCTCGAACTCACAAACCACGAGATCACGACCTGAGCCAAAGTCAGATGTTTAACCGACTGAGCCACCCAGGCGCCCCAAGAACATGGGGAAATTTTAAATTTGTCCAGAGAATAGAGCAGGGCACACAGATAACTTCTAATTAGGAACTTGGTGGCCACTCCTCAGTGGGGATTAGGTTCTAAGGTCAGTGCAAAAAGCAACCAATAGCCAAGATTTCCCCCACAAAGTACTGTATAAATGCTTCAGGTGACCTTGTGCAGTCACTGTTGTGCCAAGTCAAGTCTAAGAAACTTCAAGGCCAGCAAAAGGATGGAACTAAAGACAAGACTGAATGTGGTTGGCCGTTCACCCCACTCCGCCCCCAGGAAGGCTAACAAAACTCTAACGCAGATGGGAAGTTCCAGGAGCTCCCGCTCGCCTGCAGCATTTGCTCTTGTTTTAATGTCAAGTCTCTGTGACCTTACTACACATTAATAGGCGTGCTGGAAAGATTAAGGTGGAAGGTGGGGAGTTTTCTGAAGTCAGAGAAACCTGGTTAAGAATTCAAACTCAAGCATTCCAGCTTCAGATCCCTGCTACACTGCTTACCAGTGTGTGACTGGACAAATTACTGCAAAAAGCCTCTGTTTCTTTTGGAGAAAAATGGTGGTAACAGTGCCTACTTCAGAAGGGCTGCTGGGAAAATTAAGAAATAACATTTAGCATATGTAAATTCTTAGTATCAGCATCATCCACAGCAGGCGGGGCACATCTTCTTTATCCTTGCCCACTTCTTTATCCATGTTATCAAGGACCAAACGGCTGGTCTCCAGCCTCTCTAACCACCTAAACTAGAGACTGTCCTGTCTGACTTCAGGTTTAGTTCTGGCAACTGTGACCATTAAGAATTATAAACACAAGGGCAAAACATAACTATGGAAAGGTCTATAAATTGTAGTGCAACATGAAAAAGCAGAAGTTGGGATGGTGAGCATTAAAACAAACAAACAAGAAAGAACATACAACTAACAGGATCCTAGGAGGCTACAGAGACTAAATATTAACAGTCGGTGCTTTACTGTGAGTTGTATTTTTTGCTTTTACTGCAGGGCTGGTTAAAAGGACCACTTTTAAAATGAAGGTGCTGAATGAGGTCTGTGGTTCCACCAACCTCTTTTTTTCTGTCCCTTCCCCACTTTGGCCACATATTTTTGCCAGATTCTAGCAAATGATGTTTAACAGTGATTGGCTAATTCTGTTTACTATTTTTCCATTTCAATGCTGATCTAAATTTTAACCAATAATCCACATTCATAAAGGGTTTACAATAACATTATGAAATCAAATCACTGACACAGGTGTAATGATGATAAGCATTGCTAAGTAAGTAAGAAACCATCAGTTGCTTAACTCTGATAGTCAAGGTCAACCTCATTCTAAAAGGTAGTGAGAGAACATTCAGTTTAAGGAGGGAGACCTGATACTACCTCTAATAACAATGTCTAGAGTTAGACCAATCCTCTCTCAGAAATTCTTATTATGTCACCTACAGCCAATCAGAACTTGGAATCAGCATGAAACCATACAGGCTTGCAATTCCAAACAGAAGAAAAGAAACTTGATGATTTGGGTAGCTTTTGTGTCCTCATCCTGGGTAATGCATAGTTTCTATTAAGCCTTTTGAAACGCTGAAAATGGCCCCCTGGCTCCCATGGGGTTTCTTAGCAGGTGTCAGGTTGGAACCACCAGCCTAGGTCAGCTCTACCTAGGAAACTGGTGGGACAGCCGATTAGCCAGCTCTAAGCACCTTCTTATTCCTAGTAATCAAAGGGCAAATGAATCTTAGGATTGGGCGGAGGGGAAATGTACCAGAAAATCTTAGGAAATGTGTTCATGCAAAAGACTCAACCACCCCTGCCCATCTCAGGGCTTATCATAATTGAGAAGGGGGGGGGGGGGGAATCAGAAGACAAATAATTTGAAAAAATTCCCCAGTAATCACAGCCTATGTAGGTGAACACACATGCCCCCCAATATCTACCATGGAATTGAGACTCACTGGTCTAAATCAACTTAGAATATCAGGAACACATTATACTTACTAACTTACACACACACACATACACACACATGGGAAAGGGTGATGAAATCACCAGGAAGTCAATTGGAAATACAGTACCTGCCATTCCTAAGCACCAGTAACTAGTTGATCCAGTCTACATCTATGTTAGAAGGCACTGCCTTAGAAGCGACTGCTCTGTACCTACGGTAAAAGGGCGGGGAGGTGTCTCTCTGTCAAGGTTAATCAGTGAACTACCTCAGACCTGTAACAGTATAAATTGTGAAATCAAGAGAGCCTCATTTCAGATGAGGAATCAGAGGTGGGCCACTGCTTTCATGGGCATAGGACACAACTGGACTGAGTTTTGCTCTTGATCTTTGATACACCTGACTGCACTGTTTGCCCCTTGAGTTGTGGCCTCATCTCCTGGGGCTGGTCCTAGTTCCTGCTCCCCAACCCGACCCCAACCCAGACCCTAGGTATAGAGCTGACCCCAGCCAGAGAGGGCCTCCACAGCTGTCCATTCCTGAAGGTCTGTTTCATTGCTGTCTCAAGGACCAAAAGCAAGACAGAAGGCAGCAATGAAGGGCAAATGAAAAAAAAAAACAAAAAACAAAAAAAACCCCAAATGTGGATGCACAAAGTAACAAGAAAAAGCTGTTTCTTGGTAGATAAGGGGGAATAAGCACCAGGAGCGGTTCATAACCAGAAATACGAGTACACGGCTTAGAACTAAACTGCCTAATCTAATTCTGGAGGCACTATAAACCTGATGGCTGTACTGGGGCCCCATGTGACGTTTCAAAGAAGAGAATGCTGTAAAGTTGTGATCTTGATGTTCTTCTGCTCATGGGCCCAACAACTGCCTAGAAGCAGCTTCCTGCCCTTTCCAGATGATTAGCGCTGTGTTGTTGGGTTTCGCCCTCCAGCTTCTGTGGGTCCTCAGGGAGGACACTTGGCCAAAGCAAAATGCCAAAACAGAAGCAGCATTTTCTGGCCATCCACGTGTAATTAGGATACCATAAAATCCCACAGCAAAAACTCAACACCCAAAAGCAGAGCCTGGGGCAGCTGAGACTAGCTGGGAAGTGCCACATCTTGGGAATGGCCTCGCCGGGACTGCATCTTCCGATCTGTCAAATGAGAGTCGTGATGGTGAAAGCCCAGCCCTCAAATTGCCAGGAGAAAGAATAAATGGGACAGCACTTCATAGACTGTGAAGCTTGGGCACCGACAGCATAGAAATGTTATAATTAACCACAGGGCTCTCTCCCCATGGACAGGATGGAGTAAAGAACACCAATGGAATATTATTATTTCTTCTCAAAGACCTGTTTGGCAGTTACTTTATTAAAAAAAATTTTTAATGTTTATTTATTTTTGAGAGAGAGAGAGAGAGAGAGAGAGAGAGAAAGAGAGAGAGCTGGGGAGGGGCAGAGAGAGAGGAAGACACAGAACCCGAAGCAGGCTCCAGGCTCTGGGCTGTCAGCACAGTGCCCGACGTGGGGCTCAAACCCACTAACTGAGAGATCATGACCTAAACCGAAGTCAGACACTTAACCTACTGAGCCACCCACGTGCCCTGGCAGTTATTCTATTTAAATAAAGATGCAACATGGTTATCTTCAGAAAATAGAAGGTTTTTTTTCATCCAAAAACTTTATGCGGCCACTTTCTGAGCTGAGAAATTAACTTTTACACAGGCCTCGAGGCCTCAAGGCCTTACCAAGAAGATCTCGTTTAACCCAAACAACTGGGAGAGGTAAGTACTATTATTATTCTCACATTTTGCAGATGTGGAAAAAGGATGAAAGTGGCTTAGGCAACTTACCAAGGCAACAAAACTACTGACTAGCAGAGCTAGGGCTCACGGGCCAAGGCCATGCTCTACACCTCTGCACTTACTGCCTCGCTCAGGTTATTTCCAAGGACAAATCAATCCATGGTCAACAGAAGCTCTCTACAGGTGCTCTGTGCTTCCATAAAGACTTACATCTATTCAACATTTATTGAACACTGGCTGCATGCCAAGCCCATCACTGAAAGACAAAGACCTTCACACCGTCTGTCCAGGGAGAGCATCAACTCCAGGGTGAACCCTGAGTCTAAAGACACCTCAGGAAAGCAATGAAGAGTACTTTTTTTTTTTAAGTTTATTTATTTATTTTTGAGAGAGGGAGAGAGAGCGTGCATGCATGCACACACACACAAGCACGAGTGAGCGGGGGAAGGCAGAGAGAGAATCCCAAGCAGGCTCTGCACTCTTAGTGCAGAGCCTGTGATGGGGCTCAAACCCATGAACCATGAGATCGTGACGTGAGCCGAAATCAAGAGCCAGATGCTCAACCGACTGAGCCACCCAGGTGCCCTGAAAAGTACTTTTTAAAAAGTCCCAGGACGGGATTCAGCATCCGACTCTTGATCTCAGCTCAGGTCTGGATCTCAGGGTTGTGAGTTCAAGCCCCAACCCACGTTGGGCTCCACGCGTGGTGTGAAATCTACCTTAAAAAATAAAACAAAGCAACTTGTAGTAATTCATAGAACAGACTATAAAATACTTAGTTGTATTGTTATAGGCCCCTCAAAGCCTGCTTGGGATGACAATCAACCTATTAAGGAAATATGCTCCGCATCGGGAAGACTTTCTTATAGTATAGTACACCATAGTTTTTAGCAAAAAGAAATCCGGCAGGACCTGATCAGCCTTCAGCACTATGTGGTCTCCTCACCTCCTCTACTTTATTGCTGTATATAAGTAAATGTTCTATTGCATGTACTAAAATTTTAAGAAAACCCTAAAAATACTGCACATCCCTTTTTGTGTGCTATGGGAACATATTTCCATCTTAGGGAAGTCGGTCACAATTAGCTGCGACTTCCCTGAGACAGTGAGAGGCTACATCAGATGAGGCTGTGTAGCGAACGTTCCATCCACGTTATTGATTACCTGGTGACTTTATTGATATCTGTCTTCCCTTTTATACTAGCCATCTCAGGCAGCTGCTACCACAGATTTTCCCTATGTAAACTACCCCACGAAATGTTCATCTAAATGTCTCCAGGGACTACCATATGGAAACTGACTTCAAAAACAACATCCAAAGAAAAGCTCTTATTTTCTTCTCAATTTATTATGTCTATAAAACAAGAATTTGGAGTTGATTGTAGATCTAAGGCTCTCTCTTTTCTTTTAAATGTTTATTTTATTTATTTTTGAGAGAGAGAGAGCGCACGCGAGCGAGCGCGCGCAAGCAGGGGAAGGGCAGAGAGAGAGGGAGACGAGGATCCAAAGCAGGCTCCATGCTAACAGCAGAGAGCCTGATGCGGGGCTCGAATTCACGAACTGTGAGATCATGACCTGAAGTCAGATGCTTAACCAACTGAGCCGCTCAGGCGCCCTAAGGCTCTCCTGACTTCACAATTTATGCACTGTTACAGGTCTGTTTGCACAAACATTTTAATTTCAGCCAAACCTTTCTAGCTGCACATGTGGGATTTAAGCTCTAAGAGCAGAGACCACAATTTAGCATTCAGTACTTGTCATTTGTATCCTGCCTTACAATGCGCAAAGCAGTACTGGAATAGCCCTCAGGGAGCTTAGAGAAGGGCTGTGAGAGATATCATCGAATAATCAACACAAGAGCTCTGAAGTAACATGAAGGGTACCAGGAGGGCACAGCCTGTAGGGAAACCTAATCAGTTTGAGGATCAGTCACAGAAGGGTCCCTGGAGCAAGTGGGAATTGGGCTGACATCTCAAGGATGAGTCTGAGTTGGCCAGGACTGTAATGTGGGCAGTCCAGAAGGGAGTATGGCATGAGCAAGGGACCTGAGGCAAGAGCACAACCTAACAGAGGAATACAAAGAAGCCCCTTGAATGCGGGTACAGTGGACACAGCATGAGACTGGAAAGGTAGGCAGGGACCAGGTCCTGCAGGACTTTGAAGGCCACATCAAGAGCAATGAGGAACAGCTGAAGGGTCACTGTATGTTGTCTAGAGCCAGGTTCGGAGGTGATCAGATGCACGTTCTGAAAAGCTCCCTCAGTGCAGTGTGAAAACAGACCGGAAAGGGACAAGAAGGGACTCAGAAAGGTCAGTTACACTCTTACATTTTAGGTGAAAGGTGACAGTAGCCCAGACAAGGGAGGTGGCTGTGGAGATGAGACAAGGGGCCTGAGAGAGAGAAGATGAAATGGGTGGGACTTGGTGGGTGGGCTAGGGAAGGAGGAAGAAGGTATTTCCAAGGACAAGCCTTAGGCTTACAAGAGAGACAGTGGTCAGTGGTCCCATTTATCATGTCTGGAAATAAGAGAAGGATCAGGTTTAGGGGGAACGGAGTAGGTGCAGTTTGGAACATCTTTTTTTAATGTTTATTTATTTATTTTGAGAGAGAGAGAGAGAGAGTGCAAGCAAGTGGGGAAGAGGCAAAGAGAGAGGGGGGAAAGAGAGAGAACCCCAAGCAGGCTCCATGCTGTCAGCGCAGAGCCCAGCACAAGGGTCGATCCCATGAACCATGAGATCATGACCTGAGCCAAAATCAAAAGTCGGACACTTAACCGACTGAGCCACCCAGGCACCCCCAATTTGGGACATCTTGAGTCTGACACTTGGTGGTCTCCAAAGGTAAGTGTCAGAAAGGTGTTGAAAGTTCTGATTCAATAACTAATACTATTACACATCCACCCAGAAGGGAGACTAATCATTCCTTACAAATACCCAAAACCAGTAGAAAGAGAATTCGTTGAATGACGAAGTATTTTCTTGAAGTGACCTCTAACGATACTGTGCAGGTAACATATGTAATAAAACCATTTCAGAAATGTCTGCCTACGTTCAACTTTTTGGAACATCTTTCAGAGAAATTGAATGCCATCTACTATTCTACACATGCAAAAACAATCTTCAACTTTTGGGACCCTAATTTAAACCAGGCAGCAAACAAGAAATTTCAAAATGGAGCAGGAAAAATAAGTTTCCTAAAATGAGGAGTTGGCCGGGGGAGGGGGGGGGCAGGGGGAGATCTTGGCATCACCCAGACAGCTCACTTGGCATGCACTAATTCACTCAAAGTTCTGAGTTATGGAAAACAAACTTTGAATGAAGATTTAAGTCCCAGAGACATCAAGACACTCCTCATTCCATCTTTGTGGCCCTAAGAGGCTGGAATTGTGTTTTCATTTCAAATGAGGAATGGGAGACAGAGAAGCTGAGAAACTTGCCTAAGGCATCATTGCCAGTAAGGGCAGAAATGCAAAGCAAACAGGTCTAGGCAACTCCCTTTACCAATGCCCACCACCACCAAGAAGAGGAAGAAGCAGCTATTTCCTTGGCACTGATCCTCTGCTGTAGAGGTTGAAAACTGGGACGTTTGTTTTGGAAGGTGTTTTCTGTTATCACCTGTAGTTCAGCAATTACATTCTTAGCCTCAAGATAACCTTAATTTTTAAAGAGTTTTCTTTGTCAATTCAGTTGTCTCTGTTTCGGCTTCTTAAAGGGTTTTTGCCTGGTTGGACATATAAATCACACCCAAGGGGTGCCTGAGGGGCTCAGTTGGTTGAGCGTCCGACTCTTGATTTTGGCTCAGGTCAAGATCCCAGGGTTGTGGGATTGAGCCCCACGTTGGGCTATTCGCTAGGCATGGAGTCTGCTTAAGATTCTCTCTCTCTGCGCCGCCCCCCCCCCCCCCACTGCTCGTGCTCTCTTGCTCTCATACACAAACAAACAAACAAACAAACGAATCACACCCAAAAATGCTTTATAAGGTTTAGTTGTGATTGCTTATAAAATTTGGATCCAAATGTAAACTCAGATCTGGAAAAAACAAATGTTTGTTTTTCATCAAATGCCTACTGCATGTTTCCAGCCAAAATCCACTGAAACTATGGTGAATAAGCCGCCTCTAACTTACAGAACAATTTTTCAAAAACCACTTATTCTTAAGCCAAACTCAGAACTTTTTTCCCTGAAGAGGAAACGCTATCACGTACATTCCTTGCCAGGCCACAAAGCTTAATACCTCAAACAGTCAACCAAGGATCCTGTATGTTAACAGGAAATATTACATAGTCCTTACAAAGAGTGTGTAAATTATATAGAAATGGGGGAACATGCAAGTGAAATCACGATAAATGAGGAAAAAACACAAACTAGTACATACACTGATTACACAACGTTTATAAAGGTAAGCGTGTCGATATGCTAGAGTGAGAGAGTTTAATTTTCCTCTGTATCGCCACCTACACATACACATGTATGTAAGTATATGTATACAATGCATGTGTGGATGTGTGTATAAAGGTCTTTGTCAACAAATGCTTACGGTCTATTAGCCCTCCAAGTATCTTGAAGCAATGCTCAAGTTGGAACTGCTGCCCACGGTCCAGCGCCCAACACCCAGCCCTGACATGGACTCTCAGGTGGGTTGCTGGCTCAGGGACCTGGCAAAGTGGCTGAGGGGACACTGAAGAGGAGGAGGGCAGAGCAGGAGTTACAGAGGGAAGAGGGGAGCAAGGGACAGGTGGCCTCAGGGAGCTGAGGCAGGCGCCTGCCAGGGTGGTAAGAGCATGCTTTTCCAACTCAGATGGGGGGCAAACCCCAGCTCAGCCCTTCACCAGCTGTGTGACCTCACGTTAGGTACATAATATTTTCGAGCTTCAGTTTTTTATCTACAAAATGGGAAGAATAAAGTCTACCTCACAGCAGCTGTGTGGGGATGAAAGGAGTTCCACACAAGCCCTTACACAGGCTTCTCCTTGGAGGGCTAGCCCCCTTCCTCCCTTCCTCCCTTCGCAGGTGTCGTCACTGTCCCGGTCTGCAAAGAGGTGGCAATAACAACAGGATGTTGTTCGGATGAAAGGAAGATGTATGGTACTGGGTCTGTCCATTGTGGCCCTTATGCAGATACTGGTTATTAAGACATCGCTCATTTTTTTTTTTTTTTAAGACATCACTCATTTGTCAAGTTAAAATTTATTGGAAATGTTTGCTCATCTTACGGAACACTCGCAGAACAAGTTATTTGTGATCCAAGGTTTTACTACATACTACTTCCTAGAAGATTGATTTTGCCAACGAAATCAAATGACATTCAATTAAAAATGACATTCAGGAGGGGCACCTGGGTGGCTCAGTCGGTAGAGCCTCCGACTTTGGCTCAGGTCACAATATCGCAGTATATGAGTTTGAGCCCACATCGGGCTCACTGCTGTCAGCACAGAGCCTGCTTCAGATTCTCTGTCCCCCCCTCTCTCTGTCCCTCTCTGGCTTGTGCTCTCTCTCTCTCAAAAAAAAATAGAGCATTAAAAAAAAAAAATGACATTCAGGAAAGGGGCACCTGAGTGGCTCAGTTGGTTAAGCATCCAACTCTTGATTTCGGCTCAGGTCATGATCTCACCATTCATGAGTTCGAGCCCCATGAGTTCTATGCTGACAGCGCAGAGCGTGCTTGGGATTCTCTCTCTCCCTCTCTCTCTCTGCCCCTTCAAAAAAAACTACATTGGGAGGGGGGGAAAAATAACCTTAGGCCAATAGCTATAACCCGTCACCCTGTACCCAGGTCCCTGTATCTGGAACTCATGGCCAGTCTCAGGTCAGTTGGCCTTTGGATGTGGGGACCCTTCCCAGGAAAGCATTCAGGTTGTCAGACTTTGTGGAGTAACAAGTGAAGAGTCAGTTTGTTCATTTTAAAGACCGCCAGGCATGCGTAACATCAGAAAACCAGGCTCGGTGGCCAAAAGCTCAAAGCCAACCCGAGAGCAGGGAGATGCTTGGTGGGCTTTGAGCCACCAAGAGGGCAGCCAGAGGCAACTTTATTTCTCCTCCTGTTCTTGCCACAGGAAAAGTGATAGTAAGCAAAAGAGGTTACCAACCAGATAAGGTCAGTCATTCTCTCAAAAGGTCATGGATACCAAAGTCCCAACTCCTCAAAAGTCCTTCAAATTAATCAGTCAAAATCTCTGCAAAGAAGGGGCCCCTGGGTAGCTCAGTCAATTAAGCACTGACTTTTAATCTCAGCTCAGGACATGATCTCATGGTTTGTGAGATTAGGCCCCTCATCGGGCTCTGTGCTGACAGTGTAGAGCCTGCTTGGGATTCTCCCTCTCCCTGTCTCTCTGCCCCTCTCTTGCTCATGTTCTCTCCCTCTCTCTCTCAAAACAAACAAATAAACTTAAAAAAAAAAATCTCTACAAAGAAGCCTCACTGAATTCCACGGCCCGAAAGACGGGTGTTACTCCCCAAAATTATTAATTAATAGCAGGACTCAACTCTAATGTCTCCTCCAGATGAAGACTCTCCTGACAACCTTATCCTTAAAGCACGGCCTCCCTATCTCCTGGTTCTCTTTATTTTAAAGAACAATATTACTACCTAACATTGTGTTATATGGCTACTTACTTGCTACCTCTCAGCCCACAGAATACATGCTCTATGAGGGCAGAAACTTAGTTTATTCACTGCTGTGTTCCCAATGTTGTGCATAGTAGGCACTTAAATATTTATTGGTTGAATGAATGAATGAACACTGCACTTAATACCTAAGTAACCTGTTTATGTCCTTTTCAGAAAATTCCATACAGTACAGAAAATAAATATATTATTTACAGTCTGGTATATTTTTAGCAACTGGGCATTGGGTTTTAGCTCCAGAATGTAACATATTATAAATATATTATAACACTTGCTAGGAGAAAGTGAGGTCTAGCTTTATACCCGGATCATCTCTACTGGGCAGTATCCTTTGCAGGAGCACAAGCCTTCCTAATGCAGACTGTGAACATGGTACCTCTCCTTTCCAGGGAACGAACCAATGTATAATGTTGTTTCTGCTGGGAAAATGCATTTCCTTTAGGAAACTGAAATTCCAAGCCAGCCGTTAACAAAGAAAAGTATCCTGGGGCGTCTGGGTGGCTCAGTCTGTTAAGTGTCTGACTCTTGATTTCGGCTCAGGTCATGATCTCACGGTTCGGTTCGTGGGTTTGAGCCCCACGTCGGGCTCTATGCGCTCTCGCTCTCTCGCTCGCTCACTCTCTCTCTCTCTCGTTGCCCCTCCCCTTCTTGCTCTCTCTCTCAAAAATAAATGAAAAAAAAAAGAAAAAGAAAAGAAAAGGATCTTTCAAGAGAAGGGGGAAATACCCCTGGGTGGCAGTGACTTCTTAGATCTTGATGGCTTAAATAAAAGCTCCTCTGCAAGTCACCATCCACCAGGGGTCCACAAGTGGAAATCACAGAGCTGTTGCCACCAACAGGACTCCAAGGTCTACACCTGTGCTCCCAGGCCTGCCTTTGGACCAGAAGCTGCCACCCTCAGCTTGCCTCACATGCCAGGCCCATTGGAAGTGGAGCAGAGGCCCTGAGAGCAGGATGCAGATCTCATACATGCAGTTTGTATAAGGCACTTTCTTTAAAATATATATATATATTCTCGGGGTGCCTGGGTGGCTCAGTTTGTGAAGCGGCCAACTCTTGGTTTTGGCTCAGGTCATGATCTCACAGTTTGTGAGTTCAAGCCCCACGTTGGCACTCTGTGCTGACAGTGCGGAGGCTGCTTGGGACTCTCTCTCTCTCTGCCCCCACCCCCGCTTGTTCATTTTCTCCCTCTCTAAATAAATAGACTTTAAAATACATAGTTTTAAGTCTATTTTTTAAAATCTATTTATATATATATGTACATATATTCTCAAATGGTAGAACTCTGAAGTCATGTTGTGCATAATAAAGTACGCAGTATCTCCTTCACAACTAACATAACAAGCAATTCATCTAACATTAATTTTAGGCTCTTAAAACCCACTTGGTCAAAGGCTGCATCAGTCGTTTCACTCTAAGGGGAAAAGCATATGAGTAACCAGGGAAATAAATGCAGAGTCGGTACTGCTTTTTCATATACACATAATAAATAATTGCACCTAAACAAAAAGATCTCCAAAAAGTCCCTCACAGAAAACACTGGCCCCAGCTTTTGAGGGGACTGAGGAGTTGCACCTTCTGGAAGCACTACTCTCAACATCTGTACAACTCTCTCAAAATCAGCCTGGCCGCACGCTCCAGCCCTGCTAAATCTTACTGTCCAACAAGCCACAAAGCACACTCCCAAGCGAGTGCCCTCTACCTGCCAATGAAAAATGCCAGCTCCTTCCTAACGTTCTCTTCAAAACCTTGCATCATATTATTTTACGTCAAGGGTTTTTTGGATTTTTTTTTAACGTCTATTTATTTTTGAGAGACAGAGAGACAGAATGTGAACAGGGGAGAGGCAGAGAGATGGAGTCACAGAATCCGAAGCAGGCTCCGGGTTCTGAGCTGTCAGCACAGAGCCTGATGTGGGGCTCGAGCTCACAAAGCACAAGACCGTGACCTGAGCCGAAGTCAGACGCTTAGCTGACTGAGCCACCCAGGCGCCCTGTCAAGGGTTCGTAACATCTACATGCAAAATTTGGTCTGTGTGTACATGTGTTTTCTAGGGAGACGGTGCATAGCGTTCAGAGGTTGAAGGGGTGTATTTTCCAAAAGTGAAGACACCACTCTTTCAAGGGGTTCCAGAACTTTATCTGTTATTTTGGGAAACCAAAGTTTCTCAGGGCCACCTCTGGTGAGCGACATTTCTATCAAGTTGGGAACTATTCCAGATCAGACACGTTTTCCCAGGAAAAATACCAGGAAGCCAAAGTACTAGCTGCCAACACTTGTTCTGGGGGTGTGGATCCCTGGCATTTCTGGGGTGCCCAACAAGAACCCGTTGGGCCTCACAGTAAGGTAAATCAAGATGGTGAGTCAATGTGAGGTCTGTGCTTAGGGTGTTGATTCTTGAATTTGCTTTGGACTCTTGGATGTTGGCATTTTCCACCGCAGGGCTTCGATACTTCATGATAACTTACTGTATTTTCCTCAGAAACGCGTTATTTTATCCAGCTTCATAAGAAAGGCCAAAATTAATGTGGGGTCAGCTGTGCTTCGGTGTATCACTCAAAATGCAGGGCACAGCTCCACAGAAACTTTCCTTCAAGGCAAGTCTTTTCTTTGAACACTTCTCCATCAAACGTAACCCTTAAGGCACTGTCCCCACCATTCTCTGCCTCCGTCAAGAAACTATGTCCTAGGTATTTAAAAAATTTTTTCCAATATCCTGTAAGGCTGTAAACATGCACATTCCCCCTCCCATTTTTTAAAAATTGACTCTCCATTTTTGTTTTAACGAACCACTGCTCTCTAGGAGCTTTTTCTAACATGGAAATTTAAATATCATACAAATAAATTTAAATATCCTTCAGATTACACGAACTCTCCACTTCCACCAACCCCAGCTGCCAGACCTGCTGTGATCACACATCCTTTGTTTCTACAAACCATGTAACAAAGTGACCTTGTTACTCTGAAAATCTCACTTTCATTTCAAGTCCACCCAGTTACCAATCTTCTTTCACACATATGGCAATTCTCGGTCTCTCTTCAAAAATGTGGCCGAAGGTATAATAAAAGAGAGGCTAAAAAAAACCTCTGTTCCCTGCTTGTTCTCCTGGACCACAATCTTCCTCTGTCATTTCCTTTACACCAAAAGGTACCACTGTATTTGGAAAATAATCAGTTTTGGAAAAAGGTACCTTTACACTATTATTTCCAGAACAACAACATGTACAGAAGGAGAAATTACAATCTGCTGAGAAAATTGCAAAATAATTTCCAACGCTATTTGCTATAATTTGACAATTCTATCTTAAGAGACTAAGAACTGTATCATTGTGAGATGTCTCAAAGCCATTATCCTAATTGCAATCTACTCAAATGGAATAGTTGCTTTTCAAGTCACATGAAGGTACATATAGACCAGAGATCCTCCCTATTAAGTCAAGGGATGGTTATAAAGTACGTCACCAAAGCAGTAAAGATCTTAGCTTCAAAATATCTTAATCATTTATCTTGATCTGTGCACGCACCAATCTAGAGAACTTCAAATGTTGACATACACACAAAATGAAGTATTGAACAATGCTCCTTTAAAAAAAATCAAAGTCAGGAAATGCAGACATTCATCTATCTGGTTTTCACTCCCAAGTTTTTGTTCTCCACACATTTTTATTGTTTTCTTTTAAACACACTGGACTTTTGGGGCGCCTGGGTGGCTCGGTTGGTTAAGCGTCTGACTTCGGCTTAGGTCATGATCTCGCGGTTCGTGAGTTCGAGCCCTGCATCAGGCTCAGAGCCTGGAGCCTGCTTCGGATTCTGTGCCTCCCTCTCTCTCTGCTCCTCCCCTGCTTGCACTCTATCTCTCTCTCTCTTTCTCAAAAATAAATAAACATTAAGAAAAATTAATTATAAACACACTGGACTTTTCACTTCTCTGTGTTCACCGAAGAGAAAAGTGGAATGGATAATCCCAAACAACTGACTTGGGAACACACTGCATTTTTCAGTAGCTTCCCATTAAAATGGGTCTGTGTGGGAGGAACATAAACCAAGCAGACTGGAGTGGGAAGAGAGCCCCTGGGCACAACAGGGAGCAAAGGGAAACCAGCTAAAGGCTTAAAGACCAGCAAGAAATAATCTACTCAGATAACTGAGAGCCGATGCCATAACTTTCTCTGTTATTTAAAATCCACAGTGCTGACTCTTCATTAATTTTGGATGAATTTCACGGTAGGTTTTTTTGTAATTACCAACAGCTTGCATTACTAGCTCATGAGATGGCTCTATCAATTCAGAGATCTGGTTTCCTAAGCAGAGCCTCCTGGATCACATGCCCACCTCCATGTGAAGGTTAATGCTGCCAAGGGGCTAATGAATCCTCAGAAGCAGCAAGAGTAGGAGACCTTCCTCCCAAACCGTTTCAGGGCCGGACCCCTGACTCCCCAGAGCACTGGGGAAGAAATTCGGAGAGGGGAAGAAGCTTAAGCTACGCAAGGTAGAAAATGATCACCTTTTACTGCAGTTTAAATTTCTGCTTGTTGCAATAATGCACATTTGTCGCCGATGCTCTCTTGTATGTTGGCCTGCCTCTGGAAGAACAGTCTTTCTGAAAGCAATAACTTCTGTCTTTTCTGCCTCTGGCAACATTGGAATAAGGAATATAAAACAGAATCCTACTTTCATGAGCACAGCTTGCCATCACAGGATACATATGAGGTCCACAAAGAAAGGTAGGAGCCTGTGACAGCAATGGCATATTGTGTTCCTGGCCAGTCAGGCCACCAGAGCAGATGGCTGACTTCTGGGATAGAAGGGGGTGAGCTGAGACCCCCGGCATCCCAGGTAGGAGCAGGCTCCACCGTCCAGAACCACACGACTGGAAGGACCAGCCTCTGCGTTCTCTGTCTAGCTCAGGTCCCCCTTTCTGGCTGCAGATAAGAATTACCAGACCTAACAGAAAAGTCAGTGACAGGGAACAGATTAACTTAGAACTCATTAAGAAAAAAAAGGTGGGGGGAGGAGGAAAGGGAGGAAAATGAGGTGACGTAAGAGATAAACCCAAGAAAAATGAAAAGAGAGGCTTATGAGAAGTTAGGGAACAGTCAGGACACTGACCAAAAAAAAAAAAAAAAAAAAGACTGAAGAAACCAAGGACAAAATATCCTGGCACATGGTACGTGGCTTGTAGGACAAGTTTATCCAGTGCTCTCCCAACAAAGGATACCTTAAGGACTGGAAAAGGGGAGAGAGGACAGTAGGGAGGAAGGAGAATCTCAGGGACCCAGGGGTAGCCAGGGAGGACCAGTGAGAAGCCAGGCTTGCGTGCATGGACTCCTGCCCCTTAGAAACCTGCAGTCTGTGCTCTATGTTCTTTCACTTCTGTTAATCTGCCCCTCCTTTCTAAATAGCTGGCCTGAGAGTTTTCTAGATGAGTGGTACGGAGACTTTAGAGCTGGAGTCCCTCCTCAGCTTTTCTCCTTCAAGGGCCGTTTGGAAACCTGATGAGCATCAAAGACCCTACCACCACCAAATACAAAGACTTCACACTCAGTTTTCTAGAAGACATAGACTTCTCCCCTCCCCCACCCCCCAAGGTTTTTAAAAACCCTGCTTGAAAGAACTCGTGACATGGTTCTGAGTGACAGGGTAAAAACTTTTTGATGTATACACCCTTTGGATGGTGGGTGCGTGGACTTTTAGAAGTCTGGGCAGAACAAAAGAGAGCAAGATGAAGTCCTGCCCCAAGAAACCAGTCTTAGTGCCTCCCAAAGTTCCATGGTTTTTTTGTTTTTTTTTTTCCTAACTCTTGGAGCAAAGACCTTATGGGAAAATAGGTGGTTCCTTTCTAGACTCTCTACAAACGACCAAAAAATTGAAAAGCAAACATTCCAAAACATACTTAAGTGCTTGCTTACGTAAAAAAGGAAAGAAAAACTGGCACACTGACTTACAAGCTATTAATCAGGAAGAAAACAACCTAATTAATCATTTGTAATTAAGAATTGATCGTGTTTAATGCCATGCGAATGCATGCTTTAAGATTCTTCAAAGACCTCCCTAAAAAAGAATGACAAAGTGGGTGAAGACCTTCAAGAGACTCTCATTTAAGAGATTCACAGAAGACTGACTTTCACTGCAAAAGAGTCTGGACCTGCCCCACGACAGTCCCCAAGCACGGCCATTGCCTTGGGAGCAGCGTCATCTGCTGAATGCTCAAAGGATCACTGGGTAATCAGCCCATATTAACTTAGTGTGGGGATAACCCATTTAATAGGTCCTATCTCAAGCCCCAAAGAATTTGGCTTGAAATCATCGAGCCGGTTGGACAAGGGGTTCTGAAGCTAGTTTCGGGGCTTCCTGCTTGTCTGGCAGGGCCACTCCCTCCCTAAGCAAGAGCATCACGGTAGGTTTTTTGTAATCAGTCAGAGAAACTGATGTGTACCCTACAACAACGGGCAGAAATACAGACACGGATGAACCAGGTAACTACCCTCCTTTAAGGTAGCAAAAACCTTTCCTTTCCCCTTTAAATACCAATTTGGGCACCTGTGTGAACTCCTAAACTAGGAAAATGCAGCCAAAAAAAAAAAAAAAAAAATCACACTTTTTTCCTTAGCTTGCTATAGAGTACCCATCTCACTCACCACTTACTAACCACCACTGCGCAGTGTTGGGTGACAGGCCACAGTACCCAACTGTAGCAATGTACAAGGGAGCCCAGAAGGAGCAGCATGCTATTTCTGGGAGAGGAAATTGCAGTTAATGGGTCAACTCTGACAGATAACACAAAATGGCTAAAATTCTTAGGCCACAGTACAGCTAAGACTTGTAATTTCTGGCAGACTTCTTCTAAGCTGTGGGTTATAGAAATATACATTTATTAAACATATTTAAAAATTTAGTTTTTGAGATTAGCACTCTGGCATTATAAGTTCATACAGTTTGAAGGACCTCTTGACCATCTGCTCCAGAAAATTCCGGGCCCTGCACTTGCTACATTTGCTGCCAAAGCAACTCTATCACCGAATTCAGAAACTCAAGGTATGTTTTCTCCTTCCATAAGATTTTCATGCCACAAATCAGACCTCATGAAACAAAATTTGCTTCAGGCTGTTAAGCCTCTGCCAACACCCCTCTTGATCACAAAAGCTAGGCTGACCAAATGAGGTTGGTCTCTGGCTCAGAATATGATCAATAGTCATTTCTGTTGGGAGGTTTAGCCTTAAAAAAAAAGTTAATGCTCCTGTTTTCCTATTAACCTACCCCATCAGGATCGAATACCACTCATCACATCCCCATAGACATTATCCTACCCTGGGAAATTAAAACAAAAGCAACTCCTTTCCCGTGGGTCTTCTCTGACTTATTTTCCATTTCGATCTTGCCTCTGAACTTAGCCAGGGCAAGCAGCTCGACTTTCCCCGAGGACAACTCCCTTCAGACTTCGAGTACAGGTACTGCAGTGTCTGCTCTGAACTCTTAGTGGGGGGATGGGGGAGGCAGACGGAGACCAAGAAGGAGCCACATTGAATCAGTCATTGCTATGGGGTGATGCTCAAGAGGTCATTTCCATCAGGCATCTGGATTTGAAGACACCAAGATGGCTCCTGTTCAGCTTCCATGATAGCAGTTCCATCATTTTTATCAAAGGAAACAACAGTATAAGGTAGGAGATACTCCAAGAGCAGGGGCTGTGGATCCAGCCAAGCCTAAACCCAAGCTCTGTGCTTATTTCTGGGCTGCGGTCGTAGGCTCCCTTGCCCCTCCGCACACAGCTTTACCCGGTCCACAAGGTCAACTGGCTTTTCCTTATTTGTCATCATTAGGTCCAAACAGCACCCTGCCCCCACAACACACACACACACACACACACACACACACACACACACTTCCCTCTACCTGCTCTCAGAGGTAAAATATCAGCAGGGTAGTGCTAAACTTACCACATGGTCCACTTCTAATAAGTCGCCTAAAAACGCCTACATGATCTACGACATCTGCCAGGGGCCTCTTTTAATATCTGTCTATGGAACACAATCATTGCCACCTCAGTCTGGCGGGCTATCTGTCCTACAATTACATACCTGCCCCTGCTCTTTCCATCACAACAGGAATGCTCGCCACGAGCTTTCCGTGGTCAGGGCACACAGAGGGAATCTCTCCTATGATTTTCTGTGGGGCCAGGGGTGCCCATGCCACTTTGCTCTATTCCAACCTACCAGCAGATCATATTTACCTGTTAAGGTTTCCAGTGCCTGGAGGCGTTGGCTGCTCAGCCTCAGGCAGGAGTTTACAGATACATGACCCCTTCCCTCCACACTGTTCTCAAGCAGCTTTGGTGCTAATTTCCATTTGAGACTTTCTGGGCACCACTTTGGTGGCCACACTGCTGCTGAGTCACACAGGTCTCTGTGTTGTCAGCTTCGGTAGATTTCCTGTATACTTTTCTCTTTTTCTTTTCATACTTTTCTCTTCTATCCCCTTAATATTCAGCTTAAAGCCTTTCCAACCAGACTTGCAAGTCTCCCAGAAAAGACATCACTCTGGTCTTCAATAAATACCTCCTCTCTGGTTATTAGACAACCTGGTCTAGGGACCCAGTCCCTTCTTCCAAAACAAGGCAAAGGGAAAAAAAGTTACCAAGGAAACCAGCTAATGACATCCCACATCATTTTTCTCTTTCAGAATCACAATCACAAAAGTTGTAGAAGAAATTTAACCTCCATCTCTGCCTCAAGTCCATTTCCTTTCTAGAACTTCAAAGTTCCAGTGCAGATCCAGATGTCTCTTATGACTCCCTCCCATGTGACAGGTGATCTGAGGAGGGAGGCTCTTCCCCTCACCTGGAAACTGGCCTCAAGGAGAGGGCAAGTCACCCCACCTGCAGGGCCAGGTCTAAGTACAGCTGCCTCCCCAACAGGCATTCTCCCCAAATCAGGAAGCTTCTTCCCCTCCCACTGCTGCCTAGAGCCCTCTTCAGGGCTCATCTGGCATTATTTTTGAGTAATACCAGGGGCTATTAAACACCTGCTGAACACCTCCAAGGGCAGAGTGCTCTGGTTTGTCGATGGGAGTGAGGACAGGGGAGAGGGGTGTGAGAGGGAGGAGATACAAATACGAACAGGGCACAATCCCTATCTTCTAGAAGGAGAGTAAGACTACTCTATCCCTGACTGTGGACCACATGTGGAAGACTCTAACCTTGAGGCCTCAATTTGGAGACCCGTGCTACTGATGACGTACTTCGGCAAAGAGAGCCACTTCCTGAAGCTGGAACAGGGAGCCCGTCCAGAAGAGAGGGCCACCCTTACAACCTGGCCCATACGAAGGTTTCGGAAGGTAGGACAACCCCCAGCCTGGGGACTTGTGTTTGCTGCCAGGAGGATGTGGAGGCGCAGAGGAGACGGGCTGAGGGTCTGGGCTGTCTTGGTCACCTCTTTCTTCCCAGCACATAGTAGATGCTCAATGAGCATGTTTCAAAAATGGATGACAGTTTTCAAGAATAGATTTAAGAGCAAAGCAGGAGAACAGCTTTTCTGAAAAACAGGTGCCAAGGGAAGTGTAATACCAGTGAGTTGCAGAGTATGTACAGCCAATGTTTTCTGCCAGGAGTAATTTACATTTCTCTTCACTGCAAATGCAAGCCGGCCCTTACCTAGTCCTTTACCAAGTGATATGATTTTTCTCTTTAAACCTCTCCTGAATGGTCTCTCTCTCTCCTATTTCACTGCCACTGCTCTGGTCCAAATGACCACCTTTTTGCTGGGAAGACAGCAGCATCCCCCTCATGGCTCTCCCCACGGCAACTTCCATCTATTTGCCCCACTGTCATGGGAGTGATTTTAAAAAATGCCCTAATGTGGGGGCACGTGGCTGGCTCAGTCAGTGGAGCATGTGACTCTTGATCTCAGGGTCTTGAGTTCAAACCCCCCATTGGGGGGTAGAGCTTACTGAAAAAAAATATTAAATTAAAAAAAATTCCTAATATGAGCATGTCACATTCTTGCCCAACACCCCAAGAGAGCCTCTTGTTGCTCGTGGGTTAAGATCCATATTCTGAAAAGTGCTGTGTGATCTAGTCCCTCCTGCCTTCTGCTTCAGCTGGGCCACATGGCTTTCTCCTCCTAGTTTATTATGTTCCAGGCACCTTTCTGTTCCCAGGAGGAAGGGACGGAGGCCTGCTCGGAACCACCTGCTCCCTTTTCAGGAAACAGCTCCGCCCGCTCACCTCGCTCCCTTTTGTTCTCGTCCTTTGTAGCCCTTCTCACTATTTCTCATGACATATTTTTTAGTAGACATCTGCTTTTCTCCTTCTCCCAGGAGGGCAAGGACCTTGTCAATTTTGCTCACCCCCATGTACCCAGTACCTGGCACACTATCTGACCCATTGTGCAAGCTTCTTAAATGTTTGTTGGGTCATGAATGAATGAATGAATGAATGCAAGTACAGTAGAAAACAAGGGTTAGGGATCGAACAGTTTTTATAGCAGAATAACTCAGAAAGGGAAATAAGGGGGAAAACAGTCCACGGGAATTCATCCTTGGAGTATGCAGTGGGTTCAGATCCATCTTACAAAAGAAGCAAGTTCTGCGCCCTTGACCCAGACTTCAAATGCATTCTCCTGTCAAGTTGCAAGGGCGGCCCTCTAGTCTGGATGGGCCTCTTGTCCCAGCCTCAGGAGGCATCACTCTCATTGAGTATGTGATCGGGGGCACGGGGCTCCAATTTGAGACCCCAGGTTACAGTCTTCCGTATGCAGCCGAGTCAGGGATGCCTACTTTTCACAAGCAAGTCCATGAGGGCTTGTAAGAAATGTTCATTTAGGATTCTGAATTTTAACTACCAACACCAGTCCTATAATTAGGCAGCATGCAACAATTTTTTTTTTCTGGGACCATATCTACCATATAATTTTATATTCCAAAGATACATTTACACTGATAGAAAATCCACCAATAATGCTTCAAATTGAAACTATCTTGGAACAAGATTAGGAAAATGTCACTAATTATTGGAACAATGATAGATCCACGGGGCTCATTATGTTATTCTTTTGTGAATTTAAGAAATGTTTCCAGGGGCGCCTGGGTGGGTGGCTCAGTCAGTCGAGCATCCCACTTTGGCTAGGGTCCTGGTCTCACGGTTCATGGGTTCAAGCCCCGCATCGGGCTCTGTACTGACAGTTTGGAGCCTGGAGCTTGCTTCAGATTCTGTGTCTCCCTCTCTCTCTGCCCCTCCCCTGCTCTCACTCTTCTCTCTGTCTCTCAAAAATAAATAAACATTAAAAAAAATTTTTTTTAATTTAAAAAATGTTTCCAGAATAAAGAGAAACTTTTAAAGGAACGAATGCAATTATATACAAATTTGATCAGTTCTAACAAATACTCTGCAGGATAAATACAAGTTTTGATATGGCTGGGTCTATACTATTTTACTAAACATCCCAAACCAGGCCAAAGAACCAAAGCCAGTGACTCCTTTTATGAAATTTCTTCCTATATGATCCTGACGTGTGGCGGCTTCCCTGAGAAAGCACCACACCAAATCTCATAGGGCATGGAGTTCAGGCAGGCACTGCACTTAGCAACTCTGAGTTGTCACATTTGATCACCAGCCTCTGGCCTCTGCCTCCTCTTATAAGGGGAAAAAAAAAAAAGGCTAAAAATTGACCTCCCGTGTCCAAACACGAATGCAAACAACTGCAGGAAGGAGCAGAGGAACACTGCTTCTGGTCCCCGCTTGCTTCCAGCTGAACACAGCACCCACAGCCGATGGAGCAGAGGCCCCATGGCAAGTGCTCCCCACGCACAGGTGCTCAATGTTAGTGCATGACAGACAGACCAACACCGAGCTACCGTAGAACGTGTCCAGCAGACACGCATATTAGCTATCTTAGTCTCCTCTTCAGCCCTGCGGTCACTTTACACACGGAATGATGGAAAATGCTGACCGAGAACAGTGGCTTACCCACTCCAGGTCAAGTTCTCCACTGTGTGAGAATCAGCAGACCCTCGCCCCCAGCCCTTCCTACACATGCCTGCCACTGTTCTCCAGACCTCGCAGACATCAGCTCATTCAATCCTGATGTCACTTGGAGGCGGGAAACTGAGGCACCACGAGGCTAAGAAATCCTCAAGGCCCCTGAAGCAATGCCTGGCTCCTGAGCCCTGGCTCTTCGTCTCTATGCACGGCTTTCCCTGGGTCTCCCTGTGACGCCTCCTTCCCCATCCTCGCCCCTCCTCCCCACAGCCACACGTTCCACATGCGGCTCCCTCTTGAAATGCTTTCCTGGACACTCCCCATGCTGGCTGGCTCCCTTTCTTCCTTCTCAGTGCACTGTTCTTCCCCTTCACAGGAAGGAGCCTTCACACTTCTCACAGTGTAATATATACACACAATGCATACATCTCGACTTGTTTATTGCCTGCACTAGATAATGTGCTGTATGCCGGGCAGAGACCACATGTTTTGCTCCCCACTGGATCTCCAACACCAGGCACAATCGTTGGCTCTGGTAGATGCTCAAATCTTTATTGATTGAGTAACAGTCATTGTTCAGTCAGTCCTTTCAATGGCAAGATTTTTTTTTAATTCTCTATTTCAAGCCCCAAATGATAAATAGAACCATCTTTAGGAACACTGCTTAAAAAGACAGCATTAGATGTAAGAAAGAATTTAAAATTGAATAACAGGCCAGCTTATGTCAGCTGTAAGAAACAACAGAGAAATGAAACTCAGAAAATGCATATTGTGATTCTGAAAGATTATTTGCAGGAGCAATCCAAGGGGTGGGTTTAAATCTCAAATCCCAAATAAGCTTACCACTGAAGGGGGTTCCTCTTGCCCTGGGCCATTCTCAGCTGTTAGGATAAGCCGGGGAGGCACTCAATTTGTTAGTTCCAATAAACTTCTTAGTAGGGCAAAGCCCTCAGAACCAGCATTTCAGGCAAACCCAAAAGAGAGAGGTTACCCGATTGTTTCAAAGCCAACCCACGTTTCCTATCCCACCAGCTTCCACACGGAAAGGCTGCTGGATTCTGCTCTCAATGGTCCCACTTATGCTCACAGTGACCCAGGTTCTGGCTTCTGTTCATCAAAGAAAAACTTTGCCTTTCAGGGACTTAAGTCGCCTACAACTCCCACAGGGGTTATTCTTTACCTTGAACAAAGTTCTCCCAGTACACAGCAGAGGTCCTGAACAAGAACTCAAATTTAAACAGGTGTTGAGTACATGAGAAAAGAGTAGGATATTTGTGACTCAAAGCAGGGGAAATCTAGGAGCACCTGGGTGGCTCAGTTAGGCATCTGACTCTTGATTTCATCTCAGGTCATGATCTCATGGTTTGTGACATCGAGCCCCCAGGTAGACTCAATTCTCTCCCTCCCTCCCTCCCTCTTCCCCACTCATGCACTCTTGCACGCTCTCTCTCTCAAAATTAATAAATAAAGTTAAAAAATAAAGCAGGGGGAATCCTGCTTTTGAACTGGAAAACTCCTATGGCACATGGCTTCAGAGGATTCCCAGATAAGGCAGGGTCCATCGGAAACAACCATAGCGCTCATCCAGGTAGCAACATTAGCCCTCATCCTTGCTGTGTGATCACGGACAAGTTACTTACTTCTCTGAACCTCAGTGTTCTCATCTTAAATAAGACTGATCGTGGGATCTACTGCTCATAGGGTGATGTGAGATTTAAAAGCAGAGACAGTGCCTGGCACACAACAATTCTCCATCAATGACAGTCGACTCATTTGCTATCGCCTGACTATTGTTTTCTGCTTTACAAAGTACTATCGCAAACACCCAAGTGAGACTTCAGGGAATCCTGAACGAAGTGTCTTTCAACCATTTAATTTCTCAGATCCTTAGTTCATAAACTGGCATAATCTACGATACTGTGCTGGAGGGGGTCAGGGGAGGAGACTGAGAAATCAAGTCCTCATTTTGGAAAAGAGACGCTTGAGGCTCAGAGTGGTGAAATGAGCCCAAGAACTCACATAATAAAACCCTAGGACTAGAGCAGGCCTTCCGACGGCCACTCTAGTGCTCTACCGCACCTACTGCTAGTCAAGGGCTTCTGTACTTTCATGACCAGCTAGCCTCCTTCTGATTAATCTCCCAGACACTTCGCCCAAAGCAATTAAACATTAGAAGTTTTGAAAGGGGAAACACAGAATCTTGTATATAACCTTGAGGTGCTTTAAACTTCACACGTGAGAGCATGCGCATCAGTGTAGGTTTCCAATCTTCTTATAACGGTATTTCTTTTTAACTCAGGATTTAAAGTTGACAAAGACCTTAATGAATAGGCAGGACAAAGGGAGTTGTCTGTCCATGGCTCGTTAGCTCCTGAAGTTAACACTTCTCATGGGGACAAGAGTCAGCCAAAGGACAGAGTTCCAGGCAAACTGGAAAACGCTCCTCTGGCCCACAGATCATGGATTAGTGCCTAAACTCCAAGTGGTAAATCTTGTGAGATGTCCCCAGCTTTTCCAGAGTGACCCACCACTTAACCCTAGCCCTGTCATTCAATAGCATCCACTGATACTGGGTGCTCACTATGTGCCAGGCATGTGAGCGACTTCGTGTAATCCTCACGACTACCTATAAAGAATATGCTACTATGGTTCATCTGAGACCCCACTGCTGTACGATGTACCATTATTTTATGTGCAAAAAGAGGACATCACTGCCAACTACAACTGTGAGACCCCATACATCATGAGACACTTATCTTCAGAAATGTTAAGATGAGACAAACTGTACATATCTTAGCACGGCTGAAATGTGCACACTGTCCCCGTTTTACAGATAAAGAAACTGAAGTATAGAGAGAAAAAAAAAATTTGCCCAAAGTCACAGAGCTGCTAAATGGAAGCACTGGGATGCCCCCTGGTAAGTATGGGCAGTAAACTCAAATCTCCCAGCAGCCACGTGAATTACCCAAAACGGTACCAGGCAGAGAGGCAGGACACAGGGCGCTAATTCTTGGTCCACCGTGAGCATATTAACTGTGGCAATTCTCTGAACATCTCTGAACCTGACCTTCCATATGTCCAAAGAAGGCACTGTGCTATAACTGCTATTCCTCTTCTGGGAGAAGCCATGGGGTCCAATGGAAAAAGCAGGCTTTGGAATCAGAAAGTTCTAGACTGAAATTCTTGCTCCACCATCTAACCAGCTTATCACTCTGGACAAGTTACTGAACTGCTCTGAGCCTCAGTTCCCTCCCTCTTCCATAAAATGAGGCTACCACAACCTATCTCCCTTAGAGCGCTGCTCAAGGACTGGAGATATGTATGTGTATATATATCTCCTACTGGAGGCAGGGAGAGGGGGAGAGGGAGAGAGGGAGAGGGACAGAGAACAGAGAGAGAAAGAGAGAGAGGGAGGGAGAGGGAGAGACAGAGGAGAGAGAGGGAGGGAGGGCGAGAAAGGAGTACATAGCAGAGTTGGAATTAAACAAATGCTCTCTTTTCTGTATTAGCTGCCTTCTGCTTTGGGACAGGATCAAACAACAAACGTCCCCTGCAACCTCAACAATTCCCAAGGGGGACGCTCAGGAGAGACCAAGGGTCAGACAGAAGAAAGCAGATGCTGAGGGATACTCAGGCCAAGAAAATGAAGTGGAAACATCTGGCGGCCAGGGACTATGTTTGTTTCATGAACTTCCAAATTTTTGAACAAATAAATTGATAGAAGGAAGACGGCACAGGAACCAACACCATGAAAAGATACTGGCCAACAGATACGAGGATGCAGAGGGTTTTATACCAAACCTGACACAGAAAACCATTCTCTGAAGTTTCAGTTTGACACCAAAAGTGATCTACAGTGGGAAGATTCTCCCCTGTTGTTCTGTTTTGTTCTTACACTAAGTAATATTCGGTGTATTTCTCCCTTTCTTTCCTCAAGGACTTCAGAAGATCCTTAAAAGAGAGCTTTTTTGACTTGGTGGGAAGGCGAATCATACCACATGTAGAAAAAACTCTCCACGCGTTTTGGTTTTTTCCACCATAACCCACAAGGCCTGGCAGTTTCTGGCACACTATCGGCTCAATAAAAATTAGTTGAATGAATATTTTTCGACCATACGCGATTTCTTTTGGATGAAGACTCCAAAACACCTTGTCCACTGATTCTGCCTGAAAGGCCTAATCTCTCCTGCTGCTTTTCCAGAAGTATTCTAAAAACATAATCTCTAACAAACAAACAATACCTTCGGTATGTGTGGTATCTCCAATCCTTTCACAGGGCCACATGCTACTTTCTTCCAACCTCCAAGCCCCGGGACACTCAGCCCAAGCATACTCTCGCACTTCCCTTCCCTCCGTCCGTCCCAGCCCCTGGGTGGCTTGTCGGTTGTTGCAATGACCACCATCTTGATTTGAATCAGGTTGCTAATCTCCTTCCTCTCAGGCATAGCACCCCTTCCTGGAGATAAATGCAGGCCAAGTTGAGCTCACCCACAGCCCTCTCTGCACATGGACTTGAGGCCTTCACGGACACTCCCGGAGAGGCCCGTGTGAAAGAAAGAAGCTGTATGGCAAAAGGCCCGCTCTGTCCCCATCACCTTGGGAGGCTTACTTGTTTTCCGTAAGTTTAGACCAACTACCAATTCTTGGAAGAACCTGAAATACCAAAACAGCTTAAGGGTTGAGTAAGAACTAATAGAAATGGCTGTTTGACTCTTTCAATACCTCCTGTGAGACAAGCTTCACTGTGTCACCTGGTTCTAAACTCACAAACCTGGCCTGCTCAAATACCCCCTACCCTGGAGTTCAAGGATCATTTGCCCCTCTGATTTTCCTTATTGGTCTCCATGTAAAAGTCACTCATTGTTTTCCTTCCAGCTTACATCTGGCTCCTGAAAGGAATCCTTTAAGTCCTTTGATGAGAACCATCAAAATGTGCAGAAGGCCGACTCCTTTCAATTCCTGTGCAGAGCAGAACCACGGTGGACTTCAAACAGGAATCTGGTACCACCCCTGCCTTCAAGGAGCCCACGCTTTCCCTTCAACTCTAAAAAAGTATGTCCGCCCGGCGCAGTGTCTGTAAAAACGTAGTGACAAAGTACTTCATAGCTTCGGAGAGCGAGCGAGGGTGGAAACAGACTTTGCCCTTACATTTGATGCCCCGTAACCATGACGACCGATGGTTTAAGTAACCATCAACCCACTGAGGGGCTACGTTTTCCAAAAACCGTTTTCAAAAGGGGAAAACTCCCCTGCACCAACTCCCGCGTCGGCCGTGCGATCTGGGCGGCGTGCGTGGTGCAATCGGAGTAGCTGTGCGTTCCTCCTCCCGGTGCCTCGGTCTCGCTGGGGTGCTAGCCAGCGGCCAGCAGCCCCAGCCTCCACCGTCACACCCGCGCTCCCGGGCAGGGCACCTGGCGTTAGGCCTCAGCCCAATGTCACTTGTTAACCTTCCGATCCCCCGGCTCTCGGCACGCCGCCGCCTCCTGTCTGAGGCACGCAAACCACCCCACCGCCACCCGCGATTTCCAAGGAGTTGGAGAAAAACAACCCGAGCGCAGCCAGCCCCTGACAGATCCGCGTAAAAGTAACTGCGGTTCTCGACTTCCAAGCATTTAGTGACGCGGGCGAGGGGGGCGGCAGGAGCCGGGGGGCCCATTCATAAAATTACGAGCTGTTTCCCTTTAGTTTGCGAGTGGACGGCCCTCCCTGGCCCGGGCCGAGCCCGGAGCCCGGAGCCCGGAGCCCGCGGACGGCAGGCTGGAGGGGATGGGCCGGCCGGCGCCTCCGTTTGGGGTCAAGCCCAAACAGCCACGCCCGATCCCAAACGAACGAGGCGTTCGCCCAGGGGCGTCGCGGGTGGGCGTCTCCCGTCAACGCCGCGTCGTGACAGCGGGGCGGGATCCCGGGAGGGGGCCGATCCCCTTGCCCCGCCGCACCAACGGCCGCCGGCCCCCGGCACAGCCGGGACCCTGCGGGGTCGGGCCGCCCCCCGCCCGGGCCTTCTCCGCGGGCGCTCCCTCCACCGCCCCCCGCCCGGCCCCGGTCGCGCTCACCCCGGCTCCGCTGGCTGCTTCATTGTACTGCGCCGGCGCCCGTGCTCCGCGGCCGCCGCGGCTCCGGCTCGGGCTCCGGCCGCTGTCCTGCCGCCCGCCCGCCCCCGGGCACCGGCCGCCCCGCCCCGCCGGCGGACCCGCCCCGCGCCCGCGGCCGCCGCCACCAACCAGAGGGCCGCAGGGGCGGAGCAGGCCGCGCGCCAGGCACGGCCAATCCAGCCCCTACCCGCGCGCCGAGGAGCGCCCGCGGAAATGGGCGCGCGATTGGTCAGGTCTGTTAAAGGGACCGCCGCCCACAGGGCTAGAGGGGCGGTGACACGGTTACCTGCAGAGTCCGGGTGGGAGGGGTAAGAGCTTCTCTTCTCTCCCAGCCCAGCTGCGGCGCTTTCTCCAGTTCTTTGCACTTACTAATTTCCTCTTCCTGCAGCCTAGCAAACAAGTGGGGGCAGAACGTGCCCTGGCCGAAGGGAGAAACTGAGGCTGCGAGAGCCAGGGGTTTCCCGCTGGGCATATTCACTCAAATTTGGGTTTTAGAAGGCCGTCATCTATCCCGTCCAATCCCAGAAATTCGCTTCAAAAGACACATCCTCAGCTTCACCCTGGAGGATTTTAACATAAAGATCCCTAGGTCCCACCAGAGTCTCTCATTTCCTACTTCTGGAATGGGACTGGGGAAAATACGCATTTTTCAACATCCCTCCCCCGACGTGAGTCTAATGTAGGTGGTACAAGATCCACACACACTCAGGTGCGTATTTCGAGTCCATCATAGTAATGGAATTCAAAGTCAACTGCCAAAAATAAAGCTAAACTCTCTTTTGTCCTCAAAATCAGTATTATGGCTGGGAGACTTTCTAGCTGGGCTGGAGGCCACCTACTAAGAAATTCAGAGCAGCTGGCTGAGTGGGTCCTGCTAAGAACTGAATTTGAAGGGAACTGGGCTGGGATGAGGTAACAAACCAGTCTTGTTCTCTGAGTAGTAAGACAATGCTGAAATATCTTAATGGCAAACACACCGTTCCTCATTGCTGTGACCAGACCCAGTCATAAGCCCAGGAGGGTGCCTTGCCCCTCTGGAGCTCCCTTCCAGTGCCATCGAGTCCTGCCTACTCTCCCAGCCCCCCTCCTCTCCTCATCCTCCGTGTCCCAGGTATGCATCTGACTGAAAAGTCACTGCCTTCGATTTCAAGGTCAGCCTCTCCCACCTAGACCCCTCCTATGAGGAGCAAATAGCTTCCACAGAACAACCCATATTTTGCTGTAATATCTGCTGGGTTCTGGGTTTGCCAGAGATATCTCCACACACACATTGATCAGCCTTGTCAGGGTTAAGTCTCTGGGTTGCTGATATCACTGCCTGGTATTACCATGTCTCCTCTTGGTTCCCAAAGGAAAAGGAACTCTTCCTCAACAGGAGAGGGCTCCATTCATGCATATCTGGAAATGTGCAACAAGGGCCATTATCACTGGAGAAACAGCTCCCAAACTCTTCTTGGCCATATCTTAAAACCTCCACCTCAGTGGGGGGTTGGAGGATAGGCCCTGAAACTGCACCACTTGAAGCTGGCAAGGTGCATCTCAAGAGTCCCCACCCGCCCATGCTCATTTCAAGCCCTACATAAATATTAGATTAATTAATACTATATCAACCTGACCCCAAACTAGAGTCCAGTAAGATCCAGCATGAACACTCAGAAGGATCCCTTCTTTTTGAAAAGTGAGTAACTTGGATGCTTTGAAAAATAAATGGATATATAATAACATAATAATATTAACACTTCATACCTAGTAAGAACCTGCTATGCACCTTACTAAGCCTAGGACTTTGTACATATTGTCATTGAAACCTCTCAATAATCCTGTGTGGTAGATAGGATTGCTGTTTCCTCCATTTTATGGATGCAGAAACTGAAGGCCAGAGAGGATTGCTGATGAGTCCAAGATCACAAGACTAGCTAAAGAAAGAGCCAGCATTCATGACCCTAATCACCAGGATCCTCCTAACTGCTCCGCTCCAGTGCCTGCCAAATGCCCTTTGTTGCTGCCAGAAACAGGATGGATGGATAACTTGAAAAGGCAAAAGGAACAAATATCACTAATCTTCACCAACAATGTAATATAGAAGCACTGCCTTGGAGTTTAAGTTCCCTTGCTCTAACTTACATCTATTTGACTTTGAACAAGATGTATAATTAAATCTCTTTGAGCCTGGATTGCTCATCTATAAAATGGGATAATAGGGGCGCCAGGGTGGCCCAGTCAGTTGAGCATCTGACTCTTGATTGGCTCAGGTCATGAGCCCAGGGCTGTGGGATGGATGGAGCCCTGCGTCTGGCTCCATGCTGAGTGTGGAGCCCACTTAAGATTCTCTCTCTCTCCCTCTGTCCCTCTCCCCTGCTTGTGCGCTCTCTCTCTCCCAAATAAAATAAAGTAGGATAATAACCAATTCTGCCTCCTTGGGCTGGCATGAAAATCAAGTCAAATAGAGAATATATACATATACATATATATACATATATATATACATATATATGTATATATAAATGCATATATATGTATGTATGTATATATATATATATATATATATATATATATATATATATATATACCTGTACTTTGAGCTTATAAATGAAAAGAGTAATTTTAAAGTTTGGCATCTATGACTCATTATGGCAACCTATGACATAGGTCAGGGATCGTGATGCTAAATTCAGATATCACACAAGATTCTTTACTTTATCCCCCAAATAGCTGCTTTACATGCAGAAAATAAATTTCCTACCTATAGTAGAGGTGGAAGTCATAGAAATTCAAGCTCAAATTTTATTATTGCTCTGGCATCAGCCACCCTTTCTCCCAACCGTCAACCCAGTCTTCAGCTTTAGCTAACATAGGTTCTGGCGACTTGAATTATCCCCAATTATGGCATTTCAAGATAATCCCTATTTTCTCCCCGAACCCTAAGCAAACAAAAATGCTATAAGATTTTTAATTCAATTTTTTGACACTGCATTTGTACTTTTGACGAGAGAAATGGTTACAAAGTATACAAAAACAAAAAAAGTTGATCCACCTGTACATCTAAAATAGGCTAGGGGTCCATTGTGCACAAGCTGTACCCTTAATGAGCAATCACTGAGAGCTCAGGAAGTACCAGGTGCTTAAGCACTGGGGATGGAGATGAAAGTAACTATTAAAAAGTGTAAAAAAAAAAAAAATGGTAGAATTCGGCCACTAGATCTAGTAGAGAAAGATCTATCAAGTTGATAGACCCTTATAGGCTTCCGTAAATGTAAGCCCAGGAGCTCCGGGCCACAGAATAGGCACTAATACCCCCCTGGGAAACCCAGTAATGTTTTAGGGGTGG
Source organism: Acinonyx jubatus (assembly GCF_027475565.1). NCBI lineage: Eukaryota > Metazoa > Chordata > Mammalia > Carnivora > Felidae > Acinonyx > Acinonyx jubatus. The sequence continues at coordinate 45,577,417 of NC_069397.1, forward strand.
CCAGGTGAGGGCCATTAAAAAAAGAAACCAGGGGCACCTGGGTGGCTCAGTCGGTTAAGTGGCCGACTTTCGGCTCAGGTCATGATCTCGCGGTCCGTGAGTTCGAGCCCTGCGGCGGGCTCTGGGCTGGTAGCCTGGAGCCCAGAACCTGGAGCCTGCTTCTGTTTCTGTGTCTCCCTCTCTCTCTGCCCCTCCCCCATTTGTTCTCTGTCTCTCTCTGCCTTTCAAAAATGAATACATGTTAAAAAAATATAAAAAACAATTAAAAACTAAACTAAACTAAAATAACATAAAATAAAGAAAAGAAACCGGAAAGGAGATAAAAACCCAAGGAAGAAGATATTTGGAGAAGGAGGAAGTGGTCAATAGCGACATATGCCTCAGAAGGTTCAAGTTGGAAGAGGCCTGAACGGTAAACTTGGGGATTTGGAAATTAGAAAGTTATTGGGTCGCAAGCAAAAGCAGTATTGGTGGGGCTGGGAATGCAGAGGACCCCCAGAGCTGGGCTGAGGAGAAGAGCTAAGAAAAGAGAATGAAAAGGTCAGGCAGGAGAGGGCCCACCGGACAGGGTCCCAGGAGGCCCACAGGGAAAGGGAGCAGGCCCGGGGCAGGAAAAGGGTCTGGTCTCCCACTGCAGTGAGCTAGACACTGGTAAGAATGGGTGTGGGTGCAGATTCATTCATAGGTGGAAGGCAGGAAGTTGAGGAAATTCCTGCCTGCTGGCTTCTTTTTTTCTTTTTAGCTCTAAAGTGAGAAGCAAAGTCATCTCTTGAGAGTAGGTGGGAGGTGATAACAGGGGTTTGAAGGAAACAGTGAAGAACTGAAAAAGCCTCTGAGAGGGAATGAAAGAAGGAGCTTCGAGCTTCCAGATTGGAAGGAAGAGTTCTAAAAAAGAGGAAGGAAGGAAGGAAGGAAGGAAGGAAGGAAGGAAGGAAGGAAGGAAGGGAGTGAGTTCTGGGCAGCCCCTTGGGCCCACGCACTTGAGGCGGCCACAGGACCGTGGAGGACTAGGCGGCTGGGCCCAGATGTGGAGAATCCAGAGTCTCCAATTTACAGGGTCGGGAACCGGAGGAAAACAAAACAGCAGGTACTGACCACAGAAGGGTTGAAATGATGGGTCATGGATCCTATGTTGGATGGACATAGAAGGAAATCCAAGGAGGAGGGGATAGGCAGGGGCAAATATGTGGGAGCAAGACAGGTGAGAAGACCCAGGTTAGCTTTCATTCGGAGTGGGATGGGGAGGCAAGGTTCTTCACAGAAGAATGATTCTGAGGAATGACAAAGTCAGGTGTGGCCACAGAACTGGAATTTCTAAAGATGGTCAAGTCCTGGTTTCCCGTACCTCGGTTCCTTACGAAGAATGATGGGCGACTGTGCACTCACTCTCTGTTCACTCTGCACCAGTCCTGGGGTGACTCTCCAAAATGATGGGGGGCGGGCGGGGAGAACATATTGTGGTCTGGTTTTCCTTCTAAAATAAAAACCTGCTAATAATCAAGACTCTTACCATCACCAAAACATGAGCATCTGTGGGAAGGGATGTTTGAGGGAGTCTTCAGGGGCTTTAGAGAGGCCACCACCAGTGGGCTGATGCTCTGTGAATAATTCCCGGTCATCAGGGAGCAGCGAACTGCAGGTGATGTCACTTATTTACTCTGCTAGTTAGCACACGAGACCTGGGGTTATCAAATATAAATGTCTCAAAGCTCTGTCATTCCCAGGATCACTGGGGGAATGGTGGCTTCCAGTTGATGTGGAGCAGAGCCAGAATAGAATTTCTAGGGAGGGGGTACCTGGGTGGCTCAGTTGGTTAAGCGTCCAACTCTTGGTTTCAGCCCAGGTAATCTCATGGTTCGTGAGTTCGAGCCCCACGTCAGGCTCTGAGCTGACAGTGCAGAGCCTGCTTAGGATTCTCTCTCCCTCTCTCTCTCTCTCTCTCTCTCTCTCTCTCTCTGCCCTTCCTGCATCGCTCTCTCTTTCTCTCTCAAAATAAATAAACTAAAAAAAAAAAAAAGAGAATTTCTAGGGAGAAATTCTTTCCCTGCCCACTCTATGCCTTGCCTCTCAGACCCCCACCCCCAATGCTTACAGAGAATGAATACACAATACAACAGTTACTCTCCTGCTTTCCCTAAAACCCTGATGTCACTCACCATCCTCGCTGCCTTCCAACCACCAGTCCCGCTGCTCCACTCCAGCGTGGGAAATTCAATCTCCAGCTTGCTCAGAATCACCCTGGAGCACAGTTCTAACTCCAGGGATGAGAGGGTGGAACAGTGCAGCCAACAGGTGTGGCCCCAGCCCTGCGTTTCTCCTCCCCACCAGCATATATCACCCCTTAAGTAGCAGAAACAGGAGGGCTCGGCTGACCATTTAGCAACATATACACCCATCTAAACATGGGGGCAGGTTGAGCTTTTTTGTTTTTATTTTTGTTTTTTCAATTTTGAAAAGGAGGTTCATATGTTTTCTACTTATATTCCCTGGTATATTTCCTACAAGTCAGTAGGAAATGTTAGCTCCTGACCAGGTTGTTAAATAGAACTGAAATGAAAGTGGAATTGCAAATCTTTGCCATTTCCACATATGTATTCTACTCAGCACCCATGTGATTCACAAGACAAAGATGGTCTATATTTGAGTGAGCACTTAAGCAAAGGAAATGTTTCAATCTGTGCTGGCCAGGGTGTCCTGGAATGTGAGAGATGTCCTTTGAGACAAAGCTCACATACAAATACATTATTGTGGAGTATGAAGCCAGGAAGCATACCTGAGGCTCAGGACTCAAAGCAAGAATGGAAGGCAGAGGCATTTGACGATGTGTCATTGGGGTGGCCACATTCCAGCTGCTTGATTTGGAAGGACTGAGAAGCCCTGCGGAAAGCATCTCAGGACCCACATCTGGGATGGGGGACAAAGGCGAAGGCATTTATCCAATGGCCTCTGACCCCATTGGTGAAAGGCTCTGCCCTGATTCCAGGAGGCACTGGCCTGGCTCCGAGGGGCTGTTGACAGATGCCCTGGGGCGGGGGGAGCTGAGAGGTGCCAGCTGCGGGCCTGAGGCAAGACACTGTCAGATTGCACCTGCTCTAAGCTGGTAGGAGTATTCACAGAACTGGCCACTGCAGCGGTAGCTAGAAGTTCTCAAGTGGTGCTCAAGAAGTTTCTGGTACAAAGTCCATTTTCTAAAAGAGAACCTTGAACTGTCCCCTCAAAACCGCCATCTTAGGGTAGAGGGATATAATATTTCAAATGTCTTTTTTTTTCAACGTTTATTTATTTTTGGGGGGACAGAGAGAGACATAGCATGAACGGGGGAGGGGCAGAGAGAGAGGGAGACACAGACTCGGAAACAGGCTCCAGGCTCTGAGCCATCAGCCCAGAGCCTGATGCGGGGCTCGAACTCATGGACCGCGAGATCGTGACCTGGCTGAAGTCGGACGCTTAACCGACTGCGCCACCCAGGCGCCCCTCAAATGTCTTTTAATGTTGTTGTAATGTTCTTTTTAGGGAATCAGCATCAGGCTAGCAGCTTTTGGGGGGTCATTTGGACCTGGGTTCAAGGTTTTGCCTTTGTCATTTCTGAGCCATGTGACCCTGGAGAAGATATTGAACTCCCTTGAGCTGCTGTTTTCTCATCTCTAAATTAGAGATACCCACATCATAAGTTATTGCAAAGGTTAAATATATGTATAAATACTTAATATAGCAGCTTTGCATAATAGGTGCTCCATTAATGGAAGCTGTTGTTTTTCACTCCAGGGAAAATACGCTCTGGCAGTGGAAGAGGACAATGGAGTGACATGTTTAAGCCTCAAAAATAAAAGCGAAAGAAGACATACCATGGTTGCAGGGAACATAAAAGGACTTCTAATACTTTAAACAGCCAAACAGTTGTATTTACAGTGACTACCTATCTTGGAGTTTCCAGGAAAGCATCAATATCAAACATTGTTTCCGTATGTAAACTCATATTTGAGAGGAAGTCACCTTGATCTTGGACCAGAAAACAGCACTAGAGATATGTCCCATCAAGAAGGAGAAATGTCAGCCCTCTAGTTTGCCTTTGCTCTGCCAGCTGTTGGAGGGTGGGAAGCACATCTCCTCTTTAGAATGAGGTCCTTCCTCCCACACCTCAGTGGAGGGGGGGGGGGGTGGGGGTGGGGTCAGCTTTGTTTGCACAGGTGTGTTAATTAACAGCCATGTAACTTTCAGAAGAACCAGATACTCGAAGCACAATGAATGCCGCCAGCCCAGCAGAGGAGGAACCCAAATCTGCAGGTGGAGGGCTCCCCTCTCACTGTCCCCTCCAGTTCCTTCTCCAACCCCTCCCCCACCCCCCTCCACCCAAGTACACGTCTCTTCTCCGGGCCTGTGTGATCCACCACAGAAGGAAATGGTTTGGGGTTTTTTATCATGAAAGTGGTAGGAGCTCAATTTAGAGCATTAAAAAACCAGAAACTTAGAAGAAGTAAAAAAAAAAAAAAAAAACCCCTCACTCATCTGCTTCCCACTTATTAATAACTGTCAACATTGTATTTCCTTCTGTTGTTTTTAAAAGCATAGTTTGGTTTACATAGCTGTTATTTTACACTATATACAATGTTGTATTGACTATTTGAAATGTAACATTATAACATAAGGGGAAGGAGGGCTTGGCTTGGGGTCAGAAGGGCCTGAGTATTAACCTCAGCTCTGCCACTTACTCACTATATGACTTTGGGTGTATTATTGGCTTTTTCTCAGCCTCAGGCTGAGATAGACACATCCATTCTCTGACACTAGTTTTCTATGTGGTCCTGCCTGGACTGTAGGACCTAGACTATGGTCTAGACTGTAAATTCTGTGAGCACAAAGTTCTTCTGTCTGGTCCTCTGCTAAATCTCTGGGGCTGGGCTCTGGTGGATAAAGATGGTCACAAAGTCTTGGTCATTCCCCCTATCCAGAGGTAGCGTCTATTTCTCTGCCCGTTGGAATCTTGGGCTAGCCTTGTGTGTAGCCAGCCTCCAAGATGTTCCCAGTGATCCTCACTTCCTGGTCATTCATGCCCTTTCATGGTCTCCTACTGCAAATCAGGGCTGGTCTGTGTGACAAAAATGTGTGACAGAGGTGATGAAGTCTGACTTTGAAGCTAGCTTGTAAAGGCCTGCCTTGATCTCTTGGATCACTTGCTCTGGGGAAGCCAGCCACCATGTCACAAGGACACTCACCCAGGCTGTGGAGAGGCCCATGTGCAGAAGAACAGAGTCCTCTTGCCAAAAGCAAGCACAAATTTGCCAACTTTATGAGTGGGCCATCTTGGAAATGGATCCTCCAGTCCCAATTAAGCCTTCACATGAGCTCAACTCCGGCCAACATTTTGACTACAATCTCATGAGATACCCCAAGTCAGAACTGCCCAGCAAAACTGCTCCGTATTTCCTGAACAACCCATAGAAGCCGTGAGAGATAAATATCATCATTTTAAACCACTAAGTTTTAGAATTATTTGTTACGCAGCAGTAGGTAACTAACTAACACACCCCTATGATTGGCTTTAACCAATAGAATGCAGCAGAAGTAGCATTCTGGAACTTCTGAGCCTGGGCATTAATGGGCCTGACAGCTTCCACTTTCTGGCCTTTGGAAATCAGTCACCATGCTCTGAGAAGCCCAAGTCACATGGTGAAGCCATACAGAAGAGCACTGAGGCATGGCAGGTGAAAGACCCAGGTAATCTCCCAGCCAACAATTGGCACCAACTGCCATCTCTGTGAGTGAGCCATCTTGAAGGGTCTAGCTGAGTCTTGCCCCAAATAACTGGAGCCTCAGCCATTACCATATGGAACCAAAGACCCACACGGCTGAGGTCCGCTGGCCCACAGATATGTGAGAAATAATAAAATGGCTGTTGTTTAAGCCTCTGAGTTTTGGGGTGATGTGTTTTGCAGCAATATTTAACCAAAACACTGGCCTGGTACTTAGCACATAATTAGCTCTTGCGAAATGTCTGGTGAAAAAAACGGATGACTTTTGTGGGGCTTCAGTTTCCTCTTCTATAAAATCACAGAGGTTAGATCATTCCATGCCTTCCATCCTGCATGTTTCCATCTCTCTATTGTTTTATGACTGCTCACCTGGCTGCCTGCCACATGGTCACTTTACTATTGTAGGAGGACTCGAGCGTGTGGTATCTCTGTTACTCACCCCCACGCCAGTTCCTTCCTCTTTCTTTCTGTGGCACACACGTACTCCAGGCACCTGGTCCTCATGAAGCTGTCCTGGGGATCTCAGTCATTGGCCTGTGTGACTTGGCAGGAAGAGATCAGAGAGGCCTCCACCCTACAGGTAGCACCTGCTCAATTCAGGCAGAGGAAACTGGAAATGCTCCCAGCAGGTCCCTGGGACACACAGACAAAGAACAGAACAATCACAGATTACGTTTTCCATCTACCTTCCTCAAGGTCAAGCCTTGCAGTTGTCTTTTGGCTAGAAAACAACTTGGCATCTTTGATAGCATCCAGGGCCCCAACAAAGTCTCCTAGAGTAGAGACAAAGTCTCCTAGAGTAGAGACAAAGTCTCCGTTTCTGAGAACTGGTGCTCAGCTTCTTCTTTATTAGGTCCCCTTGTTTGCCACAGAGGTGCCGCAATTTTATCAGCGGTGCCTATGGCCATTTGGGGTGGTAGATCTCTATCACTTCCATTAAAAATAACTGGGGTGATTGGGTGGCTCAGTTGGTTAAGCATCTGACTCTTGATTTCAGTTCAGATCATGGCCTCCTTGTTCCTGAGACTGAGCCCTGTGTCAGGCTCCGTGCTAATAGCATGGAGCCTGCTTGGGATTCTCTCTCTCCTTCTCTATTTGCTCCTCCCCCACTCATGTCCTCTCTCTCTCAAAATAAATAAATAAACTTAAAAAAAATCACCCCTCCCCCCCATAAAAAACAAATTCAAAAGGTGGGAGAGGTCAAGTAGTTAGCCTGAAGTCACAAAGCAAACCCAGCTTACTGGTGGAATTGGAACTCCTTTCCTCCCATTTTCTGATCACCCACCCCACCCTCCTACATCCATCCACTTTGCCAGTCATGGCACTCTGAGCAATCATGGTGTGACCCATTCAAGTGATTATTCAGAAGAGCAGTTGGTCCTTCCTGACTATAAGTCATCCCCAACTCATTGTCATCATCATGTAATTAGCAAGGCCTCTCTCATTAAGCTATGAAAGTATCTGTTCCAGGCTTTACAAAGTCACCCAGTTTCTGGAGGGTAGGGGGGGGGGGGGACCGTGATGTTATCTATCCAGACAGAAAATGGTCATGGCAACCTACTGCCTTCCAGGTGTTCTGCGAGGTGCTGGAGATATGTCAGTGAACAAAACACAGGCCCTGCCTGCAAGGAGCTTGCAGTCTAGCGCTGGAGACCTTCTTCCTCTTTGTGCAAGTCAGGATGGTGAAGCCACATACCCAGACCCAGCTCACGACATACTTCTCATACACTGTAGAGCAGAGCAGAGGAGAAAACCTCCCCCTTATGCTCCAGCCTCACCCAACTTCCTGCTTGTCAAATCCTTGATAGCTGAACTCTGCCAAATCTCAGGTCGCTTCTCTTTCTTGACTCCTCAAATGGAGCTCTTGGTCTCTGCCACCCCCATCTTAGTCCATGCCCCTCCTCCCCACGCTCACTAGCTCGAGTCAAGAACAATGAGTTACTCTTGATTTCACCCTCCCCTGGGCACATCCAGTCCATGGACAAGTCCTGGTTTGGGCACATCCAAACTCTCAAATGTGTCTGCCTCTCTCCTTCTCCACAGCCACCATCAGTGCTCACCTGGACTCTGCTTTCACCTTCACTCAGTGCTTCCTCATCGCAGACCTCACGTGGGCATTCAGGCCTGGCCAGCGAGGCTGCGTTTTGTCAGTGCGTTCACTCCCCCGCTCTCTGGGACAGCACTGACCGCTCTCCCTACGGATGCCCAACACCGCCTCCCCCCTCTTAACCGCTAACCCCATCATCTCCTTCCCGGGACGTAAGTACCCAGGGAGGCAGAAAGTCCCCTATCTTCTCCACGCCAACTCTACCTGTGGCCTTTTCATGCATGCCCTCTGTTTACTGTCCTCAGTCCTTCCCAAGGTCTAACCTCGCTGGCTTCCTAGGAGTCTGCTGATCTAGTCATTTCCCCCCCTGTTTCTCTTGCATAATCAGTTTCTTTCTCTTAACTGGATCCTTCCCGCCAACACACAATCATGCCCTGTATCTCTCTTCTGAAAACCCCCTTCTCTCCGGTCCAAGACTCCCTCATGTTGTCCCATTCTCTGCCATCCTTTCTCAAAAAAAAAAAAAAAAAAAAAAAAAAGTTCTCTTCCTCTCCTTTCATCCTCTTTAACCTGCTCCAAAGGGGCTTCTGCCTCCACTGTTCCCCTGGAGTGGTTCTTGTCAAATCCTTGATACCTGAACTCTGCCAAACCTCAGGTCGCTTCTCTGTCTTTCTTGACGCTTAGTCCTGTCCCAAACCTCTACTGCCTACCTCTCATCTCATCCAAACTTTGCTCCTTAGTCTACTTTCTCACATCCCCTCTGAGCCGTGGTGGGACAGTGACAGCAGCTTTGTCACCCCGGTCAGGTCACACATTTCTGGTGGTCTGTTTCCTGTCCAGCAGGTCGGGCATCCATCTGTCCATCGGTGCCAGGAAATGTAAGGGTGGGGTGTTGGCCAGGGCAGGCCCTGGGATGTCTGCTACGAGCACCAAACAATGTCCCCACAGGCCTGTTCTCTTCATCTTATACACGGGGGCTGGGAATGGTCAATGCACTACATTGATACGGGGGTGTGATAGGATTGCTCGTGTTTCTTTTTTCCCCCTCTTACTTTCCATCATTAAAGTTCTAATGTTTGGGCAATAAAGGTTGAATGCCAACAATTAAAATGCCTGATAAGAAGATTTAGCTCTCATCTGCAAGGATCTCATCTGTGGGTAGAGTGCCAGGGAAGAGGTGTCCACGACGGGGAGCAATCCATGGAGGTGACCTGCCTCTGGCACGAAAGGATGTGACAGTCGGGGGCCTGTTGGCATCACTCAAGACTCCCACGTAGCTGTGATTATATGATTGTATCTCAGTGACCTTTCCGAGCACTTGGCTATAGAAGTCACGTATCTGCTATAATTCTGGTTAGTGTTTCTGCTGACAGAGTGCCCAGGGAACAACTTGAAACCTCCCTGCCTTTTCTCCCTTTCTGGACGTCAATCAGTATCAGATCCCAACTTTTTCAACCCTTTTCATCAATATCTACCTCTTAATTCTCAGGCCTCTTCACTTTTGCTAGAATCTTCCTTCTCTAAAGGTGAATTGAGTCCTGTCACCGTGGCGACCAGTTTCCTTTGGCCCTGGGTTGTAAATCAGAGAGGTCTAGGTCCTGCTGCTGCTGTTTATCTCCTCTGTGATACTTACCAAAAGAGTGATTCCAGTCATTATTGGCATCTCCGATCCTGGACGGTGAGCTCTGGGACAGCAGGGATCAGCTCTTGTTTCTTTCTCCTTCCACAGTGTCAGGCCGTCATAAGAAGGGACCCCTCTGGGCCTGTTGGGCCAGGGGAAACACCCCTCTTCTCATAGACACATGTTCTATCCACCTAGAGCTTAGAAGGGTCCTGTCTACCTCCAGCCCTGTCTATCAGAAGGAAAGACAGGCAAAGTTCCTGTAATTGAGGTATTTTTAGGCTAGAAGCTGCTGGGATGAGCCAAAGTTTTGTTCTCACTCCACGGTGGTATGACAGACATCATTTCTTTGTGTCTCAGAAACTTCAAACCAACAAGTCCCATCGAGGGAACAAAGCAGGCCCATGAGAAAAAAGAGGTGCAAATTCTGAATCCATAGGGTGGAGTTTCCAAGGCCTGGAGAAAATTCTTCTCATATATGGTGGGAGGAGGGTAGTGATTCCAATGACTTTATATCTAACACCGAACCTAATAAAAACCTTGGGTAGTGGTATTTGTTTAAGACAGTGAACTCTCTCCCCTTAAAAGACTTTGGCTCCTAAATCACATGGCATATATAAAGATAGAAACTCCTGTTTCTGTGACCAAGGCAGGGAAAGAAAAAGAGGGAGAGGGCGTCCTAGCTTTTGTTTTGCCTTAAGGACTCTCTTTTCCCCAGAGTATCTAATATTAAATATCAAATATTAATAAATTTATATTTATAATTACTCATATAGTAAAAGCTGAAGACAGCCTATATTTACTAAACACCTACTTTGTTCTTTTTTTCTTGCTTTTCTTTTTTAATGTTTATTTTTGAGAGAGAGAGACAGACAGAGTATGAGCAGCAGAGGAGCAAAGAGAGAGGGAGACACAGACTCCGAAGGAGATTCCAGGCTCTGAGTTGTCAGCACAGAGCCTGACGTGGGGCTTGAACTCATGAGCCGTGAGATCATGACCTGAGCCGAAGTCGGACACTCAACCAACTGAGCCACTCAGGTGCCCCTTTTTCTTGCTTTCCTTAGTTGAGATGTAATTAAAATATAACATTATATTAATTTCAGGTGTGCAATGATTTGATTTCTATATCTACTGCAAAATGATCACCATAGTAAGTCTAATTAACATCCAACACCACACATAGTTACAAAAAATTTTTTTTCTTGTGATGGGAACTTTTCAGATCTATTCCCTCAGCAATATATGATAGTGTATTATTAATTATAGTCACCGTGCTATACATTATATCCTCAAGACTTATTTATTTTTATTTTTTACTTATTTTTTAGGACATATTTATTTTATAAGTGGAAGTTTGTGCCTTTTGACCCCCTTCACCCATGTCACCACCCCTAACCCCTGCCTCTGGCAACCACCAATCTGTTCTCTGCATCTGCGAGTTCTGTTTTTGTGTTTTAGACTCCACATAAAGGACTCTGGAGGACTGAAAAACCAAAACCTATAGGGGAGGATTTGCAGCCTTTCCTCAGGCTCCTCTTCCAGATCTCCCCCCAGGGGACCAGCCGCGCTGAGCAAGTGCTGTGTGACTGGCCCGTGCTGGCAGAGTTGACCAGGTATCCTGGGGAAAGGATGCGGGTGGGTGGGTAGAAGGTGCCAGCCCATAGAAGTGCCAGGAGGGAGGGATGAGAGTAAAACCATGGAGGGGTATGTACGCAGGGTGACAAAGGGTATAACTGACTTTCATTTTGATGCTGTGACCTCTCCTGGGGAGTCTCCAAATGCTCAATGCTCATCATGTCCAGAGGACACAAAACATTTTCATTTTGAAATTTAAAATGATAGGTGAGGGGCGCCTGAATGGCTCAGATGGTCGAGCGTCCGACTTTGGCTCGGGTCATGATCTCCAGGTTCGTGACTTTGAGCCCCACATTGGGCTCTTTGCTGTCAGTGTGGAGCCTGCCCCTCCCCTGCGTGCGCGCGCTCTCTCTCTCTCTCTCTCTCTCTCTCAAAAAAAAAAAACATTTAAAAATAAAATGATATGATAGGTGAGGTTTCCTACTATGAAGAGAAACACTGGACAGTTCCAGAAACTCAAAGCCTGCACCAAACTATGGTCGGGAAGTGTCTGCATGAAATTGTCATAGAGCGCTGATTGTAATTCAGAAGATTCTCAGTAGGTTAAAAGAATGAGGACGGGATACCAAAGATTCTTTCCAACTCTATGACCCTATTAAAAATAAATAAAAGTATTAGCAAAGCAAAATGGATTGATATGGTTTGGTGATAGGGAGACCTTAACTCTTATTTGATGAGGAGAGAGAGACGAGCAAGACTATTCTGCAAAGCTACCCCATGTTTCCTGCCTTTCTCACTAAATTAGGCAGAAGAGGAATTATGGGTCTGGCTTCTCTTACAGATTATAAGATTTTTTTTATAGCTATATTTGAAACTTTTCATCATAGAAAATTCCAACCATATACAAAAGTAGAGCGAATAGCATATTCAACACCTGTGTACCCATAATGGAGTTTTATCAGTGATCAACACCCACTTAAGTTCTTGTTTTTATTAATCCTCTCCTCCCCCCTCAACTGGATTATTTTTTTTATGTTTATTTATTTTTGAGAGAGAGAGAGAGAGACAGAGCGTGAGCAGGGGAGGGTCAGAGAGAGGGAGACACAGAATCTGAAGCAGGATCCAGGCTCTGAGCTGTCAGCACAAGTCTGACATGGGACTTGAACTCATGAACCATTAGATCATGACCTGAGCCGAAGTCAGACAGATGCTTAACTGACTGAGCCACCCAGGCACCCCTCAACTGGATTATTTTTGAGTAAATTCTAGATAATATTATTTCACTTGTAAATACTACATTATGCATCTGTAGGAAAGGCTCTTTATTATTTTTTAAAGGTTTTATTTAAGTAGTCTTTACACCCAATATGCAGCTGGAACTCACAACCCTGATATCAACAGTTGCACGCTCCACTGACTGAGCCAGTGAAGCACTGCTGGGAAAGGCTCTTTAAAAATATGTAACCACAGGGGCTCCTGAGTGGCTCAGTCAGTTGGGTGTCCAACTTTGGCTCAGGTCATGATCTCACAGTTCATGAGTTCGAGCCCTGCGTCGGGCTCTGTCCTGACCTTAATATATGGTTGCTATATAACGTGCAGCAATCAATGTGTTTATGAAGAACTTGTAGTGACACAGAAAAATATTATATCCAGTTTAAAAATGATTAAACAATTATACTACCATATAGCCACAATCATGTAAAAAAAAAGTGTCCAAAGTTAATATACCAAATGACAGTTTGTTATTGAGTGGTAGTCCCCCCTCACCAAGATTGGAAAGTGAAGAATAGGGAAAAGAAATGTAAGATTTGATCCGTTAAGAAGGGAGCAATCTTGAGTTTTTCTTTTGAAAGACCTCAAGATCTAACCAACCCCAACTATGGGCCACCAAGCCTGTTAGCGTCACCTTGTGGTCAAAGTAAGCAACTACTCTTAGACAAAGATGAAGAATTAAAAAGACCATTAAAAGGTATATATAGCTCCATAGGCAGCATAAATGTCACGCTAAATTTTCTGCCAGGGGACTTCCAGCCCAAGGTCCATCTCAGTATGTGGGCACAGGGTTATCCTGGGGACCTCACATAAATGTCCTCAGGTGAGAAACATGGCTCATGTCATCTCATATGACATCCTGCATGAATCTAGCTCACCTGTCCCATTGGTATTCTATGTTCAGTCTGAGCTTTTCTGGAAACTTGTGCTCACTGTGTGTGTCCAGCTTATAGGGGATCCTGAATGCCCCAGGGTTTACCACCAGTGCAGAGAAAGCCCAGCTGACACCTGCCCACCAGAAAATCACCTGAGATAGGAGCTGCCTAAGAAGAACCTGCACCTTGGTCACCATAGCTCTGCCCACACCAGATCCTTCCCAGGTCATCTCTGTTCTGTAAGGAGCTAAACCAGCTGCCAAGTCACCTGTCCTGTAAACTGGAGGGAGTAGACCTGAGGCTCCATGAGGTTGATGCTCGGATCAGCTGCATTAGAGCTGTTTGGGGGACTGTGACATAATGAGTTTTGTTGCTTCCGTCCAGAAATTCTGCAGGGGGGCCTGGGAATCTGTAATTCACAAGACCTCAGCAACTTCGGGGATCTGGGAATCTCCAGATGACGTCCCTTACAGAATTGTCGGTCTCTCTCTTCTTCCTGCAGAGTCTGGAAAACTTCCTCCAAGTACGGCATTGTTTCAAGTGCATCCAAAAGTAACACATATATCATCATGGTTAAAAGCAGGGATCTGGAGGCAAATAGATTTTCTCCTGGATCTGTCCCTTAACCTTGCTCACCCTTGTTTTTTCATCTCTGAAATGAAGATAATAATAGCATACTTACCTCACAGGGTTGTTGTGCAGTGAAGATTAAATTATTTATTATAATCATTTAATTATACTTACATTTAAATTTAATTACAATTATTATTATATGCAAAGCCTGAAGCCCTTAGAACATGTCTAATACATAAGAGCTATTATTCGTAGCTATTATTTTAACTATTATCATTATTACTATTATATACAGATGAATATCTTTAGATAATAATAATTTTTGTCTTGTTTTGTTTAAGTTTATTTATTTTGAGAGAGAGAGAGAGCATGAGCAGGGGAGGGGCAGAGAGAAGGAAGACAGAATCTCAAGCAGGCTACGCGCTGCTCGCACAGAGCCCGATGCAGGGCTTGATCCCATGGACTGTGAGATCGTGACTTGAGCTGAAACCAAGTATCGGATGCTTAACTGACTGAGCCACCTGGGCGCCCCTAGATAATGGTAATTTTTAAAAGATACAAACCTTAAATCTTGAAAAAGAACTTATGATATATATAGTTAACATACAGGGTTCAAACCATTCCTCCATTTCCACTCCCAGAATGAATCCAGATGGAATACCCAGGACAAGAATTAGCTGCACCATCTACAGAGGCAATGGTCTCTGAGGAAGGGGACACCACTGTAGGCACCTGAGATGTTTCTGGTGGTCCAGGGACCAGTTGGTCATTAAGACCCATGAACCACACCACTGTTTTGACCCTGTCCATGATGGGTCAGCTGACCCAGGTGCTCAGTGCTCTGGCTGCTCTGTTTCTTTCTGAAATGAATTAGCTGCAAATGAATTTACTGTACTGCCTGCAAGGGTGGGAATGTTGTGCCTTTCATCTCTATGTGCCCGGCCCCTAGAACCATGCCTGACAAACAGAAAATGCTAATAAATTTTGTTGAGGGGCGCCTGGGTGGCTCTGTTCGTTGAGTGTCCGACTCTTGATTTCGGCTCAGGTCATGATCCCATGGTCATGGGATCGAGCCCTGCTTCGGGCTCCATACTGAGCATGGAGCCTTCTTAAGATTCTCTCTCTCTCTCTGTCTCTCTCTCTCTCTCTCTCTGCCCCTCTCCTCTGCTCATGCTCTCTTCCTCTTTCTAAAAAAATTTATTTTAGGGGCACCTGGGTGGTTCAGTCGGTTTAGGGTCTGACTTCAGCTCAGGTCATGATCCCATGACTTGTGGGTTCGAGCCCCACGTCAAGCTCTGTGCTGACAGCTCAGAGCTTGGATTCTGTGTCTCCCCCTCTCACAGCCCCTCCCCCATTCGTGCTCTGTCTGTATCTCTCTCAAAAATAAGTAAAAACGTTAAAAAATTTAACAGAAAAAAATTTTTAGATATGTGTTGAGTGAATGAGTCAATAAAAGTGGCTTCCTAGATTATTTGTCCAGCTCTTGATGGCTTGATTAGTGAGCCTGATGAAGTGAGCTGATAAAGAAGTTCTGGGGAAGGTAAGTCCTGAACTAGAGCACTGCCTGGAAAGACACTCTATTG
This sequence comes from Acinonyx jubatus, assembly GCF_027475565.1. Lineage (NCBI taxonomy): Eukaryota > Metazoa > Chordata > Mammalia > Carnivora > Felidae > Acinonyx > Acinonyx jubatus. The sequence continues at coordinate 45,592,713 of NC_069397.1, forward strand.
ATGAGTAAGAAAGACCCTTCTCTGCCCTACACCCCACACCTGGGCTTCACGGGGCTGTGCTGGGGACAGTCACAGCTGCCCCACAGGCCCTTACCTCCAGCCCTTTCATCCCTGCTGGCTGGGTTTAAATGGGCACCTGCCGAGGGCTCACAGGCCGTCTGTGGACTCAAGGCCCACAAGGTGAAGTCTGAGAAGTGGTTTTCATCTGAAGTCCCATCACAAAGAAGCAACATCTCAGAGACAGGGATGAATGGGGCTGCTGGGAAATGGGGTACGCTTCTCAAAAGGTCGTCTTCAACCCACCTGGGGAGCACATAGCTGTTCTCAAAGGAGAGGGCTCAGAACAGAGAGGGCCACCCTTACCTTCTCTGGCGATCAATGCTACAATTCGTTTGTATCTATCTATCTATTTATTTATTTATTTATTTATTTATTTATTTATTTATTTAGAGAGGGGGGAGGAGCAGAGAGAGAGAGAATCCCAAGCAGGCTCTGAGATGTCAGCATGGAGCCTGATGCGGGGCTAGAACTCACACTGTGAGTTGATGACCTGGGCTGAAGTCAGACCCTTAACTGACTAAGCCACCCAGGCCCCCCATCAATCCAACAATTAGAAGAGTCATCCAGGGGCACCACAGCAGCTCACCAGAGATCTGGGGAAGCGAGAACACCAACCTGGGCTGTCACATAGTCAGGATCGGCCACCGTCCTAGCGTCCCAGAATGCCTGAGGAAGGATGGTCGCCTGTCTTGGGAGGAAGCGGCATGACTCGGGAGAAAGAGCACTGCCCTGGGGGTCCAGGCAGGGCCCATGACAAGACAAGCCATGACAGCACAAGACAAGCCATGACAGAATCACTCACTCGCGAAAGTTTCCAGAGCAGCCGATTGAAGGATGGATGGACCTCTCCCCTGGCTGTAGGAAGGTTTTGAGGACTTCCTGCCCTGAGGGGACATCAGGAAGCAGTTTCTGGGGCCACTGCAAGAACCAGCAGGCCCTTTCTTCACAGCCCTAGGCTCTGGGCATGTCAGACTCCTCCTAGGCCTTTGCTGTGGACCTGTCTCTGCTCACAGAGCCCCCTCGGCCTCCTTTCACGTTGCAAATTAAAGGGGACCCCCATCTGAATTGGATCCTCTTTCAAACAAAGCAATCATCAATAACGCTTTTGAAATAATTGGAGAAAATTGAATATGAACTGGGTATTAAGGATATTAAAGGAATATTGTGACTTATGCTCAGTGGGATAAGAGTATTGTATACAGGAAAATATCCTCCTTTTAAAAATATGTACTGAAGCGTTTTTTTGTTTGTTTCTTTGATTTTTTTTTTTTGAGAGAGAGAGAGAGCATGAGTGGGGGAGAAGGGCAGAGGGAGAGAGAGAATCTTAAGCACTCTCCATGCTCAGCATGGAGCCCAATGTGGGGCTCGATCTCAGAACCCTGGGATCACGACCCAAGCCAAAATCAAGAATCAGACGCTCAACCAACTGAGCCATCAGGCACCCCTGTGCCCCTGTATTTAGGGGTGAACTGCCACAATATCTGAAATTTGCCTAAAACATTTTTCAGAAAAAAATCTGGCAAGATTTTGAGTCCTTACACACTGGTAATGAGCATGTCAGGTTTTCTGTAAGTTTAGAAATTTGTTTAGTATAATGTGGTAAGAACAGAAGTCACCCCCTCTGAGAAGCCTTCCCTGATCCTCCAGAATTGGACTGAGTGCCCCTCTCATGGGCTATTGTTGTTCCAGGACAGGAACTATTGTCACCAGGGCACTTACTGTCCTGAAGTCAAGCACCTGTTTCTCCCACTAGGCGAAGACCCTTGGGCGCACCTCCTAGAGTCTGGCAGGGAGTAGAAGCTAATAACGAGTATCAAGAGGAAGAGAGGCAGAGGCTACGGTCTCAGCACCCATCTCAGTGCCCACCAAAAAGCAGGTCTTCAGCTCCTGTCTATGAGGCTGAAGTTTCTAAGCAGCAGCTTGGTCTTCCCCCTCTTTTCTCCCTGAAACCTCCATCAGTGTGACAGAAAACAGGCCGGCTTTTACAGCCACCTTCACGGACCTTGTCTCAAGCACGTCCTCAGCCAAATTGCTGATGGAGATTGATGTTAAGTATTTATGTCAACCCCCAAAACACTCATGCATGGATGTTCCTGGCAGCATTACTCACAAGAGCCCAAAGGGGGAAACAACCCAAATGTCCATCAACTGATGAATGGATAAACAAAATACGCTACATCAACACAATGAATGATATCTTATTTGGTAATAAAAAGGAAATGGAAGGCCGGCCTGAGCGCCAACATGGTGATTCTTGAAAATAGGATGCTAAGTGAAAGGAGCCGGTCACAAAGGACCACATTCTGTCTGAGACCCTTTTATATGAAAGGTACAGAAAAGGCAAATCCCCAGAGACACAAAGCAGATTGGTGGTTTCCTAGGGCCAGGGGCATTAAGGGAATTGGGAGTGACTACCAGCGGGTACGGGGTTTCTTTTGGGGGTGACAAAAATGTCCCAAGATTGATGGTGGTGATGGTGGCACAACTCTGTGAATATACTAAAAGTCACTGAGTTTGTGCACTTTAAAGGGATGATTTTTATGGTATGTGAATTATATCTCAACCAAGCTGTTATTAAACATATCTACATATATGTTTATGGCTGCTACCCAGTCTATACCCCCTGGCAGTATGGCAGACAAAGACGGATGTGGCATTGGCTATCTCCCCAATTTAAAATAGAATAATAAAAGATGAACTTGGTAGGGAAGGGGGGTGGTTAGTATGTAACAGAGCCTATAAATAAGACCTTGGCTTTTAGCTGTCAGATGCAAGGTGCTGATTAGGGCTGGTTATCTGTGACCCTGTAAGGGCTGAGGTTAGATCTCAGTCTACTCACTAAAGAGCAAGTGTGATGCGACGGAGATAGGAAGGAAGAAAACTCCTTCCATGATGCTGGGAAGATATAATTAAAAACATAAATTATACTTTCTAGGCTTTGGAGGCATTCATCATGCTGCTTTCCACAGGCACGCACAGATAAAGCAGTTTGAAGAATTCTATTAATTATCTCAGGAAAGAAAAGGAGGGGCCACCATTGGGGCACCATGTCTGGAGGAGGAAGGGAAGGAAAAATAACAGAGCCGTAGTTCAGTACGACTCAGGGATGGGGAGAGCTGGAGGGGGCTTCACAGCCTGGTGGGCAACACCAGAATACATTTTGTGGGCTCACACAGCAGTAGAGATTTGCTTAATCAGTTGCTGTAAGAATGTCAGCTCTGGGAGGGCAGAGGTTTTTGTTTATTTTGTTCACTGATGCATCCAGATGGCTGGTGCTCAGTAATTTTGTGTGCATGCAGTGAATAAATGAATATTTTACAATTAGGAGGTTTGAAGACAGAGTACTAGGGACTAGCCTGAAACAACTTAAAAGTTGGACAAAATACATGAAACAATGGTTGTCAAGACATTGGACTGGGCAGCAGAGGACAATGACCCTTGGGAGATGGACAGATGGAGGGAGCCCTATGATTGCTCCAACTAACTGCCCGGAGGGTTTGCAGGCCATGGTGTGGGTGGTGGGAATCAGGTGGAACTTGGCAGCCTCCCTGAACTGAGGAGATGGAACCAGGCAGCCAGGGCAGCTATTTTGCAGGACAGAGACTTGGAGAAGAGCACTTCACAAAGAGAAAGTTCCAGAAATCTGCACAAGGTCCCACTCAAGTCACCAGCTAAGTACCGATCAGCCCAACCATGTGAAGAAACTACCAGAAGCCAGAGAAAGGACCACCTGAAAGGAGCAGAGAGAAGAATCTTTGGAGCCCATACAGGACCAGGAATAGTCCATGTTGCTACCAGCCAGAGTGGAAAACCTTGTAATTTGTGGGGCTAAAATTTGATGGGGGTGCCCCCCCAAGGTCTCCATACTTGACTGGCAGCCATGAAATAGGGGTAAGAAGCCAAAAAAAGTACATTAGAATAAGGAAGAGAAGCCCTTTGCCTACATCATGTCTAGTGCTCCTATTGACGAAGCTTAATATGGTGCCAGCTGCAAAGAAATGCTCGGAGTCCAGGGCAGACAATGAAGAATAAATCTGGAGCTGCCAGGGAATACATTGGTAACTGGTACAGTCACAATCTGACATCCAATAAAAAATTATCAGGTATTCGAAGAAGAAAAAAAAAACGATCCACAATGAGGAAAAAAATCAATCAGTAGAAACAGATGTAAAAATTACATAGATAGTACAACTGGTAGACCAGGACATCAAAACAGCTACAATATACTCTATGGTTGAGGAAGGTAGTGGAGAGTGAGCATGTTTAGTAGAGATATGGAAAATAGGGGGAAAAAATCCAGATGAAACTCCTAAAGATGAACAATATGATGTCTGAAAAGATATGCTGGGAAAAAGATATGCTGGATGTTATTATTTTCAGATTAGACACTGCAGAAGCAAGGATGAGTAAACCTGAAGACATAGCATTAGTAACTACCCAAAATGAAACACAGAGGAAAAAAAGGGGGAAAAAATGAACAGGGGGTCATTTCCCTGCTTCCCTTATCTCCCTAGTGCAGGGGTTGGGATAGTTGTTTTTCTTTTTTCTTTTTTTTTTTTTTTAATGTTTATTTATTTTTGAGAGAGAGAGAGAGCAAGCAAGGGAGAGTCAGAGACAGGGAGACACAGAATCTGAAGCAGGGTCCAGGCTCTGGGCTGTTAGCACAGAGCCTGATGCGGGCTCAAACTCACAAACCACACGATTATGACTTCAGCCGAAGTTGGACACTTAACCAACTGAGTCACCCAGGTGCCCTGGGATTGTTTTTCTCAAAGGGCAGATAGTAAATGTTTTAGGTTTGTGGGCTTTATGGTTTCCATTGCAATCATTCAACTCTGCCTATTCAACTATGCTCGAAAGCAATCCCAGACAGTACGGAACAAATAGGCATGTCTGTGTTCCAATAAAACTGTACAAAAAACAGTCAGCCAGTGGCCTTAAGTTTGCGGATCCTGTCCTGAGAGTATCCAGTGGGCACCCTGACTGCTCAGTCAGCACCCCTAAAACTCAGAGGGGCTGTCTGGCTCACTAGATGACAGCCCACCCCAGGCTTCCGCCCTGTCTCCTTCTCTTCCTTCCTTTCCCCTGCCATCTGACATTTTCCTTCCAGCTCCCATCCCCCAGGGCCTTCAAGGATAGCTAGCAGATAAGTGAATTTATCCGGCCATTGTGATTTGCTGAAAAATGGCCCCTGAAAGATACCACATTCTAATCCCTGAACCTGTGAATGTTTCCTTATATGGGGAAATGACCTTCGCGGATGTAATTAACTTAAGGACCTTGAGATGGGAAAGTCATCCTGCTTTATCCCAGTGGGCCCTCTATGCTGTCACAAGTGTCCTTTTGAGATAGAAGCAGAGGGAGATTCGACACACAGAGGAGAGGACAATGTGAAGACAGAACAGAGGGAGATGTGAAGACGTTGGTCCTGGAGTGATGTGGTCACAGTGCAGGAACCAGCAGCCCCTGGGAGCTGCAAGAGGCAAGGAACAGATTCTTCTCTAGAGTCTCCGGAGGGACCACAGCCCAGATAATGTGTTGACTTATGCCTTGTGATGCTGATTTTGGATTTCTGGTCTCCAGAACTGTGAGAGAAAAGAAACTGAGTGTTGCTTGAAAGCCACACAGTTTGTGCTCATTTCTTACAGTAGCCCTAGGTGACAAATACAGCCATCTATAATTACCTGCAATCATCAATACAGTTAAATGGCCTCCTCCTATCCTGGCTAATGTAGGTTTAGAGCCAAGTTAAGTGAGGCTTTCTGGAGCCTTTGCCTTAATCTAAAGCAGGCCTCATGGGAATGGGAAGGCGGCCCACTCAAGAAAGTGGATGGAGTCCCAATCAGGGAGTCAAGAGATCTGAGCATGGCCTGCTCTGCCCTCCTCACTGACTGAGCCCAGGAAAGTCCCAGCTTTTGGTTTCCTTGCCTGTAAAACTCCCAAACTGGGGTAGAGGAAGAGGTTTTTATCCAGCTCCAAGTACCATTAAGCTTAAAGGAAATGCTGATGAGGACCCTGTGCACAAACATTGTGTTTTTACTACCTGTGGGACATAGTAATTCTCAGATACTACACTGGTCGCCATCCTGCTCTAAGTTTTAGGAATAACAATACTGATATCAGGAGCAGCTACCCTTTACCGCGGGCCTACTATGTGCCAGGAGCCGTGCCAAACATTTTATCTGTGCCCATATCCAAAGACATGAGGACATGGGAGAGTGGAGTTTGCACTTTTGGAACCAGAAAGACCTGGGCTGGAATCTCCAGATCTGCCACAATTATAGTTATGTGACCTCAAGCGAGCGACTTAGCCCGGCTAAGCTTCAGCATCCTCACCTACAAAATGGTGCTGCCTTGCGCTACCTTCCTGGGAGGTTCCAAGCATCAAATCTGCCTTCTGCAAAAATGTCTGGCACGGCCCTCTTATTACCATTTGTTCTTTATAACCAGCAGTGGATTTGTGGCGAACGCACACGTCCATGAGGAGATTGCCGATGTCCCTTGGTGTGGGAACATCTAAGAGCCACTGGCATCCATTCAAAAACACTCCCACTCCCACCCCTGCCCCATGGCTGCATTACTGCAGAATCTGTCTTCTATAATAGCACCCAGACACCTGCATATGTGGTAATTTTTTTTTTTTTGCAAGAGCTGAGCACCTAATTTCCCCACCTAAAATTTATTCTCCCTTCTTTTGTTATTACAGACAGGGGAAAAGACATAATAAAAACTCTCTGAGTCTGGTAGAGAGAAACAACATGAAATGTGATTTGAAACTGGGAGTGATCATTGTGTCTACAGTTCTAATAAAGTTAATAAATCAAAGAAAAGCTTTTACAGCCAGGCTTAAGTCATGCAGAAGGGCCTGAATTCAACAGAGGGAGCTTCACACATCCAACGATTTTTTTTTTCTCCCCAAAGTGCCGCTCTGCCTGGACTTTCTGTCCTGGCTAACATTCCCACCAACCCCCCCCCCCCAACCCCCCCCCCTGAGACCCTCTGGTGTTAGACTCAGGGGTGCCCTCTATATTCCCTTTCTTGCTTCATCAGGCCATCCGGTCCGGCCTCTCCCAGCTGCGGGATGTTTCCCCCGGCCTCACTGTCCACCTCCCCTGGCAGAAGCAAGACGTGTGCCCTTGCCTCTGGGCCTGCAAACTTGGCTGAGCACTCCAGGGCAGCTGCCAAGGGATCTTTTTGAAACACAGATGAAAAGATCATAACAGTGACCGTCAAATACTTACACCCTATTGCGTGCCGGCCATCTCACTCGCATTTTCATTTCGTCTCCAAAAGTCTACCAGGTACCAGGCTTTACTGACGAGACAACTTGCTTCAGTGACTTGGCCAGATCGCCGAGCTGGTAAATAGGGGAGCTGGGATTTGAGTCCAGGTCTGTGGGACTTTTGAATTTGTGCTTCATTCATTTCACTGGTTTCCCTCGCGGGCTTTCTATTGGCCACAGCTGAGTTTGCCAAACTCTGCCGCTGGGAACACCACTACGTAAGATGTTAATGATGAGTTTTCTTTAACACAGCATCCACAGCGATGAAATGTGTATATGGTGGTGGTGGAGGTCTGTAGTTACGTAAACCGGGGACATGTTCCCTATGCTGCCTTGTCTTGGAGAAATTCCGACATATTAGTATATTGAAGGCTTTGATGTGTCCTGAAAATAAAATCAAAGAGCACTTTAACCTAGAGTCTTCCAAAGGCATTTTGCCATGGGACCCCTTGAAGCCCTGAACATCTATCCATCGATCTGAAGGAGACCTGGTGTTCCTTGGCACACAGTCTGGGAACCACTGGCCCCTTGCTTCAAATGCAGGTCCTTAACCTAGCTCACAAGCCCCAGAGCTGGCCCTACCTGCCTCTCCCAGGTCACCTCCTCTTGTGACTTCGTGCAACCTTCTGCTCTAGCCACACCTCACTGCTCACATTGTCTCAAACATATGAGGGTGTTCATGCCTCAGTGCCTTTGCATGGGCTGTTTCCTAGGTCTGGAATGCCATTTCCCTCCTTCTCTCCTAGATGTGGAGGACTGACTAAAATGCTCCATAAGTGGTTTTCCCAGGGCTTCTAACCGGAGCTAATTACCTAACTACTCCCTTGATGGCACCATAACTAGTAGGACATGTTTCTCTTTGTAGATTGAAAGAATATTTGTTTTCTCACGGCTTTCTCCTGTGGAAGGCTGTGAACTTCTTGAAGGGCCAGATCGTGCTTTCTTTAGTTCCGAATCAATACCCGTAGAGGGCCTGGTACACAGTAGGAGTTTGCCAGCTGAACCTCCTATTGTCTTCTGGTCTATTTTCATAATATCGTTTTCTGATTATAAAAGCTCATGGACGCCTGGGTGGCTCAGTCTGTGAAGCGTCGGACTCTTGATTTCTGCACAGGTCATGATCCCAGGGTCTTGAGACCGAGCCCCATGTCGGCCTCTGCGCTGAGCATGGCACCTGCTTAAGATTCTCTCTCCCTCCATCTGCCCCTCTCCTCAGCTTGCACATGCTCTCTCTCTAAAAAAAAACAAAAACAAAAACACAAAAACAAATAATAAATCAAAATGTATCCCTCATTAAAAGTCACTGCTTAGGTGATTTCCAATATTTTTGTACTATAAACAAGGCAGTGATAAACATCTCCCTACGTAGATATTATCTGTGGGTCTATTTGTTGCCTCAGGATAGATTCCCAGAAATGGACTCGCTGAGCCAAAGGGTGGGAAGGTTTTTAAAGCTCTTGGAAGGAGTTACTCTACAGAAGGACTGTGCTACTCCCCTCTCCCACCAACAGCTTAGGAGGGTGCCGTCTCATCACACCCCATAATTATGACCACTTTGGATGAGAAAGAATACAAGAATAGTTGCTGTCAAACGTGAAAGAAAAATTGCCTAGCTGGGCGGTTCTTTAAGAGGGAAATTTAGCAAGCTTTTGAGGTATAATTACTGTTTAATCAAGCTGAGGAACATACGGACTCCTTATTTTCTTTCTGCGCATGGTGGGGGACTTTGCCCACGCAGTTAGCATCCATCATCACTTTGTCCGTTCTCCCAGGGTTCCTGTTGCCGCTGTGCTTCCCTGGAGGAGCTGCTCTCTCTGGGTGAGGGATGTAGCTTCTGAGTGTCCCCCTCCCCAGAGTCTCAGCCAAGGGGCAGGTCCCCCCACCGAGATGCTCACCCCCACCCTGCAGGCTCAGGGCTGGCTGCCCACCACCTAAGCTCAAAGCTCAGTGTACTTGGCTGTCCTCTTTCACACTTTTTCCTTTCTGCCTCCGGAAACTCTGGGAAGTAAGGACGCTCCTGGCAGAGCTTCTTAAGTTCTGGATCCACCTGCACCAGAAGCTCCTCCAGGCCAGCTCATTCCTGCCTTAGGATGGAAAAGGCCCCAACTCCCTCCCTTGTGCTCAAGGGGCTGTGGGTCTCCACGGTTCCCGTGTGGTAGGAAGGGAAGTTTGCGGAAGGAGGGAACCACCAGGGACTGAGTCCACAGGACAACAGCCATGCAAATGCTAAATGTGCTCATCCTCTGACCCCAAATTCCCAGTCCAGAAATTCATCCCCGAGAATACTCACACATGTGCATAATGGTGTTTGCAAGAACTTTCCCTGTTGTTAGCGGTGGCAGGGAGGGGAAAGCCCTTTAATGGGCAACTGGTTAAGTAAGTGAAGGTCCTTCCATATTATGGGATGCCAGGCAGCTGCACCAGGCAGTTAAAAATAATGAGGCAAAAAAGACAACGAGGCAGACCTGTGCCGGCTACAGGAGACTATCCGCTGTTAAATGAAAACAGCAGGCAGAAGAAAAATATGTTCAAAATGATCCCATTTATGTAAAAGAAAATACTTATTTTATTTAACCAACATTTAATGAGAACCTATTCCAGGCCGGGCACCATGGATAAAAAGGCAACAGCTACACAAAGCCCCTGCTCTCGTGACATGCACATGACCAGGGTTTATGAAGGAACACAAAGCAGACCAGAAGGACCTGTTCCCATGGGTTATTTCTAGGCGGGGCGTCTGGGAGCAGGGACGTAGTTTTAATGAGGGTTTTTCTATTTTCATCTCTGTGCTTCTATATTGTTTGAATTTTCCCACAATAAACATGCATCGTATTTGTAATTTTAAAATAATACACAATGAGGGAATTAAATGAATGAGAAATGCAGAATTGGGGCCCAGGATACAGCCGGGGCCGGAGACACAGGGCTGAGCCCCATGTCCCCCTTCTACTCTTCGCACGGCCCAGAGAGGTGGGACCTCCGTCACTTCAGCCTTCCGTGGGCTCTTGGGTTTGATCTCTAGTCTCTTGAGGAAAACAAGTCAGAGAAATGGAGATAACCATTCCACCATGGGGGTGGGGGTTGGAGCTTCAAGTTGACCCCAGCTGTTACGACCTGGTCTTCTTAAGTAGTTTCTTGCAATTGAAAGTGTGTCCGAAGATGATAGTTCTTCCTTTCTTCTTCTGGAAAATTTCCAGACCTCAGAAAAGTGACAAGAAATAGTACAATGAACAATTGTATATCCTTCGCCTAGATTCACACTAGTTGTTAACATTTTGCCCATTTGTTCCCTCTCTCTGTCTGTATATATATATATATATATATATATATATATATATATATAATTTTCCTTTCCTTTCCTTCCCTTTCCTTTTCTTTCTTTCTTTCTTTCTTTCTTTCTTTCTTTCTTTCTTTCTTTCTTTCTTTCTTTCTTTCTTTTAGAGAGAGAGAGAGAGAGAGAGAGAGAGAGAGAGTGTGTGTGTGTGTGTGTGTAAGGGGCAGAGGAAGAGGGAGACAGAATCTTAAGCAGGCTCTACCCTCAGTGCAGAGCCCAATGCAGGGCTCAATCCCACAATCCTGGGATCATGACCTGAGCCAAAATCCAGAGTCGATGCTTAACTGACTGAGCCACCCAGGTGCCCCTATATAATTTTCATTTTTGCTGAATCATTTGAAATTTAGGTACAGACATCATGATGTTTTGTTCCTAGTATTTCAGCACGTATCCCCTGGGAACAGGGACATCCTCCATAACCACAATGTATTATCACACTTGGGAAGCCTAACATTTAATACTATCCTAGTACTAACATACATTCCATATTCAAATTTTCCAAATTGGCCCAATAATATCCTTTGATAGCTTTCCCTCCCCCCCCCCCCCCACCTTCTTCCTGCCTAGGATCCCATCCAGGATCACCTACATGTTGCATTCAGTTCCCTGAAACTGAAGAGTTTCCTTTAATCTAGAGCAGTTCCCAGCACATTTTAGTCTTTTCTGATATGGAGATTTTGAAAAGTCTAAATTGTTTTAAAACTACAATTACTTTAGGGGCCCCTGGGTGGCCTCAACTGGTTGAGTGTCCAATTCTTGATTTCAGTTCAAGTCATGATCTCCCAGTTTGTGGGCTACGCCCTGACAGTGTGGACCCTGCTTGGGATTCTCTCTCTGCCCCTCCCCCACTCTCATGTGCATGCACACATTCTCTCTCTCTCTCAAAATAAGTAAACTTTAACAAAGCAACTACGGGGCGCCTGGTGGCTCCGTCGGTTAAACGTCCCACTCTTGGTTTCGGCTCAGGTCATGATCTCCCAGTTTGTGAGTTCGAGCCCCACCTTGGGCTTTGTGCTAACAGTGTGGAGCCCGCCTGGTGTGCTCTCTCTCTTCCTCTCTCTGCCCCTGCCCCGCTTCACGCTCTGTCCCTCTAAAAATAAATAAATAAAACTTTTTTAAATTAAAAAATAAAGATAAAAAACAACCACGATTACTTTACATATGATATAATATTTTAATCCTAAATGTGATCCTTGTCCTAGAAATGTAAATTTTCCTAAACCACCACTAGGTGGCGCTCTCAACAGTCCTTGGGCCAAGAAAGCCATCCTGGAAAGGCAATTTAAGGCAAGCAACCCCGCTTTGTCTCAATCAGATAAGGCTCTTATTTGGTAAAGCATATGATGTTAAAAATGCCCGTGTGTTTATAAAGATGCTATTCTTTTGGGCATGACTTCTCACATATGATTCATAATCCCCCCCTCCCTGGGATATTGCACATCAGGGCTCTGACTCAGTGGAACTGTGGTAGGTTCCAAGAGTTTGCATTTGTAACAAGCTACTGGTGACGGTCGTGCTGCTGGTCTACAGACCACACTTGGAGGAGCAGGAGTTCAGAACAAGCATGTGAAGAAATATATCTATTTACAGTTAGGCAACTTTTACTTTTTTTTTTTAATTTTTTTTTGAGACAGAGACAGAGCATGAACGGGGGAGGGTCAGAGAGAGAGGGAGACACAGAATCTGAAACAGGCTCCAGGCTCTGAGCTGTCAGCACAGAGCCCGACGCGGGGCTCGAACTCACGGACCGCGAGATCATGATCTGAGCCGAAGTCGGACGCTCAACCGACTGAGCCACCCAGGCACCCCATGCAACTTTTACTTTTATGTCACCATCAGTAAGGAAGCTGCTCCCATGTCCTCCTCCCTACACCCAGCCCTTTGGTCTCCTTGTTCCAAACAGTGGGGACTAGCTGTTCTCTCTGCCTAGAATGCCCTTCCCCTCCACAGATGTCCTTCTGCTTGGATAACGCTCTTGGCTCCCTCCAGCCTTTGCTCAAATCTCACTTCTTTAACGTTTATTTATTTTTGAGACAGAGAGAGACAGAGCATGAACGGGGGAGGGGCAGAGAGAGAGGGAGACACAGAATCCGAAGCAGGGTCCAGGCTCCCGAGCCATCAGCCCAGACCCTGACGCGGGGCTCGAACTCAGGGACCGCGAGATCGTGACCTGAGTCGAAGTCGGATGCTTAACCGACTGAGCCATCCAGGCGCCCCTCAAATCTCACTTCTTAATGAGGGTTACCCAGACCACCCTATTGAATACCACCACCTACCCCCATGCCTGCTTCCATCTGCTCGATCCTTTTCCCCTGAAGCCCTCACTACCTTCTCACATACCGTATAATCTGCTTATTATGTTTATCGCTGATTTCTGTCTCTCCTGGCTAGAATCTAAGTTCCATGAGGGCAGGGATCCTTGTCTATTTCCTTTACCAATATATCCCAAACACCTAGAGCAGTGTCTGGCACATAATAGGCGCCCAAGAAAATATCTGTGCACCTTAATGGGACCTTCAAGATAGCAGAGCCCAATCCTCTGATTTTGCTGATGAAGAAATGGGCTCCAGGTCTCTAGGCCAGATAAAGACTTGCCCAAGGTCACACAGACTGTAGGGATAGTGCTCCTATTCTTCTGAATGAATCTAATTTAAAAACAAGGGTTTGTTTCTATCAGTTAAATTGTAAGCGATATTTTTCATTTTTATTATTTGGCTTAGGCCTTTTCCAAAAAGCATCTGAAGCAGCGGACAAGATTAAAGGTCATATAAAATGGAACAGTTAGGAATCAAAATGGAAGAGATACCATCTAAAGGAAGAGGGAGTCCACGTAACAGGCACTTGACAGTAGTTAATTACTCTAATGGGATGCGGGATTTGGCTCTAACTTCTCTGGCAGCTGAGTTAAACAGGAAACACGTGGGACTATAGAGTGTTCATTGTCTGACCTAAGAAAACCTGAGCACTCAGCAGGGACTCACTTCCAGGAGGAACTGGTACCGGAGAACTCTGTGTAACATCCACTGGGCTCCAAGTTGGCCAATGTTTACAAAATACCCAAAGTCATGGTTAAAGAATGTGGTCCCTTTATCAGTGAAGACTGAGAGTATAACATTAAATCACATAGACCATAGACAGCTCTTGTGGTGCAAGTGACTCCTGTCCTAATGCTCTAACGGAAAATAAAGATGGAAACTCGAGAATCTAGAAGAATGCATATCTAAGTTCAACACATCTAAGAATATCTTTGACAAATTATCTGATGTCTTAAATCTTTGGTAAACATTGAACCCCAGGCAATTCATGGATTGGATTTTCTTATGTTCAAGAAATATCTGTTGAGTTTCTGCCACAAAACATCTCTTTCCTTTTCTGACTTCCCCGCAGGGAACTCCCTAGGCCCAGCTATCTCTGACGTAGAGAGAACACGGGAGGAAGCCACATCTGTTTCTCCAGGTTGCATCAAGTATTGGCTAGGGTTTGTTATGCGTCCAAAAGAGAGAGACTGCACGTACGACAAGTTCACCTCTTCTGGCCTCTGGGAAGTTGTGCCCTGCACCAAGCAAGGACACAGGTGCTCTTTCAAAACCCAATTCTTTTACAAAGCCTCTAAATACTTTGTGAGTGAATACTAGCCAACATATTTGAACAAATGAACAAATGACAATACGTTATTCTCTTATCGACCCTTTGTCTTTTTTTTTAAATTTAAAGAAATCCTAAGGCTTTTTTTTTCTATGTGGTTCACCCCAAAATGTGTGTGTGTGTGTGTGTGCCCATACCATGTGTGATAAAATACACATGACATAAAATTTAACACTTTAGCCACTTTTCAATGTATACTTCAGTGGTATTACATACATTCATAATGTTGTGCAGCCAGCACAACTGTCCATCCCCATAACTCTTTTCATCTTGTAAAACTGAAATTCTAGGGGCCCCTAGGTGGCTCAGTCGGTTGAGCCCAACTCTTGATATCGTCTCAGGTCGTGATCTTGCAGTTCATGAGATTGAACCCCCCGTGGGGCTCTGTGCTGATAGCACAAGACTTGCTTGGAATTCTCTCTCACACTCTCTGCCCTTCCCCTACTCACGCTCTCTCTCAAAATAAATAAATAAATATATTTTTTTTAAAAAACCCTGAAACTCTATATCCATTAAATAATACCACTCCCCCCCCCCATTCTCTCCCAAGCCCTTGATGACCACCCTTCTACTTTCTGTCTCTATGATTGTACCTCGTTTAAGTGGAATCATGTAGTATTTGTCTTTTTGTGACTGGCTTATTTCACTTAGCATAATGTCCTCAAGTTTCATCCATGTTGTAACATATTGCAGAATTTCCCTCCTTTTAAAGGTTAAATAATATTGCACTGTATGTATACACAATGTTTTGTTTATTCATTTATCCATCAAAGGACACTTGGGTTTCTCCCATGTTTTAGTTATCATACATGCTATTATGAATATAGGTGTACAGATACCTCTTCGAACCCTGCTTTCAATTCTTTTGGGTATATATCCAGAAATGGAATTACTGGGCCACAATGTAATTAATATTACACTGTAATTCATAAATATTAACGCGTTTTTAATTTTTTAGGAATTACCATATTGTTTTTCATAGTGGTTGTACCATTTTACATTCTTACCAACAGTACACAAGTGTTCCAATTTCTCCACATCCTCGCCAACACAGTATCGTCTGTTGTGTTTTTTTTTAATAGAAGCCATCCTAATGAGTGTGAGGTGGTATCTCATTGTGATTTTGATTTGCATTCCCTAATGATTAGTGCTGTTGAGCATCTTTTCATGCACTTATTGGCTATTTGTAGATTTTCTTTGGCAAACTGTCAATTCAAGTGCTTTGCCCGTTTGGAAGCAGGTTGTTTGTTTTTTTATTATTGTTGAGTTTTAGGAGTTTTCTATATATTCTGGATATTAATCCTGTATAAGATATTTGATTTACAAATTAAAAAAATTTTTTTTAATGTTTATTTATTTTTGAAAGAGAGAGAGACAGAGCATGAGCAGGGGAGAGGCAGAGAGAGAAGGAGACACAGAACTCGAAGTGGGCTCCAGGCTCCACACTGTCAGCACAAAGCCCAACGTGGGGCTCGAACTCACAAACTGTGAGATCGTGACCTGAGCCAAAGTCAGACGCTCAACCAACTGAGCCACTCGGGCGCCCCTACAAATATTTTAATATACTACTTAATACATTTCCCAAGGCATTTTTCTGTCTGATGCTTTTTAAAATAGAAGTCACTGTGACCACGTCTTTAATTGAGCCCCCACCACACTGTCCCTCTGCCCATAACAGACGAATCACACACATAGAATGTCCTTTCTCCACTTGGCGCTGGTTCTGCCATGTTAACAGTCCTTGGCTGTGAGAGGGCCCAGAGCTTCAACACAGTTGTCAAGTGGCCTTAGTCACCAACTGGTGCTAGGTTTTGCACTGATCCAAACCTGGTCTTTTGCCTGAATGACCTGGATCCCTCTGCTTCAATTACATGGATCAGTTGCTTCCATCTTGAAAGAGACCTGGTTGGGTTTGCCATGAGCCTGCTGTGTGCAAGGCATCGTGGTAAGGGCGGCTGTCTTGGAGGGCTGAGTAGGACTACAACAAGCTCCTGGCCCATGCTGGCTATTTGTGGGCTCCTGTTTCCTCGGGGCATCTGCTTATCTTGGCATCTTCCACACAGCCGTGGAACAAAGCCTCACATAAGCCAGATGCTCAGTGTTTGTTGAAAAAAATCAGATGAGCAAAAGTGACACGTGGACTGTTTGGAGACATGCTGTCTTGATTTTCACTCTTTGACTTAAATATCACCTATCCGTATGCCAACACCTTCCTGCAAAACAGAGAGAAGCACCTGTGTTGGTCTTGGCACACCATCTCCTCAGGGGCAGGGTTGGGGCATCCTTGTTCTCTAGCGTGCAGTGCACGTGCGTGTGTGCATACGGATGGGCACACGCACACGTGTGCGTTCACGCACGTGCATACCTACCAAGGGCTGGACAGACACATCACCTCAGGACAGACACGGAACGTCTGACAAACTCAGAGATGAATATAGCAGACCGATAGTTCCCAACCTGTTCAAGTACAAGGATTCTTCTTGAATGTAAAATAGTTTGCAGGGCACCTGGATGGCTCAGTCAGTTGAGCATCACTCTTGATTTCAGCTCAGGTCATGATCCCAGGGTTGTGGGATCGAGCCCTGTGTAGGTCTCCATGCTCAGCCTAAAACTAAAAAAATAAATGAATAAATAAATAAAAGAGTTTGCAAAGATTCCCACATGAGTTTAATTGACCTTTTTAGCATTATTAGGTTGATAAAAATACATCCCTATGCATTTGAGGACCTTTTGTAATGATTCCAAAGCTCTCCAGGTCTGGGGAATCCACTTCATGAGTAGACATTAACACTAAAAAGGGATAACTACTGTGAACATTTGACATTTTGACATCTTTCCCCCTAAGAAGCATGACTAAAAAGCATGACTTCTCCGAGCAAAGTATCACAAGCACCAGAGACCCTGTCTGTCTGGTTGTCTGATGCATCTTTTTCCTTTTCCTAGGACCCAGTCCCGGGATCCTTCAAAGTCCCAACCGTGGGAGGTTTACTTGTGCTGCACATTCTGGCCCGAATAACCCAAGCCCTGAGCAGGAGAGTGTTAGTTGTACCAGAAACTAATGGAATAGTTTCTGGCACTAAACCAGACCCTCCTGTGCCAAGAGGTTCCAGGAAAACTAGCACATCCCAGGATCGGGAGGAAGTAAGGCAGCAACTGGGGACTTTTTCCTAATAAATCTAATAAACGCTTGGAAAAATAATCCACCAATGGTCAAATATAGACAGAAACGAAAAACAACTTTGCAGGTTTTTGGAGGCATTTTTTTTTCCTGAAAAGAGAGCAAAATGGAAAATATTCCATGCATTGGTTCTCAAAATAAATGAGAATGAGAAATATATAAAAAGTTAAAAATGGAAATTCAACTACTGGCTATTTACCCAAAGAAAACAAAAACACTAATTGAAAAGATATATGTCCTGCTATGTTTATTGCAGCATTATTTACAATAGCCAAGATATGGAAGCAGTCCAGTGTCCATCAATAGGTGGATAGATAAAGAAGATGTGGTGAGTATATACAGTGAAATATTACTCAGCCATAAAAAATGGCATCTTGCCATTTGTGACGACATAGCTGGACCTAGGGGGTATTATGCTAAGTGAAATAAGTCAGACAACAACAAATACCACACAGTTTCATTTATATGTGGAATCCAAAAAACAAAACAAAGCAGAAAGACCCATAACTACAGAGAACAAACTGATGGTTTCCAGAAGGAGGGAGAGCTAGGCAAAATGGGTGAAGGGGAGTGGGAGATACAGACTTCCAGTCATGGAATGAATAAGTCACAGGGATGAAAGGTACAGCAGGGGGAATATAGTCAATGGTATTGTAATAGCGGTGCATGGTGACAGATGGTAGCTACCCTTGTGCTGAATACAACATAATATACAGAATTGTTGAAACTAATGTAATACTGTGTCAACTATACTTCAGTTTTTTTTTTTTAAGGAAAACTTTCACAGTGAAATAAAGGAATAAGAAAGAGAAAAAAAGAAGTATATAAACTTCAATTCTGTATTATGGTCAGGTAATTGTGGATGAGGGAGACAGGAAAAAGATGAAATGGAGGGGGAAAAGGAAAAGAAGCAGGAGAAGGATGGGAGATGAGAGCAAGGACATGAAGAAGGTTAGAGACGGAAGCACAGTGATGATCCCAGAGGCAGAGACACCAAACACACGAAAGCAAAGCACAGTGAGCAAACATCAAACTGCGATGGCTCAAAAGACTAGGTTATGTGCAGATAAATCACTGGTGCTGTACCTTTCTATTTATAGGAGCATCTTGGAAACATGGAAAATCAGAGCTGCAAGGAGTTGAACTCATCTTGTCACGTTCCTTCTACATTGGGTTGAATAGTGTCCCCCCCCCCACCCCCTGCCAAAATTCATGTCTACCTGGAGCCTCAGAACGTGAGTTTCTTTGGAAATAGGGTCTCTGCAGATGTAAGTAGTAAAGGTGGGGTTATCCTAGATTAGGGTGGGCTCTAACTCCAATGACTGCTTTCCTTAGAGAAGTCCATGTGAAGACACAGACACAGATATGTATGGAGAAATGCCTTGTATGACAGAGGCCAGGATTAGTGATGTAGCTGCAAGCCAAGGGATGCTGTGGCTTACCAACAACCACCAAAAGCTAGAAGAGGCAAGGAAGGGGTCTTCCCTAGAGCCTTTGAAGGGATTACGGCCCTGTGGACAACTTGATTGGGGACTTCTGGCCTCTAGAGCAGTGGGAGAATAAAGTTCTGTTGTTCTAAGTCAGAGTTGGTGATAATTTGCCATGGTAGCCCTAGAAAATGAATGCAACTTCTTGTAGAAGAACTCTAAGATGTGTGACAGCCCAAGGTCACAGAATCAACTGGTAGCTAATCCCCTGTTGCAACTTGGCTTTTCCTTCATGCTCTGCAAACATGGAAATCATTTTTCTCTTCTCCTCTCCAAGTTCATGTTGAAACTTTTATCAGTGCATGTTGGCTTTTATCAGTTTGAATTGTGAAATCCGTATGAAGGTTTTAGAAATACTTTGGACTATGAAAGTTTTAAATTAATTTACCACCTATTCCTTTGCTGTACCAAAAATAACCTAATAGCTCATTACTTTTGGGAGATGAGGGCTGTCTCTTTTTAACACTGAGATCACCGTTTATTTATTTTGAGCCATTTTCTGAAGGCAAGCCAAGTTCCTCTAGGGATATTGGACTTAAAACAATCCACAAAGTAGACTCTTTGAGAAGAAAATGGGCTAACCACTCTTTTGGAGTTCTTAACAGACATCAAATCACACGGAGCACACTTGAGTTGTTAATTATTTTGTAGTTCTTAACCTTGTTTTGGACCATGTCTCTGGGAAACTGATAAAAACCATGACCGTCTTCCAGAAAATGGCATGTTCTCACAACTTCCTGTCCCTACTCTCACGGTGTTCACAGACACTGTCCCTTACCACCATCCCCACTCTGTGGACCCCCGCTGTGGAGGCTGTCCTCAAGTGGCTGGGCCTCCATTTCCCCCCAGTTCTCCTTTTCACTGGAGCCATGTGGTGGTGAGCAAAGGCAGAACCTGATCCTGCAGCAGAGAATTTCTCTCCAACATATTAATAACACACACGGGGAGTCTTAAAAACAACCGTGCTCAGGAGCTGAGTGCTGGCTGAGCAACTTTCAGGAAGCTTCTCCTGAAGACTCTCAAAGATTGAGTCAGGCCAGTGGGGTTCCTGGCAGAAATTTCAAGGGACAATGGTGGCTTTTTGAAGAGGACTAATTGATCCCTGGGCTGGAAAGGACCCAGGGCTGACAGGCTGTTTTCCTGCTATGTTGAAGGCACTGTCCTCTCCTTTGCCTCAAGGTCTTAGCACACACACTCTGCCCCCTTGGTCAGCCATGCTCACCCCACCCTTTCCACCTGGTATTCTCCCTACCCTCAGGTCTTTGGTTAGACACAACTTCCCCTTGGACACTTTCTCTGATTCCCTAATGTCAGTGTTCGAGGAGCCCTTTCCCTGTGCCCCCATTGGCCTTGACTTTCTCCACTGCAGTCCTTGTCCTGCCTGCTATAATGGGCACTCTACTCATCTATAGCTCTACTGGATTGTGTGTTCCAGGAGGAGTAGAGGCCAAGTGATTCTTATAAGCTGGCCTATTCCCAACAGTGTCAGGAAAATAGAGCGTGATGGAATCAAAATAAATAAATAACCGGTTGGTTCAACGCAGGCATTGTTGGCATTTTGGACGTGATAATTCTTTGTTATGGTGGACTGTCCTGTGCATTGTAGGACATTTAGCAGCGTCCCTGGCTTCTACCCATCAGATCCCAGTAGCGCCCCATCCAGTGGTGACAACTAAAAATGTCTCCAGACACTCTCCAGTGACTCTGGGAGGCAAAATCACCCTGATAGAAAACCACCGCTTTAATGGATGAATGCTGACCTTGGAGTCACTTTGCCAATCTTGCATCTATGTCAGGGAGTGAAAATTCAGGTAATCAATTAATGCTGATGGAGTGGGTGGCTCCTGAAATGGGTGGCTGACCTCTTGTGGATCTTCAAAAGAGCCCCACCCCCCCACCAAAATCTATTACATGTTTGCAAAAGAGTGGTTAAGTCCTTTAATGACCTATGACGATGTAAGGACACGAGAGGGAGCTCTAACAAGTTCCAACACAGAGGAAAACCAGCCACTCCCAGAAAGGGTGACTGAAGCTCTTCCATAGTGATGAGCTCTGGAGGGTTAGACGCTTGGTTATGCCCTAGAGTTAGGACAGCCAAACCAGAGTCTTGGGTTTTTATTTTCTGAATCTACTACGAAAGATCCCTGTGTGTGTGGCTCCCCCCTCCCCTGCACCCGCCCCAGAAATATAGACAAGAGGGGGAAAACAAAAATCCATTTGTCTTCCATAAATAAGTCATAAGCATCAGGAACAGGGTCTTCCCAGCTTCCAGGGCAATGGCCCTTCTCTGGTGACAGCAGGGACTGAGGAGTTGACACGGAGGCTCTGGGCTGTCCCCAGATCATCAACACATCAACCTTCAGGCTTGAAGTTCAATACAGACCATCACATTCTGGGGCTCCACCCTGAGTCCATGCCTGGCTCTGGAACCTGGGGAAATTATATAACATTTTCGTGCTACAACTTTGTGTGTGTACGCACACGGATTCATACCTTTTATCATATTTTCAAAGGAGTCTAAACCCTCCAGATACTAAGAACCCCTGGTCCAAGCTCCTCATTGTAGAAGTGAAGAACCTGAAGCTCAGAGGTTAAGAGGCTCCTTCAAGTTCCTACAGCTGCAATGTGGCAGAACTAGGACATACACTCCTATCTCCCTCTGCCTTCAGGCCCAGTGGGGCGCTGTTCTGATGGGGACCTGGGCTGTAGGGCAGTGAGGTCTGGTCTGAGGCCACTGAGGATGGCTTAGAGGGATAGGAGGGGGTGTTTCGCCAGTAGGGTTACCAGATAAAATGAGATGTCTAGTTACATTTGACTCTCAGATAAATGAATACTTTTACATTGTGTAAGTATAAGCCGAATGTTACACAGGACATACTTACACCCGAAGCAGATTCATTGTTTATCTGAAATTCAAATTTAACTGAGCACCCTGGGTGTTTCGGTGTTTTTTGTTGGTGTTATTTGCTCAACCTGGCAACCCTATCTGCCAGGGACAGCCTGGCAGTCTTTGGCTGGGAAGCAAACGCTGAATCGCAGCCAATGGATATTAATGACTCAGTGTTTGACGCTCAGACTACCTCTAGCCCTGCCTTCAATAAAGGTCACGGAGGCCCTTGGCCTGTGTGAGACAACCTGATAAGACCTGCTTGGTTCTTTGTGACTTCAGAAGGCCCGAGGCGTCCTCAAGCACTACAGATATTCTATGTGTATGTGTCCTCTTAGAAGATGACATTTCACAGGTCTGTGAAGAGTAAAGATCAAATTTATTTAATGCAATACCCTGCAGCTGTGTCACTGAGGTGGACGGGACGTGGGGGGAAAATGATCTCAGCTAGGTGTGCTCACTAGTGAAATTCCCCCGCAAAATGGCCGCGGCTACTCGTCCACCCCCTCAAGACACCCTCAGAAATATCGTAAGACCTCAGGGGACCATTTCTTTAGCAAGGAATAAATTAAAAAAAAATTAGTAAGAAAAATACACATTTCATTTTTCTATTAAAAACAATATTTGCTGTAGGCAAACATCTTTCCATCTTGCAGCCTGCAGCATGGTAAAGGAAAAGAAAGAAAGGGTATAGAAAAACAGCATAAGAACATCTGTGCTCTGTCCGACTTCATTTTCTCTTCTGTGCATTGCCCGGAATGAACCTGATCTTCAGGTTGGCATCTCAAAGGGGTCGCTCCCAAGCAGCTTTGTTGTGACATTTGTGGCAGGCGAGGTCATGGAGGGAACAGGGGGCACCGTCTGGTCAGTGCTGTTCACTTCCGAGGAACAAGGACCACCCAGAACCACAGGCCTTTGAAGGACCAAAGGCAAAGAGAGAGAGAGAGAGAGAGAGAGAGAGAGAAAATAGCCCCTCAGCCCAGCCATTCGCTAGAAGCGATTGGCTACAAAACAAAAAAATGGTTTCTGTGTGTGAAGATACTTGGACAAGTTCTTGATCTCCGTGCAAGACAAAAATATTCAAGTTTCAAAATATCCCAATGGCCGTTTAACCCTGAACCTCCTTCTGCGGCTCCCCACTCCTGAGGATGCCCCAGCTTGGTGAGAGGGGGGCGCTGTGGGGGGACTTAACCAGCCCCTCCGTATCTCTTTATACCCCCCATAAATGTAGGCAGATGGATTTCAGAACTGGTGACTTGGCCTGAGGAATTGCTCTGTTCAGTGGGAGCAGGGCAGTTTCATAAATAAATGCACAGAGCTCTTGGAATACAGGAATGATCTCCTCTTCTTGGAACATGGGTGTCCTTCCAAGGAGGAACATCTGTCCTCGCAGCCCTAAGTTCCATCAAGGGAGCCTTCCGTTCTCTGCAGAGACAAGAGAAGACAAGCTATGGTCACACCCTTCAGGGCTCAAGACTGGCCTGGAGGAGGGGTAAGCAATATTGCAGCAAGCGCTTCACAAAGGCTCTCTGACAGCGCCGTCTTCCGCTGGTACCTCCACCCTGTGGGGTCAGCTCCTGCCCACATTCACTTCTCCCTTCTCTCCACACCAGCTCCGCCCAGGGCTGTGGCCTCCACTGCCTGTAGACGTGCGCTGCACATCAGGCTATCAGCCAACTTTGTCAAGCACCCACTGTACACCCAGCATTCTGCCCCGTGGGTGCCACACTTACCTACAGAGCAAGACTAGTAGAGTTAAGAGAGACCTGGCTTCTTGCTCCAGCTCTGCTTCTAACACAAGCTGAGGCTTCTCTAGGTCTGTTTTCTTTTCTTTTTTTTTTTCAACTTTTTTTGTTTTTAATGTTTATTTATTTTTGAGAGAGACAGAGACAGACTGCGAGTGGGTTAGGGGCAGAGAGAGAGGGAGACACAGAACCCGAAGCAGGCTCCAGGCTCCAAACTGTCAGCACAGTGCCTGACGTGGGGCTCGAACTCACAAACTGGGAGATCATGACCTGAGTGGAAGTAGGTTGCTCAACCAACTGAGCCACCCGGGCACCCCCGTTTTCTTTTAAAAATTTTTTTTAATTAATGTTTTTTATTTATTTTTGAGAGAGAGAGAGAGAGAGAGAGAGAGAGAGAGAGAATGGGAAGCAGGCTCCAGGCTCCGAGCTGACAGCCTAGAGCCCGATACAGGGCTCGAACTCACGAACCGTGAGATCATGACCTGAGCTGAAGTTGATGCTCAGCCGACTGAGCCACCCAGGCACCACCCCCCTGCCCAGCCCATTTTCTTTTTTAATCGCAAAATCAAAGAGTTTTAACATGGATAAACACTGAGGATGCTTATCGTCATAAAGATGAAGAAGTGGAAGAAGCCAGACGCAGGAGGAAAAAATATTGTGTGATTCCACTTACACGAGGTACCCAGAGTAGTCAAACTGATGGAGCTAGAAAGGAGAACTGTGATTTCCAGGAGCTGCGGGGAAGGGGGAAATGAGTGTGCAATGGGTAGACTTTTGGGTTGGAATGATGACAAAGTTCTGTGGGTGGATGGTGCTGATGGTTGCACATGATGTGAATGTACTTAAGGTCACTGAGCGGTACACTTAACAATGGCTAAAATGGTACCTTCTGTTGTGTCTGTTTTGCCCCCTCCCCAAGAAAAAAAGTAAAAAACAAAACAAAAACAAAAGCCAGATTCTGCACGCCATCCTGCAGTGTTCTCTAACTGCTTTGTGTGATATTGTTGACACCTCCGTATCCACCAGTAACGGGACCCCCATCTGACCCGAGTACTGTCATCTATACCGAGGACGCAAGAACCCGCCAGGAATTTTATATCCTATCCGTTACTGACAAACAGTGCTAGCACGTGGGAAAGGTCCTAACAAACTGCAGGAGTTCAGAGGTGGCGAGACGCCCTCGCTGTACCACGAGGGAATCACAGAAGGCTTCGTGGAGCCAGCCTCCAAGGTGAGGCAGGTTTGGACGAATGGCTGCAGCATGGGGGCAAGAGTGGGGCAGATGGAAATGCTGGAGCAAAGGCACCCTGGGCCCCAAGAGGCAGACAGCAAATGAGTCCGTGACCCGACCCTCTGTGAGTGCAGGTGGACCTCGTGGGCACACAAGTGGGGGCACTTGTGGGGATCAGCCAGCGTCTTGGGAGCCCCATGGCCAGGCTGGTTGGCTCTCTGACGGTGGGGGCTGAGGTCCCTGTTTTGTTCTGGTCCCTGCGCATCTGAGGAGCCTCTGAGAACAGGATGCGGGTCCCAAGGGCTCCAGCTGGCAGGCCACGGCTCTGCCTCTGCCTTTGCCAGGAGAGACCCTGGCAAGCGGGCCAAGGGAGCTGTGTTGGCCCCAAGGGGCTGGAGGCCCGCCAGCGCTGGCAGCTACCTTCATTTCTTCCGCTTTGCCCAGAGGGGTGACCCTGGTGTCCAGGCTTCCTGCAGGCCCCAGACCAAGTCCCTCCCTAAACGCCTCCGCTCTCCTCCGCCAGGCGAGGCAAGCACTCAGTAGCTGCAGCAGGACTGGCCCCGCGGATGGGAAGGGCTGGGTCACAGTCAACCGGACCTTGAAGTAATGGTTAACATACTCACATCCAAGACCTGTCCTTCCTTGTACCTAAATCAGAGGCCAGCTGTCAGCCACCCAAGAACAGCCATGAAATCGCCCCACTTCGGGCCAGAACATGGTATAGATGCTCTCAAAGGCCATTTTACTTCTAACACCCCTGGGTTTTCTACTTCCTGATTCTAAAACGTACCCCTTATGGGGGGGGGGGGGCGCCTTGGTCTTTCAGTTAGTTAAGCTCTTGGTTTCAGCTCAGGTCATGATCCCACAGTTTGTGGGTTCAAGCCCAGGACTGAGATCCCTGCTCGGGATTCTCTCTCTCTCTCTCTCCTTCTCGCTCTCTGCCCCTCCCCACTCACTCCCTCTCTCAAAAAATAGATAAACTTGGGGCGCCTGGGTGGCTCAGTTGGTTAAGCATCCGACTTCGGCTCAGGTCATGATCTCGCGGTCCGTGGGTTCGAGCCCCACGTCGGGCTCTGTGCTGACAGCTCAGAGCCTGGAGCCTGTTTCAGATTCTGTGTCTCCCTCTTTCTCTGACCCTCCCCTGTTCATGCTCTCTCTCTGTCTCAAAAATAAATAAATGTTAAAAAAAATTAAAAAAAAATAGATAAAATAAAAATAGAATGTGCCCCTTATGAGCACTTCCAATAAACCAAGTCTGTGATAGGTGCTCATTTAATCCTTGCAACAACCAGGTGGGGTGGGGGTGGTTATTATCTCCAATTCCAGATGAGGAAACGAAGGCCCTGAGACATCTGCCCAGCGTGACTCAGCTGGTAAACAGCGAATCATGGAAAGGTTAAGTTTTAAGGTGGGTCTCTGATTCCCAAGTCAAAGCCTGGCTTTGGGTGAATCCTATGAAGAGGCATTTCAGGGCCAAAATGAAGTAAGTCTCCCATTCGTGCCTCATACTGCCAGAGTGATGAAAAGAACTTTAAACAGACCATCAAGTAGCATTTATGTGGTACATTGCAAAATACTTTGTACACGTGTTCATTTTAACTTTAAGAAACTTCTAGTAGGGAGCTATTACTGTGTTTGGGGTTCTCACCGTCTCTGTTTCACGAATTGGAAAGCTTAGTTGGAGGAGGGCAGGATCACCCAAAAGATGGCCAGAGAGCTGAAGCTCAGACTCCAGTTCCCACTGCTGGCTCCCAGGAGGGAAGGGGGTGAGCTGTAACTGGGAACTGCCTCTTTTTCCGTAAGAAGACAAGGCTGTCTCCAAGATCCCGAGACCCACGAAGGTCCAGATTCACCCCTTTCTTTTAAGTACAAGGTGTTCTCTTTCACATTATCTGTCTGCCTGGGCCACAAACACAATTTATAAACAAGGCAAAAATGGCAGAGGAAAAATGAAGTCAGAATGTGCCATTGAAGCAAGTCAAACAATACTAAATTAGTATTTGGCTAAGCAGCTATCTCATTGTTAAGATATTTCCTCCAATGTGTTTTCAGAAGCAACGGCCATTAAACTACTGGGAATGATCGCCAGGTTTGATTTCAGGAAGGAAATCCCCTCCCATTTCCCTGCTGGGCAATTTGATTAATTTTCTCCTGACCCTCACCAGCTGATTATTAGGAAAACTATACCTCCTTCTTTTCTAAACAAATTGTATTCGCTTAAAGCGTCAAAATCTCTCTCCCAATGGCTGGGAACCCCTGAGCTCCCGCCAAAAGTCTTTATTATTTGGGAGGGCAGGACCAGCTGGTGGGGGAGCTCTCAGGAGCATCCTGGGAGCAGACTTCTGGATCCACGGGTCAGCTCCTGAGGGAAAAGGAAAGTTCTATCTGTCCTGGAGCTCAGAGCCTTTGTCCAGAGAGACCGTTTGGATTGCAGACAAAGTAAATAAGTCAGTCCTGCAGGTCCAACAGACTTGCCTGGGGAGGACACAGCTATGTTTATTGTAGCGGGAGAGCATCTCTTTTTCTGGGTCCCACGTTGCCTATGGAGCAAAGATCTCACTTTCCACTCCCTCAAGGCCACGATAGCTGAAACAATGATGTCACTTCTTGGAGGGAGTCTTGTGTTGTGGGCTAGCCAAGGAATCTGGGGACCCAGGTGCTAGTCCTGGCTCTGCTATTACCTGGCTGGGACACCCCAGCCAGGCTGTTCTGCCGATTCAGCTGTCAGTTTTTGCACCTATAAATTGGGCTCCGGACCCTTGCCAAGGCAAGTCACTGGTTTCGGGAGTCGGGGTGGGTTTAGGCTAGAAAAAGACCTTCATTTTATCCCTCTTTTCCTTAAATTGATAGCTTTCCTCCATAAGAAGAATGTCAGTGGTTTCCTGCCGTCAAAGGCATAATGAGTTCTCTGTTTTATAAGAATTCAGACTCCAGCAAAACAAAGGAAGCCAGGGGGCCCATTGGAAAGGCTACCAGCAATCTTGCCGAAGGTTCTTTCTTCCCAGACCTTAAAGCAGCGGCTCCTCATTTCTCAAGATACCAGCTGCCCAGTTAACCCCTAAACTACTGGGTAGTTCATCAAAAGGTTGGGAGTGGGAAGATAGGAGGAGACAGATCTTAGCAAAATTTGAACTTGGACCTCCACATTAAAAGAATATATATTTCCATCTGCCAAGTAGCAGCATCCTAAATCCTCAATTTCCTACAGAGTGAAAACCTCAGGGGCGCCTGGGTGGCTCAGTCGGTTAAGCGACCGACCTCGGCTGAGGTCACGATCTCACGGTTTGTGGGCTTGAGCCCCGCATCACGCTCTGTGCTGACAGCTCAGAGCCTGGAGCCTGCTTCCGAGATTCTGTGTCTCCTTCTCTCTGCACCTCCCCTGCTCGTGCTCTCTCTCTCTCTCTGACTCTCAAAAAATAAATAGATGTTAATTTAAAAAAATTAAAAAAAAAAAAAGGGAAACCTCATAATGAGGTGTTTGAGTCCTTTGCATGTAAGCCCTAACTGACCTCTTCCTAGTGCTTCTCCTGGATGTCCTTTCTCTATCACCCTGAGCTGCTTGGACTGTTCCTTCCCTCGTGGCTCTCCTCCTGCTGATCTTTCTACCTGGGCTTGCTGCCGTGGTTGGACCCCTTCCTCACGGCCGACCCCAGTGACCCCTTCTGTGGGGAGGAGACCCTAACCAGAACCGTCTTTCCTCTGCGTTTCCATAGCTTCTGGTGAGCTATCATCACCTTGCTTTCTCATCCGTGTTAACTCATCTGATTCCCTCTGTGGGTCAAGGACCTTGAGTGGCCTCTGCAGCAGAGGACCTGGTGTGTCAGGGTGACTGGCATAGGCTCTCAGAGTTCAAAGTTCAAATGCACTGTTGGATCCTCCCTTCCTCCAAGCATTCCCCCCACCCCACAACAATGTCTGCCTCACTTCCAAAGCCTGAACCTGAACTAGGAGGAAATGTGCACTTCGCTCAAGGGGGGCTATATGTTCTAGATTCCTGATCCTTTGAGGGGGTCTCTCTTCGTATGAGGGCTGAGATGCACGCATGGAAACAGTGGGAGAGTATATTTGAAATCACCAGGCCCAGAAAACCTGGCCAGCCCGATGACCAAACACCCTCCATACAACATCTAGGCTATTGTTGCCCGGGGCTCCTGGTCTCAAACAGACCAGGCCGCTGTAGGAGTGTGATTCGTGGGAATGCAGAACCTGGCTGAGTTTGGAAATAGTTCACTGTTCAATGGACCATTTTTAAAAATTGTTTGTGAAGTGTGTACTTACAGAATATCTGTTTTCCACGAAATCTGCAAAACAAAGCATAACATGGAGGGTGAGCGATTCAGAGAGTACATCAGGCTCCCCCCACCCCCCAACCATCTCAGGAACCCCATGGGTAAAGGCAGGGGGTGGGGGCGGTGCAGAAGGAGACACCAGAGCTTTACTGGGTGCTCAGCTGTATGGCTCCTTTGCCCACAGACAGCTTCCTCTGGGCTCTATACTCCATGTGACAAGCATATTAAAATCCCTGGAAGCTCACTGGACATTTTAAACAGTTTTTTTTTTAAGATTTTATTTTATTTAAAAATTTTTTTTTAATGTTTATTTTTGCGAGAAGAGACAGTGTGAGCTGGTGGGGTGGGGAGGGGCAGGGGTGGGGAGCAGAAAGAGAGACCCAGAATCTGAAGCAGGCTCCAGGCTCTGAGCTGTCAGCACAGAGCCTGACGCGAGGCTCGAACCCATGAGCAGTGAAATCATGACCTGAGCTGAAATAGGACGCTTAACCGACGGAGCCACCCGGGCGCCCAAAGATTTTATTTTATTTTTTAAGTAATCTCTATATCCATTGTGGGGCTGGAACTCATGACTGCAAAAACCCGAGTCGCATGCTCCATGAACTGAGCCACCCAGGTGTCCCGGCAGGTTTTTTTTGTTGTTTCTTTTTTTAATTAGTACTTCAGGTTATTTCAAGAAAAAAACTGAAAACTATGGAGGAGTAGAAAGTAGCCTGATAAGCATGATCTCTTGTTCCATTCTTTAAACCCTGTTGACACTTTTGTCCCCCAGTTTTTTTCTGCTCTCCCGTAGGCTCTTGGTTCTGAGTCATAACATACAACATATGCCATTTTCTAGCCTATCCTTTTTACATAACGTGATCTTATAAACATTTCCTGGTACCTTCTTAAACATACTTGGGAGTGGCCTGTGTAATAATCATTCAATGGGTGTACAATTGTTTACTTATCCAGCTCCTTACTTTAGAAATTTAGGTTCTTTCCAAGTTTTTGCTGTTTTAAATAGTGCTGCCAGGGGAGCCTGGGTGGCTCGGTCAGTTAAGTGTCCGACTCTCGGTTTCGGCTGAAGTCATGCTCTCACGGTTTCTTGAGTTCGAGCTCTGCGTTGACAGCGTGGAGCCTGCTTAGGATTCTCTCTCTCTCTCTCTCTCTCTCTCTCTCTCTCTGTCCCTCCCCTGCTCCTGTTTTCCCTCTCTCAAAATAAATAAACTTAATAAGAAAAAAGATGTAAACAGTGCTGCCACATCCTCTTTGGGAATAAGGCTATTTCCTTATTTCGTAGTAGCTTCTCCATCCCCACAAGTGGGAGCAGGGGAGGAGAAGGTATAAACACTGCCACCACTCTCGGGATAGACAGCCCAAGCGCTGCCTGGAATGACAGGGCCACCTCTTCCCCCTTCCCCCATAGGCCACCCTGTCTTCTTGCTAGGGTACACGCCAGGACCTGCTGGCCCAGCCAGGCTGCAAGGATGAACATGGGCCTGTCAGGTCCTTCCAAATGTCAGGAAGATCGGAGCGAGGTGAAGAAAGGCCAAGGAGAACGGGAGGTGTCGTGTGGGGGGCGAGCCATCCCGCCAGTGTTAGTTAGAGCCGGTTTTCACTACAACAGGTGAGAGAGGGCTGTGGTTTGCCCTTGGAAAGGAGCAGGCCCCCACCCATTGCAGTTTCTAATCGGGCAGTGGCCCACACGGCTGGGGCTGATTCCCCAAACAGTCCATGCAGGACACAGACCTGAAGACAGAGAAACCATGGGGACCTCCTGCTGTCTGGGAAAGGCGCCCAGAGCGTATGTGGGTGTTGGGGGTGGCAGCCAGTCTTGAAGGTGGAAGAGGCAATGGCGGGAGGGCCATAACCTACCGGACCCGAGTCCTCAGGGCTACTAGGTGGATGCACTCCAAGGGGCCTCAGGCTCTGCGAGGCCGCCCAACCTCAAACCCAGTCCCTTCTGAGTCTTGGGCGGTCTTGGGGCCCACCTGTCACAAGGGGAGTCACAACCCTTCTGTTTCTCTCTCTAATTTAAAAATATCCTGTTTCCAAAAGTCCACTTCCCCCTCAAACCCTGTCTTATCACAGCCCTATTGTGCGTCCCCTGGAGAGGGAACGGGGCCAGAAGTTCCTAAGGGGCCCCCTTCTGTCCTGGCTGGGCCAGAGGCAGACGTCAAACAGCCAAATGGATGAATCAGCCGGACCACACGAAGTCGAGCCATTGTGTAAACTTCCACGCATTGAGTGAGGCTCGGGCAAGGCTCCCACCTGCAGCCCAAATCCGACCTGGGAGGACCTGAAGGACCCCGTGCTTCCCACTCCCCCAAAACCCCCGAGGGCTCTGGAAT
Organism: Acinonyx jubatus; assembly: GCF_027475565.1. Lineage (NCBI taxonomy): Eukaryota > Metazoa > Chordata > Mammalia > Carnivora > Felidae > Acinonyx > Acinonyx jubatus. The sequence continues at coordinate 45,624,184 of NC_069397.1, forward strand.
CAGACTTAAGAGGGAAAGAGCCTTAGTCTGTATGTCTATAATAGTCTTAGACTATTACTTAGTCTTAGTAATATGAATATAAAAGACGGAAAATTTCGAATATGCTAGTAACACTCAAGGAAAACCTACGTTTATGCCCACTTGTAGCATATCACTGCAACTTGGAGCAATCACTGCAAAAATAGAATCTGGTGGGTAGTACCTATTTTTTTTTTTCACAGACTACTTTTTTACCCTCTTAGATTCTGAAGTAAAGAAACGCACCCCCCCCCGGGGGTGGGGGGGCAGGGCTGGCAGTGTCCGCCAGGCTGGCTGGCTCAGTGCCACACAGGATGGGTGGGGACCGGCTCTCAAGTGCTCTTTTCTCCCTCCCACAGGGGTTGTGAGAGGCCCTCTGCACTGTGGTTCTTTCTTGATGACAGCTACTCTTAGTATATTAGACTTCTGCCCCTTTAGAAACATTTGGAACACCAAAGAGCGAGCAGAATGTGAAGGCCGAGTGAGCAGATCCTCAGGTGGGAAGATGGCTGGGTCCAACCCCAAAAGGCATAACTTCGTGTCTGGAGCAGGACCCGGCATCTCTTCCAGGGCCTGGCATTGTCAAGTGGGATGTGCCCAGGACACCTGTGGAGGTGGGCACAGGGCATCTAGAGAGGAAAACCAATTCTCCTGTTGGAGGGCTCACAAGGAGGTGAATTACGAGAAACCAAGGTTTCTTAACACTGACATTTGGGGCTGGATCATTCTTCTTCTTCTTCTTTTTTTTTTTTTAGAGTTTACATACTGTTTTTTAGCAATATCTACACCCAGCGTGGGCCTTCAACTCATGACCCTGAGACCAAGAGTTGGATGCTCTCTCAGGGCGCCTGGGTGGCTCCATCGGTTAAGCGTCCGACTTTGGCTCAGGGCATGATCTCATGCTTCGGGAGTTGGAGCCCCACGTCGGGCTCTGTGCTGACAGCTTGGAGTCTGGAGTCTGTTTCAGATTCTGTGTCTCCCTCTCTCCCTCCCCCTCCCCCGCCCTCTCTCATAAAAGGAATAAATGTTAAAAAATTAAAAAAAAAAAAAAAAAAAAGAGTTGCATCCTCTCCCAACTGAGCCCACCAGGCACCTCTGGACTGGATCATTCTTTCTTGTGGGGACTGTCCCATACATTGTAAGATGTTAAGTAGCATTCCTGGCCTCCACACATTAGATGCTATAGCACCCCTTTTCCTCCCCCCCAGTTATGACAACCAAAGATGTCTCCTGCCTTGTGAACCAGTGCTCCAGGCCGAAGACTCCTAGACCTGAGTTCTTTCATAGTGAAAGAGCTTGACTGCATTGCTGATTGTAGTAAACCACTTCACTCTTCTGTTAAAATCCAGCGTAAATAGACATTAGTGGTTTTGCTTTTGGATGACCTGCGGGCCATTTTACAAAGTACTTTTAGAATAAGCCGGAGCACTATAAAAGGTGAAGTCCCGAATCAGAGTGAAGATACAAACTTTCCTGATGAGCCAGAAATTGCGGTTCCTACAAGGCTCAGCCAGGCTGAGTGAAGTTGTTGAGAAAGCCATAGACAGCCTGTAATTGCTCTCTTTTTGTTCTTGTCACCAGAAAAGCAAGGGGAGGAGAAGAAAATCAAACCTTTCCCTAGATTAGTCAGAGAAGGAGGAAGTTGACGACAGGTAAAAAGAGAGGTTTGGGGGGCGCGTGCTTGCGGGTGGGGTTGGGGGCTTTTGATGTCAGGTTGCCCCACAACCGAGAGTGTCTAAGCTATGAGCAAGCCCTGAAGGACACCACCATCTAAATCAAGAGAACTCAGGCGAGTAACAGCATCCTGTATGAAGTCCAAGGTTACAGGGGATGGGAGGAAATTGGTTCCAGTTAAGTGTTAAAGAGAGAAAGGTACCAAACCAACTTGGATTACTTCCTTCAAATGCTCACTTTTCAGGACCACCCACATTACTGCTTAAGAAGAGGCATAAACACAGGCTTAGTTCCCATTTCTGTAAAGCCAAACCGCAAGTCATAACCAGAGCTACTGTTGCTGCCTGGAATTTGCAAATCCTCATCTTAGGCAAGTCATTGAAAAGGGAATAAGTACTTCAAAGAGCCTGAAGTGTTAACCTTGCAGATCTAACTTACCAGAAATTATCGGCAAGTTTTCCTTTACCTTAAGAAAGCTGATGGTTATGTAAATGCAAAAGCTCTTTCTCAACCAGTTCTGGGGGCATTCCAGGGCTTGCTGTCCCTTCTACTTAGGCTTTTCTCAATTGGGCCTCTTCTGGATATAAATTTCCTAGTACTGAGAACCCCTCTCCTTCTTTCCCTAATGGTTTGTAAGGAATCACCTAACAGTTGGGAAAGGGAAACGTTCAAAGATCAGAGGTTTCTTTGTCCCAGACTGAGTTGACTGCTGGGATAAGATGTTAACTTAGCTCTCCGTCAACAAAACAGTAGGCTCCCAACAGAAGAGCAGACCTGTCTAACCATGGCCATGACCCAGCAGGGGATACTCAGTTGGAAGAGATACCAATTTTATTGAACCCACCTGCCCACCGCAGTGCTTATCCACCTACACACACTCCCGAGGAACACTGCGGTGTTCACTGTGACAATTCCATATGGGGGAGGGACATTTTATTGAAAATTAATAAGAAAACTGACGTCCAGGGGAGAAGTAAGGGTCGGGAGCCAAGTCATATAACTGGGTAAGGGCAGTGCTGAGACCAAACCCTAGTCTCTATCTCCCACTCAGGGTGTTCCTCTTAGGGTTACAGTGCAAAGAACCATCCAGCTGGACTCCAGCCAAAACAAATGTACCAGAAGCACAGTGAGTTGGCCCCTGAGCTCCATGATTTAATTCGGATTTGGAGGGAAAACTCAGGCTTAGTAGAAGCAAATACTTATTGGGTCTTGGAGTCAAGGGTGAGTAAAGGATTAGAATTGCCTCCAAGGGACCTAGGAAGTGACTCTTAGAAGTTGCTTAGAACAAAACATTTAGGGGAATGGTTTTGGATGGACCAAAGTATAGACAAATGACCATGACTTCCAAATGCCAGGACACTGAGACTCTCCGAACGTCATCACCGGAAGGCAACTTAAGATCATCCATTCAACCACCTCACTCAATACAGAAGCACTGAGCTTGCTCAAATTCACAGATAGACAAAGTAGAATGGTTGTTGCCAGGGGCTGGAAAGAGTAGCGAGTTATTGCTTACTGGGTCTAAAGTTTCATTTGGGGAAGATGAAAAAGTTCTGGAAATGGATGGTGATGGTTATACAGCTACGTGAATGTATTTAATGCCACCAAAACGTACACTTAAAAGTGGTTAAAATGGCAGGTGCTATGTGTATTTTGTCACAGTTAAAACACACGACCAAAGCTGTGAGCTTAGAGCCTAAAGCCAAGATTGCAAAGACCTGGTTCCCCCCACAGCCTACAGATGCCCCCACACTCATGAGCCAGCAGTCCACCTCGCTCTTTCCAGGACGCTGGTCCTGTCCAGATTCCCGCCCTGGGGCTGTTCCTTGGAGGCAGGCCTGCCCAATGCCCTTTCCCTTATCTAGAGGAGCAGTTTTCCTTTGTATCACTCAGGGGAAAAGGGGGGTTTAAGAGCCAGAACTACGCCCTGTGAGCCATTTCCCAAAATAGTCAGCCCTGACGTGCTGCTGGTTGGAAGGTGGGGAGAACTAAGAAATTGAGATGGGAAGAATAAAAAATTAAGAAGGAAAGGTTAGATAAGCCTTAGCTCTGTACTCAGCCCATTCACCGACCTGTCCAGAGACCCACCTCCCCCAAGGTCTTTATTTTATTGTGTGTCACCCTCCTCCCCCCAACACACACACACACACACACATGCACACACATGCACATATGTACGTGAGTTGGAGGATTCTCTCTGCTGGCCAACCCTGAGGCCAGTCCTTCCAGGATCCGTTCAGGATTGCTGAGGAGTAAGAAAGACCCTACCTCTTCAAACAAGAAGCAGAACATAACAGAGGTATAATCAGAAGGGAAGTGAGGGCATCTAGAAAATGCTTCTAAAAGTGTGGTCCCCAGAACAACAGCAGCAACATGCGAGAATTTTTTAGAAATACAAATTGGGGCGCCTGGGTGGCTCGGTCGGTTAAGTGTCTGACTTTGGCTCGGGTCATGATCTCGCGGTTTGTGAGTTCGAGCCCCGCGTCGGGCTCTGTGCGGACAGCTCAGAGCCTGGCGCCTGCTTCAGATTCTGTGTCTCCCTCTCTCTCTGTCCCTCCCCTGCTCACTCTCCCCCTCAAAAATAAATAAACATTTTAAAAAAATACTAAAAGAAATACAAATTAGTCCCACTCCAGACCTACTGAAATCACAAAGTCTGGGTGGTGGTACCACATCATTTGTGTTTTAACACACCTGGAGAATGCTCCATCTACATTTGAGCCCCTGCCCCTCATTTCACAGACAAGGCAACCAAGGTTCTGAGAGGTTCCACGACTCACCCAGGGTCACCCAGACCATACCAGGCTGTTACTCTTTTTTTTTTTTTTTTTTAACTTTATGTATTTATTTTGAGAGAGTCAGAGATCGTGTGAATTGGGGAGGTGCAGAGAGAGGGGGAGAATCTCAAGCAGGCTGTCAGCTCAGAGCCTGACACGGGGCTCGAACTCATGAACTGTGAGATCCTGACCTGAGCTGGTCAAAGACCGGACGTTCAACCAACTGAGCCACCCAGGCACCCCCCAGGCTGTTAATAGAACTGAATCCCCTAATTAAGCGGATGGTAATGTGAAACCGAACAAAGCTGGAAAGGGCAGCAGCAGGCAGTCCCTTTGGCAGGACGGGGAGGAAACGTGAAGCCGGGCTCCCAGCATTGGAGTCCCTGCTCTGCCATCACCGGCTTTAGGATTGGGATGAGTTACTTAGCCTCCGGGCCCATTTTCCCATCTGCAGGACAGGAACAGTAGTAAAACCTCCGTCAACCCTAGGATGGTTTTGAGGACTGAACAAAGAGCAGGCGTCTCGCAGTAAGAGGGACAGAAAGAAAGAACAGGAAGAGGACTGAGGAGCTTACAGCTTCCTGCCTTGGAGCAGCCACCGAGCAGGAAATGCTGGGAAACAGCAGCTCCCTTGGCCTCCAGGACGGGAGCCTCTTAGGCAAGGTGAGCACACGGACTTTCACAGCAGCACTGTGGTTTTGGCTACAACACCCAGGGCTCTCTCTACCCGCAACCGCTGGGGCAGGAGCCAGCTGCCTGTTCAGAGACCAGGTTACAGAGGAGCCCCAGCCCCAGCTGACTCCTGATGGCCCAAGTGGGGCTCTGGCTGGGAGTCGGGGTGGGGAGGGAGACGGCTGTGCCTGGTCCCTGCCCTGAACCCTAGGGCTCAAGTTTTTCCTGCATCTTTTGGCCAACACGGATTGGATGCTCGCCGTATGGTAGGGATAGTAGACAGACTCGTGCCTGGGGTAATTAGCCCCATCTCCCCCCAAGCTAACCTCACCCCCCGTTTCTCATTTAATCTCATCTCCATGCAACAGCTGAAGAACCTGGAGTCTCAGAAGGGTCAGCCATCTTGGTCACAGTCACACAGCTGCTAAGGGGCAGCACCAGGACTGGGGCTCAGATGTCTGCGAGCAAAACAGGGCCCTTCACCACCCTGAGCCCCTGGGGTCCATTCCTGCCCTAGACCAGAGGGAGCAGCGAGATTCCCAGGGTGGGGGACTGAGGACTCAGGCACGGAGAACCGTCTGAACAGCTGCCCTAAAGCAGGTGTAAATGCCACCCCCGAATATGCCACACTGGCATAGGATTATTTGGGGCCGGAGGATGCAGAAGGAAGCCTTCCAGGAGTTTCCCTTATCTGACCAGAAGCCGAAGTTCCTGGGAAATGAAGACAGCCATGAGTCCCTCTCCCAGGGAAGGCTTCTGGCCTCCAAGATGACAGAAAGGCGGTGCTGAGATGGACCTGCCTAAACAAGCCTTACTCCATTCATTTCCCCCAGATATTTACCTTCCCATTTGTTTTGTCACCTCTCCACAAATGTATTGTTCGTGCCTAACGTGCTAAAGAAGCCCCCAGTTCTAACCACACTGAGGGCTTACTCATCACTGTTTTTCTCCTTATTAATCTGTCTTTTGTCAGTCTCAGGGCAGGGCATCTCATACTGACACTGGGTGTGGCCCTCGCCAGGACCTCCAGCTGCTGGCCCAGGCCACCGCAGACCCCCAGTCCTCCGGTCCTGGGGCGGGGGATCCCTGCAGGAGCCTGATCAGGAGCCTGGAGTTCAGGTCCAGGGTGGGCCAGTCTGGGGACTTGCTTCCTGTGTGAACTTGGTCAGGTGTTTTCACTGCTCTATGCCTCAGTATCCTCATCTGTAAAATGGGACTTAAATGTGAGGCTTGAAAGAGGTATTGTAACACAGACCACTTGGCATACACAGTAAGCGCTCAATAAATGTGAGGTTTTGCATAACCAAAGCGACCCAAAATGAACAATTTCAGGGACCATAAGAAGAGCAGAGGGGTTTCATACAATTTTCACACAATTACCCAACAGGGTGTTGTATGGAAACCAATTTGACAATAAATTTCATATTAAAAAAAAAATAAGAGAATGTCTTGGGGAAAAAAAAAATTACCCAACAGGACCAAGCATGAGCCCTACAAGAACTCTAGCTTTTTGTTACACTGGAAGGACAGAGAAGGCCTATTTATTTCTGAATTTGCATTTTGCTGGCTCTGAATATTTTGAGAATACAAAATGAGACACTGAGGCCAAAAACTCCCCCAGGGGATGGTTTCTGAAAATCAGCCAGTCAGTGTCAAGTTCCACAAGGAGGCTGGGTTTCTGCTCTACCCATGAAAATACTATTTAATATGTGTGTATATATATATATATATATATATATATATATATATATATATAATATAAAAAGATAAAAAGTAGGCTTTTCTGGTAAGACAGTGCTCCTCAAACGCTGGCAGCACCAGCGATATCTGGGAGCCTGTTAGAGTTCAGATTCTGGAGATTCTGATTCTGTGGGGCTGGGCTGGTCCAGAGACACCCACGGCTGCTGGTCTGGGGACGGCACTTGGAATGGCCAGGCTCTCCCAAAGTTTCCACTTAAATACAGGTCTGTTATACAAAGCAAGATACACTCACAGTGACTATTTCCCCCAGAATCTTATGCCCTTTGGATTGTGACTGATTTTCAGAATTTACATATCCTAAAGTTTATTTGAGAGACAGAGAGAGAGAGAGAGAGAGAGAGAGAGAGTGCAGGGGAGGGGCAGAGGAAGAGGGAGAGCAAGAATCCCAAGTAGGCTCTGTGCTGTTAGCATGGAGCCGACCCTAGGGTCCCGACCTGAGCCAAAATTAAGAGTCGATCACTTAACCGACTGAGCCACCCAGGCACCCCTATTTTTTCAGGATTTAAAAGTAATCTTTGTATTCATTCATTTCCCCAGGATGGAATAGAATAATTACACACACACACACACACACACACACACACACACACACACAAATGTTATTGCTGGGAGCTTCCCCAGGCCCATGTCTGCTTGGGCACTGTGCTCAGTCCTTGGGGGGAGCTCCTCATGAGGAAGTAATGGAGATGGGAACTGAATCGGGGTCTAGAATCAAAGAAAGGAAGAATCAAAGGAAATGGGGGCAGATCTGTACCCCACCCCCAGGCGGAAAGGGGGTTCTCAGAAAGGCTGAAGCTACCCAAGGTCTTCAAAGCACAGCACTAAGACCTTCGGGCACCCCCGCCCCGGTCCCGTGCACCAGGGCCCGTTGGGGAGCGGGGCAGGTGAGGTGCACTGGTTGGCCTCCGAGAATAGGCAGGGCCGCACTGCTTCTCTCGGGGTCACGTGAGCACACAGTGGCACCAGGGCACATCCCATCAGCTGGGTACGAATATGCAAAGTCCTATTTGCCTGGCCTGCAGCAGGCACTTAATAAGCATTCATTGACTAAATTATAGCACATATAACACGTGGCTACATTTGAAGAGTGGTGGGGGAGAGACAGTCAACAACTTCGGTGTAAGGGGCCTCCTTTGCTCCTTCTCCTTGCCCACTCCCAAGGCCCACGTGGATGATTCAGGAGGAAGCGTCCCCCAGGCTCGGCGAGTCAGAAGCCCTCACTCACCAGGATTAGTTTTCCGGATTTCACTATACACCGTCTCTGTGCCCTTGGTTTCCAGACCTGGAAAGTGATCAAGCACAGGTCAACAGCTGCCTCTGGGCACCAGGTCGGCCCACTGCCGAAGCAAGACAATGTGTGAGGCTCCCTGCTTACCCACGACCCCACCCCATGAGTGCCTGTCTCCAGCAAGCCCTGGAGACCTTAATGCCACTAAGCCCAGGCCATTCCCTGGCTTTACAAGATCCTGGTCTAAGTAGCCTCACTCTCTGTCTGGAAGTATGAAGTCAACAGGCCATTATGGGTCCACCTGGACCACTCATAGGTGGAGGGGTTCCCAGCATAGGCCTGCAGCCTCCTGCTCAGTGGTCCCATACCTCCTTCCCTGCCAGTGCGTTCCTGTGTCCAACTGCTCTCCCTGCCCCTCCCAGGAGGCTGGGCTATGACTTCCCAATCACCCGAGGCCTGGGTTTGAGCCTGGGCCTCATCTGTGATGTTAAGGATCAGCTGGGACCGACAACCACTTAAAATCTTGACAGCGGGGCTAGTTGATTTCACACGCCAACACATGGGCCTCATTCTGATTCTGATTAGTTCTGGAGTGGCCCTGGCATTGGTGGGTTTTAAGAGCTCCCAGGGGATTCCAATAGGCAGACGGGGTTGAGATCCTCTGGTCTGGACTCTTTTGGACTGGCGCACAGATGACCAGCCAGGGTATGGATCACACTCAGGGGAGACCCAGGGTTTGGAGGACAAAGCACCCGTATGGTCATCTGTTTAAGTTGAAGTAGGTGTACAGGTTGTGCATACACACACTTGTACACACACTCGTAGTGTATCTACACGCATTGTATGAATCATAGAGGGTGTATACACACAGCATGTACATACATACACATCCACGAACCCTCAGGAAACAGGATGGGACCCCACTTCTTCCCCCACCTCCTCTCACCTGCACAAAGGACAAGGAAGCCTCATTGTAGAAAGGTGGCTCATGCCATGAGGCCAACATTCTCTTTCTACAGATCCGGAAATGAAGCCCCAGACCGGGTAAGATGCTTCCTGCCACCATGCTCAGCGCCATGTGATTTTTCTTGGTGGCAGGTGGCTGGGGCATGTCCACGGACTCTAACTGCACCGAGATACCCTTGACTCCCTAGGCCCCAGGGATGCCCCCTGACCCTGAACATACCCTTTCACCGCTGGCCCGGCCCTTTCTCTTTGCCCCATTCCTCCTCATCCTCCAAGTCTCAGGACAGGCTTTGCTTCCGCACTTGGGTACACATACCCTCACCCACCTGCATACACCCCAACACATGCACCCCTTCTCAGGGCCCAGGGCAGTTGCTAGGCCCCCTGTGCTCCCACGGCAGTTTGGGGACACTTGTCCACAACCACACTGACATTATTTGTCCCCACGACTGCCTGTCCCCTGATGGGCCCGGAGCTTCTCCAGGGGTCTGGTGCACCTCCCAGTCAATGCAGTTACCTGGAGGCACCCGTAAAGGTTTCGCGAGATAGTGACGGCACCAGTCAATGCGCTTGCGGGTGCCTCTATCTCAGGTCCCCCGAGCCTCAGGAAGGCTTTGGCATAATCAGCTTGCTCCCTGAGGTTTTAGATTTTAGAACTGAAATCATGGTCATTCATTAGACACTGAATGGTGGTGGTTCCCGTGCCAGGACCTGAGCACCAGGAGGAAGCCTGAGGGGGTGTTTCAGACTCCAGCAGGTGAACTTGGGACATTTTGGGTGGCCAGGGCTTCACACAAGTCTTCATATGGGTCCCCCCCCCACCCAGGGCACCAAACAGGGGTTGGTACTCACTAGAGTGACTGAGATACCAGGTGCTCTCAGCTTAGAGAACAGACACCTGCCGTTCTCTAAGAGGCCAGCAGAGATGCTTATACCAGGCTCCCTCCGTGGGACCAGATTTAGGGGTGTAGAGGGAAGCTCCAGGGTTTCCCATATCTCCTGGGGAAATCTCTCACATTCCCAAGGGATTCTGCTCAATGTCAGGCCCAGGGAAGTCACTCCTTCAGTATGATCCTAACACCTATTGTGTGCTGGACAGGGTGGAAGCTGAAGCTGAAGCGGGAGGGAAAAGGCAAATCACACCCACACTGGAGCTTTCAGAAGCACCAGGCCATGGGACAGACAATGCTGTGATAAGCAATATAGGTGCTCTGGGGTCTCTGCCAGCTCCTCCTCCGACCCCCCGCCCCACAATGGGAGTGGGGGCCACAGGGAAGGAATCAAGGGAGGGGGCTGGGTGGCCAACGTGGGGGCCTGGACACCCTTGTAAGCTCCACCGCTCCCCGGAACACAAGAGTTGCTGGTAGACCTCTCTGGCCACCTTGGGGACACGCTAACAGCCTCTGGACTCAAGAGTCACACTTGACTCCCTTCGTCCTTATAACTGCAGATCAGCCTGTTGGTTTCCGTCCTTGGCTGAGCAGCGACACTTGCAGCTGCCCCAGCGGCCCCTCCCGCTGCCCCCCTGCTCTGCCTTTCAGTGATGGGCGGGAGCCCCCCACCCCCACCCCAGGCCGCTCGTCACCACCTCCCCTGCAATGCAGCTGCCTGCTAATGACTAACCCAGGCCAGCAGGCTGTTTGTCTCTGCTGTCAGGGATGTTTCCGGATGGTGCTTTATTTTGGCTCCTGTTTTTCTCTGTTAACAGAGAAAGAGAAGTCTTCAACGTCATGGGGTTTTCCCAGCAATTAGCCTCACAGCAAACAAGCAACAAACTGGTTTAACGAGTTCCTTCCCACCCCACCTCCATCCCCGAGTGACTCCTTGGGCAACTGCCCAGTCAGAGTCAGAGCTGGACTGGGTTCCCAGCCCCTCCTCCACCCCAGCTGTAGAAGAGGGAGCTTTGAGGACAGGGAAATGGATTGGCCAAGACCAGATCAAGTTTACTCATCACTGGCCTTCAACCCACAGAGCCCTTTCCTCACCCACCCACTTCAGGACTGCCCTACCCTTTGCTGTCCCTTAGCACCAACGAGGCTGGGTTCCGAAAGCTCAACTTGAATCTTCTAGAAACTCTCCATTTCCACCCACGAGGCACTCATTTTAGCTCTCCCGAGGCCCCCACAGCAGCCTGGGGAAAGGTAACCACTTGGCTGGCTACCTGCACACAGCTTGTCAAGAAAAGCTTCCCTCCTCACCCCGTCCTGGGACTTCTTTTCCCTCGAAAGCACCCCCGCCCCCGACCTTCAAGCAAGAAAAAGAAAACCAGATACTCTAACATGGAAACATTTCCAAAAGAATGGAAAATGGATGCTTTTCCAGGGAGAAACCCTGCTTCCTTTCTCCGTCAGCTACTTTAAATCCAAGGCCTCCCAGGCACTGGGCAGAGCGCTCATGAAGCCACCTTGCCCTGAGCTGACTAGCAGCCCCGGAGGGGCAGGGCCTGGCCCTCTGTGAGGAGCTTCAGGACTGTCTGCTTGAGCTCCCAGTGGAGTTTGGAGGGTCAATGGGGACAGCAGAGTTTTTCTACACATCATCAAAACCCTGGGGCAGCCCTGCCCTCCTGTTATGGTTCCTCTTTCCTTCTGAGTCTGAAGTCCCCTTAAAGGGAAGTAAGCCGTTACTCACAGGACTGAGCCCAAGTGACAGACGGGCATGTGCATTGGGCATTGGCAGGACCAGAGAAGGCTGGAGGGGAGCCCCCTTCCAGCCCCTGTAGCCAGAGCCAACCCATACTCAGTTCTGGGCACCAGAGCCCTGTGCTGTCTCCTCTTGGGCATCTCATACTTAACCCAGCTGAACCTGCTGTTCCTCCCTGTCTCAGATCTCATGACCATCCACACAGTTGTCCACTCACACAACCTGTAGTGATTCCGTCTTCCTGGTCCTTGCCATAAAAGTCATCCAGTGTTGTGATGTCTCTAAAATAGATCTGGAACCCATCCACTGCCAGCACTTTGGCTCCGCCCCCATCCCTTGTTGCCCAGTGTTAACACACGGGTCTCTCTGTCTCCACCCCTGTCTGCTTTCAGTCTGTCCTCTGCACCAGCCACACGGACCCTGTCAATTTCCTGCTTAGAGGCGTCTAAAAGCCTTCTGCTCCACTGAGACTAGAATTGCAAAGGGAATCTCAGAGGCCCCGCAGGCTGCACGCGTACCTTTGCTACTTGGCACAGGGGTTGGTCCAACACCGCCCTTAACTTGCTAACAGGCAAACCACTTTACAAGGAAATAAGGAAGAAGAGAATTTCAGGCCTGCCATGGCCCCCACCATTCCCAGGTCCAGTCCAAACTTGGAAGTGGGACGCCCTGTGTAGCGTTTGTGCAGATTGGGGAGTACCGACTCTAGGGGGCCATTCTGATTGCAGACTGTAGGATCAGTGCCCCACTGCACGGCGCACAGCCTAGGGGCCTTTGGGACTGCCTTACCGAAAGATTCTGTGCACATAGCTGCTGACATGGTATCCAGAACCTAAGCAAGGGAAGAAAGAAAGAACCCCAAACTCTTCCCAAATCATGGAGCTAGAGGTAACAAAGGGATGCCCTTGCCATGTGGCTCTGGCTAATGCCTGGTCTGGCCCTCAGCTTGCCAGGCAGAATAGACACAGCAGTGGCCTCAGCCTCAGCAGGAAGGGGTGGGGGGTGCATGACAATAGCCCTAATGAGCTTCCCAGGAGGGGAGGAAGGCTTTGGAGAGCTCCTTTGAGCACAGGGGCCTGTGGGAAAGCCAGGGTGGAGAGCTAGGAAGGCATGCATGGTTTTTTGTGAGACCGAAAGCAACTGAAATTGCTGTTCTAGCATTTGCTATGGACCAGCCCACTCTGAGTCAGTCTCAAGCAGCACAGGACCAGAACTAGTGGCCTCCAGGCCAGCCCGCCCCTGAGACAACCACACACATGAAAACAAAACCTGAAGTGTGAAGCTAGTGCCACTGTTTACACAGCAGGGTACTCTGTACTTTCAAGAGCCTTTACCCAAGCGTGCCTTTAAAGAGCCAAGCCCTCACTACCTTCAAACGTGCATTTCATTTACATGAGCTCAGTGTGCAAGCAACTTTTTCAGGACGATGCTAGGTTTGGGCAAGGAACATACCTCTGGAGGAAAGTCCAAACGCCCAGGGGTAAGGCTGCCCTCAAAGTCTCTCACCAAACACATTTCTTAGCGCTTAGTAGTTGCTCAATAAAACTTACTCATGGTTAGTAGTAGGTAAACAATAATTAATGAAATGTTACACCTCAAAAGCCTAGGCGGGGGTGGGGGGGGGTCACTGCTCTTGTCATAGGCACGTCTAACAGGCCTGTCTGCTGACCGCCCCCCTTCTGACCAAATGAAGGGACACTTGTCCCCGGGTCATAGCACACCTCACTCTGTTGTCACCTCACCCAAGCAGAGAGCAAAACATGGGGAATCGCTCCAGGGATGGTGTTTACCTTGGTAAGGCTCAGATGGGGTCACTTGCACTTCTGTGTATTCCACATCCATGGTCAGAGGCTCTGCTCAAAAGAACCACAGCACCGGTGAGACAAAATCTCCTTGGGGAGCCTCAGCCTGCCTTAGAGATTTCCACTCAAATGATTATAACATTCCATATTTCGAGGAGGAAGCCAGACACAGGCCTAATGCCATTCTAAGTAGGTGAGAAATCTTGGGCTAGAGAAGACAGTCACAAGTCCTGTTTTCTCCAGGATGTGGAAAGGCCCTCAGGCCCAGGTCCCCATTGTTTCTACAGGGGAGGGATTTGTAAAAGCTCAGTAGACACAGAAAACAGCCAGTATCATCCATGGCAGTTAACTCTAGAAGCCTCCTCCACAGCCACAGGCATAGAAAGCTATCTCCAAGATGGAAAGGATCTCAGGAAATGGGGAACAGGCCCCCCCCCTAAAAATGCTCTGACAGTATGAGCCACACACATAGGAAAACAAGTTAATGAGAGCAGTTGGGCCACTAGAGTGAAATCCAGTAAATTAGTTTGTCTCAACTCAAAATTACATTATTGTTTTATTTTTGAAGCCTCAGAGTTGGGGTTTCTCGCCAGCACTGAAAACATCGATATGTGGTCAAGGACACAGGTGTTTACTTTTTTAGATTTTTTTTTTTTTTTTAAGTAGGTTTCACATCCCGCTCAGAGTCTGAAATCATGACCCAGAGATCAAGACCTGAACTGAGATCAAGAGGCAGACTAACAAAGCCACCCAGGCGACCCTACTTTAGATTTAGCTCCTGTGATAGAGCCCCAGGGTGGGGGGGGAAGAATTTTAGAGAAACGATTTACGATTTAGCCCAATCCTTCTGAGGTTTAACCGTAGCAGGGAATCTACTGTTAATTGTCTTTAAAAATTAGCAGCAATGCTAGTTTATTTTTTTATAGTGTATGTTTTATTTTTATTAAATATTGAGACACAAAATAATATTTTTAAGTTATGTATAAAATACATGGGACGCCTAGGTGGCTCAGTCGGTTGAGCGTCCAACGTCAGCTCAGGTCATGATCTCCTGATCCGTGAGTTCAAGCCCCGCGTCCTGTGTCTCCCTCTCTCTCTGTCCCTCCTCCACTCACACACACACACTCTCTCTCTCTCTCTCTCAAAAATAAATAAACATGAAAAATAACTAACTAAATAAAAATAAAAAAACATCCCTGCTTCTACTATCCAAAAGAAAGGAGTTCCTCTACAGTACTCAATAACCCATTCTGAATCAGCCAGTTCCCTGTTAGGTATAACCCAGTTCTTTCCCACTGGAATTTTGGTTACTTTCCATTAAGGACACAAGATAGCATCTTTGGAGAAAGCAACCAGCCATCTCCATTTATACACAGTGGCCAGGGACAGGGTCACTGAGAGAGGTGGGGAAACATCCCCAGGCCTTAACAGTTTTAGCTCTTTCCCTAGGGGTCTTTTTTAACGTAAAGTTTCTAATTAAAAAAACTTTTTTAAATTAGATAATTACCTTTATTTTCATTTGCTGGTTTCATTGCATGGTTTCCAACATCTTCACTGTAACCTAGTTGAAAAATAACAATTAGGATGAATGGCAATGGAAATTCTAGCTTTTCATATAATGTTTAAAAAATTTAGTGCCATGGGGCACCTGGGTAACTCAGTCGGTTAAGCGCTCAGGTTATGCTCAGGTCATGATCTCGCAGTTTGTGAGTTTGAGCCCCACATGGGGGGTGGGGGGGAGCTGGGAGCCTGGAGCCTGCTTTGGTTTCTGTGTCTAACCTCTCTCTCTGACCCTCCCCAGCTCACGCTCTGTCTTTCTCTCTCTCTCTCTCTCTCTCTCTCAAAAATAAACAAACATTAAAAAACAACAACAACTTAGTGCCACTAAGAAACGAAGTCAGGCCTAACTTCTTCAGTGTAGTGGGCAACCAGCAGCGTATCTGATTCTGGATTCCCTTCTGGTTCCCCTTCAGCCCCATCCCGCCCACTGTGCGGTCTCTTTCTAACACCAGGAACACGCTTACCATACCATGGGAGAAAAACT
Organism: Acinonyx jubatus; assembly: GCF_027475565.1. Taxonomy (NCBI): domain Eukaryota; kingdom Metazoa; phylum Chordata; class Mammalia; order Carnivora; family Felidae; genus Acinonyx; species Acinonyx jubatus. The sequence continues at coordinate 45,639,766 of NC_069397.1, forward strand.
TCTGCCTATGGGTTGTTCAAAATTCAGAATTGTTCACGTTGAGCAACCCCATTAGAAATGAAGCTAAATTCCTTTTTTGTTTATTACTTCTGAGAGAGAGAGACAGAGTGTGAGTGAGGGAGGGGCAAAGAGAGAAGGAGACAGAGAATCAGAAGCAGGTTCCAGGCTCTGAGCTGTCAGCACAGAGCCAGGTGCAGGGCTGGAACTCACAGATCAGCAGATTGTGACCCGAGCCGAAGTCCAACGCTTAACCGACTGAGCCACCCAGGGGCCCTGAGGTTAAGCTTAATTCTAAAGGAAGGGGTCCATAACCAGAAACTAGCAAACTCACCTGCTCCAACCGGAGGACTGAATGCATGAGAACACGGTTTAAAAAATTACGGTACCTTCAGGCTGCCACCTCAGTGGGTAAAAAAAATTTTTAACATTTTTTTAAATCAAGTTGTTCTTTATTAAAAATAATTCTCAGGGTACCTGGGTGGCTCAGTCGGTTAGGTGTCTGACTCTTAATTTCAGCTCAAGTCATGATCTCACAGTTTGTGAGTTCAAGCCCTGTGCAGGGCTCCACGTGGACAGTGCAGAACCTGCTTGGGATTCTCTCTCTCCCTCCCTCTCCCCTGCTTACATGCTCTCTCAAGAATAAAAACATAATAGGGGCGCCTGGGTGGCGCAGTCGGTTAAGCGTCCGACTTCAGCCAGGTCATGATCTCGCGTTCCGTGAGTTCAAGCCCCGCGTCGGGCTCTGGGCTGATGGCTCAGAGCCTGGAGCCTGTTTCCGATTCTGTGTCTCCCTCTCTCTCTGCCCCTCCCCCGTTCATGCTCTGTCTCTCTCTGTCCCAAAAATAAATAAACGTTTAAAAAAAAAATTTAAAAAAAAAACATAATAATAATTCTTACGGATGTTATAAATAATACTTCTGAAGAACATATGATTTTCCATTATGTATTAAAACTAATTACTTATTGTGATTATTAAAATATTTTATAAAGTGAAATAATCCATGCAGAGACAATATAAGAATTAGAGTATTTCTTGCATTTTGGAAATTTGGGGGAAAATCCTATTTTAATATACCTCTTAGCATTTAATTTAAAGTGTCTATGTATTTATGTGTAAATAGTATACCAAAAGAATCCCCCTTAAACCACACAAAGGTATTTTCTCTATAACACTGGATTACTTTTTACTAAATATTCACCAAATGTTTCTGTATGTAGTTTCTTAAATAATATATTTGCCTATTTCTCTCTTTATTGGCCCATTACTTTTGCTATTGCAAATGTTTTATTCACTTTCTAGTAAGGATTGTCTCACATTTTGTGCTTTCTTTAGTTCCTGTTCTATTTGATGGCCTTCAGGAATACAGTTTCCCAGGTTCTTCCATTTATTTGTTTGTTTGTTTGATTATTAATTAGTAGGCTCCACATCCCATGTGGGGCTTGAACTCATGACCCTGAGGTTAAGAGCTGCATGCTCTATGATTGAGCCAACCAGGCCGTTTTATTGACTTTTTAAAGGTTTGATTTGGTACTATAAGAATTGCTCAATTCTTAAAACATGTTTCTCAAGTATGCCCTGTAAAAGGCATATCCTACCTAAAATTCTCATTCTTGTGAAACACTTACACAATTAGAAAAGAACATGAGCATTCTATTCTCAGACCTGCTGATAAAGAAAACTGCCCCCAACGTGGTCTGGGACAGGATGTCTTGCATGATATAAGTATACCCCCCTCTGGGAAGTGGCTGGCGCCCTTCTTCAAAGGCTTGAGCAATTTTCTCCTAGACTTAATGGGATTAAGAACTCCAGGGATTGGCTCCCCACCCTACTGAGCTGACTTTCAAGCTTTCACTCAGCCTCATTTTTTTTTTAATGCCTCCACTATCTGAGAAATACTTTAATTAATTGTGGCAAAGTTTGAAAGGAAACTGTCTTGTGCTTGTAATAAACAATTCCATCCGAGAAGATGTTTTACCAGTGCCCTAATTTGGTAACTGGTCTCTTCTCTAACAAAAGGATAATGATTATACTTGGGCACTGTTCAAAGTTTTGGAAGATAACCCAGGATGGGTATCCATGGCATTACAATTATCCTCCACATTCCCTGGGATGTTTAGAAGGTGGTAAAATTAGGCTAAAATGTTCTGCCTGTCTTCCGAAGTTTTTGGTTTATTTATCAACTCACCCTTCCATGACTGATTGGATTAAGTGCCCCTGCTTGAGGACAGGGCTTCCCTTCCAACTTGAACCCCATTACCTACACATTCTGCTTCTAAGACCGGTAGGGGAGTGTGTAGCCAGCTGGGGAAAGCGCTTAGCAACTACGGGAAACCAAGACTGTACCGTAATGTCTGTTGGCTTCGGTATCGGGATCTGACAACATCTTCTCATTGCTGGAATTCAGAAGTGGCGCTGCTGGCCTTAAAATGAAATTTAAAAAGTAAAGAATAGATGACTTTTTTTTTTTTGGCTCTAACTTCAAACTAATAAAATAACCAAGGAAAGATCATGAGAAAACCAGGAAGAGTTTTCTTTTTCTTTTCTTTTTTAAAGAGTTTTCTGCAGTTACAAAAACTTTACCCTCTCCTGTGGAAAGCTAACATTGTTTTCAGCTCTCAGATTATTTGACAAAAACTTTTCGCCGTTAAAATAAATGTCAGCGCCAAGGGGAACCTGAACTGCAGGCAGCCTTTATCAGGCGAATCCCACCCCTCTGAGTTCTTCAGCCTGTGCTACTGTTTTTCTCCAGAACCATCAGAGCTATCATTTCCATACTTTTGGATTTGAGGTTTCAAAAACAGTAAAATGATTACAACCATTTTTTTTAGGCCAACTCTATTTTACCAAGAAAGTAAATTCTAAAAATTCCCTCTACTGTCAGTATAATTTCATAAGGAAAAGGGGATTTGACAGGTAAGAGTGTCGGAAGGACATGGCCTCAGAATAAGGCCATTCTTTCCCAGGGAAGGGCGATTGGCAATCTTCCACGGAGACAAACACACACGCATGCACACACGTACACACACACACACGCATGCACGCACACCTCCACTACTCACACCTAAGACCTTATTTTTCTGAGTTTCCCAAGAAAAAATTCCTGATGACCAGAATTTCCCTACAGTTTCCACATGTCTACAGAGCCACCCACGTCTCTTCCAAATACGCACACTGACCTGGCCATCTCCACGGGCGTCTGCTTGGCTTTAAAAGAGAAAGAGAAAATCCAAAGTCAGTATAAAATAGCCATGTCCATACCAGATAGGAACACTCATCTTGACCATATTTGACTTTCTTGAAGGCTGAATACCCATAGAAAGAGAAAAGAAAGCCAAATCTGTTCCTGACTTTAAAAGAGAAGAAAATAAACAAATAAACAAAGTAAGTCTTTTCTTGCTCTTATACTGAGAGATTTCACATTTCCTTCAGGAATATGACATTTTGACTGTTTTAGCCAGGAGCGATTTTCCTTAGTGGAATGTGATTGAGATGAAGATAATGATAAAGGAACCAGATAAGCCAGATATACAGGCAATTATCGCTTTGATTCAAGAAGATTTCAAAAAGTAAAAGTGACGTCAATCCTTCTGCTTTTAATTCCAAGCTGGCCTGAGACCAAGGCCAGGGTCAACCTTAGGAAGGGGTTGGTTCTGGAGCCCGTCTTCCCAGAAGGGTGGCAACTTTCTTGCTCCAGAAAAAGCCCAGGGCCCCACCTCATCCATCTGCCCCCACCCATCCCAGGTAGTAGCCTTACTCCACAAACATTTTTGCAGAATTTACTGGGACTGTGCCCTTTTCCTTGAGTTCAGGCTAGCTGACTCTGATTTCTGAGGGTCAGTGGGTGATCCTGGCTTCCCTTCCGTGCATGGTTAACCTCAAGCACAGGGTAGAAATCATGGCACAAGTGGCAGATTAATTGGGAGGCATTGAGTGTGTGTGTGGGGGGGGGGGGGGGGCGTGTCTCCATAGCACTCACAACCCACTCTACCAACTGCAGGACTAGGTGTGGCCAAATCCACAGAAACAGCTTCTTCTGATCACATGTAGATGCAATCTTCCAGATTCATCTTTTCTGGGTTGTCCAACTAGAAGAACCATTGCGTTCACGTGTGCCTAGCTAAATCCAAGGGGCAATAAAAGCTTTGTAGCTCAAATCTTTGGTTATCAAGGTGACTCCCCCCCCAAGGAGAAAAACAATTGTCTCCTCAGTTCCCGCTGGGGCAGAGCACCAGCTCTCCATGAAGCTGAAGCATTTCACATCCATGGCCAGTTTCTCCTGGCCAGGGCGACCTGCCAGAATACAGTGAAAGAATTGTACTTACCCTTGGCTTTCTTCAGAAAACAGCATCTGGCTCCAAGTATCAAGGTGGCAATTATCACTCCGATGACAACCACGGCAATAAGTCCTTTCTTCCATGGGGCAAGAAAGACTGGAAATGAAGAAAGAAACACACACACACACACACACACACACAGGTTTTTCCTCTGTCAACAAGAAATAATATCAAATTTAAGCAACAAATAAGACTGAATTTTATAGTCCTTGTAACCAGCATCTTACATGAGCATCTAACTCCAAAGGACTCTTGTGTTCATAGCTGGTGCAGAAATGTTGTTTTTTGGGTTTTTTTTTTGGTTTGGTTTTTGCTACAGCTATGGTCTTAAAGGACCATTGGACTGAAGTAGATTACTTTTTGGGGGTCTATTCATCCCTTCTCCTTCACTAGGAAGCCACCTCTACCCACATTGGTGGGCTCCTGAAACTATGTCCCTTCTGCATGACCCAATCCTCTTGGCCACAGGTGGTCCATGGGTGGACATTTGACCCAAGACAGGCCAGTTGATATCTCTCTACCAAGAATTTGGAGTTACAATTATATGAGAAATTTCTAATTTTTATAATAACCAATTCCTCTTCTATATTTAATTTGGGTGCATGTCTGTCACTTGCAATAAAAGAACCTTGAGAACATTGGTCTCTCAACCCTCAGTGAAATGAGCTAAACAGCCACCCATTTCCTCTTACAAGGGGTGAGACTTTGGCTTCGCTCTTGGAAACCACAGTATATCTCACTGTTGAGACCCTGACTCACCTCTGACTGTCAGTATGTTGCTTTGGGGATTGCTTTTAACAAGGTTGGCTCTGTTGAAGGCTGTGCAGTAATATTGTCCCTCATGTTCCTTGCTAGCCTTCTCCTTGTGCCAAATGGCATAGGTATCATTTGAGATGATCTGGTAGAAGGGACTGCCCTCCTTTTCTCTGTAAAACCTGTAGGTGATGGGACCAGAGGCATCATTCACGGAGCACCGAAGCACAACCTCCTTCCCAGACTCCACCTCTTCATTCAGCAGGATAGTGAGCTTGACCTCATCCACGGGGGCTGAAAGGCAGAGAAAGGGACAGCATTGAGAACTGGGGGAGTCACAAGGGAATGAACATGACACAGCACTGCCCATGGCTGTCCTGCTGCTGCTGCACTGTGACCAAGACTGGGATCCTTTTACTCAGTTCATTCCCACCACCCTCCCTGCCCCATCAATACCACATTCTTCAGAGCCTCTCCTCCCCCTTAGCCCATAAGGGCAGCAACAGATGCCTCCTGTCCCCACGTGTTTTTTAAACACAAGATGCTATGGACGCATCCCCTCACTTAGCACCTCAAGTATTACTCCACACTTAGCCTGAAGATATGATTAACCTCTGTGTCCTGTTGATTTTTATTCTGTGTGAGTGTGAGAGAGAGAGAGAGAGAGAGAGAGAGAGAGAGAGAGAGAGATTTCCCTCCCTGTGCTTACAAAGATGCATGGCATTTCCAGATCTTATGAACAAATAATCTTGATCCACCACCTTTAGTTATTCTTGGTTTTCTCCTTTTCCTTTTATAGATGTTCTAAACCAATCATTCTCACTTCCTCATTTTCCCACATTCTCGCTACTCCTGACATCTGACTTTCAGTCCTCTGCTTCGGAAACTGCCCTCTATCTCTGGTTTTGAAGAAACCCCAAAGGTCACCAGTCCCCTGACTAGCCCATCCCTGAGTCTCCAGCAGATTAAATCCAGCCTTTAATAGGCTCCCATCTAACCTTCCCACCTGTGGCCTCAACTGCTACCCAGCTTCTTCTGGGGCTTCGATGATGTCTCACTGCCCAGATTCTCTTACCTTCCCACCTGTCACTCCCCCTTTTTTCACTAGTTTTTCTTCCTTTTGCTCCTTAAATATGGACTTTCTGCAAAATTCAGTCCTCAGCTTTCCATCTCCGTTCTCCTTTCTGGTGATTTCGCCCACATTATAGCTTCTGTCTGTGCACTTAACACGTAAACATGTGGCATTTAATGCCTAAATATACAGCTCTAGTCCAATTACTCCCCTGAATTCCAGGTCTGGATTTTGACCTGGGCATTTCCACCTGGAAGTCCTGCCAGCCTCTCATTCCCAGCAGATCCAAGCAGAACTTGATGTCCTCCCCTATATCTTTTCCATGTTTAATTACTGAAATTTTGATCCTCAATTGTCTTCCCAAGTAGACCTTCCTATCGGTGTGAGAATTGACTGGTCAGCACACTGGCATCTGACCATGAATCACCTCCCTGAAGAGTACAGTGGGTCACTAGACCACGGAGCTGCTGCTCCCACAAAAAGGGAGGACCAGGCCCCGGATGGGAGGGTGGGGTTCCACCACAAGGGCAGATCCCAGAGGGTGCAGCCTGATTCGACAGCATCTCTCCTGATAAAGTACAAAGGGGTGGTGGCAAGCCAGCTTCAGGAGCCACGCTGCCTGGCCTTAATTCCCAGCCCCATTGCCCACCAGCTGTTTGTCCTAAGCCTTAGTTGTCTCATCATAAAACCAGGATAATGATCATGGGCCTTTCATGGCTATTGTAAGTATTAATGAGGATAATTTACTACAATACTTCACACAGGGGTGGGCACATAGTCGGGGTCAGTAAATGTCAGCCACTAATGCTGACCCAGTTTAAACCAACAGTTTCACTTGGCATTCTGCATTAGCTTTTTCTTTTCTTCCCCTTCTTCTTCTTCTTCTTCTTCTCCTTCTTCTTCTTCTTCTTCTTCTTCTTTTAATGTTTATTTATTTTTAAAAGAGTGTGAGGGGGGAGGAGCAGAAAAAGAGAGACAGAGGATCTGAAGTGGGCTCTGCGTTGACAGCACACAGACCAATGTGGGGCTTGAACTCAAGATCATGCAACTTACCTATCACCTTGACCCGCAGAACTTCACTGATCATTTCAGTATGGGAATGACAATTATCTGCGATACATTGGTATTCTACATCTTTTGTTGGCTTGTCTTTGAATACCGCAGGCTCATTGGAGTCCATGTTACAACTCTCCAAAATGCTATTTGCTTTTACAAGGTGATAGCTAATAGGTGCGGTTCCATTTACAGACTGGCAACTGACTGCTATGGTCTGTCCTTTTATCACCTCAGGGCCGGAGTCATAAAAAATCCTGGGCTTGGAGAGCATTTCTAGAACGAAAGAGAGACAGAAAACCTGAATGACGACTGAAAGCAGAAACAAAACATCCAGCCTAAGAGGGTCCTTCTCCAAACTCTAACATTACTATAATTTATTTTATTTTATTTAAGTTTATTTATTTATTTGAGAGAGACAGCATGAGCAGGTGAGGGGCAGAGAGAGAGGGAGACAGAGGATCGGAAGTGGGTTCTGTGATGACAGCAGACAACCAATGTGAAGCTCGAACTCATGAACCTTGAGATCATGACCAGAGCCAAAGTCGGATGCTCAACTGAACCACCTAGGCGCCCCCCTAGGCGCATTTACTATAATTTTAAATGCCTACCTGCCTTATCTACCTTTATAGGACTCCTTTAAGATTGGCAAGTAATGTGTGTGTGTGTGTGTGTGTGTGTGTGTGTGATGAGGACGGAGGGGGGAAATGAATGCTATCAATAAAAAGGGATGACACAAGTTCAAGAAAAACATGACATCCCCCTAAATACGTTTTTATAGGGGCACCTAGGTGGCTCAGTCGGTTAAGCAGCCGACTTCAGCTCAGGTCATGATCTCGCGGTCTGTGAGTTCAAGCCCCGCGCCGGGCTCTGTGCTGACAGCTCAGAGCCTGGAGCCTGTTTCAGATTCTGTGTCTCCCTCTGTCTCTGACCCTCCCCCATTCATGCTCTGCCTCTCTCTGTCTCAAAAATAAAATATAAAAAATAAATAAATAAATACGTTTTTATATTTCCATGCATCTCACATGCACACACATCCACATGTTGTGGCAGTTATATTGAGAAAAGATATAAGGAAATGCATTAAAAATATAACAAGTACCAAACAGATTTTATTTGAAAACAAATCCTCAGTGCCTCAGCCTCTCCTGATTATAAACTGCATGCCCTAAGAAGCAAGAATTCTACTAGGTCCTTATTTAGAAGTTCACTTATTGATAAAGCTTATAAAACGAAATGACCTCCTTCCAAGAACAACAGAGAAAATGAAAATGTAATGGCCCACATTTGTCTCTTGCATTATTTCCTTTGGATTTCCATGATGAGAGAGTTGACAATAGACTACAATCCTCATTGAGTTGAGACTAAAATCTTGGCTGGCTAAAACCACAGCCACAGGGTAAACTGAAGGACAGTGACTGAATAACAACAGAGCCTGTGACAGCTTGACCAGAGCTCTCCATTCACTTAGACCCCTTTACTCAGAGGGTGGTCCAGGACCCAGCATCCCCAAGGCTCTATCTAGTTAGAGATGTGGAGTCTGGCTCCAACCGGACCTGTGTTCTAACTGGGTTTTGCATGCACAGTCACTCTGAGAAGCACAGCCGTAGGTGGTTCTGGTACCTATGTTCGGCCCACCAGGAGTCCCAGCCCTGCTGGTCAGCCAGGATATGGATCAGGATATGGAATTGAGATCCTAAAATTTAGTGTTGAGTAAGCAGTGATTCCTCCCTGACCTTTTAGAGGGTGCCTGTTCCAGCAGCCAGAATCTTGCCAACTCAGCCCCATCAACAGCATGCAGCCACAATAAAGCCATGAACTTGATTTTTGCCAACATTTTCTTTGTACCGCCTCTTTCCTGTCCTCCAAGAAGGAATACACACTTGTTTGGTCTCTTAATATCACTGCTTCCTCTTACCCCCAAGTTGTTACCCTGTCTTAGTCTGATCTGCCTTCAGACTGGAGAGGGTGGCAGCTGGTGATAAACTGCCTTTCTCTCATTCCACCCCAAGACTCTCTGAGCCAGCGAGGATGTACTCACCACACACAGTTATCTGGACTGCATTGCTTTTCTTGACCACCTTGCCAATGCCTGCATTGCAGGTGTATGTCCCTCTGTCCCTCTCTGAGGCTATCTTGGTGAAATTTTGAGACAGTGACACAATCGTGTTTTCCTTCTGGATGGTAAAGTTGGCTGGAGGTGCTCCTGGAATGGAGCACCACAGGTTCAGGCTTTCACCGTGATCCAGGCGGGTGGCGGAAGATTCCAGCTTCGGCTTGGAAAACAGCTCTGGAAGGCCAGTGAGTAGAAGGAGGTGAGACGTTTCCGGGCACCACTCCCGCAGCCCCCTTCCAGAGAGACCCTTGACCCAGCTGCTTTTGTCAGAGCCAATCCCCAAACTTGCTGCAGAAATTTCTCTTTAGCTTCTCATGAAACCCGATAATCACACAATTCAAGAGTTAGAGCTCATTCTTTGCCTGGGATTGCAATGGCAGGTTTTCTACCCTTGTTAATCCAATTTATTTCATAAAAATGAATTAGAAAAGTTTTTCACTGTGTAATGCAGCAGTGATGATTCATGCATCCACCCAGGTATTCATTCACTCATATGCTTTATTTCATAAGTATTTAGTACACACTTTCTCTGTACTGGGTACCTTGCTTGGCATCAGAAATAGCTGTGAAAAAAAAAAAAAGTCCCTGACTTCCAAGTGCTTACGTTTAGTGGGTGATTCAGACATGGTTATCTGCAGGAGAGCCCATGGAGGGGATGGCTGAACCTAGGCTCAGGGAATCAGGAAAGGACTCTTACAGGAACTATCCAGGCAAACAGGGAGTGTTCTAAGCAGAGAGAAGAGCCAATGCAAGTCCTGGCAGGAAGTTGGAGCACCTGAAAGTCCTGGAACTTAGTGGGAGTAGAAGCGGCCAGAGGAAGACCTATAGATCTTGAAGGACCTTGAGAACCATCTAAACAAGTGTGAATTGTATCCTGGGGCAATGGGAACCATGGAGAGTTTGGCTTGGGGGAATGACATCAGATGTGTGTTATAGGGAGATATCTGGAGGGAGAATGGATGGGACTGAGAGCCTGGACTGGGAGCAAGAAGGATGAAGTGCAGGCTTGATGCAGACAGCATGAGGTTGGGGAGAAGTGGCAGCTGGTCACCATCCCTCTAGCACTTCCCACAGAGAAGATAACACCTGAGGTTGCGTACTTTGTAAGCTGTAACATTCTATGCCACTTTAAGGAGTCACTAGCACCATAGTTGAGGTTGGATGTCAACAGCAATAAAGACAGAAGCTGACTTTTAAGAAGTCTTGTCATCTTATTTGAATATTCCCTGAAATACACCAAGATTTCATAGCCATGGACTATGTTTTTAATTTCAGCTACTGGAAAATTACTAATTAACTACTTAACCACTGTGCAGTGGTCCTTCATGTAAGCAAATGCACGCTGGCTTCAAGATTATTCCCTGTGATGCAGAAGGACGAAGTCAGTAATTTTTGAAACTATCTTCATATTGAGAAAGGAACTGAGACCCAAAGTCCCTCTTTGGAAAGCTTCTTGGGCTAGAGGCTTGAGAGTGCAGCCAGGAGTCAGGGAATCAAATTCTACATTTGGTTCTAAATTTACCTGCCATACAGGTTTTTGGGAGGTACAAATCAACACTGTCATTGTCATTGATGTTAAGTAGCTATCTATAGGAGTTATTTCCATCAAAATCAATCCCCAATGCCTTCCTAGTTTCCTCAACAAGGGATAAAATAAAACTTCAAGTAAGGTGGTAGTCCAATAATTAATCTATGTTTTATTAAGACACATTCCATCCTTCCTTCCACATAAGCATTGACTTCTCTGTTTTCCTAGCACCATCAAAAGCTCTAGTTTAGGAATGGGAAAAAGAAACCAAAGAAACTGACATCCTAAAAGCCTTTACAATCCCAGTGGACAGATACCAAAAAATGTGAAAAAAATCACTTAGCAAAAAAATTCCAAAGCAATGACTCACTATTTAAAAATATGTAAACGAAAATGTGAAAAATAGAAACCATCTTTCAGAAGTAGGTGCAAGATGGTTTGTAGGAATGAAATGTAAGGAAATAATAGTCCACTTGTAAATGATCCATTTGCAGGTAATGTAACAGACCAGCAGGACCATCACGTAGACTAATAAGAATTAGTCTTTTATTCACTTGTTGAATGAACACTTACTGAGCTCCTCCAACGTGCCAGTCTGTGCTAAGTGTCAATGATGTAAGGTGAATTGAGCCACAGATCTGGTCCTTCAAGAGCTTACCCAAAGTGGTGATGGCAGACTCTAGACCTTTGTAGTGACTACTGACATAAAGATGGAAACCGAGTGTGATAGGAATTAAGGTGTGACCATGGAACTGTCCTGGGGGACCCCCGAGGGAGATCTGGGGTTTGGTCTTTAAGGACAACAGAAGTTTTTCAGTGGCCGAGGGGAAAGAGTGGCCCAGGGAGAGTGGGAGGGACATTGGGAAGGGGATGGGGTCAAAGTGAAGGATCATGACCATTCAGGGTTGAAGCTCATGAACAGTGATGTCAAATAGGGATCATATTAGGAGGGCTTCTCCTATAGCTGGTTGAAGAATGAACTGGAACAGAGATACTCCAGGAAACCCCTGCAATAGGTAATCCTGGTGTGAGGGCCAGTGTTAGGGTGTGATTACCGAGACAAGAAGACAGAACAGAGCTGAAAGACCTACAACACCTGGTGACAGAACAGATCTGAAAAGGTAGACAGTAGGGGATGAAGGTGTCTTTTCTATCCAAAGACAAATGACTAATTCAATGACTTTTATTTTCATAAATCTATTGTGAGCTGCTAACATCACTCAATAGAGCCATTGACAGTGAAGCTTGATGGCAACAGGGGCATGGATCACTAGATGCATCAGTGGGCCTGGAGACCTTTCCAAAGGCCTGGTGGAACTTGAACATGAGGGTACTTGCCTGCCAGCCCTGGTGTGGCTCAGTTAGCTCTGGGTGGAAAGGGCAGAGCTCAGGATCACAGAGCACTCAGGCTAAAAGGACAGAAAGGGCAGGCTGTGTGTAACACTCTGTTATCTTGGGCCAGGGAGACTGATCTACTGAATGGCTTGTATACCCCACCCGATACAGACTTCTGGGTGTAGGTGATCACCTACAACAGTAGTATCCTACGGTCCAATGATGCTTTATGCTTTCCTAAAGTAGCCTGGCCTGAGGGGTAAAGATGCTGCTCTGGCTGATGCAACCGTCAGTTGGTCCGCCACAGGGTCCCTGTTGCTCTCACAGTAGTATGTCCATCCCTTGGTTGTATTTGCTCATTGCATTGCATTCAAATAGTTTATTTATGTCTGTGAGTTTGTCAGGAGCAAAGCCTGACCTTAGGCAGCTGTCTATCCCCAATAAGTTGCCCAGCATGCGGATGGTACTCAATGTCTGTTGAATTGAAAACTTTTCTCTAATGAGATAATACATGTCTTATCAGCGAAAAATATCATGTACCATCAAGATATTTATCATTATCAATAATAAACTAAGTTATTAGTACACACTATAGACCAGTGGGATCCAACACATATGCCAATCACCCAGTTGGGTAGTTGACAACTTTCCTATGATACTGTGGACTGTCCCTGTGACTACACTCAGTGCTTTACACATAGAAGGCTTTCAGTAAATGAAGAAATGAATGAATACCTTCACATGGCAACCACGAAGTGCTGACTCTCTCTGCCCTCTGAAACACAGTCGTCCAATGTTCATTCATTCATCCAACAAATATGTATTTAAGTCCTACTATGTGCCAGGCTCTATTCTAGGTGTTAAGGACATAGCACTGGATAAAATGGGTAACGTTCCTAGTCTCATAGGCTTGCATTCCAATGCCTGGATACATACAATAAACAGGAAGAGATAGAATATATTTTTTTGGTAATAGGTGCTATGGAGAGAAGTAAAGCCAGGAAAGGGGGAAAGGAGTCCAATAGAACTTTTAAGTGCATGGGTTTGGAAGTCAAATGGGCCTGGGGTGACTCTTGTTCTGCCACTTGGTAACCCTATAATCACTGGGGTGAGTTACCTAACATCTCAGCCTCAGTTTCCACACCCATAAAACCAGAATCATGATCCTTATCTCACAGCATTGTTATGAGCGTGAAATGCAAATGTATGTAAACCAGTCATAGAGTTTTCAACAAAAGGGAATTGTTGCTATTGTTCTTGAATTTGCTAATGCTTTCTCACTCCTGACCCAGTCTTAGGACCTGGGTCTGGGATCTAGCATAGTGCCTGGCACAGAGGAAAGATAAATATAATAGCAGACACACTGGCTAACATTCACACAGAGTGCTTATTCTGTATGAGGCTGTTTATAGCAGAGTCATGTCATTTCATCATTGAGACAGTCCTACAGGTGAGTGCTGTCATTATCCCCATCTCATAGAGCTGTGCCAAGGAGAAGCTGAGTAATTCACCTAAGGTCACTGAAGTAGTGGGTGGCAGTGTTGGGATTTGATGTCAGAACTTGCACCCTCAACCACCACAGCTAACTGCTTACTGACTCTGCATTGACTTTTCCCCTTGAGCACCATGCCCCCACCTGAGTACATTCATTCAGACAAGCAGGAGCAGAAATATCCGCTCTCATTGGCCATTCTGGATTCCAGCACAGTGGCTGCTTGAGCCTACCATATTCACACATCCTCCATCAGCAGCCCTACCTGTTATGTTGACCACGATGCTGCTGACCTTGGATATCCGGCTGGCTTCCACTTTGCACGTGTAGTTGCCATTATGCTCCACCATGGCCATCACTGAGTAGGTGGCCTCATTGCCATGCGTCTTGTGTGCTACAATCGCCTTGTCCTTCTGGATTATGATTTCTGGAAATGACTGCACCAGGTGTGTCACTTGAATGGTGCACTTAATGTTGAGCTGATCTCCTTCTGTGATCACTCCCTTGGGGCTGATGTGGAATCTGGGATTAGAGAAGGATTCTACAAGAAGAGGACAAGCTGGTTGGACTCAGGTTCAAAGCTGAGTGAGTGGAAGAGGCATTTACATCCTCCCCTTTTGTGATCTTTTTTGTTGCCAACACTATTCTTCCTTATTAATTAAACAAATTCAATCTTTTCCCTTAAAAACCTTCTCCTAAGTTGCTCTGATGCTTCTCACTCATTCTTGCAACTTCAGCCTTCTTAGCTGTAATCTCCCTTGACCTTCCCAAAGCCAAAACCACCTTCTCTAGATCTCATCTGCAGAATCCTCTTCAAATGACCTCAAAAATCATCAGAGCATTGGAAACAGACTCTTGCCCCTGCCCACCAAGGATATTCTAGGCTCTTCTCACATAGTTTCATGGAACCATGGCATTTCAGCACAAATATTCCATAGTTTTCTAAAGTGACAATGATGTAAACTGTGCCATTTCATGGAAATGCATATTTAAATAACGATATGCACCCCCCAAACTGATTTCTGGTCTATTCTATTTTTTTTTTTAATGCTGGCTGTGACTGACTAAATTGATTACATGACTCATGCAGCTTGAAAAACACTGTTTTAATAAAATATTGGTCAGATACCAGGGTGTGGGATCATCAGGAGATGGTAAGAGAAGTAGGGATAAGCCTTTGCTTCCACAAATAAAAAAATTGCAGAGCATTAGAGTACACACACAGATTGCCAACTATGCAAAATGAAGCCAAAAGTGAATTTAGAGTGATATACTTTCATTCACTTGTCTTTTTAAAAAATTTTTTTTAATGTTTATTTATGTTGAGAGAGAGAGCACAAGCAGGGCAAGGGCAGAGAGAGGGAGACACAGAATCTGAAGCAGGCTCCAGACTCTGAACTGTCAGCACAGAGCCTGATGCAGGGCTCAAACCCACAAACAGCAAGATCATGACCTGAGCCAAAGTCGGATGCTTAACTGACTGAGCCACCCAGGTGCCCCTAATTTGCTAGTTTTTTACCGCAAAGTCATTTAACTTCACAATAAATAGCTATCATTAAAAAAAAATAGTCTGCTGTCGTGGGAATGAAAGGAAACAAAAGCAAAAAAATGAACTATTGGGACCTTATCACGATAAAAACCTTCTGCACAATGAAGGAAATAATCAACAAAACTAAAAGGCAGCCTACAGAATTGGAGAAGATATTTGCAAATGACATATCTGATAAAGCGTAAATATCCAAAATTTGTAAGGAATTTATCAAACTCAACACTGAAAAAACAAATAATCAGTTAAGAAATGGGCAGAAGACATGAACAGACGTTTTCCGAAGAAGACATCCAGATGGCTAACAGACACGTGAAAAAATGCTCAATATCACTCATCATCAGGGAAATACATATCAAAACCACCATGAGATACCACCTCACACCTATCAGAATGGCTAAAATTAACAACACAGGCAAGAGATGTTGGCGAGGATGTGGAGAAAGGGGAACCCTCTTGTACTGTTGGTGGGAATGCAAACTGGTGCAGCCACTCTGGAGAACAGTATGGAGTTTCCTCAAAAAATTAAAAATAGAACCATCCTATGATCCAGCAATTGTACTACTACGTATTTTACCCAAAGGATACAAAAAGTTTTGAAGGATGACATGCACCCCAATGCTTATAGCAGCATTATCAACAATAGCCAAACTATGAAGAGAGCCCAAATGTCCATCGACGATGAATGGATAAACAAGATGTGGCATATAGGGGCACCTGGGTGGCTCAGTTGGTTAAGCATCTGACTCTTGATTTCTGCTCAGGTCATGATCTCACAGTTAGTGGGATCAAGCCCCACAATGGGCTCTGAGCTGACAGTGCAGAGCCTGCTTGAGATTCTTTCTCTCCCTGTCTCTCTCCCCCTCTCCTGCTCACGCACACATACACTCTCTCTCTCTCAAAATAAATAAATGTTAAAGAAAAAAAGATGTGGCATACACACACACACACACACACACACACACACACACACACACAAATGGAATATTACTCAGCCATCAAAAAGAATGAAATCTTGCCATTTGCAATTACATGGCTGGAGCTAGAGAGTATTATGCTAAGCAAAATAGTCAGAGAAAGAGAAATACCATATGATTTCACTCCAATGTGGAATTTAAGAAACAAAACAAATGAACATATGGGAAGGAAAAAAAGAGAGGAGGGGAAGCAAATCTTAAGAAACTCTTAACAATAGAGAAGGGAGATGGGAGAGGGGGGATGGGCTACATGGGTGATGTGTACTAAGGAAGGCACTTGTGATGAGCACTGAGTGTTGTATGTAAGTGATGAATCACTGAATTCTACTCCTGAAACCAATATTGCACTGTATGTTAACTAACTAGAATTTAAATGAAAATTCAAAAAAAAAAAAAAATAGGCTACTTCCCTGAATGGAAGTTAAAAAACAAGAAAGGGCATCTTTTAGGATACTCAACAAATGTCCTCTGGAGAAGGGTTAGTAATCATCACTAAAGGTTTTTTTTTTTTTTTTTCTTACATCCTAATTAACTCCAGATGCACCAGAAATCTAAACGCAGAAAAAAACAAGCAAACAGTTAAACTACAGAAACAGTAAGAGCAAACATACGTGCATTTTTTCCTTTAATTATCTTTAATAGGCTTTAGGTGTGAATCATGAAACTGAGATGCCAAAAAAGAAAAAGATGGACAAATTTGATTCAATAAGGATGAAACGCTTCTGCCTGAAAACTGAGCATAAAAGAAAGACAGATGACAAACTCAGGGAAATATTTGCATAGTACTTGACAAAGAGCTAATGCCTTTAATTTATAAAGGGCTCAAACAAATCAATCAGAAACAGTAAAAATGGGCCAAGTGTATATAAACAGGCAGTTTATGGGGGGAAATGTAATAAGTCAATAAACACCAAGAACATACTTGACCTCAGTAAAGACCAAAGAAATATAAATCACAAGAACAATGATATATCACTGTGTCTCAGATCGTCATAAACAAGAAAATGTTGATAATGCTACGTAAGAGTAAGGATGTGGGAAAATAAACAGTAGCATCAGTTTTGATGGAAATGTTCAACCATTTTGAGGAGTGCTTTGGCAATATATATCAATATTTAAAATGCACAAAACATTTGAATCAACAATTTGACTGCCAGGAATCAACCTTATAAATAATAATGAAAAAAATACTCACAGAAGTATACAAGCTATAAGTCTGTATATTGCAGGACTGTTTTAGTAGCAAAACACTGGGTTGGCAGGGAGTAAGGGGGACAGTGTGCCTGGGTGGCTCAGTCAGTTGAGCGTACGCTTCTTGATTCTGGCTGAGGTCATGATCCCAGGGTTGTGGGATCAAGCCCCACATCAGGCTCCACACTGAGTTTGGGATTCTCTCTCTCTCTCTCTCTCCCTCTGCCCCTCTCCTCCCTCACACAGGTGCTCTCTCACTCTCCCTCTTAAAAAAAAAAAAAAAAGAAGGAGCAAAAAAACTGGGAAAATACCTAAAAGTCTATATTAGAAAAATGAGGTAAATTAGGTAAATGAGGTAAATCCTATAATAGGATTCCGAGATGCCACTAAAAGGATGTGGAGCTGTATTTCTTGATATGGACAAAGGTCTATAACATACTGTTAAGTTAAGGAAAAGTTACAAAACAGTTATGTTTGACAGGTCACATTTTTTGTAAAAACAAAGAAAAACAAACAAAAATTTTGTGTGTGCATGAACATAACAGTAGAGCAAGTCTAGGACAACACAAGTGATTCTCTAAGTATTGGTGCTATGAATGATTGCCACTTGATACTTTATATCGTGCCATATATTCTGGAAATTTAACCCACACCATGTATTATGATATATACATAATATCATAATATGTATATATACATAATATATACATAATATATACATAATATGATATATACATAATATCATATGTATATATATATACACACATGACGGGTGGGAATGAAATGAGGTACCAAAAGCAGAAGGGTATCCGTGACAAACTTTGGGGCTCCTATAGAAAAGACTCGAGGCTGCTGCACTAGAATATGCCTTCCCTTGACTCTCCCCTACTCACGAGTCCTTGTGCCATCCTACAGGCTGCCTGTGCTGGAGCTCTTTTCATCCTGGACACGCACGCCCGGGCTTCCCTCTGCTATTTCCTTTCTCTCTGAAGGGCATTCCGCAGGTCACCTCATCTGCTTCTTACTTGTCCAACATCTTGGTGATGGAGGGTGGGTAGAGGAGGGGAGTCCTTCCTCAAATGTGGGAGGCGAAGGCTGGGGATAGGGACCCCCTTCCCTCCCAAACCCCTCCAGACTCTACTTCCTGGTGTCTGACCCATATTGGCTTGAAGCCGTGTTTTCCAAACTGCAAATCACACAATGCATCATTTCACTGAGTCAAGGTCAGTGTTTTAAAAAAAAAAAAACAAATAGAATAGAATAGAAAATAGCAAAGTGCTCCATACATTAAGGATTAGTTGTGAAACTTTTGCTTGGGAAATTTTGCACACACACACACACACACACACACACACACACACACACAATTTTTTGAACTATATCGCAGTCAAAAAGTTTGAAAAGCATGGCTTGTAAGTGGTTAAGAACAGTCTTGAAAACAGCAGCCCAGTCAGAAGGCCCCAGCCCCTTTCCAATTTCTGGGCTTTCTCCCCATCCCAACCAGCAAACCAGAGAGTGATGAAAAGGAGAGAGTAGGACTCTGACCCGTCACGGTGACCAGTTCACTCCTGATGGCTTTAGAGATCTCCACATTGGTCCCAGAAAAGATCCTGGCTTGACATTGGAACAATATGACATGGTCCTGTTCCTCCACTGTGAATTCCATCACCATAAAATTCTGGTTCTGAGAAACTTTTTCTCTTTTTTGCTTGAAACCTTTTGCATCTAGCTTGAGTTTTTCAATTGTGAAGTATATTGGGGGATTTTCCTCTGGGACCGAACAATTGACCGTCACGACCCCGCCTTCTATTGCCTCTTTCTTGTCCAGTGTCACTCTGGGATCGGACACTCCTTTGGGGGAAGAGAAAGTCCATTAGTATCAGTTTGATCTAGTGATTCAAGCTTACCTCGGCTGCACCACTGTGATTGACCCATCTGAGGGTCTTCTCTTTTGTTCCCAGAACCCCAGGGCTACCTACCAGGTGATTACTGAGCAAGTATGTTCCCAGAGCTATACCAGCTACTTTGAAAAATATAAAATATGTTTCAGATGTAGTTGGTGCTTTCAAAGTTTACAATCCCACTGGGGAGACAAGTCTTGCCAACTGATACAATTAAAACAAAACAGCCATATCTATAGGCATTACTGTGGTTGGTGTTATAATTTATTGACTGTCAACCACAACCTAGGATAGACTTTTTATCCATGACCCCATGTAATTCTCATAATAAATCTCCAGGGTGGACATGAAAGATAAAAGTATGCCTATTTTGAAGAAGGTGAAGCTCAGTGAGGTCCAAGTTTCATCCAAAAGCTCCTTGCCAGCAAGTTGCAGAACCGAGATTCGATTCCAGGTCTGTCTAACTCCAAAGCCAGGAGTTGGGGTGGGAGGTGGGAGAGAGGAAGGACACTTCGCCTCCTGGTTCACAAAGTGAAGCTGAAAATAACTAAGCATTAGAATGTGTGGTAGAGATAATGAATGATGAAGCAGTCAGGAAAAAAGGAGGCCCTCTTTGCCTGAGGGATCAGAGAAGATTCTAGAAGGGAATAGTACCTGAGAGTAATCTTGGAGGAAGGGTGTTATTTGTTATTTGGACAGATGAGGTGGGGGCTATTTGTTATTTGGACAGATGAGGTGGGGGCTAAGAACAGATGAGGGCTAAAGACAGGGATTTCAGGGTGCGTGTGCACGGGGACTGCTTGTGTCAAGGAATACGATGGACTTTTCGGGAGGGCCATCTAGAAAAAAGAAAGGGGTGCGGGGAGAGGTACAGTAGGTGGTGAGCCAGGGTCAGATGAGGGGGAGCTAGGATGGTCTAGCTGAGACTAGATGTCTTGTCCAGGCTCCGTGGTCTGGTGGTCATGAGGTCCACCTCAAGAGTCAGACAGACTAGCTGGTATCCTAAACCTTGCCACTTCACCTAGTTGCTTATGACTCTTCTGAATCTTTGTTTCAATACACCCAGTTCGGACATCATGGGCTGTCCTCTTGGGAAGGTGACCTATACTGTATTCGTACCACTGTTTTCACCTGTGGTGGCAGCTGTTTACAAAGGTGTTCCCCTGCTTCACACTGATCTCCCCAAGGGAAGGGATCACATCTTACTCATTGTTGGTTCCTCAACCTAGCCCAGAGTGGGACTCAATACATGTTGAATGAATGAATGAATGAATGGCCTCTGGTCTACCTCAAAGACCTGAATAGTAATTAAGAGTTAGAGAGGCCAGCTTTGGAGTCAATCAATGAGATCTTGGTTCTAACCAGCTTTGCCTCTGAGGAACTTCAAGGCATGAACATGCCATTCAACCTCTCTGGGCCTGTGTCTGCACCTGGAAAGGGTCACATTTAGCTCTCAGCGCTATTGCAGGGCTTAAATGACGTGTGTGAAGCACTTATAACCGTTTACCCCATGAGGGTCTGATAGGTGACAGTTCTTATCATTGGAAGTAACAATAGAGTGAATGACTATTCTGATGACAAAAGTGAGCACACAAAATGCAGAAACGACCGTTATGGCAGTCGCTGTCAAGGAAGCACAGGGTTCAATTCACTAACAATCCATTAAACCATCCAAGTTTTAAGAAAAATCACCCTAAGTTTCTAAAGCCTGCCAGCACATTTCTTTTCAACAGACATTGCCCAAATTCAGCCTGTCAATCTTTCCTTACCACTAAAGTCAGTGCTGGGAGCTGTTGGCTGGCAAGGCCCTGTCCTCAGTGGAGACGAGAAAGGCTGCTCTGCATCCCTGTGGCTGTTGCCCCTGGCAACTCTGAGGGATGTCTAGCCAGCCATGTCCCTGACTGTCCAAAGGATACCCATGGGGGAATTGGCCTGGGGGAGGGTGATGTCATAGTCTCCCAAGTAAGCCTAAAGGCCTGACCAAAAATGTGGCCAGAGATTGTATGCTCATGAAAGGAAAATGCCCCTGAACACTTACCTGCTGGTTCTTCCTGCTTTCTATATGCTGAAAGGGTTATCCCTTTCTAAGGATGGCCCAGCTGAACCCCTCACACATGATGGGCATTCATTCATTCATTCAGTACTTGGTTACTAAGCACACTTCGATGCCATCACATTTAATCCTCAAAACAAAACAACCTTCAAGGGTACATGTTGCTACCTAGTGATCTCTATTTTAAAGACAGGAAATGAAGACTCCAAAGGTTGGGGTATTTCACTGAAGAGCAACTCTATTGGGATACTCTGCTCTTTCTCGGCCTCTGCTCTTCCATTCATGTGACATTTCCATTTCTCTGCCCTTGCTCCATTTCACCATCAAGCAAACTCCTCCATGATCTTCTGTATCTGGACTCAAAGTCCCTTCCTCCAGGAAGCCATCCCTAACTTCTCTAGGAAGAATTGTTGCCTCTCATCTTTGTGCTCCCAAGGCCCTCAGATCATATGACCACTAGACCGTAATTATTTTTTTAATGTCTCTCTTCCCCACCAGACAGTGACCGCCACCAGAGCTGGACTCGACTTGACACATTTTCATGTCTGGCACCTGGTTTTTGTTCCTGACTTGCAGCCTTGGGAAACGCTTCTTGAGGGAGTAAAGCAATGAGTGACTGGATGGAATCCTATATCTCAGAACCCAAATTTCTCATGATTTCCCTCCCACTTCTACATTTCTATCCATTTCTACTTCCCCTTTTTCATCTGCCTAATTTATTCCACAATCATTTACTGAGTGCCTACTATAAGCCAGATTCTTTGTTTGAAATACAAAAACGGACCGAACACCATCTCTTTCCTTGGGAATCTCACAGTAGAGCAGACAGGTGTGAGAGAAACATTTGCAATTGAGTGAAACAGTAATTGCCATTTGGGGGGAACTTAATTATGTGTTGGAAATTATACTAAGCACTTTATCTAGAAGGTATCTTTTAATCCTTGCAATCACTCCCTGAGCTGGGTATTATTATTATCTTCATTTCACTGATGAGAATTTTAAAGTTTACAGAGGCTAAGGGACTTGGCCAAACTGGACTCCAGGCAGAACAACTGCAGAATCCAATGTGAACACTCGGCCTGTGGCCTTTATACAAATGCCACGGAATGTCCAGATTGCATAAGAGCTGTAAGGACCGGGACCCTGGGGGAGATTGGTTTTGCTTGGGAAAGAGTCAGAGAAGAGATGATTGAGTTGAGTCTTGAAGGAGGGAGAAGATGAAGAAGGGTATTCCCAGGAGAGGGAATATAGTGTACGCAAAGGCAGGGAGGTGAGAAACAGCCTGGCGTATTGGGAGCATGTCTAATGCCTACATTTGCAGGTTAGGAAAATGCCAGGCAGAGGAGTGACAAGGGTGACGGACGGGCAGGTAGGTCCAGTGTTACCCTCCATTCAATTTCTATTCTGCTACCGCGTGCACTATGCTGCATCCACTTGAGCTACGTTCAAATGCAGGGACTCACCTTTCACCCACACCTGGTACTCCGATGTGGTTTTCTCCTTGTTGTTCAGAATCACGGTGCATTTATATGTCCCTGCATCACAGACCCGGGCTTGGGGAATAAAATAACTCTCCGTGTTCTTCATGGAGGAGACGTTGTGAAACAGCACATCATCCTTATAGAACAGCACCCAGTGCTGAGGCTTGACATGGGAGGTGGTGCTGATGTCCACGACGCACTGCAGGGTCAGGTTCTCCCCATTTTGCACCTCCAGTCCTGGCAGGATATTCATGTGGATGTAGTTGATGGTGAAGGCTACATGCCAAGGGAAGGAGAGCAGACACACCTGTTATCTCAGAAACATCATCCTGGTGACCTTTACACCACATCAGATTACAGTAGATTGGTATTCTCACATCCTCTGTAGTGTAGTATCCGGGGATCCCAGTGCCTAGAGGGACCAGACAGGCAAGGATGGTATGTGATAGCCGTGGAGGCTATCTATCTAGCATCAGGACTTGGAGTTAAGAGCTACTGTGTCTCCCATGCTTTGTTAGCCTCCTTTCTCATCAATGTCCATGAAGTATGAATAAACAATCCTGAGATTATAAACATTTTATGTTAATTTTTGAGCGGATAGTGCCGTCAAATGTTTCAAAATCCCCAAGGGCAGATGATATGACATCTATGTGAAAAACCCCAAAGAGCCTAAAGATAGATCATTTGAAATAATGCAGGTTTAGAAAAGTGGATGGGGAAAAAAAAAAAGTGGATATAACTAATATTTAAAAAATCAGGATAGTGGGGGCACCTGGCTGGCTCAGTTGGTAGAACATGTGACTCTTGATCTCAAGGTTGTGAGTTCAAGCCCCACGATGGGCGTGAAGCCTATTTAAGATTAAAAAAAAATCAGGGTAGTGGTCACTTCTGAAGGGAAGAGGAGGGTAGGATTAGGAATACACGGGGTGATATAGTATTGGTGATGTTCTAATTTTCAGGTTAGGTGGTGGTGTCACGTGAATTCTTTATGTTATTAAAAGCATGCATATATAAATAAAACAAAAGGTAATTGTGCACAGATCAAAGATGAGAGTATGTTATGAGCCAGGGATTATAATCAATCCAATTCTGTGTACTTGAGGCCCAAAAAAGAAAATGTATTTTCTGTACGAAGAAAAGATACAAGGCAGGGGCACCTGGGTAGCTCAGTTAGTTAAATGTCCCACTCTTGATTTGGGGTCATGATCTCACAGTTCATGAGTTTAAGCCCCTCATCGGGCTCTGTGTTGACAGCATGGAGCCTGCTTGGAATTCTCTATCTCCGCTCCACGCCCCCCTTTTTTTTTTGCCCCTACCTGTTCTCTCTCTCTCTCAAAAATAAATAACATTAAAACAAAAAAAGAAAAAGATACAGTGTAAAGTCTCATTCCCATTCTTGTCCTGCCCACCCAGTTCCCACCTCCCCTTGCAGAAATAACCACTGAATTCAGTTTCTTCCAGATGGTCTGTACAATCTATAAGCAAATACAAAGATAAAGTCTTATGTACTCCTTCCTGATCTTTTACTTAAAAGGTAGATCTTCATATATAGAGTTTGGCACCCTACCTAAAGTTTATGTGGCCCATGAGGGCTATAGGGGCCAGAAATAGTGTGGGGCTGTAGACACCAGGTGTTATTCAAGCAAAACAGGGTCCTGTGGCTTAGGTAAGGCTCCTAAAGATCAATTCTTAGCAGATACTTTGATAACAAAAATATTCATGGGCCATGATGAATGTATATTTACTGAGTCTCCTTACATATCCCCAATCTCCTTATCCTTGGACAGAGGAAGATCTCAGAAATCTGCATGCTTGGACCACTTTGCTATGGTCCCTCGTTTACTAGTATTAATGGAATGAAGCCTTGGCCCTCTACCAAGGGACGCTGTTAGTAGGGAATGAACTGCATCCTCCCACACACAACATTCATATATTCAAAACCTAACCCCTAGTACCTCAGAATGTGACTGTGCTTGAACATAAGGCCTTTAAAGGTGATTAAAT
The DNA here is from genome assembly GCF_027475565.1 of Acinonyx jubatus. NCBI lineage: Eukaryota > Metazoa > Chordata > Mammalia > Carnivora > Felidae > Acinonyx > Acinonyx jubatus. The sequence continues at coordinate 45,664,603 of NC_069397.1, forward strand.
TAAAATGGGCCCTAATCCAACCTGCCTGGTGTCCTTATAAGGAATTTGGACAAAGAGAGACCGGGGACATGTGCACAGAGGGATGACCATATGAAGGCGGCCATCTGTGAGCCAAGGAGAGAGGCCTCAGAAGAAACCAAAGCTGCTGACATTTTAGTCTTGGACTTCTAGCCTCCAGAACTGTGAGAAAATTAATTTCTGTTGTTTAAGATAGCCAGTCTGTGGTATTTCGTTGTGGTAGAGCTAGGAAACTGATAGATGCTGGTAAGAAATTGTCTTATGGAACCCGATATTGTCTAGTCTAGGATGCCAACGGGATGTTGTCCAGGATTTCACATAGTATTTCAACTACATCAGGAAAAGCTGTGTTTATTCATTTCTATCTTGTAAATTCCAACATTTTTCTTTCTTTTTTTCTTTTTTAAAAATGTTTATTTATTTTTGAGAGAAAGAGAGTATAAGCTGGGGGGGGGGGGCGGGGTCAGAGAGAGAGGGAGACACAGAATCTGAAGCAGGCTCCAGGCTCTGAGCTGTCAGCACAGAGCCCGATGTGAGGATCAAACTCACAAACCGCACGATCATGACTTGAGTCAAAGTCAGATGCTTAACTGACTGAGCCACCCAGGCGCCCCCACAAAATTTTTCTAATGGATCTTGTTTTCCTTTTGGCTTTGACTGCTAAGAAGCATTAACCCAAAATTTCACCTCTGCTTCTAGGAAACTTTGGGATGCATTTCTGTGTGTTTAAAGACTCATAGTTTCTTTGGCCTGCCTTTATTTACCTTCCACTCTGATTTCCTCATTTATGTTCTCCTCATGAACAACAGCACATAACTTTTATAAGTGGTCCCAAATCATTTTTCAAATAAGAAAATGGATAGCTAGCTAGCTGACCAGACAGACTGGCAGAAATTGTCTTTCTTTCTCTCTCTCTTTTTTTTTTTTTCTTAAAAAATTTTTTTTCAACATTTATTTATTTTTGGGACAGAGAGAGACAGAGCATGAACGGGGGAGGGGCAGAGAGAGAGGGAGACACAGAATCGGAAACAGGCTCCAGGCTCTGAGCCATCAGCCCAGAGCCTGACGCGGGGCTCGAACTCATGGACCACGAGATCGTGACTTGGCTGAAGTCGGACGCTTAACCGACTGCGCCACCCAGGCGCCCCTCTCTCTCTTTTAATAAAAGTCAAGTCTTTTTGAACCGTTTAGACTTTGTGTCTAATATGTCTCAGGTTTTAAAAGGAATACAACAGTCCACACCTGTCCCTTTCTTCTGAGCAATTCATTTAACAAAAAACAGCATCTGATCAGTCCATGAAATGAAACGAGGTGATTGTTTAAAATGCAAGTTGTTTCCCGCAGCATTAATCTTTAGAACTCCCTTTTTTGTCTTCGCTATTCCTTACCAGCTCCTGGTCTGAGGAGCCTGCTGGGTGAGCTCTCAGAACAGAAGTTTCCCATCCATTAATATGGTCCCTTCCAGGTAGGGACAGGCCATCTCACTACTCCTTCATCACCTCCTCCTCATTTTAAGCCATGCTGTTTAGTACAGTGATTCTAACAGGAGAAGAAGGTACATGCAGAGCCACACTGCCTGGGCCAAATCCCACCTCTGGTCACAAACTGTGTGGCTTTTGGCAAATTCCTGAGCTTCTCTGAGCCTCAGTTTGCTTATCCACACAATGGACATAATAATAGTAAGTGTAAATGGGAGCCCAAGTTTAAGTACTGGGAACACAGTTCCTGGCACAGATGAATGCTTGAGAAATGTTAGCTAGGTTTCTGTCTGCCAGTCACAGATATAAAACCCAACTTGAGTCTTGAGGTCTCTGAAACTTGATATCCACTCCTTTGGCTAATGAATTTTTTCAAAAGAAAACCATTTCTTGATTTCCCAGGTTAATTACAGTGGCTTCTTCAGACTCCTATGGTTAGTCGTCCCTGCCGTGTTAGGCTACATCGTGTCATCAGCCTGCGTGAAGTACACACCCGTGGCTGGCCATGCCCTAGACTGGGACACAGACCTGGGCGGATACAGGAAGAAAGCAAGTCAGGCATGTCTGGGTCCAAACCCCTGTCTCCACAGCCATTATCTGAGTGCTCTTGGGAGTTACTTAATTCTTCTCAGCTACCACTTCTCCTATAAAGTGGGAACATTAGTACCTGCCTTCCCTCCTATTTCTGTCTTGAGTAATGACTGAACCAAGATGGCTGAGGGCCCTGAAGGGACAGAGTGTGTATTGCCCAATGCCTGGCCCTGGCTGACATTCTCTTCCCTCTTCCTTGGCACTCAGCAGACATTTAAGGGGGCTTCTCTGTGCCAGGCACCGCATCTAATAGTGGGGGGTTCAGGGAAGAGTGAGATCGGCACAGTTTTTGCCCCCCTGGAGCTCACCATCTGCATTCCCGGTTCTTCTCTACTCGGGAACCTCTGGCCTCAGCACCATCCCTGCGTGGGTCTCCTACTGACCGGGCCTCGTTCATTTCCATCTTACAGGGGCCCCAAAGCAAACTTGGCTAAAGCATCAGGTGGTGGTTTTTTAGAAAGGATGAGATCCACTAGCACGGGGCACTTCTGCCAACTGGTCTTTCTAAGCAACAAACACACATTTGCTTCATAAATCAGCTCAACTGATTCACTGGAAGAAACATCACCATCCCATGGTCAACTGGAAGAGACAAGGGTGAAGAAAGGACAGCAGGATTGGGACTCCTGGGTGGCTCAGTCGGTTGAGCATCCGACTTCAGCTCAGGTCATGATCTCGCGGTTTGTGGGTTTGAGCCCCACCTCGGGTTCTGCGCTGACAGCTCAGAGCCTGGAGCCTGCTTCAGATTCTGTGTCTCCCTCTCTCTCTACCCCTCCCCTACTTGTGCTCTGTCTCTCTCTATCAAAAATAAATAAAATGTAAAAAAAAAAAAAAAGGGCAACAGGATGGAAGAAGGAAAAGCATTCTACAAAATTGATCAATATGTTTACCGTAGATTTATGAAACCCAGCTCTGTGACAAAACACAAAACCTCACTGACATGATGTAACAAAAGCAGCACAGAGTTTTGACACCACCACCACCACCACAACCCTTGTGGAAGCCAGCCTTCAAGTTGGCGCCCATTGAGCCTTGCCCTCTGCTATTCACACCTGCATTTTTTCAAATGTTGATTTATCTTTGAGAGAGAGAGACAGAGCGCGAGTGGAGAAGGGGCAGAGAGAGAAGGACACACAGAATCCGAAGCAGGCTCCAGACCCCGAGCTGTCAGAATAGAGCCCCACACAAGGCTCGAGCCCACGAACTATGAGATCATGACCTGAGCCGAAGTCCGATGCTCAACCGACTGAGTTGCCCAGGCGCCCCTCACACGTGCATTTTATCCCTTCCCACATCATACCAGGGTTATTCTTGTGACCCCAAAATATTGGCATGCTTGTTCGCTCCTTCTGAGTTTAGGTTACAAAAGACTTTGCAACTTTTGTCTTGAGCACTCTTTCTTTTTGGGGGGATCACTCACTCTGTGCAAAATCAGCTGCTCCCTGAGCATCCCGATAGAGAGGCCCACAGCCACATGAGTTAGCTTAAAAGCAAATCCCCTGGCCTTAAAGAAGCCCTCAGATCATTGTAATACTGAATAGCATTTTATGGGCAATCTCCTGACAGACCCTGAGCCAGAACTCCCCAGATTCCTGACCCTCAGAAGGTGTGAGATAATAAATTGTTATCTTTTAAGTTTATTTATTTTTGAGAGAGAGAGTGCACACATGTGTGCTCATGCAAGCTGGGGAGGGGCAGAAAGAGAGGGAGAGAGAGAATCCCAAGCAGGTTCTGCACTGACAGAGCATGAACGCATGAACCGTGAGATCATGATCTGAGCAGAAATCAAGAGTCAACTTAACTGACTGAGCCACCCAGGTGCCCCATAAATCATTATCTCAAGCCACTAAATTCTGGGGTAATTTGTTAAGCAGTAGTACACCACTCAACTAATCTTTAAAAATCTCTACCTGATTATTAAGATAATACTGAAAACATTGTCCTCTTTGTGAATAAACTGTCCAGGAAGAGCCAAGCTGGATTACCATGTATAGGTCTCACTATTTATGCAAGAGTGAGTGTTCACATCTGGGCTCCCTGGGCCTCCTGAGGCTCATGGGTAGGTGGTAGGGGGCCCATGAACCACCTTCGAGTAGATGCAAGTGTGCATTTGTTCTAGACAAAAGGATCCACGACTTTCTTTACTGAACAATTGTGATGAAAGATTGGGGTTAGGCAGCAGCCTAAATAGGTCAGATCTTTTCAACCTGGACAGATGAAGGCTGATGGAGGGGGATCCATGGTAACAAAGTCACCACAGCCCAGATAAGGGACCATCATGCCAAATGCCCAGACCCTGAAAGAAGGGGCTGCTTCCTTGTACCTCAAGCTCCCCGTGAGCGGATGCTCATGTTTCTTGGGAAGATGAGGCATCATGACTCAGCCAGTGTCTTGGCCAACCTGGAAATGACTCAGAAATGGGGGGGAGGAAAGGTGCCCCCACCATTGTAGTCAGGAAAATTACAGGGAGCTAGTTAGCAGGGAGCCCCTGATGAACTTTGGTGCTCAGCAGAGAATGCACGGACCCATCTCATCTGAATCTCAAGCATCTCCAAGTTCAGTTGGGGTCTCCTTCAGTGAAACATTTAGTGAGCACCTGTGTCAGGTGCTGGGATTACAAGATGAGTAAGAAATCATCCCCTCTGTCCTAGACCATATGGGCTGATGGAGACCTAGATGACCGAAGTACAATGAATTAAGCACCAAAAAAAAAAAAAAAAAAAAAAGGTGGCTCTAGGGAGGCCAAGGAAAGTGTGAAGGAAGTGACCCTTGAACCAAAGCTTGAATCAGGCCAAGAACGGGTGGTGGGGTGCTCCAGGCAGGAGAACAGCATGTTCCAGGGCACAGGGGCATGAAAGGTCACATGTTTGGTATTTTCATGGTAAGGATCTTTGCTGCAAACATTTTCAACACCTAACTAATTTGTCTTAAAGCCGTTTGGCCGTAAAAGATAAAATCACGGAAAATAAAAGAGGGACATTCATGTAAGAGGACATAACAAAACATGAAAAATGAATAACAAAATCAGAAAACTATTATAAAAAAATAATTGAATACATTTAAAATGTGTGTAGATTCATGCCAATTCTATGTAAATAACTGATTTTATTTCGTGGATTGTACCTAAGCATTTGTCTTCAAAGTCTTTCATTCATAGTGTTATACTTTTTTTTTGTTTGCTTATTGATGGGTCTCCTCATTGTTTCTTTACTAAAGCTTCTTCCTTGGGGCGCCTGGGTGGCGCAGTCGGTTAAGCGTCCGACTTCAGCCAGGTCACGATCTCACGGTCCGTGAGTTCAAGCCCCGCGTCAGGCTCTGGGCTGATGGTTCAGAGCCTGGAGCCTGTTTCCGATTCTGTGTCTCCCTCTCTCTCTGCCCCTCCCCCGTTCATGCTCTGTCTCTCTCTGTCCCAAAAATAAGTAAACGTTGAAAAAAAATAAAAATAAAAAATAAAAAAAAAAAGCTTCTTCCTCATTAAGAGAGGTATAGTTTTGAGGTGCCTGGCTGGCTCAGTTGGTAGAGCATCCAACTCTTTTTTTTTTTAATAATTTTTTTAACGTTTATTTATTTTTGAGAGATAGCACAAGTGGGGGAGGGGCACAGAGAGAGAGGGAGACACAGAATCCCAAGCAGGCTCCAGGCTCTGAGCTGTCAGCACAGAGCCAGACACGGGGCTCAAACTCATGAACCTTGGGATCATGACCTGAGCTGAAGTAGGATGTTTAACTCACTGAGCCACCCAGATGCCCCTAGAGCATCCAAGTCTTAATCTCTGGGTCATGAGTTCAAGCCCCACATTGGGTGTAGAGCCTACTTAAAAAAACATAAAAGAGAGAGAGAGGTATAGTTTCCAAATACTAGGATGCATATTTGTAACAGAGTTTTGTACTACACTGTGAAAGTGTATTGCCTCCTATCCTGTTGTTTGTTCTTGGAAGATTGTCACATGTCCATTGATAGCTGTTCCAAAGTTCTATGGGAAGTGTGGGTTCAAAATTCTACACGACTGTATAGACCATCATGAAGACTAAGATTTATAGAACGTAAAACAGAGCACCATGTCAATGGAGAAATGAAACCAAACTCAACCAGTTGTTAAAACCAGCTGTCAACCAATTATTTTTTTAGCCTTGCATGACAAAACTACCTTCTGGCCTAGTAGTTATGCAGCAAAAATGCTTATAGCAAAGATGTTTATGGCAAAACTACCTAAAACTAAGACATCAATGTATTCTGGGCACATACAATTACAGAAACCAGAATATGGGGCCCGAGGGGCCAGGCAAGCTAGGAAGGAGGTGCCAGAATGGAGGGTGTTTCTTAGGGTGCTGACAAGCTGGACCTGCCTAAGGGTATTTGGCGGAGGGGAGGGGGAGAGGGGGAAGGTTGGGGTGACAGAATGACATTGGAGCTTTAGAAAGATCACTATAGGTGGTGCCTGGGTGGCTCAGTGAGTTAAACATCCAACTTCAGCTCAGGTCATGATCTCACAGTTCATGAGTTCGAGCCCTGCATCGGGCTCTATGCTCATAGCTCAGAGCCTGGAACCTGCTTTGGATTCTGTGTCTCCCTCTCTCTTTCTGCCCCTCCCCTGTTCGTGCTCTGTCTCTGTCTCTCTCTCAAAAACAAATAAACATTAAAAAAATAAAATTTAATTTAAAAAAAATAAAGTAAAAAAAAGAAAGATCACTATGGGCTGGAGGGAGAGACCAGAGGCCTATAAACATCCTGGACCATGGTTCAGGTGAAAACCTACAAAGACTGTGGTAGGGCAGGTGCAGTGAGACTGGGGGAAGGGGTAGACTTGAAAATATTGAATGGATGAGAAAGGACTTTTTTTCTGGGGTGATGAAAATATTCTGGAACTAGACAGTGGAGATGTTTGCACCACATTATGCCTGTACTGTCATTAATAATAGAGGCGGAGGGTTTGTCAGAGGGGTGGGAGAACACCAAGGAAGAGTCTAGAAGGTCAAGGAAGGAGGCTTTGTGCAAAGGCAGCAAAGGGGTCCAGAAAGGTGAGGGATGGGAGTGTTCGTGGCATTTGGTAGTACAAGGTCTTTGGTGAGCCCTTAATGAGAGGATTCTGGTGGCAGCGGGGTGTGGGGGCTAAAACCAGAGTACTAAGTGAGGGCAGACTAAGAGCTGAGGAAGCAGAGACTGCAGTTATAAACCAGCCTTGACAGAAATTTGAGGAAGGGAGTGGATTCATTGGGGGGAGACACAAGATAATGAAGGGAGGTGGGTTGTTTGTGTTTTTTCTTTTTCCTAAAAACAAACCAAAAACAAACAAACCAAAAACTACCATTTGTGTTTGTAGACTGAGGAGAAAGAGCCAGAACGGAGTGGGAAACAGAGATACTGAAAGTGGAATGGTGGACTAAATAAATGATAGAGCGAGGGGCACCTGAGTGGCTCAGTCGGTTGAGCGTCTGACTTCAGCTCAGGTCATGATCTTGCATTCCGTGGGTTCGAGCCCCTTATTGGGCTCTGTCCTGACAGCTTAGAGCCTGGAGCCTGCTCTGGATCTGTGTCTCGCTCTCTCTGCCCCTCTCCCACTTGTGCTCCCTCTCTCTCTCTCTCTCTCTCTCTCTCTCTCTCTCAAAAATAAAAATAAACATAAAAAATATTTTTAAAAAAATGGTAGAGGGAGATCGGGGCGGATGAGTGATGGGCTCAGAGCCCAGGTGGACAGGCTGGCCCCGTTCAGCCACAGGGACTGACATCTCTGAAGCAGGGAGGGAAGCTGGGAGGATGGGTGGGGAGACAGATAAGCCTGTAGACAGGGCAGGGCGGGAAGTAGAGGGAGTTCCCTGCAGACAGCAGTGTTTTCTAGGTGAAGGATGGAGCTGAGGTCATCTCCTGAGGCAGGCAGGCGGGCTGGGGCTGAGTGGGGGAGACTGGGATAAAAGGAAGGGAAAGGGCCAAGGCTGACCAAGGAGTACGACCACAGAGCAGGCAATGTAGAGCAAGCTGGCATCATGTGTGTCAAACGTGTGGTCAGCACGGTCTTGGGTGACCTGAGGAACGGGAGACCTGGTCCTAGTCTTCACTCTGCTAACACCCAGCATTGATCACACACAAGTACCTCATGGCCCCTGAGCCTCCATCTCCTCAAGTGTAAAACAAGGTGATAGCCTGAGGAAGCAGTGGGAGAGTCTCCCTGCTCCAAGTCCTACAGTTCTGAGGTCTTCCCTGAAGATACAGAGGCCTTTCTCCAGGAACCCCGGGAAGGGAGTGATACCTTCCCATGTGAGGTAGGGAGGTGGGAGAGACTGGAGGTCCTGGGAAGCAGAAGCCCAGCAACCTGCGTGTTTGCACGGCATGGTGTGGACAAGAGCTGAGGTATGTGAACAGCAACGGACAGACAGGGGCAGTGCAGGAGCCATGATTGTGGAGGGCTAAGACCAGATACTAAACCATTGTCAGTCATTGCATGCCACGCAGGTAAGTCACTTCCTTTTATCTAATCTCATCCTCATACAGACTCTATGGGATCAATTCTCTTATCATCCCCATTCTACAGATTTGGGGAAAAAAGTCTCAAAGAGGCAAGGTGAAAGTGGCTTTAAAGATCTGAGTTGGGGGGAGCCTGGGTGGCTCAGTTGGTTGAGCCACCGAATTCGACTCAGGTCATGATCTCAAGGTTTGTGAGTTCGAGCCCCACGTCGGGCTCTGTGCTGACAGCTTAGAGCCTGGAGCCTGCTTCTGATTCTGTGTCTCCCTCTCTCTCTGCCCCTCCCCTGTTCATGCTCTGTGTCTCTCTGTCTCTCAATAATAAATAAACGTTAAAAAAAAATTTTTTTTTTTTTAAAAGATCTGAGTTGGGCCTCTGGCTCTAGACAGAGAGCCATATTTTACACAGTGAAAGTTCTAGTGCCAATGCCCTGCTAACTGGCTCTCACCTGGGCGAGTTGGTTATTTCTTGGAGTCATAGAGACATTATCGGTCCATTAGGATGCTTACAAAGATCAGGGATATCCTGTCTCCATGAGTTGCCCTGGGAGTCAAATGCCCACCAGAGCACATGGACAGGAGACCAGCAGACTGGCTTTGTTAGTAGCCGCACTGGCCAATCCCAGAGCCACTGCTCCAAGCCTGGGCTCAGCAAACTAGCGTCATCCGTGCACATCATCTCCAAAGAACTATACAACTGTCTGCAATCCAGTCAACCCCGTTCTTTTGCCGAGCGACAAGGGGATCCTCTTCTGTGGGCTTTCCCTCCATTTAGCCCCCAGACCCCGTCAAGCATCTGATCTTGGCTTAAAGATTCAAAATTAGCTCTAAAGTGGATGATAAACCAGACCTCCAAGATGGGCAGAAGCAACCCCCCTTCCTGTCCACAAGCACAAAACATTACAAATATTATCAGAGCCTCACAGGCCGTGGGAAGTGAAATCCAGGATCTGTTTCAGATCATTTAGAAGAAAAGTCGTAACAACAATTTATGTTCTGTCTTCAAGAATCTAACAAATTGATTATGTCTCATTTGAACAAAAACAATGGGGCATAGGGGAGAATATGAAATTAAGAAATTTATGGTAAAACAAATAATGGAATCACTCCCTTTTTATCACTTCCCCAATCCTCACAAATAGCAATGCACTTGTTTCTAGAGAAAATGTATGCGACTCCTAGAACACACTGATTAGAACTTGGCTTAGAAGAGGCATTTTATTCTAAAAGCCTTCTAAAAATGCCAGAAAGAAATAGACTTTAGCTCTCAATATGTTTCTCAGTTGTTATAAACGTGAAACCCAAGCAATTCGTTGTGAGTTTTAAGAATCCTGAAAAGACACAGTGAAGCTAGGTAGAAACTTTACAACTTACGGTTTTCTTGTCCTTCAAGGCCTGGACCTGGAAAAGACAGAAGAAATATGCTCATTTCCTCAGCTTTGATTCTCATGAAGTTTAAGGACTGTGGAAAGAGAATAAAAACTCACAAAGCATAAGTGCCAGCAGCACTCCGAGCCACATCTTGCCGTCTTGGGCTGTCTCCAGCTGCATCCTGAGAGCAAAGACTTCAGGCAGTTAGTTCTGCCTTTGGCCCATGCCCCTGGGGCAGAAGACACTTCCCTCGTGGCACAGATAAATCTGCCCTGTGAAAGTAGAGAAAAGCACTCTAGTAACTTCTGGCACCACAAGCAGAGACTGACTATAGTGCTGATCAGGTAATGGCTGCCATTGCTTGGAAACTGGAAACAATGAAGCGTGGGGCGGCCCGATATCCCCTCAGGAAATGACTGGCCTTCCTGAGGGGGCCGCTAAATGCAGACTCTTTGTTTTAAAGTTACAAGTGACATTTGCCTTAGTGCTCCTGACCCTCCTGTCTCACCTGGGTTTAGAGCCCCTTCTCACGGCAGGGTGAGAGGCTTCTTCCCTCTTTCCAACCTCTACCCAAAGGACTTCTCTCTTTGGACACCCAACAAGATCTCTTGATTTTCCTGAGCCATTCCCCCCACCCCGCCACCCCAAACCCAATGGGCCTGTCTACACAGCATAAGTTTGGACCTCCTGCCTTTCCTGGCAATGCTATCGGACAGGGCTGACTTTTCCAGAAAATTGCAGGTTCACCAGACAGACCTGCCACCTTGGGGAAAGCTCAGCTTGGAACTTGCTGGACCTAGGAGGCTCTCCCTGGCTTCTGCGGTTGGTTTCAGCGTGAATGAAGGCAGCTCTTTGAGGTATCCATGCCTTCTGGTGTGCCCCTCCAGCCTGTGCCTTTAAACATACAGAGTATATCAGGCCACAGGGAGCTTTCTAAGACATAAATCAGGTCCTTTCACTCCCTTGCTTGAAACCTTGGAATGGGTCCCCACTGCTCTCCAGGGAAAGTCAGTTTATAATCCTCCACAATCCGGCCCTTGCTTACCTCTCCAGCCGGGTCTGTCACCCATTCTTTCCTTGCCCTACATTCTGGTTGCTAGAATTTATAGTTCCCAGAACACATCATGTGCCTGAGCCTTTATCTTTGCCATACCCCTCCCTAGAGTACTCATCCCCTCTCCTTTTCCGACCTATTCCTACCCAGGTGTCGTAACTCAGTTTAGGTATCCACTCTTCCAGAATTCTCCTCTGTCTCTCCCACACTGAACCACCCTTCCTCCGCATCCCTGTCTGCATTCCTCACCCCCCTGGGTTTCCCTGGCTGAGACATTTTCTACAGTATGCGATAATGGCCTGTTCTCACCCACGTGGACAGGACGGCTGGCTGGCTGCATGATCACAGGGACAGCGTCTGGTCAAAAAACATTAATAGAGTGGATGATCAGGTGAATGAAGACAAGTGAACAGTATTGTCTGAATTAGACTATTACTGCCTTGAGGTCTGAGGGCAGTGTTGTTTCTGAAATGCTACTCTCTGATACTGACACAGGGTAAATCTAAGTCAGGTTCAAACTGGGACAATGGAAATGAAAGACTTCTCTGCTGCAGGGCAAATACCAAGAAGGGATGGCTTCCAGCTAGAAAACAATTCCTCTCTCTGATCTTCGGTTCAATGGAAGTTATGATAAGAGCTGTGAAAGAGCAATGTAACACAACAGAACTTTTTCTATTGAGCTATTTACTTTTGTTGTTTTGTTTCCTCTATCCCCCTCCCCACTGTAAACTCTCTTCTTAAGCAACCCACTGGAAACCACCCCCCCTCCCGCGGCCCACCCATCTACCAAATTTCTACTTGGCAAGAAAAAAAGGAACACCATGAGTCCTCAAATAAAGGTTGGCTTCAAAGATAACTTTTGTATACTGTGGAGTAACCAGCTTGTGCTTCTCAAGGTGACTTTCAAGCAATGGTGATAAATGTCCCACCCGATGCCCCTAAGTTCCAAAGTAAACTTCTAAAACTTAGTCATTGTTTCACATACAATGCTAATAGTTTTAGCACACCATGAGAAAATAAAGCTTCCTTTCAAAATAAATGCCAATATTTTATTGATTTAATGTCTATTCATTTTTGAGAGAAAGTAAGAGACAGAGTGAGCAGGGGAGGGGCAGAGAGAGAGGGAAACAGAGGATCCGAAGCAGGCTCTTCACACAGCCCAAAGAGGGACTCAAACCCATAAACTGTGAGATCAGGACTGGAGCCGAAGTCAGACACTTAAACGACTGAGCCAGCCAGGTGCCCTAAAATAAGTGTTGATACTTTATTTTATTATTTTTTTAATTTTTTAATTTTTATTTATTTATTTTGAGAAAGACAGAGACAACGTGAGTAAGGGAGGAGGAGAGAGAGGGAGAGAGAATCCCAGGCAGGTTCCACATGTCAGCTCAGAGCCCGACATGGGGCTTGAACCCACGAACATGTGAGATCATGACCTGAGCCGAAACTGAGAGTCGGATGCTTAATTGACTGAGCCATGCAGGTGCCCCAATACTTTAAAAGAAAAGCAGAAAAAACTATATCCCCCAACTCACACCATGTACCAGAATAAATTCCAAATGGACTGACCCTCTGAAGGTATGAACAAAACCATAGAAGATCTAGAAGAAGACGTGAAAGAATTCCTCATGACCTCGAAATGCCAAAGGCTGGTTCAAGTAGGACTTAAAATCCAGAAGTTATAAAATAAAAGACTGACAAATTATACTCCGTGAAAAAAAAAGTTCTACTTTGCCCCTCCCCCCCAAAAAGAGGTCAGTCAAGAGAAAAAATACAAACTGGAAAAAATATTTGCAATTCACATCATTGACAAAGAGCTAACCTCTCTAATACATAAATGAATATGTAATCTCTCTAATATCCACCCCACAGGCACCATTCCTCATTGCAAACACCTGCTTTCTGTCACTATAGGTTAGTTTGTATTCTTAGAATTTTATAAAAATGGAATCATACAGTATGTAATATGTGGGGGGGTGTCTATCTTCTCTTATCAGCATAGTCAATTATTAATTTCTTCTTATTGCCAAGTAGTATTCCACTGCATGAATATATCGGTTTTTTTTTTAAATCATTATTTATCAATGAACATTTGAGTTGTTTCCAATTTGGAGCTCATAGAGAGCTGCTATGAACATGGTTTTGTACAGACACACACTTTGATTTCTCTTGGGCAAATACCCAGGAGTAGAATGCCTGGGTTGTATGATAGGCGTATGTTTCAACATTTTAAGAAACTGCCACACTGTTCTCCCAAGTGGCTGTATACTATTTTACATTCCCACCAGTGAGGTATGAGAGTTCCACTTGTTCCCTATCTGTTACCAACTCCGGTCCTTGGGCTCTCCAAGGAACAGAGATTTTCTAGAGGCCATACTAGAAGTTCCGGTTTATGCCGGATCTAGAGGGAGACAGCACAGAGGAAAGGGTCTTCATGCTGGGTCTCTGAACAAAGGCTGGGGAAAGTTTTTAAAGAGGCTGAGGCAGGAAAGGAGTGCGGTGCAACAGGTAAAGGTGGGGAGAGATACAGGAAGTTGGGCGCACAGGTGCAGTGGACAGAACGTGCTTTGTCATGCATGGCACGTCTCAGTGGCATGTTAAATCTCCACCAGGCTTGATTTTTAGTATTATAATGAGGGGCAAAGTCGGTGACAGTTCAGTGCCAGGGGCCCAACCCTAGCGCAGACTGGTTTGGTTCAGTCTTCACCAGTCTTGGTAGGGGAGTCCCTCCTTTGGGAGGCAGCCTCTTTCCGCATTCAAGCAAGATATGCTAGTAGGAGGCACTGGGTTTCAGTTATCAAGGAACGCTGGATTTTGTGGCCTGGGTTGAGGGCACTGGAGTCCAATCGCTGCTCTGTCTCAATTTGGGCTATTCTAGGCTCTTTGTCCTTCCCTATGCATTTTAAAATCAATTTCTCTGGGCACCTTTGTGGCTCAGTCGTTAAGCCTCTGACTTCGGCTCAGGTCATGGTCTCACACTTGGTGAGTTCAAGTCCTGCATCAGGCTCTGTGGTGACAGTGCAGAGCCTGCTTAGGATTCTCTCTGCCTCTCTGTCTGCCTCTCCCCCATTTGTGCTCTCTCTCAAAATAAATAAATCCTTAAAAAAATAAAATCAGGGGCACCTGGGTGGCTCAGTCGATTAAGCATCCGACTTCAGCTCAGGTCATGATCTCACAGCTCATGGGTTTGAGCTCCGCATCGGGCTCTGTGCTGATAGCTCAGAGCCTGGAGCCTGCTTCGGATTCTGGGTCTCCCTCTCTCTCTGCCTCTCCTCTGGTGCTTTCTGTCTCTTTCTCAACACAAATAAACATTAAAGACTTAAAAAAATTTTTTTAATAAAAAAATAAAATCAACTTTTCGATCTCTGTCTAAAAAAAGGCCTTCTGCGATTTTGACTGGAATGGTATTGAACCTGTAAACCATTGTGGGGAGAAGTGACCTTTTAGTCTTAGAGTATTCTGGCCCACAGACATAGCATACCTCTTGACAAACAGCAATGTTGTTGTAGTTTCCGGTGTGCTTTTTTTTAGAAACCTCGTGTCTTTTTTAGTTTTGAAGTCATGTAAATGTATTACCTATTAAAAATCAAATTAAGAAATTAAAGTCTAAAATAAAAGCTGTGCCTCGGGTGCTGGACATTATTTGGAATGACTGTTGTCCCCACCACCCCGGCCCAGACAATACTTACTACACGGTGACTTGTGTTGAGGCCCCCCCGGGAGCCCAGTCAACATGAGGCTGATCCTTCACAGGAGAGCCTCCCCACCCCCACTCACTATGGGTCTGCCTCCCTCTTAGTCTCTTTCTAGGGGACCCACTCTTTCTAGTTATCCCAGCAATCTCTTCCTCCTCTCTTCCCCCAGCTATGATGTAAGAACTGGACTGTATACTCTCCTTCATTTATTTTATCCATCGAAAAGATGATCAGGCTCCTTATTCTTTATTTGTACAGTCTGAATGTCTTATTCAAAATTAAAAATATATAAATGGAATGTTTTCCAGTTCAGCTTTTTAAAACTCATCAATTAAGGGGTGCCTGGGTGGCTCAGTCAGTTAAGCATCAGACTTCAGCTTGGGTCATGAGCTCGCAGTTCATGCATTCAAGCCCCACATTGGGCTCTCTGCTGTCAGCACGGAGCCTGTGTCAGATCCTCTGTCCCCCTCTTCCTCTGCCCCTCTCCTGCTTGCAAGCTCTCTCTCTCAAAAATAAACATAAAAATAGTCAATTCAGTGGCTTTTTATATGTGTGTGGCCCTCACGTATCTCTCCCCTTCTAGCTCTTTGTCCTCAGTGAACTCCATAATCAAAAAAAAAAAAAAAAGTTCCAGAAACTATTTTAGCTGTTTGGTAACTAATTAAGAAACTATATTTCTCCTTACAGTGCTGTTCCCTTCTTCCTCTTTTCGGTAAAGGGAATTAAAGGAGAACAGCGTGGTTTCTACATGCTGTGCCTCTGCCCAAATACCAGGAAAATCGCACAAATGTGTAACACAGCAATTCATTAACCACAGGAAAAAAACTGCCTGCTGTAATGAGGAAAAAAACAAAACAAAACAACAACTCAGGAAGTGCTTCTTCTGAGAAGCTAGGAGCCCTGTTGGGTAAGAAGGGGGTGGGGGTGGGAGAGATGGGGGGAGGGGCAGAGAGAGATAGAGAATCCCAAGCAGGCTCTGCACTGTGAAAGCAGAACCTGATGCAGGGCTCGATCTCACAAACCGTGACACCATGACCTGAGCTGAAATCAAGAGTTGGACGCTTAACTGGTTGAGCCACCCAGGCGCCCCAATAAACATTTAATAAAAACTAATAATAAAATAAAAAGGGTAAAACCAAAATTAAAAAAAAAAAAGACAGGGGCGCCTGGGTGGCGCAGTCGGTTAAGCGTCCGACTTCAGCCAGGTCACGATCTCGCGGTCCGGGAGTTCGAGCCCCGCGTCGGGCTCTGGGCTGATGGCTCGGAGCCTGGAGCCTGTTTCCGATTCTGTGTCTCCCTCTCTCTCTGCCCCTCCCCCGTTCATGCTCTGTCTCTCTCTGTCCCAAAAATAAATAAACGTTGAAAAAAAAAAAAGAAAAAAAAAAGACAGATAATAATAAATGTTGGTGAGGATGGAGATACTAGAACCCCTCAGACATTGCTGGTGGGATTGTAAAATGATACATCCACGTTGGAAAGCTTAAAAACTAGAATTGCCATATGATCCAGCAGCAATTCCATTCTTAGGTATATATACCCAAAGGAAATGAAAACACGCTTACACAAATACTTGTATGCGGACGTTTACAGCAGCATTACGAATAATACCTAAAAGGCAGGGGGAACTCAAATGTCTATCAACTGACGAACGGATAAATAAAAGTGATGTATCCATACAATAGAATATTATTTGGCAGAAAAAAGAATGAAGGATTGATACCTGCTACAGTATGGATGAACCTTGAAAACGTCATGGTAAGTGAAAGAAACCAAACATGAAAGGCCACATGTATATGATTCTATTTATATGAAATGTCCAAAGTAGGCAAATCTATATATAGAGAGAAGTAGCTTAGTAGTTTCCTAAGGCCGGGGGAGTGAAGGGAAATAAGAGTGACTCTGAATGGCTATGAGGGTTCTTCGTAGGAGGGATTACAAAGTTCTCAAAGATGGGGCACCTGGGTGGTTCAGCTGGTTAAGCATCCAAGTCTTGGTCTCTGCTCAGGTCTTGATCTCAGGGTTATGAGTTCAAGCCCCGCATTGGGCTCTGTGCCAGATGTGGAGCCTACTTAAAAAAATAAGTTCCAAAAGTTGAGTGTGATGATAGTTGCACAATTCTGTCAATAGACTAAAGAGCACTGAATTGTACACTATAAACAGTTAAATGGTATGGTGTGTGAAATACATCTCCACAAACTGTTATTTTTTACAAAGTTTTATCTAATGTTTATTTATTTGAGAGAGAGAGAGTGCAAGCAGAGAAAGGGCAGAGAGAGGGGGAGACACAGAATCCGAAGTAGGCTCGAGGCTCTGGGCTGTCGGCACAGAGCCTGACGCGGGGCTCGAACTCACAAACCGCGAGACCGTGACCTGAGCCAAAGTCAGACGCTTGACTGACTGAGCCACCCAGGTGTCCCTGTGTGAGCCTCAAGAGGTGTCGCCCCTATTGGGCTGTCAGCTCTGTGAGGACAGACGTGGGTCTGTTGGGCTCACTGCAGTGTCCCTGCAGTCAACACAATGCCTGTGATGTAGGAGGCCCTGCGTACATATTTGCTAAATGAGTGAATGTGCTGGAAGCGCAGATGGGTTGTAAAGAGTCATCATGTACGATGGCGATGCACGGGCCACAGTAGCGGATTTGCTCTCCATGGTTGGCCTCAGGCTGACCTAGACTAAGTGGGAGCTGATAGAAAGCCAGCATCCGCCCCTAGCCCGATGAAGCAAGATGCAGCCCTGAGGGGGGTGCAGGCCCAAGGCCCCAATGGAGGAGACCAGGGCCTGAGGAGCCCATCGGAGTGAAGGAGGAAGCGTGTGTGTGGGGGGGGAGGGGTGGTTTGAAGGGTCTGCATGCTCTTGTGTGAGTGGTGGTCTGGGTTGGAAATGAGCTGGGCCAGGCATCCTGAGAGGCCGCCCTGGTAGGGCTGATCCGATTTAGCAAATAAAAATGCCCGACCCCGACTTACATCTGAATTTCACGAGAGCAACAAGTCATTTTGTAATAGGAGTACGTCCCATGTATTGCACAGGACAGACTAGAAAATGATTTGGGCTGTCTGAAATTCAGATGTACCTGGGCATCCGGCATTTTACCTGACAACCGTCACTCGGGACCCCCTCTGTTTCAGGAACACGTATGCCAAACCAGAGTCAGGTGCAGAAACGCTAGAACGTTCAGGGGGCTGAAGCAGTGAAGTTTCCCATGCGTTTCTTTTTCAGGTTATTGAGGGGACAGGAGGGAAAACAGGCACTAAGTGGGGCTGCAGATGGGAGGGAGGGTCAGAAATGCTCTGCTCCGGGCCCAGCCCAGGACCAGGAGGGCAGTGTCTTCTAGGAGTCCCCACCTAATGAAACAGCAAAGATGTGCCTGCAGAGGGATGGCCTCATCCCAAGCAGGCACCCTGCTAAACACCAGGAAAGACAAAGTCCTGGCCCTGCCCTCGAGGGGTCTGGAGGCTGATTTATCAACAGACTGTTCAACAAAGAGTCAGGCGTGCTGGGAGAAGCTCCCCGCAGAAGACAGAAAATGAGGTGGCCAGAGGTGGCCTTCCCTGGGTATTTCTCTCTGGTTTTCCCCATCAGTCTAAGCGGAAAAGCAATATCTACTTCTACAACCAGTGTCTTTATCCATCTTCTTGACAATTGACTATCCTCTGACTCCTTCTTCCCAGTTTTGAATCATCCACAGAGAGAATCCCGAGCAGGCTCCTCACTGTCAGTGCAGAGCCCGACGCGGGGCTTCATCCTGATCATGACCTGAGCCGACATCAAGAGTCAGATGCTCCACCGACTGAGCCACCCAGGTGCCCCTGGATCATCCACAGATTTTATCAGAAGGTCAGCAGGGTTCTCATCCAAGTCATTAATAAAAATACTCAGTAGGGGAGTGAAGATACAACCCTACAGCACTCTACAGATTTGCCCCAGGCTGATCCTAATCAAAATTCTTTTGATATAAATGTTCAGCAAGCTACAAATCCCCTTCCTCTGCCGTCATGTATCCCACCCATCTCCATGAGGACATGAGGCTTCCTCATGACGATATCATAGGTGCCTTGATCAAATCCAGAAGTACTAGCAAACTATAGCTCCATTAGAGGGTGATCACTCTCAATACCATCCAGGCAGCAGTGGTCACAATAACAATAATAAATAAGAGAATATATTTTTTTTTTGTCTTCACTCTCCTTTGTTGTCCTTTCTATCCAAGACACAGTAAACTTCACTAAACTAAGAGGAAACCCTAATCGGTTTATCTTAAGTTCAAGGAAAAATTACCCTGCCAGGAACAACTCTTGGGGAGTGTGCGCGGGGCAGGGGTGGGGGGTGGCAGGGCAGGGGGGGCATGGTCATGGTTTATCTAGAGATCAGTAAAACGAATTTTAGATACAAAGAGTGACTTCGGTTTAAAGTACAGGCAGTTTCCAGCTTATCATCAGGTTTTGATCCAGAAGTTTGTTTTCAAGTTGGCTGTTGAGCAAATACAAAATGTACTCGACAAGCAGTCTGACAAACACTGATTAGGTTCCCTGCTCAACCCCAACAAGCCCTTTATCGGCAGTGAGGCTGAGATTGTAACTGAGCCCCAAGTTTCTTCGGGCTCCCAGCTCTGAGCCCCTTCCTATCCAGGGGGAGGTCTGGACAGTTTCCCTCCTCTGCACGTGGGACTCAGCAGGCAGCTGCCTGTATGCAGGGATTAGTTTTAAGCCCGCTGTCTATAACTTAAAGACATTTTTCATGGCGCGTAGGCCCCTCTTTTGGGGGACTTTCCAGCAGGAATGGTGTCCCCATTCCTCATGTCACCCCATCAGTGTCTGTAGATTCCCATCTCGATGGGTGCCAGAGCCTCATTTTGCCTGGGGACAGGTGGCAGCCATTTCTCCAAACTGCCTTCTTAAGCCCACAGCATTAGGCTCTAGAAATCCATCCTTCTCTTAATATTTTACTACTAGAGATTGAAGAGAAGTAGCAGAAAACACAGAAGGTGAGATATAGGAATGTTGGCTGACGGCTGCTGTTCACAAGCATCCCTTTACAGTTTGTTCTCTGTACACATAGGCTCTGGGGATCTAAGAGAGAAAAGCACTTAGAAATAGTTAAAACATTACCAACCGGGGTGGCTCCCGGTCCAGTGTGCATGTGTTGCTTCGTCCTTTCTCATGGGGCCGGCAGAAGTGTAGGTCGGCTTCTTATGACCAACTATCACCTCGGTCTGAACAGGAAATCTGGTTGGGGGAGCTGCGGAGAAAGCAGAAGCCGAGAACGATGTGAGCTGAGCCACAAGGATGTTCTCAGTTCTCAGCAGATCCCTCCGTCGTCTGCTTTGACAGCAACTAGTAGCTCCTGCTAACACATTGCCCCTCAGAGGTTTCCCCTCTCCACTGTTTTGGCCAGGCAGGTTTGTGCTATCCCTGGGCTGGGCCTCCCCGTGTTGCAAGTGTAAGGGCAACCATGTTCTCTCCCAGTATCTAACCTGAAACCCCAAAAATGGCCTGAGTTTAAAAGGTGGGGGAGAGGGGCGCCTGGGTGGCTCAGTCGGTTGAGCGTCCGACTTCGGCTCAGGTCACGATCTCACGGTTCATGGGTTCCAGCCCCGCGTCGGGCTCTGTGCTAACAGCGTAGAGCCTGGAGCCTGCTTCGAATTCTGTGTCTCCCTCTCTCTCTGCTCCTCCCCTGCTCATGCTCTCTCTCTCTCTCCTTCAAAAACAAAAACAAAAAAGGTGGGGGAGATAGGGAATCCTAAAACCGTAGATGACAGGGGCCGTGACATCTACCCTCCATAAAGCTCCAGCAGATTATTTCTTAGGCATGTAAAAACTTCATGTTGTGTCTATGCATCCCCTACAATCTTTTCCTAGTGAGTTATGATGGCTCACACTTCAATCAAGAAGTGTATAGAGCTTCAATAAAGTCCTTGTTGAAATAAATGAAATTATGGCCAGGGCCCAGACCTCAGCTGTTGAGAGTTTAGGGAAGGGTGGAGGATGGGGAGTCTGGGCCAGGCCTGACAGAGCCGCCTGTGAAGGTCATGCCCCGGAAGGGTCAGGCCAGGTGTTAAGGGTTAGACACGGCCTGGGTCATGAAGTAGGCAGAACAGGAGGAGTGCCCAGTGCAAGGACCAACAACAGACAGGTGCAGATCACATCAGAACTCTTACAGGAGTGGGCAGAGCGCACTTGCGGCTTCCAGGCAAGAGTTGGAGATGCCCAGAAAACCGACAAGCCTCTTCTAAAAATAAGTCATGACAGTTGCACCCGGTTTCTTTTGTTGTCAAGGTCACTAGATTGTCAAAACCATAAAATCCTGTAGGTACAGGGCTCCTCGATTTTAGCAAGACATCTAGCCAGGTCTGTCCCGAAGCCCTTGTGGAGAAGTATGTGCAATCTGCGACTTGTGGGACAATTAAATCAGGAGAGTTTTTAATCAGGAGCGTCTGGGCGGCTCAGTCAGTTAAGCGGCCAACTTAGCGGCTCTGGCCATAATCTCACAGTTCTGGGTTCGAGCCCCGCATCGGGCTCTGTGCTGACAGCTCAGAGCCTGGAGCCTGCTTGGGATTCTGTGTCTCCTTCTCTCTCTGCCCCTCCCTCGTTCATGCTCTGTCACTCTCTCTCTCTCTCTCAAGAATAAATAAACATTAAAAAAAAATTAAAAAAACAACGTTAAACTTCTGGCCTTAGTTCCCAGAGACCACTGAAGCAGGCTCCAGGCTCTGAGCTGTCGGCACAGAGCCCGAAGCAGGGCTTGAGCCCATGAACCGTGAGATCATGACCTGAGCCAAAGTCGGACGTTCGACTCACTGAGCCACCCAGGCGCCCCTGGGAAGGTTTTTAAAGACAGCTGAGGGAGGGAGGGCATGTTTCTAGAGGGCTGTGGAGTACCCTCTGGGCCAACGTTGGGCAACACAGCCTCCAGCAAGAAAGCCAAGTGTGCAGGCCAGTTCCCCGGGGACTCCAGCGGCCACGTAAGCCACTCTCCTCTCCAGGGGGAACGTGTACCTGTTGAACATCTCTTCGTCTTACTGATAAATAAGCTTCTAAGAAGGCAAATATTTGTCAAAACCAACACCTGGTGGGTCAGAGCAGTGTTCCTGCTGATTGCCAAGGTTAAACACAAAGAGAAAGGAAAGAAGAAAGCTGTTGTCATTGTGAAGGCGGTTAAGTGGCCTCTGTTGATTGTGGCGGGGGAGGGGGTAGTCACAGTTCTGGCTGGATGCTAGGAAGGGCCATGCAACAATGAACATGCATCTGTGTCCTCATTGTAGAAACTTGAGCAGATCTGTCTGACCACTCAAACAGCAAGCAGGACAGGAACAAAAACAAAATGTAGCCTAAGAGCTCAAGTCTCATGTGGAGCCAGCAAGGGTGGCAGAATGACAAAAGTTCTGGCTGTGCCACACAAAACTCAAGAAGAAAGGAGCCCATCTGGGAGTGAGCAAGACTGATTGGTTGACTTTGAGAGGGCCGGCCTGGACTTGATTTTGAGGGAAAGGCCTCAGTACTGGGACTTTCTCTGGGAAGTGGGATTCTCCCCTCTAAGTCCCCTTCAAACAACCTTCAGTGAAGCCCTGCCTTATTTTAAATTGACTTGGAGAGGCGTTTCTGCTCATTGACTTGGAGAGGGGTTTTTTAGGAGACAAACAAGACTCTCAGAGAGGTTAGTACGCTTGCCCAAGGTCCCACAGTCAGTTTAAGTGGTAAAGTCTGTTGGAGTGTTGGATGCCTGACTCCAAGGCCTGAACTCCTTGTACAAATGCCTCTAGAAGAAAAGCATTTCAGGGGTGCCTGGGTGGCTCAGTCGGTTAAGCGTCCAACTTCGGCTCAGGTCATGATCTCGCGGTTCATGGGTACAAGCCCTGAGCTGGGCTCTGTGCTGACAGCTCAGAGCCTGGAGCCTGCTTTGGATTCTGTGTCTCCCTCTCTCTCTGCCCCTCCCCTGCTCGCACTCTGTCTCTCTCTCTCTCTCAAAAATAAATAAATGTTGAAAAAAAAATTTTTTTTTTTAGTCTTAAAAAATCAAAAGAAGAAGAAGGAGGAGGAAGAGGAGGAGGAGAAGGAGAAGAAGAAGAAAAACATTTCAGGACTTCTTGAAATGCCCCACAATAGGAAAATCTTCGGCTTTGAACAAACACCAAAGGGGTCAGAGTGTGAAAAAGGTGAAGAACACAGAGTATAAAATATTTATTTACCAAGGTTATTCTAGGATGTAATCCTTCAATTTGTTCTATACAACTGTCTTGCTGTTTCCTGTTTCTTTATAACTTCACTACCCGATTAAACAAAATTAAAATAAATAGATGCATACAAATAAAAAAGGCAGCCAAGTTAGGGTATGAGAATATGCACAGGAAACAGTGCTAATAGACAGACATGAGATTCATGTGATTTAGGACCAAGCTGGGAGCCCGTGTAAACATTTCTAATATTGAGAATGTGAGAACACATGGGGCTTTCTAAATGGATCCCTCACAAACCTCAATGATCTGCTTTAATTAGAGCTGTTTACTTTTTTAATGTTTATTTATTTATTTTTATTTTTTTTTTAATGTTTATTTATTTTTGACAGAGAGACAGAGAGAGCATGAGCAGGGGAGGGGCAGAGAGAGACACACACACAGAATCCGAAACAGGCTCCAGGCTCCGAGCTGTCAGCACAGAGCCCGACGCAGGGCTCGAACTCACAGACCATGAGATCATGACCTGAGCCAAAGTCGGACGCTCAACCGATTGAGCCACCCAGGCGCCCCAAATGTTTATTTGAGAGAGAGAGAGAGAGAGCATGCGTGCGCCAGCATGAGCTGGGGAGGGGCAGAGAGAGAGGGAGAGAGAGTCCCAAGCTGGATCTCATGAACCATGAGATCTAATAAGAGCTGTTTAAAAAGACACCAATTTGCCCAGAGAAATAAAAAGCATGTTGGACACCTGGGTGGTTCAGTCAATTAAGTGTCTGACTCTTGATTTCAGCTCAGGTCATGATCTCTCAGTTGTGAGATCAATTCCTGCATCAGGCTCCTCCCTAGGCATGAAGCCTGGGCATGGGATTCTCTCTCTTCCTCTCTTTCTGTCTCTCCTCTGCTGGTGTTCTGCTTCTCGCTCTTTAAAAAAAAAAAAAAAAAAAAAAAAGCATGTGTTCACACAAATATCTGTACATGAATGCACAGCAGCTGTGCTGGAATTATTTATAATTCCAACTTTTCCAAAAAAAGCTGCAATTAGCCCAGATGTCCTTCAATGGGTGAATGGTTAAGCAGCGGTATATCCATACTATGGAATATTCTTCAGCAATAAAAAGGAACAAACTATTAACGACAAACTGAGCAAATCTCCAGGAAAATATGCTATGGCCTTCCACCCTCCAGTTCTCCTGGGTCTTGTGTGGAGTGACGCCAGGTGGTGACAGGGAAGCTGAGCATTACGTGAAAACCTTCCATTTCTTTTTTTTTTAAGTTTAATTATTCATTTTGAGACAGAGACAGTGCGAGTGGGGGAGGGGAAGAGAAAGGGAGCATCCCAAGCAGGCTCCGCTCAGGGTTTGAACCCACAAAACCTTGAGATGATGACCTGAGCTGAAAGCAAGAGTTGGACGCTTCACTGACTGAACCACCCAGGTGCCCCAAGGGTCCTCCATTTCTGCTGGTCCCACCAGCACAGAGCAAATCAGGGAGAACCCGGATGCTCTCCTCCAAGAGGCTCCTTTTCTTGTACTAAAAGGAAGAGGTGATCTGAGCTGCTCTGAAGGCATGTGGCAAGACCACGTCTGTCACCATCTTCTCCCTAATGCTGGGGCCCTCCTGGGATCTAGGGGTTCAGGCTACTCCACTGACAAAAATAAAACAGGAATGTTCACACTGCTACTTCCAACCTGGAAAAAACTCAGAAATCTTCTCCCAGGGTGACAAGGAACAAACATGTTCCAAATAATGGGACATTCTAGGTGGAAAGTGAACAGAAACATTTTGAGACCTAAGAAAGATCGTGGATGTTCGAGGAGGTAAAGGGGGGGGGGGGTTGAACATTATTCTAGAGATGCACTAAAATGCCCCAGCTCCTAAGTGGGATGTCTCCCTCCCAGATAATTTCATGATCAGTTGCAACCAGAAAATTATCCTCACGTGGACCTCTGGAACAGTGAAAGGATAAATGGAAGGTGTCCTTAGTCTCCTCCTCCCCCATAGATGAGGCCAAAATGCCATCCCTTAAGCTGGCTTACAGAGACGGCCCCTGAGGTTGGCCATGACTTACCTGGGCAGCCACAGAAGGGCCTGATGAGCCTGACAGTGTCTCAAGAACTCCTTCCTGGCCAGGGAGCTTCCTTCACTGTCTCTGGGGTCCCCACTCATCGCCTGCCCTGTGTCCTCACATCAAGAACCTGGCACAGTGTGTGTGATACCAGGGCCAGGGTGCTCTGAGCCGGGTGCTGGCTTCTGAAGAATGGCCTGAGTGCTGGGCCCACCCCAGCAGAGCCAGCTGTCACCAAGCACCAGGTGACAACCCCTGAAACTCATGTAAATGTGGAAGTGATGACACAGGGTGCCTGCCCTCTGAATACCAATCACCCAGGCATTTGCCTCTCCCCCCTCCCCCCTCCGCATCTGCCCTCCATCTGCAAAGCCTTACCCTCCAAGAACAGATTGCTCTTGGGGGTGGGGGGGTCTCCACGAGTGGGTAGGCACTTGCTGTGGAAGAGACCCTGCGCTGCCCATAGATCACATCTGCCTGGCCCTTGTAGAAAGGCTCTGCCCACACAAAGGGACTTTGAGTTTAAGTTTTCTGCCGTTAACACAATACTACCTGCGACTGCCTGAAAGTCCATTTTTTAAATGCAGCTAGGAAAGCTGAAGGAAGGGGAAAAGCGGGGGCCTGGTTCAGCCCCGGAGGCTGCATTGTTCTCGGGTCTCCGCTTACCCAGAAGGCCCCCACAACCCCTGGGGAATCAAATGAGATTGTTTTTCCCAAGATCCAGCTCTTCAGGTGTGAGCTGCAGTTCTTGGACAACGGTCACTGTGGCATTTCTGCAACAGGAAAGAGGAAGGAACTTCTGAGCTCTGAGCAAGCCCCCAAGCAGCCGCCAGCGAAGAGGAAAAGAGCTCAGTTTCCATAGCGATAAATCACGAGGAAGCCAGCCAGGGATAGTCGGCAGGAGGACTTTACCCTTCCGCTGGTTCTCTGCAAACACATTCCCAGCTCCAGGGTTCGTCTCTTGCCTGCTGCCCCTCCAAGCTGTGCCTCCAGAACCACAGGTAGAGGAAGGCTGCCTGTGGATGAAGTGACACACGCTGAATAAAAACCCAGTAATAGTAACTGCCCTTTATCATAGTGCACTAAGTGATTTTACACGCACTGTGGCCCGGTCCTATGTCAGTGCAGCTAACAGTAACTCACCCATGGTGCCATGGCTGGTTAGGGGCCAACCCAAGGGCCTTTGCTCTTACCACCCAGTTCAAGTTCGTCCTGTTTTTAGCTGGAATTATATCATCTTGGCAAGGTTGTTCCCTGTCCATTAGAAACTTTAATCAGGGGCACCTGGGTGGCTCAGTCGGTTAAGTGTCCGACTTCAGCTCAGGTCGTGATCTCACAGTTCGTGGGTTCGAGCCCCACGTCGGGCTCTGTGCTGACAGCTCAGAGCCTGGAGCCTGCTTCCGATTCTGTGCCTTCCTCTCTCTCTGCTCCTCCCCTGTTCGAACTCTGTCTCTCTCTCTCAAAAATAAATATTTAAAAAAAAAAAGAAACTTTAATCAATCAAATCCATACACACATAAATACAAAATAGAAAAATCATTAACATTTAGCTAATGCTGTTTGGGATAAAATTATCCCAATAATGAGATTTGTGGAATGAAAATAATGGAGGGGCTGTTGATGGTGAGAGAGTAGGAATCCCCAGTCTGCCCAGATTTACGGAAAATTCCAAAGGAGCAAACAGCCCTTTGCACTTCTGATAATTAGACTATCAGTAGTGAATTTTTTACAGGACCGAGGGAAAGTAACTCGTTCCTAGTTGTCAGTCTTTACATGCATCTGACTGTATTTTTCTTCTAATGACTAAATTCCTTTAATAAACATTCATTTCATTGACCCCTCTGGCTTGAAATAGTAGGACACAGCTGAAGGGAGATTTAACTTGTTCCCCCACCTCCAGCCCCACCCTGTGACTTAAAAGAAAAGCAAGCAATAACAAAAACAAAGTGGTTGCAGGCAGAAACAGTTAATGGGTGCCACCTGTCCTTCCCCTGCCCATTTCAGACTACAGACCTTTGACAATGGCGCCATCTAATGGAAGATTAGGTTAGGCACAAAAATCGTTTCTTTTACCTTCACATTTATCAGCAGTAGCTTCTTTTAAGCACTTCGTTATCAATGGACACCTCCAGGACTTATGTCATTCTTGGCTATTATTTGTTTCTAAACATATCATTGATATAAAAAATTATATTAAAATATAGCATGGGGCCCCTGGGTGGCTCAGTTGGCTGAGCGTCCAACTTCAGCTCAGGTCGTGATTTCATGGCTGGGTTTGTGAGTTCAAGCCCCGTGTGGGGCTCTGTGTGGACAGCTCAGAGCCCAGAGCTTGCTTCGGATTCTGTGTCTCCCTCTCTCTCTCTGCCCCTCCCCCACTCATGCTCTGTCTCTCTCGCTCTCTTTCTCTCTCTCTCAAAAATAAACGTTAAATTTTTTTAAGTATTTCTAAAAAATATAGCATAGGGATACCTGGGTGGCTCAGTAGGTTAAGCGTCCAACTCAGTTTCAGCTTAGGTCATAAGCTTGCTGTTCATGAGTTCAGGCCCTGCATTGGGCTCTGCACTGAAAAAAATCCCTGCTTGGGATTCTTTCTCCCCCACTTTCTCACTCTCTGCCCCTCCACCGCTTGTGTTCTCTCTCTCTCTCTCAAAATAAATAAACTTAAAAAAAAGATATATATGTAAGTATACATACTATAATAAATAAATAGGATAATGTTTTTTTAATTTACCATTTTTACCATGTTATTTTATTTATTTTTTATTAAAAAAAATTTTTAATGTTTATTTTTGAGAGAGAGAGATAGAGCATGAGCACAGAGCCTGACATGGAGCTCAAACTCATGAACTGCAAGATCATGACCTGAGCCGAAGTCGGATGCTTAACCAACTGAGTCACCCAGGTACTGCTAGTTTTTGTTTTATTTTTTAAAATGTTTATTTATTGGGGCACCTGGTTGGCTCAGTCAGTTAGGTGTCTGACTTTTGGTTTTGGCTCAGGTCATGATCTCACAGTTCTTGAGATCAAGCCCCACCTTGCTGGGCTCTGCTCTGACAGTGCAGAGCCTGCTTGGGATTCTCTCTCTCTCTCTCTCTCTCTCTCTCTGTCTCTCCCCTGCTCATGCTCTCTCTCTCTCTCTCTCTCAAAATAAATAAATAAACATTAAAAAGAATTTAAGTAAATTAAAATGTTTATTTATTTATCTTGAGAGAGAAAGAGAGGGAGAGTGGGGCAGACAGCGAGATAGAGAAAATCCCAAGCAGGCTCTGTGCTGTGAGTGCCGAGCCCAACGTGGAGCTTGAACTCATGAACGATGAGATCATGGCCTGAGCCAAAACCAAGAGTGGGATGTTTAACTGACTGAGCCACCCAGGCACCGGTGGATAATATGTTATATATTTCTGCAGTGTGCTTTTTTTTTCACCTTTTGCCCATTATGAATATATTTTCATTTATATACATACAGAATGACCTTATTTTTTAAAAATGTCTCCAAAAGATCTCATTATGTATGGGAATCATTTTTGGGGTAATAAAAATACTCTTTTTTTTAACTATAATTATTCTCATTTTATTTTATTATTTATTTAGAGAGAGAGGGTGTGAATGGGGAAGGGGCAGAAAGAGAGAGAGAGAGAGAGAGAGAGAGAGAGAATCTTAAGCAGGCTCCACACTCAGTCCTACACAGGGCTCGATCCCACAATCCTGGGAACATGACCTGAGCCAAAATCAAGAGTCCGACGCTTAACCTACTGATCCACCCAGGTGCCCCCAAAACGTTCTAAAGTTAGATTGTGGTGATAGTTGCACAGCTTTGTGGTTATACTAAAAACCCCCAAACTGTGCACTTTAAATTGTATGGTGTGTATATCTCAGCAAAACTGTTTCAAAGAACAGGATGTCAAAAAACATACCATTGTAAGGAATGTCTATCATTTAAATAACTAGTTCCCAATCGATGGGCGCTTAAGTGTCTGCAGTTTTTCATGATTACAAGCAAAACTGCAGGGATGCCCTGTGCCTACCTTGGCACACTTGTAGATCGAGAGGGAAATTTCTAGGTCTATACGACACAGCTCTGGATGCAGGGATTCTGATGCTAGCTGGTGTGGTAGAAGCCCCTTCAACTTTCTTCCAAGAAGATAAATGTTTTGACACTTGCTGAAGTAAGTTTTCTGTTGAGGATGGGCCTATGTTCCCCAGTGATCGTAGGTAGGGGAGGAAGGAGATGTGGTTTAGTCTTCTTACTACAATCTACCATAGCTAGGTATGGCCAGGCACCTTGGTTAGTACCCCAGATCTCCCTCTACCAGCTGCAGACTTAGATCTGTCTGTTCCCGAATGGTTTTTCCCTTCTCGAAACAGAACAACTCACTGTGTTACGTGGACGCAGGGAGCTGGTCCATCTGATGGACCGACCCCTGGCTAGCAAGACCTCAGTACATGCTAGATCCTCCCCATGGGTTCTCGAGAGACTCTAGATGAGTGTGCAGCAAATTCAGAGGCAGGGCAGACCCTGGTGAATTCAGTCACATGATGCAGTTCCTGAGTGGTGACCCCCACAACTGGGAGGTCACCAGCTCAGTCCAGGCATGGACACCAAAGTCGCTTATTCCCAGCTGCGGACAGATGGAGGAAAGTCCAAGAAGAATCAGGAGAAGGAGGGCAAGGCCTGCATCTGGCCTTGTGAACTCCTCCTACCCACCCCAGAATCTTCAGCAGCCCCTTCCCTGGGAGGGGTTAGGGGGTCAGTTGAAATCATTCTGAGACCCAGGGATGGGGCTGCCTTCTCAGCAGCAGCCCAGGCCATCCTGAATGCAGGAAAACTGGAAAACAGACAAAATTACCAGAGCCTCTGCCAGACCCTGCCGCTGTGAAGAATCACAAAGCCTCCTTCTTGTAAGGACACCAGTACGACTGCATTTTAACTAACTACATCTGCAAAGACCTCACTTCCGAGTAAGACCATATTCTAAGGTTCTGGACGGATATGAAGTCTGGGGAGCACTAGTCAATTGAATACAGAATCCGTGGGAACAAATAAGATACGAAACAGATAATGAATTGCAGCCCAGAACATCTGCTATAGGGCCCAGCCCAGAGTATCTTTTTACACTGTGCAAGAAAAGTACAAAATAAACAGTTTCTGCTCGTGCAATGAAAAACAATTGGATTATCGTAACAAAAAACATGAATAGCCTTCAGAGGTTGTGAATAAATGGGGTTCAGCAGCTGTAATGTGAAAAGTTGAAAATACTAAATATATTTAATAGGAATGGTAATCATATGCTGGCAAAGCTCATTGCTCTAATAAATTCTACAATGTCAGTGAGCAAAATAATGAAAAGAATACCTTAAATCTGACAGGTGTGAGGTGGTATCTCATTGTGCTGGTGTAGCCGCTCTGGAAAACAGTATGGAGGTTCCTCAAAAAATTAAAACTAGGACTACCCTACAACCCAGCAATTGCACTATTAGGTATTTATCCAAAGGGTACAAAAATGCTGATTTGAAGGGGCACATGCACCTCCATGTTTAGAGCAGCACTATCAACAATAGTCAAATTATGGAAAGAGCCCAAATGTCCATCGACTGACAAATGGATAAAGAAGATACGGTACATATATACAATGGAATACTACTCAGAGATGAAAAAGAATGAAATCTTGCCATTTGCAACAACATGAATGGAACTAGAGGGTATTATGCTAAGTGAAATAAG
This sequence comes from Acinonyx jubatus, assembly GCF_027475565.1. NCBI lineage: Eukaryota > Metazoa > Chordata > Mammalia > Carnivora > Felidae > Acinonyx > Acinonyx jubatus. The sequence goes on from NC_069397.1 coordinate 45,695,220, forward strand.
TCATTTGGAGAAAGACATCATGTGATTTCACTCATATGTGGAATTTGAGAAACACAACAGATGAATATAGGGGAAGGGAAGGAAAAATACGATAAAAACAGAGAGGGAGGAGGCAAACCATAAGAGACTGTTAAATGCAGAGAACAAACTGAGGGTTCCTGGAGATGGGTTAAATGGGTGATGGGCATTAAGGAAGGAACTTTTTGGGATGAGCTCTGGGTGTCATATACAAGAGATGAATCACTGGGTTCTACTCCTGAAGCCAAGACTACACTGTATGCCAACTAACTTGAATTTGAATTAAAAAAAAAAAAAAAAGAATACCTTAAATCTACTTCACACAGATAAACATTCTGGAAATTTTCAAATCAAAATTGTGTCTATACAGCAAGTGAGGATATTCACAAAATGCTGTCAGAATTTTTAACACAATTTAATATGTAGTTTTATCATTTTTTTTTGAATTTTTTAAATGCTTTCATTTACATACAGTATATAGATAGCATGTTTGTTTGTTTTTTTTAAGACTTGATTTATTTAGTCCAGTGTTAAATTTACAGAATAACTGAGCAGGTAGTACATAGAGTTCAATATACGCACCCTGCCTCCAACTCCATAGTCTCCCTTATTATTAACATTTTGCATTAGTGTAGTACATTTGTTACAATTGATGAACCAATACCCATATATTATCATCAACTATAGTCCTTTATTTATGTTAAAGGTCACTCTTGGTGTTGGGCACTTCTGTGGGTTTTGACAAATGCTGTATGACATGTATCCAACATTACAGTTTCTTAGAGAATAGTTACACCAACCTAACAATCCCCTCAGAAATTAGATTCCATGAGGCCTTTTTCTCTCCATGGCACTTCATCTCCACCCGACAATATTCTAGAGTTGAGTTATTATTATTATTATTATTATTAAAATCCAAGTTGGTTAACATATAGTGTAATAATGGTTTCAGGAGTAGAATTTAGTGATTCATCACTTACATATAACACCCAGTGCTCATCCCAATTAAGTGCTCCTTAATTCCCATCACCCATTTAACCCACCCCCCACCCAAAACCCCTCCAGAAACCCTCAGTTTGTTCTCTGCATTTAACAGTCTCTTATGATTTGCCTCCTCCCTCTCGTTTTTATTGTATTTTTCCTTCCCTTCCCTTATGTTCATCTGTTGTGTTTCTCAAATTCCACATGAGTGAAATCATATGATATCTGTCTTTCTCTGACAGACTTATTTCACTTAGTATAATACCCTCTAATTCCATCCATGTTGTTACAAATGGCAAGATTTCATTCTTTTTCATCTCTGAGTAGTATTCCATTGTATATATGTACCGTATCTTCTTTATCCATTTGTCAGTCGATGGACATTTGGGCTCTTTCCATAATTTGACTATTGTTGATAGTGCTGCTCTAAACATGGAGGTGCATGTGCCCCTTCAAATCAGCATTTTTGTATCCTTTGGATAAATACCTAATAGTGCAATTGCTGGGTCATAGGGTAGTTCTAGTTTTAATTTTTAAAATTTTGTTTAATATTTACTTATTTTTGAGAGAGACAGAGACAGAGAGAGACAGAGCACAAGTGGGGGAGGGGAAGAGTGAGATGGAGACACAGAATCCAAAGCAGGCTTCCAGCTCTGAGCTGTCAGCATGGAGCTTGATGCAGGGCTCGAACTCTTGTGAGATCATGACCTGAGCCAAAGTCAGATGTGTAACAAACTAAGCCACCCAGGAGCCCTTATTTTTGATTTTTTGAGGAACCTCCATACTGTTTTCCAAAGTGGCTGAACCAGTTTGCATTCCCACCAGCAGTGCAAAAGTGTTCCCCTTTTGATACATCCTCACCAACATCTGCTGTTTCCTGAGTTGTTAATGTTAGCCATTCTGACAGGTGTGAGGTGGTATCTCATTGTGGTTTTGATTTGTATTTCCCTGAGAATGAATGATGTTGAACATCCTTTCATGTGTCTGTTAGCCATCTGATGTCTTCTTTGGAAAAGTGTCTGTTCATGTCTTTTGCCCATTTCTTCTCTGTTTCTTTCTTTCTCTCTCTCAAAAATAAATAAACATTTTAAATAAATAAATAAACAAATAAATAAAAAGTTGTAATTATTATTGGTCATCAGGGGTTGAAGATTTAACATCATGAGTAATATCCTTGATGGGAAGAGGAATTTTCTATTGAGACTACACATTACTCCATGGCTATCTATTTATTTATTTTTTTTTTTAAATTTTTTTTAACTTTTTTTTTAATTTATTTTTGAGACAGGGAGAGACAGAGCATGAACAGGGGAGGGGCAGAGAGAGGGAGACACAGAATCCGAAACAGGCTCCAGGCTCTGAGCTGTCAGCACAGAGCCCGACGCGGGGCTTGAACTCATGGACCGTGAGATCATGACCTGAGCCGAAGTCGGCTGCTTAACTGACTGAGCCACCCAGGCGCCCCACCATGGCTATCTATTTAAAAGAATTCATTGGAAAAGTTCAAGGCACTTCCTCATATCAGATCATCCCCGACAGTGAGCTCTGTATCAAAAGACTGCACCAACCATTTCTAAACATCAACCAAATTTTGGACAATATGAGAATGATTTGATTAACAATTTGCAGAAATATGTATATCACTTCTTAAGCAGCTTTGTATCACATGGTTTAGTTTACTTGGAAATAAAGCAGGGGCGGTGGTGGAGTGTGTTTTAAAATTTTTGATCTGTGCATTGAGTTAATAATTATTTACATTACTCCGTAGGTTGTTAAATGTTTTGGAGGGGGGGTTGTGGGTTTCTTTTTTTTTTTTTTGGTTGTTAAATATTTGTAATACCTCCGCACACCTCACAGAGATTTTGTAAGGATTGAATGAGATTATCAGGGTAAAGTTCTCAGGTAAGAGGAATAGACTAACTTTACTGTTAGTAAGCATGACAAGTCCACGGATGGATTTTTCTCTTTCCATTTGAGACTTCCCTCTTGATATATCTGTGTAACCTTTGACAAATTACTTTCCTCTTATGGGGCCTCGCTAACGCACCCCTACCAATCAGTACTTACCAACAGCTGTTAGTAGCACTTCCTCTGCTCTCTAAGCGTCCAAGCTGCGGTCTGCAAGTTTCCTGACCCAGCTGAGTTTCATACAGGGAAAATGTTCTAGACACGTCAGCTCTTCTGAATGTACCCCTGCCCCTGCCCGCCAGTCCTCCTGGGCATGAAAGTCCTCAGGGACTGGCCCCGTCCACCACCCAGGTAAGGATGCATGAGATACTGGTGGGGAAAGTGTCAAACCAGCCATGCCTGCAAAACCTCCAATTTCCTTTGGCAACAGTTCTGACATGGAGAAGGATCATCCCACCAGAGATTAAACTTGTGAGGTTCCTTCCCTCCCTCTCTTCAGCAAGAGAAATTACCACCACTATCCCAGCATGAAAATCACCACTGGGGCGCCTGGGTGGTGCATCTGACTTCGGCTCAGGTCATGATCTCACAGTTTGGGAGTTGGAGCCCCGTGTTGGGCTCTGTGCTGACAGCTCAGAGCCTGGAGCCTCCTTCGGGTTCTGTGTCTCCCTCTCTCTCTGGCTCTCCCCTTCTCACGCTCTGTCTCTCCCTCTGTCTCTCTCTCTCAAAAAATAAATTAACATTAAAAAAAAAAAAAAAAGAAAATCACCATCAATCACTGTCGTGTTTTTTACAAGAGGTGCCCAAAAAGCAACTGAAAAAAAATTTTTTTTAGTGGTTATTTACTTTTAAGAAAGAAAATGTGCCAGCAAGGGAGGGGCAGAGAGAAGGGGACAGAGGACACAAAGCAGGCTCTGTGCTGGCAGCAGAGAGTCTGATGCGGGGCTCAAACTCACGAACTGCAAGATCATGACCTGAGCCAAAGTTGGACGCTTAACTGACTGATCCACCCAGGTGTCCCAAAAGCAACTTTTTAAAAAAGTTTACTTATTTTGAGAGAGACGGGGAGGGAAGGGGCAGAGAGAGAGAGAGGGAGAGAGAATCCTAAGCAAGCTCTGTACTGTCAGTGCAGAGCCCAATGTTGGACTCGAACTCGCGAACCATGAGATCATGACCTGAGCTGAAATCAAGAGTCAGGTGCTTAACCGGCTGAGCCACCCAAGTGCCCCCCAAAAGCAACTTTTACTATCAGAAGGGAATAAGGGCCTTCTATGCACTGAGAGTTAACTAATGATTTGCTTCCAGACAGTGGCCAGGTGGCAGACCCTGGCTTTGCTCAGTCCCCCAGGGGCGGCTAGGTGTGAGACCCAGAATGACTCACCACCACAGGATGGGACGTGGGGAGGCCAAGCAAAGAGCACCTGGACTGAATGCACACAGTAGGTTGGACGATGTCCCAGAAGGACATGTACCTGGGCAGGAAACTGACTTCCCCCAGAGAGAGCCCCTGTCCACAGAAAAGTGGGAGACCTATAGGGCAGGCCTTAGAGTGGCAAAAGAAATCACCACCAAAGTGGCCTGGCCAGATCACAGCTCCCTCCACTTGGGAAGCCCCTCACACTTCCTACTCCCCACTTCAGACTGGTGACACTGGAATATGTGGCTTTACTTCTTTTAAGTTTTTATTTATTTATTTTGAGAGAGCGAGCTTGAGCAGGGGAGGGGCAGAGAGAGAGGGAGAGAGAGAATCTCCAGCAGGCTCTATGTTCAGTGCGGAACCTGCCCTGGGCTGGATCCCATGACCCCGAGGTCACCACCTGAGCTGATATCAAGAGTCAGATGCTTAATCGGCTGAACCGCCCAGGCGCCGCTATGTGACTCTACTTCTGCATACATTTCACAGAGCCAGGAGAATTCTAGATGGAGTAGAAGTGGATCACAAGCCTCTCTGGGTTGTAACGTAGAGACTCAGAGACTGCTGGGGGCCCTTGTTACAATTCAGAGTCCCAGGTTTTATTCCTAGTAAGTCTGGAGTGGGGCCTAAGAACCAGCATTTCATATAATATTTAATACAAGACATTTCTTTTTTTTTAAATTTTTTTTAATGTTTCTTTTTGAGAGACAGAGTGTGAGTGGAGGATGGACAGAGAGAAGGGGAGACACAGAATTTGAAGCAGGCTCCCAGCTCTGAGCTGTCAGCACAGAGTCTGACATGGGGCTTGAACCCATGAACCACCAGTCTCTTCGTGCAAGAACTCATTGGGGGAACACAGATCGGTCAAACCAACCAATCATATTTTGTTTCAAACTTGTCTAGGCACCTCCAATTTCTTTTACGTTGTCAAAAAAGAGGAAGTTCCCTAAATGACTCACCAGTATGGGGTCATCATGCCTCCTGTGTCCTCCTCCCTAATTTCTTCTGGAGCTGTTTCAAGAAACTGTTCTTTTAGGGCATTTTTTTCTTCTCTCGCATGTATGGCTCATTTGCCATTTTGAAGCTTGTGTCTCCAAACCAAAACGTGATGTGGAAAAAGAGTTTTCTCATGTTCCTTTTCTCTCTCTCAGTTCAAAGAGCTGCCCTGGATTGTGAATGGAGGAACAGTAAGTTTCATTTACTTCCTTCTCTCTTTTACCAAAACTCTTTTCACCGACACATGGAGATGGTCAGCTTTCAGCACGACCATTCATGAGTAAGTCTTTCTTTGCTTTTAGACGAACAACCAAAGTCAAGTCTTTTCTGTTACCTACAGTTTAAAAGGAAATGCTGGGAGGGAGGGAGGGAGTTGAAGGCTCTTTGCTGAGGTTCAGAGATTAAATGTTGAGATTGCTTTTACGCTGAAATGTTTCTTTCTTTCTCTGTTGTTATTGGTTTTTTTTTTTTTTTAATTTAGAAAATCAACACACAATCATTGTAAAATAATTCAAGCAACAAAATAAAAATATATATTGGGAGGTGGTTTATCATCATGGAACTAGACCAGCCAGGCTTGTGGTCCTAACCCCGGTTTCTACCGTTTTCCAGCAGGTAGGCTGGGTGTCTGATGTAACCACCTGACACTTAATCTCTTTCCTCTGTGATGTGAGGATAATAACATCACCTACCTGGGAGGGTTCTTACGAGGACTCGGTGAGACAAGCCATGTCCCTTAGCACAGAACTTGGTATATGGTAAGCTGTCAGTAAATGCCAGCCCATGCTGCTGTGACTAGATGAAATATGAAAGGGCTGTTGTGCTCTCCAATTCTCCATTTCCAGAAGCAACCACTTATCAACAGTCATTCTCTATTCGGTACCATAGGAAACAAACTCTTCTGTGATGTGTCCTTTTTAATTTATTTTAAAGTTTATTTATTTACTTGAGAGAGAGAGAGAGAGCAGGGGAGGGGCAGAGAGAGAGGGAGAGAGAGAATCGCAAAGCAGGCTCTCCACTGTCAGCGCGGAACCCCATGTGGGACTCAAACTCACGACCCTCCAGATCATGACCCGAGCTGAAATCGAGAGTCTTGATGCTTAACTGAACCACCCAGGGGCCCAGTCCTATTTTTAGATGACAATACATCACAGAAATCCTTGTAAGCAGTAGATGTGGACTCACCTCTCTTTTTTCAACGGCTGCTTGGCATTTCATAATGTGACTCAGCCATAGTTCATGTAACCACCCCCCTTACTGATTTATCCATTTTTGTCTTTGTAATGTAAACAATGCTGCAATGAAAATCCTCATACAAAACATCCTTTGTGGAGACAGGAGAGGGGGAGAGCATCTCTGGAGGATAAAATCCTGGAGGTGAAATCGCCGGGTCAAAGGGCATGTACATTTGAATTGTTAAGTTGCCCTCTCAACACGCAGACCAGGTACCCAGTCACAGGGTGAGTGTGTCCCAGCCTTCTCCAACAGTGGACACAAACTGTTTTTAAATTTGTGCCAATCCGATGAGTAAAAAAACAATATCTCAGTGCTGTTTTGACCTCATCACTTGTGAGCCAGAGCATCTTCTTCATGTTTATTGGTCATGAAAGCTCCAGAAGTTCTATGGAAAGGAAATTTAGGGACAGCCGTCTGATTGGAAGGAGAGGAGAGGCTTTATCTTGAAGCTGAGCTTACAGAAGCTGAGAAAATGTCAGTTGTCCAGATCAAAAAGGGGAAGGGAGCTTGATGACATTTTTGAGGGGCCTAAACTCCTCCTCTACCCAAACTGTCCCATGGCCCTAGCATTATTTAATGGCCTTTTGCATTCATTCTTCTGGAAATTACCTATTCATATTATTTGTCCATTTATTTGTCTTTTTCTTATTCAGTTGCCATTGACATATCTATATATCTATATCTATATATCTATCTATATATATACATATATGAAAATATATATACATGAAAAATCTTTGCTTTCATTTATATGTTAAGTATTTCCTTTTAGATTGTCACTTGTCTTAATTTTGCCATAGAAAATCTTTAAGTTTTAGGGGAGTCAATTTTTCAGTCTTTTCTTTGTGGCTCCAATTTTTGTGTCTTATTTGGAAGAGATTTTCTTCTCAGGTGATATAAAAACATTTTCTAATATTTCTTTAAATCTTTAATAATTTTATTCTTTTCATTAGATTATCTGATGAGGGTTATTTTTTTCCTTGGCATTTTAAAATAATAAAATACAAATATACAAGCTATCAAAGACTACTAGCTAGTGTCAAAGGACTCATGAGGGGCTCCTGGCTGGTAGAGCATGTGACTCTTGATCTTGGGGTCATGAGTTTGAGCCCCATGTTGAGCCCCATGTTGTGCCCCATATTGAATATAGAGCTTACTTAAAAACAAACAAACAAACAAACAAAAAACAAAACAAAAAAGGACTCAGGAGCTGGTATAGAGATGCTTCCCATGGCCAAAAAATGGGCCAATAAAAATAATAATTGCAATGGATTGAAATACATCAAATATGTAAACTATGAGTTCATAATGATTCTTTTTTTAAAAAAATTTTAACATTTATTTATTATTGAGACACAGAGAGAGACAGAGCATGAGCATGGGAGGGACAGAGAGAGAGGGAGACACAGAATCCGAAGCAGGCTCCAGGCTCTGAGCTGTCAGCACAGAGCCCGACGCGGAGCTTGAACTCACAAACCATGAGATCATGACCTGAGCCGAAGTTGGACGCTTAACTGACTGAGCCACCCAGGTGCCCCAAGTTCATAATGATTCTTAAACAAAAAAATAACAACAGTGAAAGAAAAATATCCTGTTACAAGATGCTAGGAAACCAACTCATTATTTTCAGAACCAGTCAATAAAGGAAGAGTATCAAGCATTTATTCTGCTTTTTCAATGCAAACCGTATCTCCATATAATCATAGTTGATGGGGGCAAGTTTCTCTTTATAGAATTATTTCAGATAATAAATGGAAAAGGAATGAATTAGTATATCACCATTTTGCAACCTCTAATCAAATAATGCTTCCAAGTGATTATTGTCAAAGCCGACTAAGAAACAAAAAGAGAGATGACCAGACATTATGTGCTTCGTAATGGAAGTGCGCACTACCCTCATGCATTCTTGCTAAATAAAAGCTAATCTGGGGGCACTTGGCCGGCTTAATAGGAAAAGCATGAGCCTCATGATCTTGAGGTCATGAGTTCAAGCCCACATTGGGTGTAAAGATTACTTAAATAAATAAAACTTAAAAGAAAAAAAAGCTAATCTAAATTTCATTAAATTCAGGGGACAAGGGACAGAGGACCAAGGTAAAGGATACCATGGGAATGTGATCAACAAAATCCAGACCATGGAAAACACTATCGAACAAAGAGCTTGCCATCTTCCACAAATAAATTGCAGGGGGAAAGAAAAAGATGGAAACATCTACAGATTTAAAAAGACATAAGAAATAGGGGCGCCTGCGTGGTTCAGTCTGTTAAGCGTCCAACTTCAGCTCAGGTCATGATCTCACAGTTCGTGGGTTTGAGCCTCGGGCTCTGTGCTGACAGCTCAGAGCCTGGAGCCTGTGTCAGAGTCTGTGTCTCCCCCTCACTCTCTCTCTCTCTCTCTCTCTCAAAAATAAATAGACATTAAAAAAAATTTTTTTAATTAAAAAAAAGGTGGGGAGGGACCTGGGTGGCTCAGTCTGTTAAGCGTCCAACTTCAGCTCAGGTCATGATCTCACAGTTTGTGAGTTTGAGCCCCTTGTCAGATTCTGCACTGATGGCTCAGAGCCTGTGTCTCCCTCTCTCTCTCTGCCCCTCCCCTGCTCATTTCTCTCCATTTCTCCCTCTCGAAAATAAATAAAATTTATTTTTAATTTTTAAAAATAAATTAGAATTTTTAAAATAAATAAATAAAAATAAAAATTTTTTATTAGAATTTTTTAAATAAATAAAAATAAAAATATGATGTAAGAAACAGATCAACTAATTACAATGGACCGTTTTGGATCCTAAAAAAACAAAACACAAACACAAAAACAAAAACAAAAAAAAACCCCACCAGGAGACAGGAAAATTTGAATATTAACTAGATGTTTGATACAACATTTCAAAAACAATGTTAATTTTTGGGTGTGATAATGGTATTTTTACAAAAAAGAATCTTTACCTTTTAGAGCTACAAACTATCACTGTCCTCCAGGCAAAGATCACCAAGGACACATGTGTAGTTGAACAAAGCTGGGTGTATTGACTCTTGGAAGTGACAGCAAGTGTGTCCCATGGGAGCCACGGGATGTCTCAGCAAGAAGGTGTTAGAATCTTATGATAAGATTTGGACTTACGTTAGGTGATTTTGGAGGGAGATTCAAAGCAGCAGGCTTTCCTCTGGATTGGATTCTTTCAGGGAGTGAGGATAGTGATATGGTTGGCCATCTCAATAATTACGATCTAAAAGACAGGAAGAACAGAGCAAGGCAGAGTCAGGGCTGATGAAGATTCAGTAGTCACTCATATCAGCCAGTTCAGGGGGATGTTTGGCCATTTTTATGGTTTGGACGATGCTCACATCTTTATCTGCATTCGGAGATGACCATGAAATTATCTTGTGTTTGTCTCAATCCAACATGGTCACAGGGTCTTTGTCTGGTATTGGTGTTCTTAGCGGTGGGTCACTTCCTAGCCAGGCCGGTTCTCACTTGTCAAGGGCTGTTTTTATTCTCAATACTGAAATTTATGGAGGAAATAATATGTGGTCTTGGACTTGTTTTAAAATAATGGAAGGGGAGGTGCCTGGGTGGCTTGGTCGGTTAAGTGTCTGACTCTTGATTTCGGCTCAAGTCATGATCCTACGGTTGTGAGATCGAGCCCAGAGTTGGGGTCTGTGCTGGGCGTGGAGCCTGCTTATGATTCTCTCTCTGCCCTTCCCCCACTCACATGCCGCTCCCCCCCATCAAAAAACAAAAAAATAAAAATAAAAATAATAGAACGGGATGGAAGGTGGATGAAGCAGTTGTTGACTACGAGTTGATACTTGTTGAAAATGGGTGGTAGGCCCCTGGGGGATCATTACATACTCTTCTCTACTGTTGTATTAAAATTTTTCTGAAATAATAATTTTTTTCCCCGGGGCGCCTGGGTGGCTTACTTGGTTAAGCACCCGACTTTGGCTGAGGCCATGATCTCACAGTTCACGGGTTTGAGCCCCACATCGGGCTCTGTGCTGATAGCTCAGAGCCTGGAGCCTGCTTTAGTTTCTGTGTCTCCCTCTCTCTCTGCCCCTCCCCTGCTTGCCCTCTGTCTGTCTCTCTTTCTATGTCTCTCTCTCTCTGTGTCTCTCTCCCTCTCTCAAAAATGAATAAATATTTTAAAAAATTTAAATAATTTTTTTTTCAAAATAAGAAATTTAAAAGAAATAGTGGTCCAAAAAGGTCACCAGACATAATGTTTGGTCAGAGAACCTAGAATTTTAATATTTATTTCAAAAAAAAATTTTGAATGTTTATTTATTTTTGAGAGAGAGAGAGTGAGAGTGAGAGAGAGAGAGAGAGAGAGAGAGACAGAGGGAGAGTGGAGGAGGGGCAGAGAGAGAAGGAGTCACAGAATCCCAAGCAGGGTCTGTGCTGTCAGCACAGGGGCTAGGTCTTACGAACCGTTAGATCATGACTTGAGCTGAAATCACGAGTACAGACTCTTAACCGACCGAACCACCCAGGCGCCCCGGAATTTTAATATCTCTAAGTCAGCACAGCCAGTCTTAAGGGAGTGTCTTTTATCACACTGTACACCTGCAACTAATATCACACTGTGCGTTAAGTAACTGGAATGAATTTTTTTTTAATTTATTTATTTCGAGAGAGGCAGAGATAGCGCGAGGGGGGAGGGGCAGAGACAGAGAGGGAGACAGAGAATCCCAAGCAGGCTCCTCACTGTCAGCTTGGAGCCCAATGTGAGGCTCGAACTCACGAAACCACGGGATCGTGATCTGAGCCAAGAACCAAGAGTCGGATGCTTAACCGACTGAGCCACCCAGGCGTCCCCTCACTAGGATTTAAATTTAAAAAAAGAAAGAAGGAAAAATTAGAGTGTCCACTTCAAGCTCTCACCAGCAGAAGAGCTAGCAAGCATGGAAGAGCTGGTCAAGGCCACCCATCCGTCACTAGAAGGAGCCTCTGTAGGTGCTGAGGCTTTCCTCACACACTGGTCAGCCTGGCTGTGCCGACAAGAAAGTTCTCCAGGAACGAGCGTCTCTACCCCTTGACCCACAAAATGTGGCCAGATTACCACTTAGTTATTAAGCGACATTAACAAAGACTTTTTTCTTGTGTTACTCTGTTTTCCAGAACTCCTTTCTCCAAGTTTGAACTCAAAAACAAATGCAGTCACGAGGGGTCAAAATGTGTCTTTAATTTGTTCCAGCCAGAACCCATCACTACAGATCACCTATCTTTTGTTTCGGCATGAGAAGCACCTGAGAACCCAGAAAGGCAAAGGAGAACCCATGATTTTTAACCTAAGCGTCTCAGAAGCCCATGATTTGGGTCCCTACAAATGCAAAGTCCAAGTTTCTAACTGTTCAGTTATCAAATACAGTCATGAGTTCAACTTCACCTTTGTTGGTAAGTAGAGACTCATCCCTGGGGGGGGCCCTGTGATTTGTGGGATCCTTTCCTGTACTAGAATGGGCTCTCTGCTCCCCTGCGAATACTCACTCAAGGGCTTGGAAAGTATGTCACTGAGATCTTTATTCTTATTAATTCCATTTTGCTTGCTCTTCCGAAGACTTTTTTTTTAATGATTAATAGAGTTCTTTAAGCTATTATAATACATAGGGTCATCGTTGCCAGACTTAATATGAAATGTTAAATGGTCGATCCAATTTTCCTTTCTAGATAAGTTTTTCTTTCCTATTTCTGTCAGTTTTGAATACATAATACCAGAAGAAGGGGGACCCAATTCCTAACAGAGCTCCTAAGAGTGAGGTCTTGGGATTGGGATAGATATTTGCTGATCTTGCATAGGGCCCAATGAATTAAGGCAGGATCTTTGGTGAGCCCTCTGTGGCTGAGATCGTTGTACTGAAGCAAGTACTCCCATTTAGGTTGGGATCTTTTTTTTTTTTTTTTTACGTTTACTTATTTATTTTAAGAGAGAGAAAGAGCGTGCATGCAAGGGTGCGAGTTGGGGAGGGGCAAGGTGAGAGGGAGAGAATCCCAAGCAGGCTCTGCAATGTCAGCGCTGAGCCCAACGCAGGGCTCAATCTCCCAAACAGTGAGATCATAACCTGAGGCGAGATCAAGAGTCAGGAGCTTAGTGACTGAGCCACCCAGGCGCCCCAGGTTGGTGTCTTATGACCAACCACTCAGTTTGTGCCTTCTGGGCTTCCACAGATGTGTCTGTCATATTCGGCTGGGTGGAAGATAGCAGGCAGGGTGGCCAACCGCCACGGCTGGTATTTGGGGAATGACATCGTGGCAATCCGGCATACCTCTTCCAAAGACTCATTGCTATTTCAAATAATGATAGCCTGATTGCCTTAGACAAAAAGCCTTATGTGAACAATTTGGGAAATTGTTGAGATCTTTTCTAGATGCTTTATTCTAGGATTCCCATCCCTTAGGCAAAAACTACTTTTTCTCTGAAGGTGCAAGAAGACTTAGAATCAGTATTGGACCCTGCGGCAAAGGTCTTCAAAGCCCCAGGTCTTTTCCAACTTCTTCCCTTTGCAGTGACCACCCAGCAGGCATCCCACCAGCCAGCACTCTTCCTGCCCAACCACATCTTATTACTGCTATATTTTTCTCTCCCATCTTCCCACCCAAGCCTCTCACAACCTAGCATTAATGGTCTCATTTATAAAGGTGACCTTGATAAAGGACTTCTGAGAGAGGGAGAGAGGGTTTCCAGGTAATATGTGGGCATGGAACCTGGAGGCTTCTAAACATAAGAGCTCTGACTCACTGATCGAATCTTTGAGTGATTCTCTAGGTCTGTGCTCTCTAGCATAGTAGCCACTAGCCACGTGTTGTTATTTACATTTACATCCAAATTAATTAAAACTAAATGAAGCAAAAAGCTCAATTCCTTAGTGTATTCAATAGCCACAGCCGGCCGGTGGCTGCCTTGTTAGTGCAGACAGAACGTTTCCATCATTACAGAAAGTTCTACTGAGCGCCATTGCTCTAGTGCAAGGGTTCTTAGCATTTTAGGTTATAGCTGTCTTAACAATCGAATGATAGTGATGGGTACTTTTCCTGAGACATATTCATGAGATTACAGATGCAAATCTCTGCATAAGGCTTTTAGGAGATCCCGGTTAAAACCAACCATTTTAGGACAGTTTTGAACCCAAAATGAACAGAAGCCATATTGTAGAAGAAGAGTGAAGAAGGGGCAAATCCTTACAAGTATGGTCTTAGGATGTGGTACATGACGTGAGGGCAGGCCCTCTGTTGATAATAGTCCATCTAGGCCACCAGGCTGGACTGGGCCACCTTGTACTGCAGAAAGAGCAACGGGGTGAGCGTTGGGGAACCCGTGCACCCTTGGCTTCCCGTGCAACTTTGCATATTCCCTTTAGATGCGCCTTTGCTATATCTCCAGCCCTCAATCATTAAAATGGGTTAAATGGTAAAATACCATTTAACATGGGTTTTAACTCTGGGTGGGAATCTCAGTCTTTTGTGGGCAGCATGGGGTGAGGAGAGTAGGCACTTACTTGGCAGAGAAAACATACGATTGTCCTTCAAATCACTGAGATTCAGTGTGAGAAAAGATGTCAAGACCCACTATTAGTGTGGGTTTCCTCCATTTGAATAATGGGGACCTACACTCCTGTAAGGAACAAGCCCAGTTTTAGATGGTTTATGAACTTGATGACTGAAGCCTTAAATCAGCTGATTAAAAAAAGCCCCAAGTCTTCATTTCCTGAGCTTCTGTCCCACAGATATGTATAAAGTCTTCCCACATCCTGCCTTCCAAGTAAATGCACAAGTTTCCTGCAATTTGTCATGGTAACTACACTGTCCTGTAGAACTATTTTGATAGATTATAAGACTGTTTCAGCCCCATTTAGATCCAGTTAGTAGATATCTATTGAGTGCTTACCCTGTGCAAGTAATTGTGTTGGGTATTGGGTGTTGCTGGGGTTTCAGTGATGCCTAAGACATGTTCTTGTCCCCAGCCCAGTAGGGGTATGAGCCATGAACACAAATTCACTAATTATTGACTCAATCATCAAATATTTGATGATATCCCAAATGTGCCAAACCCTGGATATACATTAAGTTTCTTCTCTGGTAGAGCTTACAGTCTTGTTGGGGAGATACAAAACCCAAGTACCCAAACAGATTTATAATCACAAACGGCATTGCTTGTTATGAAGAAAAAAGAAACTGGCACAGTGATGGAGTGAGGCAAGGCATGGTGGAGTGATCTACTTAGGTAGGGTAGTTAGGGAAGGCCTCTCAAAGGGGATGGCATTGCAGTAGAGCCTTGAAGAATGAGGAGTTAGCTATGCAAGGAGACAGAGAAAGAGGGCTCTAGTCAAGGGACACTAGCCTGTTCAGGGGCTCCAACTTGGGAAAGAACTTGGCTGGTTGGGAAGGACCTGATATGAGGCTGGTATGGCCAAAGGTCAAATGAGGGGAGTGTAACCCCAGGTGAGACTAGAGTGGGAAGGGGCCAAGTCAGGCAGGGCCTATGACCCAATTTATCATCTTCAAAGTACATTCTAGGTGAGGCAGGGCAAGAGAAGTTGGGGACTGGTTAGGAGGCTCTTGAAGTCATCCAGGAGACAAACAATGGTGAGGACGGACAGACATGGATGGATTCCAGGTATATTTTGGAGGAAGAAGCAGCAGGATTTGTTTGATGATTGGATTTGGATTCACAGTAGTGAAGGTGAGGAAGGAATCAAAATGATTTCCAGATATCTAATGTGATCCACGATAGGAGTGTTGCATTTACTGAGATGGGGAAAACTAGAAGAATGGGAGGTGAGGGAAATGGAGAGCTGTTCAATGGGTATATGCAAGATGAGTAAGTTCTCCAGATCTTGCTGTACAACATTGTGCCTGTAGTTAATACTACTGTATTGAGCACTTAAAGATTTAAGAAAGTAGATCTCCTGTTAACTCTTCTTACCATGGTAAAGTAAGTAAATGAATGAATGGATGGGTGGATGAATGAATATATATCTAAATAAAAACATTTCTTTTTTTAATAAAAACATTTCTTAAAGAATGGGATTTTGTTATATGCTTATCCACCTACTGATTTTTCATTAACTAGCAGATCAGCTAGAGTTCAGTTTCAAACAGATTACATTTGAGGGGCCATGAGACACCCAAGTGTATCATATAAGAGGATGGGCCAAAGACGAGAGGAGGCAGAAGAGGAAGCACTTCTGCCTGGAGGATTTAGGCAAGTCTTAAAGGAAACGTGGCAGCTGAATGAGTCTTAAAGGACTCCTTGAAGTTTTTAAAAATATAACTGGGTTAGTGAAGAGTAGCAACTCCCTTACTCTGATCACCATGATGCTGTGACACCCTTTTACCAGTCAGTCCTTTTACAAACTCTCAGGAAAGTTTACATCTTTCCAGTCACTTTAGATATTAGTCTTTGGTCCAGTTTGGATCATCCCATCTCAGCGAGGAGTCCATGCGCCCTGCTTTCTCATGAATTGTTTCAACTGCTCCTTCCTGAACACTACAGGATATAGATTTCAGTTCCATTGGAAGAATGTCCTATCAGTGCTCTTCCCAAAGTTGCTCTCTGAGGCCACCATCACCAACTAGGTGCTGCCTTGTCAAGGATGTTGATTCAGGGATTCTGCTCAAGGGAGGGGTGGAGCAAGGAGACTAAATCATTTTCCTTGATTTTACTTATACTTGGGTCCTTGTATTTCATTGTTTCTGTGTCAAACTGATATTGTTAAAAAAAAAAATGTGTTTGAGAGTTGGCCCTGGATCTGCTGGTTTACTAGCTGTGTGAGTTTCTTACCTCTCTGAATCACAGTTGGTTCATCTGCGGAATGGGCATGATATTATCCTCCTTGTAGTACTGTTGTTACAAAGTGAAATGAGGTAATGTGAATAGCAAGCCTGGTACGTGATGGATACTCAACAATTATCCTTCCTTTCCTATAATACTGCTTTATTACTGAATTATTAAATAAATAATATAGCTGGATTCTCCCACAAAATACTCACACCACAGGGTTTTCCCTGACAAAGTTAAGCAGACCCACACACTTCCTGTTGAAAAGTTCTCTTGAATCTATCAGAGTTACTTCCTGCTTGTGGGAGGAAGTAGAAGATAATCATTCAGCTGAATTCTATAAATAAAAATACAGTTAGAAAAGATTATGTTTTTAGATTTCTTTGATTAAAAAAAAAACAATGTAGCCTTATAAAGACTGGGACTAAGAGCACCTCTCAACTTCATACTTGGAACTAGATCTTTGACAGAATTACACTCGTTGTCAACAATAAACAGATGGAGAATTCTGCTGAAAGGCAAGTTTGTGCTTTGATTCCTCAAAGTAAGAGACACCCTCCACCCTCTGGTGTTCTCAGCACCCAGCTTGTGCCACACTGAGTGGAGCTAACCATATACCATCGGTCTTTCCCACTGGGCTGCAAGCTCCTTGGCTTCTCAAGAAGGGTGTCATTATCTTTGCGTCCACAGTCAGGAATAGAGGTTCAATCCATGCTGGTGGACTGAGTGGGTGAATCCATTCTGCTCATCCCTTTAACACATACTTTCATTTGCCTAGACCCAGTGATTACACCAGTGCTGAACGTTAACGTCATTAAAATAGAAACAGACCGACATATAATACTGCATTGCATCTCATTCAACGGCTCTCTGCCCATCAATTATACTTTCTTTGAAAAAGATACTGCCATATCACCAGCCATTTCCAAGTACGTAAGGGAGCCCGCTGAATTCAACTTAACCAAGAAAAGCACTGGCGGAAGGGAAGAGTATAGGTGCAAAGCTGAAAACAAATTGCCTGACCATGCAAAATACAGTCAACCAGTCTTCATCAGTCCCTCGACAGGTAAGGGCTACCTGAACTCTTTCGACAGGCTCTGGATTTGCTTCCAAAAACTGCAGCCAGCCTCTCCCCTGCCCACGCACTTCCCACTTTGGCTGTATGCATCCAAAGGCCTTTCCTTTGGAAGGTTCCACACAAATTCTGATGGGGTTTCTTTCCGCCATCCAAAAGAAGACGAAAAGCCTAGAAGCTAGGTCAGGAAGAAACCTTGCAGTGAGATTTCCTGACTTGACCCTGCTTCCTGCCTTGATCTCCCACTGCCCAGGTTCTAAGCTAGCACATTAGAATTTGCATCTTTCTTGGGCTTGGAGCCCGGTCTTGATTTTCTTCTGCTTTTTCATTGACTTCTAATGTCTGTGCCCTCCCGTTTGGCTATTTCTTGCCCACTACTAATGCTTGGTGAGTCTAGACTTCTGGGGGACCACCCTTGTGGTGAGAAGGGCCCCTGTCCCAGTCCTGTGTTTTGGAAGGCACTGCTTTGGTGCTTCTTGGCCATGTATCTTCCCACAGGCTGAGGGGCCCAGGGGAACATGAGAATGTGCCCACCTGGACCCTGTATCTCCACTTTCCTAAACCATATTCTGGGTACCTGCACCTGAATTCCCTACCCAGTCACATCAGAACCCTCCTTCCAGGGCCTACACAAGTCTTGTTCCCAGCTCATCCTCCCAAGATTGTACCAGGGTAAGGAAGGATAGGAGCATCCCTAGACTCAAGTGTAGGGAGCTGCTTGTGGGGGGTGTGGACAGCATTTGGACATGCAGGCTAGAGGATCCACGTGCAGGTGAGGCCCCTTGGGGTGCACATCAGAGCTCGAGTGGAAAGCTGGGCTGGGCCTGGGGCTAGGGCTGACTCTCTTCATGCCGCCATATTCTGGCACAGAAGTCTGAGGAGTCTGAGAATTCTAGATTCAAACCTGGCTTTCCAGGTCCTTATGAAGTGACACTTGTCGAGGTAGGAGGAGGGTAGAACAAAAATGAGGTTAGCTAGGGCAGTAGGCACACTTGGGCATTGAACACTTCACCTAGCCTCATCCACAGAAGAACAGAGCCCACACCCTGCTCTTTGGTAAGTTCTAACAGATGAGGCAGCCTGTTGGACTCAGGCTCCAGAGTCCTGCTTTTGCCTACAGACCACAGCCCTTCCATTTACTAGCTGTGTGACTGTAGGAAAGTCCTCTCTGAGCCTTACTCATTTGTACAATGGGAGTGATATCAATGAGATAAATAAGGCAATGCACGCAAAGTGCTTAACACGGCATCTGGCGTGTAGTTAATAACGAATGGTAGCTGTTTAGGTGACATAAATCATGCCAACATGACTAAGGGCTTTGCCCAATAAGTGGCCAGGCTGTTCTGAGCCTTATGACTCTAACAGTGTTGCCAGGAATCTGGTTCAAGGCTGTGCTGTTTTTTCTCTTCCTTTGTGCGACCCCTTGTGGAAGATGTATTTGGTTGTGACTTTAAGAACTTCACTGACTAACAAGTTACCTCTCAAGAGTTGCAGGCGTCCATAGTGGTCTGAGGCAATTAAATTAGTTAATTTAGGAGACGGTTGTAAACTGCCCTTTCCAGAACACTCTACAGTTCAATGTCATTGGAAAAGAAAGCTGTGCGGTAACCAATGAACCGCTATCTTCTTCCAGGTGGAGGCAGCTGTCCTTTCTGTCTGCAGCTACTGCTTCTGGGATTATTGCTGGTGCTAATGGTAATAATCCCAATTCTGACATTTTGGATACTACCAAAGTACAGAGCAGGTAAGTTCTTTTGGCAGCTTTTCACGGTTTTCCGTGGGCGTTGGATACAGAGAACAGGAGAGAAGGTGAAGAGGAAGGGAAAGGAAAATTAAAAACGGGATACTACGAAGGGGGCGCCTGCATGGCTCAGTCGGTTGAGCATCCACCTTCGGCTCAGGTCAGGATCTCGCAGCTGGTGAGTTCAAGCCCCGCACTGGGCTCACTGCTGTCAGCTGAGAGCCCGCTTCTGATCCTCTGTCCCCCTCTCTCTGCCCCTCCCTCCCTCCCTCCCTCTCTCTCTCTCTCAAAAATGAATAAGCATTAAAAAAATAAAAAAAAAATTGTAAAATACACGTAAAAAACCAATAAACATTACCATCTTAACCACTGTTCAGTATACAGTTCGGTATAAGGACACTGCCACTGCTCCACAACCATCACCACCATCCGTGCACGGAACTTTTCTCATCTTGCAACACTGAAATCCTGTCCCCATTAAACCCTCCCCATTCAGCTCCCCTCACCCCAGCCCCTGACAACCAGCATTCTCCTTTCTTCCTCTATGAAGTTGACTACTCTGGGGACCTCATCTAAGGGAATCCTAGGGTGTCTCTCCTTTGGTAACAGGCTTATTTCACTCAGCGTAATGTCCTCAAGATTCATCCACGTTGGGCATGTGTCAGAAATTTCCTTCATTTCTAAAACTGAAGAATATTCCATCACAGATACATACATAGATACAAATACATATATCCGCTAAATTTATCCATTCGTCTGTCAGTGGGGCCTTGGGTTGCTTCTGCCTTTGGGCTATTGTGAGTAATGCTGCTGTAAACATGGGCACACAAATCTTAATAATTTTTTAACAAAAGGCCCCGCATGTTCGCATTGCACTGGGCCCTGCAAATGAGGTGGTGGGTCCCGACCGCCAGCTCCGCAAAGGCAAGAGCTTTGCCTTGTAATTGTCCACCTCCTTGCTGGCCCTGCCCCTCCGAGGAAGCTCCGTAATTGAAGATGAACTCGAGCAACATGCCTCTGCCTCACCTCAGGTGCTGCATCAAGCCCCAGGCACTGCTTTTCGCCAGTCACCTCTCGGGACCACCTCTACTTAAGATTTTGAAATTTGGCCTTTTCACTTGGCCCACAAGTATGGAGGAATATCAAGATTTGCACAAAAAACCAGGATGTCTCCGTACCAGTGAGCCGAGGGGCATTGGGCAGGCTCCTTCACTTGCTGGAGCCTCAGTGTTCTGACCTGTAGAATGGGGAGATACTGTCACAGCTAGGGAGAGACCTAAGTGATGCATGTTAGCCACCTGTGCCTCCCCCTGTGCCTCCTCTAGAGAGTTTTAAGTCAGAGAAGTCAGGGACTCAGTTGACACAAAACTTGAAACTAGATGTCAAAATGTATACATCTTAAAGCTTTTTACAACCTGTCTTCCCTTCTTACAAAAAGCCCAGGGTCTTGCAAAAGTGGAATTAGCATTCTTGATTACTGGCCAGGATTCAATAGAACTCGGCTGGGTAATTTACTGTCTCTTGCAGATATTACAAAGCTTTTTACAGACTGTTCTTTTTCAGCAAAGGAAAGAAAATGTGTCTCTGGCCAACCCAAATGCAATCTGCATAATCTGATGGGCAAAGGATGTTCCTTGGAGAAATAAATAAATAAATCAGAAGGGCTTCTGGCTTGGAGAAGCGGGTGATATGGATTCCTCGCTGAGCCTATGGTTTTCCTTCAACGGATGACAGTGTAGGCCATTGGAGCAGGGTCATTCTTTGTTTCAGAACTTTGGGGGATTCGGCTCCTTGGCAGAGGAAATGAGAAAAATGTGGCTGAATTGGTTTAATGTTTCTGTACCAATTTATGTAGGAAAAGCTATGAGAGATCAGGCACCCAGAGACTATGGAAATACACCCATGGAAATTGGAATATACGCAAATGTCTGTGAAACTCAAGCAGGTAAGAGAACTTTGTTGGGTATTTTGATTGGTTTGGTTGGTTGGTTTCAGATTTCGTCTTTTAAAAATTTTTTTAAGGTTGTACAGACACACGGGTACAAAAAAAAAAAAATGAAGAAAAGTTATAGAATACTCCCTCCGACCCATGACGTCCAGTTCCACCCTGCCGGTTTAACCATCGGTTTTTAAAATCCTTCCACAGATACTCTATGCATCTGGTAGCAGGTCATAGCCATGTCATCCTACGCCTTGATTTTTTTCACTTCACAACGTATCGTGGAGATATTTTAATGTCAATTCGGAATGATTCGCAGGGTGTTCCAGAGCCTCTTATGACCCCCTCTTAATGCAGGTATCATACGCTGCTTTATGGTAAATAGACCCAGGGCAGGGCCTTGGTAAGGATGAGAATAAACCCGGCCAACTGACTGAGGGCCGGCCTTGTCCCCAGGCATGGCGCTAAGCAGATTACCTGCTCTGTACTATGCAAACACCACTGACTCCCAATTTATCTCGTTCCCATAGACTCTGTGCCAGGCTTGGAACCAAGGCAGTGTGTTCGCACAGCCCAAGATGGTGAGTGCTCTCTGGGAAAAGTCCAGAGGCTGCACACCATTTCGAGGGCAGCTGGCTAAACCCTGCCCTCGAAATGGTTATCAGAGATTCGGATGACAGGCCTAGTAACTCTGTTCCCTGTCTTTTGCCCAGGAACTGGACACTCCCAGGAGATACATTATGCTACCCCCATGTTCCAGGAGGTGGCACCTGGAGGTCGTGGTGAGCCACAGTTTGGGATAAGAGATGCTAACAAAATGAGACCGCGGTCCCTGTGAGGCCACCATACTCTGGGGCTTTAGAAGCCCAAGGACGGGGTAGATGGGGGCAACGTGCACACCCAGGGTACCAGTAGCAACCAATACCACAGGTCCTAACAAATGACATCGGGAGACGGGTGGGTAGGGAAGAGGGAAGGATGTGACATAGTGACGTATAAAAAACTCAGAGAGGAGGATACCAGGGTACTCCTAAACCATTTTAAAGAATAAATTGTTTGTATACAGTCCAGGAAAAAAACCCAGTTAATTCTTGGTTCTGTCAATCCACCCAGCTACTAAAATGAGATTTTTTTTTTTTGAGGGGTGGTGGTGGTTGGTTTTTAGAGACTATGGATATATACATTAGTTTTGCTGAATTATTTTCTCTTTTATATTTCAGAAGCCTGTAATGATTGTAAAACTGGATCTATCTATTCTGAGCTCATCAGAAGATGACATTTAAAGCTACAAGCTACATCTCAGAGTAAGATGCTTTTTATGAAGCTGATTTACATGAAGAAAAAGCAAATTTGACTGATACTTAAAAATATCTCACTGGTTACCTAAAATAAATTACTATTTTTCATGATCAAACACTATTCCTTTGGCCTATTTGGGTACATCCAATCCTGTCATCAGATAATAGTTTTGTCAGGTGGGATCCTGACTGGTGACAGGTTTTAAATGCTTTTGCTATTTTTAGGCATGGACCATTCTCTCCCCATTGCCACATCGTTAAAAAAGAGTAATTGTGGGGCGCCTTGGGTGGCTCAGTTGGTTAAGCATTGGACTCTTGATTTCAGCTCATGATCTCACAGTCATGAGATCGAGTCTCCCCCGGGGCTCCACTCGGCATGGAGCCTGATTAAGATTCTCTCTGTGTCCCTCCCATGCTTTCTCTCTCTCTCTCTAAAAAAAAAAAAAAAAAAAAAAAAAAAAAAGAGTAATTGTTAGACCACTGTACTTTTCGTGTCTAAATTCTAAAACAAAAATTGGTGCCTTTGAAAATGTGTCTGAAGAAAACAGTCCCTATAGTTACACACCAAGTACACATTTATTATCCATTGCTGTTTTGGTTTGCTCTCAGATTTTGGAAGGCTGCAAAAACATTTATATTGATTTTCATGGACTTCCTCAGTCCTCAAGACTTAGCTAGTATCAAAGGCGTGCCTTTATGTGCTGCATTTCCCAGCAGCATTCTGTAGAGAGAACAGTGTTGTGTGGGAGAAAGGAGAATGAATTACTTTGACTGTTTTAACAAATTACCACAAACTGGTGGCTTAAAACAACAGAAATTTATTTTCATAGTTCTGGAGACCAGAAATCCAAAATCAAGATGTCGGCAGGGCTGGGCTCCCTCTGAAGACCCTAAGGGAGAATCCTGCTCGTCTGCTTCACTTTCCCGTGGTTCCTGGTGTTCCTTGGCTTGTGGCAACATCTCTCTAGTCTTTGCCTCTGTCTTCACATGGCCTTCTCGTCCTTTGCCTTTCTTTTATGAGGACACTGGTCATTGGATCTCGGAACCCCCTGGATAATCTGGGATGGCCTCATCTCAAGATCTTCAATTATAGCTGCATAGACCCTTTTTTCAAATTAGGTGACATTCACAGGTTTCAGGAGTTAGGACACGGACTTAATCTTTTTGGAGAGCCACCCATTCAGACTCCTACAGGGGACAAAATGGTTTCTAGTTTAAGCCTCTCATCCTAGGAGTTATTAGTAACATCCAATAAAAGCCAAAAGGCATTTGTAGACAACCAAAACAACATGGCCAAAATTTTTCCGCTCTGCTCTTCTTCTGGGTGTTGGCTGAACCTCTGTCTTAATCGCTCCCAACAGTGGACCTCTGACTAGAAAAAGCACAGCTACCAGTTATTAGACACTAACTGTATAACATTCTGTAAGGCCGATATTATGAACTTGCTTTTACAGGTAAGGAAACTTAGACTCAGATGCGGTAAGTAATTTTACAAGGTCACCCACAGCTTAGTGGTGGTTGAATTGGGAGTTCAGTCCCAGCAAAGATCAGCAGAAGCACTGGCCATGGAAATGCCTCTTAGGGTGGGAAGGGATACTGTGCACACAGGTCCAGACTAGAGGATTGTGCTGTCATAAGGCAGCATTCATGAGCATAATTTCTGCCCTTTCTCTGTTGATATTTGTATTTGGGGGAAATCAGTATGTCACAGAGGCTAAGAGAGTAAGGAGTCAAACAGACTGAGCTGAATTCAGGCTCAGTCATGTTTTAACTGTGTGACTCTGGATAAGTTATGGGCTTCAGTTTTTTTTCATCTGGGGGGTAAGAGCAAAGTGGGGAGCGGGGAGACAAATATCTGCATCATGGAGCCACTGTGAGAATTAGCTCAGGTAATGAATGTAAAGAGCTTGGAACAGGGTCAGGCATATAATAAGAATTTTTAAAAGGCTACCTCTTTGTGGTATGATGCTTACTCTTGAGTCATACCAATTGGCTGCTCCCCTTAGAAATCTTGAAGTCTTTGTGGTCATAAACTTGGCAACTCAGTCACCATTGGCCTCTTCTGTCTTGGGCTCCCTCCTAAAGCAGAGCCTGAGACAAGGACTTGGGTGCAGGTAGCCTATATGTCAGGTGACCCCAGGCGCTGGGAGTGAGAGAGCAGGTACAGCGAAACATTTCAGAGGAGGGAAAGTCAACTCAGGGCGGGGAGGGGCCAGCAAGCTAGAAACCTTACTGGGAATTGGATTTGATCCAGTTAAGTAAGACCTTCTGAAGTTTTGAAGTCCAGAATGCCTCTGGGTTTCACAGCATGCCCTGAATCGACAGCCTCTCATTTTCTCCTTGCAAAGCTTTTAAAGCACTTAGTAAAAGCCAACCAAGTCCACAATCCATGTAATTATGATTGCCCTGTGCCTTTCAAGTGCTAAAACCATGGAAGAGCCTAGTGCTTCACTTTCTACCTCCGTCCCCTTTCCCACTGCAGGGGAAGGTCTTAGTAATTGTAAAGTAATTGGGAGGCTATGGCGTGCAAGTGTTATCACCAACCCCTTCCAACATCACATGTTGCCATCCATCCAAGGAGTAATTCCGCTTCCCAGCACTGCTTTCTAGGGCCTTCTGATACCCTGTCTTTTCCTGGGCTAGCCCTGAAAGCAGAGCCTGAGATAAAGCCTTCTGTGCAAATAATTTATCTGGGAGGTGACGCAAGCATCAGGTACTGGAGGAAAAGCCAGTACCAGGGTGTACTGTTGAGTTGGGCAACTGGGGCTTGATCTCACTGGAACCTTCTGAGCAATGAGAAGATGTTTCTTAGAACTGTCTGCCTAAGGACTGATAGTAAGAAGCGGTTATCCATTGACTTCCATCCCTGATTGGCTGAGGGTTGTCCCAGGAGGGGATGCCTCCCCGACTTCTAGGCTGTGCATGTGGACATTCCAAGTGGGTTTCCATGGGCATCTCACGCAGGGCACTGCAAAGCACCAGGGCAGAAAATGATATGTGTTGCACGCTTGAAGTGAGAAGCTGTCAACACAAAGTGAACGAAGTCCCAGATGCAGCTGGAATCAGAGGTGAGGCCCCGAGGATGTGACACAAGATACAGAGGTGGTGGCTACACCATCTCGCCAAAGTTCCTTTGTGAAAACAATAACTGCCATGTGTTGAGCATACCAGTGTCCAGCTGCTATTAAGTGCTTTGTGTGCTTATATGCTTCCATAGTCCTCACGATTCCCTCCCCATCCAGCTGTGACTTCCTGTGGCTTCCCACTCCAACCCCCCCCCCCCCCCCCCGCTCCCCACACTCGTTCTGGCTTTCAGATTGAATTGTTCAGGAAGGGAAGAAGAGGAAAAGGAAAAGGAAAAGGAAAAGACCTACTGAGCTTTCATTTCAATAGCTACTTTGTTTTCAGGTCTATTTCAGCTTCACTTTGGTTCTTTTTCCATACTGTCTTTAGTTCTGCCTGTTTTTGCATTGAATACAAATGGAATCATGGAGCAGTCATTTTGTGTCTGTTTTTTTTCTGCCCAACATTGTATTTGTGAGATTTGTGAGGTGCAGCATGCAGCTTTAATTGTGTATTTCACTACTAAATAGTATTCCATTGTTTGAATATACTGTAACTTATCTATTCTGCAGCTGACAAACATTTGGGCTGTTGTCAACTTGGGGCTATTACAAATAATGAAGCTGTGACTGCTCTTATGCAACATGTCTGCTGCTTCCATGTGCGTGCAACTATGTTGAATATGTATAGGAATACAATGACTGGGTCATGGGATTCATCCCCATGTTTATCCCCAATGTAAGGAGATGATGCCATTATATTTTCCAAAGTGGTTCCATCACCTTTCTATCACCTTTCCATTCCCTTGAATGGTAGACGATGTCATTTTATTTATTTATTTATTTATTTATTTATTTATTTATTTAGAGAGTGTGAGCAGGGGAGAGGGGCTGAGGGAGAGAGAGAACCTCTAGCAGGCATCATGCTCAGCACGAGTCCGATGTGGGTCGTTATTTATTTATTTTTTTTTAATTAATGTACTTACTTGTTTAGAGAGCATGAGTGGGAGAGAGGGGCAGAGGGAGAGGGAGAACCTCAAAGAGGCATCATGCTCAGCATGAGCCTGATGTGGGTCAATCCCATGACCCTGGGATCATGACCTACACAGAAACCAAGAGTCAGATGCTCAATTGACTGAGCCACCCAGGTGCCCCGCACGGTCATTTTAATTGAACCATTCTTGTGGGGATCTAGTAATATCTTTTTGTGATTTTAACTTGCGTTTCCCTGAGACTAATAAGGTTGAACACACTTTCCCATATTTATAGGTCATTTGGATTTCTTTTTTTAATGAAATCCCTGTTTGAGGCCCTTATTTAGCCTGTTTTTCTGAAGGGTTTTGACTTTCATATTTTGGTCTACATCCACCCAGATGTGTGTGGTGTGGACATCATAGTTCATCCCTCCCGTGCACGAACATAGCCAACTCTAGCACCATCCACTGAAAAGCTGTCCTTTGCCCACCAAACTGCTGTATCATCTCTGTCACACAATCAAATGTCCATGTACAATGTGCGTTTCCTTCTGCGCTTCAGATCGTTTCATTGTTCTACTTATCTCTCCTGCGTTAGTACCATATACTCTTTTTTTAAGTTTATTTATTGTGAGAGAGAGAGAGATACTGAGTGATTGTGGGAGGGGCAGAGAGAGAGAGAATCCCAAGCAGGCTCTGCGCTGTCAGTGCAGAGCCCGATGCGGGGCTCGAAATCACGAACCATGAGATCGTGACCTGAGCTGAAACCGAGAGTCAGACGCTTAACCGACTGAGCCGCTCAGGTGCCCTGCCACCATACTCTTCTAAATAAGTTTTGATAACTGGAAAAGCAAATTTTCCCATCTTGTTCTTTTTAAGAATGTCTTAGCTATTCTTGACCTTTTGCATTTCCCATTAAATCTTAGAGTCAGCTTGTTATTTTCTTAAAGAAAACAAAAACAAAAACAAACCCTGAACATTAGAGGGATTTTGATTGATACTGGATTGAATTTATAGATCCATTTGGGGAGCATTAACATTGTTATAATAATGAGTCTTGCACATTACAAGCATCTCACTGCTTTTGTCTTCTTGGATTCTCTTAACATTTTATCATTTCCTGCATACCCATCTCACACATCTTTTGTTCCACATCTTATTTATTCCTAGGTACTTGATATGTTGATGCTATAAGTTGTATTTTATTTCATGCTGTTGATATACAGAACACAGTTTGTTTTTTTTTTTTTTTTTTTTTTTTGCTTTTGTATCCTTTAGCAACCCTGCTAGCCCTGCTAGACTCTCTTCAACTTAAATAACTTAACTGTAGATGTTCCTACAATCTGGAGACCGGAGAGCTACTGCTGCCGTTACCCTGGTTGCCTCCTGCCACAACAGCCTCAGGCCCAGAAACTGGAGGCTCAACATGGGATGTGGAGTTCTGCCACCGCAGACATTTGCTTCTCAGCGACAACCACCACCTTCCCTTCTACCTTCCAGACCCCACGCACGTGTGTCTAAACGGAAGACATTCACAACCACACACACCCTGGCAGTAAGGGAATTGTAATTTTTTAGGTTTCTGATGCCACCAAATAGGAGGGTCATGATGACACTTAAGAGAGCCAAAGAATCTACCACATTAGCCAAAATATCAATCAAGACTGAGGGTAAAATGAAGGTATTTTAAGACAAAGACTGAGAAGGAGGTTTTCCAATCATGTTCTCAGTGAAAGAAATACGCCGTATACTTGAAGAAGAAACCTGAACACAGATAAAGGGTGTAAGATTCAAGAAGATTCATAGAGTAAACATAAATGACAGAGGGCAGGGGGGCAGAAAGAGAGGTGTGCATAAGGTTTGCAAACATTATAAGGCTACTTGATGGGGGGGCTTAAAGTCACCAACCATGAGATCATGACCTGAGCCAAAATCAAGAGTTGGACGCTCAACTGACTAAGCCACCCGAGTGTCCCTAAGTGATGTGGGTCTTGCCCACCTCTCTGACCTCTTCTACCCAGCTCCCCTATGCTCATCTATTCCGGCTCCCCTGGCCTGTTTTCTGCTCCTTGATCATTCCACACCTTTTCCCTCCTAAGGGCCTTGGCTCTTGCTAGTCCCACCGCCCCAGATCGTCACACACCTGACCCCTTTGTATCATTCAGCCTCAATTTGAAGGTCAGGTTCTCAGAGATTCCCTGACAACCTATGCAAAACACACTACCCAGCCACAATTTGGCACATCATCCTGTTCTATTACCTACAACACTATCACTGTCTGAAATTACCTGAAATTGTCCATGTGCCTCCTGCTTAGCATCTGTCCCCACCTGCCCACCCCTGGAAGGGACTTGTCTGTGTTGTTCACCACTACGTCCTTAACACTTACAGTCCCTGGGACTCAGGTGCTCAGAAAGCCTTTTTGAATGAACAAGATGAATAAATAGAGAACACACACAATAACAGGCCGGTCTTCAGGAGAAGCACAATTATCTGAGAGAAATTTCTCCCATGCTTCCTTACAGGACGATGTGGTATAACAGCAAACAAATGCCTTCAAAAACACTCTTATGGCTAAATCAACAATGAGTTCACAGGACTATTTCTTAGTAACATCTTTCAATAGATATTGGTGTGATGTAATACGTGAGAAGGGTATTTGGTAAAAACAAATGTATTAAAAATAATTGGATTGGAGGGAAAATACATCAAAACAATACCATGCAGGTGTGCAGCTCTCGGTCAGATTTAATGGGAACTGCTGCTGGAGTGAGCATCAGAAACCACCTGTAGGTTTTAAAAATATACTTGCGTGGGCCCAACGGTCGGAGATTGTTATCAGAAAGAATAGGGCTCAAATATATTCAGATTTTTAAAAGCTCCACAGGGGATTCTGATGTAGAACTCCAGCTGGACATCTGTGATCTGGAAAAACCTCCATAAGTATTACTTACCTCACCTGCAGTGGAAACATTCTATGTTGCCAATTAGTGCAGATGCCTTAGCAGTCAAACCAGGAATACAATCTCCTGTGAAGGCTGAGGCCCCTAAAAGGAAAAGGTACCTAAATAAAGGGACCTGTCAGTACAACGGAGAGCTTTAGAAAAATGTTTTAAAACTTAAAAAATTCTTAGTTATATTAAAACTAAGTATTGAACCCCAAAATGCAAAAATGAAATTTAAACTTTTAAGTAGACGTACAGGGGTCATATTGGTATTGCAATTCTGAGACTGATGTAATTAAGGTAAAATAAAACAAATGAGCAGTTGTGGGATGTGGCTTTCTAATTTTATCATTACCCTCAATAGTCCTGAGAACTGGGATTTTGGAATGGGAATACAAATGTCTGATAAAAGAGATTAAGTAAAACCCCTGCAGTCCTAAAGGGCATGAGGGGACTTTTTTGGGGTGATGGAAATGTTCTATATTGTCACTCTGGTAGTAGTTACCCATTTATCTAAAACGCATAATTTGTACATTTAAAATAGGTAAATTTATTGAAGATAAATTATATCTCAATAAAGCTGATTAAAACATATACATACACACACACACACGCTCGTTGTGAACACTGAAAAGGCCTAGACACAAAGTCCACTTTCTAATTATCAGTACCCCTAGCACCCGGAGTACAGCATCCAAATACTGTTTTCCATTAAAAGGAACCAGGGTTTCTTGGAGAAACTCTGAAATACACAATCTCTAGATCAGACATTAGATACCAAGGAAGCTATCAAACACTACTAAAGTTATGTCAAAAGGACTCCAGGCCAACTTGAAGAAGCTCCCACTGGCTAACGATGGGACAATTTGAACATCAAAAGGAACAACTTTAAAGGGGACGAATCAGCATTTATCCTACCTCTCTCATACCTCTAAGCAAATAAGAGATGTTTTTCTTTATAGAAGTATTCTAACTAATGAATGAAGATGTAAGAGAATCAGAATATCACCATTTTGCCACCTCTAATGAACTGACTGACCTAAGCATTGATCAACGATTGATTGCTAGCATCCCCAAAAGAGAAACCACCAGACATTACTGCCTCCTGATGGGAGAACACAACCTAGGAAAAATCTTGTCTCCCCGCCCCCGCCCCCAAATTAAACTTGAAACTGATCAAGCCTCTGGATTCAACTTCCACTCTACAGGAATTATATATAGAGAAGAACAGGTTAAACCCTCATGGGGATGCAGTAAGCACGGTCCAAACAGTGACAAAGCCTGTAAAATAAGCAGCCCAATTTCTTAAAAAAGGAAAAACAGAGAGAGAGCTCAAATTTATGGGATAAGAGAGACTAAAAGACCTAACAATCAACTTCAATTTTATGAAATTATGAGACAATTGAAAATCAAGTGGATATTTGATATTAAAGAATTGGTTTTGGGGTGCCTGGGTGGCTCAGGCAGTTAAGTATCCAACTTGGGCTCAGGTCATGGTCTCACAGTTCCTGAGTTCAAGCCCCGCATCGTATTCCGCACTGATAGCCCAGAGCCTGCTTTGGCTTCTCTGTCTCCCTCTCTCTCTGCTCCTCTCCTGCTCTCTCTCAAAAATAAATAAACATTAAAAAAAAAAAAAAAGAATTTGTTTTTAAAAACTTTTTATTATGAAAATTCTCAAACATATGCAAAAATAGAAAAGCATTACAATGAACCTCCATGTACCCATCACCCACCTCCAACAACTCAGAGATATTTTATCTATATTCCACCACTTTTTTTTTAACTGGAGAATTTTAAGGCATGTTTCAGATATCGTATAATTTCACTCAAAAATATTTAAGTATGTGTCTCTTTCAGATAAGGATGTTTAAAAAAAAAAAAGCCATAATACCATCATCAGACTCCCAAGGAAATTGTCAATAATTCCTTCATATCATCTAGTATTAATGTTTTTAGGTGGGATAATGGTTAACAAAAGATACTTAACTGAAATCCTTACAGACGAAATGATACCCATAATCTGCTTCAAACTGGAATGGAAAGGTGGTGTTAGGGGGAGGAAGCAAGATGTTCACCGGCTGATGGTTGCTGGTGCTGGGCCATCGTATTTGGAGTCAATTACACTATTGTCCATATATTTGGAATTTTTGCCAAGTGAGTAATGACAGCATAATTAACACAAACATAATCAGCACACAAAAGTCTAAAGATTTCTTTTATCTATGAGAAGCAGACACAAAATGCACTGTAACACTAGATTATGCCATCTAACATTTTATTTTGCGTTTTAAAAATAAATGTGATTTTTGAAAGTTTAGTTTTATGTTAATCTTCAGTATTTGACAATATTCATGTGGCAGATTCTAGAAAGACTCCTTCTTTCCTGATAGTAGAACCCATTTCAGAGAGAAGACACTACTAAAGCCCCAAAGAATAAACTGTGTTTGATCCAAATTATGATATTCTCATCCCCTCAGATAGTGACTGGCCTACGAGTGTCCAGATGACCCAGTTCTGACCAATGAAATGTAAATAAGTCTTTTAATTGGGATGCCTGGAAAAGCTTTTACTTTCCCAATTAAAAAGGAAAGAGTTGGGGCACCTGGGTGGCTGTCGGTTGAGCGTCCGACCTTGGCTCAGGTCATGATCTCATGGTCTGTGAGTTCGAGCCCTGCATCGGGCTCTGTGCCGACAGCTTGGAGCCTGAAGCCTGCTTCCGATTCTGTGTCTCCCTCTCTGACCCTCCCCCGCGTTCATGCTCTCTGTCTCAAAAATAAATAAACATTAAAAAAATTTTTTGAAAAAAAAAAAAAGAGTTTTGGCTGATTAGCTCTTGCTTCCTTGACTTTCTTCCTAACCAGAATGTGGACAAGAAGCCTAGCCAGGAGTCACCTTATGAGCATGTAGCAGCAAGTACAAAAATAAAAACCCAAATACTAAAGATGGTAGAATAGAAAGATATCAAGAGCCTGGGTCCCTAACTATAATTGAAATAATTATCCCAGCTCTGGACAGTCCACCCCCTGGACTTCTTGTTATGAGAAAAACAAACTACAATTTGCTTAATCCAATATGTTGGATTTTTTTTTAAGATTTTATTTTCAAGGAATCTCTACACCCATTGTAGGTCTTGAACTCACAATCCTGAGATTCGAGAGTCACATGCTCTTCCAGCTGAGCCAACTAGGGGCACCCCATATAGTGGGATTTTTGTTTCTTGTAGCTGCACATATTTCTGATAGAATGGAATACATCAAGATATATCAGGAATGAAAACTGAATTTTAAAAAAGCACGGAAAATGTCTACTTCATAAGTGTAAAGGTGCTAAAAACAAATCTAAGTTAATAGAAGACAATCAAATTAGGAAGGAAGAATATTTATTATATAAACATTAAAATCTATACATTCTTAGCTGATGATATATACTTGATTAAAAAGTCTTTTACTTTGGATATATGCATCATTTCCTTCATCGTGGTGTCTCTACTTCTCAGATGTATTAACCCATTCTCCAAAGTAGCTTCAGTAACCAAAACTGTGAAGAGAATACTCATTTCATCATATCTGAGGGAAAAAGTAGTCAAACAAAACACATGAGCACAAATTAAATTGTAAATTCACCATACTACCAGCTTTAATTACTTTAGAATCCAGTCACTTTCCAGAGTCACAAAACTCAAAGGCAGGGCTTAAAAGGTAGACCAAAAAACTTTTTCAAAGTTTCCAAATTGTATTCAAAGTAAACTTTTCATAAAGTTTCTCTGAATTATTGTAATAGATGGAAAGTCATAAAAAACTAAAATTTGAGAAATAAACCCTGGTACCTCAACGCATCATTTGGGGTGAAATTATGGATGAACTTCAGAATAACTGTAGCCTTTTGGTACTTGGATACAATTCAAGAAAAATTACTTTAGACTAAATTCTCTTATAATACTACTGTAACAAAGATCTTGAGTACAATACATTATACCCAAACCATGCTTGCTTAATACAGAACTTAGTATGCTAACTTATAGTTTCTAGTTCAGCAATAACTGAATATATTCGCACTGGCCTTCTTTCTGCTTACCCAGTTACACTACCTCATTGTTTTCTTTCTAGAATTCCATCAGCAATTATCCTATTTATCTATTTACTTGTTTACTGTCTACTTTGTCCCACTAGAATATAGGCTTCATAAGAACAGGAATCCTTTCTGTCTTGTTTATTGCTGTTATCAAAGTGCACAAAACATAGTAAGTGTGCTTAATAAATATTCCATTAAAAAGCTCTTGGGCTTTACCATTCAAAAACAACTGTAACTTGATAATATTCAATTATCCTTCAATGACACAAAGGATAAGATTTTAGAACTCACAGGACTGGCAGGTTCAAGCAGCACCTTTCAGTTTTACATACAATGAAACCATTACTTGCTTTATCTATAGAAACCTGTTTTTCCTCTGACATCATCTGAAAGGTGTATTTTAACAAGTTGCTAGAGAACTGAAGAGAAAAACATAAAGCTTCCCAACTTTTCACTCAAAAGATAGTCAACACAAACAGTTATTACGATAACAAAATAAACCCAAAGGAGGGAAGAATGGATTATTTGAAAAACAGAAGTTAATGAAATAGCAGGGGATAAGACTAGAGACAGAAGATCAATCAGGAGGGGCGCCTGAGTTAAGGGTCCGACTTCAGCTCAGGTCATGATCTTGTGGTTTGTGAGTTCAAGCCCTGTGTCAGGCTCTGTGCCAATAGCTCAGAGCCTAGAGCCTGCTTTGGATTCTGTGTCTCCCTCTCTCTCTGCCCCCTCCCCAACTCACGCTCTCTCTCTCTCAAAAAATAAACATAAAAAAATTAAAAAAAAAAAAGATCAGGAGATTACTGCAAGAACCAGCCAGAAGAAAGACACTGTTGACTTTAACTTGGGCAGTGTACTAAGGATCGAGAGATGGGTCCAAGATACTATTCAGGAGGCAGGCTGGCATATAGTGATGAACTGGAGGTGAAGAGTAAGGAAGAGGAAAGAGTTAAGGACGATAAATCCAGGAATGTGTCTGGATCAACTAGGTGAACAGAGGTGCTGATCACTGAAACTAGTCCTCTGTCCTTTGTCTGGGATGGAATTATCTTCCACTCAGCCTCAGGATGAACCACAACACAAGCAAGGAAAAGGCACTCCACTCATGTTCCCTCAGTCCTAATTCAATAAATGTGTCTAATACACATAAATGCATCCTTGATAAAATGATAAACTCGGGTACACATAGTCCATGATGTTAAGTCTTAAAGCTGCACATAGTATGTGCTCAGATATACCTGATGAATACTGTTCCTGCTATAGCAATTAACTAGGGGCACATGGTTCTGTAAATGGGAGAGTTAGGAATAATTTTATGTAGATATAAATAGATATTTAGAAGGATATTTAGAAGAGATTTCTGTTACTCATAAAGAAACATCACAGGATCAAAACCTCTGAACACAAACAATTCTTGGGGTGCCTGGGTGGCTCAGTTGGTTAAGCGTGCAACTTTGCCTCTGGTCATGATCTAGCAGTGTATCAGTCTGAGCCCCATGTTGGCCTCTGTGCTGACAGCTCAGAGCCTGAAGCCTGCTTCAGATTCTGTGTTTCCCTCTCTCTCTGCCCCTCCCCTGCTCACGCTCTGTTTCTCTCTTTCTCTCACTCTCTCAAAAATAAATAAATGTTGGAAAAAAAAAAAAAAGACAATTCTTACTTTGAATAAAGTTGTTCCAGTGAGGAGTGCACAGTTTCCAAATAACCAGGCCACACAGAAATTCCATTTTCTAGTAATTCACTAAATAGTCCTTGACAAACCTGAGAAAAAAATACATAAAATTCAAATACGAAGGAAGTAAAAGTAGCTAGGATGATTACCCTGTTTTCATGAAACCACTAATTACCTTTTCCAGTGTTTAAAATGGGCATAAATTCTTTTAGTTATGTGATAATAGTGTTCACCATTCATATACTATATACTTATAAGCTGCATACTTCCTCTGGAAATGAAGAAATTAAGCACTGCAAAGCTGAATACTACATGCAAATATTCTCTGAGAGAAAATTTTATACCAAATACAGGAATTTTTGTCATCATCGTTATCATTCAAAACACTAACAAAACCAAAGCAGATTCTGTTGGAGAAAAAACAGTCCAAAGCGCTGTGCTAACTGTGAACTCATCTGAGAGCAGGGCACTGAGCCCCAGGGTTGTACAACCATGTCAGGCAGAGAGGAAACAAGGGAGAAGTAGTCAGACGAGCATGATGAAAACGGGGACAACAGTGTTCCTGAAGCCAACTAAAGAAAACGTTTCCAGGACAGAATGACTGATTTTGGTGGAACGCTGTGCACAAAGGCCTGACTGGAAATACAGAAGTAGTAAGCAGTAATATTACATAATTTACACATTAAACAGTTTTCTTAACAAGCAATGGTGAAGCAAAACAGAGCAAAAACTTTAAACATCCTTAACAATCTGGAGAAGGGTTTCTCCCCCTCTGAATGCTGACGCAGGATACTTAGCAGCATCCCTGGCCTCCACGAGATACCTCTAGCACTCCTCTCCCCACAACTGACAACCAAAGCTGTCTCTACACAACACCAAATGTCCCCGGTGGGGAGGCTGACCATCGCGGACTGGGGAGTGTGGAGGGAGTGTCTGAGTGACAGTACTGTTTCGCAAACTTCAGCCAGCATTAGAATCCCCTGGAGGGTTTGTCAAACACATGTTGCATCACCAGAGTTTCTGATTCAGCGGCTCCGCGGCGAGGACCAAGAATCTGCCTTTCTAACAAGTTCCGAGGGAAAGACCGTAACTAAGTAGGTGGGTGTTAAGGTACTTGATATTTTGGGGATAGGTGAGAATATAAATATTAATAAATCTAAGTAAGAAGTTAACAGAGAAAGGTAAACATAATTGTGGATTTTAACAGGTTAGTGGTTGACAGCAAACAATTTGCTCTTTTGGGGCACCTGGCTGGCTCATTAGGTTGGATGTTCGACTCTTGATTTCGGCTCGGGTCATGATCTCGTGGTTCGTGGCATCAGTCCCCACATCAGGCTCTGTGCTGACAGTGCAGAGCCTGCTTGGGATTCTCTCTCTCCCTCTCTCTCTGCCCCCCACCCCCCGCTATATATAAACTTAAAATATTTTTGCTCTTTTGGAAGGTAGAAGAGAAATGGCTCTAAGCATGATTAGGTGCTGAAGACATGGGATAATGACAATCCCCACACCATGAGTGAGAATACAAATACACCATGCAGCCAATATGGAGACAATCTCAGTGACATAGTGAAATTAAGGATTCATATCCATTTTATCCAGTAATCCCATCTTCATGTATATACCCAGCAAAAAACCCTTGCATAGCCCAGAAACTTCTGTCATACTGCTGAGGGAAAAAAGTTAGAAACACAGTAAGATATACAACATGCTCCCTTTTGGTAAATTAAAAACACCCACGGGACACAATACTATTATATTCTCACACGTAAACAAAACCAAAACAAAACAAGGCGGGCAATTACAATGACAAATATTTAAGGAGCAGAGTTCTTTTTTGTCCTTCAAGCAAAAAACCCCAAGGAACTTCTACCTACAAGGGAGCTGGGGAGTCCGCCATGACCCCAGGGGGAAAAGTGGAAGTTAAACCATTACCTTCCCTTCCTCTGTGTGCACTACCTGCCCCTCCCCCCAAGACCACTCCACAGGACCCTGAAGAAAAAAGCTGGGTGAATCTTGCTAGGGTCCTCACTCAGTTGCTAGATGGGTCTGAGTCACCCAGGACCCAGCATCACTGTGAAGGGGGGGTCTCAAAAGAAACTAAAACCACCCTCCTGGCTTTTCTCAAGAGTATTTCATTAGGCTAGATAGATTAGAAAAACCAAAACAAGATTACAGATCTAGAACTTGTGTTTATATCACCAGGTATCAAAAGTGTTACCTTAAAATTGTAAGTAGGCAAGAAATAACTCACTAGACATCTGTACAAATATTCGGATTACCAAAACTATGCACACTCATTTAAAAAATGCAACTCTCACTAAGCATGACTTAACAGTAAAATCCGCTGAACTGTATGCAGCTTCTTTTATATACTATAGTTCCAATTATCTATAATTAACCATAGAATTTATCCATAGTCATTTAATTAAATTTTTTAAGAAGCCAGTGAGGGATGCCTGGGTGGCTCAGTCAGCTGAGTGTCCAATTCTGGATTTCAGTTTAGGTCACGATCCCAGGGTCATGGTATCTATCCCCAGGGCTTGGAATTCTCTGTCTCCCACTGCCCCTCTACCCCACTTCCTCTCTCTCTCTCAAATAAAAAAATATTAAAAAAAAATCAAACAAATCAAAAATTTTGAATGGCAAGCTACCCATTTGTTTGAAATAATGGTAATAATTAAAATCATGACATTAAAACTCATTTAACCCACCTGTCTTAATTCCACCGTTGGGCCTCTTCCCACATCCAAAGCAACCTTAACAGGGGCTAAACAAGGGTGAAGTTTAAGTACCTAAAGAAATTTAAAGAGGGGGGGGGGGGGGAAGGACAGCACACCTTGTTTAAACATAACACAAGCACTAACAAACATAGAGCTTCTTAAACAGTAAAATCTTGTATGAAAACAGAAGCTAGCTGAGGTCAGAAAAAAATCATGTAATGATGTACTTAGCTGGCTATATCCAGGTGCTCATTGACTTCTCCACTTAAATGTTCTGCAGAAATAAGCTCACTTGCTACTCTCCCATTTTCTGACAACTCCATTTTCCCTCAATCAAAATGCCCCTTCCTGGCATCACTGCCTTCCCTACCCAGCCAGAGCCATGTGGCTTATCGTTTGGACTCTCTTTTGCCAAAACTTACCACTTTTCTTATTCATCCATCCACTCAACAAATACTGAACAGCTACTTAGTGCCAGAAACAGTTCTACGTACTGGGGACAAAACTCCCTGCCCCTCATGGAGGGGATAAACGG
The DNA here is from genome assembly GCF_027475565.1 of Acinonyx jubatus. Taxonomy (NCBI): domain Eukaryota; kingdom Metazoa; phylum Chordata; class Mammalia; order Carnivora; family Felidae; genus Acinonyx; species Acinonyx jubatus. The sequence continues at coordinate 45,733,573 of NC_069397.1, forward strand.
ATAATAAACAAGTAAATCATATATTTGAAGGTGGTATGGGAGGAGACAGGAAGTGCTGGTGAGTGGTGGATTGGAGAGGCTGTTTGCAATTTTTTTTAGTTTAACTTATTCTTTTTATTGAGAGGGTGCACGCACATGAGCGGAGAAGGGGCAGAGAGAGAGGGAGACAGAATCCCAAGCCGGCTCCACGTCATGAGCACAGAGCCCAACATAGGGCTCAAACTCACAAACTGTGTGACATGGGAGATCACGACCTGAGCCAAAATCAAAGGTCGGGTGCTTAACTGACTGAGCCACCCAGGCACTGCTGCAATTTTAATAAGGTGGTAAGAGAAGTTCTTCTCTCTGAGATGACACTGGAGCAGACTTGAGAGGTGTAAGTGGGTCCTGGAGGAGGCACATCCCAGCCAAATGGAAGCATGACCTGCATGTCCTAGGAACAGCAAGGAGGTCTGTGCTGCTGGAGCAGGCATGTGAGGTCAAAAGGGAAGGGTTCTGTGAAACACTTGGGAGGCTTTGCCTTTTCATCTGAGTGAGCGGAGGAGTTTAGTGGAATATTCTGAGCAGCCGGGCAAAGTAACACGTACCTTTTAAAAGGGTCATTCAGTGCCAGAGGGAGGGGATGGTGGTGGCTTAGATCAGAGTGGAAGCAGTTGGTGGTAAGAAATGGTCAGACACAGGATATATTTTGAAGACAAGAGTCCGATGGTTTTTGCTGACGGTTTGGATGTGGGATATGAGAGAAAGAACGGATCCCCCTTGTTTGCTATACATCCTATAAATCCCAGCCCCTGAACAATTCTATAATCCAACTTTAGGGGCCTATCAGGCTAAATGAACACTGCATAATAAATCACTTAGCTCTGCTGCGTGGTAGGACAAATTCAGTTTCCAGTCCCAGTTGAGTACCCAACATGTCGAAATTGATTTGGGGCACCTCCCTTTTGCATTCAAGGGGGATATGAATACTCTAAATTCTTGCCAATTAAACCGTACTCCTCCCCAGTTTAAGTTAATAATCCTGCCTTCTAATTCCCTAAGAAAATAGAGGGTATGAGGAAAACTTCCTTCAAAGGCTAACCAGCCCTGGTAGCCTATTTCTATCTATACAATCATTTCTCTCCTCCCTGCTTTTTCAAATAATTCCTTTTCAAGACCAATCCCTCCCACTTGTGTTCTTGATCCTGCCTTGACTCCTTATGTTTCTTCCAAAATCTTGCTCCATTAGTCATTTATTTTCTTTCTTCCTCTCTCTTGATTTTGAGCCCTTAAAAATGTCCTTTATCCAGGCCCATAGCTAGCTCTTATGATCTACTCAATAGCCACTTGGGGTCCGACTAGAAGCAGTAAGGTCAATACCACAAGTCTTACTAGTGTGACATAATCCTACTTAACACTCTGATACAAATGGAAGCCACCGAGGGAAAGGCTCAGGAGCTAAGAATCAGAGATTTCTGTCTACCTGTCTGCCAGGATCAAACAGAAATGCCTCTGGGATTACCCAATAGGAATGCCTTGTTCTATTCTGTGAGAACCTGCATATTATTCCTGTGGCCAGATTCTAAAAATCTGAAAAACAGTAAAATAACTTGCACTAAAAGAAATTTATTATTCACAGTTTGTGTTAGAAACCAAGTATACTAATAACATGAGTGAAAAAAACATATACTTCTAGTTTCCCAAGTTTATCTCTGAAATATTAAAAGCACCTTTCTATGAAGATTCTTCTTTCTTGTAAAGGAGCTCTCTGTTAGCTGGAAAGAATCGTAGAGATAAGCCAGCATGCCTCGGTCTAGATTTCCACTAACAGATAAAACATAAGGAACCACATTTTTTCGTCCATCTCGGCCCTTCATAGAAAAGTAGAACAAACATAAAGTATCATTTAGCAGAGCTATCTCTTAAAACTATAGACTTAGAGAATCAGAACACAAACCTACAAATTCATTTAACAAAGTATCTACGCTGGGCCAGGCCTATACTAGGCACTGGACCCACAAAGATGGTTATGACACATTTCCTGCTTTCAGGGAGATTAGGATTTAGATTAGATCATTAAATCTCAATTGACTATGTATTAGAACTGTCTTGAATTAAAAAAAAATTTTTTTTAATGTTTGTTTATTTATTTATTTTTTAATTTTTTTTTTTTAACGTTTTATTTATTTTTGAGACAGGGAGAGACAGAGCATGAACGGGGGAGGGTCAGAGAGAGAGGGAGACACAGAATCTGAAACAGGATCCAGGTTCTGAGCAGTCAGCACAGAGCCCGACGCGGGGCTCGAACTCACGGACAGTGAGATCGTGACCTGAGCCCAAGTCAGATGCTTAACCGACTGAGCCACCCAGGCACCCCTAATGTTTATTTATTTTTGAGAAACAGAGCACGAGCAGAACAGGGGCAGCAGGCGGGGGGTGGGAGGGGGGGCGGTGTACACAGAATCTGAAGCAGGCTCCAGGCTCTAAGCTGTCAGCACAGAGCCCAATGTGGGGCTCGAAACTGAGCCATCCAGGGGCCCCATAAAACTGCCCTGAATTATAAAACGTAAAGGTTTTGGGGCACCTGGGTGACTCAGTTGGTTGAACATCTGACTTCGGCTGAGGTCATGATTTCACAGTTTGTGAGTTCTAGCCCCAAAGGGGCTTGCTGCTGGCAGCACAGAGCCTGCTTCAGCCCCTCTGTTCTGTTTTTCTCTCAAAAAAACAAAAACAAAAAACAAACAAACAAAACCCGTTAAAAATAAATAAATGAATAAAATGTAAAGGTTTTGTGTTGGGCCCCACTCCCAGAGGTTCTCAACTACCTGGACAAGAGTGGGACCCCAACATCACTACTTTTCCAATGCTCCCTACATGAGCGTTATAATACAGATTATAATATTACAATAAAGTTCAGAAAGGCCCTTAGAGAAAAAAACAATTGGTACACTTAGGGATAGGGGTTTGGAGTATAATCTATGTAAATGTAAAGTTCTTATAAGAAGCAAACATCTTTTAAAAACCTGCATTGGAGTTATTACTTTAAGGCTACAATTAAGAATGTAAAATATGCCATAATGTATGATATAAATCAGATACTGATAAGAGACCAATTATTTCCTTCCTTTTATTTAAAAAAATTTTTTTTAATGTTTATTTGTTTTTGAGAGACAGAGAGACAGAGCATGAGCAGTGGAGGGGCAGAAAGAGAGGGAGACACAGAATCCAAAGCAGGCTCCAGGCTCTGAGCTGTCAGCACAGAGCCCAATGTGGACCTGGAACCAACGAACTGTGAGATCATGACCTGAGCTTAAGTCGGACGCTTAACCAACTGAGCCACCCAGGCACCCTTCTTTCCTTCCTTTTAAGCTGATAAACAACCATCTCAAAATTTTTAAAATGTCAACTCTAAAAATTAAAAAGTTTCTGCATATAAACAGTTCTACCTTCATTCTTTTTTTTACTGTTATCACTGTCATCTGAACATTCATGTAATTCTGATACTTAAAAAATTTGTCAATCCTCAACTTCTACTATCCATGATCAAGCATAGTTTTCACTAATACATATATGTACTGACATTTTAAACCCATCTTTATGGCATATGGTACCGTAAAGATTAATGTAAATTTGTTCTCAAAAGGCAGTAAACTTCCTGAAATCTGGGATTCTATTATAACTCTATTAATTGGCATCTTGTACACATTTATACATATGATACTTAATATAACTCTTGAGGCACTGCAAGCTTCTGTGGTGCCATTTGAATTAAAAAAAGACTAAATTGTGTTTAAGTATTAGGAAGGCTTTAATGTTTTCCTTTTTTAATGAAGATTTTATTTTTATTGTTACTTTTTAAAGTTTATTTATTTTTGAGAGAGAGTGAGAGACAGAGAGCAAGCCGGGGAGGAGCAGAGAAAGAGGGAAACACAGAATCCGAAGCAGGGTCCTGGCTCTGAGCTGTCAGCACAGAGCTCGACAGGGGGCTTGAACTCACAAACTGCCAGATCATGACCTGAGCTGAAGTCAGACGCTCAACCAACTGAGCCACCCAGATGCCCCAAAGATTTTAAGTAATCTCTATACCCAACGTGGGACTTAAACTCACAACCCCGAGATCAAGAGTCACATGCTCTACTGACTGAGCCAACCAGATGCAGCTAATGTTTTCTAATTCTTTGATAACTGGATATCCAAGGATGCCAAGGTATCCAATGGTAACTCTTCTTAGCTAGAATATCTGATTTCTTATACCATCCAGAATAAACTTCTTTCTATACTCACTTTGTTCTTCAGACGTTGCTGATCTACTTCACCATTCTCAAAAAAATCCCTCCAAGAATGTATTTAGATGTTAACTGTAAAATTTACTAAAAACAAACACCAAATAGCCCAAGAAGCCTTTCAAAAAAACATACTAAATAGCAGAAATTCTACTTATTATTTTATAACATGTTCAACTAATGATGAGCAATTTTGAGAACCACGGAAATGGAAGAGCAACAATTTAACGGTGAGTATGGAGAATTTTTCATGGAGATAGTGAAAAAATGAACAAAAATTAAGAGACTAATAGCCATAACAAAGAGATTATCTTCAAATTTCTAGTGATAAGACAGGGGCCCTGGCTGGCTCAGTCAGAAGAGCATGCCACCCTTGATCTGAGTTCAAGCCCTGTACTAGGTATAGCGATTACGTTAAAAAAAAAAAAAAAAAAAATTAAATTCCTAGTCACAAGACTGATTGGTTTTTAACTATGATAATGATTATTTAACTATGACTATGCTAACCAGGTTTCATAAGAGTGCTGAATATCCCCAAATGAAATGTGATGGTATTGGTGCTATGGGAAAATATTCAACAACGAGAAGACTCTATTAGTCACCAAATAGCACATAAAAACTCCACCTGTCGCCAATCAGAAAATCTAAACATTCAAATCTGCAACAGCTCAAAAATGGGTCAGCATAGAGGCATTTGGGTGCCTCAGTCGGTTAAGCATCTGCCTCTTGGTTTCAGCTCAGGTCATGATCTCATGGTTTGTGGGTTCAAGCCCCACGTCAGGTTCTGTGCTGACAGTGCAGAGCCTGCTTGGGATTCTTTCTCGCTCCCTCTTTCTCTGCCCCTTCTCCACCCCACCCCCCTCTCTTTCTCAAAATAAATAAACTTAAAGGGTCAGCATGGGGGTGCCTGGCTGGCTCAGTCTGTTGAGCATCCCAGTCTTGATTTCTGCTCAGGTCATGATCTCATAGATCAAGCCCCATATCAGGCTCTGTGCTGACAATGCAGAGTCTGCTTGGGATTCTCTTTCTCTCTGCCCCTCCCCTCCTCAAAATAAATAAACTTTAAAAAAATTAAATGAAAGACTGGGTCAGCATATAAGAGGGCTCAGCCACAATTCTATCCATCCATGTGGCTTCTAAAACTTTGTATCCATGGGTACCTCGAAAAATATTATAGACATTTATAAAGAACCCTGTGTGATGGAAAGGCAAGGTTCCTTCTCTAAGAAAACTGTATCACCTGTTTAAATTTTGAAAACTTTGTTCCTTTTAGGATGTAAATGAAGCACCTTTCTTCTGTGGCCAGGGCTCAGTTTTTGGTCAGCTGGCTAGTGTATCCAACTGGGAGAGATCCAGGGCCCAACTTCTAGCCAGTGTGACTGGTAAAGAAGGGGACACTGAGGCCCAAAGCCAGGCTTTCTAACTAATCCTCCTTCTCTATATTCTCACCAGAGCACCTAGTGATGGGGGTTGTAAAGGGAGCGGGCAACAGCATATCTACAGTCAAGTTCTTTAGTCTTTCTTCCTTGTTCCTTCCCCTGCTTCAAACACCTAGAGTGTCTGATGGGGTGGGAAGAGGGATGTATCAGGGCTGATCTTTGTATAACAATGGTAGGGACTTTGGTTACATACAAGAAATGAAAAATCAATAACTGAAGATACTGGGAGCCAGGTTTCTCACTGTCAGAGAAGAGAATTATAAATTTGGAAAGAGGTGAAGCTAGAATAAACCCTGTGACACTAGACTAGAACTTGAAGAACTGGTGTGCACTCCTAGTTTTTAACAGGTAAATACAGACACAAATATAGAGGTGAGTGTGTAAACATGTATGTACAGAATCGCCTACAAATATTTCTTAGCTGGGTCCACAGAAAGGGCCCAGAAGCAATGATACCCACTTGCAAGGAGTACACCTTGTAGCAAAATCTCAGTTTTTAAATACATTTTCCTCTAATAAGAATTAAGGTTCCTTGGAGAAATGGCTGACTCCATAGCGAGGCCAAGAAACAAGATGATCCTGGAACAACTTGTTGCTACAAAAAGTAAGGAAATGCTCAGAGAATGATAGAGGTATGTCAAAAGGACCCTGGCCAAGTCTAGGACAACTTCAGCATCAAAATAAATAATGCTAGTAACAGATTATAACCCTCTGAGAGAAACTGGAAAGGGTAAGTCCATATTTATAGAAAGGGGGAGAAAACTCTACCTCACAGTATACTGTTGAAAAACAAATCTAATAGAGCAATAATACAATTAATAATTATAATAAATGACACCATTTAGCAACCCTCATAGTAACCACTGATTTACACAAGAAACATCAACGCATGCTCCAACTGGTAGGTCAAATGTGGTGAGAAACAGGTTATTGGTATAGTCTTAAACTGTCTGCCCACAAAAGACATATTAATTGCTCATTAATTACTAAGTACAAAGTATTTGTCAACTTCATATTGGAGAAACCTGGTAGCACGATCTCACCCAAGAGATAAAAGTTAACATCCACAGTGAAAAATCTGATTATCATTTGCCTTGTGATATGATACACTGAGAGGGCAGCACCATTTCTGTGGTATTCCTAGCAAAAACACATAAATCATAAGGAAACATGAGAGAAATTCAAATTGAAGGACATTCTACAAAGTAACTACAAAGACATATACTCTTCAAAAATGTCAAAGTCATGGGGCGTCTGACTGGCTCGGTCAGTAGAGCATGCGACTCTTAATCTCTTGGCTGTAATTTCAAGCCCACATTGGGTGTAACAATTACTTAAAAATAAAATCTTTAAAAATAATGTCAAGGTCATCAAAGATAAAAGGAACTGTTCATCTGAAGGAAACTAAAGAGACATGACAACTACATGAAATCCTAGATTGGATATTGGACCTATGAAGGACATCATTAGGACAACATTTGAAGGATTAAGTGGATTGGATGGTAATAATTAGATTATCATTGCATTCCAGATTTTGACAGCTGTGTTGTGGTTAAGTAGGTGAGTGTCCTTGCATTTCAGACATATATACTGTAGTATTAAGAGGTCATGGGGCCCCATGTCTACAATTTATTCTCAAATGGTTTCAGAAGCTATCAGTTAGGGGTGCCTAGGTGGCTCGTTGGTTAAGTTGGCTGACTCTTGCTTTTGGTTCAGGTCATGATCTTATGGTTTGTTAGTTCCAGCCCCACATCGGGCTCTGTGCTGACAGTGCGGACCCTGCTTGGGATTGTCTCTCTTTCCCTCCCTCTCTGCCCCTTCCCTGCTTGCATTCTGTCTCTGTCTCAAAATAAATCAATAAACTTAAAAAAAAAAAGATCAGTTAGAGAACCTGGGTAAAAAATATATAGGAGCTTAATATAAAACATACGTGTAATTGAGACTCATTTCCAGGACACATGTTTAAAAGTTCATGGTCTCCTAGATTCCACAGGGTCTCTATTGGCTCCTTTCCCCATGGAAAATTGTAGTAAAGTTTATTTCCTTTTCGTCCCTCTTCGTCCTGACAATCACTGCTGCTGAAGTTAGATGGACTCTTGGCAAACTAGAAAAGAAACTTGTTTTATTAACTTGTTAAAATAAATGTTAAAAAGTAAAGTTGAGGGGCGCCTGGGCAGCTCAATCAGTTAAGCGTCCAACTTCGGCTCAGGTCATCATCCCGCAGTTCATGAGTTCTAACCCTGTGTCCAGCTCTGTGCTGACAGCTCAGAGCCTGCAGCCTGCTTCATATTGTGTCCCTGCCCCTCCCCCACTCATGCTCTGTCTCTCAAAAAAAAAAAAAAAAATTAAAATAAGAAAAGTTGTGGGGCACCTGGGAGGCTCAGTCAGGTAAGTGTCAACTTTTGATTTCAGCTCTGGTCATGATCTCATGGTTCGTGTGGTTTTGAGCCCTGCATTGGGCTCTGCATTGAGAGAGCAGAGCCTGCTTGGGATTCTCTCACCCCCTCTCTCTGCCCCTCCCCTGTGCTCTCACTCTCTCAAAATAAGTTAAAATAAACATTAAAAAAAAAAAAAAAAAAAAAGGAAAGCTGCCTGAGACTTTCTATGCAGGAACTGAATGAAATTGGTCAGATTCCAAATAAAAATGAAGTTTAGTGAAATGAGTGAATGAATATATTGCTAAAAATATTGTTTTTAGTTTGAAAGAACTACAGAGAAAAACTGTTGGAGCTATCTAACCTTTCTGAGGTTAGTTAGTAAGAGGGGAAGGTGACCATAAACTAAGTGGGGTAAAGAAGAAAGCGTATACTCACCATTCTTATCCTTTGTGAAGAGTGGGATTATTTGTAATTATTCCACTCAGTTTAGTGGGTGTTTGGGGATTTTAAGAATTGGAGAGAGATAAGACAATGGTGAGCCACACATGCTTACTTCAACTGTTTTCCCTTCAGCAGGTACTAAAACTTAATTATAAATTACAGAACCATTTTGACAAATACAGAGATCATGGAGGCAGGGTACAAAAGTTGAAGCTGTAGGGTGTGCAAGGGTCAAACTCTACAGCAGCCAGGAATGCCAACTGAGGGACTTGAACTCTATCTCGAATGCAAATGCTTACCCCACAAAAGCTTCTGAGCAAGAGAGACATCAACAGGTATCTTTACCAAAGAAACTTTTTATATGCAACAATGAAAATCATTACAAAGAGGTTTTTACTTGCATTTATCTATTCGTTATAGCTCTTACAAGCATAACGTAGCTACACCAATAAAATTTTTTATCGTAGAGAAATATTATCTCTGACATACTAAGACACTCTACCTATTAACTATTAAATTAACGGTACCTTTCTCCACCACAGGAGTCGATGACGTAACCAGAAATCAAGCCACTGGCCTGCAGTTCTTGCTGAAGTAAACCAAACCAGTGAAGCCTCAGTCTTCTCACCGATTCTTTGGATATCAGAAATATCAGAGTTACTTACTTGGAAATTATATAATCTACCTGGATCAAAGGGAGAGTGACTGGTTCTTGACTACTTAAATACAAGGCCATGTTATTTGTTATTTTTCTGTACCTTTTAACACCATCAGGTGTCTGCTTAGTATCAGAAACAGGATGAAAACACACTCCAATCTGAGCAAGGCCATAAGGTAGCCTCCTGTTTACCAGATCCAGGCAATTAACATAGTGCTCCAAAGCACCTGTCAAAAGATAAATTCATCATCATATAAATCTATTCCATATACCCAAGTCATAAGGGTCAGTTTATAAACAAGTTAACAATATAATAATGCCAGCAAAGCGGTACAAGTAGCATGGAACTATTAAGGCAGATCTTAATTGATTACCACTTAGTTTTAGGTGGTTTCCCCACAACTTCTTCATTTTCAAATCAATAAGAAAGTTGAAAGTATAGTACAATAAATATCTGTAAACTCTTCAGCTAGATACACCAACTGTCAACATTCTGCCACATGTTTTCTTGTTCACCCCGAAACATTTCAGCATGTGGCTCCTGAAATTATTCTCTATCATTACTGCACCATAAAATTAATCGTGATACCACAATTTCATCTAACACATGGTCAATATTTTATTTTCTCCAATTGTCACCCAAAATGTCATTTATTGCTGTGGCTCCTGCTCTGCATTTTTACCAGGTCTCTTTAATCTATTTTAATCTAGAACATGTCCCCTTGCTCCTCCCTCCTTCTCTAACTTTGCTTTTAATGACATTGACTTGACTGGAGTCCAGGACAGTCATACTCAAGATCTGGCTAATTGTTTCATTAATTGGGGTAAATCATTTTTAACAGAACTAAATACTACATAGTTGATATGTAGGTCTTCTTGCATTTTAACAGGAGGAACATAATTTCAAATTATCCCATATTAATGAAACCAAATTTGATTACCTGATCAGGTAGTAATATCCATTCCCCAACAACAGCCTGCTCAACAAACTTCCACCCAACATTTTAGAATCCATTCATGATCCTGCTTGAATCATTATACTGGGGATTGCAAAATCATTAGAAGGTGACTTTTCTGTCTTTCCTTCTACACGTATTTCATAGCTTCTGTAAAAACAATGTTTTTCCATCCCTTTCCCCTACCGGCAGTCTCAACTATTTATTTTTTGATTAACACTATAAATTTCTGGGGCGCCTGGGTGGCTCAGTCGGTTAAGCCTCCGACTTCAGCTCAGGTCACGATCTCACAGTCCGTGAGTTCGAGCCCCGCGTCGGGCTCTGGGCTGATGGCTCAGAGCCTGGAGCCTGCTTCCGATTCTGTGTCTCCCTCTCTCTCTCTGCCCCTCCCCCGTTCATGCTCTGTCTCTGTCTGTCTCAAAAATAAATAAACGTTAAAAAAAATTAAAAAAAAACAACAACTATAAATTTCTATTTTTAATGTGTTATAATCTATTACTATTACTAATTAATATTCAGCTGGATTCTCCTTCAAGCCATTATCTGTGTCCTTGTGATGTAACTCTACTAGTCTTCAAGTAATTCTTTGCTTTCTAGCACCATAAAATGTCTCAAACTCACTTTGTACTTTCCCTGCCCCAGATCTGGGATTAGCCATTTCTCCAGGCACTGGTTCATTTTAAAAATCAAAGTCTGGGTACTAGTTGTGTTTATTGCTATTGTCATTACTTCTAGGTCCTTTCAAAATGAAGAAAGTTAAGAAATGTTTTTCAAAATTATGAGGTCATACTAATATTAACATAATATTGCTGATTCAAATTTAACATTACAAAGTTTATCCTTGCCTTCTTTTATATTTGTATCTTTTATATTATATTTGTATCTCTTTTTTCTTACAGCGAAAATCTTGGTTCCTAATAACCTTAACCTATCCATCTACTTGCTTTATCATCTAACATATATGAAACAGCTTCAGAATTATATTTCCAACATTTCTATTTGGAATAAATCTAAATTCAAGAGTTCTTTGTGGTTCTTTATGCACTGAGATGACATCCCACTAAATGACAGCATTGTGTTCAAATTACTTGAGATTTCCACTTCTGATAATAGCACACTAGCCTGCTGATAAGAAAAGCTGGTAAAGAAATTAAAAAAAAAAAAAATCTGTTTAAAGACTATCAAGGCAGTAAGGACTTGTGGGTCCAAAACACGGAGAGAAGGGTAGAGCAGAGAGGTGAACCCAACAATTATCGTTGCTTTTCTAACGCTCAAGTAGCAGAGCTGAGAAGCTGAAATGCTGAGAACTTCCTGACAAGTTATGGGACTGGAAAGTACAAAAATTGTAGTTCCGGTCTCCTGAAGGAGGAGGTGCCAAGGTAAACACTCCAGCCTTTCATGAGGGACATTCAAAGGGCTATAGTGTAGGAGTAAAGATGAAAACACTTAAGACCAGCCTCCAATAAACTCTATCTTGAATTGCATTAAGAAGATATGCTTCCACGATAGCTGCCCGCCAAAAGCAAAAGTAAATCCTCCCAGGAAGAAGAAAACACCACCAATATCTCAATTTATCTCTCCAACTTATACACAAATTACAGAGAATATCAGGAGAAAAGTCCAATGACCAAAAGCTGGAGATACAGACACTAGAAACAGATACATCTCGGTCATTAGACACAGACTTCAAAATGTGATTGTGTTCAAGAAAGCTGATGACAAGATGGGGGAAGAGGTTTAACACGTGTAATTTGTCACAGAAGGACAGAAGAAAGAGACAATTAACAATAACAATATCTGGAAACAAAAACATAAAAGACAATAACAATATCCAGAAACATAATGGCTGAGAATTTTAAAAAGCTATTCATAAGTAGAGGCTACCAAAGTTGTCCAGACATGAAATAAAGAAAGCAAGGACCTTGGGAATAGAAAGTAGCAAACTGGGTAAGTCTGAGCTAAAAACACCAGTCAATTAAAGGATTCTGCAAATAAGTGGTTTTAAATTTGCTAAAGAAAAGGTCTGATATATCAAAAGATGTTTTGATGAATGGGCATCTAAGCGAGCTAAGTTTCATTTTCTAATAGGGAAGAAAACATTGATTTGTTTTGGACATAGTAACAAGTGGTGATTTAACTCCCCCAGAAAAAAGACATGGAATAATTAAAGTAGCACAAATCAGAACTGTCAGAAATACTCACCAGTTTGTTTTATTAGGGAAATCTTTAAAATATGGGTACTAATTTTCAGACAACCATGGACATTGGGTTATTTTAAGTTACTTTTATAGTGCCACTTAATTAAAATAGCAAGGATAGCATTTTGCAAAGATGAGAAGCTGTGGCTGCAAGTCTGTCCTGTAAAGAACCGTTATTTTTTGTTATTTTATTTTATTTTTTTACTTTTTTCAGAATCTCTGCTATCATGTTCTATTTGACTCCAAGGGCAAATTGTGACCTACAAATTTCTGTGTATTCACTCAAGAATTATTTATAAAGCTTGATTAGTACTATTATTTTTTTAACTGACTCAAAAATCACTTAAGGGGCACTTCAAACAACTGTAGACCAGTTTTCTGTAAGAAAAAATTGGGGGAGGGGGGATTTTCATTTTGCTCTAGAAAAATAAGCTTTTGATTAGTCTATTGTGTGTAAAATTAAAGATAACTAAGTATTTACAAAGGTTTTGGTAACGTCGAACAAATGACTCACATCATTTAATTTAGGCCCGAATTCTGGAGCTGCTCAATTGAACTCTAGTGTTGTCCAGTCAAATGGACCAGTTTTCTCCATGGTAGGAAGTCAATATACCCAACTACATCAAAAAGATGAGAACCAGATAATTTCCTTCCCACGTGAATACAGGGCCTGTTGCAATTCGCGAAATCTACCAAGACTGCCTTTCCACCCCATCTATTTTGAAGCATGAAATCGTGAAGCATACCGTGGAGAAGGTTCTCCCGTAGTTTCCCAGAAGTTTTTAGTAAGTTGTCAAGAAATGCTACTAGCTGTTCCTTACTCAGCTCTTTGTCTTGCAAGAGTTCGCGTAGAGTTGCTGCTGAAACTAACCTGAAGGTACTGTCCCCGGGCAGCAAAGGGCCTGGCTCATGGTGGAGGGAGTCTACCGGGAAGACCTGCTCCCTTAACACCACCACGGAGGACCACCATTCTGCCGCCAGGTTCTTCCTCAACTCTATGCCCAAGGGGCCAAAGCCGGGGTGGCACCCGCTCAGAAGAGAATGTCGGCTAAGCTGCCGCCTGCTGCCGCTGAAGAAATGCCTTCTCTGACAGATCTCTAGCAGCTCCTCGCTCCCCTCACCGGACTCGGGGACTTCGGTCGGCTCGCTCCCCCGGGGCAGCTCCGCTTGCGACCGCAGGGGCACTCCGAAGGAGCTACTCCCTTCCGTCAAAGGCTCAGGCTGCCCCCCATCCACTCGACCTCCAAACCCAGACAATAGGCACCTGCAGACTTTCTGGCAGGCTCTGACTGCAGCACCAGAACGCATCGCCCACGGGAGTTAAACTGCAGTATCCTATTAGCTGGCTGGTCCCGGGAAACGGCCACAAACGTGAGCCCAAGAGCCAACTGCGCAGGCGCGACGGAAGTGCGCGAACGCCCGGCTGGCCACGCCCACGGAAGCACGTCAGTGTTCCGGTTGTAGCGGCTGCAGGCCTAGGCCAGTAGCTATGGCCGGCGCAGACCCGGTACCGTTTCTCGCCTCAACCAAGTTCGGCCCCTACTTTTTAGTCATCATTAGCACCGATAAAGATCATCCTCGTCTACTTTTCACTATCGTGCTGTACCCAGTCCGCTTTGGTTCTCAAGTGTTTTGCAAATCACATCAAAATACTGTGTTCGCCAAATCGCCATTTAAATACACCTTTTCAATCTCAGGTGTTTGCGTAAATAACTGTTACCTCTTTTAAAGTCTTAGCCCTTTATAGAGACACAAGCTTTAGTTGCAACTCCTTGTAAATGTTACCGCTACCCCCAAAGAGGCTCTCTGCTCTCTGGGGTTGGGGTTGTGTGACAGGGAAGGGTATGGACCTTTCACATTTTGGGAGTGGTTCTCAAATGGGAGTCCTCGGCCAGCAGTGCCTGCACCCCCTGGGAACACTTTTGGAAAAGGAGCCCTGTGACCTTTTAAACAAATCCTCCAGGTGAATGTGGAGGCACACTGATAATCAGTGGTAGAGGCAAGTTTTCCCACTAGAGGATCCTTCCACAGGTCCATCAAAGCGTAATGCGTGATTACCGGTCTCAAAACCAAACCAGGATTACCTAGCAGGCACTTAAGACTTCACAATTTTCATTTCCACACTTAGAGCCCTTAGAATTGCCCAAATGGTGGAAAGGTGCCTCAGCCCACTGAGGAAAATTGTTGCTTCCCAAGGCCCACAACTCCAATTTCTAAGCCTCCCTTAGAGCAGTTAGGGTAACCTTGTAAGACTAATTTGGGTTAAGAGACACAAGCAACTGGATTTCACTATACTACACCAAAGGGCAGTTTGTGAAAGGAGGGTACAATGGCTGAGGCAGTTGAATTAACCTAACAATAGTTAAAATTTATCAGGCTCAGAAAATCATTCCATACAAGCACACGTGCATTAGTTTGTAAGCTTTAAGACCGTATTGCTTGTAATTCTATTACAAGAACTGCAAAGCTGGGCTCTATCAACGTGTTTTCCAATCAGGAAACACCAGGGAAGAGGCCTATACACAAATAAATAAAAGCGAGAACGGGGAGAAAAATCACATTTATTAGTTCAGACAACCACAGGCTGGACACAACACACATGCTAAAAAGTGGACTGTCTTAAAACTTACTTCAAAGGTAAATAGGTAAATGTTTTCCACAGCCCCACAATCATTTCAATAAATGTTTACAAATTAAAAGGCCGTTAGACATTAAACAGTAAAATATGTAATAAATACTCCAACCTACCCCAAAAGCTTCTTAAGTTAAAAGTCATAATGAATTTGACTAACCATGCTATTGAAAACTGTTCAGTTACTAGACAGGCTGAATCAGTTTTCAATGTATTAGTCCTAAAAATACCAATCCCCATCCCCCACCCCAAGCAAATTCTAGTTAAGTTTTACATTTTAGAGATAAGGCATTGACACCAATTAAAGCCTCAGTTTAATAATCAAAATTTAAATGAAGTCTCATTAAGACCTCTCCTCTCCTGACAAAAAGGAACATAAATACCAGACTGTCTGGGAAGACATTCAGACCTATTTCTAGTCATAATTGAAATGTAGTATTAGAAAGGTTGGTGAGCCAAAATTGTATCGAAAACCACCACCCCTCCCTTGACCTTTCTAGAAATAAAAACCCATGTTGACCCTAAGAAGACTTGTACAATGGTCACTGTGCTTTTGGTTATGTTGCCTCCTCTTGGTTAACTATTAACTTCAACAAGATTTTTATGAATAGACCCTCCAGTCTGAAGTCTTTAGAATTCCCTGAATTATTGGAAAGATATTCATGATTTCCCATATAACTAGTTAAGAGCCCCAGCAAGCCTGAAGACTACAATCTACATAAACTGAAACTTAGCTCTTAGCCAAACGTCTTACAAGGTGTAAAGTTTGTAGCTTTAATCACCATTTCAGTTAATTCACAGTAGAGCCAAGAGCAAAAATATAATCTATTCTGAAACAGCAAGCTATTTGGAGCTTTTCAAGTGATGACATTTTACAAAGGAATAAAGTCCTCCATGTTGCTCTCACATGAAGCACTTTGAGGGTGGGGCTACACAGTTGGTTATTTCCTACCTTAATCTCACTTTACCATTCTGCTACCAGGCTATTAAATGACTCACCTGATGAGGTACTTACAAAAAGCCTTGATGCAATTTTGCCTAAAATTATAAATTTAAACTCATTTTACTTCTTGCAATATAAATAGACCGTTTTAAGGAGGGCCTTCTGATCTCCCCACTTCCCAAACTTAAATTATAGAAAGGAGCAGTCTTTTTAGTTTTTATGGTTAAAAAAACAGACCATCTAAGCAAAGTTTTACATGACATTATATATGTAAAATAAAGTACAATTTCCACTTAATTCAGTCTTCAAATATTTTTTATTGGAAGGCCATGCGTTGCCTTCATTTATTGTATTTCAAATCACTGTACATTTACTTGTGAAAACACTGCCTGCATTTTCTAGTACAAAAAAAACCTAAAAATTGTTTCAGGAATGTAGAGAAATATCCAACTTAAATAGCGAAAAAGTGCACCATAATTACTGCTGCACTGCAGTCATTTCTGCATTTCCCAGGTTTCTTAAATAACTATCTTGTCTGATAACACACAATATAAAGAGCAATTATGAAAAACAGACATTTACATATACTTCTAAAGTCTTATTGAGAATATCCTGTTGGCATTGGATAACCAATCATAGGTGCAGCTGCAGTAGCAGGATATGCATATGCCTGTTGGTTCATACCATTGTGCATATTTGGAACGTTACTTCCATATTGCTGAGTGCTATCATAACCGTTCTGGTAAGTCCCTGTTGGATTACCAGTCCTAAAACTGGTCTGTATACCAGCAGACACAAAATTACTTCCAAAGCTCCCATTGGTGTAATTTGCAGCACTGTAAACACCATTCTGAGTTTTTGCCCCAAAATCTCTCTTAAGCAGACTAGAATAACCTCGGTCATAATTTTCCCTGTCTCTAAAGGTATTAAATCCACCCCTTTTGCCCGCAGAGTATCTGTCCCGACGGTCATCCTTCATGCCTCCTCTACCCCTGGAACGACCTGTCAAGAAAAAAAAGATAATTGCATGCTGATTATTTCCATGCCACAAATCACTACTGACACAAAAAGGAATTAGGTAGCAAGTAGCTCTATTCACTCTGTAAAGTGTTTTCTGTTTCATATTAAAGATTTTTACTCACCCGCCAATCCCATTTAAATGGATTTGTAGACCATCATGTGACCCCAAATCACCAACATTTCTTAATGAAGGTTGGTCTTACCTGAACCTCTGTCTTCGACCAACTGAAGCAACTTGGGATTAATTGCTTGATTAGCTTCACGAAGCACAGAGATAAGGTCGCTCACTTGCTTTATGTTATTAGGTGTAAAGAAAGTGTATGCTGTGCCTGTTTTGGTACTGCGAGCAGTTCTTCCAATTCGATGAATATAATCCTCTGAGGAGTTAGGGTAGTCATAATTGATGACAAATTTCACATCTTCCACATCTGTAAGGTGTTGCAGTGTGGCAAAATAGCAATGTACGGAGTTTTGCACACCACAACAGCCAGACCAAAAATAAAAAGTTAGACAATTGTATTCCCAAGAAGGTACGGGCTGCAAAAAATACAGTTAAAATGGTTATCCATTCCCTGTAGGAATACCATTGAAATTGGAGAGGGGGAAAAAAAAAAAAAGCACACACCATCTACCTGGATGTCTCATTACCCACCCAATGATAGACAGCCTGTCAGTAAGACGTGTATTCTCTAACATATTCCCAAACCAGCAAGTCCCCTTACAGATCGTCAAGTGACATCTGAATGCTTCTGCGCAGTAGGGCCACTTAAAGGTTCACAGCAACCTCTTCATGTGCTCATTTTGAGGACCTTTAAACAAAAATGTACATGGTCCTTTGCATTACACACTCATCAGAAGTTCAAAATTCTGGCCACACTGCTTGTCTTGCCAAGACCTTACAACCGCAGCTGCAAGAAAAACATACCTGTCCCCCAAAAGTTGTTTTTATGCACTGTGTCTCGTCTAGGCAAGCGCTTCCAAGAAGCCAGGATTCACTTGAGAATGTGTCTCTCTCTGGCAGGTCTCGACATGACGACTACTGTGTAGGTGAGGGAGGAACTTTCAAAGCACTGCTTTCTTTTCCCACTGACTAAGTGTGAGAAGTTGCTCCTGCTCTAGATCTCATGTGCCAGTACTCACCAATTTGTAAAAGGCTTAGTACCTTTTAAAGCTGCTCTCTCCATTTCAAACTTGAACAAAAATTTCATTGAACATTGAAGTTTGGAAATAGTTCTTCAACATTTCAGCCAACTCACTGAAACTCAAAGACCCACAGATCACAGTAAACAGTTTGAAACAGTGCTGTACCATGGCAGTCATGCAAAGCATGGGACAGAAGAAATACCACGGCAGTGAACTGTGAGGATAACTTGCACTTTTTTCCCCCGGAGAGAACAGTTTACGGGGCAGAGGTGGTATGTTCTGCCTTTTGAAGATTACTGGCACACTTTCAGCTTTTCACCTCTCTAATCGACTGGAAGCAGCCAGCCGACCACTACTCCTCCATCCCCCTCGAGTCCTCCGATTGTCATGCCTAGGCCTTGCCAAAGGCTGCACCTTTATATGAAAAAAACTTGGAAAAAATGCAGAGGTTAAAGAAAGCAATAAACTTTCTTTAAAAAAGTATATGGAGATCTTCTGGGAAACCGAGCCATGAATTCGAGTTTTTACTAACCTAGCCCTCTGGAGGCCACATCTGTAGCAATCAGAATAGGAGCTTTTCCATGTTTGAATTCTGTGAAAGAAAAACTATCATCAATAATGTAAGCATGACAGGTTTTGAGAAAAAAGTTTTCATTTTCATTTGACTTACCATTTAGAACCCAGTCACGTTCCTGTTGACTCTTGTCACCATGGATACCCATGGCGGGCCACCTACATTAAAGAAAAACTATCAGTAAGTTCACCTTTAAAACCTGATCGATTTTAGTCTGCTTAAAAAACTAATCACAATTTCCTTTAGTTTTACCTGATGTACAGTTTTATTTACACCAGATATAACTGCCATCCATGAAACTCAAATCTGTTACTTTCGATCTGTTTGCCTCTCCCTCTAAACTCAGCTCTCATACACCTGCTTCAATGGAAGAAGCCCACATACCCGTCTCTCCTCATTTTTCTAGTAAGCTCATCACATCTTCTTTTGGTTTCGACAAAAACAATGGTTTTATTCTCCTTCTCACTCATGATCTCTTCCATTAGACGAATAAGTCTTGGAAAAACAAATTGTGAATTTTAATAAAAGAAGTCCACAGTTACAGACACATATTTATGGTCAGTGAAATCACTAACTTCGATTTACACAACTCAAGTAAAAACACCTGCTTGAACACTTGTATCAAGCAATTCTATCCTTGGTCCTTAAACCATAAAGGAGTTCCTTTTCCTTCTTTGCCATATAGTGATAACCAATTGCGTGAATGAAGGAAAGTATTTTAATAAGGATCGACAGACTAATTTTAAACAAACACACCCAACATTGCACCCAACTGAAAATCACTTTTAAGATAACCTATCACACGGTTAACTCCTGAATTTGTACAGTGATGTTTTTAGAACAATACTTCTACAGAAAACTTACTTTTCATCCTTTTCTACATCATGACATACATCCACAATCTGAAGAATATTGTGGTTTGCACTCAGTTCTAGTGCACCAATGTTTATGTGAATGTAGTCTTTCAGGAAATCTTCAGCAAGCTGTCTTACTTCTTTTGGCCAAGTTGCACTCCACATTAGGGTTTGCCTATCAGGCTGAAGAATTTTGGGTTAAAAAAAGCATTGTATTCTAAGAATAAATCTTTGAGATAAGCTTGAAAAGGAAACATTTTTAAAGGCTAACTTACTCTTATCTGATCCACAATCTTCCTTATTTGGGGTTCAAAGCCCATATCAAGCATTCTGTCTGCTTCATCAAGGACAAGGTAGGTGGTTCTTCTCAGATTGGTTTTCCCACACTCCAAAAAGTCAATCAGTCTTCCAGGTGTTGCAATACAGATTTCCACACCTTCAATGAAACACATGATGTAACTACAACACGTAGTGTAGAAGTTCTAGAACCAACACTGACAAAATTACTGTTACGTGCCTCTCTCCAAATCACGAATTTGTGGTCCCTTTGGAGCACCACCATAGATGCAAGTGGACTTCAAGCGACATGCTCTACAGTATTCAGCAGCTACTTGCTGTACTTGTTGGGCCAGTTCCCGAGTTGGTGCCAGCACCAAGCACTAAAAGAAACACAAAGCAGAGCAGATTTTAACAGAGTCCCGGATCCTAGTTTTAAACTTACTGGCATTATGCTGGCAGGTAATTGATGTTTGCTGTAAAGACAGCTTTGTCTCCAACTAAGTTGAATAAGACAGCTAACATCTCCATGTAAAAGCATGAGTTTTTTGCCACATACAAACATTTGCTACAAATCTCTCCATCATACTCCTAAGCAAAAGCTAATAAAAATAGGTCTACTTACAATAGGCCCATCACCTCTCTCTAGGAATGGCTGATGATTGATGTGGACGATAGCAGGCAGCAAATACTATGGGGGGGGGGGGCAAACAACAGGAATTAAGTTAAAATGTTTCCGGTTTCTTTATATTCTCAATTTGTTTTCTCTAGCACATCACCACCGAATAAAACTCAAGAGTTATCCCAAACTTACAGACAACGTTTTCCCGGATCCAGTCTGTGCTACTCCTACCATATCCAATCCACTTAGAGCAACGGGCCATCCCTGAGCTTGAATAGCAGTGGGCTCAGTAAAATTCTGTCTTGCAATGACATCCATTACGTTAGCTAAAATTAGCAACAATTCAATAAAAAATTAGCAAAACCAGAAGAAAAAGAATAAATGAAGTGGGGGGGGGGGGGACGTCAAAACTAGGCACTTACCAGGGAAGTTCGCTTCATAAAAATTCAGAACTGGCTTTGGGCAGTTGTGACCTCTAACCGTAATTTCCTTACTTCTTCTGTATGTCTCCACCTCTTGCTAGAAAACAAATTTTAATGATCTACTAAGTACCATGACAACCTTCACTAATATGCAAGTCAGCAGGTCCCTAACTTTTTAAATGATTAACAAACCTTAATGGGATTTTAAACCTGTATCCACATACACCACACAGCACAAGATTCACCTATTATGGTTATAGTCAACAACTTTGAAGTAGAAAAATCCCAAGCCATCTGTTTTTATAAGTTATCACCTCTTTCTTAACTACCATAAGTGTGAATTTCCCTTAATTTGGTCATTTCCAAGACCTCTCTATTCAGATTTTGATTTAAGTCATTATTGAATTATAGCCTGATAAAACCATGTGAAATTACTCACTGCTGTGCGCCTAGCCAAATCAGGGTGCTCTTGATAAAAATTCTTCTCAAATTTGGGCAGCTCATCAAGATTCCACTTCTTTTTGACTAGTTTTTCCCCAGGGTTTCCAAACTTCTTTCCAGATAGGGGCCCTGCCCTACTTCCCCCAAATCGAGGTGCACCAAACCTGGAAAAACAAAAACAAAAACAAAACCCTCACATTTTCAAATGTCTACATAGTAATTTACATACAGACTTTTCATCCTTTGGCACACACTAAAGGTAAATGACTTTCACAGTTTGAAGACAGCACTGCCCTTGGTGATGGTCATGCTATCAAAAGCCACCATTAGCACCATCTCTCTCCCTTCCCGTTGTCCCAAGTACACACTACTAAAGCCAAGTCAACAGCCCGGGATATAGCAGGTCGGAAACTGGCTGCCCAAACGCCCGAAGTTCCGATTACAAGGATAGACAACAGCTTATGGTTACTAGCCTTTCCCGTGAGCTTAGGAATTAAATGTCTGGGAAAGAGACAATACAAGGGAGGAGCTTAACAGCGATATTATTTACCGACTGTTTTCAAGCAAAGAAGCTTTGATTTTAAGGAAAAACGGGACGACACAAGCAATGAGAACAGAACAAGGACGGTGGTCTCAGGGACACTTACGCAAGCCAATCGAATTGGGGGTATCCCGCGGAAGGGCTCCTGATTCTGATAGCAAAATTATATAACGCAAAGAAAAAGAGGAGGAGGAGCTGGCAACTACCGGGGGAGGAGTCCCGGACCGGGCGGCGTTCCCGCTGGGGCGGCGCTTCCCCCTTTGTCTCGCATTTCTCTCTGCGCCACATTTTCTCGACGCTGCCATTTTGAGCTCCTCCGCCGGGCGGGGTAACAAAGGCGCCGCCGCCATGTCCGACGCCGGCATTTTGTACCCGCGACCCAACCACATGGCCGATTCCCGCGACGCTGGCCACCCTGCTGCCCCTGTCACATCAACGGGTTCGGAGGCGAGCCCGACGGCTCTCATAGAATTCCTGGGGCACCTAAACCACATCTCGAAGGATTGCACCTAATAGCGACGACTTCACCCTCTTGGAAACGTCGCGCTTTCCTCCCCTCGAAATACCCTCCCCCGAATTCTCCCAACAGCTACTCAATCGCCGGGGAAACTTCGATGTCCTCCCTGCCAGCCCGCCAACAAAAGGCGACCTTAAAAACCGTTAACAGAAAAACAGCTTTCGATCAGTTTTAGACAAATACCAAAATGGCGCAAGCCTTCAGTCACAAAAGCCTGAGAATAGGCTGAGAAACCCAAGCTCCTGTCGCCCCCGCCCGCCACCTTCATCGGCCTCCCATCCCCCACTGCCAGGCCTGACAAGTCCGTTCCCACACTCACCCTCGATCCCGGCCGCGGTCTCGGTCACTCGAATAACCCGACATGGCGTCAATGGTTGCGGTTGGCGGGGAACGAAATGGAGAGAATCGGATGCGACGAGTCGCTGCGGGTGGCTTTGGCGACAGCAAAGCCTTGCGGGGGCGGCAGCGGCGGAGGAGCGGCGATGACTGAGGCCGGAGCTGCTCAACGAGAGACCGGTGGAAATGAATGAGGTGCCGGCCGCGTCCCGGCAGCCGGTTTTATAGTCTGGACCGCCTCCTCCGCCGCAAAGAATGCTGGGAGCCGCTCTATGACCTAATCACTCCGCCCCTGCGCAGAGGCCGCAACGCCCGCCGGCGTTCCGGGATCCGCCATGTTCTCGCCCCACCTCCCACCGCCCCTCCCTCGGAATCGCCGGTTTAGGGCCCCTTTCATGGCTGGACCCACCCACCCACACTGAGATGTCTCAGCCTACACCCTATTCTTTACCTTTTTCTCGTTTTTCCACACCTCAGGGAGGCCACCCTGCCCTTTTCCAGGTTCAGCCTACCCAACAAAATGGCCAGCACAGGCCAACCCACTCAGCCCACTTGGAGATGTTTACGTCTCCAAAGAGCCCTCACGCCTCTAACCAAATGAGACGGGAAGGCGGAGCCAGACGTTGTCACGTGGCTGCTCCCGCCCATCGGGTAAGCGGACCGCACTACTTCTCCAGTTGGCGTCGGCGGAGGAATACGAAACGAAATAGCTCGCCGGAAGTTCCGTACTAATGCCCCCGGGAGACCGACCTGGGCTGCTCGGTGTGACCCGATATGTCAAACCCACCCACCTGAGAACCCCTTAGCGGGATATTGCCCGCGGCGAAGGGTATCTAGAGCCCACAAACCGCCGCCTCGGCCCGTGCTGAGAAAGGAAGTCCTCCTGTGATGACCAATCAGCAGCGAGAAGCCGTTCTAAAGTCCCACCCTCTTTCTCCCCCAGCCCTTTCGTTTCGTTCCCCCACCTCGGCGGTGCGTCTGCGCTGTTCGGCCCTTGCAGGACGCCGTCCATCGCGCGCCCATTTGGGAGTCTAGCGGCAACCTGCCTCCTTGATATGGCCG
Source organism: Acinonyx jubatus (assembly GCF_027475565.1). Classification (NCBI taxonomy): domain Eukaryota; kingdom Metazoa; phylum Chordata; class Mammalia; order Carnivora; family Felidae; genus Acinonyx; species Acinonyx jubatus. Next base: position 45,757,288 of record NC_069397.1, read on the forward strand.
GCTCAGAGGCTGGTGAGTCTCGGCCCGGAGCCCCGGTGTGTGTGGACTGAAACCGTTTAAGAACCCGAACGCCCCTATTCCTTTTATCTCGCGTCCTCCGGCTGGACTCACTGGCCTGGCCTGCCGACGGGGCTCGTCACAGACACCCCGTCGTGGTCGGCGGGTTTGGGTCTCTTAGCCCCGCTCTCGGTTCGCTTAGTGGCCATCGAGCGCGATTTTGGGGTGTGAAGAGGAGGGCCCGCAGCACGCCTGCAGCCTGGCTGCAAAGAGGGCAGTCAGAAAGCAGAAAGTGTCCTCCTGGCACCTGTATTCTCGGGAATCCAGCCACTGTCAGCGCGCTCTCTGCTTCTTGAATTGTGGAGACTGAGGCCGTACCTGCCTGTGCATTGAACTTTTGAGCAACGGCACTCTTACGGTGTTGTTGATGCCCTTGCCAAAGTAGAACGGTGGTGGGTTTTTCTCTTCGGCGCTCTGTGTCGTTACCTGGCTTTTTCTAGCAACCGCTTTCGAGAAGCGAGTTGATTGGGTTGCCTGGGACGCCTTCATCCTTTTCTTCCAGACAGCGTTCAAACTTCAAACCCTTTGGTTTGGTCAGTTTGAGAACTGGGCACGGGGAGAGAAGAGAGAACGTGATTCTTGGAAGATACTCTCACTTATTTCTGGGAAGAGGGAGGTAATGTGCCTTGAATACACAGACACATTTTTAGAACCTGCTGAGCATGTCAGATACAGAGTAACAGAACTTTCTCTTTAGTTGCTAATTATATCAGGGCGCAAATATTTCAAGCTTTCTAAATTGTTCGAGAAACCCTTGAAGTGTGCTTGCTATAATTCCAACGGTGTCTGGGGGTGGGTTGCGGTGGCACAGGAAACTTCAGTGTTGATAATGTGCTAGCTCTGAATTTAGAGACATTTTTAGGTGTTTTCTATGTTTTATTTCTTACACATTAAATATAATTAAAAACTAACAAATGTTGTAGTGTTAGTGTCATTACTTCACTTCTTAACAGCCTGCGTTTATCAGCCTATTGGGCACCAGAGAAATTCTGATTTGCACAAGATAATTGGGTAAAAACATGACTAACGCTATTGGGAATTTGAAACAGCATTCATTAATTAGTTTCTGGTAGCCTCAGACTATTATTAACAAAGTGTCTTGCTTATGACATAATATTTGCTTACTTATACGTATGTTTTAAATAACAGCTTTGTGTGACTTGTAAAATAAGAAAAGGGTACATAACTTAGGACTTTAGCTTAAACGGTAGAAATTGGATTTGCATCATAGTTTTTACTATATTGAAATTCTAGCACTCTAGCACTTCCAGAGTGCTAGAAATTAAATAATGTATTTTCAAAATTCATGCCTTGGAGGGCCTTTGAACTTATATAGTAACCAAATTTCTTATCTTGTGCTTCATTCAATGTCTGTCTTTGTGGGGTCGACTTTTGCTATTTAAGGCTTATCTTTTTCCTTTCCTAACATAAGACTTATCTTTTTCCTTTCCTAACAGAGTGGATAACCGTTGCCAATAACCTTCTTTTGAAATGTCACATACACCTGAGGATACGAGAACTGGAAGACTGTGATGCTAATGTTTTTATTGCTCTTTATCAATCCATTTTAGGAGAAAAGGTACCAGGTAAGGGTACTAAAAAGTGGGAGTAATAGTGACTATATGTTAGGCCAGGTGTTTTGAGTGCCTTAAGTTAGATCCTGTGGTGTTTATAAAATCCTGTATTTTCTCTTTGTTTACATTTTATTTGTATGTAACTGTTGCATTCGTTACCATAATAAAGACCCACATAGAGTAACAGCCTTGTTCAAATCAGTTTGAGTGGTCTTGGTCATTATGTCAATTATGGCTAATACCTTGTGAAAGTCACACCTTTTCTGTACATATATTTTCAAAAATTCTAAAATTGAGTAGAACTTGGAAACTTGTTGGGTCCTGTTGCTTAACCAGTATTATGGATATGAATTGATGATTGTACTGCATCCCTGGTTGAGTAGCTCAGAGTCTTTATCCATAGATCTCTACTGTCTCTGCTATAACCATTAGTGTTAAAGCTCTGTGTAGTCTCTTTTCCTTTCCCACTGTTACCATGAGTTAGTGCCCTCATCACTTGGAATAATGGAGATGGCCTCTAGCTGGTATCTTTGATGCTAGTCTTAACCTTCATTTGAGCACAGAGGCCGATAGTTATTAGACCAGTCTTTTAAAATACTTTTTTCAGGGCACCTCGGTTGCTTAGTCGGTTGAGCATCTGACTCTTGGTTTTGGGTCCAGTCATGATCTCAAGGTTTGTGAGTTTGAGCCCCACATCGGGCTCTGTGCTGACAGCATGGAGCCAACTTGGGATTCTCTCTCTGCCCCTCTCTGTCTGTCCCCTCCCTGCTCACTTGCGCGCGCTCTCTCTCTCTCTCTCTCAAAATAAATAAAAGAAAAACTTAAAAAATAAAGTACTTTTTTCTTCCTTCCCCCGTTCATCTCCCTCAGTGCCAGAGGAGAAACTCCAAATATAAGTTCAGTGTTAAAATCTTTCCTCACTGTGGTCTTTACTGACCTTTTCGGTTTTTTTAAGTTTATTTTGATTTATTTTTAATTTTTTAAAGTTTATTTGCATTTCAAAGTAAGTTTTACTTTGTTTTATATTTTTATTTTTTAATTAACATCCAAGTTAGCATATAGTGCAACAATGATTTCGGGAGATTTCTTAATGCCCCTTCCCCATTTAGCCCATCCCCCCTCCCACAATCCCTCCAGCAACCTTCTGTTTGTTCTCTATATTTGTCTCTTATGTTTTGTTCCCCTCCCTGTTTTTATATTTTTGTTTCCCTTCCCTATATGCATCTGTTTTGTATCTTAAATTCCTCATATGAGTGAAGTCATACGATATTTGTGTTTCTCTAATTCTGCTTAGCATAATATTCTCGAGTTTCATCTACATAGGAGCAAATGGCAAGATTTCATTCTTTTTGATTGCTGAGTAATACCCGTTTGTATGTATACATAGATATATATATGTACACATACACCATATGTATATATACACCACATTTTCTTTATCCATCTGTTGATAGACATTTGGGCTGTTTCCACACTTTGGCCATTGTTGATAGTGCTGCTATAAACGTTGGGGTGCATGTGCCCCTTTGAAACACCACACCTGTATCCCTTGGATAAATACCTAGTAGCACAATTGCTCGGTCATAAGGTAGTTCTATTTTTAATTTTTTGAGGAACCTCCATACTGTTTTCCAGAGTGGGCTCACCAGTTTGCATTCCCACCAGCAGTGCAGAAGAGATGCTCTTTGTCCACATCCTTGCCAACATCTGTTGTTGCCTGAGTTGTTAACGTTAGCCATTCTGACAGGTGTGGGGTGGTATCTCATTGTGGCTTTGATTTGTATTTCCCTGATGATGAATGATGTTGAGCATTTTTTCATGTGTCAGTTGGCCATCTGGATGTCTTCTTTGGAGGAGTGTCTATTCATGTCTTTTGCCTATTTCTTCACTGGATTATTTGTGTTTTGGGTGTTGAGTTTGATAAGTTCTTTATAGATTTTGGATACTAACCCTTTATCTGATGTGTCATTTGCAAATATCTTCTCCCACTCCGTCGGTTGCCTTTTAGTCTTGCAGATTGTTTCCTTCGCTGTGCAGAAGGCTTTTATTTTGATGAGGTCCCAGTAGTTCATTTTTGCTTTTGTTTCCCTTGCCTCTGGAGACGTGTTGAGTAAGAAGTTGCTGTGGCCAAGATCAAGGAGGTTTTTGCCTGCTTTCTCCTCGAGGATTTTGATGGCTTCCTGTCTTACATTGAGGTCTTTCATCCATTTTGAGTTTATTTTTGTGTCTGGTGTAAGAAAGTGGTCCAGGTTCATTCTTCTGCATGTGGCTGTCCTGTTTCCCCAGCACCATTTGTTGAAGAGACTGTCCTTATGCCATTGGATATTCTTTTCCTGCTTTGTCGAAGATGAGTTGGCCATACGTTTGTGGGTCCATTCCTGGATTCTCTGTTCTGTTGAATTGATCTGAGTGTCTGTTTTTGTGCCAGTACCATACTGTCTTGATGATTACAGCTTTGTAGTACAGCTTGAAGTCCGGGATTGTGATGCCTGTAGCTTTGGTTTTCTTTTTCAAGATTGCTTTGGCTCTCTGGGGTCTTTTCTGTTTCCATACAGATTGTAGGATTATTTGTTCTAGCTCTGTGAAGAATGCTGGTGTTACTTTGATAGGGATTGCATTGAATATGTAAATTGCCTTGGGTAGTATTGACATTTAACAATATTTGTTTTTCCTATCCAGGAGTATGGAATATTTTTTCATTTTTTTGTGTCATCTTCAATTTCTTTCATAAGGTTTCTGTAGTTTTCAGTGTATAGATTTTTCATGTCTTTGGTTAGATTTTGGTTAGATTTATTACTAGGTATTTTATGGTTTTTGGTGCAAGTTTATTTATTTGAGAGCATGCACGGGGAGGGGCAGAGAGACAGGCTCCATGCTGTCAGCATGGAGCCTGATTCAGGGCTCAATCCCAGGAACTGTGAGATCATGACCTGAGCCAGAATCAAGAGTTGGACACTTAACCACCTGAGCCACCCAGGGGCCTCTATTTTTATTTAGAGAGTGTGTGTATGAGTGGGGGAGGGACAGAGAGAGAACAAGGGAGAGAGAATCCTAAGCAGGCTCCATGCCATCTCAGAAGCCCTGAGATCATGACCTGAACCAAAATTAAGAGTCAGACGTTTAACCAACTAAGCCACCCAGACACCCTTATATACTGACCTTTTAAATCATTATGCCATGAATTCCTACTAGGTTACCTTCAGAAGGTTGTGGGGTTTTTTTCCTCTCATGGAAAGCAGCCCATGATTATGGGTTAAAGTCTCACTCCATTATTGTTTCCCTTACTAGAGTATTAGCACCTGCTTGAATTTAGGGACCTCTTTATCTTTCTGTAGCATGGTGCTTATTGTAGAGCATGTTCATATATATGTTGATTGACTAAGTATTCAACCACTAAAGGTGCTGTGTGGAATTCAGGCCCTGTTAGCTTTATCTGAATTTTATAGCCTGTTCTGTTTGGGTAGAGCTTACTTTTGTAGCACTTAACCTGACTCAGAAGCCTGGTCAGAGACAGATGAAAACTTGGACCCTCAGATGAAAAATGTGTAGCCTTTTTTCCACAGACCTCATAGCTATTCCCAGGAGTCAAGAGGATGAAGCTCACAATGTACAAGCAGTAATTGATTCGCTGGCCTTGGATTACCTGCAAGTCAGCTTGTCTCACATAACAGGTCGGTGTATGCTTAACCATCAGATAATTTTGCATTTGACTAAAATAATTTGTTGGGTAGAATCCTAGACATTGTTTAGTTAACCAAATGAGTAAACTTATGATATAAGCCAAGTGGCAAGACTGAGCCAAGACAAATTGACTGGTAGAGTTAAGGCAGCCATTCTTGAGAGCTTTTTTAGGAGAGTCAAACATTGAATTTATGATGGACCTGAGTCTGAGATGTAAGAATTCTGGCTGGTAGTTAAAGGTATGTTTTTTGTTATTTTGTTATTTTAAAGCTAACATGCTGCTTGTTTGTAGTAGCTAAGAATTAGCTACATCTGAATATCCATTAAATAGGGACAGGTTAAATAAGTTATGATAGCTCCATGCAGGGAATTACTCTGCTACTGTAAAAGATGATTGATGATGCTCATTATGTACAATGTTCCATATTAGTGGAACAGTCTCCAATATGTGTAATGTCAGAAAGATGTGCACTTAACAATGATAATGTGCAGAGTAGGGTGCTGCTTATAAAAACAAAGGTAAGGAGAGGAAATATGCAGTTGATTGCTTGCAGAAGGACTCTTTGAAAGCATGTGCAAGAAACCTGTAATGCCAATTGCTTCCAGTAAGAGGAACTTCAGGGCTGCAGGACAAGGGTGGGATGAGACTTCATTATATAACTTTTATACTTCTTGAATTTTATTTTGTTTTTTAAAAGTTTATTTATTTATTTTGAGAGAAAGAGTGCATGAATGGGCGACAGGCAGAGAGAGAGAGAGAGAATCCCAAAGAGACCACACTGTCAGCGCAGAGCCCGGCATGGTGCTCCATCCCACAAACTGTGAGATCATGACCTGAGCTGAAATCAAGAGTCGGATGCTCAACCAACTGAGCCACCCAGGCGCCCCTGAATTTTAAGCCTCGTGAATATTTTCTCTATTCAAAATAAATAAAACTGTAAATTGTTTTTGAAACTTTTTCCAAAATAGAGTATATCATGCTTGTATTCTAAAGCCAAACATACCAAATATAAATATATTTGTAAATCCCTGTATTCTAGATAGAAAATGAGGATTATTCCAGTAAATTATTTCAAGCTAAGGAAAAGAGGGAATCTGTGCATATGAACCTACATTTGAATCACTTAGAGAAGGCTTACACCATTGGTTTGTTCTTGGGCAGTTAAATGTTAATCAGGATTGGTCACTCACATCTCTCAATGTGATGTTGATGACAAGTTTTGCAAAAATACTCTGTCTTAAGTTTTGAGTGCAGTTCTAGGAGTAAAAATGGTAAGTTAGTTTGAAGATAATTCATTTTGAAGGATAATCCCAGGGTTTTCCTGTTCTTTTGCAATTCAGAATTGCTTTATCACTTGAATAGGGTAATTTCTGGTATTTGTGCTTTTTAAACCTATAGCATAGTTGTATCTGCTTATGTAACTTTTTAATGCAGAGCTGCTCCTAACAACTCTCACCCACCCCATGAAAAGTTGCAGAACTGCTTATCTCCTCCAGTATACTGCAGAGCAGCTTTTTACTCCTTGTGTTCTTGTTCAGTTTAAAATACTTTCTTCTGTGCCATGAAACACTGCATTTTGGTGGGCGGTCTTAGTTGCTGGGTTGGCAGAGGATGCTCCCCATCCTGGCAACTGAGAAGTCCGGAGTATGCCCTTGGGGTATACTTGTGTATCTCGTTAAGCCAGAAAAACAAGGCTTAAGAAGATTTGTTTGCTTTAAACCAAAAAAAAAAAAAAAAAAATTGTCAAATACTGTCTATCTGTATTGGTAATTTTGTAAAACATCATATTTCTGGTTTAGGTTTGTTTTGCATCAGGAGTGAAATTTTGAATGGCTAGATTCTCTCAAATATCGAGTTTCCATTGTGTCTTTCCCTTACTGGTTTGAACTTAAGAGAATGCAGGCGTGACCTCCCAAAGGACAACCCAGCTGTCTCAAGAGTTACATTCCATCCATACCTGATGTTGATTAGAGTCCATTTTAGGTGATACTAAGCATGCTAAGTTTCCATGCTTTTACCACCCATTTCTTGTCAACATATCAATTTAGCATGTATTAAAAATTTATTATGAGACAAGTATTGTGCCAGGAATTGTTTAAAGAGTAACTCCTGGGTGTAAAGTGGATGTGGTGGGAGGTGAGGCTGGAGAAGTTGGGACTGAGGTGAGATTAAAAAGTTTTACGTGCATGGCCAGTGTTTTTAAGAAAATTTATTATTGAAGTTTATTTGACATATGAAATTATATTAGTTTCAGATGTACAACATAGCGATTGGACAGTTCTATATATTACACAGTGCTCGCTGTAATAAGTGTAGTAACCAACCACTACCTTACAACGCTATTACAATGTTATTGATGTTATTCCCTATGCCTTATTTTTCATCTCTGATTTATAACTGGAAGTTATACAAACTGTATACAAAGCTGTATAAATTGGAAATTTGTATGAATGGACAAGTTTTTTAAATTAGTATTTTATTTATTTTTTGAGAGAGAGAGCGAGAGCACCTGGGTCTGAGCAGGGGAGGGGCGTAAGGAGAGGGAGAGAGAATCTCAAGCAGGTTCCACTCCTGACATGGCCGGGGGGAGGGGGGGGTGCTCGATCCCACGACCCTGGGATCATGACCTGAGCTGAAGTCAAGAGTCAGACACTTAACTAACTGAGCCACCCAGGCATCCCACATAGGCAGTTTTTAAATTAAGAAAAATGACATGACCTATATAAAATGAATAGGAGTTAACAAATAGAAAAAATGAGGAATTCCTGATGAAAGTATCCCAACAAGTTCTTTGTTTTGATGTTACTCTACTGCTGTTATCTTCAGAACAAACCACCATCTAGAAGTAGGATCCCACGATCTGAAACTGTGTTGCCTCCTGCCATTTTTTTTCACCAGCCTAAAAAAGTTCTGCTTAGATACTTTATATCTTGGTATAAATCTTACCAGAGGATGTTTTATTAAGTCTACTTATTTTGTTTCTTGGTAAAGGAAGGAATATGCTAATTAATTACCAAACATTATATTCAAGACTGCTTCCTTTGTTTCTTCAAATATAATTAGGTATCAAGACATTCATGTTTTTAATATTTATAATATTATTCGTTTTCCTGAATTAGTTTGTAATTCTTTTATCTGAACAGTATTTACACAGTGGTATATTTGTTTTGAAACTTTGAGACTCTTAAGTTTCTTCGTTAATATTTTTAATAGCTTTTTATCCTGTGTTTAGGAGAAAATATAGTGAAGGGAGATAAAGAATCTATTAAGAATCTGCTAGAAATCTTCGATGGGTTGCTGGAGTATCTTACAGAACACATCAGTGAGACATCTCACGAAAAAAGTAAGTTTTAAAATTGTAATTTGAATAACTAATGCATATACCTGGTAAATTAAATCTCACTTCTTAACTCTTCTAAGTGGTTGGAAAAAACTATCTTAGACTATCATCATGTCCTTTGTCAGTTTGGATGTGCTAATCTATAAAAAGTTCTGATTAAAGTTGCTTACTGTCCTATTATTGCATGAAATGACTTATTCCAAAATTTCCTGTCAGAACTTCCATTTTTGTTATAAATTTGGATATTGCTAAAGCATTAACAGGAGGAATTGGAGTGTTTTTGTCTTTAACCTATGTTTAGGTTTGTGACAGCCTGAAAGTTTTATTTTAGCCTTTGAGTAATCCAGTTCTAAGTTTTCAGCAGCAATAACAAACAACATAAATTCTGATATGAATGAAGACAAAAAAATGTGGGTAGGCTCATCGTTCCTCCTTCTCACGTGGTTGTGATAACATCTGACCTTAAACTCTTTAGTGATAGTTTTCTACCTTTTATCGTTGCTGAAAAGATTTAAAGGCATATGTAGGTCTGGCCTGGAGGGAAAAACTGCCACAGGGGATATTTCTTATTTCAAACACTTGAGTGTTCTGCGTGTGGAGTGTTTTGAGTGTTTAATATCTGTTAAATATGTACCAGCCTCGGTACGCTGGGAGGATTCATAATTGCATGCCATGTTCTATTGCTCTCAAAGAAACCTAAGTTTCTGACTTAAGTCAGGAAGACAGCCATAACTGCATACAGTAGTCCCCCTAGATGCAGTTTTGCTTTCCACTCGCAGTCCCCCTTGGTCCAGAAGCAGATGATCCTCTTGAGGTATTGTCAGAAGGTCGGTCATTAATAGCCTAATGCTACATCACAATGCCTGTGTCATTCAGCTCACTTCGTCTCATCATGTAGGCATCTTATCATCCCACATCATCACAAGAAGGTGAGTACAGTACAATAAGATATTTTGAGAGACCACATTTCTATAACTTTTGTTATAGTATGTTGTTATAATCGTTCAATTTTATTAGCTATTGCTTATCTTAATGTGCCTAATCTAGAAGTTAAACTTTATCATATGTATGTATAGGAAAAAGACATAGTATATGTAGGTTTAATCTTATCTGTGGTTTCAGGCATCCTCTGGGGGTCTTGGAACGTATCCCTCGGGGGTGGGGGGGGACTGTTAAACAATAAAAACCATTATAGGAGAATTGGGGGAGAGTGAAAGACATGTGAAATTTACCTAATTCAAGGCTACTTAGGTATTTTGAGGCTTGGTGGCTTTAACCATTTTAGCAACAAGATTAAGAGATGGAAAACTACCTTTGGTGGAAATTGATTAATTTGAAGTTTTACACTAACAGCAGCAGTTTTTACAATGTAGTGCTTGATTGCAGGTAGAAGAGGAATGGTAGTGGCTTTACCATGGGTAGGGCAGTGGGGATGGCGAGAGGAGGGCAGAACTGAGAGATACTTAAATGTGAGTCTGGTAATAGTGAGACATGGAGGCAGGGCATGCGGGAGGGAGATTTCCAGGGGAGGTCAGTAGAATGTGGTGAGCTTAGTGCTGCTAGGAGGGGGTTGCAGAGGTGGGACCTCCCAGTGCAGTAGTACTGTGGTTGGGTGGTGTTTTCTGAAGTGTGATTCTCACCTTTGCAGGTCCAAGTTGATAGGGCAGTATTACCTAGAGCTAATCAGATTCTTCAAAATGCCAGTTAATAATGGGAAGTCAGTCTTTATTATCATGAGTCACATCATGTACAGAGCAGCTTTTTCCTGGTACCTGAGCTAGCATTATCATTAACTTACCACTGAAGAACAGGGATTTGAAAGCAGACTTTGCGTCAATGCCAAGTTCTGCCTCTCATTGTTTGAAGCTCTCTAAGCCTCAGTGTTTTCGTTTGAAATTCTTCCATGGCTATAGTGATGGTTGAGTAAGTAGATATATAAATAGTTTAGTTCCAAGCCTAGCTCCGAGTCACTGCGCAGTGAATGTTAACTGATGTTATTACAGTGTCGGTTATTTTGAATACAGAAATAGAAAAAAATGAAGGTAGATGCTCAAATAGAGAAATCTCTAGAAACGGGGATGGGAATATTCAGAGGCGTCAATCTGAATCATAGGAAGTTTCACCCACGTACCTCCTGAAATCAGTTCCCCAGTGTGTTGCTGCTGGCGAAAGTGTATTCCTCAGAAATGTTGAGTTGAAAAAGGATAGTCTGAAAGAGAACTTCAGCCAAGCTTTGATGAACTCTGACTCTTAGCCTGGGAGGGATAGTCTTGGAGCTTGAGGCTCACAGTTGTGTTCTGAAGCCACAGCCTAGTCCTCTTGCTTCAGACATCCCTTACTGAACAGGGAGGTTATAAACAATAAAAAATAAACCTACCACCTATCTTAAAAAATAAAACATTGCTAGTACAACTGTAGACCTTGCTTTTAAAGCAGCATTTATCTTGCTTCTGTTACCCAAGTAACACATGGTCTTCACAGGTGATAATTTGGTTCTTTCTAATTTCGTGTTCACAAAAGCCCAGTTTACCAGGAGAAGATGAGGGTGCTTAACTGTTCTTACCTCTACCCACCCCCATATAAAAATAGCATTATTAATTGAGAGGTTTTTTGGTGTTGTTTTTATCTATGCTAAACAGGTGAAACTGGACAGAGTTTTAAAGAATTCCGTCAAGGAGAACCTTTAGAAGAGCCAGAAAGTACTAAGGAATCCAAATCATCATGGAAAAAGGTTTCTTTTGGGAGGTAGCACTCAATGTCTATGAATTTAATCAAAACAAGTTATGCTTTTTCCTTCTAAGAATTGGCACACAATATACCACAATGGCAGCAAAAAACAAAACAAACTGATGGGAAAATCTCAGTACCTTCTCATATTTTACTTTATTTATTTATTTATTTTTCAACGTTTTTTATTTATTTTGGGACAGAGAGAGACAGAGCATGAACGGGGGAGGGGCAGAGAGAGAGGGAGACACAGAATCGGAAACAGGCTCCAGGCTCCGAACCATCAGCCCAGAGCCTGACGCGGGGCTCGAACTCACGGACCGCGAGATCGTGACCTGGCTGAAGTCGGACGCCCAACCGACTGCGCCACCCAGGCACCCCCCTTCTCATATTTTAAATCTCCCTGATGGAATTTTAAGAACCTTGAGCTATATGTAATACTTAAGTCTCAGTATTAAACACCTGTGTGTTTTCTTCTTCCTAGTTAGTTCTTTTATTCCAAAATACGTCTTTTTAAAAAAACAATTTTTTTTTTAAACATTTATTTATTGTTGAGAGAAAAGGGAGCGTGAGTGGGAGAGGGACAGAGAAAGGAAGATGCAGAATTGGAAGCAGGCTCCAGGCTCTGAGCTGTCAGCACAGAGCCCAACGCAGGGCTCAAACTCATGAGCAGTGAGTGAGGTCATGACCTTAGCTGGAGTCGGATGCTTAACTGAGTCACCCAGGTGCCCCTTTCCAAAATACGTCTTTAGTGGGGCGCCTGGGTGGCTTAGTTGGTTAAGTGCACCTGCATATTTTTTTATTTTTCCCTTGGTCATCAAAATAGTTTATGTTCCCTGTAGAAATCCTGGAAAGTACGAAGAAATAAAAAACAAGTGAAAAAAAAAAAGATGAGCTCTACCATTCAGAACTAAACAAAGGCTTGTTAATGTTTTGTTATACTTGAGTCTTTTTTATAATGTTTTTTTTTTTTTTTACTTAGTCATATTGTTTACATAGTTTTGTTTCCCGCATTTAAAAATTTTACATATCAAGTCTTTTTCCGAGTTGTTAAATTCTTTGTAATAATTTTTAATCCCTGTATAACAAACCATATAGGTGCTTCACAATGGGCTAAACCACTCCTCTAAAGTGGAGGTGGATGTTTCTGAGTTTTTTTATAGTTTTTGAAAATGTGATACATGCTTTTGTTTGCTCTTTAAGCTACATCCAAAGAGTATGAATGTTGTAAACCTATTAAAAGTTGCCAGACTGCTTTCCGAAAAGGCCATGACAGTTTATACACTCACCGGCAGTATAAAATTGCTCGTTACTGTATCCTCATGAATCAGTAACATTAACTCATTAACAAATATCAGAGTTTTAAAATACCTGCAACTTTTATAGACAAAATATAATGTCATTACAGATTTGATGGTAGTTCTACCTACGGGTTGAACATAATGCTATGACTTTTAAATGTATGACTTTCCCTTTTTTTTATGGAATTTGTCATGATTTGAAAGACACAGGCAATATCTTCCTGTTTAGGTATAGTACATTGTGGAAAACCTGTCTTAAAGGAGACCACCATGAGATGAATTTCTTGACTTTATTTTTTATTATTGGATTTTTCTTACAGTGCAAAAGTGAAACAATGCAAGGATATTTAATGCAAAATTCATACCCTACCCAGATTCCACCCCCACACCCGTAGAGTATCCAATGTTTATTGTTCTCTGTGTGTATTCCCCTATGCATTTAATCCTTGACACTTTCTACACGGCTATTTCTACCATACGTGTATGAGTTAAAACAGATAAACACCAAAAAGTGATAAGCAACAGAAGGGAGTGTCTTGCCCTTTTTCTGCACGTAGCAATGAGCAGTCTGAATACTCATAGGCAGGCTGTTTAAAGCAGCTTTCGTCAGGAGGGGCCCTCTGGTTAGGCTGGGCCCAAGTAAGTAAGGGAATTCTTTCAGGTGCTCCTTGTCATCTGAGGCTTTGGGCCCCTCTTGGGATGGAGATGAAACAGAATCCACTGGTGAAGTAATTAGACTCGGAGACACAGCACACACCTTTTCTCTAAGAAGTAATGGTAAGTAAACTTCAGATACCTGTTATTCAGCATACAACTATGAAAATAAAAATAGTTATTCTTAGGAATGTTTACAGTCGAGAAGAATAGAGAGAGTTGTAACTCGACCTTAGAATTGAACTTCCAGAGTATACCATGATTAACCTAAATATGAACAGTTACCTGAAATCAAACAAGTAGGAGTTATAGGCACATGAGCAAGTTTGTCATATAACATGTGGGACCTGATACCCTGAGAAGAGAATTCTGAATGCAACTTGATAGTCTACTCACATTCAGGTTACCCCCTAAGTATAGTTTTCCTAAACTGGATGACTCACTCTTTTCATGGTTTCAAGCAACAAGTCAGTATATCCAGTGGCAGTTCTTCTTCCAGGCATCAGGCTACATTTCCAAGAGTCTGCTGCTCATACACAGTAAGCCTGAATATCTTTGAGGCCCATTTTGAGCCTCGTACCTTGCTGTCCTTCATCCCACTTCCTGTCCTGCCTACCTTAGTTGTCATGCTCTTTTCTGCCTTCATGTTGTTTCTTCGGCTGGGGTGCTCTTTCTTCATCTCTATTCCTGGCAGATTCACCCTACAAAGCCCAGCCTCCCCCACATGCCTAGATTCTGAGGCTCTATTTCTACACTGTGGCCTTCTCATCTTATTTTGGTAATACTATTCTCACATTGTGTAGTGATTTTGAGTATGTTTGTTTTATAAACTGTGAGTTCCAGGGACAGTAGCCACACCAGACTCATTCAGCAAATATTTAGTGCTTTCCCTGTGCCACGCAGTGGTGTTATAGTGGTTAACAAAATAGACACCAATCCCTTCCCTCATGGAGCTTGTATTCTGCTTGGGGAGGCAGCCAATCAGTAAGACAAGTAAGTGAAATACATAGTAAAATTATTCATATTCATCTTAGTATTTTAGAGCTTCTCAAAACACCAAGCCCAAAATAAGTTGTGGTTTGTATTTTTTTAATGGAAGAACAGGAATGCTGGATAGTCATTAAGTATATTAAATTGGGAATCCAGTGGCCAAATTCTCATCCAGACTCTGCTACTGGCTATGTGACTTTGGACAAGGCCCTTGTCTTTCCTGAGCCCGTTTCTTAACATGTGAAATTGGAGAATTCAGCAAAACCATCTGAGAAATCCCTTTGAGCATTAGTACTTTGGTTCCAAAGAATAGACATTGAAATCCAAGGAATTAATGTTCAAAGAACCTCAATATGGAAGGTTAGACAGTAGACTAAAGGCATGTACTTGCCACTGGGATGAGCGAAGTAACAGAATGACCAGAGTCAATTGAAAGTAACAAAAGAATGCTTCTTGAAGGAAGAGAGTCAGGTGGATTGACAGAAGATGGAAGGGACTATGATTTTAGAAATGGTGTTCTGTGATAGCAACTACCGTGTAGAAAGGTTGCATCTGTAAGAAGTGAGTTGTTTTCAGATTTTAACTATTCGGGTTATAATGCAGTTAAGGCAAAAGAGAAAAGGTTGAGAGAAAAGCCAGGCTGAGGTGTTTTGGTTTGGTGTCATTAAGGGCTATGGTAACTTCCTTTTATATTTGGATTTAAGTCATCAGATAACTGTCACCGTATACATTCATAGGCATCTAACTTAGGCTTCAATTTCTGGGCTATGAATCTTATTTTTTTAATTGAGATATAATGAACATGTAACATTATGTTAGTTTCAGATATACAATCTATGGATTTTATGTTTACATGTGTTGTGAAATGACTGTCCCAATAAAAGTCTAGTTAATATTTGTCACCATAGATAGTGATGACAACTGTTAAGATCTATTCTCTTAGCAACTTATAGTATTAACTATAGTCATGCTGTATATTTTATTCCCATGACTTAACTGGAAATTTGTACCTTTTGACCATCTTCACCCATTTTTTCCTACCCAGGGTTCCCCCTTATTTATGAAATGTCATATATGTTTATTATAGATGCTTATTAATGCTTGTAGTAGACAAGTCCAGAGACTTTTCAGTAATAAAACAGTATATCCTAAAACAGTCTAAAAATTATAAGGAAATTTGAGTGTGTCACTTTCAGTCTGACAAATTAAAAGTGCCAAATGTTAACTAAGCATGAAATTTTGGAGAAATTTTATCAAAAAGAAACAGCATATGAGTTTCTTTGTCATCCAAGAAACTGAAGAAAAAATGGACTCAGGTAAAAATGAATTCGCCTGGAGTCAAGTTGATGACAAATTTAGTTTAGGTAGTAGAGAAATTGTGGACCATGTTATGAATTTTGAGTATTAGATCTTAGATGCTCTTCGTGTAAAATATGAAGTTATGGAGTGAGATTCACATATTTTAAACATGTTGATGTGAAAATGGCCCTGTTGCTCTGGGTTGTGGAAAAGGAGAGCATAAAAAGATGTGTTTGCTGGATTTTAAGAGACATCAAATGAACGTCAGACATTTTAAAATATGCAGTGTCTTGAAATACGTTGCATGGAGTTTGTGCAAGGTGAATTTTCCATTTTTAGTGTGATTATGTCAGTTAACCGCTTTAGTAACTGAGTTTTCAGGATACATTCTCATACCTTCAAAGTGAGGAGTAAGTTTATGGTGAAGTCTTTCATTAAATTGAAGAAGGGATAAATAGTCATTTGTAGAGGAGGAGTCATAAGTCTGTTTTGTTTGTGGGAAGTTTATGTATTGTAGATTTCTAAGGGAGCAAAGTGGATATTCCCTCAATTTCAGAACTATTTTAGTACAGCTCTCTAATAACATTATAAAGCTGATTAAATATTAAGCATTGAAAAGTTAGACAAAACAATTTGACCTATAAGTTTTTTATTATGGTATCAACCAGGACTCGTAGCTCAGAAATATACTCACAGAACAGCATTTCTACAATTCTCGCACCTATTTGTATGAGTATATTCCAGTAAAACACAAGCTAGGCACACCTGGCTAGCTTAGTCGGTACAGCATGCAACTCTTGATCTCAGAGTCGTGAGTTTGAGCCCCATGATGAATGTAGAGATTGCTTAAAAATAAAATCTTAAAACACACACACACACACACACACACACACACACACACATTTTATTTACAAAAACAGTTGGTGAGTCAGATTTGGACCTTGGGCCATAGTTTGCCAACCTCTGACCTAGAGAAAATCACCATTAACATTTTGATTTCTTTACTTACGGATATGCAAATGTGCATCGCATATGTTCTTTATTTGTTTTTAAAGTTTATTTATTTTTGAGAGAAAGTGACAGTGTGTGAGCGGGAGAGGGGCAGGCAGAGACAGAGGGAGACACAGAATCAGAGAAAGGCTCCAGGCTCTGAGCTGTCAGCACAGAGCCCGACATAAGGCTCAAACCCACGAGCAGTGAGATCGTGACCTGAGCTGAAGTCAGATGCCCAACTGACTGAGCCACCCAGGCACCCCTCACATATGTTCTTTTAAAATACAGTCATACAGTGGGGCACCTGGGTGGCTCAGTCGGTTAAGTGTTTGACTTCCCTTTGGGTCATGATCTCACCATTCGTGGGTTCGAGCCCCCCATTGGTCTCTGTGCTGACAGCACAGAGCCTGGAGCCTGATTCAGATTCTGTGTGTGTGTCTCTCTCTCTCTCTCTCTCCCCCTCCCCCAGTCACGGTCTCTGTCTTTCTCTCTCTCAAAAATAAACATTCTCTCTCTCTCAAAAATAAATAAACATTAAGAAAAAAAATGTTTAATGTTTATTCATTTTTGAAAGAGACCGTACAAGCAGGGGTGGGGTGGAGGGGCGGGGCACAGAATCTGAAGCAGGCAAGGCATATGAGTAATTTTATTTTGCTTTTTTTTTTTTTTTTTTTTTTGCAGGGCGATCTATGTGGTTTTCTTTTTTTTAATTAAAAAAAAATGTTTTTAATTTACATCCAAATTATTTAGCATATAGTGCAACAGTTATTTCAGGAGTAGATTCCTTAATGCCCCTTACCCATTTAGCCTATCGTCCTCCCACAGCCCCTCTAGTAACCCTCTGTTTGTTCTCTATATCTGAGTCTTTTATGTTTTGGCCCCCTCCCTGTTTCTATATTATTTTTGCTTCCCTTCCCTTATGTTCATCTGTTCTGTGTCTTAAAGCCCTCATATGAGTGAAGTCATATGAGATTTGTCTCTGACTAATTTTGCTTAGCATAATACCCTCTAGTTCCGTCCACATAGCTGCAAACAGCAAGATTTCATTCTTTTTGATTGCCAAGTAATACTCCATTGTATATATATACACCACATCTTCTGTATCCATTTATCCATCAGTGGACATGTGGGCTCTTTCCATACTTTGGCTATTGTCAATAGCGCTGCTATAAACATTGGGGTGCATGTGCCCTTTGAAACAGCATCCCTGTATCCCCTTGGATAAATACCTAGTAGTGCAATTGCTGGGTCTAGGGTAGTTCCATTTTCAGTTTTTGAGGAACCTCCATACTGTTTTCCAGAGTGGGCTCACCAGTTTGCATTCCCACCAGCAGTGCAGAAGAGATCCTCTTTGTCCACATCCTTGCCAACATCTGTTGTTGCCTGAGTTGTTAACGTTAGCCATTCTGACAGGTGTGGGGTGGTATCTCATTGTGGCTTTGATTTGTATTTCCCTGATGATGAATGATGTTGAGCATTTTTTCATGTGTCAGTTGGCCATCTGGATGTCTTCTTTGGAGGAGTGTCTATTCATGTCTTTTGCCTATTTCTTCACTGGATTATTTGTGTTTTGGGTGTTGAGTTTGATAAGTTCTTTATAGATTTTGGATACTAACCCTTTATCTGATGTGTCATTTGCAAATATCTTCTCCCACTCCGTCGGTTGCCTTTTAGTCTTGCAGATTGTTTCCTTCGCTGTGCAGAAGGCTTTTATTTTGATGAGGTCCCAGTAGTTCATTTTTGCTTTTGTTTCCCTTGCCTCTGGAGACGTGTTGAGTAAGAAGTTGCTGTGGCCAAGATCAAGGAGGTTTTTGCCTGCTTTCTCCTCGAGGATTTTGATGGCTTCCTGTCTTACATTGAGGTCTTTCATCCATTTTGAGTTTATTTTTGTGTCTGGTGTAAGAAAGTGGTCCAGGTTCATTCTTCTGCATGTGGCTGTCCTGTTTCCCCAGCACCATTTGTTGAAGAGACTGTCCTTATGCCATTGGATATTCTTTTCCTGCTTTGTCGAAGATGAGTTGGCCATACGTTTGTGGGTCCATTCCTGGATTCTCTGTTCTGTTGAATTGATCTGAGTGTCTGTTTTTGTGCCAGTACCATACTGTCTTGATGATTACAGCTTTGTAGTACAGCTTGAAGTCCGGGATTGTGATGCCTGTAGCTTTGGTTTTCTTTTTCAAGATTGCTTTGGCTCTCTGGGGTCTTTTCTGTTTCCATACAGATTGTAGGATTATTTGTTCTAGCTCTGTGAAGAATGCTGGTGTTACTTTGATAGGGATTGCATTGAATATGTAAATTGCCTTGGGTTGTATTGACATTTTAACAATATTTGTTTTTCCTATCCAGGAGCATGGAATATTTTTCCATTTTTTTTTTTTTTGTTATTTTGATTTTTTTTTTAATTGAAGTATAGTTGACACAATATTACATTAGTTTCAGGTGTACAACATAGTGATTTGACAACTATATATGTTACGCTATGCTCACCCCAAGTATAGTTACCATTTGTCACCATACATTATTATTAATTCTGTTGACTATATTCCCTATGAGGTTCCTTTCATCCCTGGGACTTTTCAGTCCATAACTGGAAGCCTGTGTGCCTCCCACTCCTCTTTACCCATTTTGCCCATCCCCCTACTACTTCCTGTATAGAAACCATCAGTTCTCTGTATTTATGCATCTTTTTCTTCTTTTTCTGTTTGTTCTTTTGCTTTGTTTTTTGGATTCCATATATAAGTGAAATCGTATGGTATTTGTCTTTCTCTGACTTAATTCACTTAGTGTGATACTCTCTAAGTCTACCCATGTTGTAAATAGCAAGCTCTCCTTTTTTTTTATTTTATTTTTTTAATTTACATCCAAATTAGTTAGCGTATAGTGCAACAATGATTTCAGGAGTATATTCCTTAATGCCCCTTACCCATTTAGCCCATCCCCCCTTCTACACCCCCTCCAGTAATCCTCTGTTTGTTCTCCACATTTATGAGTCTCTTATGCTTTGTCCCCCTCCCTGCTTTTATATTATTTTTGCTTCCCTTCCCTTATGTTTATCTGTTTGTCTCTTAAAGTCCTCATATGAGTGAAGTCATATGATATTTGTCTTTCTCTGATTAATTTTGCTTAGCATAATATCCTCCAGTTCCATCCACGTAGTTGCAAATGGCAAGATTTCATTCTTTTTGATTGCCGAGTAATACTCCATTGTGTATATACACCTCATCTTCTTTATTCATCCATCGATGGACATTTGGGCTCTTTCCATACTTTGGCTCTTGTTGATAGTGCTGCTATAAACCTGGGGGTGCATGTGTCCCTTTGAAAAAGCACACCTGTATCCCGTGGATCAATGCTTAGTAGTGCAATTGCTGGGTTGTAGGGTAGTTCTATTTTTAGTTTTTTGAGGAACCTCCATACTGTTTTCCGGAGTGGCTGCACCAGCTTGCATTCCCAGGCAAGATCTCATTTTTTATGACTAATACTCCTCTGTGTGTGTGTGTGTGTGTGTGTGTGTGTGTGTGTGTGTGTGTGTGTGTACGCGCGCCACATCTTTATTCCTTCATTTATCAATGGACAGGGGGTTTGTTTCCATATTTGGCTATTGTAAATACTGCAGTAAATATGGGTGCATACATCTTTTCAAGTTAGTGTTATTGTTTTCTTGGGAGTAAATATGCAGTAGTGGAATTACTGGAACATAAGGGATTTCTGTTTTTATTTATTTATTTGTTGAGGAACGCTCATACTATTTTCCATAGTGGCTGTACCAATTTACATTTCCACCAACAGTGCACAAGAGGTCCTTTTTCTCCACATCTTTGCCAACACTTATTTTTTGTCTTTTTGATTCAAGCCTAACAGGTATAAAGTGATAGCTCATTGTAATTTTGATATGTATTTCCCTTGATGATTAGTGATGTTGAGCACCTTTTCTTGTGTCTGTTGGCCATCTGTATGTTTTCTTTGGAAAAGCATCTATTCAGGTCCTATGCCTATTTTTTAATTGGATTTTTTTGGGATTTTGATGTTGAGTTACAAAGTTCTTTATATATTGTGGATATTAATCTTTTATAAGATAAGATATATCATTTGCAGATATCTTCTCCTGTTCAGTAGTTTGTCTTTTTATTTTGTTGATGGTTTCCTTTGCTGTGCAGAAAGTTTTTATTTTAGTGTAATCCCAATAGTTTATTTTTTGCTTTTGTTTCCCTTGCCTGAGGAGACCTATCAGAAAACTGTTGCTAAGGCTGATGTCAAAGAGATTACTGCATATGTTTTCTTCTGGGAATTTTGGTTTCATGTCTCACACTTAGTTGTTTAATCCATTTTGAGGTAATTTTTGTGTATGGTGTTTCATTCTTTTGCATATAGCTGTCCAGTTTTCCTACCATCGTTTATTGAAGAGACTATCCTTTCCCCATTGTATATTCTTACCTCCTTTGTTGTAGATTAATTGACCATATAAGCATGGGGTTTATTTCTGGGCTCTCTTTTCTGTTCTTTTGATCTATGTGTCTGTTTTTGTGGCACCTATTTTTCTAAAGCAAAGCAATGTGATGTGAAGCTTTGTTTTTAACTTGTATAAATGGTTCTGGGCCACAGAACTAGATCTTACTCTCTGGTGGTTATTAAAAGTAATGGGTAGTTTGAACAACCAGACCAACATAGTTCTAGGATTACGTCATTCCTGAGATTTATATCCTCTGGATACAAAATTCTTGGTGTTTAGTATATCATTCGGCAGTAAAAAAATTCTTTTTAATATTTTCTTTTCTAGGTGCCGAAGGCCCTAACCAAATGCAGTCCAAAAAAGCCCCAACTCTGTTACATGAAGAAGTGCTACACCCTCCCTCATCTAGTTTTTTGTCCAAGAGTAGGACATCCTTTGTTGAAGACAGTGAGTAGTAACGTGTTATTAGTGAGACTACTGCTATGAGTTAGAGCCAAAAGGTATTTCCTGGGATACTTTCGGATGCTATTAGTCTTTTCACTTTTGTTGCTTTACGCTTTATGTGATTCTTTTTGGTTTTACATGATTATATTTGTAAACATTTCCTATTATGAGTTCTGATTTCTTAAGATGGTTTTTGGTCACATGTTGTGCATCTACTATTTTCTAACTCTTCTCTCAAAGACTTTAGGACAATACAAGTTTCTCATATGTTAGCACATCAGTTTATGGTCTTCCAGTTATTAAGGAATGACAAAACATAGCAATTTGAAAAATATTCTCATTTCTTACTGTTATGTCTGGGATTTTTATTAGTTAGTATTACATAAAGTCATTGTTAATGGCGAACTAGCTGTATAACCTGTGGATGAACCATAATTTCTGTAGCTGTTATTCCAGCCATTTAGGTTTTTAGTACCCAGAGGCATGTATATATATCAAGTGATGTGTTTCTTACAGTTTCATCTTCATGTCCACTTTATTTTTGCTACTTAGTGGAAATTCCTTCTGTGGATGTGATTCCAAGTGCCAGGAAACTAGGGGAGCCTATTCAATCAGCTATTCCTTTACATCCACCCTACCACCCTTCAGAGCCTCGAGCACCCTGTCCCATAGGAAACGAATACTTGCGCTCAAGTCACATCTCCCCTGCTGTGAATTCTACTGGAGAGGGCACTGCATTTTCTGTGGTAAGTGGAAAGCTTACTTTCAATGAGATGCATGTCTATCAATTTAAAGACGTCTCTGCTAGAATGGTAATTATAGATACTGCACTAACCCAAGCACTGCACTTCCTAAATTTTGCCTCTGGGTATACTTACATGTTCTTACTCTAGAACAGTGGGGATGAATGTATAGAAAGGAAAATAGTAAGAGCTAACGACACATTGTTTATTTTGTGTCATGCACAGTTCTAGGTACTTTACTGGTATTGAGTAATTTACTCCTCAGCAGCTGTGGAGTAGGTACTTTTGTTTTTTTTTTTAATTTCCCAAGGGGAAGCTGATATAAAGAGATTAAGTACCTAGTCTGAGGTCACACAACAACTGTAGAGTCGGGATTTGAACTCCGTATTCTAGGGGCACCTGGGTGGCTCAGTTGGTTGAGCGTCCGGCTTTGGCTCAGGTCATGATCTCACGGCTCATGAATTCGAGCCCCTTGTTGGGTTCTGTGCTGACAGCTCACAGCCTGGAGCCTGCTTCCGATTCTGTCTCTGTCTCTCTCTGCCCCTGTCTTGCTCAGGCGTGCTCACGCACGCGCTCTTTCTCACTTTCTCTCTTTCTCAAATATAAATAAACATTAAAAAAAAAAAAACCTTTTTTTTTTAATTCAGTATTCTAGTTTCAGAACCCGTATTCTATGTCCCTAGTTAAATCACTGAAAATTTAATAAGAAAGTATGAAAAACAACCTTTCATCCGTATTCCTATTATCCAGTGTGAACTGCTAGTAATATCTTGGTCTTTTTGCTTCTACTGTACTTTAGGAAGAAAAAAATCCATTTTTATAATTATCCTGTCCCTATCCTCCTAGAAACGAACATGTAGGGATATGCAGGTGGTGAATTTATAAACAATGATACATTTTCATTATTAAAAAATTCAGAGTACATAGAAGTACGAAGATGAAATGAGCATCATTAGCAGTAGGTGGCCATCATTCTAAACATTCTGTGCATCTATTCAGGTAGGAAGGTGGATAAGTTAGAAAAAAGGGATCCTAGGATTATGATTACATTTGGGGGACTTTTAGAGAGGGGTGGTAGAAGGGCTTCTGAGTTGCTGGTAATATTCTATTTCCTGACCTGAGCGGCATTTAAATGGGAATACTCCTTTTGAAATAATTCTTGAGCAGGACACTTAAACTTCAATAATAAGTTTTTTAAAATGTGATTGTTTTTATAGTTGTTATTTACTAAAAAGTGTTAAATTTAATTTCACTTACACAAGAAACACATAAGTGAAGTTGAAGAGATTCTTTTTTTTTTTTTTAATTTTTTAAAATGTTTTATTTATTTTTGAGAGAGAGAGAGCACAAGTAGGGGAGGGGCAGAGAGAGAGGGAGACACAGAATCCAATGCAGGCTCCAGGCTCTGAGCTCTTAGTTAGCACAGAGCCCGACGTGGGGCTCAAACCCACAAACCATGAGATCATGACCCGAGCTGAAGTCGGACACTTAAACGACTGAGCTACCCAGGCACCCTAAATTGAAGAGATTCTTAAACATCAAATGTCTCTTCATAAGATTTCCTCTGAAGTTAAGAAATAAATTGTTAAAAATGTTAAGCATTTATATTCATAACGTTTGATTTTTAACTGTTTCAATTTTAGACAGTTGACTTCTTGATACCAAAGAGAATTATTTTAGTACTTACCACTTGTGATTTGATCACTTTTTCATTGTCCAGGTTTAGCCATAACCCTTGAATTTTCTTGTTGGAGAACACCTCACCTGCCTTTATATTTGAATGGCATCCTGACCCACACTTTTTATCTGAGTACATGTTTATAGACATTTGTTCCTTTGGTATTGAGGATCAAGAGAGTATTTTGACAAATATGTTTAAAAAAGTAAAACGTGGAGAATAAAGGTACCTAGTTGTGTGCCATAGGACCTCCCTTTTCCTCCCCCACCCAAAATGTTTTTATGTGCCATCTTTGTATCCTTTTCAAATCAACTCTTTGTTTTTAACAGGAATCAGATAATAGAGTTCTCTTAACTTCTAAGTTGCCTAAAGATAGCAAACAGGAAATGGTTTCAGCTCAGATCCAAAGCCCTAGGACAAGGAAACTTCCCACAGGAAAAAGGTAATATTACTGCACTCTGTTTTTAGTCTGTTTGCAAAGGGATTTAAAGAAAGGTGTGTACTCTCTGACCTTAGCTGTGAAGACCAGTATGAATCTGTTAAAGCATGCATTACAGTTATTTTGTCTAAGTAATGTGACTTGGCTACTTAAATGTCACATGGTCATTTTATTACAGATATGAAGGTAGACCTACAGTCTCATCCTGGGATTCACCCTTCTCCCAGAGGGCAAGGAAGAGGTTAACAGAACAAGAAATACACGCAGTTTCCGAGAAACTCTCTCAACGGCTCTCTGAACTAGATTGGGCAAGTCTTGTTTTTTATCTATATTGCAATTGCCATAGTTGGTGAGTATTTAAGTGGTCTTCCAGTCGAAGATGGAAGCTAAGCTAAGGTACTAAAATTAGTTGTGTCTTAATTACTGTAAAAATGTTTCATTAATCAGGCAGATAGGACATAGGATGAGAAGTCATCTCCACCTAGCCTTTCATGATATAACCAAATTTGGTATGGATTTAACCAGATTTTTGTTGAATTCTGATGAAAGTTATTCATTTAATTATTTACTTTTTTAAAAATTTTTTAAATTATTTACTTTTTTTAAAGATTTTATTTGTAAGTAATCTCTGTACCCACCATGGGGCTCAAGCTTACCAACCCCAAGATCAGGCATCGCATGCTCTACCAACTGAGCCAGCCACGCACCCCGAAAACTACATTAAAACCTTTATTTTAGACACATCTAAGATTTGGTATAAAATTAGATCTCTGCTTCTCACAAAATCCAGTATTACAGTTTAGGGGTATCATTGAATAAATGTATTAAATCCTTGTGTGACTTACTCTAAAGTTGATTGAAACTGAATAGTCCATAGCACTGGTTAATATACACACTTGATAAACTAAATATGCATAAGTATCTAAAAGTTATTAATACCTAATTATGAGAAGCTTTTTTTATTTTTATAAATTTTTTTTAACGTTTTTATTTATTTTTGAGACAGAGAGAGACAGAGCATGAATGGGGGAGGGGCAGAGAGAGAGGGAGACACAGAATCGGAAGCAGGCTCCAGGCTCTGAGCCATCAGCCCAGAGCCCGATGCGGGGCTCAAACTCACGGACCGTGAGATCGTGACCTGAGCTGAAGTCGGATGCTTAACCGACTGAGCCACCCAGGCGCCCCGAGAAGAAGCTTTTTAAAGATTCTGTCTACTCTTTCTTACTTGCATTCTGCTGAAATCAATGAAAGATGTTTTTGAGAAGTATTTTCTCAATAGATGTTAAAAAGTGCCCTGGGTGATCGAATTAAAGAAAAGACTGGCTACGAAGAAGATGATATTGGAAATGAAGAGATGGAGAGTGGAAATGATGAGACACTGTCTCAACACAGTGACAGCATCATGGAGTATGGGCCGAAGAAGCGAAGGCCAGGTACTTCTTCTCCCAGAGAAGCCAGGATGAGGTCCTAGGGAACCATGCAGGCACATCCATTGGTCTATGATGACTGGCTTTTTCGTTTTAAATATTTTAGAAATACGTAAAAGGATAAAAAATAATAGCTCTATCTTCACCATCTAAAAGTAGCAGATGCTAACAGTTATATGTGTGCTTTACACCTTTTTTGCTTAAAAATAAGAGTTAAAATCCCCTCTGTCCTCCCTGCAGTCCATTTTTTTCCTCCTTCAAAGAAACAATTCTCTCAAAGTTGATATCTTCTTATCCCAGTTTTTATTGTTTATTGATTTTTTTGTTTGAGATAAAATCGACATATAACATTGTATTTGTTTAAGGTGTATAGGTGCTTGCTTCAGCACACGTAATAAAATCATTTAAGGTGTACAGTGTAATGATTTGACATGTTTATATATATGTGTGTGTGTGTATGTATATACACACACACACACACACACACACATATATATGTATGTATTTTTTTTTACGTTTATTTTTTTTGAGAGAGAGTGAGCAAGAGTGGGAGAGGGGCAGAGAGAGAATCCCAAGCAGGCTCTGTACTGTCAGTGCAGAGCCTGATGCAGGGCTGGAACTCATGAACCATGACATCATGACCTGAACCAAAATCCAGAGTCAGACACCTAACCAAATGATCCACCTAGGCGCCCCTTGATATATTTATATATTGCAAATTGATTACCACAGTAAGTTTAGTTAATATCACTTGACATAGTTACAAATTTTTTGTTAATAACTTTTAAGGTTGATTTTTTTGCAACTTTCAAATATGCAATATAGTATTGTTAACTATAGTTTCCATGCTGTACATTATATCCCCAGAACTTATTTATCTTATAATTGGAAGTTTGTACCTTTTGAGCACCTTCACGCCCACCTTTGGCAACCACTATTCTATTCTCTGTGTCTGTGAGTCTGGTGTTTTAGATTCCACATATAAGTGAGATCATACATTATTTGTCTTTCTTTGACTTACTTCACTTAGCACAATGCCCTCAAAGCCATCCATGCTGTTATAGATGGCAGGATTTCCTTTTTTTTCTATGGATGAATAATATCTGTTTATATATGTTTTTTTCTTTATCCATTTATCTGTGGATGGGCACTTAGGTTGTTTCTGTATCCTGGCTATTTTAAATAATGCTGCAGTGAACATGAGGGTGCATGTATCTTTTTGAGGTAGTGATTTCTTTTCACTTCTGGGTCATTTGGTGTTCTTAAGTTTTTAAGGAACCTCCATACTGTTTTATTTATTTTGAATACTGTTTTACTTAGTGGCTACACCAATTTACATTCCCCCTAACAATGCACAAGGGTTCCCTTTTCTCTCCATCCTCTCCAACACTTGGTATCTCTTGTGTTTTTGATAATAGCCATTATTCTGGGGCGCCTGGGTGACCCAGTGGGTTAAGTGTCCAACTCTTGATTCCGGCTCAGGTCATGATCTCACGGTTCATAAGATCAAGCCCCACTTCAAGCCTGCTTGGGATTCTCTCTCCCTCTCTTTGCCCCTCCCCCACTCGCACGCATGCTCACTTGCTCTCTCAAAATAAACTTTAAAAAAAAGGGTAATAGTCATTATTTTAATCAGCGTAAGATGACATCTCATGGTGATTTGGATTTGCATTTCTCTGATAGTGATGTTGAACATCTTTTCGCATACCTCTTGGCTCTTTGTGTGTTGTCTTTAGCAAAATATCTATTCAGTTCCTCTGTCCATTTTTTTAATTGGATAGTTTATTTTTACTGTTAAGTTGTATGAGTTCCTTATATATTTTGGATATTAATCCTGTATCGGATATCTGATTTGCAGATATTTTCTCCTGTTTGGTAGATTGCCTTTTCATTTTGTTGATAGTTTCCTTGGCAGTGCAGAAGCTTGGTATGGTACCACTTGCTGATTTTTGCTTTTGTTGCTTTTGCTTTTGGTGTCAAATCCAAAAAAATGATTGCTGAGACCAATCGCAAGGAGCTCACCCCCTGTTTTCTTCTAGGAGTTTATGATTTCGGGTCTTACAGCCAAATCTTTAGTTCATTTTGAGTTGATATTTGCATATGGCCTAAGATAGGTTACAGTTTCATCCTTGTGAAATGTGGCTGTCCAGTTTTTCTAGCACCATTTATTGAAGAAACTCTCCTTTCCCTATTGAATATTCTTGGGTCACTTGTTGTAAATTAATTGACAATATATATGGGGGTTTATTTCTTGGCTCTCTATTCTGTCCCATTGATGTGTGTGTCTTTTACGTCAGCACCGTATTGTTTTGATACTATAGCTTTGTAATACAGTTTGAAATCAGGAAGTGTGATGTCTCCAGCTTTGTTCTCCTTTTTAAGGATCACTTTGGTTATTTGGGGTGTTTTGTGGTTCCATACAAATTTTGTGACTATTCTATTTGTGTGAAAATACCATTGGGATTTTGATAGGGATTACATTGAGTCTGTAGATCACTTGGGTGGTAACGGTATTAATGCTTTCAATCCTTGAGCATGGAATATCTTCCCATTTATTTGTGTCTTTCTTTCATTGGTGTCCTGTAGCTTTCAGTGTACAAGTTTTTCACTTTCTTGGTTAAGTTTATTCCTAGGTATTTTATTCTTTTCTGAATTATCATTCAAGTATAATTAATATACAATGTTACTTTCAGGTGCATAGCGATTCAATAATTCTATAAATTTCTCAGTACTTATCAAGATCAGTATATTCTTAATCTGCTTTATCTATTTCACCCATCTCCCTCCTATTCCCCTCTGGCAACCACCAGTTGCCAGAGTATTTAAGAGTCTGTTTTTTGTTGTTGTTGTCTTTTTTTTTTTTTTTTTTTAATTCACATACAGGTGAAATCATATGGTATTTGTCTTTCTCTGATTTAACTTAGCATTCTATTCTCTAGATCACCCATGTTGCAAATTGCAAGATTTCATTCTTTTTTATGGCTGTCTTTTTGAAGCATTGTAAATGGGATTGTTGTCTTAATTTCTCTTTCTTACAGTTATTAGCATATAAAAGGTAACTGATTTTTGTATACTGATTTTGTATCTTGCAGCTTTTTTATTTTTTTAATGTTTATTTTTGAGAGAAAGAGTGTGACCTGGAGAGGGGCAGAGAGAGGGAAACAGAGGATCTGAAGCAGGCTCCAAGCTATCAGTGCAAAGCCCATTGTGGGGCTCGAGCTCATGAACCATGAGATCGTGACCTGCGCTGAAGTCTGACACTTAACCAACTGAACCACCCAGGGGCCCCTAAAGATTTTATTTTTAAGTAATCTCTGCACGCAACCTAAACTCACAACCCTGAGGTCAAGAGTCACATACTCCACTGACTGAGCCAGCCAAGTGCCCCTGAATGCTTTCTTTCTTACCTAATTGGTCTGGCTAGGACTTCCACTCCTATATTGTATATGTGTATATATACAACATATGTATATGTATAAAGGTAGTGAGCGTAGGTATTGTCTTGTTACTGAAATGAGAAGCAACACTTTAGCTTTTCACCCTTAACTATAATGTTAGCTGTGGGCTTATCAAATATGGCCTTTATTATATTGAGTACATTCCCTTTATATACAGTTTGTTGAGAGTTTTTATCATGAATGGGTGTTGAATTTTATTAAATGCTTTCTTTGCGTCTGTTGAGATGATCGTATTTTTATCCTACATTTTGTTAATGTGAATCACATTGATTGGTGGATGTTGAACCATCTTTGCACTCCTGGAATAAATCCCACTTCATTATGGTGTGTGATCCTTTTAATATAGTGTTGAACTCATTTGCTAATTATTTTGTTAAGGATTTTCGTTCACATCAGTGTTCATCCATATTCATTTTGCATTGATGTTCATCATCATGCTGGCCTTCTAGAATGAGTTTGGAAGTGTTCTTCCTCTTCTGTTTTTTTGGAAGAGTTTGAGAAGGACTGCTATTCTTCTTTAAATGTTTGGTAGAATTTACCAGTGAAGCTGTCTGGTACTGGACTTTTTGTTGGATGGTTTTTGAGTACTGATATAATCTTACTTGTAATTAGTTTTTCCAGTTTTCTATTTCTTCATGACTAAATCCTGGTACATTTGATGTTTTTAGGAATTTATCCATTTCTTGTAGGTTCGATTTGTTGGCATAAAATTGTTCATAGTAGTTTCTTAGGATCCTTTGTATTTCTGTGGTATTTATTAGTTGTAATGTCTCCTTTTTCATTTCCAATTTTATTTGAGTCTTTCCTCTTTTTCCCTTGGGTAAGTCTGGCTAAAGGTTTATCTCTATTTTATGTGGCACCTGGGTGGCTCAGTTGGTTTAGCATCCAACTCATGGTTTCCGCTCAGGTTATGGTCTCATGGTTCATGAGTTCGAGCCCCACATCAGGCTCTGTGCTGACAGTGTGGAGCCTGCTTGGGATTCTGTCTCTCTCTCTTTCTGCTGCTCCCCTGCTTGCTCGCTCTCTCTCCCAAAATAAATACATAAATTTAAAAATTTTTAAATGTTTATCCTTATTTTTTCAAAGAAACACAGCTCTTAGTTTCATTGACCTTTCTTTTGTTGTTGTTGTCTGTTTCACTTATTTCTGTTCCAATCATTGTTATTCCCTTCCTTCCAACTTTGGGCTTTGTTCTTTTTTCCCTGGGTCCTTACAGTGTAAATGGAGGTTGTTTGAGATGTTGTTTCTTTTTTTCTCCCAATTTTTTTGAGATCTAGTTGATAAATAGCACTGTGTATGTATATGGTGCAATGACTGGATTTACCTATCATATGAAATGATTACAATAAGTTAATATCCATTGTCTCCTATAGATATAAGAAAAAAAAGTTTTCCCTTGTGTTGAGAACTCTTAGGATCTACCATAACTTTCAAATATACCATATGGCAGAATTAACTATAGTCATGTTTTACATTATATTCCCAGTACTAATTTATCTTATAACTAAAAGCTTGTACCTTTTGACCACCTTCATCAAATTCCTCCACCCACCCCCTGCCTCTGATAACCAGAAATCTGGTCTCTTTCTATGAGTTTAGCTTTTTTTTGTTTGTTTGTTTGTTTTGTAGATTCCATATCTAAGTGTTTGGTTTCTTTTTCTTTTAGATCCTACAAGTGAGATCATACAATAATCCTCCGAGGGTCCACCCATGTTGTCACAAATGATAGGATTTTCTTTTTTATGACTGAATAATTCATCCATCATTGTACAATTATGTTTCCGTGTCTTGGCTATTATAAATAATGCTGCTGTGAACATGGGGTAGCAGATAATCTTTTCAACAGTGTTTTTGTTTTCCTTGGATGTATTTCAAAAGATGAAATTGCTGCATCATATGGTAATGCATCTATTTTTAATTTTTTGAGGAACTGCCATCTGGCTGTACCAGTTTACATTCCCACCAACAGTGCACAAGGGTTCCCTTTATTCCATATCCTTGCCAACACTTTTTATGTCTTGTCTTTTGTTGGTAGCCATTCTAATAGGCATGAAGTGATACTTCATTGTAGTTTCAATTTGCATGTCTGTAATGATTAGTGCTGCTGAGCACTTGATATACCTGTTGGCCGTTTGTAGATCTTCTTTGGAAAATGTCTATTCTGTTCCTTTGCCCATTTTTAAATTTGGTTTTTGCTATTGAGTTGTACGCATTTGTTTTTTGGTTTCGGTTTGTGAGAGAGAGCACACACGTGAGCAGGGGAGGGGCAGAGAGAGAGGCAGAGAGAGAATCCCAAGCAGGCTCCCCAGATGTAGGGCTCAATCTCACAGTGAGATCATGACCTGAGCCAAAATCAAGAGCTGGAGGTTTAACCAACTGAGCCACACAGGCATCCCAAGTTGTATGAGTTCTTTATGTATTTTGGATATTAACCCCTCATCAGATCTCTAATTTGCAAATTTTTTTCCCATTCCAGAAGACTTTTAGTTTGATGTAGTTCCACTTGTTTTTTATTTTGCTGCTTATACTACTTTAGGTGTCCTATCTTTCCTGTTTTCTAACGTATGCATTTATTGCTATGAACCTCCATCTTAGAACTTCTTTTTGCTACATCCTATAATTTTGATATGTTGTATTTCCTTTTCCATCTGAAGATTTTTAAAAAGTTCTCCTTTGATTTCTTCTTTGACCTTTTAGTTGTTGAGTAGCATGTTGTTTAATCTCCAGATGTTTGTGAACTGATTGTCCGTTTTCTTCTTGTAATTGCTTTCTAAATTTCATACCATTGTGGTCAGAAAAGATGCCTGATAGGATTCAGTTTTCTAACTTAAGACTTGTTTGGTGCCCTAACATGTGATTGGTCCTGGAGTATGTTCTTGTATGCTTAAGAAGAATGTATATTCTGTTGCTTTGGGATAGAATATTCTGTAAATGTCTGTTATCTAGTCAAAAGTGTGGAATTTAAGCATTTTTATATGCTCCTATGTTGGATACATAAATACTTAGAAATGTTCATAAACAGTATATATAACATTTCCATCATTATATAACAGTCGCCTTTGTCTCTTGTTACTGTCTTTGTCTTAAAAGTTTGTTTTGTTTGATAAAAGTATAGCTACCACAGCTTTCTTTTGGTTTCCATTTGTGTGAAATGCCTTTTTCTATCCCTTCACTTTTATTCTGCGTGGACAGTGTCCCTAAACCTAAAGTGAGTCTCTATTTAGAGTCAGTGTGTAGTTGTGTTTTCTTTTTAATCCATTCAGCCACTCTGTGTCTTTTGATTGGAAAATTTACTCCATTTATATTTAAAGTAATTATTAATAGGTGTCAACTTAGTGTTGCCATTTGGTTAGTTTTCTGGCTGTTTTGTAATACCTCTGTTCCTTCTCTTGCTTTCTTTGTGATTTGATGATTTTCTTTAAGGGTATGCTTACACTTCTTTATTTTTTGTGTATTGTAGGTTTCTCTTCCTGATCCTATACGTTGTTTTTGATACCATAATTTACATCTTTTCATCTTGTGTATCCAGTGACAAATTATTGTAGTTCTTTTTGCTACTTCTTTTAACCTTTATGCCAGGTTTACACGTGCTTTACCCACCACTGTCACAATGTTGGATTTTCCTGAATTATATATTTACTCTTACCAGTGAGATTTTACTTTTATATGCTTTCCTGTTACTAAATAGCACCCTTTTATTTCTTTTTGAAGAAGCGCCTTTAAAATTTCTTTTAAGGCTGTTCTGGTGTTGGCGAACGCTTCAGCTTTTGCTTATTTGAAAACTATTTCTCCAGTTCCAAAGGACAGTTTTGCCGAGTAAAATAGTTTTCCTTGGCCATTTTTTTCTTTCAGCATTTTGAATATATTGTGCCATTCCCTTCTGGCCTGCAAACCTTCTCCTGAAAAATCTAAGGATAGTCATATGGGGGTTCCCTGGTAAATAACAAGTTGTTTTTCTCTTGCTGATTTTAAGATTCTCTCAAATTAAATTTGACAGTTTAGTTATAATGTGTCTTAGAGTGGGATCTTTGGATTCATCTTATTTGAAAGTTTCTGGGCTCCCTGAATCTGGGTGTCTGTTTCCTTTACCCAGGTTAGGGGAGTTTTCAGCCATTATTTCTTTGAATTAGCTTTCTGCCTTTTTCTCTCTCTCCTCCTTCTGGGACCTCTATAGTGTGAATATTGCTCCACTTGATGGTGTCCCACAAATCCATTAAGCTGTCTTCACTCTTTTTCATTCTTTTTCTTTTTGCTCATCTGTTTGGATAAGTTCCACTGTCCTGTCTTTGAGTTTGGTAATAATTTTTTCTGCTTCCTCTAGTTTGCTGTTGAACCCCTGTATGGAATTTTCAGTTTAGTTACTGTATTTTTCAATAATGTGACTTTGGTTTGGTACTTCCTTATATTATCTATCTCTGTTGAAATTCTCACTTTCACTTGTGAAATTGTTCTCCTGACCTTGTGGAGGCTCTTTATGCCCATTATTTTTAAGTTTTCATCAGGTAAATCCCTATTTTTGTTTCATTAAGGTCTGAGTTTTGTCTTATTCTTTTGTTTACAACATACTCTTTTTGTTCATTTTCCTGTGTCGGTCTCTGTGCACTAGGTAACACCCACCTCTCCCAGGCTTTAAGGAGTCATCTTGTGTAGGAGAGCACTCATCATTCAGCCCGTCCCTAGTTCTTGATTGTGCCAAACTTTTGTGATTGTGAGACTGCCGTTTTCCTTCTTAATGGCTCCCAGAAGATGAAGTTGGGTTTTTTTTTCTCATTCACTTGAGGTGGAGAAGTCATTCAGCTAGTTTCTGGATTCCTTTCAGAGGGAATTGTTCCATCTATGTAGCTGTAAATTCAGTGCATCCTGGGGAGGTGGTGAATTTAGGAGCCTCTAAATTGCCATCTTAAACTAGAACCTTCTCATCCCTTTTTTTATACTTGTAACAGCTCATATTTATAAATGCTATTGTTTTTAAATTTATATAGATACCGTATTATTCTGTAACTTTTTTCTCTTGTTTTGGAAATCTGTGTTGATACAGATACATAGTTAAAATGAATGAACTGTAAGTTCATATGATATACTCCATTTGTATGAATATATATAGATCACCCTTTTCCTCTATTTCAGCACATGTAGATTGTTTCTACTTTTCCTAACTACAGTTTTGCAATGAACAACCTATAATGTGCAAAGTTTCTCTAGGATCTCCAGGCCAGGTTGTAAAGCATGGAACTCTTGATCTCAGTGTCATGAGTTCGAGCCCCATGTAGAGGGTAGAGTTTACTTTTTTAAAGAAAGTTTCTCTGGGATCTACATCTAGTAGAATTTCTTTTTACCCCCAAATTACTTTCTTCCCTTGGTTATTTCATCTCCCCCCCCCCCCCCCACTTAAACTTTCTCAAGTAATCTCTAGGTAAGCCTCACCTAGTAAGCTACATGTTTCGCTTGCTATACACATACACATCTATCCTATTTTGAAAACTCATAGTAAGTTACAATGCTATTTTAATTGGATCTTCAGTTTCTAAAGAATACACTGTGGACATAGTAAGATGTCATGAAAGCATCATTTAAAGTAAATTGTGGGGGTGTCTGGGTGGCTCAGTTGGTTGAGCATCTGACTTCAGCTCAGCTCATGATCTCATGGCTCAGCTCATGAGTTTGAGCCTTGCACCAGGCTCTGTGGTGACGGCTCAGAGCCTGGAGCCTGATTCAAATTCTTTCTTTGTCTCTGTCTCTCTCTGCACCTCCCCTACTCACTCACTCTCTCAAAATATAAACAAACATTAAAAAAAATTAAAAAGTAAATTGTGCAAGTCAGTTTTTCTTAATATCTTTTTAAATTCCGAATATCAGTGCCTGACATGGGGCTTGAACTCACGACCCTGAGATCAAGAGTCATGTGCCCCACTGACTGAGGCAGCCAGGCACGCACGCCCTTAATACCTTACATTCAAAGTGAATTTAAAAGATTTGAATTAAAAGACTGAAAAAAATAAAAGCTTAGGGAAATTTTAGTTCTTTTGGAAGGTTTATTTAGCAAGATACCACACTAGTTTCCTTGATCTTAGAATTACTCACTTTTCTGAAAAGGCATGGAGTCCCCCTCTACACAACTACCAGATGCCCTAGCACAACTATACACAGCGCAGCATTAAAAACATTTGTGAAGAAAAGTGATTTGTTAGATGTCTTAGGCGGTGTGCAATTGTTAGGAGGGCTAAATTACTTAGTAGGGAAAAATTGGGACTTACTTACAAAATGCTGACCTACATTAATTTTGTCTTCTAAGCATGCTGCTTCGTCGGGATGAGATGTATATATACTTACGTCCTGCCTCCTCAGGACCGAGATGGGTATAAAGGGATAGCAGACATGCAGCTTGGATGGTGTAACATTTTCTTCCTCCACCACCACTTCCTTCCACTTCTTTTAGGCTGTATACATTTATGTGCCTTTATCTGTTTACTTGGTATGACTAAACATACAAATAAATACGAATTTGTTACAGGAGAGAGTATGTTTAGCACATTCACAGTCCTTCTTTTTTGGATTTGGTAAAAGTCAACTTAGGTTTCCACCTTAATATTTCTGGCTATCAGGAACTAATGGTGCATGTCTCTTTCGTGTTATAGGAGTTCCTATGCATAGAAGGCCACCCTACAGATCTCATTCGCTCTCTCCATCTCCAGTTAACAAAAACACACAGTTCCATATGGAGAGAAAACGGCAGCGAAAGCCTCAAGAGGCAGATATCCACCAAGTCCAAGCAAAGGTACATCCCATCTCTTGATTCCTATTGAGTAGCAGGCAATACCATTTACCCTCAACCAAGGGCTACAGTGAACATGCTTCAATTGCATTTAATATTCTTGAACTAAGTGAATGATAGGAGATGATGTGCCAAAGCTTTTATGTCTCCCATTAGGCACCATAAAACTTGTGATACTCTAAGAAAACTAACCTTGTCACATATAATCCAGCACTCCAGTGGATTCAGAAAGAGTAGATCAATGTGGGTTGATATTTGCAGAGTGCTTCAGAGAGGATGAGAATTTGAGGTGGGTTAAAAGTGATAGGCCTGCTGAGTTACAGATAGCATTTAAGTGCTCAAGACAGGAATGAGAGGAGGTGGTTAGAATTCAACATGGAGAATGCAGGAGTACCAAGGAAGACTTCTGCTATGGAACAGGGAGTTTGAAATGCAGCATAAATTTAGAACACTTACATTGTTTGCTATAGTATATTTTATAATTAGTGAAAAACTAAAATGCATTCATATGTCTTATAATGACATGTAACTTCAACTCAGCATGTAACTTCCACTCAAGGGACTATCAAAATAATTACAAAATCTGAGAACAAAAAAGTGTATTATGTAAAACTTTATGTCCCAATTACATGTCTGTTAAATAATGTACATTTAGGATAGTGGAATCTGCAAGGAACTTAGACGAATTTTGTTCCTCATATTTTCATTTGTATATGTTTTTAATAATTGTAATATATGGCTTTTTCTCCTCTAGGCAATAACGGAAGCATTTGAAAGGGAGCTAAGAAGAAATAAAGTTCAAGAGAATATTGGATCTCTAGGAATAAATAATGATGAGGAAACAGTGGGTAAAAGTCTCTACTGTAATAAATGCAATTTGATCAGATCAGTGCGAAGTACAGAGATGATCTTTTTAAAAGGAAAAAAGAACAGGGCCTTACTCATTAGCTCCTTGGAAAAAGGATTTCACGAAGCAGGATTTTCTCTTATTTATAGGGTAGCCAACTTGCTAAAATGTGGCAAGACATGGTATCAGAGAATACTAGCATTTTTCCTTCCTGCCCCAAACTGCCATCAGTTCTTATGTGGTTCTGTTGTTTAGCAGTTGACCAGTAGTTTAAAAGCTAGTTGAGGCTGACAGGTTAAAGGGGAGTTAGATAATCTCAGTTGTTCTATGCCTGATGAGAAGAAACCCAAAGCATAAATTTTCATTGCCTTTCAAAAGGATGGTTACAGAAACTAAGTGAAAACAGGAAAAATGCTTATGCTGAAATGTTTGTGAACAAAACAGGATATAAAATACATTATGATTGCAACTAAATGTTATTTAAGCACTTTTTTAATCTACATGGAAAAAGTTGTCAAGCAAGTACATCGAAGTATTACTGGTGGTTGTATTTAGGGTGTGGGACTCTGGTGACTATGAAACTCAAAAAATATTCAGCGATTTTTCAAATTCCAAGAGGTGCCAGAAGCCAAAAGATGCTTTTAACTTAGAGTAGACGAACACTAACCAGATTTTAGAAATGTAAAGTACGACAGTTTGGTTGTGGATGGGTTAGCTATTTTTATCAATATGTAATACTTACGATAATATATAAAAGGTATTAGACTTCTATCTTATTTCTATCCTGTTTTATGTCTGCTTCCAAGGAAAAAATATACAGAGAAGCTGTTCATAAAGGAACTCCAACGAAACGTAGTCAGCCCTGGAAGACTTACTCTAGAAAGACCACAACTCCAAGTCCAAGAGGTGGCTTGCCAAAGCCAAATAAAGCAGTTCCAAGTAAGAACCACAAAATTGTGCTTCACGGAAAACTGGCATCCTTTGAAAGTGTGTGCTACATTCCAAGGGACACAGCACTGAAAACTTCACATCTGCCAGTTAGCTGGAGAAAGCGCCCTCTTTTATCACTGCCATATGCTTGATTTCTGTAGAGAGAGATAAAACTCTTAATACCTTAGGGAGGCCTATACATTGGTACCAGAGACAGGGTAGGCCTACTACCTGTTGCTGCAGCCTCAGCCTCACTCTGCTCACTCACACTTTAATTGCCTTATCTTTGTTTCTGGCAAGTCGGTAGAACCAAAGAGAAGGTCCAAAGCAAGCAGATGGCCCATCCAGCTCCTGTTACATCAACAGTTGGTGCCAGTGAGCATTAGAGTCCTGTTAAAAGGAAAACAAAGTCATGTGAAATGCCAGGGTTCAGTTTCAAACACTGCTGGCCTTCTGACTACATCCCATCAGACACAGACTTTGCCGCCCAGTAGGGCCGGGAAGCGTGTGCGTGACCACACACACAGCGTCCGCCCCAGTCGCTGAGTCAGCCGAGCAGTCAGGACGGACTTCATGAGAACCGTGTGTCATCAGTCAGATCTCTTGTGCTTATTTTCATCCTTTCTGGTAGTTGGTGTGCTGGGATCAGAGAAGGAGGGCAAAAGTTAATGACGTACTTCTGGAAGTATTCTTTTCAGGATCTGAACTGCATCACTTAGATAAGCTTTGCTGTACCAGGAAGGTAGAATGAGAGTTACTGTTAAAAGCTGTCAGCAAATCTCTCAGGTGAAGGGGGGTTTGGGTTTTTTTTGTTTTGTTTTGTTTTGTTTTTACCTTGCAGTGAAAGTGAATGAACACAGCCTCTTGCCCCTCATGCTGGAGCAGTTTCCATTTCTCTATGTTTCTGGTGAAACACTAAGCAAAATGTGGAAACAGCAAATTACACAGGTTGAACAGCTCAGAAAAGATGCATGTAGAGAAAATCGATCAAAGAAGAAACTCCAGGATGAAGTAAGTTACCTGTCAATTTCAGGCATAGGACTAGAAAGGGGAAAGGGGAAGAGCTAATCTTTTAGAATCTAGTGAATAGTATTATAACCTCCTTCCTTCCTTTCCCCCCTAAAGATAGAAGAAGCCTTAAAAAAGCATGACCTCCTTACTGTACTTGTCAAGAAAGAATATGAACATAACAAGAGACTGGTATGTTAAGAGCAAGTTGAATATTATAATTTTGACTTTATAAGTTATATTAATTACTTGGATTTGTACAGCTGGGTGATAGTCCCACAGACTTACCTTTAACACTTGCCTGTGGAAGCATCTAGGGCTGTAACCAAAACTGATGAGGGGGGAAGGTGCTAGTATAGACAGTTTCATTTGGTCTTTATAGTAACATAATGCAGATGTTTTCTTCGAGATGCTTACACTTGGTCCCACTGTGATCCACGGTGCACCATCCTCTGTTGAGTATAATGGAGTGGACGGAGGTCAAAGACAGTATGCCAGAGGAGGAGATTTTAAAACTCTTGGTTGAGATAAGCAGTGACAACTGTAATCCTAAACAGTTCCAGGGAAAGAAAGGGAAGCCATCTGAAAACAAGTATGAGTCTGAACACTGAGTTGAGGGCTTTATGTAGATGACCTTATTTCATCCTCTCTGCTTTGCAAGATACAGTCTAATTTCCTTAGTTTCGAGGTAAACAATCTTGGTAACAAGTTTTGCTCGAAAGTCAGAATGCCTTTTTTCTACTGTTTTTAACCTGGCATCTGAGTGGGGCTTAGGTGACCCCCTGGTGGACATGGGGAGATGCGATCCTCAGTTCCACCTGGATCACCTGCGGCAGTGGGGGCTCGTTGGGGTGGCCCTTCAGACTGGTGATGAACCTACCAAAGGCTGGAAGGCTTCTGGGGGCCAATAGTTTTTCAGAACCTATGCCCAGGTGATAGGCCCCTGGCTCCGCAGGCCTGGCTTACAAGGACCTCCTGGTGCAGAACAGGGCAGTTAAGAATGCCAGAGTCTGTCTTCCTCTTGTCCTTAAACCTCTTTTTCCCTTTCCCTTTCCTAGCAAGACTTCAAGGACCGCATTCATAGGCAGAGGTTGACACAGTCAAAGATAAAGGAAAATCGGCAGCAGATTGTCCGTGCCCGAAAATACTACGATGAGTACAGAGTTCAGTTGCGTGCGAAAATGATGAGAATGAGGACCCGGGAAGAAATGGTAAATACGGCTTTTTATCCAACCCCTGTCAAAAGGATGAATTTTACCTGTTACCTTTCAGGATGACCTTCTTTGTGACTCCTGTCCCAATTTGAATCCATAACCCAAATGCAAATCCTCAAGTGCTGGCTACGAAAGTTTCTTGTTACCTGTGTGGTGCCTCCCAGTCTGTTCTCAGTCTCCACTGCCCTCGTCTGAATGTGAGCCCTTCATTCCCTCTGTTCTGCACTTATCCTCCAGGACAATTGCTATAAGGGGTTTGCGAACGTGTTAGAAGGAACAGGAATCAAAGGTGTGACTAGATGAGCTGGATTCCACATAAAATCAGAAAAGGAGTGTAGGTTGTTGTCTTAAGCTGAAATGCTTAATATTTTGAGAGTACAAACTGGTAGTAAATTTCATCTCTAGAGTAAAACATCGAGGTAATTATAGTTGACTGGGCTGCTACTATTAGCATTACTAAATGATGCTGCTAAGGCTTTGAGAGGCTAAGTAAGTTGACTGACACCGCTGACTGATGAATGCATGGCCATAACGAAAGTGGGCATATCCAAATCCTTTAATCTGTTTTCCTCTGGCTCAGATAACCACCTCACCCTCAGTTGTGCGCATCTGTAAATGTGCCATTTGTTCCTTCTCTGGCTGGGGTTCTTCCCCTATATACATGACTCCTTGAGAATTGTTTTCTGAGAGCAGTAAAGAATTCTGGGGATACAGGAAAGGATGCTGAACACCGCTGGTCATTAAGGAAGTACAAATCAAAACCACCACGGGAAACCTCTCACTAAAATGGCTAAAATAAAAAAGGTGTTGGCAAGGTTATGGAGAAGTTAGAGCCCTCACGCAGGGCTGGCAGAATGGTGCGACCACCTTAGATAACAGTCTGGCAGTTCCTCAGGAGGTTGAACACAGAGCTACTGTAGGACTCCGCAGTTTCACTCCTAGATACATATTCACGCAAATAACCTATAGCACCTTATTTATAATACCTGAAAAGAAGAAAG
This sequence comes from Acinonyx jubatus, assembly GCF_027475565.1. Lineage (NCBI taxonomy): Eukaryota > Metazoa > Chordata > Mammalia > Carnivora > Felidae > Acinonyx > Acinonyx jubatus. Next base: position 45,798,316 of record NC_069397.1, read on the forward strand.
AAACTCCAGAGGCCCGTCGGCTGACGAATGGATAAACAAAATGCGATATACCATAGAATAGGATGTTATGTGGCAATAAAAAGGAATGAGGTATTGATACCTGCTACAATATAGATGAACCTTGAAAACATGCTAATAAGCGAAAGAAGCCACATACAAAAGGCCACATATTTTAGGATTCCACTTATATGAAATCTCCAGGGTATATAGACCTGGAAAGTACATTAGTGGTTGCAGGGAGTCGGGGGGTGATGGAGGAGTGGCTGCTAATGGGTGTACGGTTTCTTTTTGGAATGATAAAAATGTCCTGAAGTTAGTGACGATGGTCGCACAAGTCTGAATATACAAAAACTTTCTGAATTGTACCTCTTCAAAGGGTGAATTTTATGGTATGTGGATTGTATCTCAACAAAGCTGTTACTTAAAAAGACTTTGTGAAATACAATCAGTGTAGCTGGACCAGCTGGACAAAATGTTTCTATTCCTGCATGAAAAGTTCAGCATGAACTTTATTTTTCTAACAACAGATATTTAAGAAGTTGTTTGAAGAAGGTTTACAAATTCAAAAGCAAAGATTACGAGACCTAAGAAACTATGCCAAAGAAAAGCGAGCTGAACAAAAGAGACAGCACCAGAATGAACTGGACTCCATGGAGAACTACTATAAAGACCAGGTGGGCTCGCTGTCGCTTATTCACATCCTAATGTGCTTAATCCTGACCATGTTGTGTCAAAGATCAGCTTTGTATGTTTAATAAAAAGCCTCCATGTATCCATTCAGAACCTGTCCACACAGGTTGCACTGGTGATTCACAGTAAGCTAGTCCTTGACCACGGTACAGAATCTGCATTGCCCTGGTTCTGTTAAAGATTTTAAGGGGCACCTGGGTGGCTCAGTCGGTTAAGCATCTGACTTTGGCTCGGGTCTTGATCTCCCAGTTCGTGAGTTCAAACCTGCATTAGGCTCTCTGTACTGACAGCTCAGAGCCCACTTTGGAGCCTCTGTCTCCCTCTCTGCTCTCCCCAGCTTGCACTCTCACTCCCTGTCTCTTCAGAAATAAACTTAAAATCTTTTTTTTTTTTTTTTTTAAGTCTATGAACTTTCAATATAAGGATTGTTATATTTGGACTATAGGTAAAACATTTGGTTTTTGTCCTTTCCATGAACAGTTTTCATTGCTGGCAGAAGCCATATCACAAGAACGCCAGGAACTCAAAGCCAGAGAGAGATCCCAGGCACAGGTAATAATTAATAGAAATCATTGATTTATAGTTTTCAGAACTAGAAAACAACTATAGTACACGTTTTAAGGGAAATGGAGAAGATCCATCTATGATCCAAAACATTTATCCTATGGTTAATCCGATAAATAGGATTTATCATGTGTTCCTTTTCCCTGTGAAGTCTCTGTAAGAGCTGCTGCTAAATTCCTGCAGTTGCAGGGGCTGGAGGAGCTAGAAAGTGGCGAGGCTGTAACAAGAGTGGGGCCCGGACAAACGTGAACAGCAGGTGACGTGAGTTCTCTTGCAGACACTATATAAGGTGAAGAGGGAGCTGAGGTCGAAGATGGAGAAGGAGATTCAACAACTTCAGTGCATGATCACCCAGGATGACGACGATGCTTTCTTCCGGGAACTGGAAGCTGAGCGCTTCAGATCGCGCCTTCATCTGGCTTCTTTTCAGTACAGTAAAAATCCCTTCCCGTGAGACCAGATTTTGTAAGTGAAGTTTCTGGAGGACGTTACCAGGACAGAGCTAGAACTGAGCCAGTAGACACTCGAAACCAGGAGACTCCTTTTCAGATGCTTTACTTATACATTCATTCCAGTACTTTTTATGACATGATTTTTTTAAATAAAAATTTTCTTGAAGTACACTGCTGTGAATTTATAAGTTAAAAGGGGGGGGAGGGCAGGGAACAAAGGCACACACTCTTCATTAGTCATATTTGCACCAAAGCAGTTAGTTAATAGGCCTTGATTGAGCAGCAAGCTCCTGAAACCTATTGCTGTAGTTCGGTAAAAACAATACAAATCTCTAATTCAGAAAAGTGCTGTAAGTGTGGGCTCGTCATCAGCCGTGGGAGCTGGGGTTAAACCTTTAAAAGAGCATGTGTGTGTAGGTTTTTCACCTGGTGGCTGGAAGGTGAGAATTTGTGGCTGTGGCTTCTGTTCGTTGTCAGGGGACGGCGTGAGAAGAGGCGGAGTGTGGAAAGCCAGAAGGCGTGTGCCTCGAAGGAGCCCTCGTGCCTGCAGGTAGGGAGGAGGCGCAGTGGACTGGAAGTAGGCAAGTGCACACCAAGCCTATTTCTGGTGTGGAGGAGGAGAAAACCCCACACCCAGCAGGAAGGCACCACACCTTCCGTGGGGAGGAAGGCTCCAGAGCAGTTGAAGACAGGGGGACTTTGCTGATCAGAGCCAGAGAATGGCACGGGACCCCAGGAAAGGACTGAAGGGGAGAAGAGAGGCTCCGGTTAGGGAACGTAGAGAGTAGCAATGGCGATGAACCACAACAGAGGCCCTGGGAGCATGATCCGTGGGATCCGCTGGTCTTGCAGACAGACATCCAGACAGCTGTGATCTACCAGGACAACGGAGTGAGTGCAGGTGAATGGAAAGGATCAGGGACGTGCACAAGACAAGGCTAGGTCTGAAAGGGCTACAACGTGAATTCTAAAAATGGTTAAGAGAAAAAATGAAAGTAGATCTGTTATCCACGATATATTTGAGTAAAATGAGCAAATGAAACTATACACCGTGATACTATTTTACCTTAAAAGCTGTGGTATGGGTGGATCTCCCATATAATGGAGTATGTAGTTGACCTTCGGACAACGTGGAGATCACAGGTGCCAAGGCCCCGTGCAGTCAAAAATCCATGTGTAACTTCTGACTCCCCAGAAACTTTACTAATAGCCTACTGCTGACCAGAAGCGTTACTGACAAAAATTAAGACATTTTGTATATGTATTATATACTGTATTCTTATAATAAACCTAGAGAAAAAATATTAAAATACTATAGTATTTTATAGTACTCTACAAAAAAATTCATGTATAAATGGACCCAGGTAGTTCAAGGGTCAACAACTATAACCAATAGAGACATCTGGAAGAATAGGCCCCAAACATTAATAGGTGTCACTCTGAGTGATTATACAACCCTTCATTCTGTGCTTAATGTACTTTAATACTATTTGAATTTGCTAAAACAAGTATAATGATACTTTTATTTTTAAATATTACATGTTTTAGGAGTACTCTTAAGTTGCTAGTTCTGCCAGCTCTTTACCAAGCTAAGAAATAACTAGGAATAACCAAAAAGAATGGGTGAGGGAATTTAGCAGGAAAAGGATAGGACTGCTAAGCAAAGGTCAAAGAAGAGGAGAGGAGGACACATTCAAAGATGCCAACTTCTTTTCAAAAAACAGAAAGCAGATGAAGTGGTAACTCAGCAAGTGGAAGATGTTTCCATCCAAGTGCCTGTGGAGAGGGAAGAACGCAGGAAACGCTCCTGATCATGCATGCATTTGAAAATGTACTTAGAACCGCGATATGACGTAGGAGTGGGGAGGGAAAGAGGCGGATTGGTGGAAGTTTATAAATCCTTAACTACCATAAAAGGAAACTAACCAGACGGTTTAAAATTAATGAGTACTATTAACATGTCACCTAGAAACATGGAAGAAACATCAGAGCTGACCGAATATTTGGGATTAATGCCATCTGGAAAGCAAGACGGGGGCCAGGGGGAGGGGCGATGAAGGTGGTTTTTCTTTTTTCTTTAAGGTTCTTAAGTGTATATGACAGACTTTGTATGTTTAGCTGTGTATATGCATTACTGTATGGTGGGGCGCTGGAGAATTAGCTGCCTCCTCTGAAAAACATGGGAAGGAAAAGGAAGAACCAGCGTTGAGGTCAGCCAAGAGAACAGAGCGTTAGTGAGGGGGCTGAGGATACAGGGAAAGCTTATTTGCAATGGCAAGAAGCACCACAATAAAAAAATGAATAGAGAATGAGAAGGGCACAGCAGATAGAAGAGTGTCGTTAAGAGAAATGACATAAACTACCAGAAGAATCCAAAATTGGGGCTAGAGCTGCAACTTAAAAGATCTGTTAAAATCACAAATCTAGACCTGCTGAAAACCTGTTTTATCTGGCATTCTCAGCCATTCAAACCTTACCCAGCTAATTGGATTGATAGGACCAATTTCTTCTTGTCTTAAAAATACATGAAACTCATCTGCCTTTAAAACTTTGCCCTCTGAACAAACCTGGAAGCATCATGCTCCCTGATTTCAAACTATATTACAAAGCTGTTAAAACAGTATGGTGTTGGCATAAAAACAGACACACAGATCAGTGGAACAGAATGAAGAGCCCAGAAATAAACCCACACATACGTGGTCAGTTCATTCACAAGTGAGCCAAGAATATATAGTGGGGAAAGGACCGTCGCTTCGACAAATGGTGTTGGGAAAACTGGACAGCTCCATGCAAAACAATACATACGCAAAAATTAACTCCAGATGGAGTAAAGACCTGAACGTAAGACCTGGAACCATAAAGCTCCTAGAGGAAACATGGGTAGTAAGCCCCTCGACATTGGTCTTGATTTTTTTTTGGCTTTGACACCAAAAGCAGAAATCAATTAAGCGGGACTACATCAAACTAAAAAGCTTCTTCTGCACAACAAAGGAAACCAACAAAAAGGCAACCTATTGAATGGGGGGAAGTATTTGCAAATGAGATAAATCTGATAAGGGGTTAATATCCAAAATAGAGAAATTCATACAACTCAGTAGCAAAAAAACTATCCAAATAAAAAAAGGACAGAGGGACTGAAAAGACACTTTGCCAAAGATGACACACAAAGGGCCAACAGGCACACGAAAAGGTGTTCAACTCTAATCAGGGAAATGCAAGTCAAAACCACCTCACACCTGTTAGGATGACTGTTACCAAAAAGAAGTGTGGCTGAGGATGTGCACTGTTGGTGGCAATGTAAAATGGCGCCGTCACTACAGAAAATAAGGAAGTTCCCCCCAAAATTAAAAATAGAATTACTGCATGGCCCAGCAATTCCCCTTCCAGATAATTCATCTGAAGAAATGAAAACACTACCTGGAAAAGATACACGCACCGCCTTGTTCCTTGCAGCTTTAACGACAGCCAAAATATGGAAACTTAAGTGTCAGTAAGAGAAAGTGTTTATTGAAACATAATGCAATATTATTCAGCCATTAAAAAAAAAGGAAATCTTACTATCTGCAACATGATGGGCCTCAAGGGTGTTCTGCTAAGTGAAATAGGTCAGAAATACAAATGCCTAAAAACCAACGAAACGGAGCTCATAGAACCAGAAAAAAGGTTGGTGGTTGCCAGAGGTGGGGGGCAAAATGGGTGAAAGGAATCAAAAAGTACAAACTTCCAGTTATAAAATGAATTAAGCTGGGGCGCCTGAGTGGCTCAGTCGGTTAAGTGTCCGACTTCAGCTCAGGTCATGATCTCGCGGTTCACAGGTTCCAGCCCTGCGTCGGGCTCTGCTGACGGCTCGGAGCCTGGAGCCTGGAGCCTGCTTCGAATTCTGTGTCCCCCTCTCTCTGCCCCTCCCCCACTCGTGCTCTGTCCCTCGCTTTCAAAAATAAAACATTTAGAAATTTTTTAAAAATGAATAAGCCACAGGGATTAATGTACAGCATGGCGACTATAGTTAATATTGTATTGCATGTTTGAAAGTTGCTACCGGGTCTTAAAAGTTCTCACCACAAAAAAATTTGTATGTGGTGACGGATGTTATACTAGACGTTACCGTGGTGATCATTCCGTATCTATACACACACCAAATCAGAAAGCTGTACAGCTGAACCTAACATTACGGGTCAGTTATACCTCAATTGAAGATAAAAAATACTTTGCCCGTCTGGTCTCGCTCCTGCACCTGGCCGCACCGGCATCGTCTCTGGGAGAAGTGAGCGTCTGAAAGGTGGAGTCTGATGTGCGTCTTCACTCCCAGTCCCTGTGTTGAAAGTCAGAACACTTCGAGAACACCTGGCGGGGGGGGGGGGGGGGGGGGGGGTCGGGGGGTGGGGGTGGGGTGCGGGCAGGAGAAACACCTTGGAAGGGTCCCTCACCCACCCGGTGGGGTTTACAGCTCATATTATAGACTAATGTGAATCTAGATAAACCGTAGCCCAAAATACCCACAAAAGTATGCGATCGGCAACCGTTGAGCACATTACCCTGGAAACGTAGCCAACTGTATAATGAACACAAACACAAGGAAGAAGCCATATCCCCCGCAGATGGCACAGAGCCTGACACGTAGTAGGAGCACAGTAGGTACTGCTGAATGAAAAGAAATAAGTCCGTGCAAATACCTAATAAAATGTAATTGTAAAATCTGGCTTGTCCAGTTTGCTAGGAGTGTTAACATAGGAATGTAACCTTTTTCGGTATAATTACCTCGATCCTGTTAGGAGGCTCTGGTTCTGTTTTACATATCCTAACTAAGCGTTTGGGATATAAAATACAAACAAATGCAGTGGGTACCAAGGTTACACTTCGTTATAATGAAGAGACAAAGCTTCTAGGTCGCCCCACAGCAGAAAAACGGAACACACACCAAATCAAACTTCTGGGTAATTTATAGATTATAAAAATACTAAAATGCTGGGGCACCTGGGTGGCTCAGTCAGTTGAGCGTTTGACTTCAGCTCATGATCTCATGGTTCATGAGTTCGAGCCCCATGTTGGGCTCTGTGCTGACAGCTCGGAGCCTGGAACCTGCTTCTGGTTCTGTGTCTCCTCTCTCTCTCTCAAAAATAAATATTAAAAAAAAATACTAAAATCCTTACTATACTAACACTACAAATTGTAGATAATAACCAGTAAACATGGCAACGTGAGGGGCGCCTGGGTGGCGCAGTCGGTTAAGCGTCTGACTTCAGCCAGGTCACGATCTCGCGGTCCGTGAGTTCGAGCCCCGCGTCAGGCTCTGGGCTGATGGCTCAGAGCCTGGAGCCTGTTTCCGATTCTGTGTCTCCCTCTCTCTCTGCCCCTCCCCCGTTCATGCTCTGTCTCTCTCTGTCCCCAAAATAAATAAATGTTGAAAAAAAATTAAAAAAAAAAAACATGGCAATGTGAGACAAAGCAAAAAAAAAATTTTCAAAATGATGTAAAAAACGGACACTATGCCATCCTGTGAACTGTAATAAACCACTACCACTCACACTGCATCTCCCGACCTTCCTCTCTGTGTGGCCTGTGCTACGGAGAGACCCACACAGGCTACAGGCTGCATGGAAAACATCGCACCCGTTCCTTTTTCCACCCATATATTTAGTGGACTTTCATCCACTATCATTTATAGAGTTGTGGATCACGATCCCTAAGGTTTTGGTTTCTCGGAAAAATGTAATTGGTTTCTCCTTTTCATTTCGAGGATTTGACCGCTCAACGCCACGGGAGCAAATGAGGCCCCCCCAGGGGCCCGGACAGGCACGGTCACGGGATGGCCTGCTCCCCAGCGAGCCCAGGGCAGCCTCAGAAACCCAGCTCCACATGGCCTCCCGGCTCCTGCCAGCCCACCGACGTGCCGCGGCAGGAGCACACCAGCCCCTTCCCCGCTCTACCTGGAGACACGGGGGGTCCCGGGCGCTCCAGCGCGACATGGGCCACAACTAAGGCAGGCACGTGAATCCCCTTAAACTCCTCACTTGATGCCTCATACGCTGTCACTCTTTGCAAAGCCAGTCGTGAAGCTTTTTTGTCCAAAGCAATTCATTATAAACCGTATTCTTTAAAAACTTCGATGCTGTGACAGTGCAAACAGCATTCATTTTATTGCTCAACTTCGGCATGGGCACATACATAGTTAATTTTTAGAAACCATTTATACAGATGTTATTGATAAAGCTCATGTAACAACGGAGTGAAAATACAAAGAATATCAAAGCTAAAACACTCTGTAATAAATACAAGTACAATGAAAACGATAAAACTTTGTTTTTAAAGTCAGTTTGAGAGAAGGAAGAATATTACATTAAGTGGACTAATTACATCTAGAAACAAAACAACTCAGCGCTTGGTACAATCGTCACCCTCACGTAAGAACGTTCGATACCACAAATGGCACCTGTCGGCCGTGTGCTGCAGCTGAACAGGCAGAAAAGGGCTGCTCTATCAAACCGTAATGACGACCGGAACAATCTCTAACTCCCAACAGTGCCACCAGTTCAATGCACTGGAAGGTCAAAGCAGACTTAGTGTTGTAAAAGAAAGCAAATTACCTTGGATTTAAAACGAAAGAAAATCTGTGCTCTGAACTGTAGGGGGGTTAAAAAAAAAAAAAAAAAAAAAAGACGATAAAAATAAAACCCAATCAGGGCAACAAACTATGTGCAAAACAAAATGTACACTATACACAGCACTATTTAAAAAAATCAAGAAGACCCTTTGCAACAAAACTCACCTCTGTACTGCACATGAGCGCTCAAAAGTTCATACTTAAGCATTCATGATGGAAAGGCAGGGTTACGGAAAGGTGACCTCCCATACCGGAAATAGCACGGCCAGAGGAAGAGATTGGGAAAAAGCCCAGCTAAGAGGGATATGTGGAAATAAATATTCACATTAAACATGAGATGCAAGTCCAAGATTCAATGACACATTGGGGGGTTTGGTTTGCTTAGCACCTATTTGGAAGAAATCAGGTAACCTCATTTTGAAAATGAAATCTAAGTCGTGTCTTTATAAATTATGTTGGTGATACCATAGACCGTTAGGGTAGATTTCTTTTAAAGCTCTATTAAGTCATTATTATAAAGTTAAAAAGGCACTCAGAAGTGATGGTATGAGCCTGCTTTATTGTCCATTATGACAGTAGCATTTATCACTGCATCCGTCAGTCAAGATTTCTCTAAAGCGTTCGTCGCGTACTTACTTTTTAGAAGATTAGAAGAGTGGGCACAATCATGCTGCACTAGCGCTTTAATATGAGACAGACAGACCTGCAACCAGTAAGGTACTATTGTGAGAGCTGAACACTGACCATCCGATAGCTCAGAAACCTCTTCTGTACATTTCAAGATGTTCTCAGGTACTACGAACAACGCAGCGGGGAAACACCAAGTGTCTGGGAAGGAAAAGGTCCGCGTAAACACGTTACCCCCGCACAGTTATGACTAGGACTAACCTGCACGCAGCAGTCCGATCTGGCTGAATGAAATGGATTCAAATACTTAGAAACCACACAAGTAGTTCTCAGCTTTTTTTGTTTTAAACGGCAAAATTTCCACTTCCTTTAACCCCTCCCCAGCCTCCCACCCCATGAAAGCTTACTTGGAATCCCAATACACAAAAGAGACAAAGTGGGGGCTGCTCTGGGGAAAGGGGGTAGGGGTGGGGAGCTGGCGGCTCCTGCCCAAAGACCAACGAGGCCTTCCTCGCCCTCTCTGTCCCTCCTGTCTTAAGCCAGTACTTCTGATGCACCTCGCGGGAACCCCTTGGCTCCTGGACACAGACTGAAAACCAATCCATCAAACGAAAGAACGCAAAGGACCTATCACTTGATCATTAAGCTGCAAAATTTAAACAGAGCTCTCTTGTTAAAATTTGCCCTTGCTTCACATCAATGTAAGACATGTATATATATAGTGCAGATTTCTGATAGCTGAATTTAAAAATTCATCCATGACTTCAGATTTTTTCAATCCCTCACTCCAGAACTTTGGCTGCCTTCTGGGTCACACACCTTGAAAGCCGAATCTGGAGATTTCAAAATCAGATGCTGATCAACACCCAGGGAACTGGGATTCCCTCACCTCCCAAGTGAACTCTCCGGTTCTAAAGTAATTTATACCAGAGATCCAGAATCACTATTGCTTCAGTAATCCTACCCCCTGCCCCATCCCATGCCCACTTTATTAGGTAAAAACAGGATTTTCTAAGCTTGCTGTATAAAATTTTTCCTTTTTCGTAATTTTAGCTGATTAAAACATCATGAGCAGCTAAACAAAGATTCTGGATGGTTTACTTGATAGAAACTCAGACCGTAATTCAAATATAATATAAATTAGGTGCACTTGTTATAGGAGACTTTGGTTTACAGAAACAGCATCTGTATTAAAGATAAGCTGACCCAGCAAAAGAATGAAAATCCCATCCCATCTACATGATCTGAGGAGCAATAAAAATGCAGTATTTCCATTTAAGATGAAAAGTAAATCCAAAATACCTGATCATATTGATTCAAGATAAAAAATTAGGGTTTTTTTAAAGTCTCTTAAAAACAAGGAGCCCTGAATGCATCTGACTGTATCAAATAAGCTAGTAAGTTTAGACTAAATGGTTGCATTAGGAATCTGACAACCAAAATTATGTAGCTGTATTCCAGGAAATTCGTGCTTGAAAAAAATACAAAAGACTTGCTTAGGCTAGGTTGAAACATATAATGCTTTTAAAATATAATGCTTTGCTATAGAAAAATGTAATTAAACGTGTAAATGGCTTTTTTTTTTTAAGATAATGATTCCTTTAGCCAATTGTTTACAAAGGTAGAATCGTTCAAAATAATTTTATTTCTTTTTACAAAGAGCAAGTACAGGAACTGTTCAAAATCATGTATTCGATCCAAATGAAATGTGATGTGTACCGACTGCTGGAGTTGTCTTGATGTTTGAGAGACTTGAAATCTGTGGAGCGATCTGAATAGATTACCTTTTTATAAAAATAGTAGTAGTCTTTAAGTGTAGAATACTGCCTAACTCTGGAAATGTAGGAAAAGTCAGCATTCTTTAGGTTCAAGATATTAATTTTAAATAGCAGCTGAGTGTGGCCTCATGGCAAAGCATAAAGACCTCTTTTTTCCTTGAAAAGGAATTTCAAAATTGTCCTTTCCCCTCACAGTGTCCTAAACATTTTTTTTTTTTTTAGGGGGGGTGGGGCATTTTCCTGTATTTCAGCATTCCGGGCAACTTTGCTGAAAGGAGGCTGTCGGTCAGGGTATAAATAGAGTCCGGGGTAAATCCGTGAAGTTCATCATTCCACAGCAAACCCACATGTCTCTTCGATGGCCGTTAGCAGCTTTTCGTATAACTTTTCATAGCTTTCATAGGGCGGAATGTCTATTCGATTGAAGCTAGAAATAAGCACATCAGATATAACGCAGTTTATTCAAAGTCAGCAAACTGGCCTCCTAAGTGTGTACTAATACGGTCATATCACTTTTTGTGACACGCAGAAAATTACAAAAAAAGGCTGTATTTCTCTAAAGTAGAAACTGCCACTTTTGGGTTTTCCTACCAATTTCTGAATAATCTTAAATCACTTAAAAACTGCTTATCATTCCTTTTAGAGGTCCTTTTAGTAATAAGAACAGAAAATGAAACATCGGTTTAAAACTAACACACACATACATGGAAGGATGGGAAAGCTTCAAAAATAGCTTACCACGTGTGGGCCTTTGGCAGGTTGTTGGTGCAGGCATCGATCTGGTGTATGGTGAAGAGTCGTGGGCCAGCAGCACCTGCAAAACAAGTAAATGTGGGTCACGTCACCGCACCTGCCTGCACTGGTCTCCAAAATCTCGGAAGAAAACTGGTACGTAAACCGCAGGGCCTATGGATGGGGATACTGGTGACTCCACATAAGCTGCCAAGGGCAGCAGGCAAAGAACCTGGGTTTTGAAAGCTGGAAATGACCTTGGAAAACACTGGATTCCTTAATATGCTAGCATTTCATTTGACAAACAGTCCAGGATGGAAATCCTTCACCAACTTCTATCTTCTAAAAAAAATCAATGTGCCAAAAGCATGAGAGGAAAAGTAAATGGACAAATCCAAGATCAAATACACACACACACACACACACACACACACTCTCAAAAAGATGACAACCTAAATACAAATTCAGGTTTCATGCCTCAAACTTGGCTGAGAACAAAAGATTAGCAGCCTATGGAATAAATCTCAGTTAACGGAAGACACCCCATCAACGGGTATGCAGAAATACAGCTTCACTTTACGCATCTGGGTAGTCGGCTAATGAGAGCTCTCCAAATGGGGAATGTGAGCACAACTCCAAGTGCGCTTTCCCCATGGACTTCTGACAGGTGTACTGAGGCCAACACTGCTGAATTATGCATCAGTCTTGCTGTGTGCGTCCTCAGTCACCGCCAGCAGCTTCGGAGGTAAAGGAAGCAGCCGCCCCCGCGTGAAGCTCCACTGTCATTAGCAACATTACCAACTCTCCCCCAAACGAAACCGCTATTCCATGGAAAACAATTCTTACAGGTGGAATAGGTTTGTAAATGAATGGTCTGATGCCATGCAATAATGGAAGTGCTCTGGCCAAACAGCTTCCACAACTCATGCTGCCTCTTTCTATTAAAAGAAGAAAAAAGTAGAGGGAAGAGGCATCCCAAGTGGGTGTAGGTTTTGCAGGGTTGAGGTGTGAAGGTGGAAGGGGACGGGCTTTCCCCACAGGAATGTGCGATATGAGTTAAGGGCAGGGTGACCCGAAAAGAAAAGGCAAGCATCGTCACATATGGTCTCTAGCGTGCGGCACTCACTACAACCACAGAGAACCCTGGCAGCAGAGGCTCTTGGGAGGGAACAAAGGAAAGGACGGAGAAGGTATCAAGATACGAGAGCTATAGCTACAAGGCAGAATGAAGAGATCTGTTTATAAGCCCATGGCTTGTAAACTACGGGACCCAAATATCGACGCCCTCCCCCAATCCTCGGACACCATATCGCGTGTTTCTTCTGGCTTTTCTACCTTGTAAAGCCTTGAAGCCCTGCAGAGGCACTCTAGATGATCCTGTCACAAACTGAAGTAACCGTGCTCTTCGCTCTTCATCAAAGAACTCCACAGCTTTCCAGAACCACTTGACGACATTGCTGTCTGGCGTGCAGTGTTTTAACCGGGTGTTTACCTTCCAGTCATTAACATCTATCTTTCCAAGTCCACAAATAATGAGCTGTTAAAATATTGCACAAATAATGAGCCAATGGAAATCCAAGTCAAGCCAAAAATTCCTCAAAACAGAACTTTCGATCTGTAGTGCTGGCTCTCATATGGCGGTTCTTTATCATCAAGGGTACACATCATAATCGTCTGGAAAGCTTTTCAACATACACACACCATCAGGGCCTACGTTCAGATGTTCAGATTCTGGGAGCCTGGGGCGACAGGAGGGATCTGGACTTAAAAAGCTCCCTGGGTCCCTACTTACTGCAGGTCTGTCCCCAGGGTCTGAGAACCACCACGCTCACAAACATGACAAGATCAAAGTTCCGAATTCCCACAGAATTCTAAATTCTGTTTAATGGACAGAAACTAGACTCAAAGAGTAAATACGGTCTGCATGTGCCTTCCTTAATACCTGCATCATACTACTATGGGTTTTAACACTTATTCGCTTGGGGATTTGGACAATTCGGTTCACCTCCCTCGGCCAGCGGTTTCCTCTGCTCCGCTACATCCTGTGAAAGAACCGTACTGCTCGCTCAGGAACTCAAGAAATGGTGTTGAATAAGCAGTCCTGATCATCTTCAAGTTGTATCAAAGTACGAAATACATGACTGCACTGACAGAGAGCTCTGCCTGACATCCTGATGTAGGGTCAGCACAGATGAGCCGTATCCAAATCACTCTGATACTATCAATACGCACATATCCTTAGAACCCAAGACTAACTCACCTCAACAATGTGTTTAGAAAAGTGAAAGATGATAGGGTACAATGTAAAGCATAATGTGAGCTGCACATCCTATATTTTATAATTAGTTCTAATCCCATATCACATACATGCATATATACATATATATACACATACATACACACCCTTTAATAAAAAATTTTTAATTTCATTAGCAGTAGAAAGTATGTAATAAACCTTAGGCCTACTGAATAAAACCTCCACCAAAGCTTTCATAGGGTTCTAGAAAGATTACTGAATCATAGCCACACTCAACAGGGAGGTGGTGATCCAAGTAGGATTACAGAAGTTATTTATATCACAAAAAATATTTCCTAAATTCTTTTCTTCAGAGGAATGGTAATTATAAGGCCAAACTCCTCATCTGTTGTATGAACAGATAAAAATGGACTGTATTTCAACTTTGCTGCCATTCCTGCTATGTTTTCTTCCTCTTCCTGACCACTTCCTACTGGCCATTTCCCTAAGGAATAGCTCAATCATGAAAGGAATGGGGATGATACTGAATCAAACCAATCTTTTGAGATTTGCTAACAGGTCTGTTAAAAGATTTATAGTTTAGAAAGCACACTGAAGTTAATGAATAAAATCAGGTTTTACATTTATTTGTAGATTTCAAATATTTATGCTATCCCTAGCCACTAATTAAAATATGCCCCGGGAAGAATAAAACCTCATTGTTTTCTCAAAGTAGTTCAGTGGAAATTCAGATGTATTTGGTTAAAGGTCTTAATTATAAAACCAGACTACAGGTGCTTTAAGGGCCAGCTTTAAAGAAAACAAAAACAAAAACAAATCAGTTAACTGTTTATTACTGCTACTGTTAGTAATGAATATTCCCAAAGAGAGGAAAGATGTTTAGATGCAGTTTCTCCTCAGTGTTTTAACTACTGCCTCTATGGTCTCGACTATCAAATGCTTTCTCGCAAAAGTTAGTGTCAACCAATTGAGACTTGGCTTCTAATTCAAATAAACTGCAATATGGTAGAGACGAAGTAATGAAGTTTTATTTAATTAAATCAACAGCCACTTAATTAGGGAAGAGAAAACAACATTAGAAGAATGTACACCTAAGACATGAAATCGGTTGAAAATGAGAAAGGATAATATGGCCAAATAAGTTAAGAATGTTCACAGTGTAAGAGAGATGGCTTATTTGTAGCAATTCCAAAGCAGGAAAGACTTTTCCCGTGAATACCAATTCTCATAGCAGCGCACCGTGAAGCTTCAAAAGCACCAGCAATACGACTTTCCTCTAAAACGAAGTTAACAGAAAATCCCCAAACTTTCCTTGTTACGCTAAATGATGTCATGACATTAGTACACTGACCTCTAACTCCTTCTCATCGAATGTCTTCAGCAGATGCTGTGGAATTACTTCATTAAATCCTTTCTGCAGAGCCAGGAACTGTGCCTCAATGCCTCGTAAAAATCTCCAGTTCACGTAGAGCCTGTAAACATTGGGCGGGGGTTTCACATGATCCATATATTCAGACTGAGTAACTATTACGAATCTCTACTTCAGCAATCTTGCACATCACAAGCACCTGGCATTAAGAATTTAGTCCAGAGTCTAAAGGAATTTCAGATTCCCAAGCGTGCTGGAGGCCGCGCTGTGAGGCAGTTCACTGTAAGTTAAAAGTTGGAAACCTTCTGCTAACAAAGCAACTCTGCAGATCACAGAGAGGGCAGGTCAATGGCAAGGCGGCTAGAGATTCGATGGGTCTGGAGTTAAAATCTTGACAAAACTTCTCTCTGAATTCTAGCATGCATGCCACCAACCAGAAAAAAAAAAAAACAGCCCGTGCAACCAAAACTGATTATTTTTCTAGTTTCACTTGAAAATGTCATCTGCGTGTGCTGGGTGTTTTGCTTCTATTTTGGGGGTGTTGGCTCGGGGACAGGAGGTAGAGAGACTCCTCCTATCGATACAAAATGACAACAGTAAAAGCCAACAGTGTGCACTTTCTGATTACGCACTCCTTGTTCCCTGGAGGCTTTATAAAAACTGGAAGATGTAACTAAATTAAATAAGTACATAAATAAAATAAAAAGTACAATAAATAAAATTTTAAAAGTACACCAAACTATACCTAATGTATAGCTTCACTTATATTTTTTACTTGGACTTATAACTGAATGGCCTTTTTTAAAAAAAAATCTGTCTACCCAGGAAAACTTCTCCATCTCAAAAATCTCAGAACTATTCCCCTGCCAAATATGTCAACATTTCCTCCTGGCTTGGAGAAACGATTCTCTACTTTCAGTAATCAGTTACTTCACATGAGACCCTTTGGCGGATCGCCTTTTTGTCTGTTTAAGAGGACGGCAAAATGACACCTCCATAAAAAGCCTTTCTCTGTAACTTTTTTTTTTCTCCCAAAACTGTATCGGGTAAGAGATAGGACAGCGTGCTGAAAGCATGACAGAGTCTTGGCAAATGGGGTCTAGGACCCTAAAGTGACACATTACTGAAATTCAGGAAATTCCCATCCATTCTTTTCTTTTCCAATTTAGAAACATAATACATGCTTATTTTCTATGTAAGGAAAAATCAAACATTAAATGTGAACAAAGAGTCAACACTGAAAGCCCGTTCTATTACCCTCTCCTCCCTCTCTACTTCCAGGCCTGGCACCTGCACCCCCTTACCCCAGGCAAACATTTGACCTGGTATTCAGTCTTCCTGGACATCTTCCGAATAATTATAAAACAACACAGACTTTTTCCCCCCATAGAATTCTTATAAAACTTGCTTAAAAAAAAAAAAAAGTGTTTTGTTGTTGTTGTTGTTTCAGTAATCTCTACACCCATTGTGGGGCTTGAATTCATGACCCCAAGATCAAGAATCACATTCTCTTCCCAATGAGCCAGCCAGGCGCCCCTAAAACTTGCTTTTTAAATCTGACATCTTCTACAGTCTATTTATTTGTATTTATTTTGAGAGAAAGATTAGAGAGCAAGTGGGGGAGGGGCAAAGAGCGAGGGAGACAGAAACCCAAGCAGGCTCCGCGCTGTCAGCGTAGAGCCCGATGCCCTGCTTGAACTCCTGAACCGTGAGACCATGACCTGGGCCGAAATCAAGAGCTAGACGCCAGTCAGTTAAGTCTCCTTCTTCTAAATATCAGTCTCTTTCTTCTACATATCCATATAGTATTCTGTTGAATGTATGTATTTAATCATTCCCACCTAAAAACATTCCACCAGTTTTCAGTTGTTTTCACAAGTAATATTTAATTGAACATCCTGAAATTTATTTCTTTAACGTGTTTCCATAGACTTGATTCCTAAAAACAGGGCTGCTGGTTGAAAGGCAGATGCATTTTCATTTTGACAAGCAAGGTTACTCACCACCATACTAACGAGGATGCATTTTCACTTTGGTAGCTGTTATCAAATCGCTTTCCAAAAAAAAGCTATTCCAACAGACTGTTGGGCCTCATGTGTCAACCAGGAAAATTTAAGCCAATGAGACTTAGAGACATCTCTTGTGTACATGTGGTAAAATAGAGCTCAAACTCCCATATTTGATTACCACGGTTTTATGTTTAGAAGAACTTTAGTTACCACAGGCCAAATGATCTAACCCAACTTCTAAATTCCTAAATCATCCGGTGATTATGTAAAATTTGAAGAGTATTTTCTCATACTCCTCCCTTAAACTCACAATGTGCTTACTTCTAAACAGGACAAGGGCTGGTGTCACAGCCCAGAAGTACTGTCAGCCGGCTGCGGCAGCTACATGACAACTAGCTGCATGCACCGTCCCTCTTGGTGTTCCTGCCTCTACACCGCCCCTCTTCCACACGAGCCTGCACTGGCCTGTGACTCGCTTTAACAGAAAGAACACAGCAGAGGTGATCTGGCCAGTTCCAGGCTCAGGCCTTAAAGAGATCTGACAACTTCTGCTCTTGTGCTCCGGGAAACCAGCCACCCCGTAAGAAGTCTGGTTATCTCGCTGGGAAGAGAGAAGCCATGGGGAGCATTAAGAAGCCACCTGGGTGGCTGAGTTGGTTGAGCACCTGACTCTTGATTTCGACTCAGGTCATGAGATCGGGCCTTGCATAGAGCGCCACACCGAGCATGGAGCCTGCCTGGCACTCTCTCTCTTTGCCCCGCCCCTGCTCACGCTCTCGCCGTTAAAAAAAAAAAACATTTTTTTAAAAAGATGGGGGGGGGGTGGTTCTCAGGCACCACTTGGAGGTAACCAGGGAGGCCCAGCCTACAGTGAGAAGTAGACCCCAGAGGGTGACCCAGTGGCCATTCCAGCCAGTCCCCAGCCATTTGAGCCATCCTAGCTGAGGCATCAGAGATGTGAAAAAAGAGGCCATCTCGACGTGAGCCCCAGCTGACACCACAGGGAGGAGCAAAATGCTGTCGCTGTTGTTCTCTATCCTTATTACTGACCCACTGAATTGTGAGAAAAAATAAATGGTGGTTGTTTTGAAGACACTAAATTCTGCAGAGGCCTATTTTGTAGCAGTAAGTAACGCTACCTAAATACTTCAGTGTTTCTCCGTACAGCCGTTCAAGAGCATTAAAACAATTCTTAGGCTTGAAAATATAAAAGTGTTTACCTGACATATTCTTTTTTATTTTCTTCAGTAACAGAGATACTCTTGCCATTTGGTTTAAGTTCATGCTGAATAATTTCACCATATGCATTATGTTCGACACAGAAGGTATGGTCCAAAACACCTGTAATATCATTCTCACTAGAAAGGAAAAAGAGAAGAAGAGATTTAACTGGAAAATCTAAAATACAGATCCTTCCGATCTCTTAACTGGGGAGGCAGATAAAATGAGACTGTTTTAGAACATAACAAGTACAAGATCAGATTCCTTTTGCTAGTACTTATGCTACCATACCTCCCAGTTCTTGCGCACAGAAGTCAAAGAGCTTTAACCTTCATCAACACAGGAAATGTTTTACTTCCTGAGTAAGGACAAAGAGCCCTGCCCAAAGCTGGACTTTACAAACAGGGAAAACTTACGTTATGTTTAGCTTTTAGGTAAGAAGCCTTATTTGAATCCGGGTATTCCTGAGCAACCAAATGCCTGAGTATCCCAAGAGAAAGCTACTCATGTATTTGTTAAAGTAAGTATGGCCCATGTATATTCATAAATAAATATTCTGACAAAACAGAACTCATTCTTACAGATCCCTTTTTTAAAGTATGGCTTCAACAATCACTACTTCAGCAGGAATTTACTCTTCTCTCACGTGCGGGACTGGAACAGAACTTGTATCATGTCAAGAAAATCATTACATGTGGTAATTTTTAAAACAGAATATACTACCTTTTTTTTTCCTTTTTAAAGTAGTAACATTAACTTTTAGGGATTTGAAACACACAGGAAAGCAACAGAAAGAGGGAAAGTCTTACGTGGTCCTAAGACTCAGATGATCTCTCTCAATATTTTCTGTGCATCATTTAAAAAAATTTTTTTTTAAGTACATCCATTTTGATGGGGCGCCTGGGTGGCTCAGTTGGTTAAGCGCCTGACTTCGGCTCAGGTCATGATCTCACAGCTTGTGGGTTCGAGCCCCACGTCTGGCTCCATGCTGACAGCTCAGAGGCTGGAGCCTGTTTCGGATTCTGTGTCTCCCTCGCTCTCTGCCCCTCCCCCACTTGCACTCGATCTCTCTCAAAAATAAACGTTAAAAATTTTTTTAAAAAACAGTACATCCATTTTGAAACAGTTATCTGTAAGGCTCACATTCTATCTATAAGGAGCGGACACAAGACTCAATACATACAGAATCCACACCAAACTGTTGTGAAGATCTGGATCAACTAACTCCATGTCATCCAAAGTAATGGACTTCCCGAGCAACTGTTTATAAAAAGGCAATGTGAAGCCACCATCAATGTAATGTCCATGAAACACGGCCATTCCCATTATTCGTCCAACAAAGTGGAAATAGGATAAATGTTCCTGAAATTGAGAGAAGTTTACATATAAATATTCAAGTTAGACACTACACAAGGAATTTTTAATAAAAATTAAATACACAACATTCATCTTTTTTATAAGTAACAGTTTATACATTCTACAACTTATTTATATGGAGTAGGCTATCATATCAAAGGTTAATAATCATCAGGGAGAGTTTCTATAGCACACGTTCAAGATCCTCTCCATTGCTAAAATATTACACCAGGGACGATGCTTCTCCCAGAGAGTACAGTCACTTTGTAAAAATTACCTTTAGAAATGAAGTCCAAACTACACTCCCACTGTCGCTTCATGAAACCACTCAACAGATGCATCGTCTTCCTCTCCTATCTTACCTGCTGAGCCCTTTACAATCCTGGCTCTGTCCTAACACATGGTAAACACCTCACAAACACAAGCACTAATTACACTGGCGTAATGGGCTCCCCAGGCACAACCTTCACCTAAAATCTTCCCAACTTTATAAGGGGCTCCCTGCAATGAATCTAGCATGTTTGGATGTATTTGTCTATCATGATAAACTGTTAGTTGGATATTTGCATTTTCAACTCTTTTTACTTCTCCAGCTAGTAAGTAATCTTTAAGCTCTTTAAAAAAATTTTTTTTTGAGAGCAAGTGAGCGCAAGCAGGAGAGGGGCAGAGGGAGAGGGAGGTAGAGAATCTTAAGCAGCCTCCACGCCCACCATGGAGCCTTGACACGGGGCTCAATCTCACAACTGTGAGATCATGACCTGAGCTGAAATCAGGAGTCACCCAGGTGCCCCTTAAGCTCCTCTTTAAACCTCCCTTTTAGCTTAAAAATAGCTTTTGTTTCTCTTTAAAAGAAAACATTTAGAAAATACTGACAAGCAAAAACAAAAAATCACCCATAATCTCATACCCAGAAATAACCTCCGTCAGTATGATACTACAGAGCTTTTCAACGTTCATACACCCACATATCTACCAAAATTGTATCATACTGTTCTGTAACCTTCTTTTCACTTAGTATATCATGAATACCATCTTTATAGGTCATTAACTATTGTCCCATAGTGTCATTTTAGTGGCTATATAATATGCCATTCTATGGAACGATAACAAATTAATAAGAGCTACGAACTATTGTTGAGTGCTCAGCAGTATGTAACAGGGTTAACAACGTACAGCGCTATGCTCAATACCTAATGTGCAGGGTCCCGTTTAATTGTCACAACCCTTCTCTGAACTTCAAACTAAGATTATTATTATTAGCAATGATAAAATGGAGCCTTAATCACAAAGCTAGTATAGGACCAGGATACGATCTCACATCTAATTCCAGAACCATTCCTCTTAAACCATTACCGTAATTCTGCGTCATGTGATCATCTACCCAACCCCTCTCTTACGGACAATGACGCTGCTTCCAGTTAGCACTACTATAAACAACGATGCAGCAAACATCCCAAAGCACAAATTACTGCACACACCAGTGATCATTTACTTGAGAAAATCTTCTACAACAGAACTTGCTAAGTCCAAGCTTGCGACTAGGACAAGGACAGTGACCCTTCATCATAAACCACACTGACATTTCAACATCAAAAGCACTGCAGGTCACAGGTTAATTCACATCGTCATAACCACCAATCTTACCGGATTGACTGCAGAATCAGGATTGATCTGCAATGTATAGATATCATCTCTTGAGTACTGGAAGAGGCCATAGTAAGGATTCAACATTTCATGTGACAACAGATATAACCACTCCCTAGAAAGCAAGATGGAACACAGGAAACTTTTTGTTAATGAATGTTTTGATTAAGATATGCTATTAATTCATCATTTTAGCAAGGAAATTTTTAAATAAAAGCACATAAAACACTAACCAGTTATATAAAATGACACTGGAAAAATCTATCATGCCCCAAAAAGCAAATGAAGACTCTTGTTTTGTTAAACTGAAATCACTTCTCACTCAATTTTGGGCAATTTTATGACATTTCAGTATCAGAGAGGGCAAGTATTATTCAGAAGTGCCAATTACTCATTAGACGCTGCAGCCTAGTGGTCTGTTAACTTTTAATTACTAAATACGTTTCTAATCCAGGATAAATACAAAACGAAGAGAAGAATATGGTTTTGTTTCAAAACATCCATGTGATCTATACTATCCTGGTCCATTCCTATCATGGCAGATTTATACTGGTTTATACTGATACATAACAAAGCATTAATTTACTCTCTTTTGGACAAGGGTGTGTTTTGTTGTTGGTATTGTTTAGTAAGGAAATGATCCCATTTCATCATCTTTTTTGTGTGAACTTTAAAATATACCACAATAAAAGTATAAGTGGTCAGAGACTGCAAGGCATTTGGTACAGGTAGGAACACAAGGCAAGCCTGCATCTGGGGGGCTGGGGAGGGTGGGGGGGGGTGGGCTCCACACTACTCATTTGTTTCAAGTGTACATTGGTGTTTTAAAAGGCATGTAATGGACAAGTACTATCACCTTAAACTCATTAAATTCTTTATTTTTTCAAAGTATGAAAGATAACTTGTTATTCATCTTGGAGAAACAAAATCACTAGTCTAGGACTTGAAAAGATGTAGTTCTAGTCTCAATTCCTGTCATTCTTCCACTAGGAAAGGTATTTAAATATGTTCCGATATCATGAATTAAACAGACTGAGTAATATGTTTTTAGGAAATGTAGTGAAACACGATTTGCAAGTAAAGAAAAATGTCTCAAAGTTCTGTAAGTGATGGAGTCTAAATCAAATCACCACCATTTATGTAATACTCAAAAAATTCTAAAGATAAAAAAAAAAAGCGGTCTCCATATAAGCAAGCTTACCCCCACACCTAACACTTACCTGAAATGTCTTCTATGTTTTTTTATGGATTAACCCAAATTTTTGTTTTACCAAGTATTTAGAACACACATATAAGCAGATTCCAGCTACTCTGGGGTTCTACTATGCAATAAAGATCAGAACGAAGCAGTTCACTGTCACATCCCATGCAGTCTGCCCAAACCCTGACAGTAGTGAGGTTCAGAAATGAACAACAAAAAACCAACTATTTATTTGACTTTACACAGAATTACAGCATTTAGAGTCTATCAACAGATAATTAACAAGCTGTCTCGACAAGCATTCAAATCTAGTGATGAGTAACTCCTAAGAATTCCACAGAAACTAGCAAGTCCTAAGTATGATGTCCACGTGATCAACTCTACAAATCTAAACTAAACAAACTATCCCATTTATAGGTAAAAAGGCCACAGAACAAAACTACAGGTAAAAACAAGTAATGCTAAGTAACAATTATGGGACTTGGTGGAAACGCAAATTTAATTTAGGCTACATTTAGATTGGGGGAAGCAAATTATCATGATGGTCCCTAGGATGTTTCAGTACAGAAGTTATGATGTTTCTGCCACATTTACATAAAGTGAATTTTCACACCTGTAAAAAAAATATATGTATGAATGTATCATAAATATTAGCTTCTGTATGGAAACATTAAAAAAACATTTTTTTAATGTTTGTTTATTTTTGAGAGAGAGAGAGACAAGAGTGCGAGCAGTGGAGGGACAGAGAGAGAGGGAGACACAGAATCTGAAGTAGGCTCCAGGCTCAGAGCTGTCAGCACAGGGCCCAATGAGGGGCTTGAACTCACAAACCGTGAGATCATGACCTGAGCCAAAGTCAGATGCTCAACTGATTGAGTCACCCAGGCGCCCCTGTATGGAAACATTTTAAAGACCACTTACGATATACACGTATGTTCACACATTTTTACATGTACTTACATGCACACGCAAACATTACTTTAACAAGGTCAAAAAGCATGGCAATGGAAGCCAAGGAAAACAGCATTCAGTTCAGAATATATGTCATTAAAATCTCAACATGGCTCCTAACAATGGAAAGCAGAGGGAATAACATGTACTGAAGGAGAGAGAGAAAATACAGAGCCCGCAGGTCCTAACATGGCCCATGTACAGCTGCAGCCAGTTTTCAGAGAAAGTCTCACTGGGCTATACGAGCCATCAGGGAGTTCTCAGTTACCCCTGTGGCGGCTCTACTATCCCAACCTCAGCATGAATACATCTATTAGGATATCGTCGGCATTGCAAACATTTGGGAATGTTACACCAGAAAATAAATTATCAGTGAGAAGGTTCACCAGAGGAAGTATCTTAAACTTATAAATGTAACTATATGTCATTTGCTCAGGAGCAAGTCTTTACCTGGCAACCCCTCCATAGTCAAGGCCTTCTTCTCCACGAAATTTTATCATTAATCGCTTCCACAGATCTTTTGGTCTCATTTTCATGACCTGCCGATATGATTCCTGAAAAAATTTTAATAAACTATCGTTACTAGGTGCTTTTAACTTGTTAAACTCTCCCTCGCATTCTACGGACAAAAGGTACATTTATTAAAATAAGATGAAATGTGTTCCATAATCCAACAGATAAGCTCTAAGTGTTTGAAATCTCATGGAACTCCTAAAAACAAGATGGATATAGCTTAATACTATTGAAATTAATTCATTTGACAAATATATTAAAAGCCTAAGGGCAAAACTCCATACTTAAGTTCTACAAACCACAGCAATCACTACACTTACATTATTTTCTTTTTGCGTTTCATTCTGACAATCAGTTTCTTTTATTTATTTTTTTTCAATATACGAAATTTATTGCCAAATTGGTTTCCATACAACACCCAGTGCTCATCCCAAAAGATGCCCTCTTCAATAGCCATCACCCACCCTCTCCTCCCTCCCACCCCCCATCAACCCTCAGTTTGTTCTCAGTTTTTAAGAGTCTCTTATGCTTTGGCTCTCTCCCAATCTAACCTTTTTTTTTTTTCCTTCCCCTCCCCCCTGGGTTTCTGTTAAGTTTCTCAGGATCCACATAAGAGTGAAAACATATGGTATCTGTCTTTCCCTGTATGACTTATTTCACTTAGCATAACACTCTCTAGTTCCATCCATGTTGCTACAAAAGGCCATATTTCATTCTTTCTCATTGCCACATAGTATTCCATTGTGTATGTATCATAAATATTAGCTTTATATAAACCACAATTTCTTTATCCATTCATCAGTTGATGGACATTTAGGCTCTTTCCATAATTTGGCTATTGTTGAGAGCGCTGCTATAAACATTGGGGTACAAGTGCCCCTAGGCATCAGTACTCCTGTATCCCTTGGGTAAATTCCTAGCAGTACTACTGCTGGGTCACAGGGTAGGTCTATTTTTAATTTTTTGAGGAACCTCCACACTGTTTTCCAGAGCGGCTGCACCAATTTGCATTCCCACCAACAGTGCAAGAGGGTTCCCGTTTCTCCACATCCTCGCCAGCATCTATCGTCTCCTGATTTGTTCATTTTTGCCACTCTGACTGGCATGAGGTGATATCTGAGTGTGGTTTACTACACTCACATTAAAAACAGAATTTGATTGGGGCGCCTGGGTGGCTCAGTTGGTTGCGTGTCCAACTTCAGCTTAGATCATGATCTCGTGTCGTGAATCTGAGCCCCACATCAGGCTCTGTGCTGACAACCTGGAGCCTGCTTCGGATTCTGTGTCTCCCTCTCTCTGTCCCTCCCCCACTCATGCTGTCTCTCTCTCTCTCTCTCTCTCTCTCAAAAATAAACATTAAAAAAAATTTTTCATAAAAGTACCAAATTTTTAAAAATTGGTTGACCTAATTTTAGGTCATAGGTACCAACAGAAAGTAAAGATGAGAAAAAGAAAGCTCAAAAGAACAAGACGAGTCATTAATGTGACCTTCATTAAGCCAGCATCTTCATATTATTTTAAAATACAAATGACTGACTTGCAAATAAGGTCAGAACTGTTCCAATAGAAAAAAGTTCAGGGGCACCTGGGTGGCTCAGTCACTTAAGTGTCCAACTTCAGCTCAGGTCACTGACCTCACTGTTTGTGAGTTCAAACATCGTCGGGCTCTGTGCTAACAGCTCAGAGCCTGGAACCTGCTTCAGATTCTGTGTCTCCTTCTCTCTCTGCCCCTCCCCCACACATGCTCAGTCTCTCTCAAATACAATAAAAATGTCAAAAAGAAAAATTAAAAAAAAAAAAAAGTCAAAAGAAAAAAGTTCATCCTTTAGGAAGAGGGTTATCAAATCCCCAAACATCTTTTGCTCCCAAATCCTGAGTGGGAAACCTCTACCCTGGACCTCTAGGGCTATCAAGTCCAAAGATAAAAGAATACACTAGAAAGAAAGATTTTCAATAAATTAAGGAAGCAGTCCAAAAATAATTAAAATGACTTTTTTGACTTAAGAGTCCCTCATCTTTTGGAAGAATTAGAAGGTAAGGGATGGATACCATTTGCGGTCTTTTAAAGTCCATCAACAGGGCAAGGGCACCTGGGCTGGCTCAGTTGGTATGAGCATGCGACTCTTGATCTCGGGGTTGTGAGTTTGCCCCATACTGGGTGTAGAGCTTACTTTAAAAATACATATACTAAAATTTATTAACAAGTATTTGCAACGCAGAGACTAAGCTGAACCAACTGGAATATTTCACCCTCTTCATCCCATTTAAATGTTTATCTTATATACTAAATCTCTGATATTATTGTCTTTATTCCCTACAATGAAAACAGAAATTAGTAAAAACTCTCCCATTCTTGAGAGATAGGAGTTCCAGAAAGCATTCTTAGAAAACAGAGTGAAACACTGTAATTTTTCTCTGTTTTACAATAAGACTTGTCCATTTACCTCAAAAATCTCTTCCCTGGAAACCTCAATGCGGCAATGACCAGCCTGAGGCTGTTGTTGGGAAAGTTCTTGCCGCAAAATTTTTAACTTCTGAACCAGGTCTCGCTTGTACCGTGGGACTGTCAGACACTCTGCATCATCGGGACATAACGATACCACCTGCTGTTGCTGTTGGTCTTTCAACTGGTTCTGCCGACTAAAAGGAAACAGAAATGTGACTATTTGAAATGAAAGAGACTGCGGTTATACATTTAAAAGAACATCATCCTATAAAGCAAGTCTGCCTGTACGATTTTCAGTCCTTACGCTATTCTTTGCTTGACATTTGTGATGACAATACACGAGCTCCGAAGTTTATGTCTCAGAATCCACACACACTTGTGGCATTGGATAATGGAGTTTTACCCATCCAGCTTTGTACAGCTGCTAAGAACAAATTTCTCAAATGCCATCTCCATTTTTTTCTGCATACTTTACCATCAGCCATTTTAAAATTCAGGCGTATGCCAAACGCTGTGCCTGTTATCTCGAGTCTGTCTCTCTGAGAGAGACAAACAGTTGGAGCTGGCAGTTTGGCAGGAGTCCCCTTTCCTATACGTGCTAAGTCTAGACCACAAGAATGTGGAAAGTTACGTGTAAGTTACTGGCACAGAGAAATGAGCACATTACAAGCAAGTCTAAACGCTTTACAAAGGGACTACTCTTTCTTTTTATTGTGGTAAAATATACAACACATAAAATTTATTGTATTAACCTCTTTTTAATATAGTCAGTGGCATTAAGTACATTCACACTGTTGTACTAAAGTGACTTCTAAGTGTGCACATACATGGTTTACTACAAATACGAGAAAATAATCTCCCAAGTAGAGCAGAAATAGAATACTTTCAAAAAAGGCACACATTACCTAGAGATATTTTTATTCTCCCGGCAAAAGTATTCTAAGTTACACCTAAGAACTTTTTTTTAAAGAACCTTATGATATAATGAACTACTTTATTCCAATAAGCTGTCAGGAAATAAAAAGTCTGATAATTCACTATGGATATCCATGCAGGCACTGAATCATCCTGGAGTTTAACTTTACACACAACAGATAGGAGCATCATCTCCTAACTTAAAGGTAAAGGGCAATGGTAGTCATAATAAAACAAACAAAATTAACTTTAAGGTTTCTAATAAATCACCCGAAACGATTTTTGGTTTTTTTACAAACAGTGGTTCTTATGTACCAGGCCAAATTGTATTCCTAAAACATGTACCTACCCGAAGAAAATGCAGCTTTGATGAAAATCACAAATCACTATTTACTACTCTCATAAACATGAAAGGTGTTTTTTACACACACATATAAACAAAAGCAAAACAGAATATTAAAGATACTCCCTAAATAACTGTATTAATCCTATGCCAAAAACGAAACAAAACAAAAAAACCCACAAACTTGGGTATACCTCATACCACATACAAAAATTAAATTCAAAATCAATCAGACCTCCATGTAAAACTGAAAGCCATAAAACTTTTGAAACACAGAAGAAAATTTTCATGACCTATGTTAGGCTAAGTTTTCTCAGATATGACAACAGAAGTACAATCCATAAAAGAACAAATGGATAAACTGAACTTCATCAAAATTTCAAAAGAAGGGTGCCAACTCAGTTAAGTCGGATGACTTTGGCTCAGGTCATGACCTCATGGGTTCGAGCCCCGCAATGGGCTCTCTGCTGTCAGCACAGAGACCGCTTCGGATCCTCTATCCCCTCTCTCTGCCCCTCCCCAAATCACATTCTTGCTCTCCCTCTCTCAAAAATAACTATTAAAAAAAATTTTTTTTAATTTCAAAAGATACTGTTCAGATAATGAAAAGACAAGTCATGGACTAGAAGAAAATCTTTCCAAAGCACTTATCTGGTATTTTGGCACTCTAAAGTATCTAAAGAACACAAAACACTCAAAAAATTAATGAACTACTCAATTCTTTTAAAGAGGAGGCAAACTATTTCACCAAATAAGATACAAAGACGGCAAATAAGCACATTAGTTACTAGAGAAATGCAAATTACAACCACGAGGGGGCGCCACCACACATCTACAAGTGGTAAGGTGAACCACACCAAATGTTAGCAAGGACACAGAGCAACTACAAGCCTCACCCGCTGCAGGAGGGAATGGCAAATGGTACAATAGCTCTGAAAAACAACCTGCCATTTCTTTTAAGTTAAACGTAAACCGTATGATGTAGCCGTTCTACTCCTAGGCGCTCATTTATCTTAGAGAAGAGCATATGTCCATACAAAGACTTACACATAAATGTCCATAATAGTTTTGTCATAACCAAAAAGAGGGAATAATCCAAATATCAATAGGAAAGAGGTAAATAAATTGTGGTATATCCATACAATGGAATACCATCTAGCAATGAAAATAAATTATACGCACATCAGAGATGAATCTCAAATAATTATGCTGGGTAAAAGAAACAAAACAGACTACATACTGCAGGAATCCATTTATCTAACACTCTAGAAAATGCATACTAATATATAGTGACAGAAAGTAGACCAGAGATTAGGTGAAGATGGGGTGTGTTGTGGACTGAACTGTGTCCAAAAAGATGTGTTGAAGTCCGACCCTTGATGCCTGTGAATGTGACCTTATCTAGATATAGAGTCTCTGCAGATGTACTAAGAGGAGGTCATACTGCATCAGGGTGGCCCTAAATGCAATCAAGTGGTATCCTTATAAAAAGAGGGAAATTTGGATCCAGACACACAAAAAGGTGTGGAATAAGAAATGTACTTTGGCATTCCTGGTTCCTGACATGCAACTCCTAAAATCCTTTCAGTTTCCGGTGTGGCAGAGATGACAGGAGTGTCCTTTGTTCTAATATGTGGTCTTTGCCTCCAGTTTGACACACAGCTCCTAAATCCCTTACAATTTCCTGGGTAATTTTGGTTTGTTGTTTTGTTTTGTTTTTAACGTTTATTCATTTTTGAGAGAGCGAGTGAGCAAGAGAGAGCGAGCGAGCACAAGCAGGGGAGGGGCAGAGAGAAAGACAGAGAGAGAGAGACACAGAATCTGAAGCAGGCTCCAGGCTCGAACCCACAAACTGCGAGATCATGACCTGAGCTGAAGTCGGATGCTTAACTGAGCCACTCAGGCGCCCCAGGGGCATTTTTTGTTTTAATGAGGTGACTCTTATAGTGGGGCCCTAGATATCTTCAGAATGGGTGCTGGTCACTAGAAAAATCAAAGCTTGATTAGAAGCCTGGAATTTTCAGCCTCATCCTCCCAACCTTTGAGGAGAGGAGAGAGCTGGAGACTGAGTTAATAACTGATCACACATAGGTGATGACATGTCCATAAAACCCCCTAAATGACAGTGTGCAGAGAGCTCCCAGGTTGGTGAATGCACTGAGGCACTGGGAGGACGAAGCACCCAGAGAAGGCCTGGAAGCTCTTGGCTCCCCCAGCACCACACCTTGCCCTATGCACCCCTTCCATTTGGTGGTTCCGAGTTGTATCCTTTATAATAAACTGGTAATGGTACATAAAGTATCTCCAGGAGTTCTGCCAACCATTCTAGCAAATTACTGAACCCCAGAACGAAGTCATGAGAACTCCCCGATTTACAGCGGGTCAATAAGAACCAGAGAAGTCCTTGGACTTGGGATTGGCGTCTGAAGCGGGAACGGTCTTGTGAGACTGAGGCTTAACCTGTGGGGTCTGGCGCCAACCACAGGTAGTGTCAGAACTGAATTCACTCATCGTATACCCAGCTGGTGTCCAGAGATCTGGAGAACTGATAGGTTTGAGGGAAAAACCCGTTTGGAGTCAGAGGTTTTGTGTGTGGAAACAGATCACAAGAGGCCACGTGAAGACGAAGACAAAGATGGAGATGATGTGTCTACAAGCCAAGGAACAGCAAGTTTTTCCAGCAACCACCAGAAGCTAGGAGAGAGTCACTGAACAGATTCTTCTTCAGAGCCTCCACAGGGGACCAGCCCTGAGGACAACTTGATCCTACACTTCTGGCCTCCAGACTGTGGGAGAACCCATTTCTGTTGTTTTAAACCACCCAGTGTGCGGTATTTTGTTATGGCAGCCGTACAGGAGGACGACTTAAGAAGCAAGAGGGAATTTTGGGGGGTGATAGATATGTTCACAATCTACATTGTGGTGATGGTTTCGTAGGCATGTAATATGTCAAAACTTAAATGGAACACTTTAAATACGCAGTTTATTGTATGTCGATTACATTTCAATAAGGGTGATTAAAAAAAATACCTGGGATGGGGGCGCCTGGGTGGCTCATCAGGTTAAGCAGCTGACTCTTGACTTCAGCTCAGGTCGTGATCTGAGGGTTTGTGGGTTCAAGCCCCATGTCAGGCTCCACACTGACAGTGCAGAGCCTGCTTGGGATTCTCTCTCTCTCCCTCTCTCTACCCCTTCCCTGCTCGTGGCATGCTCTCTTTCTCTTAAAATAAATAAGCTTTTAAAAAATTTTTAACAAAAAAACATAAAAAACCCCTGGGATGGATCCAGCTATCCTGGAGCTACGTCGGATGTACTCAGGGGAAAGATAGAAAACATCACCCCTAGAAAGCATCCTGTCTCTTCAAGTGTGCTATAAGCACCTTTGATACACACCCTTTCCTTAATGCTTCAGAACAGGTTCCTACTTAAGTGCAGTGGGCTACTTAGGTACAGTGGGCTTAAAATGTTTCTGTATCAGAGTAGAACTTGTCATAGTCTCAAAATTTTGTCCAACAAAAGTAACTTACAACCGGAGAGAGCAATATTCTATCACATTACAAAAAGCATTTTCAGTCTTCTCTTGTTCAGGCTTGCATTTTAACATGTATTGTTTCAGAAACTTACTTTAAAACTAAATGCAAGTTAGCAGAGAGCCGAGGATCTGTAAATTGTGTTGTTCTGTTGTTATGGTCAACGAAATAAACTCTGCCTGTTGCAGTATTACGGATCTCCCATCCAGGAGGCAATGGACCAAGCTCTTCACAATTGATGTTGCTAAGATCCCTGCAAAAACAAATATAAAATAAAAAATACCTCATTGCTGGGCCTACTGAGCCAAGCAAGTGTAAATGACACAGAACAATTCCATGAAGTCTGAGAAAACGTATTGTTCCAGAAACCTGAGATGTCCAACTAGAATCTTTAATTCCCAATGGTTTAACAAACTTGCATATTCAAAACCCAATTCATAAATGGCTCAGGAACTTATCACATAGCCTCCATTTTTAGTAAGTTCATTCCTGGGCCTTAATGTAATACAGATTTCAAATTAATATAAAAGCAATCGCAACATTTGCCAACATAAACTGTACTTCAATACTAGTCTGACAAAATATTGTTTTACAAATGTCAGTGACATAAGGAATGAAATGTTCTCTGAACTCTCCCTTCAATTATTTTTCTTTATTGAACCATCAAATTTGTATAAATAAATGTTTATTCCATATTCATTTCTAACAAAGCAAAACTGGAAATGTTATTTAATTTACAGATCCTGAAAATAATCACAGTGTATATTTTAAGGGAAAGCTGCTCCACTGGGAATTTTGAAAGCTACAAAGCTAGTGAATGAAGAACCTGTTTAAGACACCCAGGGAAGAATGCTCTAATGCTTACTGATACAGTAAGAAAAAGCAGAAAGGCTTTTAATGAATCAAAGACCATTGTTACTGTATCGCACATTCTTAAAATACTACTGTATGTAAACAAAGATTCACAGGACCTTAAAGAATAAGATAAAAACGTGTCTAATGTAAACTTAAACTGTAACAGATAATTATACTGATAAATCTCATCAAAATCGTGTTTTAAACTAGAAAAAGATTTTTCCTGAAATAACCTCTTCTTGGTCATGGTGAAACATAATGGCAGACACACATAAGCACCCATAGATTTATGGCAACAGTGATCTGACTTGTGCTTACAGGTGCTCCAAGAGACTCTTCTGCTACAAACTGAAGCTTAGAAAAAAAACAACTCCAGTCTCCAAAGAGGAGGAAAAGTTTCAAGGATCCTCCTCAAATTAAAAAAAAAAAAAAAAAAAAAAAAGTGACGAGCTGGAGCTGGTGCCATCAGCTGGGGGCGGGGCTGTCAGAGAGTAGTTAACTGGGAAATTCAGCCCCAGGCCAGCAGCAAGTTTGGAAAAGGAAATCTGGAACTTCCCTACTACACTGAGAACTCAAAAGGAAGATGAAATGAGTCCAGGAAAACTTCCTCATTTCCCACTTTAGGTCCACAGACCTCCAACCACTTAAGATCAAACAAACTCACCAAGAGCACCATATACTCCTGAAAGAAGACATGATGATTAAGAGTGAGTGGGAACGATAAACCACAAAATTACATCAAACAGAATGGCTAGGCTATGCAACGTTTAGTAATAATTTTATAAAATTGGGTGGGGCGACTGGGCGGCTGTCAGTTAAGCATCCGACTAGATTCCCACTCAGGTCATAATCTCACATTCGTGAGATTGAGCCCCGTGTCGGGCTCCATGCTAACAGCACAGGGCCTGCTTAGGATTCTCTCTCTCTCTCTCTCTCTCTCTCTCTCTCTCTCTGTCCCTCTCCCACACACTCTCTCTCTCAAAAAAAAAATAAACTTATAAAAGGAACAATTAAACACATGGATTTTTTTTAACAATTTTTAGAAATGAAAAGTGATTACTAAAATCAAAGAATGAATAATTCTTTTGATATAATGCAGAATTTGGTTTATAAAACCAAATGACATAAAGTGAAAATTATATAATCATTTTATTCAGAATTTTATAAATTCATAGTCATACGTGGAAGAGCTCTAAAGAATGGATTGAAAGAAAAGGAGGCTAACTGGGAGCAATCTTTATGTCCAATCGGGAGATGATTCAAGAAAAATGGAATGTTATGCAGCCATAAAAATACCGATCTGGACTGCAAGACTACATCGTGTGCAGAGTAATGAACAACAAGGCATTCATCACTGCGTTAAAGGGAAACGCCAAAGATGATGAAATGGGACTTCTCAGATAAATCTAAGTTTACTGGGTACCTTTAAATAAAAGTGTCTGAGTTATACTACTTTATAAATGTCTTTGAACAGGTTTTTTAATATAACCTAAATAATCGACCTAAATAATAATAATCTGCTTTGATACAAGATTCTCCACACAAAAGGCATATTTACTTAAAGGATCCTCCAAAAGACATGATACACATTTTTAGGGTTAACAATTTAGAACACAGAAACTAAAGAAAAATAACCCAGAGCACTATTTTATAAAGTCATTATTCAATACTCAAAATATTCTCAAACCTTTATAGAAACCCTTTACTCGTTAATGAAAAACTGACGTTTCCTTAGGAATGAGAAACATTACCAACACTGGTAACAAAATCTCTCTCAACTTCTGATGCCAGCTTCCACACTTTTCTTTCAACAGATAACTCAAAAGATCAACTTTCTCACTATAAATAATTTAGTTAAAAAAAAAACAATCATTTTTCTTCTATACATTTCCCGCCAATGATTTTAAATAACTTTATAGAAAAGCTCATTATTGACCTACAATTGTATACACACACTCCAAAACACTTCTTTTCATAAGTTACGTAACAAAACTCTTGTTTCTCAAAGTTAGGCCCTTGGATTTCTTTTCAGTGAGCTTATTAACAAAACAAAAATTTCTTCCCCACTATTTTTTTAAACAGTTTTTATCATCAAGACACAGAAATGACAACCTTGATAGAATAATTAATGATAAAACACATTCCTTGGTTGCCACCTTGAAAGATGCTAATTAAGCTGTATCACAAAGTAAAACATTTACATTAGAATAGCTTCATTTATAAATACCAGTTAACCGTTGAATAATACAGGTTTACAGTGTGCAGCTCCACTCATATGCAGATTTTTTATAGTACAGTACTTACTATAAAGTGTTTTCCCTTCCCTATGATTTCCTTAACATTTTTTCTGTAGCTTACTTTAAATAGCACACAAAATATGTGTTAATCTATCGTTAAGGCTTATAGTCAACAGTGGGCTATTAGCAAAGTTTTGGGAGAGTCAGAAGTCACACACAGATTTTCAACTGTGCGGGTGGTCGGTGCCCCTAACCCCTGCATTGTTCAAGGGTCAACTGTAAATACAGAGTATCAAAGCAATCCAACATCAGCTTGTCACATCTGTTTTTGATTCAAATACATGACTGCTTGACAAGTAGAGCTCTGAGTACAAGCTTTAGGCAGAAAAAGATCTCCTGACCCCTTCATAGGTCTTTTTTTGGGAGGAGGGGAATGCTGCACTTAAAATATAAAATATCTTCATCTCACAAAAGTGTATGCGCAGCTTATCAAGCTGATTTAGAATTTAGAACTCAACTTTTTTGCAGTTTCAGCTGAACTACCTGACACTTTGCATCTGTTCATTAGAAAATAATAGCTCCTTTGAGAGCTAAATAGTGTTTGAAAACTTATTATTTGATACTAAGATATATCAAAAGTTATGTGAAATTACTAAATTGATTTGTGTGTCATTCCATCTTCTTAGTTAAAAGATAGCTCACATTTTGGTTAGTAAATGCATTCAACAATGCCTACAGTTTAAATGTCCAAGTTCTGGTATTTAAAAGAAATTTAATTCATGAGACACCATGACCAAGTGAGGTTTATTTCAAGGGTGCAAGAATGGTTCAATATTTGAAAACTTATCCATGTAATCGGTCATATTAACAGATTAAAAAAGAAAAATCACGATAGTACCAATTGATACCAAAAAAAAAAAAAAGAGAGAAAAAAAAGGGACAAAGGTTTTAAGTAAATAAATAAATAAGGGGCACCTGGGTGGTTCAGTCAGTTAAGCGTCCAATTTTGGCTCAGGTCATGATCTCATGGTTCATGAGTCCCAGTCCTGCATCAGGCTCTGTGCTGACAGTTCAGAGCCTGGAGATTGCTTTGGATTCTGTTTCTCTCTCTCTCTGCCCCTCCCCAATTCATACTCTGCCTCTCTCTCAAAAATAAACATTAAAAAAAATTTTTTTAATATAATTTAGGTTATTTCCTTTATACATTAAAACAAAAGTTGATTAAGGAATACATAAGAGAACACTGAATATTCTCATATTAGGTTAAATTAAATAAACCTTTTTTTAAAAAGCCTAACCAGGGTCACCTGGGTGGCTCAGCAGGTTAAGCATCTGACTTCAGCTCAGGTCGTGATCTCTCAGTTCATGAGTTTGAGCCCCACATAAGGCTCTGTGCTGACAGCTCAGAGCCTGCCTGCTTTGGATTCTGTGTCTCTCTCTCCCTCTCTGCCCCTCCCCCACTCGTGCTGTGTCTCTCTCTCAAACATAAACAAACATGTTAAAAAAATGAAAAAATAAATTTAAAAAGCGTAACCAGAAATAAAAATATCAATTTGCTACCCTTTAAAAAAAAAAGGAGGGGGGTGTATAATTTTAAGGTTTATGTTATTCTCCAGGTCAATTTTCAAACTCACAAAGACCCATGTTTTCACCCTGATTTTTTTTTCAGCGTGAGAGGGTAGAAGGACTGGGGGCTGGTTAGGGGCAGGGCACTGGGGTGGGACTCCAGAGAAACAGGAAAGGCTTTCCACTAAATGTTACCTGAAACGACTGTCACAAACAGCCTTTTACATAAACCATTTTAAATTGAAAATTAAATAATCAAAGAAATCCCAGGTAAAACAGGGATCCAGTGGTGTGAAGAGTGTTTGGATATATTCTTACCTAGGCACTCTTGGATCATGCCACGTGCTCACACCGGTCTGAGTATGTAAGAAATACACCTGACCTTGCTGTGTTGTCCTCTGCTCTGTAAAATTAAGAAACACTAATAATAAAAACATATTCAGAAAGTCCAAATCAAAGACAGCTATAGATACTAGAATGATATTAATAAATTCTCCAAATTACCAATTTACTATATTACCAAAAAAAAAAAAAAAAGTGCTTTATAAATCATTTTTTTTCTCAACTCAATACATCTTCTCCTGGAAAACAACCTTATAAATGGTGATGAGAGCCAGAGGCCAGCTAACTAAAAGCCAACAAATTTACAACGTG
This sequence comes from Acinonyx jubatus, assembly GCF_027475565.1. Taxonomy (NCBI): domain Eukaryota; kingdom Metazoa; phylum Chordata; class Mammalia; order Carnivora; family Felidae; genus Acinonyx; species Acinonyx jubatus. The sequence continues at coordinate 45,834,827 of NC_069397.1, forward strand.
GCTCAAATACTAAACATGTTGCTATGGAAAACAGAAAACAAGATTGTCACCGTACCAATATTTATACAAAACAAACATGAGAAATGATCTTTTATTTTTCTTAAAGTGGAGCCTGAGGGGAACAAAAGAAAGCTCAGAGGAAGAGGCTAACCAACTGTGGGAGATGCTGACAGGACTTGCAAAAGCTTTCAAAGGGTTTGCAGGCTGGTAATAGTTGTTTATTATTCCTAATTTTATACCAAAACTTATGTATTTTCTTTTCTTGAGAGAGGTATATTCTCAAGACTCTATTTAGACTCAAACAAAGGCAAAAAGATGGAATACTCCACTAGGAGAGACACTCTATAGTCAAAAACAGACAAAGATACAAAAATAAGCAAGCTGGAAAAAGAAGGACTAAAAGAACAGGCATGCATTCTGGGGAGAAAAAGGTCAAAGGCGAAATGAACTCCGAGCTCTCGGGAAGAGAATAAGGAAGTCAGGGCAAAGAGGAGGTATCTGCTGAAGAGTTTCTTCAACAGTGGTTTTTAGTCTATTTGTGTTTTTAAGCAACAGAACCACTTGTCTTTAAACAAAATCTAATGAAAAATTCTAACATATGAAATGGTGAAACTACAAATATTTATCAGTATGCCTTTGTTTATAAGCCTACAATAAAGTCAATCAATGTAAAGTTTATGCTTCTTAAAATTATAAACATAAAAATGTCTAAAATTGGTGATAGATGACAGCTGCAAAAACTTCAGCCCTGGCGCCCACTTTACTCCTAGGTTTCAGGTGTACAAAATTTGTTTTTAATTCAAATCACACAAGTAAAATAAAAATATAACCACCCCACTCCAAACAGCTTGCCTTATAATCTCAATTACAGAGAAATGACAGAAGATACTTTATTCTAGGGTCTGAACATTAATAACAGCCAGAGTTTACTAAGTGCTTCCTATGCTGGACCTTGTGTCAGGCACTTCACATGAAATCACCCCTCCTCTCTTGCAACGAACCTACATGGTTGGGACTATCAATTTCCCCATTCTGTGGAAGATAAATTGAGGCTCAGAGAAATTAATGTGCCCAGTGTCACACAACTAACATGTGGCAAAGCCAGGATATAAACCCAGGTCTGTCTCCCAAGTCCATGCTCTCATCACTGTGCTACCTGGGTCATTAAACTGTGCAGCACAGCACAATTGATGGACAAATTGGGTTTTTTTAACTAAAGAGTTAAAATATTTTTAAAAAATAAAGCTAGAATTCTGCATTTGCAGAACAGTTTACAACATACTGTAGAGGAAAAAGAAAATACAAGTTAGATCAGGCGATTCCCAATGTTGGTCATTAGGTGTCACCATCAGCCCAGAATGGTTTATCTGCAGGCAGTTGAGAGGGCGAGGATGTAATTCCTTTGGTTAACTTTGAGCAAGAAAGGAAAAGACAAGTTCATAGTATCTACAAGAGCATTCACAAGTTGTAACTAATTTAGAAAGTTCTGTATTCAACTAGAAGATTCAAGTCATCTTCCATGTGAAATTCTACAATTTGGGAAATTATAAGATTATAATAATTTTATACAAACATAGAAGTGACTAAGTCATTTACAACACGAAACCAAATCATTCAGATGATCCAAAATTATAGACAACACAAATATACAGATACTGTCAGAAATATGCTTTTGAAGTCACTTCTAAATATGCAGGTCTAGAAAATTACACTGTGGGTCTGCCTTCAGATTATCATCATCGATAACTCTACCATTTTACCTTTACATCGTGCCTATTGGCAAAGTAATCTCACATGGTTCCGTGTACTCTTAGCAATAGCTTTGTGACCAGGAGAGGTGTCACTCACCTCATGTCTTTATAAAATAAGTGCCAAAGGGTTGAGGTTAAATGACTAGCCCAAGTCAAACTGCTAGGCGGGCCGACCGCTACCACTTCAAAGACTTTTCAGATTGGGAGGGTTTACACATTTATTTTCATGCCGAATCCCTAAACCCAGATTAATAACTTCTTTACGGCTGATTTTCTGGCTTTCTTAGCAAGCTGAAATCAGTAAATCACACTTTATTTTTTCCTCTGCTAGTCATACCATAGCCTTCTGGTAGGTCTGGAGGAGTATGTAAATGTGTCCTGCTCATGTAATTTCTATGTCGTTGTGACCGGACTCTCCTCTCGGCCAGTCTGGGATCCGAAGACTGTCCACACGTTGCACCATTTGTTCCACTAATTGGAGTGTTCTCATCAACAAAGCAGCTAAGAGGTCTGCCGGGACTAGAATATTCAGATGCTGGTCTATTGAAAAGTAACAGAGGAAAAAAAAGTTACTCAAGTGCGATATCGAAAGTAGAGTTCTCTAGACGACGTATGTACTGCAGGGACAATCACAAGGAAATGGAGTGATCAATGCAAATAGAATGATTTCAAGAACTCTGAATCAAAGTAAACCTGACACCTCTAAGTACAAACTCATATGATAAAGCAGACGGTCAGTTATTTATTGAAATCATTTTATACTGATTTTAATTACACTGTATACAAAATCCACATATATTTACAGATGTGAGTACTAGTTTACAAAGCATTACCTGACTTAGCCTCGGCCTGCCTCTCAGATCTGACTTCCCACCTTTCTCTCACTCCACTTCTGGACATTCTTCCTGTTCCCTGAACTTGCCAAGACCAGTTTACCTTTAGTACTGGAAAGGAGCTCTTCCTCCCACCTCAAAAACTTTTTTCTCTTATTCTCCCTAGGCCAGACAGGCTCCTCCTTGTCATTCAAATCATAGCTTAAGCTTAAATGTCTGAGAGGTCTTTCCTGACCTTCAATCCTAAAGTAGTCACCCAGGCATTTGGTAAGGACATCACCCTAGTTTCTCAGCATAGCAATTATTTGACACTTTTTTTTTTAATCTGTACCCTTGTTTTCCCTTACTAGAATATTTACTGAGAGAAGAAAGTCTGCCTGGTTCATTTCCCACTATATATATCCTCTGTACCTGGAACAGTGCTTGGCATACACACACACACACACACACACACACACACACACACACACAATGAATAAAGATGATGATGTGACTCTTCAAAGAACTTCCAGTATACTGGTAGGTAGTCCAAAATGTAAGAGGATAATCAAGAGTTAATTTTTTTTAATGTTTATTTATTTTTGATAGACAGCACGAGCAGGAGAGGGGCAGAGAGGGAGGGAGACACAGAACCTGAAACAGGCTCCAGGCTCTGAGCTGTCAGCACAGACCCTGACACAGGGCTCGAACCCACAAACCGTGAGATCATGACCTGAGCCAAAGGCAGACACTTAACCAACTAAGCCAGCCAGGTGCCCCAAGAGTTAATTTTTAAACTAACATTTACAACCACAATCAACTTTATACTGGTGGAAATTAAAGTGAATTTCATCAGTTAAAGAAGTTAAAAGGAAATGGACTTCACTAAAGCACTGACACAGGTACACATTCATTTACACTCAGATACAATAAAAAGGTTCTTGGACTTCAGTAAAATCCTTGGCAGTTTAATACTAGAAATACAACTCTCAAGTATCTTTTAAAATGCCAACGTGAGCTAAGCTTTTACCTGAGAATCATATTTTAATAGGGAAAACTGTGATTTAATGAGTTCGGCAATTAATCCCCAATAAATAAAAGTGGGTATAACTTAGAGAACCATTTGATGATCTATGTCTGGTGCCAGACCTGCTTAGGAAAAGGGGGTGGAGGGCTAAGCAAACACTCACTAGAAGTGGCAAATAAACTCTGTTCTGACTTTTAAAGCAAAAAAGGAAATTCAGCCACTTATCCTATTCATTATCAGTTACTTTAAAAAGTACTTTCTTGGAATTTCCAAAAATTCTCTTACTCCCTCATGTCTCTACACATTAAGCTCCATGAAGGCTGTTCGGCCTCGTTCCCTGTTAACAGAGCAAATGATGAGCACAGTGCCTGGCACATAACCATTTGGTGAACTGAATGATCACGGTTACCACCATTCTGAACACTCTTCACCGCCTTCCCCTCACCTGGTAAAATTCGAACATTCTTCAGGATTTAGTTCAGAAATTCCCCTCCTTCAGAGTTTTCCTTTGCAATTTCTACCATCCCCTTGCTCCCCGCTCTAAGTTAAGGGGCCCTCCATATGGTCTCAGAGCATCTGCATTCTTATCTTGATCACAGACCTTACTAGATGTAATATAATGATATAATCGTACCCCTACCTGACTGAACAAATGAAGATCCGGTATATATATTCTCTTACAGCCATTCAATAACAGACTCAAAAAAAATTTTAACAGTCCCAGAAATGAGATGGCTTCTCAATTTATTCAGTTAACTTATTTAATCAATACTTACTAATTACCTTCACAGGCCCTAGAGCTGCAATAACAGGATGACTTGCTAAACAACCTTCATCGAAAATTACTTTTTGAAAATAATAATGGCACTTGCTAGGGGTGCCCAGGGGGCTCAGTCGGTGAAGCGTCTGACTTCAGCTCAGGTCATGATCTCACAGTTTGTGGGTTCAAGCCCCACGTCAGGCTCTGTGCTGACAGCTCAGAGCCTGGAGCGTGCTTCAGATTCTACGTCTCCCTCTCTCTCTGCCCCTCCCCTGCTCACACTCTGTCTCTCTCTCAAAAATAAATAAACGTTAAAAAATTAAAAAAAAAAATAATAATGGCACTCGCTGTAAGATCTACTGATCTTGAGCAGTATAAACCAAGAAAGGAAATCTGGTAAGACTGACAGATAAACAGAAAGTGACAACTTCAGGAAGGCAAACAGCACAACCAGGGAAAGATATTTGTATGTTCTTACCGTGTTGGGCGTTCCCACTGTGTAGTTCTTGTTATGTGGTTTAGATACTGGATTCTTCCAGAGGCAGTTCGCCTTTCTTCCCAGCTTAAATAAAAATTGATAAGGCATTAATAAGAAGGTGGATACAGAATGTTTTTAAGGCAATAACTGAGCCAGGAAGACATCTGCTGTTATAAATCAGGAATGACAAACTGAAAATCATTACACAGAATACAGGAATGTTTTTCAACTTATTTTTAAAATGTACACTGTACCTTCTGGAATTCTGAAACTTCTACAATATTTACACTGAGGTGTGCCTAACATTCTCCATCAGCCAAACTCAGAATTTTTCAATAATGTCATTAAGGCTCAACTAAATTACACTATTTCTTCAGAATTTAGTGGCCAAAAAAAAAAAAAAAAAAAATGCCATACTAAAAATAAAAATCACATCTAATTTTTAAAATTAAATCTAACATTAAAGCATATAAAAGCTTTTTGTAACATTTAGCCTACCCAAATTAGTTTTTTAAAAAGATTGGTACTTCCTCCTCAATAACTTTTTAATGTATGTAACAACAATAAAAAAAAGGGCAAATGACCACAGAAATGTAATAATATTAATACTTCCACCAAAACCCAAGCAGAGGTTTAGAGGCCATAAAAACCAGGAAATAAAGAAATGCTAAGAGGTCTTTTCCTGTGATTACAATCAGAATACAGTACTGGAGTATTATTTATCAATTAATTTATAAATTATACATATGTACGACTGTATTATAAAATGTACACCAAGTTTTTAAAGGATACATCATAAAAACAAATGGGAAAAAAGTACGATAAAGAACCAAAAGCTTAGAAAAATAAGCCTTGCATTGTTGTAATCTCTTAACACTGTTTAGTTATTTTGTCCCAAACTTCCCCTTCAAAATTACCAAAATCTGCATCACATCCACAAAAGTTAACATATAGATCAAGGAGCTAAAGTGAGGTATAAATAGAATTAAATTATGGCAATTTTTAAGAATTTAAACAAAGTGAGCAAATACCCTGACTTGGATGTAAAATTCCGTATCAAAAATAATTGAAGTCAAAACTCAACCAATTATATACTTGAAATAATTCATTGTACGTAAACTACACCTCATTCAAGTTAAAAATGAAGTCAGAAAGTGTCAGCACTAGTATCAAACAGAGAAAGCAGTGATCAAAAGCATGAGATGTGGAATCAAGGCTTAAATAAGTCTGTGTTCCAGTCTACCATCCACTATGTGGCCTTTAAGGCAAGTTTACTTAACTTCTCTGACCCAGTGTTTTTAATCTGTGGAATGAATGAGGGTAACATTTAATCTGTGGAATGAATGAGGTAACATGAGGGTAGTGGCAGAAGTAATAACAGTAGCTGATCATTTATATATATTATCTTAATATTATATATATTTATAATATAAAATATATTACTATATATTAAGCACTTACTATATGCAAACATTGTGCTAAGTGCTTTACACGAATGATCTCATTTAATCCTCACAATTTATGGCATATACACTATTATCACCATCCTCTTCTAGAAGTAAATATAAACCAATGCTCACAGAAGTTAAATGAACTGATTAAATCCATAAAGCTTGTAAACAGAAGAGGAAGGACTGGAATCCGGATGGTCTAATTCCAGAATCACAAGCCTGTGAGTTAAACGATCTAATGTCTGACATAAAATGCTTACAACAGTATCTGACACACACATACTCAACAAATGTTCCTATGTTTTTGTCATTTTTACTCCACAAATCTCTATTCCATCCCTCTAAATGGAGTTATGTCTCAGATTCAGCATTTATATGCCCTGTTTTGAATAATTTAATCATGCAAAAAAGTTGTTCTTTTAAATACATAGTATTTACAAGACAGAGATATCTGTCAAGAAATTTGATGGTCTCCTAGTCAAAACTCTTAAAAAATAAATGTAACACATTTAATTCATGGTTTATTTTATAAATTTGACTTGACAAAGTCCCTTGCTAATTTTCCAAGTACAAGGAAAATCTAGATTCTGGAACTGATCAGCAAATTTCTAAAGTATACAATAAATGTCAACTTATTTGTCATTATTTGAAGGACATTATCAACACATTTCTCTAATGATTTCAGCTTACCCATCTGGTAAATCATTATCAAATAAACGACTGCAGTCCACAACTTGTCCTCCTGTGCCTATCCGGTCTCTGGACTGAAGGCTTACTATAACACAACAAAAAAATTACTAAGAATAATTACTAGAAAGATTTTCTACAATTTAAAATATGTATCTTTAAAGACATCTGGCTTATCTTAATACTTTAGAATGGATTCTTTAGCTTCTAATAAATTCTATATTTTCTTTTTCCATGAGATGTTTCCCTTTAGGAGTGATATTAGAATTTTATGATCTTCTATGCTTTATCATGTTCATGGAGGGGAGTCTAAATCCTTTCTGCCCATTGTAATGGGGCAATGCAAGCCTCCTACTATACTTAAGAGAGGCATTAAAGGTATATTCACATACAAAAGAACTGGAAAAGTTCGTATCAATTTGGGTTTAATTCTTGACCCATCTTTAAAATACTTAACAAAACACACCAGATTCTGGCAACAGGGCAACACTTAGATTCCATAAGTCAAAACCCTACATCAGGATCTAGTGTGGTGTAAAACTACCACTATAAATTTGGAAGCAAGAGACGTAAACTCTAGACCAGGCTCTAATACCTAGTTTAGCACTGTGACCTTGAACAAAACACTTAAAATCCTAAAAGTTTACATAATCCCAATCTAAATAATGAGGAAGCTAGGCTAACTGATAAGCCTGAAGTCCTTCCTTGCTGCTTTAATATTCTTTAATTCTATTTTTGGTAATTCTCCTCAAAGATAGAAAGGAACAGGCAAATTTGACTATAACCAAACTTTTTTTTTTTTTTTAACGTCTATTTCTTCTGAGAGAGAGAAAAAGAAAGAGCACTCATACAAGGGGGTGGGAGGGGCAGAGAGAGAGAGAGAAAGAGGGGCGGGGGGAAGGGCGAGGGGAGGGAATCCCAAGCAGGCTCTGCACCATCAGCGCAGAGCCCAATGTGGGGCTCGAACTCATGAACTGTGAGATCATGACCTGAGCCGAAGTCAGATGCTTAACTGACTGAGCCACCCGGTACCCCAACTATAACCTAACTTCCTAAATAGTTACTACATAAAGTATGATATTTTAAGACCCTTCATTCTAGGAAGGATCTCAAAATTCTAAAATCATCCAGTTCTGTAAAACTTTTGAAAAATCAGAAAGTTCAACACATCACTCCTTTATATGAGTATCATTTATAGATGACAACATGGTAATACACCTCTCTTCAGTGAATATAAGCAAAATGTTATATGAAAGTTGTACTAGAAAACATTAACCAGTTTTTATACAGAAAAGCTAACTGAAATGCTTACCAATATATAATCACTGTAAAAACGATGTATTTTCTCATTAGCATTGTTTAGAATAATATTAAGGCTCAAAATTAAGGATTTCATGAGTTTCAGCTCCAGAATGCTATATTACAAGACACCTAAGCAATTTCTAGGTTTGTGTTTTTAAATGGTCTAATTTTAGCGATATAAGGAGTCATAGAAGTACTATGTTTATAAGAGCGCTGTTCATTAGCACTAAAACATCAGAAACAATCTAAATAAACAGCAATCATCGACTGGCTACATTAATTATTTGCCCACCATGGACTACTATACAACATTAAAAATGCTATAGAAATGGGGGACCTAGGTGGCTCAGTCAGTTAAGTGTCTCAGGCTCTTGATTTTTGCTCAGGTCATGATCTCATTGTTCACGGAATCAAGCCCCGCATCAGGCTCTAAGCTGACAGTGCAGAGCCTGCTTGGAATTCTCTCTCTTCTCTCTGCCCCCCACCCTCCAGCTTGCACTCTCTCTCAAAATAAAAAAATATATAAATTTTAAAAACATTAAAAAAAACCCACTCTTTCAAAAATGCTTTAGAAATAAATCTATGAACAACAACAGCAACAACGAAAGATGTTTAGGACAGATTAAAACAGGTTATTTAAAATTCTGCACAGTATAATCTCATTTAAAAAAAACAGAAAAGGTATATACATCAAGCTAATAACAATGATGGCATATTATGGGTGTTCCTTATCTTCTCTATTTTTATATTATAACAAAAAAAGAAAAACTTCACAAGACATGGGTAGAACAGAGTAACAGTTTTAAACGTAACAGGGAAAAGATTTATAAACTTGAATCAGTCATCTCAATTTGGTAGATTTTTTTTTTAACATTTTATTTTTTGAAACACAGATAATGAACAGGAGAGGGGCAGAGAGGGAAACACAGACTCCAAAGCAGGCTCCAGGCTCTCAGCTGTCAGCACAGAGCCCGATGCGGGACCTGAACTCACTGGCTGTGAGATCATGACCTGAGCCAAAGTCGGACGCTCAACAGAGTGAGCCACCCAGGCACCTCTGGGATATCTTTTCCTAAGGTAATAGTCCAAGAAAAGGATAAAGCTAAGTGTCCAAAAATGCTTACAACTTTCAATGTTATAATAGCAAAAAAATGACTTAATCGTCCAATAATCAAGTTTTGATATATTGATATAATTCACCCCTTGAACACTAATAATGGTTACAGTAAGTGAAGGAAAACAAAAATTTTACATTCACTGAACCAAAACCAAAACCATAAACCAAACCATGAACCAAAACCATAAAAAATATACACACATAAAAGTATATAAAATTACTAGAAAGGGATATATATTTTTTAAAATTAGTATTCTAGCATACTTTTCTTCATTTCTCAAAAAGTGTTATGAATATGTATAATTATTTTTTTAATGTTTATTTTGAGAGGGGGAGAGAGAGAGCATGAGCAGGGGAGGGGCTGAGAGAGAGGGAGAGAGAGAATCCCAAGCAGACTGTACTGTCAGCACAGAGCCCAACACAGGGCTTAAACTCACAAACCATGAGATCATGACCTGAGCCAAAATCAAGAGTTGGATACTTAACAGACGAGCCACCCAGGTACCCCTATAATTATTTGCAAAGGTCTAATTCAGCAAGAACTGGAACTCATTCTGTTTTTAAATGGCAGGATCATGAAGCATAATGTGTGAGTCCAACTCATCTCTACTATGAAAACTAAATTCATACAAAAGCTTCAAATTTAACTACACATGCACACATTTTAAAGTAAAACATTCCTTTTTTATACAGTATACTCCATAGATATATTTCTAATGTCTGACAAAGGAAAGCTGATTGTTTTTATAAATGCCAATTTACACCTAGTCAAACTATTTTGTTACTACTGGACATTAGTTGGCAAATATTATATGACATGCGAAATCAAATTAAATGTGATTGTTCTTAAAGTTTTATATGCCAGCATTTATTTTTGAGGTTTTTTTTACTCCCTTCTCAATCTAAGAATGACAGGAATTCTCAATAAGGCTGCAGTGTAGATACTTCCCTGTGGTAACTACAACAGGGCTTTGTTAGGTCGCTACTCTGGCAATTCACGAACTATGAACCCAATTCATTTCCTGGGAAAATGCCCTTCAAAAGTAACTTCAGTAACTGAAACCTCTGACAGGTTCATAATGCGATCAACTTATCCTAAATTCTGCTCTGTAGTGAAGTGGTGGGATCCCACTTGCATTTTATTGTTTTTAAGAAGCCTCAAAGGAGTCCATCTCACTGTCCTACCACATGATGTATCTTTTTTTTTTTTTTTAATGTTTATTTTTGAAAGAGAAAGAACACAAGCGGGGGTCGGGGTGGGGGGGAGAGGGAGACAGAATCCTGAGCCGGCTCCAAGCTCTGAGAGCCTGACGCAGGGCTCGAACCCAAGAGCTGTGAGATCTGACCTGAGCCAAAGTTGGACGCTTAACTGACTGAGCTACTCAGGCACCCCTATCACACTACGTATCTTGATCAAAGCTCAATCCATCAATTCTTAGGTCTCAGAAAATTTTACCTTTAAGCCCTTCCTCTGAATCAATTCAAGACAGACCTTATGAGTAAAGTAATAGCTTCTCCCCTTTTTCAATCAGTGCTATACTATCCTTCATTTTTTTTTCCAATTAGCACAATTATTATAAAACTGTAAAGCATTAAACAAAGTTCAATCGAATATTCTTATCAAAAACCAGTTTAAGGATTATTTTTAGAAAACTTTCAGATCATCTGTAAAAGTTTATCTTAGTGTGCTACCATATATTCGCATACTTTAAATGAATGCCTAAGGGATCAATAGTTCTTTACATTAGGAGCCTCTATTTTTTTTTATATTATTCATAGTTTGAAGGGTTTTTTTTAAATAATTTTTTAAATTAAGGTAGCCAGGAACCTGGATCCACTATTTGAAATATTTTATGTGACTCATTTAATTTAAGCCAATACAATGAAGCTATAGTTAGTGTACTTGGATTTAAAAGATACACAGAGTTTAGGTCAGTCTGAATGATGCCAAAATTTCCCATAACTTTAAATTTCCACACTTACCTACTATCTGTCCTCTAACCGTATCGTTGTCATTTGGCCCAAGTTTGCATAGATCCAACCTCTGATCTATTTGAAATCAACAAAAAAAGCAATTAAAAAATAAGCTGGTATCAGAGCTTCTAACATCTATAGAGTGATGGTAAATTTCCATAATCCAATGGCAACCAGGCCTGTAATTTAAATAACATTTTAAAGATGAAACAAACATTTAAAATCTCTAACTGTATATATAATTGGTACAAATGTCTTAACAACAGTTTTGATAAATTTGGATTTCAAAAACTCTAAGTCACTGGTGTATATACATTGCCAACATGCAATTACTTTTTCTCCAAAGATTTCAGACACTTGTCTTGAGTCTTGGCTTGTCACTTAATAGCTATTGTCCTTAAGCAATTTATCCCTGAGTCTTGATTTTCTCACGTAGTACCTACACCTCGTATTTTTGAAGGATCAAATCAGGTAATTATGTAAAACTCTTAGGTACCTGGCATATATAAGTGTTCAATAAATGTGAGTTATTATCACTGTTATTTTTTATCTAACCATTTCAAATGACCTCCATACACATAAAGTAAATATTAATAAGAAGCCAAGTATAAACTGTAAGATAAGGGTTTGAGTCAGTTCTACTAACTCATTTAGGAGCAACTCATTTATTCTTTCATGCCTCATCAATAGAGCAGACATAACACTGACCTGGCCAGTTACAGGAAGGAAGAGTGTCACCCACAGCACGCTGCTTTTACTTTGATTATAGCACTTAAAACTGAGTTCTTTTACAACTATATATATATATATATATATATATATATATATATATATATATATATATATGCATGCCATCTATTCAAAGAAGTCATGAATTGATAAAAAGGAAGAGACCATACATTAATTAGTCTTTGAATTCTCTGCTCCTAACTGGCAGAATGCTGTACAGTGTGCTCAATAAACATTTGATAAATTAAGTATTATTGCACATCAAAAAGGTCAAGGCAATAAATGCAATGAAACATCCACAGGCAGCACAAAGAAAAATCTGTGTCCCACCAGATTTATCCAGCCAAAAAGAGAAACTTTTTCCCCTTGCAAAATAAATGGACACTACCAAATCAACTGTACAGTAGACTTCTGCAAGGCAATTCCTCTTCTCTTGTTCAGTCCTTCCAGTGTGTCCTGCTCCCTCTGCCAGCACAGGCCAGCAGGCTTTTGCCCTGGTTTCTCAGAGGACAGGATCCATGCCCCTTTTCACCTTTACATCCACCATGGATTTGAACAGTACCTGGCACATTAAAGGTTTGATAAATGCTGGCTAAACTGAACCAAAGATAAGGTCATCCATGTGGCCTGTAAGTCTTCAGTTTGCCTGCTGGGTTGGGTAATAAAACAGTTCATTTTTATATACTAGACCTCTTCCCATCCCAGTGTCCTCTATTTCCTTTTGGGTCAGCCACCTTGTCAACTCAGAAATACAAGAAATTCTCAAGTGCCTTTAAATTCCCCTGACTCAGAGCTTCTGGCCCAATTTTCTCCCTTTTTCTTCTTAACAGATCAATACTTATATATCTGGACTGTGGTATCATACTACAGTAAAAGGGATTGTCTCTTAATGTATCTAATACTCCAAGAAAAATTTACTCTTTATTTATTAATTTCTTTAGCTAGATTCCATGTGAATTTCTGTTTAGCAGAGGTATCTGGACTAAAATCCCATGACAATGAATGACTAGCAATATTTTTTACATTATATGAAAAAGAATTCTGTAAAAACAACAAAAAATTTTGTCAAAAAAGTTATCTTCAGCTATGTCCCAAAAGAAAGACCTTCCAAAAAGATGTTTTGTCACCTGGTTACTGCCAATCCAATACTAAAATCATTTCTAATGTCTTAACCTTGGTCTGATCTTCTAAATGCCCAGGCTAGTATAAAACTAAGCTATAATTAAGCAGTTAACACAGCTGTCTTACAATCAACGTCTTACCTTTCTAGAACTTTTAACTTTTTTTAGTTTTATATATCATTCTTATTCACTAATAATTCTCCTTTAATTGCCACCTTAAACACTCCAGTCACCTAAATAAAACTCATTTTACCTCATTAATCCACCAAAACCAGAGAAGGGTGCTAAGAAATGTTAAAAAGGCATATACAACACTTTGACACCCTTCTTTTTACTCTTGGATATCAAACATTTCCTAACACTTATAAACTCACTGTACACTAAGTATCAGCTCTGATTCAGTTCAAGTCTCACTACTTTAAATGTTTCATTCTTTTTATAAAGTCCATAAAATAAATTTAAACAAGAATTTTTACCAATGTTTCAAACATACATAGGAAGTTAAATTTTTGGATCCCTGTCCACCCCGTGCAAAAACAAACATACACATACATATTTTTTTTTGAGGGGGGACACAAGTGAGCGAGGGGCAGAGAGAGAGAATCTCACAAGGGGCAGAGAGAGGGAGGGAGGGAGGGAGAGAGGGAGAGAGAGAGAGGTGGGGCTCACCGAAAGCAGGGCTCATGTTTTTTTACCTGAAGCAGGGCTCATGCTCACACCAAGTGGGGTTCAAGCTACCTGATATGGAAATTGAACTCACGAACAAGGAGATCATGACCTGAGCCATGTAAGTGTCCTATATTTAAAAAAAAATTTTTTTTTAATGTTTATTTATTTTTGAGTGAGACAGAGCACGAGCAGGGGAGGGGCAGAGAGAGAGGGAGACACAGAATCTGAAGCAGGCTCCAGGCTCTGAGCTGTCAGCACAGAGCCTAATGTGTGTGCCCTATATTTTTATATTTTAAAAAACACTCGTATCTACTCACAACCAGTGTCTTTGAGGCGGTTGATGGCATTGGAAAGAAGTCGAACACAACCAAGAAATCCAGCACCTTGTTTTTTATGGATCTTCTTGTGATTCCATACACTGATCGTAACTGAATCAGACTTTCCAATATACCTAAAAAACAACATAACTGAATGAGTAACTTGGCACCTACAAGTAGTGAATGTAAAATTTTTTCTTTTGCTTTTGTAGTCTAAAGTCACAAATGTTTCAGAGTATGGTTAGATAATGCAAAATATGTTTTGAGTTCAATCAATCCCACAAGATTGACTTTAAATTTTTTTTAAATCTTGTAAGTAAAAATCTATAAAGAATTTTTAATATATCCTTCATCACATCTGCCACTCTCAGACTGGCTAACAATGTGGTAGTAAAAAAACTACTTTAGCAGCTAGTGTCAAATAACACTACAGGTTTCTGATACTTCTTTCCAAGAACAAAAATCTTACAAGAGCTTTTATCACAGTCACATTTAAAAAACATTTCAATGACATGGCCTATCATTTCGAGTACTCAGTTTTCAAGGGGCATTGTCAAGGCTGACAGACCAAAAATCTGACATACCTGGTGGGTTTTAAAATGCTGTAGAACAAAAGCTGATTGTAACGCTTTTCCCCTGCTTCTTTCCTGTATGCAGGCCTTGAGCGAGCAGGACTCTTGCAGATTTCACTTCACTGCCTGCAGACAAGCAGAGCAGGGGAAAGCGTTACTACACTTGTCTGTGCGTATACCTGCAAGTACGTTAAGAGCTCTACCACAGCCAATTGTTCACATGGTGCCATCCCATGCAAAAATATAATAAAATAACATAATTATATCAGTAGAATCCTAACTATATTTCATTGCCTCTAAGTGGTCAAATTTTTGGTCCAGCAACCTTGATCTTCAAGTGTCATTCAGTAAAGCAGTAATATCAGAAAAATTCACCTAGTACGTAAAAAAGCCAAAACCACTGAAGTGAGAACTAAAACTTTTCAATGTGAAACAGGGAAACCACACTTAGATCCAGCTGTGCATAAAGCATGCCTATCCCTACTGGACTTTTAATTATGCAAGCTAATCCATTCCCTCTTTAAAAATTAAGCCAATTTGAATTTCATTTCTGTTGCTTACAAATGGGAAAACTGGTTGAAAACATCCAACATGCATGCACCAATTTTCAAAGAGACCTAACAGGCCTAACCTGGCAAGTACCTACTGCATGGTATATCAAAATTCTACAACCAGAATCAATTGTTAAACAGCTACAGCACCCCAGATCAAGCATTAAAACAAAATCACATTAAATCGGTTCCCCAAGCCTGATTCCCCAGCATGATAAAGTATTGATCCCCATGCCTTAGAATAGCCCACCACTGGCATAAGCACCCTTATGCTGTCAAGGCCCAGAGAGACCTTGAGAACGTACACTGAAAACAGAGGAACGTCTGTCAATTGTGTCCTGGAATGACTGTGAGACAGTGAAATCACCTCCCTGCCAAATGAACTTTTATACAAAATACATTGCTCTTGTATGAAGCCACTGACAATTTGGGTTTGCCTATTCCATCAGTTAGCCTGCTCTAACCAATCAGGCACAAATCATAAAGGGCCTTGTCAGCCATGGTGTGAACTCTGGCCTTCTCTCCAAGTAACGCAGGAAGCCAATGGGAGACGTGCAGCAAAGGAGTAACAAGATTTGACATATGTTTTAACAACATCACTCTAGCTGCTGTGTTGAGGACTGTAGAAGCAAGGCGTGTAAGGCAGGGGTCAGCAAACACAGCCTGTGACCCAAACCCAGCAGAGCACAAAAAATAGTGTGATTTCAGTGTATATAGTGTGACACAATTTTTTTTTTTTAGTTTTAAGGCCATAATCAAATATTTAGAATGTCTACATTCACATTACCACTTTTCTAACATGAGGTCATCATTTCTATTTGCTGGACCCAACAATTCCACATACTAATGATGGTCCAACAAGAATTCCAGCCCATACCATCAGAGAGTCCCCTCCCCCTAAATCCCATGGACCTGGCCACCAGGGAATCTCGCTGATCAGCACGTTAATATAATACCATGCTCTGGTCTATAACTGCACAGAACCCCTGACAGACTGACAGGTTTAGGTAGGGACACCCCTCCCCTAGGTCTAGCATGAAGCAGATACTGAAGATGAGCCCTCCGCCCAAATGCCAAAGATTTGTGATTGTCGACCTGTCAGGGGGGAAAACAGGGGCCCCTTTTAGGCAACAAGCTTGAGCAATGGGAACCTAAGGTAAGAGGGGCCGGCCACAGTGACCACCCAGCTGCATGCAAAGGCTCATGAAGAGACCCACCTCAAAATATCCACAGACCCCAGCCGACCAATGGGCTAGGGTCAGGCACAGGTACCAAAAAAGGAAAATTCCGTATGTTCCTATACTCCCACACTCCCTCCCCGTAATTAGAGCCCCCCACCGCTGCCTCCTGGCAGACAGTATTTCCTTTGCTATCCTGCCCCCTGCTCCCCTGCAGCGTATCCAGTGGATTCACTACCTCCTTTGTTCTGCCTATATCCATGCTTTCCCCACCCGATCAGGTCGCCCCACACTCCACAGTGTAGGAACTAGTCTCCTTGCCATCTTTGTCTCCCTCAAAGCCCTTCTCCACAGTTACCGCCTAAGTGTCTGCTCTTGGATATAAACCTGATGATAGCATTTCCCCACTTAAGACCTTTTTTCATTGCTCTCCACTGCTTTAAGGAGAGCATTCAAACTTATTAGTAGGCTTTCAAGGACCTTCATGAGCTGGTTCCTACTTGCCTCTCTTTGCTTGTCCTATGCCGAACTCCCCTTACCTGACATGAACTCCCTAATGCTGCCCCTCCAACTGTTTTCAGAGTCATGTTCTCTTTCACCTCTGGGTCTTCACACAGACTACTTTTGCTTAGAGCCATCCCCCGTTTCCTTTTTCAAATTAACTCCCATATAAGGTCTAAGCCTAAATGCCACTTTTCTAGGAAGCTGTCCTTAACTCCTAAAATCATATAAAAAAGTTCTGTATATTTCCAGGGCACCTATACTTCCCCATATTCTTATCATACTGTTTATAATTTCCTATTCACTTGTGTCTATACACCACTTAGCTGAAAGCTTGTGAGACTACGTCTTATGCACTGTTATACCTGGGTCTCTGGCTGAATTTAAATGTGACTGAAGCTTAAAGAGACGGCTTAAAACAATCTGATTAAGAACTCAAAAGCTGAGTCAGTTACACAGACAGTAGCTTATTACAGTTGGGATTTCAAAATCACCACAGGTCAAATCAAGTAATAAAAAAGGTGCGACCTAACATATTTACTAAAAGCGTCTGACATTTGAGGATTACCTGTGAGGTACTAGTCTAAGCACTTTGCAGGGGTTATCTCACTGCATCTTCCTATCAGTCGTCTAAAGTAGGCATTATTGTTGCTGTCACCAATGGAAACTGACACACGAGGGGTTAAACACTGAGCTAATGATCACACAAATAAGTGGGGGGCTGGGGGGTGGGAAGCCAGGTAGTCTCACTTCTCTCTATTGCCTACTTTTTTAGTTCCTATTTATTTGCCTAATAACTTGGAGTCACTGAGCCATAGCACTGAGGGGCACACAAAAAAGCCTTATTCTGAACTGCCTCTCAGTATCTCAATGTTTTAGGAGAAACATGTTTGTTCACATGTGGTTTAGAAGGTCAAATTTAAATAACTGTCCAGAGTCTAGGCTGAGCTGGGTACTCTGCTAGGGGGGTGGGTTAGAACTAATTGTCTAGAAGTAAGTAAGTGAGGTGTCAGGCATAAACGTTTGATGGGAGATGTAAAATTCATTTTTGTAGGTAAGGCAAGTGGAACATTTTGAAGAAAAACTGAAATTGATGAAGAGTGAAGTAGAAAGCTCAAAAAGCTTAAAAGACCAAAGACTTAAAGGTCAGGATATCAGGGCAGTTAACATGTTTATAACATGAGATATGCTGACAAAATGGTAGAGGTATAGAAAACATATAGTAACAGAATTAGCAACCTGGAGAAAACGGACACCTACACCTGCAGGGAGCAACAGATAAGAAACGAGACTATTACTGCCACCCCATCCCTGAAATATTTCCGACTTATTAGCCCAAGATACTCTAACAGCGACGGTGGGGCTAAAACAGAAGGACTGGTGAAATTACTGAAAAGGAATGGAAAACCCTCCTGAATCCCCTCCTTGACCCAGGTCATCCTCAACCCCAGCAGGAGATGTACGCTTTACTCTCTGAAAAGTTCTCTACTCAGGGACACCAGGCACAGCTGAGGGAGAAGGTAAAAGTCCATTATAAAAGCATGGATACTAAGAAGAGGTTACTACAGTCAATAGAGGGACCTCCTAGCATTCTTACGCTCTTCAGCTCCAAGAACACTAGCATCCAAGAATATATAGCCCTGGGCAGGAAACAGCAGAATTCTGTGCAATGAATATGTCACAGCCACACCTGATTACCCTAGCAAGCGGACTACCTCTACCCATGGGCACAGAATTTCTAATCAACATGGAAGTGCCTCCCCTTAAATATAAAAAAACAGAAACCCAAATCAAACTAACAGAAAAAAAAAAAGGAACCTTGACAAAAGAGAGGCAATACAAGCAACAAAACTCACTTCTCTTGCATCCAAGAAATAAGACGAAATTACGAAAAACAGATAGTCAGTAAGCAAAGTGATCTTGCAAGCTAAAAATATGAGAGCAGAAATCACAATAAAAAGAATGTTGGAAAACTAAGTAGGGGAAACAGCCCAGATAGTTCATCATAGTTTTTAATTTTTTACTGAAACAAAAATATTCTACTGGAGATACAATATGAGAGAAAAGAGACAGGACAACTAAATGATAATCAATTCAGAAGGGGTAACATCCAAGTAACAGGAGTTCCAGGAAAGAAAATAGAAAATGGAGAAGAAATCACCTATAATAAATAAAGACAGGGGCACCTGGCTAGCTCAGTCAGTGCAGCATGCGACTCTTGATCTTGGGGTTGTAAATTTGAGCCCCACAATGGGTGCAGAGATTAAAAATAAAATCTTTAAAAAAACAAATAAAAAAGGCAAAATTTCCTCATAACTAAAGAGTTTCAGTATCTAGAAGAGGCACAGGCAGTTATTTCTCTGACATCAGCCATAACAACATCTTTCTAGACATGTCTCCTGTGACAAGGGAAACAAAAGAAAAATAAACTACTGGGACTACATCAAAATAAAAAGCTTCTGCACAGAAAAGGAAACAACAGACAAAAATAAAAGACAACCTACTGAATGGGAGAAGATACTTGCACATGACATACCCAGTAAAGGGTTAGTATCTAAAATATAAAGAACTTACACAACTCAACATCAAAAAAACCACAAACAATCCAATTTAAAAATGCACAGAAGAGGTATGCCTGGGTGGTTCAGTCGGTTAAGCGTTCGACTTCAGCTCAGATTATGATCTCATGGTTTTTGAGTTCTGCTGTCAGCACGAAGCCCACTTTGGATCCTCTGTCCCCCTCTATTTCTGCCCTTCCCTCACTCGCAAATGCTTGCTCTCTCTCACGCTCTCAAAAATAAATAAATATTTTTTAAAAATAATTAAAAAATAAAAATGCGCAGAAGATATGAACAGACATTTCTCCAAAGATATATAAATGGCCAAGAGACACATGAAAACTCACTCATCGTCAAGTAAATGTGTATCAAAACCACAATGAGATATTACCTAACACCTATCAGAATGTCTAAAATCAAAAATTCAAGAAATAGTAAGTGTTGGCGAGGATATGGAGAAAAAAGAACCCTCATGCACTGTTGGTGGGAGTGCAAAGTGGTGCAGCCACTGTGGAAGACAATATGAAGGTTCTTACAAATAGAACTACCCTACAATCCAGTAGTCACACTACTGGGTATTTACCCAAAGAATATGAAAACATCCAAGGGATGTATGCACCCCCATGTCTATTGCAGCAGTATTTGCAAAAGCCAAATTATGGAAACAGCCCGTGTCCATAAAGATATGAATGGATAAAGAATGGAATATTATTCAGCCATAAGAAAGAATGAAATCTTGCCATTTGCAACAACATGGATGGCTCTAGAGAGTATAATGTTACAAAATAAGACAGAGAAAGACAAATACCAAATGATTTTACTCATATGTGGAATTTAAGAAATAAAACAAACGAACAAAGGAAAAAAAAAAAGGAGAGAGAGAGAGAGAGAGAGAGAGAGACAAACCAAAAAACAAACTCTTAACTATAGAGAACACACAAATGATTACCAGAGGGGAAGTGGATGGGGGGACAGGTGAAAAAAGTGAAGGGGATTAAAAGTATATTTATTTTTTATTTATTATTATTTTTTTAGAGAGAGCATGAGCAGGAAGAGGGGCACAGGGGAGACAGCAAGGGAGAATCCCAAGCAGGCTCCACGCTCAGTGTGGAGCCCAACGCAGGGCTCAATTCCATGACCCTGGGGATCATTACCCAAGCTGAAATCAAGTCAGCTGCTCAACCAACTTAGCCACCAAGGAGCCCCAAGAGTACATTTATCTTGATGAACACTGAGTAATAAATGGAAGCTGAATCACTGTACTGTATACCTGAAACTAATAGAACACTGTATGTTAACTATACTGGAATTAGGGGCGCCTGGGTAGCTCAGTTCGTTAAGCATCCAACTTCAGCCCAGGTCATGATCTCACGGTTCGTGGGTTCGAGCCCCACGTAGGGCCCTGTGCTGACAGCTCAGATTCTGAAGGCTGCTTCAGATTCTGTGTCTCCCTCTCTCTCTGCCCCTCCCCCACTTGTTCTCTCTCTTAAAAATAAATAAACATTAAAAATATTTTTTTAATTTAAAAATAAAAAAACTATCCTGGAATTAAAAACTTTTTAATTTTTTTAAAAAGAGTTTATCCAGATTAAAAGGTCCCAATAAGTACCAAGCACTATGTAACATATATACCAAGTCCATCATCAAAAAATTTATTATGCGGCATAAAGAGAATACCCTGAAATCTTCCAATGGAAAACAATAATCAAGAAAGACCAAAATCAGGATGCCATTAATGATACTCTGAAACTGCACTATTCAAAAGGGCAGTCACCAGTCACATGGAGCTATTGAGTACTTAAGTCTAGTCCAAATTGAGGCACTCTGTAAGTGCAAACAAACCCCTAAGATCTCAGACTTAGCTGAGAAATGTTTATTTTTTTAACCTATGCATTTATTTATAAGAAAAAAAGACCATAATTATTTTATCTTGATTACATGTTGAAATGAGAATATTTCAGATATACTAAATTAAACATGTTTATTAGGCTTAATCTTTTTTATTAACTTTTATTTATTTTGAGAGAGACAGAGACAGTGGGGGAGGGGCAGAGAGAGGGAGAGAGAGAGAGAATCCCAAGCAGGCTCTGCACTGTCAGCACAGAGCCTGATGTGGGGCTCGAACTTGTGAACTGTGAGACCATGACCTGAGCCAAAATCAAGAGTTGAACACTTAACCAACTGGGCCACCCAGGTGTCTCTATTAACTTTTTTAAATGTGGCTATTACAAAATTTAAAATTACAGACAAGCTTCCATTTGTGGCTCACATTATATTTCTGTTCAAGTGCTGATCTAGACCTAGACAACAATGGAGCATATATTCACAATTTGGAGAGAAATGTGTCTTACCTAGAAGGTTTTAATCAAACTATCCATTGAGAAAGACAAAGTACATTTTCAGACAAGATCTCAAAGAAATTTTCCCTATCTTTGTACTCTTTCTCAAGATGACCATGAAAGACAGACTTCATCGAAACAGGGAATAACAACAAATGGGAAATCACTGATCCCAGAAAAGACAAAGGAAATTCCCAACATAATGATAAAGGAGGTTCCTGGACAGTTGTGCAGCAGGTCCTAGACCAGCTTAGACCACCAGACCAGCGTGGAGGAAGAGGCCAAAGGTTTCAGGAGGGAAATCTCCAACAAGGAAACAAAGCCAACAGAATAGCTCATGCGGTTGAATATATGCAGAAATGTCCAGTCCTGTAGGAGAGTCTAGGAATTAATGAGACAGATAGAAAACTAAACAAATGGCAAAATAAGATAGTTAATTCCAGAAAAACAAAATTTATCAAGAGAGGAAATGTAATCACTGCACACCATGCGACTCAGTTATGAATAGTTACATGATCATAATGTAAATACAGAACAATGATTTAACCAAAAAGGTTCAAATGGAGGGCTCGGAGAAAGGAAGGGCCACGTGGGTGCTGTAGGAACAGGGATGAGAGAGATCAGTTGTAAAAGCTAAATCTTCTTCTATGGTAAGAAATGTAAAAATAGCACCTAAAACTATGCATACACTAAATCTCTGCATCTCCCCCCCCCCCACCCCATATACAGACAGATGTATAAAGTAAGCATGAGATCTAGAAAGAGAAGAAAATACCGGACTAAACAATCAAAGTAACTCTAGTTACCTTGAGAATGGGAATCAGGAATAAGGATGGGGCGGCAAACTGCAGTTTCCCATTACAAGCCTTACAACATTGGGGCACCCCAGTGGCTTAGTCGGTTAAGCGTCTGACTTGGGCTCACCTCATGATCCCACTGTTTGTGGGTTCGAGCCCCACGTTGTGCTGTGCACTGACAGCTCAGAGCCTGGAGCCTGCTTCGGATTCTGGGTCTCCCTCTCTCTCTACCCCTCCCCTGTTTTCACCCTCTCTCTGTCTCTCTCAAAAATAAAAATAAATATTAAAAAAAAAAAAAGCCTTACAGTATTATGCACTTTTTAGAATGGTGCATATAGCACTGTGATTAAAATTTGAAAAAAAGAAACCATCCCTATAAAAGCACAAAGAATGTCTATGAGTGCACTCCAATTACGATTTCTGGTTTTATACTCATAATTGACCTAAAGTAAATTAATACCTTTATTTAACCGAAAGAAGATGGGATGGGGTTGCTCTATACTGCATATACGTTTTATTCTCCATAGGCTTACTAAGAGCATTTCATCTTCCAAAACCAGCTATCAATAAGTCACAGTACCTTCCCACTAGGTTCTGTGCCCCTCTGTGAAGACCAAATTATACCACAGATCAAACTCTGATCATTTTCAGTGATTCTTTTCAAATACTATATCAAATAATATTGATTCTATGTTTCATTTCAAATGAATCATTTAAACCTACAGGTCATAATGCTGATTCCACTTTGGATCAAGTGTATTCTTCACAGTATCTGTAGAATGGCATTGCCCAGATCCATCAACCACCACCTTAGCAAATGGATCAGGAAGTCCTGTGGAAAAAGGGGAAGAATTTTTTTTTAATTAAAGAATAATGTGACGTGGAAAATAGAAGATTAATTGTATAAAACTTACTATTTGCTACAAAAGATTATCCCATTCTTTATAAAAAGTGTAACATTTAGCTATAAATGAAAAGTGGTCCATTTTGAACGAAGATTAAAGTTAATTCTACATTAAATACCAAAAGCTACGTTTTTCTTGTTGCTATCTCAAAACATTCTCAGCTTAAACTACCAAAGCCTAGAGGTTACCTCATAATAGGGAAGTGTTTATACATCTTTACCAGCCCTTTGACCCCAGGAAGCTTAAAACAGTTCTGGTTCTCTTAGGGCCTTCCCAAGGTCCTCCTTAGTAGCATTTTTAAAGAAAGAGCTTCTTACAGGCTTTCACACAAGAATATGGGCTACAGAGAAATCAAATTAGCCAAAAAGTTTTCCTGAATAACTACCATGAGTGATGAAAAACTGAATCAAAAAATTAAATACCCTGCCTTAAAATGTTAAGAATGCCTTGGGGGAGAGGGAAACCAGAGAATAAACAAATGTTCGTATAGATTCTAAAGAAAATACTTTTAACACTATGTCAGGCACTATTCTAAATGCTTTACATATATTAAATCTCTTATTCCTCACAATAATCCAATGGGGTAAATGTTACTATAGTCTCTACCCTACTAATGAGGAAACTGAGGCACAAAGGGGTTAATTAACTAATCCAAGGACAAACAATAGTACGTGAGAGAGCCAGGGTCTAACGTTTAGATTTTAAACCCATGCACATAAAATCTGGTTCTCAATTTCATGCTCTCAACTACTATACTATAGTATACCTCTCACGTACCATGCAGTTCAACAGTGAGTACAAGTAAGAGTTCAGAAAAACAGAACTGTTGGGGAGTTTGAACAGTAAATCAAGGCGCTTTTTTTTTTTTTTGAGGGGATGGGACTCATTGGGCTTTAAAGGACAAACAGGAAGATCACCAAGAAAGGTATGACCGCATCTGAAGGGTTGTGAGGAATCTAACCAAATCATTTGTGCTACAATGTTAAAAGTAAATGCTGTGGGTAAGAGAGGCTTAGAAATCAGAAAGTGACTGAGGTAGATAATAGGGTGTCATATTTTTCTATTAGCGGTATTCAGGGTGGACTGGGAGAAGGGAAGACTGGTACAGAGACTATCTAGGAAGCGGTCATAAGTTTCACACAGTAGGATAAACGAACAGTAAGATGAGCAGACTCTGAACTAGGCAAGTCACAGGAAAAGGGAAAGGACAGTGAAGTAATAAACTACTCTGAAAGATCTAATACAAGTTTATAAGAAACTAGGGTCAAAGATGATACTATAGTTTTCAGGCCTAAGTAACAATGAAAACAGTGGTTCTTTTGGAGAAAAAAAAAAAGTTAGAAGGTAGAACTAAATAAAGTTTTAATGAGACAAAAATGACATTTTGGGATAGCATAGATCTCCTATGGACAGTTGAAAATACTAGAACGGGGCGCCTGGGTGGCTCAATCGGTTAAGCGCCCAACTTCAGTTCAGGTCACGATCTCGCGGTTTGTGAGTTCGAGCCCCGTGTCGGGCTCTGTGCTGACAGCTCAGAGCCTGGAGCCTGCTTAAGATTCTGTGTCTCTCCTTCTCTCCACCCCTCCTATGCTCATGCTCTGTTTCTCTGTCTCTCAATAATAAATAAACGTTAAAAAAAATTTTTTTTAAAACAAAGAAAATACTAGAACAAAATGTTGGTATGGGCTGATAATTGGAGAAATTCTGCACCTTGATATCTATGCTAATTTTTTTTTTTTTAAGTCAAGATACCAATGTGCCAAGATTCGAGGTCAGGCATAAATCACATCGTCAGTTCCCCAATCCTATGATTCTGTGATCTGTCAACTTCAAATAAGAGAGGACCAAATTTTAAGAGTGTTAAGCATTTAAGAAGATACTTGGAAGTTAGGGTATTGATGTATTTAACTATATTCTTGAAGTTTACTGCTATTCATATTATTTCAGTAATACCCACCATTTTTAAATGTGTTTAATGGAAGAATATTTTTCCCACTACCTTCAATAACATTAAGTATTTTCAAGAATCTATTCTTTTTCTTTTGATTCTACTATCTCAGCAAACATACAAATGTATGTTTGTAAGCAAAAACAAAAATCACATTTCAAGCTTTCCTTTTAGGATGTTGTTTAAAGAATTAAGGACTAAGGGGAACAACTTTTCCACACAAACACACTAGGCATGGTTTCCAAGTCCTTAATTAACTATGAAATTCTGAGTCCCAACCTCCTATGTTTCTTTTCTGTTAAATAATACAAAACACAAGCTCTATGCCCTAACAAAAAAAAGTACCTATATTTCAACTTACCTGTTTCTATTAGTCCACAAAAATTTACCTTGAGAGCCAAGTTACTGTGATGTGATCAAAAGCTATCAAGTTTTCTGAAGTTAGTGAGGCTTCTAGTGGTAAATATCAAGTGGCTAAGGTATTTTCTGTATTTTTAAAAATTTCTCAATCATCCCCATCATTTCTGAGTCATACAAAAATAGCTAAAGCTGAAGACTTCCTCGCTATACAAATGCACTTGAGCTGCAAATAACAATGAAACAAAAATTTCAACTTAAAAGTGTGTTACTTTCTGGAGAAAATAAAGCTTTAGTTTTGATTGGGGGAAGAAAAAGAACATTCACCAATCACCGTGGTTCTGAGTAACTTCAATTTGGCCCCTAAATATAGTGACTCAACACAGTATCTTACACATAAATCTTTTATTTAAATGTTACATAAAAGAGGGGCACCTGGGCGGCTCAGTCAGTTAAGCATGTGACTTCGGCTCAGGTCATGATTGCACAGTTCGTGAGTCTGAGCCCCACCTCAGACTCTGTGCCACCCGCTTCGGATCCTCTGTCCCCCACCCCTTTTTTGCCCCTCCCAACTTGTTCTCTTTCTCACTCTTTTTCAAAATAAATAAACTTAAATAAACAAATGTTGCATAAAAGAGAAAAAAATTATACTAATGAAAACATTCTTTAAGAAACAGATAATGGATAAAGACAGATACAGGATCATGTTAATGGTAGAATCTAGATGGTGGATATTCACTATAAAACTTTTCCATGTTCTTATACGTTTAGAAAGTTTTCCTTCTAAAATTTTGGGGAGAGGGGGAAATAATTTATTTTTTAAAGCAAATAAGCTTGAAAACAATTCCAAAAAGTGAGTTAGCAAATTTTTTCTCAGCAAGGGTAGATACCCAGAATAAAGAGTATTATCTCTAATACACAAATTACAAGACAGCACTTGGCAGTGTATTTTTTCCTATAATTAAATATATACACACACATATGTTTCATCAGCCTATAGTCATGCTTGATATTAAAGTTTACTTTTCTCATTCAACATGATTTAAACTGCATTACAAGCAAACACTACATTTTGATATCAATGATAACTGCATTCTGACAATAAACACACTCTCAAATTTCATGAAGAGATTTAGGAAGTACTACCATTTTTTCTCTGGAATTAATGTGGGCCACCTCAACTTACAAACAGATCAATGACAAACTTAAGTTTGTCAGCAGAGGCCATTCCCACTGTGAACCCAGGTGATAGCCCATCCCTGGCTGAGTGCCTTCTGAAGGCCTCAAGATTGGCTTTCCAATTTCCCTTTCCAGAGCCATCAAATGTTTCTTCCATTCTAGGTTTTCAAGATAATCATATAGTTTCCCCTAATTTCCTTATCCCTAGAAGCAAACTCACAACTCTTAAGAAAACTTTTATCAATTTTTACTCCTACGCTAACGAAAGAGAGAAAGAGTCCTTTCTTTCTTTTTTTCCCACCTACAACTTAAGGGCAGATAAAGATCGTATAACTGATATTAACTGGCTCTCCAAGGTTTACCAAAAATCAAAGTAAGATTCTTCTAGATTTCCTAGGAAAACTCACACAAGTAGATCTGGATATTATACTGGAGAAACTGTGTCTTAGGACTCTGGAGGAAAGAAAAGAACTTGGGAAGGAAGGCTGGGAGACAAAATGTTAGATTTTATCCGTAAAACCAAAGCAGACATCTTGGAGGACGCAGAAGGAGCTATAAAAGAGTGCATGCCTCACTTGTCTCCCTTTTCTCCTTGTCACCTACCTATCCAATCCTATTTGCCACTTCACAGTCCTACTAATCCTACCTCAAATCAACCTTAAGAATGGTTAAAAAAAAAAAAAAAAAAAGAGTATACACTGGTTATTAGTGACAGGGATGAAGTAGGTCGTTCAGAAAAAGCCTGTGAAGACAGAATTTGGTGGCAGCGGAGAGAGGCCACTGGCCTCTCCTGCTGTGATACGCAGTACGGTAGACAGCACCTGGTACATATATTGGAGACTGCTTAAAACTTTCTTAACTATGTCCCACAGCATCCTATTTAACTGCTTTCCCATATAAGCACAGAAACCAGAAAAATTTCTAATTATACAGTTTTATGTTATTTTATAAGCTTTAATTCTGGTTCTACTCTAGATATCTTAGAAGAAAATTTCAAGTGAGATGAATGAAGCATGATTTTAAAATGCATCAAGAGCTTACTATTTCTTTTAATGAAACCCCTGAAAATTAAGTAATATCATATTAAATTAGCACTCATACCTAGTTTCTGGGGGCTGGTAGAACTTGAATTTTAAAATCTAATGAATCTTCTTGGGGCACCTGGGTGGCTCATTCGGTTAAGTGTCCGACACTTGATTTTGGCTCAGGTCATGATCTCAGGGTCATGGGATCACTCCACACTGAGTGTGGAGCCTGCTTAAGATTCTCTCTCTCTCTCTTTCTGCCCCTCTCTCCTGCTTGTGAGTGTGCACATGCTCTAAAATAAAAATTTTTAATAAAATAAAAAATGAAAATCTAATGAATCTTCTCAATTTATAACTTCAAATATATTACATATAAAACTTTGTTGGCTTCGAGTTCTTTACTAAAAATTACATCATTTTGACTCAATTACTTATTTATATATATTTATTTTATTTTTTTTACTCAATACCTTAAAGCTATTGTGAAGTATGATATTACAGGGTAAAGATTTTAAACACACGTGAGGGGTTCTTCCCAATCCTCCTTCACAAAACGTAATCCTAAATAAAGCCACAAAAAAATTTGACAACTTATTGGCAAAGAGACTGCAAATAGGGGAACCAAATGTCTGCTTTAGAGGCCGAGACATAAGAGCATCTATGATTGAATGTGGCAGAGATTTCTTTCCTACACTCTGGAAATTCTAAGCAGGCTGAATAACTTCTCTACTTTCCAAGGTATGGTGAATGCCTGAATAAAATTTCCTATAAAATGTTAGAAAAGAAAAAGTGTTTACAAAATAATCTCCACCCTTTCTAGAAACCTAGTAGTATGCACACCCTCGATATTCTTTACACGTCTCATATACACACATATACACATATACATTTCACACAACTATGTGAGAGGGGTGGATAAAAGGAAAGGAACAAAGGCTAAAAAGGCACAAAGTCCTCTTAAAAAAAAAAGTATTGCCAAAAGGGTCCAAACCAAAGCATTCGTAAAATAGTATGAAGTATATTTCTGAATAGAGAAATCACTAAAGCCAGACAATTCTGAAAAAGTTATCCAAAAAGTCTACACACAACATACAAGATTTAAAGTTAATTTACTTACGGAAAAAATCCTTTTTCACCAAGTTTTTTGCACAGAGTACTGTAAAGGAAACAAAAAATACATGGAAAGAATTAAAATAGTAAGACTGCACTGTCAAAACGTTCATTTTAAAACACTGAAAGTACCAGTGAATGATAAACATTATAGCAAGGTTTGAAATATGATCACAAGCTTTTATTAAAGACTAGCAAAAGACAGCTGAACCAGTGGTTCCAACTTTAGCAATGATCACTCATAACAGCTGACAGCCAGAAAATTTATAAATCTGGTATTCTAATAAGGACCAACTTCCAATCAATCTTCCATCAAGATTTATCTCAGAGCAGCTCAGTGAAAAGGGGAAAATAGTTCCAAGAAAAAAATAAGCAAACTCAGGTTGACATATACATTTTTTAATGAAATAATTTTATACTGAAGATCATAAATAAAATAAAGCTTTCTTGATTTAGATGAGATTTTTAAAAAAATAACATTGTTATTTAGTCTCCACCTAACTCCACAGAAATTTTATAGGAGAGATAAATTACCTTCTTCTAAATCATCACTCAATGACAAGACAGATTACTGTATCTACCAAAAATTAAAAGTTAATACACTGAGTAGATATCCCAAAGCCACATTCTCTGGATTACCCTGCATGAAATTATTACTCGTAAGGTGATGGATGCATGCACAACGTTACGAATATATTAAAACCACTGAATTGGAGGTGCCTGGGTGGCTCCGGTTCAGGTGATCTCGTGGTCCATGGGTTCGAGCCCTGCGTCTGGCCCTGTGCTGACAGCTCAGAGCCTGGAGCCTGCTTCGGATTCTCTGTCTCTCTCTCTCTCTCTGCCCCTCCCCTGCTCGCACTCTGTGTTTCTCTCTCTCAAGATAATAAACATTAAAAAAAAATTTTTTTTAAACCATTGAACTGCACATTCTAAAGGGGTGAATTTTATAGTTTGTGGTTACATGTCACTTTAAAAAATTATTGCTTATATAGAGTTATAAGCTTAACTTGTTTAATTCAAACTTGTTAAAAGTGAAGGGAAAACATCAATTTCTGTATGGTTTATAACTTATAAAATATCTATACATGTAATATTTGGTTAATTTCTACCCACTTCTACTCGGTTGAAATGGTCTGGAAGTTTAGTGTTATTTAACATAACAAACCTTGGGAATAAGTCTATATATAACTAATCACTCTAAAAGTTCAAATAAAGGGAAGCCTGGGTGGCTCAGTTCGTTAAGACTCCAACTCTTGATCTCGGCTCAGGTTATGATCTCATGGTTCATGGGCTCTGTGCTGACAGCACGGAGTCAGCTCGGGATTCTTTCTCCCTCGCTCTCTGCCCCTCCCCTGCTTGCATGTGCTCTCGTTCTCTCTCTCTCTCAAAATAAATAAACTTTTTAAAAAAGTTAAATAAAAATTATTTTAAAGACAGATGCCGGGGACCTGGGTGGTTTAGTGGTTGGTTTAAGCATCCGACTTTTGATTCCAGCTCAGGTCATCATCTCATGGTTCATGAGTTCAAGCTCTGCGTCTGGCTCTGCACTGTCAAGCAGAGCCTGCTTGAGACTCTCTCTCTCTGCCCCTCCCAATTGTCTCTCTCTCTCTCTCTCTCAAAATAAGTAACTTAAAAAAAAAAAAAAGAGAGAGATGCCATTGGTAAATGAGTAAAATTATTAAGTAAGTACAAGATAGTGATTTAGTAGTCAGAGTCATTTAGGCCCTGTCTTAGAAACAGTTTTATTTTTAAAAACATAGAAACTCAAATATGAAAACTAAGAGCCGTAACTGAGAGTACCAAATCACTAAATGGATTTAGAAGAACTTCTCTCTAACCTTCATTATCACCACATAAACCGTACAGAATACTCAGGATCAATACATTTACAACACATATATGAATCCAAATTCTAATCTTCAGTACTGCTGAGGTAATGACTTTTTTTAAAACCACCGTCCTATGATTCCAGAAGTGAACTGATTTCACATCCTACTTTAGAGAAACCAAAAATATATGCGAATTCTCCAACTTCTTATTGCTAACCCTACAAAGTTATGTTTTGATACTCATTCGTTTTGTCTTCCTTCTGCTTATAATATCCACCCTCCTGTCTCACACTGTCCTTCCCCCTGTGTTCTAGATCTTATATCCAAATCACCATTTTCTCAGGGACCTGTTCTCCCATCTCCTCTACTTATGGCCTCATCAACATTTAAACATACTCTCCAGACACCATCCTCCTTCTCCTTCAATGTAACTACTTAAGGGGCGCCCAGGTGGCTCAGTCAATTAAGCATCCAACTTTCACTCAGGTCATGATTTCGCAGGTTCATGAGTTCAAGCCCAGAATCAGGCTCTCTGCTGTCAGCACAGAGCCTACTTTGGATCTTCTGTCTCCCTCTTTCTCTGCCCCTCCCCTGCTCACACGCATTCCCCACCTCCTCAAAAGTAAATAAACAGTAAAACAAAATTATAAAAACGCAACAGATTTCTGTATATTGATTTTGTATCCTACAACTTCACTGCATTCATTTATTAGTTCTACTAGTTTTTTGGTGAGTCTCTAGGGTTTTATATATATAGCTATCATGGTATCTACAAATAGTCAAAGTCAAGGTTTTACTTTTTCCTTACCAGTTTGGATTCCTTTTATTTCTTTTTCTTGTCTGATTGCAGCAACTAGGACTTCCAGTACTATTTTGAGTAGAAGTGGCAAAAGTGGACACCCTTGTCTTATTTCTGATCTTAGAGGAAAAGCTCTTAACTTCTCCCACCCCCGCCTCAGGACCAGACAGACCTAACAAATACACACAGAACATTCCATCCAAAAACAACAAAATACACATTCTTTTCAAGTGCACATGGAACTTTCTCCAGGATAGACCAGAGGTTAGGCCACAAAACAAGTCTCAATAAATTCAAAATGACTGAAATCATACGCATTTTTCCTACCACAGCAATAGACATCAATCACAAGAAATAATCTGGAAAGAACACAAACATAGGGAGGCTAAGTAACATGCTACTAAACGATGAATGGGTCAATCCAGAAATCAAAGAGGAAATAAAAAAATATATGGAGACAAATAAAAGTGAAAACACAATGGTCCAAAATCTTTGAGATGCAGCAAAAGCTGTTCTAACAGGGAAGTTTATAGCAAAACAGGCTTACCTCAAGAAACAAGAAAAGTAAACAACCTAACTTTATATGTAAAGGAGCTACAAAAAGAAGAACAAAGCCCAAAGTCTGTAAAAAGGAAATAATAAAGTTTAAAGCAGAAATCAATGAAAAAGAGACTGAAAAAAACAATAGAAAAGATCAATGAAACCAGTAGCTGGTTCTTTGAAAAACAAAAAACAAACAGTATTTTATTTTATCTGGATAAAACTTTAACCAGATTCATCAAGAAAGAGAGAGGACTCGGGGCACCTGGGTGGCTCAGTCGGTTAAGTGTCCGACTTCGGCTCAGGTCATGATCTTAACGGTCCATGGGTTCGAGCCCCGCGTCGGACTCTGTGCTGACAGCTCGGAGCCTGGAGCCTGCTTCAGATTCTGTGTCTCCCTCGCTCTCTGCCCCTCCCCCGTTCATGCTCTGTTTCTCTGTCTCAAAAATATATAAACATTAAAAAAAAAAAGAAAGAGAGAGGACTCAAATAAATAGAATCAGAAATGATGGAGGAGAAATAGCAATGAATGCCACAGAAATACAAAGGATTCTAAGAGAATATTATGGAAAAATTTTATGCCAACAAATTGGACAATCTAGAAGAAATAAATAAATTCCTAGAAACAAAGAAACTCCAAATATGACTCAGGAAGAAATAGATATCTCAACAGATGAAGTACTAACAAAATTGAATCAATAATCAAAAAGTTCCCAACAAACAGAAGTCCAGGTTTCACTGTGAATTCCAGACATTTAAAGAAGAGTTAATACCTATTCTTTTCAAACTACTCTAAAAAACAGAAGAAGAAAAGCTCCCAAATTCATTCTATTAGGCTGGCATTATCTTAAAACCAAAACCAGATAAAGACACTATAAAAATTAAAAAAAAAAAGGAAGAACAACACTATAGGGCAGGATCTCTGATGAATATAGATGCAAAACTCCTCAACAAAATATTCAAACCCAACCCAACAATACATTGAAAAAAAAAATCATTCACCATAATCAGGTGGGATTTATTCCAGGGATGCAAGGGGCAGTTCAATATTCACAAATCAGTCAATGGGATCAATCACATTAACAAGAGAAAGGATTAAAACCATACGATCATCTCAATAGATGCAGAAAAAGCATTTGACAAAGTGCAACACCCATTCATGATAAAAACTCTCTACAAAGTAAATTTAGACTAACTCAACTTCTTCACTTCCCACTAATGCCTCAATTCATTAACAATCTGGCTTCCTCTGTCACCATTTCCACTACGTGGCTTCTCCAAAGCCCAGGGGACATTAATTACTAAATCCATCCAATGGACATCTTTCATTCTTTATCACACTTGACACCTGAGGAGATTTGCCATCACTCCCTCTTCTGGAACCCCGCTTTTCTTTTGGTTTCTGTTTAATACCACATTTCACCTGGTTTTATACCAGGCATAGAATACATTCTAAATCCTCTTTGCCATATCGTTTTCCTATATTCCACCCACGGAAGTTGAGGTTCTTCAGGATTTTTGCCCTGGATCCTCTTCTACTCTATAACCTGAGAAGCACAGATGCCCATCTCTGCAAACCTTGGAATATATGTAAACTGTTATATGTATGTGTATTTTTCTGGGGGAAGAACCCACATTTTTCCTAGTAGAAAATTCGTAGCTTAACAGGCTAACAAAGCTCTTTCACCTCTCTAAAAAATAAATTTGAAGGGGCATCTGTGCGGTTCAGTCGGTTGGATGTCCAACTTCAGCTCAGGTCACGATCTCATGGTCCATGAATTCGAGCCCTGTGTCGGGCTCTGAGCCTGGAGCCTGCTTTGGATTCTGTCTCCCTCCCTGCCTGCCCCTCCCCCACTCATGCTCTCAAAAATAAACATTAAAAAAATTTTAATAAAAAATAAAAATAAATAAATTTGAAGAGCCACATTTCAGGCATTCTCCCTGACCTTTACCATTTTAGTGACACCTAAATATTAAGACCCAAACTTAACTCTCTCCTGAACTTCAGGTCCACACAAATTAAATATGCCCCCAAAATAAAATCACCATCTCTCCCTCCCCAAAAACTGCTCTTCCAGTTTACTTTCTTTCAATAAACATCCTTGCTTTTAACTCCACTGCTCCAGTCAGAAACCTCCATAGCAACCTTCACTACTCCTCCCTCTCCCCATCTCCTGGCAGATACCAATTCTAATCAATTCCGCCTCTGAAATATCCTTCATCTGTCCACTTCTATTACCAGTGCCACCACCCTTGTCCAGGCCACCATGAACTAGTCTAGGCCACTAAAACCAGCCTCCCTATCAGTCCCCTGCCTCAAGCCTCCACCAGTTCTTTGCAATGGACCCAAATTTTAAAAATACAATTAAGGCCTTTCATACATGTCCCATCCTCCTAATAACACTCCAAAATACCCTTCAAAAATTCCTCAAAACTATCCTTCCATCTGTGCTCTGGATATCACACCCAACCTACCACTCTGGAGGTAGTTGACCTCCATCTTCAAAACAGTCCCAAGGTTCTTGGGCCCACACTTTATATTGGTTTACAATGCCCTTCAGGCCCTGGCTCCTGCTTACCTCTCTGATCTTATCTTTCATTACCACCCCTCCTCTCTAACCTAAGTCCAAGATCCAACCACACTAAACTTTCACTTTCTCAAACAAACTCCATCCCTCACCCAGAGAGTCATATGCCATTCCCTCTGCCTGAAACATTTTTCCCAGGCTTCTTCACCTAATCATCTCAAAAGGGAAAGGAAACCTTTTAGAACATATTTCTCTCAACCCTCCACCCATGTGTATTTTCGCAGAATCCCCCACTTATAACATGCACTCATCACACTTCATTATAAATGCTTAAGTTTAGAATACCACTTGTAACTATGGGGGTGGTAAACACCATACAGCATAAATCAGGTCTGCCTCAATGGTGCACAAGCACACATTGCACCAGTTATTTGATGGGTGCTCAATAAATTTACTGGATGAATGAAACAGACTCCAAAATAATCTAAAATTTCATTGAAAGGAGGACTTTTTATGTGACAGATAAATTAATCCTCAAGTAATAATTTTAACTTATGAAATTTTATTTTTATCGTTTCCTTTTATTTAAAACAAAGTAGTCAGATCATATTTGACAAATTTTCTTTTAAAAATCATCAAGATAATGTTAATATAAGTTTCAAAGGTCAACTGAAAAATAAAAAATATAATTTTTTTTTAACTTTTTTTTTTTTTTTTTTTGGCACAGGGCGCACCTGGGTGGCTCAGTCGGTTCAGCAACCAACTTTGGCTGAGGTCATGATCTCACAGTTCATGAGTTCAAGCTCCGCATCAGGCTCTGTGCTGACAGCTCAGAGCCTGGAACCTGCTTTGGATTCTGTGTCTCCCTCTCTCTCTCTGCCCTTCCCCCGCTCACGCTCTGTCTCTCCTTCAAAAATAAATAAACATTAGGGGCACCTGGGTGGCTCAGCTGGTTAGGCGACTGACTTCAGCTCAGGTCATGATCTCACAGATTTTGAGTTCAAGCCCAGCATCGGGCTCCGTGCTGATAGCTCAGAGCCTGGAGCCTACTTCAGATTCTGTGTCTCCCCCTCTCTCTACCCCTTCCCTGCTCATGCTCTGTGTCTGTCTCTCAATGATAAATAAATGTTAAAAAAAAATTTTTTTTAATAAACATTCAAAAAATAAAAAAAAAAAACCTTTATTTATTTATTTTTTTAAGTTTACTTATTTGAGAAAGAGTGAGAGTGCACGAGGGAGAGAAGCAAAGGGAGAGAGAGAATCCCAAGCAGGTCTCCCGCTGTCAGCACAGAGTCAGACACGGGGCTCGATTTCACAACCAGTGAGATCATGACCTGAGAGGAAACCAAGAGTCGGATGCTTAACCGACTAAGCCACCCAGGCACCCCACGAAAGAATAACTTTAAAATCAGATTCAAAGTTTATAAAGATAAATTGAATTTTAGTAATCCAGAGACTAGGAAGCAAGTACCAGGGTTCCAGAAGAAACAAGATTAACTTAAAACATAAATATCAAGATTGGTCAGATTGCTAACTTTAACACTAGACCTCAAAAGCATCAGCCAGTTTTTGCTTCAACTGTTTTTATACTCTAAAAGCAAAAACTCTCATTTGCAAGTTTTAAAAGAGAGACTGTTAAACATGATTTGAGATTTGGTAATTTTAGCTATTTGCATAAATAAATAAGTTTCACAGCTAGAAGCCTTTTCTGTACTGTTCTTTTTCTTGGGAATGTATTCTGGGTACTAGAACCACAGCCTATTGCTCTTTCCATCTTCAGTACCAATTATGAGAGCTCAGTAAATGCTCAATGACTTGGTGAATTTCAACAAGACAGACTCCTCTCTGTCACCATAACAAAATCTCAACCAAGGAGGTATGTATCAGAATCTCCTGGGAAATGTACATACAATATTATAATGTAATTTTATGTTTGTAACATAATTTCATAATTATATTGATATGAATTTGTATTTGTAAACCTATCCTATTGTGAAGCATAAACTATAGAAAGTTGAGCCAAGACTGGGAATCCTGCAGCTAGGGAGGGAGGGGTACCACTATGAAGGAAATCTTATTTTTGTTTTCTAAACAATCATTACAGGAAGAGAGATAAAAATAATGTTGAGAAATGCTAGACTAAGTTACAGGAAGGGACTGGCAAGAGAGACAACTTATAAGCTGGGAAGGCCTGGAACAAAGGCTAAGGAGTACAGACTTTCTCCTAGACAGTTATCAATATTTCAGTATCTCTCAATGTTTAGTAAGCTTTCCATTGAAGTAATACATATAGGAAAGTGAAGAAATCTTAACTACGTAGTTCAATGAATTTTCGCTGATTTCTGTACTAAAAACATTATACGGGACTCCAGATATTTAGCAGTCATGTATTAATTTTGATTAATGCTAACTACAAATGTGGCATTATATAAGCATAGTACCGTTACTCCAGAATCCACTGGGGACCATGTCTCACTCAACCTGTAGATTTGCACTAGATTAATTTCACTAGACTACTTTGATCACGTTATTACCCTTCTCAAATTCCTTCACAGCATTTCTCATTCTTAAGACTACACACCTAAAACCTAGCCTGTTCTATTCTGCTCACCTCTTCTGCAGATAAATGGTTTTAAATCGGTAGAGGAGGTGTTCAAAATAAACTAAGATGAGCCTTGTTGGTGTCCTGGTCCTATTTCACAGGGAAGCAGATGTGATCATCTTGAGATGCTTAATAAGAAGGTAGCACTTCCTATATCATTCACTCTTTCAATATTTCCTAAGCACCTACTTTGTGCCAAGTGTTATGATAGATTCTGCAGATACAAAGATAAATAAGACCCAGTACTCTGCTCTCAGAGCTTGCAGGTCAGATATAATTCCAATATCATGCCACCAATGCCCGCCCCCCTCCTTTAATTTTAACATTTACTTATTTTTAATGTTTATTTTTGACAGAGAGAGAGAGACAGAGCATGAGCATAGGAGGGGCAGAGAGAGAGGGAGACACAGAATCCGAAGCAGGCTCCAGGCTCTGAATTGTCAGCACAGAGCCCGACGCGGGGCTCGAACTCACAGATCGCGAGATCATGACCTGAGCCGAAGTCGGACGCTCAACCGACTGAGCCACCCAGACACCCCTCATTTACTCATTTTTGAAAGACAGAGCCTGAGCGGGGGAGGAGCAGAGAGAGAGGGGGACACAGAACCCGAAGCAGGCTCCAGGCCCTGAACTGTCAGCACAGAGCCCGACACGGGGCTCAAACTCAGACTGTGAAATCATGACCTGAGCTGAAGTCGGACACTTAACCGACTAAGCCACCCAAAGTTCCCCATCAATGCCCTTTTTTTTGTTGTTTTCTCAAGAAATGACTTTAAATTTTGAAAAATCTCCTTTAGTATATTTGATTTGAGGCAGTGACTGGAGAAAACCATTTGCAGAAGTGCAGATGCAGTAAATATTACTGTTTAAATCAATATTTTTTTTTACGGTTGGATAGGAGTTATCTATATGCAACACACCATGTAGTAATATCAGAGTAAATCCCAGCTGTAGAAACAGAATGCTATTGCTGTTCTTACTGAGTTGTACTCATAATGAATGGCTGTCTATGCTTAATCTGAGTAAAACTCCCAACTGTTCAGTATCTTCTTGCCAAAAATTCCCCTTCCTCCTCCAGATTAGAGTTGCATTCCAATTACACTGCCGACTGGAA
The DNA here is from genome assembly GCF_027475565.1 of Acinonyx jubatus. Taxonomy (NCBI): domain Eukaryota; kingdom Metazoa; phylum Chordata; class Mammalia; order Carnivora; family Felidae; genus Acinonyx; species Acinonyx jubatus. Next base: position 45,873,454 of record NC_069397.1, read on the forward strand.
TGAAACTGCTTGAGAGAAAGAAAAAACCACTCAGACATCCCGTCTTCTGTCGCCCCACGAAAACAGATTTTATAATACTGTTCCTGCAACTCAAAAGTTGTACTATTTTTGAACAGAGTAGATTTCTCTGGTTTTTTTCCTTGAACTTATATTATCATTGTAAATTAAAACTGAAGTTCAGGATAACAATCCTATACATATACCAACAAGACGGCCTAGTACTGTAAAAATATCTACTAATACGCACCCTTCCTGATGGCTAGCACATGACAGCAATTTAGATTTTCCTGCTCCAAGAAACAACCTCTACCCCAACTCCTACACATGGAATGAAAAGGCAATTTAAGCTCTTTAGAAAACTCATAAACAAATTTTTCCATGTACGTATTCTACTTATTGCTTTAAACAGGAGCACTAACAAAGATTCACATTCAAGAGCATTATTACAAAATGCTGCAATGAGCAAAAATGTCAGCTACAACCCTATGCACATAACAAAAATGAAACAGTTAAAGATGACAAACAGCATGCTGAAATATTATTACACATCCATTAAAATTATGTAAATATATTTATTGACAAGAAAATATTTCTTGAAAACACTAAAAGTCAATTTACAAATACATTTAATAAAATATAATTTTAGCAAGGAATATAAAAAGATTAGCTGACACTTACTGAATATTTATTACTGAATATTTACTGTGCGAGTATATGCCAACTATTCTGTGAAGAAAGTGGTATTATTACCTACATTTTAGAAATGAAGAAATGGAGATTCAGGCATAAAGACTTGCCAGAGATTACAGTGTAAGTACTAGAGTTGAGATTCCAACTCAAACAGACTAATTACAGAATCCAGTCTCTTAACCATCATATATAAAATGAAACAGTCTCCCAGGTTACTTCTTCCTTTATAAGGGAACTTAACGCTGGTTAAAGCAATTACTGGTGTGATCCAAGTTCACAAAATGGTCAACAGAAACTTAGGATGCAAAAGGGCCTTCTCCAAAAAAATGAGCAATTTCCTTCTTTCAACAGATATGTAACAGTTTACCTATACAGTCATATTAGACCTGCTTTTAACTAAATATCTTGCCACACTGCCATTTAATCCAGGAATTTTAGGCAGTTTGTTTTATGCATGTTACAAAACAAACTGGGCCACTAAGTTTACCGTAATATACTTAGTACCTGGCAGGTAGTTCATTAAACTAGTGTATTAGATTTATTAAAAGATAAAGGTTCTACTATAACAAGGTAAGTATTCTTGCTTAAAAAAACCAAACTGTCAGCATTTAAATATTTCACCAAAGGCAAAATGGGTTCTCAAGTTAACCAATTAAAGGCAACCTTTCCAGCTCACTCATACCAAACAACTTTATTTATTTTCTTTATTTTTGAGATGGGGGAAGGGCAGAGAGAGAATCCCAGGCAGGCTTCACACCGTCAGCCCAGAGCTGGACGTGGGGCTCGAACTCACAAACCATGAGATTATGGCCTGAGTCGAAACCAAGGGTTGGGCACTTAGCTGACTGAGCCACCAAGGCGGCTCAAACAACTAAAACAGTTTTTCTTGTAATTTCAAACATATGAAGATTTTGGTCAAAAGAATTTTCCAAAGAAGTGTATTTTAACCGAATAAAACTGAAACAAGATTAGGGTGTACAAATAAACTTTTTAAAATTTAAGTGCAAGTGGGGTGCCTGGGTGGCTCAGTCGGTTGAGCATCGGACTTCGGCTCAGGTCATGATCTCACAGCTCGTGAGTTCAAGCCCCGCGTCGGGCTCTGTGCTAAGAGCTCAGAGCCTAGAGCCTGCTTCCGATTCTGTGTCTCCCTCTCTCTCTGCCCCTAACCACTCGCATTCTGTCTCTGTCTCTCTCAAAAATAAATAAACATTAAAAAATTTTTTCTTAGTTCAGGTTGCTATAACAAATCCCATACACTGGGTGGCTTAAAATAACATCTATTTTGTACAATTCCACAGGCCAGGAAGTCCAAAATCAAGGTGCCAACAGATGTGATGTCTGGTGAGAGCCATCTTCCTATTCTACAGACAGGAAGACACCTTCTTGCTTTATCATCAGATGGCCAAGAGAGGTATCTTCTCTGTTGAGTCTCTTCTTATAAGGGCACTAATCCCAATCATGAGGGCTCTACTCTCATGACTTAATTACCTCCTAAAGACCCCACTTTCAAATACCATCAAATTGGGAATTAGGCCTTCAACATATAAAATTTGGGAGGATACATTCAGTCTATAACTAAGTTTCTGTACTTAAGCTTTCAGTATGTATCGATAAGTGAGTCTCAAGGTATATGTCTAGCCTCACTCTTCTCCCAAGCTCCAAACCCACATTTCAATTGCCTACCCCACATACCCACTTGAATATCTCACCAGCACTGAAAATTGTATTTATTCAAAATTGAATCAAACAGCTTTCCTACTGAACCAGCTCTTCTTCTTTTTGACCTTCCTAGTTCTGTGAATTGTACCACATGCTTCCAATAATCCAGAAAGCAAATGTCTCTTTTATCTCTCCCTGTCCCTGACCACTGCACATCTAAAGTAGTTGCCAGATTATATCTGGTATCATATACAGATCACTCTGCCTATTTCCATTTTCAATGTTCACATTTAAGTAATACATCTAGAGTATTTTTTAATTCTTTTTTTAATTGTTTTTTAACATTCATTTATTTTTGAGAGAGAGAAAGAGAAAGAGAGAATAGAGAGAGACCAAGCGAGCAGGGGAGGGGCAGAGAGTGAGGGAGACACAGAATCTGAAGCAGGCCCCTGGCTCTGAACTGTCAGCACGGAGCTGGATGCAGGGCTCAAACCCCCGGATTGCGAGACCATGACCTGAGCCAAAGTCAGACGCTCAACCAACCAAGCCTCCCCAGGTGCCCCTTTCTAGAATATGTTATAATGTGCTCCCCAAAACTTCCACAGAGTCTCTTGCTTGATCCTTGCAAGTTTGTGAGTTATGTTCTAATATCCACAGAAAAGTAAACTACAACTAAGAGCTACGGCTTGCCCTACCTGTCATCTAGTAAATGAGCTTATTTCCTGGGTTGATAGGTAATTACTAATTTTAATAAACTTATTTTAAGATAATTTTAGACTTACAGAAAAGTTACAAAGATAGTACAGTGTTCCCATATACCTCACACCCATTATCCCATTACTCATAACATCTTACATTAGTATGGTACATGGATCACAATTTAATGAATCAATATACATTATTATTAACTACAGTTCATACTTTATTCAGATTTCCTTAGTTTTCACATACTGTCTTATCTGTGCCAAGATCCCATTGAGGAAGTCATATTACATTTAGTCATCATGTCTCCTTAGGCTCCTGTGGCTACAGCAGTTTCTCAGACTTTGTTATTATTTCTCAGGCTTATTATTCATGACCTTGACAGTTTAGAGGACTATTCATCAGGTATTTTGTAGAAAGAATCTGTCTGATTTCTCATGATTATTCTGGGTTATGGGTCATTGGGAAGAAGACCACAATGGTAAAGGTGCATTCTCATAATATCACATCAAGGGCATATAGTATCAATGTGACTTAACACTGTTGATACTAACCTTGACCTGACTGAAGCAGTGTTTGTAGCGTTTCTCTACTCTAAAGGTACTCTTTTAACCTCCTTTCCATACTGTGCTCTTTGGAAGGAAGTCACTATGTGCTATCCCCCTGATTTAAGAACCAGGCAGTTATTGGGGCACCTGGGTGGCTCAGTCGGTTAAGCTTCCAACTTCAGCTCAGGTCATGATCTTGCAGTTCATGGGTTCGAGCCCCACATCGGGCTCTGTGCTGACAGCTTGGAGCCTGGAGCCTGGAGCCTGCTTTGGATCCTGTATCTCTCTCTCTCTCTGCCCCCCCTCCCCCCAGCTCACGCATTGTTTTGGTCTCTCTAAAATGAATAAACATTAAAAAAAATTTTTTTTTTCTAAAGAGCCAGGGAGTTATTTTCCCACTCCTTAACAGTGGACTGTCCACATAAATTATTTGGAATTCTGCATGGGAGATTTGTCCATCCTTCTCCATTTATCTATTTATTCAACCATTTATTTATACCAGTACGGACTCATAAATATTTATTTTATACTCTGGGTTATAATCCAGTATTACTTCAGTTTGTTGCTCAAACTGTCCCAGCTTTGGCCACTGGGAGTTCTTGCAGTTGGTTCCTGTGTTCCTTTGACAAACGTGCATCACTGTGGGAAGAGCGCGCACACTTGCATACTTTCTGACACTAGAAAATGCTCCAGGTTCATCTTGTGTGTTCTCCGCCCCTGCCCTAGAATCAGTCACTTCTCCAGGATCCCCTGGGAATTACCAATTTTAAATATCCATAAAGATTCACATTTTCCAAACGTGAACAGTTCGATTAACCCTTCAGTTCCTAAAGTCTTTCCCCACTAGAACATTAAACTCCATGAGGTTTGATCTCCACTGCATCCCCAGAGCCTAGAAAATTGTGCAGAGTATGCCTTCAATAACCTCTACAAATACTGAGGTCTTACAAATTCTGAAGCCCTACAGGGGGCTCAGGATCGAGTCACAACATAAGTTGCCATCTGATGAAATTTGCCTAGATGCGTCATGTTTAGACTCTTATTCTAACATCACTATGGCTAATTCACTGCATTGTTTTACAATAAACAAAAGGCTTCCTTTTTCCACTTCTCCCTCTCACTGCACTGCAAGCCAAAAGTTTAAGTATTTCCCAGTAAAATTTTCAGCGCAAATGACTAATCCATCACATTTCCTAGATTCTTTCTATAATGGCATACTGCCATTTACATCACCCTCTCCAAGTTCTATTCAAATGATCATTTTTGACTAAGTAGAGTTTAAATGAAAGGCATAATGCTAAATCCTTACCAACACTGGCAGAAGAAAAATTACTGACAGTGAAAGTGCCAAAAATCTACTGTTACTTGTTTATATACAATGCCCCCTCAAACACTCAGTATGTATATAAAATAAAGCATCTGAAACCTACCAATATCTTTTTGTAAAATTTTTTAAATTTTTTTAATGTTTATTTTTGAGAGAGAGAGAGAAAGAGAGACAGAGCATGGGGAGGTGGGGGTGGGGCAGAGAGAGAGGGAGAAACAGAATCTGAATCAGGCTCCAGACTTTGAGCTGTCAGCACAGAGCCCAATGCAGGGCTCAAACCCACAAACCACAAAATCATGACTTGAGCTGAAGTCAGATGCTTAACCGACTGAGCCACCCAGGCAGCCCTATAAATCTTTTTAAGTAATATACAAATTTTTATAGATTTATAAACAAATGTAGTATGTAGAAACGAAAAAGCATAAGCATATACTGTCTCATGTTTACATGGTTTGATTATAAGGTGAAGACATGTTCTCATAGCCTATTCAAACACATGCAAAAATAAGCCAAGATTACAATGGGATGATGATTCTACAAAGCAACTTTATATCTATTACATAACTACAATATGCACTAATTTGTGATGGCTTGTTTAAGTTTATTTTGAGAGGAAAAGAGAGAGAGAGGTGGGACAGGGGAGGGGCAGAGAGAGGAGGAGAGAGAGAGAGAGAGACAATCCCAAGCAGGCTCGGTGCTGTCAGCACAAAGCCCAATGTGGAGCTTGATCCCACGAACCCCAAGAGCACAACCTGAGCCCAAATCAAGACTTGGAAAGTCAACGACTGAGCCACTGAGGCACCCCGAGAAAACTCATTCTCTGAAAGCTCTCTGGGCCACTGGAAAAATTCAGATGCATATCACTTTTACATAATGATCTAAATATCATTATGGATAGACAGGATAAATCCTGCAAGGGCAGAATATTTAGGCTTTTTGTTTCAAAAGGTTATTAGGTCTTTGTATCCTCAAGAGTATCTATCATAGCAACTAAAATGTGACAGGCCCTATAATAAAATCTGTAAAAAATGAAGAGCTATACTGTTTCATTATTTGTAGTTCATAAACCTCTATTTCCACATTTAGAAAATCTCAAATAATGTTGTTTTATTTTTAGTAAAGTTTTCTTTTATGGAAATCAGAGTACATAATTTTGATATAGTTGAAAAATAAGTATGCTATAGACTGAAAGTTTGTCTCCTTCCAAAATTGGGTATGTTGAAACCTATTCCCCAACGTATCATATTTGGAAGTCATTTGGTTCTCTGAGTACTCACCGTGGAACTGACCAAGGCCACATAAAGAGGCCACTTGTAGGAACTTCAGCTGAGAATCCCAGCTAAGGCCCCAGCTGACAGCCCGCTGAACTGCCAGTGAATATTAGTGAATCTTAAGATAACATTAGGTCCCAGCCTTTAAGCCACCCAGCTGATGCTGAGTGGGAGACAGACAAACTGAGCCTGCCACCCCTTGTACAAACTGCAGTTTCTCAAGTAAAATAAATGTCACTGTTTTAAGCCACTAAGTTTTGGAGTGGTTTACTGAACATCAACAGATAATAAGAACACTACTAGAGGAGTTAAGAACAGATTAAGACCCATGAAAGCTGGTATTTTTCTGTACTAGACCACACTGCAAAGTATACAGCTATAGAACCACACCCAGACCTCTCTCCTAATACCTACCCTCTCATGTCCAAAAAACTACTAAAGTCTTGATAAACCCTGTCCTAGCCACCTAGCCTGATACCAGTGATGCAGATGGGTGACATATTCCTAACTCACACATATGAAGTACAAAACAGAGGCAGCTAGACAAAATTCTGTACCACACATATGCTACAGACAATCTCCAGCCAGTCAGCGTTTACCAACCAATAAACCCAGATGTCACCTGCAATCAACAACAAAGATTTGGCTCTTTTTAGCCTAAATGTCCATCAACTGATGAATGGATAAAGAAATTGTGGTTTATATACACAATGGAGTACTACATGGCAATGAGAAAGAACGAAATATGGCCCTTTGTAGCAACGTGGATGGAACTGGAAAGTGTGATGCTAAGTGAAATAAGCCATACAGAGAAAGACAGATACCATATGTGTTCACTCTTATGTGGATCCTGAGAAACTTAACAGAAACCCATGGAGGAGGGGAAGGAAAAAAAAAAAGAGGTTAGAGTGGGAGAGAGCCAAAGCATAAGAGACTCTTAAAAACTGAGAACAAACTGAGGGTTGATGGGGGGTGGGAGGGAGGGGAGGGTGGGTGATGGGCATTGAGGAGGGCACCTTTTGGGATGAGCACTGGGTGTTGTATGGAAACCAATTTGACAATAAATTTCATATATTGAAAAAAAAAAAAGATTTGGCTCTTTTTATTTTATTTCTTTTTAAGTAGGCTTCACACCCAGCGTGGAGCCCAACTCAGGACTTGAACTCACAGCTCTGAGATCAAGACCTGAGCTGAGATCAAGAGTCAGATGCTTAACCAACTGAGCCACCCAGGTGCCCCACAGATTTGACTTTTCGAGTACGAAAGATAACTCATGATCTTTTGGATTTAAATTTGGCTACCCCATTTCTCCTGCCTTGAACCTCATCCTTGAAAGCCTGCTTTAACCCTGGGCTGGATTAGGTTCCACGCTTGGCAATAAAGCTTTTTCATATAGTGCTCGGTCTTTGGTCTCTAAGAGTCGCTATGCTTTAACAGTTTGAAGGTCCCACAGAGATATGATTGAGCTACCGAGTGAAGCTGACAGACTACTGACACTTAAGAACCTATTGAGCCCTGGAATTAGCAAGTTTCTGACACCTTCTGAGAGTGATTCAGCTGATTTCAGTTCTGAGTTTGTTCTATTCTGTCCCACAAGTTTCTGTTTATTCTGGCTCAGAGCCATCTGGTTTCTCATGGATACAGATGGAGAGGAAATATGGTCTCTTTCTTGAGTGACACAAAGAGAGGGGATGTGTCCTGTATATGTTCTATTGTCAGTCCACCTGTGTCTCGTCTAAGATTCTTCAGAAAACTCATGGTTTGGGCCAGGTTCAAGGACTACAGGTACTAGAATACTGGCTCCCTCCCAACTGCCTAAACACTCTGTATATACTTTTGTCTACCAAATGGTAAAGGAATCTCCTTTTTCGTATTTGTTGTAGGGACTGTCAGCTCAAAGAATCAAGTACATGTACACTCACTATAGTCTAAGTTCATGTGCGTTTCTAATAATATGGCATAATTACACCATGGATAGTTTATAATGGCAGCAGCCACTTTGGGGAACTTATGATTTCAATAAAGACTTACACTTCTGCAAATGCCTTAGAACCAAAGGAGGTAAAACCCCCAAGACAATAGGTCTACCTTTTTAAACTGGTACACCAAGACATCTTACTGTTTCAATAGCTCATAACTAACTTCCCTGAAGGATTGCCTGGAAAAAGCAAAGGAAAAAGCAGCTTATTCTCTGTGCCTAACTTCCTGCCTGTAAAGCTCGGCCTTTATTCCATCTTCTAAAACGTTAATGTTCTGATTCTTCAGATGAAAACCTCATACTTTTCTCCATTTATCACCATGGGTTTCCCTAATATCTTCCTCCCTTAAACATGATGGTCCTGCCTCCTCCCTTGTTGCTGAGCACTCATATAGTGAGGCATAGACAATGTGCAATTTCCACTAAGGACTTATCACTCTTCAAAAGAAGGTCATGCTGTTATTTCTGAACTGTAGTCCCTGAGGGAATCCCCAAACCCACTGAGAACCAAAGGTTTTCTCAGGAATTTAGAATACTTTTAGACACTTATGTTCCCTAGCCTTCCAGAACTTCACAAGCTTATACAGACTACTAATTTCCCCCAACAGAATGTCAGAGATAATTCGAAAAAACAAGGTAGGATCCTAATGCAGATCAGATATCCCAAGTCAGAAGAACATTTAAAGAAAGTTAAAGACACAGAAAAGTACTTCTGGCCATCCCAGAAGCCTTTTTTACCAAAGTAGATTGGACCAAAATCTAAAATTGCAAGCAAAATCATCATAAACAGAAGGTTTTAGGAATTTTAGGAAATATTTTGATATAGACCACCAGACCACCACAAGGTCTTTTCAGCTCTTTAACAGATTAAAACTAAAAATAACCAGATTGGCAAACAGATTTAATAATCTGTAAATAATTACAACAAATTATTATCAAAGAACTACAAAATAATGAAAAGGGTAGGGGAAGCCAACACGTCCCTTCAGTGTAAACAACTTACTTAAAGTCCAATACTCCCTCCTATGGCAGATTAAGAACTGTCCCAAGGGAGATGCTGAATCTATAAAGAGTTCAGGTACTAGACAACTGAGTGTCCCTTAAAAGCCAAGAAAGGAGTCCAACAATCCAAGTTAGACATACAGTACAAACATGCCTCTGAGAATCTCAATAATACTCTATTACATTCTCTGCTGTTACCAGACAAGATGAAAACCATTTTCTGTCCAAGAACAGACCTACAAATTCCTAGTAGGTATAGGGTCTTCTGTTTCTACCTTAAATTCATTTCTACTCTTCCTCACTGTACTAAAAGAATAATAGTAATAATAATAATAATAGTTATCACCAATAACTGTCTTATCTTCTGAGTCTCCATTAGTGTGACCTCTACTCTGTATAATTTGCTAGGGTGAGGCATGTTCTTATCAAATTAAATGCTCTACAGAAGGCATATGTTTAGAGATCCCAGATGACAAGTGCACAAAACCAAATCATAGCAGCCCCAGACACCCTTGTTGTCTTGTGCCTAGTGGCCTCTCCTAACCCATTGTTAGATACCTGTACTCTTTGGGCTAAAAATTTTTACTGACACAGGTAGAATACATGGTGCTGACTCCAGTAAGAGTGCAAACTGATCTTTACAAAACTCTGCCCCAGTTACTCCAAATTTTTTTTTTTTAAAGTTTATTTATTTTTGAGAGAGCACAGACAGACACAGAGTGAGTGGGGAAGGGGCAGAGAGAGAGGGAGACAAAGACTCAGAAGCAGGCTCCAGGCTCCGAGCTGTCAGCACAGAGCCCGATGTGGGGCTCAAACTCGTGAACAGATCATAACTTAAGCCAATGTCACATGCTTAACCGACTGAGCCACCCAGGGGTCCGTCCCTCAGTTACTCCCAATATTTAAACCTGAAGTGATTATCAAGAATAAATCTCATATTGAGCCTTTATTAGAGCAAAGATGTATTGCCTTTCATAATACTCCCCTATTGCTCCTTCAAAAAACTAATGGAAAAGACTAAAGATTTGTTCAAGATTTCAGGGCATCAATGGAACCGTGATCCTTAGAATCCCCAGTAACTCTTAACAAAACACCTCACTTTCCTCAATTCCTTCCATAAGTAACCTAACAGCACTGTTCACGCCAGAAGCCTATTGCTTATCTTGCTAAGACATACCATCCCTGTTTGCATTTGGTAGCACTTTCTCTACTCATTCGATGGGTCCCAAGAGCTACTTAAAACTTTTTGTTGTTGTTAAGCTTATTTGTTTTGAGAAAGTGAGTTCACACGTGTGAGGGAGGGGCAGACAGAGAGGCAGAGGGAAAATCCCAAGCAGGCTCCATACTGTCAGCACAGAACCTGACATGGGGCTCGATCCCACAAACCGTGAGATCATGACCTGAGGTAAATCAGGAGTCAGACACTTAACTGACTGAGCCACCCAGGCACCCCTCTTGTTACTTCTGAGCAAGAGTCAACATTTCCATCAACCACCTTACCTCTTATGAAATCCTTTCTTGTTCACTTTGTGTAACACTTTTCAACTCTGTTCAAAACCTACTCTTACAGTATCAATTCCTCCTCAAATAAAGGGGAACTACATGATTGCTTAGCATTAACTTTAAAATTAATTATGCCCACCTCTGAACCTACAGATACCCCTTTTGTCAATTCTGATTTAATACTGTTTGTGGAACAACTTACCTTAAAAATGACAAAGGCATTCCCCATGCAAGATACTCTGTTACCACTGAACATGTAGGCACTGAAGCAGGTTCACTGTTTAATGAAATGCAGGGAATCCCTACCTTCCTATCAAATGATCAAGGAATTCATTTCACTAAAGGAGTTAAACAGAAACTCTAATATATTTCTCTTAACTTAGAAACTCCACTGTTCATATGATCCCGCAAGTTTCAGAAACGCTTCATTCTTCCTAAAGTTTTGCCACTAGCACTAATTACCCACATAGACTTTCTCCCCTATGAAATCATTACAATATGCCCAACACCACTGGGCCCCAAATCCACTAAAAACTTATTCTATACCCTTATACGCAAATATAGCTAAAAACTGTGTGAAACTATACTGAGAGTTTTGAGGAGGGTAACCTGAGTTACTCAGTCTTATCCCCAAGAAATAGAAGTTCCCTTTCCTCTGTAAAGGACCTCACCTAAAAGGTCCATTTCAAGTCCTCCTGTCAACAGCAACTACAGTCAAGCTTCAAGGTGCTGATGTGTATGTTTATGTGTCATAGTGAAAACAAGCTACCAGTCCAAACCAGTGGATTTACTAAAATAATTTCAGAAGCAGACGACTCCAAGCAACACACAACTTGCCCCAGAACCACAGATCAAGCTGATGGCTGCACATACAACAACTTCTAAACAAGATACTGGAACAAAACATAGAATGATTGGTTCTTTTTAAAAAATGATTGTTCCAATATTTTTCTGGTGATTTACATCAAATACCAAGTGGTCGTTGTGTTCTCTTAGCATAGTGAGACTGAGTTTAACTAGATTTAGTTCCTTGTATGGTCAAAACATATGTTTGCAGGTTAGCCTATGCATTGGCCGCTGGCTATACACCATAATCTCAAGATGGGCACATCCATAAATACTCAAGACACATACACAGACCCCTTCTGGCCAGTCTATGGCTTCTCTGACCAGCAAAGCTATGTCACCAGCCTATCAACAGCATTTTGCTTTCCTAGTATGAAACAGAGATACCTCATAGTCTTTCACTTTAAAAGATCTCCATTTCTCGCTCCTCAAATGCTGTCTTCCAGAGCCCCCCTAGACTCTGTGCTAGATCAGGTTCCCTGTTTAGCAATAAAAGTTCTTAATTCAATGCTCAATTTTTGATCTCTAATAGTCTTTATTTTTGTCTTTAGTAATGATGTCTAGGGTTCTCCCCAACTATCAAATTTTATCTTTCCCTCTCCTCCTCAAGTTTAACAGCATCAACCAATCCACACAGTCATCAAGGAAGCTTGGAAATTAGCCTTTACCCATCATCCATACACCTTCCATAGCAAAATGTCTAAAATAACTCAGACTGTAACATTCACTTGCTTAAAATCCTTCAATGACTTGCCAAAACACCTTAGCACACATGGTACTTTATAATTTGACTCCTGAACACCATCTTCTCAAGCCTAATCTCACTATACTCCTTCACTACTACCCAGCTTATATACCTAGCTAAATCCTAATAATCCTTAAAAATTGAGCACAATCATCATTTCCCAGCAGAAAGTGATCCTTCACACCTACTGAGTTTCTGGCCCAGTTTGATTTTCCTTTCTCAGTCTCCTCATGGTACTGTGTTTATCTCTATCATAGCATTTACCAAAATATACTGAAATACACACAGTAAGCTACCTTAGAAACAAAGATGTTAAACCTCTTCTCCTACCACAGTGTCTGACACAGATCAAACACCCAATAAATATTTTTTTACTGAATGAATGGTGTTCTCAGGATGTTGGATTTCACTACTTTAATGGTCTAAGAGGTCCATTTCTTCCCCTGCCCCAGCTTTATTAATATACAGTTGACCCATAACATTGTGTAAGTTTGAGGTACACAACTGATGATTTGGTACATATACATATTGCAAAATGATTACCACAATAAGGTTAGACAACTGAAGTCCACTCCTTAAGGGGAAAAAAAAAACTTTTTATATAGATACTATCTTCTAGGTATCATCTTTTATAAGAGCTGTCCTTTTTAGTTCTACAACAATCTTAGGAGGTGGATATAATTCTATTGGTGAGGAAAAAAAGACTTACAGCTTCAAAAATACCAACCGGAAAAGGAAGACTTAAAATCCAAAATTTTGTTACTTCAAGATCCATACCCTTTCTACCACATTTTGCTGTTTACTTATGGATAAAATCTAAAGAGAAAATAGCTCCCCTCCTCTACTGTGGCAACTTTATCCTTCCGCAAAACATGATTATAAACTGTAAAGAGTATTTAAGAATCCTTAAGACAAGTTAGAGCAATTTCATTGCACCAGAATTAAAGAGACAACCAGATCAGTGTTAAGCCACAAGTTTCTAAAAAGACAAAATTTCCAGAGGAACCAAGTGATGTCCTGAGAAAGAATCTTGGGAGACTGGGACTGATGTCCTAAGTCAGAATCTTAAAGAAGACTTTTTAGTAATACAGCAGAAGAAAGGCTAGAGAGAACGACAAATTTTAAGAATATGAGGCTAAGAAGAACAGCAACATTAACAGAATTTTAAAAACAACATAGCAATAGGAGACAGAAAGCAAACAGAAAAACAGAAGTAAGAGAACAGAGGCCAGGAAAAACAATCATGATAATAAACAGGTAAACTATTCAGAACCAAAGAAAGCCTAGTCAGAAACCTCATACAGGAAGAGCCTAGAACACCCACCAAACAAGGCTGCCTTGAGACGACAGTTTTGACCTACAGTCTACAGGAAATTAATCTGGTGACCTGACTGCAAGAAAAATACTTATCCAAAAACATAGGCTCCTGGTGGAGAAAGTAAAGGCTTAGACCCAGAAGACGTCGATAAAACCTATAAAGACAATAACCCTAAGTGTTAGTTCGGTTTAGAAGAATGACCTGAGAAATCACAAAAGATTCCTGGAAGGAGCTATTTAATATTTTAAACAAGCTTCAAGGTGAGAGACATGAAACTAGTTGCATTTCAACTATATGTAGTTTGAACCCAGAAATGCTCTCATATGTATGAAGATTAGCTATAAATCTGAACTCAGTGAACAGGGTGGTTTTACGAAAGGAGACAAAGAATGACAGGAAAGACTAACCACTTGAGGTGACTGGAGGAAATAATCATCTGCTTTTTCTGCCCCTAGGTTGTGAAATATAAAGCTAATGTAGATTAAGTGGTTACCCAAGATCCTAGAAGATTTTGTTTTTTTTACAAGAGGCTTCCAAAGTCATGCCTGCATCAAGCAGAAAACCACTTCACTTGCGAGATTATCAGTCAATTGGGAATTTCTAAAATTATATGATCCTACTCAAATTAGATGCCACAAAAGAAAGGGAACCTGCAGGTCCGCAAGCACGGAGAGCTAACCTGCCAAAACACAAGAGTTAGTTCCCACCACCACACCCAAACTGGTACAACAGGTTGGTGTAAGCAGTAAGGCAGGAGAACTGTGTGCTAATACTATCAGACCTAAAAATTTCTATTTAAAGGCTCTAGGACAACCACAATGGGAGAGAAAACAAATGACAGCCCAACCAGAATAGAACACAAACAAATGTACCCCAAATAGGTGTGTTTTTTTTTTTTAATTTTTTTTTCAAGGTTTATTTATTTTTGGGACAGAGAGAGACAGAGCATGAACGGGCGAGGGGCAGAGAGAGAGGGAGACACAGAATCGGAAACAGGCTCCAGGCTCTGAGCCATCAGCCCAGAGCCCGACGCAGGGCTCGAACTCACGGACCGCGAGATCGTGACCTGGCTGAAGTCGGACGCTTAACCGACTGCGCCACCCAGGCGCCCCCCCAAATAGGTTTTTTAAACTGTCCTCAGAAAACCAGAGGATTTGCCCAGAGTTTGCCTCTCAGTAGCTGAACCGATGAAGAACAAACTGCTTTTACAAACTTCTTGAAAGCTCCAGCTAAGAGCTTTCCTTGTACATGACAAAAGAGAACTTCAACATCCCCGAGGCTCTATTTTCACCAGCTCTAGGGTATTCCTAAATTAATTTGTGAGGTCAAGAAAGCTAAAACAGAAGTCCATTTGTTTTTGTTTTTGTCAATGAGGTCACCAGTATCCTCACCAAGAGCAGCTTTGGAAGAGTGCTGAGCAAAGACTGGACTAGCACGTAATGAAAGGTGATACGTGGATAGAAAGAGTAGACTGCTCTTCTCTAAAGTCAAACTTGAAAAGAAGAAACAGAAATTAAAAGAAATGGGCTAAAGAAAGGCATTTTTTTTCAATATATGAAGTTTATTGTCAAATTGGTTTCCATACAACACCCAGTGCTCATCCCAAAAGGTGCCCTCCTCAATACCCATCAAGAAAGGCATTTTTAATATGACAGGCATATGTGGATATTTAAACTCTAAAATAATTGTAAGAGGGTACTTGATAGGGCCAAGTTTCAGAATCCAAAAGGAAAATTAACCAGCCTTGACAAATGAGCAACAAACTTCTTGATGGCTCTCCTTCAAACACCAGCTCCTTGACCTACTCTTTCATGAGACAAAAGGCATTTAACCAATGCCCACCCCCACCCCCAAATAAAAAAAATAAAAACAAAATAAACAGTGAAATATGACAAGATCCTAAATTCTACTTTGGAATTCATTTTCATATACTCTATCAAATATAGAAAGTACTCACGTAATAACTAATAATCACTGAGTGCTTACTATCTTCTCAGGCACTGTGCTAAGCACTTCATAGGAACTAGCTCAAAAATTCTCTGGATTAATAACACTATTCCCATTCTACAGAAGAAAATGAAAGTTTAGAGAAGATCAACATATGGTCACCCTGTGCTTCACTATCAGATACTGCCTCTCAGATCATCTATTAGCCACCCATCACTCCACTGTTCTTTTAAGACTTTCTTTTTAAAAAGGGGAAAAAGGGAAATTTCAATCTCCAGAAGTTTTGACTTGATTAACTTTTGACATATTAATCACAAATTCCCTCCATTAGTTCATAAGTCTAAAGGTAAAATGGCCAAAGTGTCCTGTGTAAGCCACACCACATGGTTAACAACTCACTGTGTCCCAACACACTCGTAACATCAACCCTCCCAGGGAATAGTTCACCAATTAAACAAAATGAATCTCCAACTGATTACGCCAGCTGTAGAAAGAGACATGGGCAGGGAAAAAACAAAACAAAAAAACGAAAAACTTCTCTTAATTCAAAATGCTCAGTCTATTTGACCTAAAACCTGGTTCTAAATGAACTTACAAACATGGCTGTGTCCACCCCCACCCCCTTTTTTTTTGGCTGGAGGGACAAGTGAGACAAAAAACTGCCTAGGGAAGGGGAAAAAAAACTACTCAAAGGCCTCCAGACCTGCCAAGAGATCTAAACGATTTAGGAAGACTATATAAAACAAACCTTAAAGAGAGCAAAACACATCTGCATTCAAATTCTATCTCCCCCACATTTACTAGCTTTGAGCCCTTATACAAATGACTTAATCATCATCAGTGTTTTCTGATGATGATATACTGATAATATTTGTATCTACCTACTTCATAGGATTACTTTGAGAATTAGATGAGAGAATTTAGGTAAAGAATTTAATACAAGTTTCCTCCACTATCTGAAAGTTTGCTTTACCCACTAAACTTTTAGAACAGAACTATATCACTATCTGTTTTCACTAACCAAGAGAAATCTGAGGATTTTCGATTTTACAAAATGGTAACTGTTTCTTTGTTTTAATCCAATATTTCAGCTTATAAAAGGTTTCATACAAAAATGCTCTACTTTTGGATAAGAAGGGGAAACCTGTACTTGGCCACAGAGATACATGGTATTTATTATTACAATAAAAGGTAGAATCCCTAACAAGAGACTCCTCACTCCTCTATAACCAGTGTTGGGAGTTCATCAGAATCCCTTAAAATCAGAGAGAACAACTTTAAAGAGTAAGTGCAGTATGAAAACAGAAGCAGAGGCAAGAAACATCTTTTCATTGACCCCCCCCCCCCAACACACAGTATCATTTGATCCCAGTGAAATGTCTGCATTAGCTGGGTAAAAATAGTAAGTACATTCATTTACATAAACCCCTTAGCATACATTTACCAGGCAACAGAAGAATAACCATTAAATGTGTCACAGTCACTGTACTGCAAGCCTAAATTCCAGGACTCAACCACCTTCATTGATTTGCTGTTCACATGCCATGAATGATTTCAAACTTCAATTATTTAGTGGCATCAGGGGTGTCAGTAAAATTCTCATCTCTACAATTCTGAGGCTTTAATAGTATGCTTAAAACACTCACTGCACACAACTCTCAATACTATACTTTATTTAGAGGTAACTTAAGAACATACACAACTACCAAGAAATTAGCCCAAAAAAAGCTATGAAGAATTTTATATTCTCCATACATACTATAAAAACAGAAAATGCAAATAAAACACTTCAGAAAACTGTGCCCCCCCCAAAAAAAAACCAAACACAATGAAAAAAAAAAAAAAACTATAACACTTCAAGTTGAATTAAATATGTTCAAACAAGAGTTTGGAGATGTACAAAAACAAAGAACAGAAAAAGAAAGAAAAGGAGAGGATGAAAACAGTAAGAAAGAGGAGGAAGAGGCGAAGGGCAACAGTAATTGACCAAACTCAGGAAAGAAACTGAAAAATGAGAAGACCACTGCAGAAATGGAGGGGGGCGGGGATAACACAGCGTCCATGGGAGAACAAAATCAAATGAAAAGCTAGTAAGGGTCACTGAAGAAAGGAAGACAGTCAAGAGAACAAAAATGAGATAAAAGGAGGCAGGCAGAAATAAAGAGACTGAAATGGAAAGGAGACAAAGAAGGTCAATACCTACACATATAATTAGGAATCTAAAGAGGGAAAACAAAATAAAAGATTTTTAGAGCTAGTATTTAAAGTCACAGTACAAAACAACTTTCTAGAAATGAGAGAAAGCAAATCTACATATGTTTTCTACATATTGAAAACAGCCCATGGTATATCTGGGAAAACTGACTCAAACAATAAACTCTGACACATTATCCTAGTAAAATAGACTTTAAAGACAAAGAAATCCCCAGAGATTCCAGGCAAGATCAAATTAGTACTCCTAAGAAAACAGGTTGATATCCAACTTCTCAAGAACAACCCATAGCAAGGCAACTATGGAGAAGCATTTTCAAGAAATCCAGGAAAGAAAGTGCAAGCCAAGGGTTTCACATCAAGCAAAACAATCTTTCAAGTATCAAGACTTAAAAAAGAGTTCTTTCCAAATGTACAAGAACTCAAGAAATATTCTATCCATGGACCCTTCCTGAGGAGTCTAACTACAGGATGAGCTTCATGCAAGAAATAAGTAACTAAGGCAACTTAAAAAAAAAAAAAAAAAAAAAAAGTGCTGAGCATTTTATTGTATTTAAAGAATTCCAAAGAAGACAAAGGCAGGAACATAGGTAAAAGCACAGTATACAAATACTGTATGTTCTGACAGACTTTACATATAATACTCTGAAAACAGGTAATATTAAGCACACATACACACAAAACCATCACAGAAACTAATCATATATTAGGACCACCCTCCCGCAAAAAATCGGACATTTATAAAGTAGAAACATTACAAACATCTCTGAAAAACAATTAAATGTAATCAATGAAATGAAATCCCTTATTATTGATTAGAATGTTTCACTCATCATCATTAAAATACTGCCCCTAGTTAATTTATGAATTTAATGAAATCCCAATAAAAATACTGGCAATTTTTTTCTGGAACTGGAAAAATGGATACCTAAGTACACGTGAAAAATACCACAGGAGCACCTGGGTGGCTCAGTCGATTGGGCATCCGACTTCAGCTTGGGCCGTGATCTCACAGTCCGTGAGTTCGAGCCCCATGTCGGGCTCTGTGCTGACAGCTCAGAGCCTGGAGCCTGCTTCAGATTGTGTCTCCCTCTCTCTCTGCCCCTCCCCTGCTCATGCTCTGTCTCTGTCTCAAAAACAAAAACATTAAAAAAAAATTTTTTTTTAAAGAAAAATACCACAAAACAGCTAGGAAAACACAGAAAAGGAAAAGCTATAGGAGGAAAGGAGAGTAGTCCTACCAGATACTGAAACAAACTACAAAGCCTCTATAATTAAAACCACTAACAGATAAACAGACATCAGTATTGGTGCATTGACAGACTGATGGAACAGAATAAAAAGTCCAAAAACAGACCCAATCACTTCACTGTTTTCCCATAATATATTTGATATATATCCCTCATATAAAAATAGCACATATACCAAATGAATCATTTGGGACATGAACAAATGAAACATCTGTTGACATAATTTTTGTCACTAAAGCTATAACTGATCTCCAGAAGGGAGAGATTGCCTTGTTCATCTTTCCATACATCCATATAGCAGCAATACCACATTCAGGGCCTTATTTTGACAAAGCAGGCAACAGAATGAATGAATGAATGAATGGTAACAGGCAATGAGGATAATTTACCTCAGAATCAACTGAGAACTGCAAATTCACCAATTACTGTGAATACCACTAGGTAAAGCTTTTTTGCCAAGAAGTGTAATGACATCCTGAAGTAATCTCAGAAATCATTTGCGGCTTGCTCTGTTTAACACTTAAAAACGACATCCTAGACACAAAAAGACTTCTTGGTGCTTTACTCCCAAAATGAGGCAAACGTTGAAGATTAAAAGTAAATGAAAAACTTCAAACTATCAAATACAGTAGCAGAAATATGTTTATCACATTTAAATTTACAAATCAGTTCAGTGCAACTCTTGTTGGGTCCTTTATTCTACCCTCAAATACGGTGGTCATTATCCCACAGTATTGTCTTCAGCCTTAGGTTTTTATGCCATTTGTGATTTTAGGTCTTCCTTTCTAATTCCTGTATTTGTTCTTGCCTTGTAAGTACTGTCGATTACTTCCAGTACAATGATGAATAAAAGCAGTAATACTGGACTTTCTGAACTCACTCCTTATCCTAATTCTACCATTTGATCATTCAGTGTGATTTTTCCTTTAAGATTTTGGTAGACAATAATCCATTATCAAGTTAAGAAAATTTCATCTAGGCTTAGTTTTCTAAGCATTTTTTAACATAAGTGGGTGTTAAAATCTGTTCCTGGATCAATTATGATGAAAATATGCTTTTCCTATTTTATTCTGTTAATGGAATGATCACTTAACATGTCTGCTGTAGTTAAATTAACCCTCCATTTTTGGAAAAAACCTACTTGGTCAAGATAAATCTTTTGTCATTTTCTAGCTTTGATTATTTCATATTTTTGAAAGGAGTTAAACATTACTAGAATCAGTTTACTAATCATTTAGGACAGAATTTCCTTCAGAGTACCCACACAAAAAAATATGCTCAAATTTGTTGAACAGACCACAAATTCTCTTTATATATGCTTAGAATCAATCTCTTGTTCAAGTAGCATATTTACATGCTTATTACAACATGAAAAAAGAGGCTTCAGTCCAAAGAGATCAAAAATTCCACATTTTTTCCACAGGAAACAAATTTTCTACTCTTTACCTCTCAGAAAAATGTATCAATTCTAAATGAAATCACCCGTGTGGGAAAAAAAGAAGTTTAAAAAAAAGCTATCCAGAAACTACTGCCTTTAAAAGTCATTTTAGTATCACTGGACATAATCCAACCATTTAAATTGTTATCCTCATTATTTAAAATTAGGAACAAAAGGAGACCTGAATGCAACTTTATACTTAGAAGTATGATTTTTAAGTGTCCGTGTTATATAACGCAAGAAAATAAAATGAAGCAATGATCAGTTTTTATTAACCTTTTCTTAATCTGGCATAGTAATTATGTCAATTTTATAATGCCAGACTAGATCTTTATGCAATATTAAATGTGAATCTCATCACAACAATTGTTTTTAAACGGTTAATTTATGGTTCTGCACGGCAAAAGTTACAATAAAATTTTTTTATTATTTTTTTATTTTTTTAACGTTTATTTATTTTTGAGACAGAGAGAGACAGAGCGTGAACAGGGGAGGGGCAGAGAGAGAGGGAGACACAGAATCTGAAACAGGCTCCAGGCTCTGAGCAGTCAACACAGAGCCCGACGTGGGGCTTGAACTCACGGACCGTGAGATCATGGCCTGAGCCGAAGTCGGACGCCCAACCGACCGAGCCACCCAGGCGCCCCTACAATAAAATTTTAAAAGAAATGACAGAAAAAAAATAGAGTATAACAAAAACAAAATAGAGTATAACAAAGGATTAATATCCAAAACCTACAAAGAGCTTCTATCAATCAATCAGGGGCACCTGGGTAGTTCAGTTGGTTAAGCATCTAACTCTTGGTTTTGGCTCAGGTCATGATCTCATATTTTGTGGGTTCAAGCCCTGCATCAGGCTCTGCACTGGCAGTGTGGAGCCTGCTTGGGATTCTCTCTCTCTGCCCCTCGTGTATTCTAAATAAATAAATAAATAAATAAATAAATAAATAAATAAATAAAATAAAGGAGGGAGGGAGGGAGGGAGGGAGGGAGGGAGGGAGGGAAATTCAGAATAGGGGCAGGTGCCTGGGTGGCTCAGTTGGTTGAGTGTACGACTCTTGATTTTGGTTCATGATCCCAGGAACCTGGAATCAAGCCCCACACTGGGTTCCATGCTCAGCACGGATTCTCTTAGATTCTCTCTCCTTTTATCCCTCTCCCCTGCTCATGCTCTCTCTCGCTCTCTAAAATTAAAAAAAAAAAAAAAAATTCAGAATAGAAAAATTGTTAAAACAACATAAACAGAATTTGCAGAAGTGGAAAAGGCAGATAAAAATATGAAAATATGGGGGCGCCTGCGTGGCTCACTCGGATAAGCGTCCAACTTCAGCTCAGGTAGGGGCGCCTGGGTGGCTCAGTCGGTTGGGCGTCCGACTTCAGCCCAGGTCATGATCTCACAGTCCGTGAGTTCGAGCCCCGCATCGGGCTCTGTGCTGACAGCTGGGAGCCCGGAGCCTGTTTCAGATTCTGTATCTCCCTCTCTCTCTGACCCTCCCCTGTTCATGCTCTGTCCCTCTCTGTCTCAAAAATAAATAAACATTAAAAAAAATTTTTTTAAACAACTTCAGCTCAGGTCATGATCTCTCAGTTCATGGGTTGAGCCCCACATGGGGCTCTGTGCTGACAGCTCAGAGCCTGGAGCCTGCTTTGGATTTGGTGTCTCCCACTCTTTCTGCCCCTCCACGACTCATGCTCTCTCTCAAACATGAATAAACATGGGAAAAAAATGAAAATATGATTACCACATTAAGAATCAAAGAAATTAAACTTAAATATCATAGTAACATTTTAACCCATCAAATTGGCAACAATTATAAAGATCTGTTAAAACTCAATGTTTTTCAGGGTTATAAAGAAACAGATTATTTTTAAATATGCATAGCCATGGATGTAAATTAATATTTGGAGGGAAATTTTGCACTATCTCACAATATTCAAAATTCAGTTACCCTTCTCAGGAATTCTATAAATATATTCTGTAAACATACTGAAACATGAACCAAAAGATGCACACACAAAAATGTTCACTGGGCCACTATTTATTACAGCTGAAGAGAGACAACCTAAATATTCAGCAAAGAAGACAAGAGTCCTCTATTTTTAATCACTGAATTGTATTTTACACTATTTGTAGTATGGTTAAAATAACTTCAAGACAAAGTAAATGAAAAAGTCATAGAACACCTGTACAGTATGATTCCATTTCCATGTTTTATTAAGAAAAAAACCGTGTGAGTGTGTGCAAGTCAAATGCATAGAACAAATCTAGAAAAATACAATGAGCTATGAACAGTGGTTACCTCTAGGGAAGAAAGATTCTAAGACCTCTATACACCTTTATATTGTTTGAAATTTTTAGTGACCATGTATACATGTATAATTAAACAATGAAAATTAAAATATTGAACATTTCCTACTTTCTGGGTTTTTTAATAATTTAGATTTCAAAATTTTGCATTATAGAGACTATATTTGCGGTTTTTAAAACAATGGGTCAAGATTATTTTTTAATCTAAACTTTTTAATTTTTTTTTTTTTTAGTGTTTATTTACTTTTGAGAGACAGAGAGAGAGAGAAAGAAAGAGAAAGAGAAAGAGACAGAGCATGAGAGGGGGGATTGGCAGAGAGAGGGAGACACAGGATCCGAAGCAGGTTCCAGGCTCCAAGCTGTCAGCACAGAGGCTGATGTGGGGCTCTAACTTACAAACTGCGAGATGATGACCTGAACCAAAGTCGCATGCTTAACTGACTGAGCCACCCAGGCGCCCCTATCTAAACTTTTTTTTTATTAGGGTGTAGTTGACATATAATATTAGTTTTCTAAATAATTATATATGTACCAAATTGTTTCTCTTTTTGTTCTCTGAATAGTTTTAAAGCTTTTGAAAATTGAACACAAACTTCTCAATTCCACTTCAAAAGCAGACTATGTTTGCAATTTTATTTCATACTAACACTTGTCTGTTACAAAACCAGACAGCCGGCCACACAATCCAAGAACCTTGTCAAACGTACATATGTATTTATGTTGTTTTTTAATTTATTTATGTTCTAACTCCAAGATGACTGGCCTAATAGTCATGAATCAGTACCTACATGAAAGGTACTGATTTTTCTGTGGTTTTAAGAAAAAGAATCACTAGGCAAAAACAAAGACCTAAGAATACACATTATTCAACTCATTAGTATATAAATTCTCATATACACATACCTCCTCAAAGATAAAAAAAAAAAAAAAGATAATATATTTACTAAGTAGCAATACAGGATACATTACGACAAACTGTCAACAACAAAAAAAATAAAAGTAGTCATAAAACCAACCATCCCATCAAATTCAAATTCAAAACACAGAAAAAAAAGATACTCTTGTCACAGATTAACTCCTATACAAGTACATAAGTTTTTGATTATTTGCACAAACATAAATTATAGAAAATTATAGATTATATTTACAAAATATACATAGAAAAGGGCACCACACTGTGTATGTATGTGTAGCCACAAAAGGCTACATGAACCTGTTTCCTTAAAATATAACCTAACCTAATGCCACAGACATTCCATATTTGTGTTTACTTGTCATACAAATATATTTTTAAAATGTGTTTTGAGAAACCAGTCTTAAAATTTTTTCAATTAAAAAAACTCTAAGTCCCATAATCAGTTGCCAAATATTTCATGCCAGGCAGAAGCATCTCAGCCCTATTTTTAAAAGACAAAGAACATTATGCATATGCTACGAAAGGATTCTGGAAGTACAGATTAGACATATTTCCTGCCCTTAAGAATTTTATATTCTAGTTGGGAAGCCATGACTAAACATCTATCAAACTAGATAGAGGTGCTAATTGTGTTTAGTGCTAAACAATTAGTGTTAAACTGAACTACCAAAACACATCAGCACAAAAGTCAGTCCAAAATAGGAAAATCCAATTAACAAAACAAGTATTTATCAAGCACCCAAGTATATGAAGGCACCGTGTGTGGAAAATAAACACCATAAAGTTCTAGCATCCAGCAAGGCAAACAAGCACAGTTAAGACAAACAAGCACAATAGAAAGCATTAAACAAGTGCCTTAAGCACAAGCAAAGAATTCTGAGATTTCAGAGAAAAGAACTCAAACTAGCTTCTAAGTTATCTGAAGAAGCTGTGCAAAAGAGGTATAATTTTAACTCTAAGGATGGGTATGATTTTTAATAAGCAAAGATGAGACTAGAGAAGAGATAAGCCAGGGGAAAGAAACAAAGACAAAAATTTCAAATGGAGGGGGCAAGATATATGAGAGGGTAAAAAGAAACATTGCAAGTTCTCTAAAACCTAGGTTAAATGAAGGGAAAAAGAGAAGGCTTTAAAAAGGGTAGACCGGGTTATTTTTTGGAATGGCCTGAATGGCAGACGAAGTCTGGATCTTACCCTGTCAACAACAGGGAGATATTAAAAGTTTCTTTCTGAGGAGAAAGACATGATCAAAGTGAAGCTCTCGGTAAGATTAATCTGAGAGTGATGTCCAGAATGGACTGCAAGGATTCAAAGCAGAAAAACCATTTGTTAACTACAGCAACAATCTCAGTCTGATGTAATAAAGACTGACTTATGGTAGTGGAATGAGCAAGAATGGAAAAGGAAGGGATGGGTCAAGAGAAATTTCAAAGCAGAAAAGGCAGGGCTTGCCAGAAAAGGCAGGGCTTGACAGTTAGGGTTGGGAGGAATGGGGAATTAATTATAAATCCAAAATTTCTCCCTTGTTTGGAAATGTTTATTAACTTCTGACTACCTACTGGATAAAAAATCCAGACTCCTTAGCCTATCATTTAAGTCACTGTACAATCTGACCCCGGGTGTTTCTTTTCTCCCCCTCCCTACCCTACTCCATACATATAACTTGGCATTTTATATCCTTTGCTTTAGCTCATGCTTCTCTACCTGAAGATTAGAACAGCTTGAGTCTAGTAGCAGGCTTAAAACACTGGAATGACTTGGATTGAGAATGGGACAGAAGAGGCTATTAAAAGAAATAGAACAGGTTAACAAGAAAAGGGGACAAAACCCACAAGCATCCTCTACTTCAGCAGTAGTCAATAAAACTGGTAACTGATTACATCTGGAGGAGACACATTAAGAAACTAGGCAGCAGAAGGAAATTAACAATTTCACCGTGTAATCTTCGTACAAGCTAAATTTGCCATGCATATACATTTAGCTCATTCATTTTTTAAATTTTTTATAATTACGTACAAAATATACAAAATCCAGGTAACAACTCACCTCAAATCAATCACAAGAGCAGAACAAGCAGCAAGACTTCATAGTTCAAGCTAAATTACTACCCCAAGGGAACTGATCTTTTCCCATCTCACTATATAGCGAAAGTAAAAACTGTTAAATAGAGAAAAAGGCAAAGAATGTCTTGGCCTATCAATATAAATCTATTTTTAAAGTAATTTCCCTGTTAAAGCACACTTATGGGCCACAGATGATTAACAAAAGAAAATGTTTCAATATAATTCCAAAATATAAGGTAATCCCTGGGTAATGTCTTCTTTTTCAAGTACTTTACAGTAATTTTCAAAACTTCTAAAATATATCTATTATTTTTTAATCAATTTTTCTTAAATGATATTATAAAACGGACAATTTCAGCCTTTAAAATACATCCTAATGGACTTAAACTCAGGTTTTATTATTTAATAAACAAGCTTTGAACTCTCCTTACATGTTTGATACAAATTACTTAAAGTAAGTTCCTTACCAAGTATGTTTCTGCCTAGATACAACACTAAACTCAGTAGTTGCTCAAGGGGTGTACAGAAAGGTACACTAGCCCTTAAACTCGATCTCCAAAATTAACCAAAAGCTTGGGAATATGTAATGTGTGTCCAACCCAATTTCCTAGATTACTTAAGGCTTCAATGCTAAAATGCATTCAGACTGATTATGCAAACTAAAGAATGCAAGATCCTGAAACAGTCATTAAGATATTACTAACTAGGGCAAAAAAGGAGATTTACCTTTTTACTAAAAAGTTCCAATACAGTAGACAAAGAACCCAGGTTGTCCCTAAATACTCATTCTTCAGCAATTCCAAAATATACGTATTTATAAAATGTGTGTGAGACGCAGACTTTAACCCTATAAGACTGTTTCCAGAATTTTTCTGCAAAACAGAAGTGTAAAAATTTTTATTTTCCATAATGCTCAGGACTATTTGAAATGTCTATTTTAGGTTGTCACATTTTTTTTTTAATCTTTCAGATGTTTTAACATAATGTATCACTGAAGAGAAACCCACATCAGTTCTTAGGTTCATCTTAATCGTTAAACACACTGTTGAAGAAATTTAAAATCAATCATATAATAAAAACTACACTAACTCAGGACTCTGCAGACAGCATGATGTAACAGGAATGCACACCAGAACAGGAGTGAGGAGACCATAGCTTTGTAAGTCACTTAACCTCCCTGAACTACTTTTTCAGTAATATGAAACTGGACCTGATACCAGGAAGAAAAAAAAAAAGTGTTCGCATATACAATTTTACATACAACTCAACGGATTCACAGTACTAACCTGGAACCAATCCACAGACTTCTTAAATACCTACATACCAGGTTAATGTAATTACTTGGTTGTCGGCCAGCTTTAAAACTTGAGTGTTTCTACTAGCAAGTATTTTAGCAATAAAGCCATAAGGTAATTGACCAAAGCAGAGAAAAAGGAAAAAGTTCTGACAGTAAAAGTGATTAACCTGCCTAATAAAAAAAGACTTTCAAACTCAAAAATTTTTAGGCATACCATCTCTCTCACCTACAGAATTGCTAAATCCTAAAAAAATGATAATGTTGGGAACGCCTGAGTAGATCAGTTGGTTAGTGTCTGACTTCGGCTCAGGTCATGATCTCACAGCTACCAGCCCCGCGTCGGGCTCTGTGCTAACAGCTCAGAGCCTGGAACCTGCTTTAGATTCTGTGTCTCTATCTCCCTGTCTCCCTCCCTCCCTCCCTCCCTCCCTCCCTCCCTCTCTCTCTCTGCCCTTCCCTGCTTGTGCTGTCTCTCTCCCTCTCAAAAATAAATAAAACATTAAAAAAATTTTTTAAGTGATAATGTTCATAGTTGGCCAAAATATTTTCACAAGTTTGGTTTTCGGTCATTTATAAACAAGAGTCCCAATATATACCCTCTCTCAAGAAAAAATACACAAGATGTTGCATGAAATTTCAAGGTAGAGTCTCCTACCCTGGACCGTTAAGGTTTATTGTCCTAGGACTTTGCCTCCTTCTGTCTTTCCCTTTGTGTACAAGGATACAATCACCCATGTATTCCTCTTTCATAGTATGCTTCCTCATTTTGGTAGACATATCTTTCAGTACTTTGCTAAGAAGGGATAAGTGGACACGATTTTTTTGAGATCTGGCATGCAAAATACCTTTACTCTGCCTTCATACTTGATGGAACAAATGGTTGGGTTCTAGGCTACAAATCAGCTTCCCTCAGAATACCGAAGGCAGTGCTCAACTCTTTTCTCAGTTCTGATGCTGCTGTTGAGAAGTCAGTGCTTTTTTTTTTTTTTTTTTTTTTTTTTTTTTGAGAGAGGAAGCAAGAAGGAAAGGGGGCAGTGGGAGGAGGAGAGGGAGAGACAGAATCTTAAGCAGGCTCCATGCCCAGAGCTGAGCTGGACACAGGGCTCAATTTCACTACGGTGACATCAGGACCTGAGCCAAAATCAAGAGTCAGACACTTGGGGTGCCTGCGTGGCTCAGTCGGTTCAGGGTTCGACTTTGATTTCAGCTCAGGTCACGATCTCGTGGTTTGTGAGTTTGAGCCCCACATGGGGCTCCACGCTGACCCTGCTTGGGATTCTGTCTCTCTCCCTTTCTGCTCCTCCCCTACTTATTCTCCCTCCCTCTCTCAAAATAAATAAACTTAAAAATAAAGAGTCAGACACAACCAACTGAACCACCCAGGCTCCCCATGAGAAGTCAGTGCCATTTTTAATTCTTTACGTGAAACTGAAAGTTTAAGGACTCAGTGGTGAGGCTCCCCCCACCCCGCCCCCACCACTGGCAACTGAGAACTTTCACTGTAGGGTGCCTGGCAGGGTGACCTAACTATTTCAATAAGAGGCTTAGTACAGTATTTGTGTTTTCTCTGGAGCTGTCCAATATTTTCTAAAACAGCCAGTTTGGTTAACTTTCTCCACAAAGTAAGACTAACTTTTTATGAGGGCTGAGGAAGAACAGTCACCTGGCTGCCTGGGATGAAGTACATTGAGAACCTTCTACAAACTAAACCATTTCCCATTTTCAGCCTTACATCTCACCTGCAGCCTCAGAGATAGAGTGCCTCTAATTCCTGAGCCTCTTCTACAGATCTAGATATGAACTAGTTGGAATACTGCAAGAAATTTGGTATATCCAACTACAGATACTTTATATATATTCTACTTTCTCAGCTAGATTACCTACTCCAACCACCTTCCATTTTCCTGAATTTTTTTCACATCATGTATTTGCTTTTTTCTCTTCTGTTCTTTTTGCTCTTCTAAGTGTACGTTGTTTTCATCCCCTTACTCTCATGGAATGGGGTTTTGGGAGAGAACAGAAATCAACGTTTGTTCAATCCCCCATGCGTAAAAAGACAAAAGCTCTTGAATGATTTTTATTTGATGCTAATATATATACTAGGGTGCATCCAGGTTTTGTGAAGCCTGGAGTTTATAGTTTGAGGGGCCCAACTTGAAGAATAAGAATATAGAATTTGCTTTCACACCTAACAGTCAATTCAAAATGGGAAAATCATAATTTTAACAACCTGACAAATACCACATCATAAAAACAGAAAACAACAGTATTTTTGTTAATTACACAGCCCTATAATACTTTTCCTAGTTTTCCAGCACTCTTTATTTCTTCCCATGACAGATTGTTTGCATTTTGTTTTATTAAGATAAAACATCACATGAAATATGCCATTTTAAATTGTGCAGTTCAATTTGTTTTAGTATATTTCCAATGCTGTACAACCACCACCATTATCTAACTCCAGAACATTCCCATCACCACAAAAAGAAACTACATACCTAGCAACCCCACTAATAATCCACCTCATGTCTCTACAGATTTGCCAACTGGAATCATAGAAGAGGTGACCCTTTGTGTCTGGCTTCTTTCACACAGGATGTTTTTGAGATTCACTGATGCTGTAGCATGCATTACTACTTCATTCCCTTTTATGGATGAATAATATTCCATCATATAGATACACTACATTTTGTGTATTCATCAGTTAATGGACATTTGGGTTGCTTCCACTGAACTATTTTGGCTATTATGAATAATGTTGGTATGAAATTTTTGTGTGAACCTAGGTTTTCAATTATCTTAGTTATATACCTAGGAATGGAACTGCTGTGTCAAATGTTAATTCTATGTTTAACTTTTGGAGGAACGGCCAAACTTTTGGCCACAGTGGCTGAACCATTTTCAATTGCCACCAACAATGTATGAGAATCCTTGCCAATAGGACACAAATGTTTTAACTTTAATGAGATCCAATTTGTTGGGTTTTTGTCTAGTTTGGTTACCTGTGCTTTATGGTGTCATTTAAGAAATCATTTCCTACCCAAGGTATTATATTTCCATCTAAGAGTTTTCATGGTTTTAGCTGTTACACTAGGACATTAACCCATTTTGAGTTAATTTTTACACCTGGCGTGAGGTGGCAGTTCAACTTCATTCTTTTCCATGTGCACATCCAGTTGTTTCCAACATCATTTGTTGAAAAGACTAACCTTTCCCCACTGAATGGTCTCGGCAACCTTGTCAAAAATCAACTGACCACAAGTATACGAGTTTACTTCTGGACTCCCGATTCTATTGCATTGACCTGTCAATGTTTGTGCCAGTATCACACTTCCTCAAGAGTTTTATACTGCCACTTCTACAGAGATAACAAAAAAGTAATTCAGTCCTTCCTCTAGCGTACTTGGACCTATTTTTCTTGTTGTTTACAGCTTAGAAAAATTTCTTCTAGCACAGGGCCATTATTGGTAATGTTATGTAAACTTTTAGGATGGTGGTCAAACTTGGGAAAACTCTTAAGTCTTTTCCATACAAAGCTTTAAGATTTGGAAGAATATTCACCAATTGGCTTTTGGCACCAAACCTTGCTCTTCCTCCACTAACCCACATACTTCAGGTGCCAGATACCATGGGACACATTCATGTTACTGTACCATTCCTAAGTCTGCACATTTATGTCACAATGCCAGGTGAGTTAACATAACATAGAGTACTCCTAGAAACTATCCCTATACTGGGATGGCTAACAATACCTTGACAATACATGAACAGACTATGAACCAAATAAATAAATCCTGCTGATACCCAATTAAATGTATCCCCAATGTCAGTTTCCCCCACACCAGATGTCCTAAATGCCTACAGCCATTCCAATGCCACCAACATGAGGACAAGTATGATAGAGGGGAAGTCGGTGAAAAAAGAGACAGCAATCTTAATTGATTGTGCTCAGGATAGCTTACATTTGCAAATTCTTCATAACTATGTGATAATGTACAGAAGTTCTGTTTCTTGATCTGGGAGCTGGTAATATAGGTGTGTTAAGTTTGTAGGAAGTCTTAAGCTGCACTTATGATCTTTACATTTGTCCATGTATATAATATATCCCAAAAAAAGATTTTTTTAGTGTTTATTTATTTTGAGAGAAGGAAAGAACAAGCAGGGGAGGGACAGAGAGAGAGGGAGAGAGAGAATCCCAAGCAGGCTCTACACTGACAGCGCAGAGTCTGACACAGGGATTGATCTCACTAACTGTGAGATCACAACCTAAGCCAAAATCAAGAATTGGACGCTTAACCGACTAAGCCACCCGGGCACCCCAGCAATTAAAGATTTTTTAAAGTGACCATGTGAACTCATTGCTAGGGTCCCTCCCAGGCCCTCTGATAGAATCTTGAAAGTTAAGCTTCATTAGTCTCACAAATTTCGCTAGTTTCATGAGATTCATAGTAAACTCACCTCTATATATAGCAGATTAGATATCACAAGCCACCCTGCCAACTAGCCATGGAACTTGGAGAAGACACACATGATGTCCCTAAGCAAGTTACTCACCTATGGGAAAGAGATTAGACTATAACTCTAAGACATCTTTCTAGCGGTCATTCTTTCAAGAAATATTTACAGAGTACCTCCCAAGTGTTTATTTAGTATTACACTAGGTGAATGAAACACACACAGTCCCTGCCTGCAGGAGCTCCCAATCTAGTAAAGACAAAGGACAGTGACCAACATTAGGAAAAAATAAGAAAATTTAAGTATGGATTTTAGTAAATAATAATGTATCATTATTGGTTAATTGTGATAAATGAACCATACTAATGTAAGATTAGTTAATAACGGGGGAAACTGGGTATGGAATATACAGGAACACTGTCATATCTTTGTAGTTTTAAAACTAGTCTAAAATTAAAGGTATTTTTACCTTTAAAAGACAATAATCATGTAAAGAAATTAATATAAAAGTGAATTTATTAAATCCTCTGAAGTTAATAGGATATAGCAATAGACAATGAGGGTAGAAGCTACTTTAGACAGAATACTTAGGAATTCTTTAGGATGACACAGAAAAATAATAATAAGCAACAAGATAAAGAGGTGTGCCTGGGTGGCTCAGTCGGTTGAGCATCCGACTTCGGCTCAGGTCATGATCTCACAGCCTGAGTTCAAGCCCCGCGTCGGGCTCTGTGCTGACAGCTCAGAGCCTGGAGCCTGTTTCAGATTCTGTGTCTCCCTCTCTCTCTGCCCCTCCCCCGCTCATGCTCTGTCAAAAATAAATAAACATTAAAAAAAAAAAAAAGATCCCTCCTTCCCCCCACAAAAGAAAATACATATAAAGTCCTTGAGGTGGGAAAGAGACTGACCTTTTCAAGAAATTAAAACAAAATCAATGTGATTATAACATAATGAGCAAAGGAAAGACCAGTCAACAGAGGCCGGATTGTACAGGATCTTATGCAAATAATTATCTACTTCATTTAAAGCATAATGGAAAGCCACTGGAGGATTTGAAGGGAGGAAAATTATCCAATTCACTTTTTTTTTTTAAACATATGAAGCTACTCTGTGGAGAATGGATTAAAAAAGGTTAAAGTAAAATAACATGGATCTGATGGGAGAATACTAAAATTATTTAACTTTTAGCCCTGAACTATAAAATTTTTTCAATATAAAAATCATTCCAGAGAATTAAAGAATTGGTATATTTGCATAATTTTTTTCAAACAGTATCTGCCTTCTTTCTTTTTACCAGTCTGCTTTTGTTTCCATTATCTTTTTTATGCTTTACCAAAATTTATGGATATACATACATATATACACACATATATATACACACACACATATATATACACACATATAGATACATATACATACATATAGATACATACATATAGATACACATACATATAGATACACATATAGATACACATACATATATATGTACATATATACATACATATATACATATATATACACATACATACACATATATGTGTATGTATATAGATACATACACACACACATACATACACACATATTTTTTTTTTTGGTAATCTCTACCCCCAACATGGGACCCTGAGATTATGAGTCATATGCTCTACCAAGTGAGCCAGTCAGGCACCCCAATATACTTTAATAACAAACTATCATAACTCTTCTAGAAGCTGTTGAGTATGCCACTTGTTAAGTGTTCTCTAATAAAATTCCTGGAAACTTCAAAGGCAGAACATAAAATAAATTATAAAAGCTGAAAAATGCTATCTAGCAAATTAGGATACCAAAGAGTATGCAGTCCAACCCACAAAACAAAAAGAAATAGCGAACAGCTGCCTCCTATGACAATTTTTTATGGCTGCAAATTCTTGGACCCTTTTTCCATCAAGAGATGAGGTCTATGTTCTTTCCCCTTGAATCTAGAGGAGCTTGTAATGAACCAACTTGCTTGTAACCAATAAAATGCAGCAAGGACTTCCTAGACTACTTCAGAAAAGAAGATGCAGCTTTACCTTATTTTCAGGACTACTGCTGGTGCCCTAAGCCTGTCATGCCAGCAGTGTGATTGCCCTAGAGCTGCCATAAACTAGCCTATGCAGAGAGGCCTAATGGAAAGGCTCTCCGATGACCTGAAGAGAGACAAATGCCCAGCCTACCCCCAGCTATTCCAGCTTCAGACACCATCTGAATAAAACACATGACAGACTCTGAGCCAAAACCACCCTTCCCAAACCCCTGACCTCCAGAAACCATGAGATAATAAAAGTATTATTTGTGTTTTAGGCCTCTAAGTTTTGTAGCAATTTTTTTAAATGTTTATTTATCCTTGAGAGAGAGAGAGAAAAGAGAGATTGGAGGAGGGAGACACAGAATCTGAAGCAGGCTCCATGCTCTGAGCTGTCAGCACAGAGCCCGATGGGGGCTCAAACTCAAGAACTGTGAGATCATGACCTGAGCCAAAGTCGGATGCTTAGCCGACTGAGCCACCCAGGTACCCTTGCAGTAATTTTTTATGCAGCAATTCTAACAAGCCTTTATAGCAAATATGATAATTACTTCAACTAATTAGGGGGAGGGAAAAATTTGTTTGGTGAGCAATGAGGGAGGATTTTCCTGATAGAGCCCGGCTCTATTTGCAAAAGCTATGTCATAACCCATAGAAAGTCTAGTAAGGCACATTCTTCCTAAAGTCAACATAATTAGCCTTACAGCCTCTACAGATTCTCGCCCTGCATCGTGATTCTCCTATAGCAAAAGAAAAGTGCATAAATATACTTACCACGCCACCAAGCAGCCAACTCAGGGTCTTGCATTGTAATCCTTCTAAATTTAGCTACTTATTAACAGACCAAATCAATCCCTGGCCTCTCTTCAACTAAAATGAGTGAGCCAATTACTGCAGAAGCATCAAAACTGCCAAATGATGCAAAAATTATTAGGCTTACTCTCTTTTAAAGAATCGTCACACATTACCACTAAGAGAGACAGACCTTTTAATTTATGTATCTCATCCAGCTCTTTTTAAACTTTTACTCATTTAATTAACAAATATCTAATGAGCACTGTAGGTATGCAAATGAGAATAAGAAATAGTTCATAGCTACAAAGCAGCTCACAGTGCTATGAGGAAAACATAAATACAACCAAGGAATTTTAAGTCAGTATGATACATGGCACAATGAAGTGTGCTAAAGTGTTGTAGGAGTATAAATAAGGGTGTACTGGATGTTCTCTATTTGTTCCTCCAGATCGTTCTCCACCCTTCACCTAGGACTTAGTGTCCCAAGAGGCTGACTTTTATGGACTACACAAACTAGGCTCCCTTGCCCCCTGGCTTCAAACTGGGTTCAGTGAATAAGAAGCAAGAGTGAGGGTCTCTCTGGGTTCCTGTAACTACTCTCTTCCTTTGCCCTTGCTAGCCCAAAGATGGTGCTAGTCCCTAGGTGCTGCACTACACCTTGTCGTATTCCTGTAACCCTGTCCATTTCTTGTCAGTGGTCCCTTCATGATGTTCACTTTCACCTATAGTGAGAATGTTACCTATTTTCTATCAGGACTCTAACTGATAGAGGGGCACCTAACTCTACCTGAGGAAGTCTGGGAAGACTTCTCAGAGGAGATAATGCTTCAGCTGTGTCTTAACAGGTGAGTAGATTAGACAGGAAGACTAGTAAGAAAGGAAAGTAAGGAAACAACACTGTCAAAAATTTGGGAGACAGGAGAAAATGTGAAAAGCATAAGAAAGGGTGAGGAGTTCAGGGTGGGGGGAGGGGCTGAGGGGGTTACAGTGTAAAAGAGACTTGAGACATACCAACCGAACAATACATAGACCTCTCCTGCATCCTGATTAGAACCAATTAGTCCAAAAAAAAAAAAAAAAAAAAAAAGGGAGGAAAGGAGGAGGAAAAGAGGCAGAAATACATCTCTTCATGAGATGGATGGGGTTTTCTTATTTTCAATTAGTTCACATACCTATGAGTGAATATTTATTGTAAATATTCTATTCCTATTTTTTCATTTTTATAACTATCAGTGCTAAGAAAACTTATTCACATAAATAAGCAGATGAGAATGAAAGGAGTTTTATTAGAGCCATGTTGTCAAATTATTTTAATTCTTTGAGTTACAGGACAAAAAAAAATCACAATAATGACTTTTTTAACTTTCTGGAAAATAATGGCATTTACTTGACATTTCTATATTTTATGAAAACTATTTTTAATGATTAGCTAATAACTTGATCAAGTCCTCTGATTTTGTTTAAAATTAAGGACTAGAGTACCTGACTTGGGAAAAGATGTTAATCAGTCATTGGAGTCACTGCCTTCTCAACAACCCAACCAGTACTCTGATTTGTCTCTTTGATGCCCTGGAATGCTTCTCACCACAGGACAATGTACTATTTGGGGTGGCCAAAAGATGTACCTTTCTTCTGTAAAGTAGAAGAAAATTTTAAAGACTGATCAACTTTAGAATCTGAAAATTGAGCTCCCTTAAAATTATCCATAGGCCTTCATTCTTGTATTTCACCCTCACTGTGTGTACCACTAACTCTAGCACTAACTGGTTACTTCATCCATCAAGGCTTGTCTCTGTTTATAATGCAAGTTCCCCAAGAGCAAGATCAAGGTCCAAATCTCTTCTTGAAATCCCAGTACCTACACCTCAATGTTAGGTACATGTAAAACTCTCAACAGATGTTCCCTGAATGAATATGTAAATATTTTTGTCAACATTCCACATCCTCTTTCTAGTTAGAGAAAACACACTTAAGAGTTAACCAAACTGGAAATCAGAAAAAAATTTGAAATATCATCACCAATCCCATTTTAAAGTACTAAAAAGGTTAGTTTCCTACCTAAGCTTTTTTATCTACCTCAAATAAAAAAAGAAAAATTCAAAACTAGAAAATAGAAAACTAAAATATAGAAAGTAACAAAACTAAAATGTATTTCTTTTTTTCTTTCTTTTTTAAGTAAGCTCTACACCCAATCTGGGGCTCAAACTCATGACCCTAACGATCAAGAGTCACATGCTCCACTGCCTGAGCCAGCCAGGCACCTCTAAAAGGATTTATATTTCATTCCAAAGGACTTTTGGTTCAACTAACTTCATTTATACAGAACTGGAATAGTTGTACCAATTGTTTCCTCAAAAATCTATTACTATTCATGAGATTTAAGAAAAAATTTTCAAAATAAAAAATTTCGTCAGATAAAGGTTCTCATTTCACTTTCATTGTTTCAGAATACTTATAAAGTTGGGATGTGAATAGTACTTAGATCATAAATGAGAACACTTTAAAACTATAGAGCTCTGAAAAAATATCATCTCCCTAACATTGACAGACGTGTTATATACATGAATTTTCTTAGGTGATGCTACAAAAACAGATCTCTTTGCAGTGAATATCAGACTGATATTTGTTAAGAAGTAAATTTTGGGGCGCCTGGCTGGCTCAGTTGGCAGAGCATGTGACTCCTGATCTCGGGGTTATTAAGTTCCACCCCCACACTGGGTGTAGAGATTACCTAAAATCTTAAAAAAAAAAAAAAAAAAAAAGTAAATTTTGCAGAGTATGATGAAAGAGTTCTATTCATGAAGTCAAATATTAACTTGCAGGAATACTTCAGTCCTCTTGTCCTTCGTAACTTTTGTCAAAATTACTAAGGTATAAATGTCAGTTAATTCAATGACATCACAAAGAGAGATCCTATTATTTGTTTCAAATGAGGTCCTACAGACCATGTAAGCTTTTTTCAATTTCCTCAATCATTCGTTAATTCACATATATTTACTAAAGATATACTATGTATCAAGTACTACTTTAGGCATGGTATTTTGAATGTATCACATGTATTAAATGCCATTTTACTTTTCTTAAATTTTAAAAAAAAAAATCTCATACTTCTTCCTTTACAAAATTCCCAAAATTCAATTTTTAAAAAATTTAACCTTATAGTATTAAATTCATATGACTCTGAATAATCGGACCAATCAATAAGTTTTCTTTGTTCACTAGGGAAATAGTTTTATTTAAAGCCTGATGACATAAGATCACACACAAAAAATGAAAACCGAATTAACTACTGTTTGCAATTCTAATATAACAAAAAGAATTTTTGTATCTGTTCCTACAACACATGTAGCATACAGTTTATATAAGAAAGTTTACCCTAGGGGTACCTGGGTGGCTCAGTCAGTTAAGTGTCCAACTCTTGATTTCCACTCAGGTGACAATCTCAGGGTTAGTGACATCGAGCCCCCAGTACAGCTTGACTGACAGCATGGAGCGTGGGATTCTCTCTCTCTTCTCTCTGCCCCATCCTCCCACCCCCTTTGTGTGCATGCTCTCTCTCAGAATACTTTAAAAAATAAAATAAAGTTTATCCTAAAATATGCCAGTGTCACTTATGATAGATTCTAATTCTCCATCTCCATTTATTTCAAGTACATTCATTTGGACTTTAGGTTTCAGTTTTATAGGTCTTAACTCAGCCTGACATCTACCTGTGCCGAAATATCCCCACCTACTGACAAGAGGTGAAACTACAAGCCATTCTTGAAAGTACCAGCAAACTACAGGGAAATGTATTAAGTCATTAAAGGCTGGATTTGGATCCACACAGTTCCGCCACCTCCAAAAACCCTGAACTATTTAAACTATTCTCCAAAGCTCTTCTACTTTTCACCATAGGTACAGGGGAGGGAAGAGAACACAGTTAATTGCCTAAATGTTCACAATATGAGTTAATGATAAAAGTTATAACACAGTGGCTAATCTAACTACATGACTTCTTTGATATACTGGGCACCCCCAAGGTATACAAGACATCTGTGCCCATAAGACATGATATCAATTGAATAGAAACCTATATTAATCCTTATTAATGTTGTACTTGCTCCTACAGATAACAGCGTATAATTGGTTATGACTAATTCATTTTTATTTTTAACTTTAATGTTTATCTACTTTTTAAGAGAGAGGGAAACAGAGCATGAGCAGAGGAGGGTCAGAGTGACAGGGAGACACAGAATCCGAAGCAGGCTCCAGACTCTGAGCTATCAGCACAGAGCACAACAGCGGGGCCCAAACTCAGGAACCGTGAGATCATGACCTAAGCCGAAGTCGGACACCCAATCAACTGAGCCACCCAGGAACCCGATGATTAACTTATTTTTAAAAGTCTTTGGTCAAAAATGACAAAATTCATTAATACTTTACAACTTGAACAGTATTTTTCACATACTTCTCATCCAGGAGAATCTTAAAATAAGTAATATTATCATTTTAAGCATGCCCTTAAAACTAAAAGCACAGGCACCAAGAAAGTAGGTGATAAAAGGCATAAAGCTTATCAGTGGCCTAACTAGGATCTAAACCTAAATTTTCTGCCTGCAAGTTCCATAGTCTTTCTATAACATTCCAACTGCCTCCCAAAAATTACTAAGTGTATCTTACAGAGTAAATAAGATCTACATTATGGATGTCTGTTTTGTGACAGTTCCTAAGAATGTATTATGGTCAAACAAAAAAGTCGGCTTAGATTTTAATAAAATTAACTTTCTTGGTCTTGCAGAAAATACTTGCTCATAATACAATGCGACCCGAAAAATACCCAGAACCCAACACACTTGTAACAATATGTCATTTCCTTTCTATTGCTCCATTCTTTATGTTTATTCTTTTTATCCCACTTTTCCCCAAAAATGATCTGAAGGGGCTGACAACTCATAAATAGGCATCCCTTGTTAATTCACACTTGTTGCAATTCACTTCAATCAGTAAGAAATAAAACAGTTATAAATTAGGGGCACCTTGGTGGCTCAGTCAGTTGAACATCCAACTCTTGATTTCGGCTGAGGTCATGATGCCAGGGTCATGGGATTGAGCCCTGTGTCAAGCTCTGCACTGAACATGGAGCCTGCTTAAGATTCTCTCTCTCCCTCTGTTCCTCTTTGCCACTCAAGCTCTAAAATAATAAATTTTTTAAAGGTCCATAACAGAAATTTTCAGGAGAAAAATACAGACCCTAATCTAAGTTTATTCTGATTTCTTACATCTCCATTCATGGTACTATGTAATAAAAATAATCAATGCCTACAAATGTCAAGAAATTGATAAATACTTGTTGGTTGAGTAAATGACATAATGGCTCCAAAGCATCATAAAATTCTAAATTAAGGACTCAATTATGCTTATTAACCTGTTATCAAAATGTCTATGAAAAACTTTTTAATCATTGTTTGAAACCAGAAGACTTATTTTAAAGCTATAGTTATCAAGAAAGTGTGGCTCATAAATGATAAACTTAGAAAGGATAAAATTACAGCAAAAAGTGGGACGCTTGGGTGGCTCAGTCGGTTGAGCGCTGCACTCTTGATTTCGACTCAGATCATCATCCCAGGGTTGTGGGATCAAGCCCCACACTGGGCTCTGTGCTGAGCGTGGAGCCTGCTTGGAATTCTCTCTTTCCCTCTTCCCCTCCCTCACCTCCCCCTCTCAAATTAAAAACAAAAACAAAAAACAAAAGAATTACAGCTAAAAGAAACAGAACAGAGTCCAGAAATAGATCTACATATATATCGTCAACTGATTTTCAGCCAAGGTGCCAGGACAACGCAATGGAAGAAACAAAGGTATGTGAACATATAGTGCCACCAGGAAAATCAGATACCCATATGGGGGAAAAAAAACCTTGACCATTACCTTTCACATCATATTAAAAAATTAACTTTAGAAAAGCCACAGAGGTAAATGTAAAAGCTAAAATTATAATAAAGAAAACATAGGAGAAAACTTTTAGGACTGTGGATTAAGAAAAGATTTCTTATGAGGTGCCTGGGTGGCTCAGTCAGTTAAGCGTCCGACTCTTTGATTTCAGCTCAGGTCATGATCTGGCAGTTCATGGGTTCGAGATCTGCGTCAGGCCCTGTGCTGACGGCTCAGAGCCTGGAGCCTGCTTCGGATTCTGTGTCTCCCTCTCTCTCTGCCCCTCTGCCACTCATGCTCTGTGTCTCTGTCTCTCTCTCAAAAATAAACATTAAAAAAATTTTTTTTAATTTCTTAGGACATAAAAAGCATGAATCATAAATGAGAACTTGATGAACTGGGCTCAATCAAAATTCAAAACTTCTGCTTTTTGAAACACTATTGGGGGAAAGCCCCAAATTAGAAGAAAATATTCACAAAACACATATCTGATAAAGGACTTGTATCCAGAATACAAAAAGAAATCTCACAACTTAATGAAAAAAAATTTTTAATTATGAGCAAAATATCTGAAGAGATATTCACCAAAGATAAACAGATGGCAAGTAAGTCCATGAAAAGATGCTGGACCCTGCAGGTCAATAAGGGAATTAAAATTATAGCTACAGTGAAATCTCTCTACACATCAATTAGAATGGCTAAAACCAAAGATGACAATAGTACGTGTTCAAGTGTTAGCTAGGATTGGGAGCGACTGGAACTCTAACGCATTGCTGCTGGAAATGGCACAACTTTGAAAATCACTTTAGCAGATTTTTTTAAAAGTTAAACACATATTTACCATATGACCCAATGACCCTAATCATTTACTGGAGAGAAATTAAAACATGTTCACGCAAAGAGAATGGTCACAGCAGCTTTATTTGTAATGGCCAAAAACTGGAAAGAACAAATATCTGTGGATATTTGTGAATGGACAAACAAAATCAGCCATACGTGCACAATGCAACATTCCTCAGGAATAAGAAGAAACAAACAACTGATACACAAGATGGATGGATCTCAAAAGCACCATGGTAAGTGAAAGTGGTCTGGGCCAGAAGACTACACACTGTAGGATTCCACTGACATAAAATTCTAGAAAAGGCAAAACCCTAGTGACTGAAAGTAAAGTGGTTGTTGTCAAGGACTGGGGATAGGAGGAGACTGGCTGTGAAGGGGCATAAGGAAACTTTCTGGGAAAAATAACCTTTGTGCAATCTATGTAGTTAAATCCTACCTAACATTTTAGGTACTATTAGATTCATTATCATCAAGACTTATTTTTTGTCTTGTTTTAATGTTTATTTATTTTGAGAAAGAGAGAGTGCAAGCAAGGGAGGGGCAGAGAGAAAGGGAGAGAGAATCCCAAGCAGGCTTCACACTGTCAGTACTGAGCCTGACTGGGGGCTCAATCCCACCAACTGGGAGATCACGTCCTGAGCCAAATCAAGAGTCCAACCAACCAACCAACCCTTGAGTTGAGTCCAAATGAGCCAACCAGGAGCCCCAAGATTTATTTTAAAACTTGAGTTTTATGTCTGCTGTCAATTTTTAGTAAGAAATCAAACTGTTAAACTTAAGATACACATCAATACTTCTTAGTGTATCAAATGTGGTTTTTAAAAAAGTAGGCCAGGACTGCCTGGGTGGCTCAGTCGGTTAAA
Source organism: Acinonyx jubatus (assembly GCF_027475565.1). Lineage (NCBI taxonomy): Eukaryota > Metazoa > Chordata > Mammalia > Carnivora > Felidae > Acinonyx > Acinonyx jubatus. The sequence continues at coordinate 45,915,386 of NC_069397.1, forward strand.
CATCCAACTTTTGCTATCAACTGAAGTCTTGGTCTCAGAGTTGTGAGTTCCAGCCCTGCACCCAGCCTGGAACCTACTTTAAAAAAAGTAGTTCAAGCCTTCAGAAGCTATTCTAAAACAAACATAAAATTCCTCTTTTTGTTCAATTAATTATACATTAGTGGAAAAGTTCAAAAGAAATGTTTTAAATGTAAAGATTTTGCTGTAAAAAATGCCAAGTACTCATACCCAGATAACTAGCATTCAGTGAAATACTAACAGGATTAGCTTGCAACAAAATTGCTCCAATCAAGCAAAATACCTATTGCTGTGTTCCTAAATATAATAACTAAAATTAGAAAATACAATGAAAATGTCACAAATATAAATTAGCTGGAATTACATTCAAACATAGAAAATACCTGAACTGTCCTGAGCAATACAGACAAAACCTTAAATAAACGTAAAATAATAGCGTCCTCCTAGGAAGGAAATTAAGTACACTTAAATGCCTCTTTTTCCCTCCAAAGCAAGGCAATTCTAATTACAACACCAAGGAAATTTCTTCTTAAACCTGACAAGTTTAATATTCAGGTGGAAGAGCAAATAAGTAAAAATAGCAAAAAAAAAAAAAAAATTCCATCACAATGAGTGTATTAAACTAAATTATAAAGCTATAATAATGAAAAGAGTATGGCAGTGAACAAGAGATAACCTGACTCTATTATAACTAATTTAACATAACTAAAAAGCACATCACTGTGAAGAGGAAGAATTAGTTAATAAATAATGATGAGATGACTAAACAGAAACTGGGGGCGGGGGTGGGGGGAAGGAATATCTTCCTAAACCATTTTTTAGAAACACTAAAATAAAATGTACTTAAATACTTACTAAACTTCTTAACGGAAAAGGCCTTCCAAATAATAGAATAAGAAAAACAAAAGAAAAGTTGAACAGATTTGACTACTAAGTAAAACAACAAATTTGTGCATGTCCAAAAATGGCCAGAATTAAAAGTCAAATAACAGACTGGGGAAAATGTTTGTAGCAAATATAACAACAAATTAACATCTTTTTAATTCTCAGGCAGATCGTTAAGAAACACTCGAAGGCCCTAACAGACAAGTAGGACAAGGCCAAACAAGTCAACAAAAATAAATATAATAAACAGGAAAATATTCAACTTCACAAGTTAATGTTTAAATACTGTATTCCATGAAATTAGCAAAAAATTTTAAAAACAAGAGCCAATGCTTGCAACAGTATTATAAAAATGTATGTTTATTTATTCATTGCTTCCCTAAACAGGCACAATTCTTACAGGAAGCAGCATGAGGAAAAATTTATCAAGAACTTACAAAAGACTCACACTCTTTAACGCAAAGCACTCTTTCTATGGAAATATCCTAGAAAAATAATCCTTAAAAAAAAAGTTATCTACACCAAGATGTTTAGGGCAATAATCTGTAATAAAAATTTAGAAACAGGGGCGCCTGGGTGGCTCAGTTGGTTAAGCGGCCGACTTCGGCTTAGGTCATGATCTTGCGGTCTGTGAGTTCGAGCCCCGCGTCGGGCTCTGTGCTGACAGCTCAGAGCCTGGAGCCTGTTTCAGATTCTGTGTCTCCCTCTCTCTGACCCTCCCCCGTTCATGCTCTGTCTGTCTCTGTCTCAAAAAAATAAATAAACGTTAAAAAAAAATTTAAAAAAAAAATCAGAAACAAAAATTAGAACAAGAAAAAAATAAGAACCAGTTTTGTAGCATCCTCTTAACTGGTTATCCCAAAAGCAGTCTTCAGAGTTCCCATCCCAGCCCATCATCCCATTGCCTCAAGATTGATGTTTCTAAAGTTTATTATTTTGAGATAGAGAGAGATAGTGCAAGTGGGGGAGGGGCAGAGAGAGAAGGACAGAGAGCATCCCAAGCAGGCTCTGCACTGTCAGCACGAGCCCAATGCAGGGCTCGAACTCACAAACCATGAGATCATGACCTGAGCCACCCAAGCACCACCCAAGAATAATGTTTCTAAACATCAAAGATATGAAAGCTTACAATCCTTCCTCCTTAAAAAAAAAAAAAACAAAAAAAAAAACTTCTTGGCAAAATATAACAAGTTCCTAAATGGGTTGGTCCCTGTCTATAGCCTCAACTCTTGCCACTCATACCTAGTGCATTAGCCACAAAGAACACATATAGGGGGGCGCCTTGGGTGGCTCAGTCGGTTAAGCGTCTGACTTCAGCTCAGGTCACGATCTCACGGTCCGTGAGTTCAAGCCCCGCGTCAGGCTCTGGGCTGATGATGGCCCAGAGCCTGGAGCCTGCTTCCGATTCTGTGTCTCCCTCTCTCTCTGACCCTCCCCCGTTCATGCTCTGCCTCTCTCTGTCTCAAAAATAAATAAACGTTAAAAAAAAAAATTTAAAAAAAAAAAAGAACACATATAGAACGACAGAGAAATATTTCTACGCCTCCAGTGTTCATTCAATAAAATGCCAAAAACCCTTAATCCAAGCCGAAACAAAGACTCTGGCTTCCCAGAGCTGACAGCATAGAAACAACAAATGCCCTTCAGTGAGCTGGGTCTGACACTAGAGGAAGAGCCTCTTAGTCACAGAGGAAAGGCCAATTCAGGTCAAGGAAAGTTCTAGGGATAAGGGTAAGCTTTGAGTTGAACCTTAAAAGATGAGCCAGAATCTCAAGGGCAAGGGTAATTCCAAGTAAATGGAATGTATATTTTATTTTTCCACACAAAATCTTAGACGTTTGTAACAGGCTCTCTAGAGAGACAACTTGGGATTCTGACATGTACTTAACCTCTCCAAGTTTTTTCCTACCTCTTGGAGCTACCTCTTGGAGAATTAAAAGTGATAAAAGATATAAACTTGATACAATGTCTGGCACTTAATAAGCATTTAATATATGTCAGTCATACAGAAACACACAATGCTGATTACAACAGTGTATTTCAAGGGTCTAGCCTTCTTAGAACAGAGAAAGTAACAGTAAACAAAAAAACGAGAGCAAAAAGAGAAAAAGTAGTAAGAATGGGGTTAAACAACATATGCCATGTAGCCAGGGTCAAACAGTTCTCTGTATACACCATGATGATATCCTCATACTACACATTATAATACCATAATTTATATTCATAATGATACCAAATCATAAATAATACATTAAGTTCTGTTAAATATGGTCTACATGAAAAAAGTAGGACATATTACAACTTTTGAAAATCTTCAAAATCTTTAAAAGACATCAAAAATGGCCACAGTAGAAATCTTGTGTGCCTAAAGTGTGGCCCTTCATTTACCTTGAAAATTGAGTTACATGCTAAATGATAAATAAGCTAAATAAAAGACATGCTAGTATATATTATGATAGTTACAGTTCCACCAACAGAAAAAAAGCAGAATCCATGATTAAAACACATACACACCCTTTACTCACCAATGCAAACCAAACTACATGAGGCATCTACACAGGTTCAACTGCATGTCTGAGTGTTAGACTAGAAGTGGTAACTTAAGAGAAAAGTCAGGAGCTTAAGCTACCTTAGAAACCAAGAAAATAAAATGGGGACATTCAAATTACAAGCACCCTTAATTAGAAACCTGTGAGACACAATTCAAGTTGTAATTTTTAAGGCCTTGAATCAATAAAATATACAATAAAACAATACTAAGATACCAGCATATCTAAACTGAGACTTTTAATGTTGATTTTCCTCAAGCTACACACACACAGGGTTAACCTTATTACTTCCAAGGGTTTTATAAATTAATAACATGAGGAACTGCATATAAAAACATTTAAATTACAGAAAGGTTTGCAATATATGTTCTGGAGAAGTCAGTCAGTTATTTCTCCATATCTAAGACACTTAAATATTAGAAATTATACTAAACTGCTTTTTTGAGTCTTTGGTTCTCAAAAACATCAATGATACTAAAAAATTGCCCCAAATTTTTTATAGTAACTAAATACAAATAATATTTTCTATCCAAAGCATTGTAAGAAAAGCCTGTATCAGATATTCATAAGTATCATGTATACAAATTTTACAGTTTCTAACCAATTTTCTATAGAAATAGTTGAAATTGGTAGCTTTACCATACAGCCCATTTTAATGATTAAGTGTTAATGTGTCATAAGAACTGAAGTAACTTGATGAACCAAATCAGATTTTAACCACCAATGGCCTGAGGAATCTCAAATGTGGGATTCAATTAACCCTACCTTCTTAGCACCAAAAATACCAAACAGTTCACTAGGTGATTGTGGGCTAAGGACTAATACATGGGGAAAGTATAATATCTGTCATGGGCAGAGATCTCGTGATTCAAATATTTCTTCTTCTTCAGTGTGTGTGTGTGTGTGTGTGTGTGAGAGAGAGAGAGAGAGAGAGAGAATGTGTACGCGTGCGTGCGCATGCACGTCATCAGGCAAAAATTGTTTACACCTTTCAGGAAAGAGACAGCTCTATGTTAAAGATATAATTGAGTAAGTACAGTTCATAAAGCACCTTGGAATCAAAGGCACTCTATAAATTTAAAATACTGGTGTGGTACTGACTTAAAGCAAAGAACAATAATTTTAAAGCATCTTACAGCCCAAGTGTATTATAAACCAAATAAAAATCCACTCTGGGATGTGCCTTTTTTATTTTTTTTAGTGATCTTCCTCTATTAGGGAACCCGGATCTAAACAAACTATTAAACACTTAGTCTAAAGGTATGCCAAACATTTCTTAAGGTCTTAACAAAGAATCAACTTTTTTTTTTTTTTAAACAAAACGAGGCCTAGGTTAAATATTTTATTTGGCTTCTCAAGATGGACTGAAAAGTTGGGCACCAGCTCCAGACCAATTCCTGGACGCACATCAAACACAGCTCTGTCATTTATCCAGTCAGTCAAAACAATCTTTTCCATCTAACCCTTTAATGTTTATGTCCTAAAAAGCTGCTAATTGAATCCAGCTCTTGAAATCTATTTGTTAAAATCTATACCATCTAATTTGTAAATGGACTAAAATGAAAAAAAAATAGAAGTTAACTTTCCTGGCAAAACAGAAGAGAATCCACCAAATGTAACCAAAAAGGAGAGGGCAATGTTTTTATTATTTGAACAGTTTTTTCTTGAAATATGACAGAGACAAATTCCCAATGGTTTTAAAAAATTGAGAGTACCTCCAACTGTTTTTACAATCAAGGGGACACAGTGTATTTAATATTCCTCAGAAAAATCTAAAAATACAAAATCACTCTACAAATTTAGTCCAATGTGTCCTCTCCCCCGCAAAAAAGAAGTGTCATCTTTTCTAAGTGAACTCACGAATTCTTATAATGTAGCATAGGCTGTAAGGAAACCACAGATAAACACTTTAAGATCTATTGAGTCACAGTAAAACCTCAAACTCATTTTAAAAAATTAAAATACCTGTTTTCTCCCTCATTTTCTCATTATGCATATAGCCTGCAAGGAAGTAAATGGCCAACAGCCTATTTCCGATGCTTTCTGCAAACCTGGAATCACAGGTTCTTCCCATGATCACTGACACAGCACTGAGTCTACAGAGGAACAGCTGTAGATAAACTCTAAAGCAACAAAGATCCCTAATAAAGGTTTCATAAGAAAACAAGGAAACTGAATGGGGGAAATGGAGGGGGGCGGGAATCCCCAATCCAGGTTTTCCATTAAGAACCACTCACTGAAGGGGCGCCTGGGTGGCACAGTTGGTTAAGTGTCTGACTTCGGCTCAGGTCATGATCTCACCGTTTGTGAGTTCGAGCCCCGCGTCGGGGTCTGTACTGACAGCTCAGAGCCTGGAGCCTGCTTCGGATTCGGTGTCTCCCTCTCTCTGCCCACCCTCCGTCTCTGTCTCTCAAATGTAAACATTAAAAAAAAATTTTTTTTAAAGAGCAACTCAGTTAATGATTCTTTGCAATTTTCCCTAGGAAAAGTAACACTGTCATAAAAGTAATATATTTTTTAAGTTGCAGCCAATTTACAGTCAGGCTAAATTCTCAAAAACCAAGTTCACTGCAAGTTTTTATCTGTAAAGTTCAGCCAGTGGACTGGGATGTGACACACAAGCATTCAATTACAAAATTAGTCCATATAAATCTCTACGTCCACTGTAGGCAAACATAATTACAGTTTATTCTTACACAAAGACACACACACACACTCAGACCTTTAAGAGAAACCATCTTTCTCACCACACATTCGAACATCGACGTGGATAATTTAGTGAATGGTAAAACCAGGATAATTACACTGATTTCAATTCCACTTTTCAGATCAAAAATAATTTTGTCCTTAAAATGGGGGGACACGACCATGTAAGAATACCAAAAACGGCACTGTGTAAGCAAAGTGTACCTGTAATGTCAAAGATTTAATGCACTTGGAATCATAAACACTTTGTAAGAGAGAAGCCTCCTACCTAGCAACCCCTCCAGACATTCTTTTCCATTTAGAAAAGGGAAGGGGAGGAGGTGGGGAGGGAGAAAACTTCGCTTGCAAGTCTGTATGAGCACATACTTAGAAATGTCCACCAAAAAAAAAAAAAAAAAAGTGTGTTTTCAAAGAAGGTCTGGAGTCAGAAGTGAGACACAAGTTCTGCGGCCTACAAGGAACAACCCAAAACATGCTACCCTACAATCAAACACTTCCAAAACACAGAGTGTACAATGAGCCGGAGTCGTCCGATCAGGCGGACGCACCGGAAAATCATCCACCTCGGTCTCCACCCTTCCCAGAGTCGTGCGTTTCAGGTGTGTGGCACCAGCTGCTGTGGCTGGCGGCAGAGAATGAAGGTTTTGCACGCGGGCATAAGTGGGCGAACAAGTTAACAAGCAGGGAACACACACACACACACACACACCCTCCCGTTAAGCGCTCCATCTTTAAGGAGTGTTTACGGCGCGCAGTCAGCGACCGGATTCAATAAGCCCCGCCACAGGAGCTCCTCATCCCCCCGACGACCCCACCTGGGCAGCAACCCAGGGGTTGCTCCCCGAGGCCCGGGAGAGAGTCGTGCTCCTCGGCCAAGGCTTTCCGACCTCCACTCCGCCTGCGATTCCAACCGGAGCAGCCCTCCCTCAACAAAAGACCCCCGAGACACCGTCGGTTTTTTCAAGAATTTCCCCACAAGGGCGAGTGGTTTTGCCATTACTCCCCCTGAACTAGGCCTTCCCACGTCCCCGACCCCCAACTCACCACTGATCACGACCCTGGCCCTTCCCAAGGCCACAGGCACCCCCCGCCGGTTCGCCCACCCCACGGCCGCCCCGGCCCGGCTCCCGCCACCCCCCTCACCTGTCAGGCGCAGCTTGACGGGCCCGTTCCTCCGGCCCCCAGGGTTAGACATGTCCCCGGCGGCGGGGGCGGCGGCGGCGGCGGCGGCGGGGCTGCGGCCGCGGCGCGGGGCCCGGGGCCGGCGGGCGGGGCGGGGGCGACGGCGAGGCGCGGCGGAGTCACCACAGCGGCCGGGGCTGGGGCCCGAGCAGCCGGCGCCGCGGCCGCCACGGCCGGAGGGTCCCGGATGTGCCGAGCGTCGTCGCCATGAGCCGCGGAGGGAGCGGGACGCCGAGCTCCCCCCTCCTCCCACTTCTCCTTCCTCGGCCCGGGCCGCACAACAAAGCGGCAGCCGCGGCCGGCCGCGCCGCCTCCTCCCGCGCCCCCGCCGCCCGCACGCAGCCGCCTCCGCCTTTCCCTCGGCTCGGCGAGGCCCAGGAGCCGACGGCGCTGCTCGGCCGAGGCGGGCGGTGCTCGGCGGCGCCGGAGCAAGACTCGGGGCTCGGCCGCTTCCTCCTTCACCCGCCCTCTTGTCTGAGGGAGCCGGGTCCTGGGGCCGCCGCCGCCACTCGTCGGCTCCGAGGGGCGGGGAGGAGACGGGAGGCGGGGCCGGAGGGGCGGGGCCTGGGCGGGCGCGCGCAGGGTGCCCGGGGCGCGGGGGCGCGGGGGCGCGGAGCCGGGGCGGGCCTGGGCTCTCTGGCGGTGGGGGGCGGTGCTCGCTGCAGCCGAGGGTCCCACACAGAACTTGGGGGGGAGAGAGGGCAAAAGAACAAAGTGGCGGCGCGGAGCTCTGTGGCACCGGGAGGGGCTTAGTGTCCTGCCTACTTAAGGCAGAGCTTTTGTCCGTGCACCGCAGATTGCATTTATTAGACGCCTACTGCGTGCAGGACGCTCAGAGAGACTGAGGCGAGCAAGGTTGGAACCGAGTCCGCTGCCCTCGGGAATTTAGCGTCGCTGGGGTGAGGAAAAAGACACTGTTCTCGTACCGAGGGCTAATGCAAATCTCCTGGGATGTTTTGCTCCTGGTACGGTAGTTGCCACCTCCATCCAGGACTCACCTGGTGAACGGGATCAGGTTACCTGCTTGCTCTGGCTCTTTTTCCAGCTGTAGTGCAAGGATAGGAGATTGATAATAATGCTTGAAAGGAGTATCAACATGATAAACCTTGGAGAGCAATGTATGAAAAGCTTTTCATACAGTACTGTATTTCGTTATCTCAGGAGGAAAAATAGAAAATGAAATGAGTGTACCTTACCCTTTGACCCTGTAATTGCACTCTTGGGAATTTAGTCTTGATATATAATAATACAGAAGATGTTCTTTGCAAAGTTCAGTTAATAACAAAAGGGGAATGAATGAGCAGCCTCCTGATGAATGATATTACATCATCCGCATCGATTTTTAAGCAGCCATTTAAATGGTAATTATGAAAATCATATAATAGCTTGAAATGAACAGTTTACAAATAAAGTTTAAAAGCAGAACAAAAGGTTGTATGCATGCAAAAGTATCTAGGACAATGAAAACGAAGAATAACTGGGGGAGATGGGAGATTTTTATATGCGCTTTGTTAGTTTTGCTTAAGGTTGTTATTAATGCAATTTTAAAATTTAGTAAAGTCTAATATATTTTAATGCTAACTCAGTGTCAGGTCATTACTTCTTTTTTAATGTTTTATTTATTTTTAAGACAGAGAGAGACAGAGCATGAGTGGGGATGGGGCATTACTTTTTTTTTAATGTTTTATTTATTTTTAAGACAGAGACCGAGCATGAGTGGGGATGGGGCAGAGAGAGAGAGACACAGAATCTGAAGCAGGCTCCAGGCTCTGACCTGTCAGCACAGAGCCCGACGTGGGGCTCGAACTCAGGAACTGTGAGATCACGACCTGAGCCGAAGTCAGACGCTCAACCGACGGAGCCACCCAGGCGCCCCAGGTTGTTACTTTTAATTTATTAGTAATGTCTCCATTCTCCAGATGAAGTACCTCCAAGAGCATCACATCAGTCTGGCTACAGCCCTACAATTAAAGTATCCAAAAAATTATATAAAGTTCTACAAGTTAGACTAGAAATTCAAAGGAGGTGAGATACCACTTCATACCTGTCAGAATGGCTAACATGAACAACTCAGGCAACAACAGATGCTGGCGAGGATGTGGAGAAAGAGGATCTCTTTTGCACTGTTGGTGGGAATGCGAACTGGTGCAGCCACTCTGGAAAACAGGAGGGAGGTTCCTCAAAAAACTAAAAACAGAACCACCCTACGACCCAGAAATTACACTACTAGGTATTTACCCAAGGGATAGAGGTATGCTGTTTCGAAGGGACACATGCACCCTTATGTTTATAGCAGCACTATCAACAATAGCCAAAGTATGGAAAGAACACAATGTCCATCGACAGATGGATGGATAAAGAAGATGTGTGATATATATAAAATGGAGCATTACCCGGCAATCAAAAAGAAAGAAATCTTGCCATTTGCAACTATGTGGATGGAACTAGAGGGCATTATGCTAAGCAAAATTAGAGAAACACAAATATCATATGAGTTCACTCATATGAGGACTTTAAGATACAAAACAGATGAACATTAAGAGACTCTTAAATATAGAGAACAAACAGAGGGTCGCTGGAGGAGTTTTGGGAGGGGGGATGGACTAAATGGGTAAGGGGCATTAAGGAATCTACTCCTGAAAATATTGTTGCACTATATGCCAAGTAACTTGGATGTAAATTAAAAAATAAATAAATGATTAAAAAATAAAATAAATTCAAAGGAGGGTACTAGAAATTCATTCAAATTCAAATACTAAGTGCCTACTATGTGCAAAGCAGTGAACAAGTTCGAGAAATGCTTCTTCGCACTACAGAAGCTCTGAAGTTACACTAATGAATTTGAACAATGGCTGCTATCACAATTTGAAAGACTGGATGGACAATGGCAATAAAATTAGCAAACTGACAGATAAATACACATTTGCCTTACTCTTATGGCACACGCTACGTTCCCAACCACCCACTAACATCGCTTGTAGCTTTGTATTATTAAGCAATAGTTAGGATTTCAGAAAATGATGGGGGAGCTGGGGAAGCTACCTTTTGTGAAGTTTAAAGCAGTATGTTCAGATATGTAAGTGACAGTGCAGAAAAGTGTACACATGCCTAATACGCAGAGGAGGACTCTGTTTAGGCTTGCCGGTGTATAAGTTTAAATCTCATCGTGTAAAACAAAAGAGTCAGATGAGAATAACACTATAAAACCGTACTGTTTAGCTAAACTTTCATTAGATTAAATTTCAGCATTCAGCATTAGGAGCATGCTTTGCTTCCTCATGGCAACACTTTTAGATAATAAGTTTGAGAAAAAAGGGAGGAAAAATAATTCTTAGGGAATTCACCCTTTTCTTTCTTCCTAAAATAGAAATCCACTTCCGACATAAGTTGTACCTAGACATGTCTGTAATGGGAATGAGGATTGCAGAAAATCTTTTCAGAGCGATCTGACTCCCTTATGACTTCTAATTTGCTCTTGGTAGAATTGTGTACCTTTTATCAAATCATTCTTCTAGGCATCTGTCTCAAGTTTACTAACTCCACCTATTTCCTACTAATAAAATAAGTCTTTTTTCCATAAATGCCACTTACTAGAAACTTGCAGTGAAAATACTATAACAGCAACTCATTAGATAGCATTTTGGCGCAAAAATTTTAAGCTCTTTTATTTACATATTTTAATCACTTAAAGTTGCACTCTTTATGATGGAATCCTAGACCGGAGGTGAAAATCTACACATGGCCATAAGAATATTTAAAACCTTTTGTTTGAAACATGTTTCTGTTTTCCAAGGCTAATGTTAAATTTGATGTGACTTTGCAAGAAAATGCTTACCATCTGTAGTTGGTATTTTTCTTCTGCTCCCGCCATTAATATATTTTTTACATAGAAGAGTTGTCTCCAGTAATAAAAAATCTGTCTGAGGTAAGGTTATGTTAATAATGGTACCCCTGTGAAGCCATTTTTTGAAGCTATTTTTGTAGCGTAAATTTTTAATTTAATACAGTTTATGCACCATGGAAAAAGCAAACGTCAAGCACTCAGCAGTTTCTACCACTGCTTAAAATTCAACTTTTTTTAATGGTTAAAATATCATGCATTTAATTTAATCTAATGTAGTATCTAGTTCTCGCTTTAACTAACAAAGCAGCTAAGCAGAACTCCCATGTACTTATAGCTGTTAACCTGACTCTCCCTCTCCCATCCCCACTCTTTTCCTCTCTGCCTTTGCCTGTCCTGGGTACTGAGAATTAGGTTTACTAAAAACCCTTGTGGGCAGTCCTGTCTTGACATGGTTTAGAATTAGGTTACGTTCCAAGCTGTTCTTTATGACCCCTTCCCTGATCCCCTCCCAGTAGACCTCGTTCCCAGTGATGGAAACTGAGGTCACACCTGGGACCTGTGTTTCTCCAGGTCTGGATTCCCCCCAGGCCACTGACTTTGCTCTTGCCTTTGATGGTAGTCCCTACCCACATCCCTTCCTGAAGGAATCTGCCCTCACCTACTGTTCTAACATAGTGTTCTACGCTCATCCCCAGAGATGCTAATTCAACGAATTAGGGTGGGGCCCATGAATTTGCATTTCTAATGCTGCTGGTGGGGAGAACCCACTTTGAGAACCACTGCCTGATATCATGAATGAGCCTGGGTGGCCCTCTTTATACTAGGTGAGCTTGGCTTCCTGGCTATGAGATGACTGATCAAGAGGCCAGTCCGATTTTATCACCTTGGAACTTGAAATGGGGACAGTGGGAGACTTAGTGGTGTGGTGCTCGGTTGACAGGTTGTAGGGCTGGCACCTGAGAAAGACATTTTAAGGTTCAAGTAGATGAATACATGAGGAAATCAGTGAGTAGAAAGAGACTAACAAAGCAGACAAACCAAAATGGGGATGAGGTTTCATAACCCCAAAGAGGGAGACAAAGAGAGTGATTATTTGACCAGAATTCCCTCTGGACTCCTGGTCCACGAGTGACTTCTTACAATTCATTTCCAAGGAATCTCACCATGCAGAACAACCATCCCACCCCTACTTAAGCAGGTTTAAATGGGTCTCTGTCCCTTGCATTCACTCTGTCTTCACTTGGAACACTTATTCCTCTTCAGGCCTGTCCTGTGCATTTCTCCAAACACCCTTGATTGTCTGCCTTGCTCCTGCCAATGTTCTTCCCCAGAAATGAGTCTCACCTACAACCCAGCCTGTGGCTTAGGATCCTACCACTCAGTGGTAGTGCTTTTAGAATCTACAGCACTCCGATACATATGGCTATCAGGCTCCTGAAATACGGCTAGTGATGTGCTGCAGACATAAAATGCCCACTGGGTTTGGAAGACTTAGTCTGGGGAAAAAAGAAGGCAAGATGTCTTAATATTTTTATATCCATGGCATTGAAAATAATATTTTGGATATATTGGGCAAAACAAAATATAGTATTAATTTGCCTATGTCTTCTTACTTTTTATTTATTTTTTAAGATTTATTTATTTATTTTGAGAGAGAGAGAGACAGAGACAGAGAGAAACAGCACCAGCAGGGAAGAGGCAGAGAGAGAATCCCAAGCAGGCTCCGTGCTGTCATTGCAGAGCCTGGAACTGGGCTCAAACTCATGAACCACGAGATCATGACCTGAGCCGAAGTCAAGAGTCAGACACTCAACCGACTGAGCCACCCAGGCACCCAGTCTTTTTACTTTTTAAACCATGACTAGTGGAAAATCTGAAACCACCAATGTGACTCTTTCTGTACTTCTACTGACCAGTGGTGAATCTAGAGGGTGATGACGATCCCACTCATCTACCTCCAGAATATTCACCACCATCTGGACTCCCCACCACCCTGCCCGGCATCTGACTTTCCCTGCTATGCTTTTTAGAGTTTATCTTACCCACCCAAGTCTCCAATCAATTTCTATAGCTAGGTCAGTTCAATAGCAACTACCTCACCCTAGTGAGAATGGGAAGATCTGGTACCAGGATCCTCTCCCTGCCCTTACCCCGCCTATCTGGTTTTGATTTCAATCGACTATCATGCAGTGTACCTAAGTCTTAAGATGGGACAGATCTTGTATGGCAGCTTCCTATGTTCAGTAGAGAAGTAGACTAGATGATCCATGTTATTGATTGGATTATTCTCCCCAAAAGATAGGTCAAAGCCCTAAACTCCATCCCCTGTATCGGTGAATATAACATTATTTGGAAATAGGGTATTTGAAGATGTAATCAAGATGAGGCCATGCAGGCGGGTCCTAATTCAATACGACTATTATCCTTACAAGACAAGGCAAATGCCATGTGAAGCCAGAGACACACGGAAAGAAGGTCATGTGACAACGAAGGCAGAGATTGGAGTGTGTAGCTGCAAGTGAACGAATACCAAGGATTGCTGGTCACCACCAGAAGCTAGGAAAGGTGGGACACCTGGGTGGCTCAGTTGGTTAAGCATCCCACTTTGGCTCAGGTCATGATCTCCCACCCATGAGTTTGAGCCCCACATTGGGCTCTGACAGCTCAGGGCCTGGAGCCTGATTCAGATTCTGTGTCTCCCTCCCTCTGCCCCTCCCCTGCTCACACTCCATCTCTCTCTCTCTCTCTCTCTCTCTCTCTCTCTCTCAAAAATAAATAAACATTAGGAAAAACATTTTTTAGAAGCTAGGAAAAGGCAAGCAAGGACTCTACCCAGAGTCTCAGAGAGAGCATAGCTTTGCTAACACCTTAATTCTGGAACTGTGAGAGAATGAATTTCTGTTGTTTTCAGCTGCTAAGCTTGTGCTACTTAATTATAGGAGCCGTAGAAAATAAATATGACTTCTAAGTTCCCTGTACACCCAATTACATTAAGTGCCATACAGGTAAAAAGGCAGATTGCACAGCTGATTTTCATTATTTATTGCATTCACAATACAGTGCTTTCAAAAAATAGAAAATCCTGTAAATCAAGGCCATTTTTATGCACCCATTTTCAAATGCCTTAAGTATACAGACTGCCCTGTTATATTGTAAATTCTGAGTTAAGAGAGAATGTCATTTGAAGAGATTGCATATTTTCCAAAGCCAATTTGGTGATTTAAGCATGGAAGTATTACAATTAAATGTTTGAAAAGTTATCTGTGCATGGTTTGCTGTAAGCTGATCTCATGAAGCAATACATCTTTTGGGGATGAGGTAGCAGCCCCAACCCCGGGGGAAAGGGAGCGGGCGCATCACTTGACTGCAACTACTTTGGACAACTGGGCAACATGAGCAGGCTCAAAAAAAAAGTCAGATCCAATCATCTTCAAAATAAGAACTGTAGTAGCTACAACACAATCCTCTAAGGGCGGGATAGGAGGAGGAGATGTGGAAATATTTGTATGATGCAGTCTTTATGGGTAATGCAGAGAATATGGGCCAGAATGAGATCAACATGGCTCATAAGCCAATGGGTCAATGTCAACCATTGCTTGAAAACCTTCAATGACTGCTTGTTGCCTCTCGACTCCAACCCAAACAGCTTTACTAACATAAAGGAATGCTCATGGTGTGTGTGTGTGTGTACTTTTAAAAAGCAGAAAACAAAAATATGGGTGAGAAATGATCCCAATCCCAACTTTTAAATAAATACGCTTATATATTCATTCATTCAAAATTATATTGACTAAGCACATACCAGGTGCTGAGCACTGTTCTTAGAGCTTGTAATCTAGTGAGAGAAGACAACCGACATATAAAATGCTAAGTGTACAAAGGGATCATCTGTTGCTTTCTAGAGAGCATTTTCAATACTTAGGTCAAATCAATCACTGTGATTCTCCAAAGTTTTGCTGAAAATGTTGAAGCAGACTTTACCTCTTTCCCACTAGACGTGAACTAGAAAGGATAGGCACTACTGGGCCATATTGTGGCCCTCAATAGCAGACACTGAGACTGGAGTCAACATAGAGGAAGAGGGGCCAAGAGATGGAGAGAATGGAATCTGATCCTGATGATCCCATTTGAACCCTGTATCCTGAAGCCATCAGGTCGCTTGGGTCAGGTTTTCAGTCGCTTGCCCGTAAGAGTCCTAACTGATCCATCCAGTGAAGCCGCATCTCTGGGGTAAAAGCTGCAATCTGCGTTATTAACTAGGCCCCCGTGTGAATAATCATTGAAGAATTGACTCCAGAACACAGGCCCGCTTAAGGTACAAAAGCGGGCAGTGGGCTAGACTTGGCTCACTGACCATGGTGCCAACCCCCGCTCTAGATCTGGAGCCATAAGTAAAGAGAACAAACAGTACCGTGCCCGAGAGGGTCAGTAGAATTCAGTAAAGTGTTTGTCCAAGATCTGTAAAATCTGAAACCATTTAACAGTTGAGGGAAAGAAGCCAGTACAATCACAAGAAGAGCTAATATTTATGGAGGGCTTACTACGGGCAAGAGGGTGTGCTAAGGGTTATCTCACTTAGGACGCTTTGGTTAGCCAGGAACAGAAAACCCTCCTCAAACAAACTTAAATGATACGAAGGATTTGTATTTCATATAACAAGTATTTCTGAGACTGGGGTGATTCCATGGTTGAAGTTCCAGTGGTTTAGTGATATGTTCAAGGACCCAGGTTCTTCCTATCTTATGCCTCTGCCTCCCTCAGGGTTTCGGCTTTGCTTTTAAGTAACTCCCTCCATGACCACAAGATGGCTACTACAGTCCCAGGCCTCCTATCCAGACCAAGTCATCTTTAGGAGAAGAAACAGATCATTTCTTCCTCCACCTGCTTCTTACAAGTGAAGAAATAAGGATACCTGGCTGGCTCAGTCGGAAGAGAATGTGTCTCTTGATCTCTGGGTTGTGAGTTCAAGCTCCAAGCTGGGTGTAGGGATTTAAGTAAATAAATAAACTTAAGGAGAGAAAAAAGTGAAGAACTATTTCCCAAAAGTCCCTCCACACTAGTATCTTCCTTCTCATTTCTCATTGGTCAGAATTTGCTTAGATGCTCACTTTTAAACTAAGCATTGGCAAGAGGAATGGAAGTTCCCAGATTAGTTAAGACTAATTAGGAATCACCTCCTCATTTAAGCCATGTAGAGAATGCAGAAAACAATACAGAGGATGCATAAATACCTGCATGCAATCAGGGTTCTGCTAGGAAGGAAGTACAGGGTGGGGGTGGGGCTGGGGGCAGGAATGGATACTGGACAAGCAACCACATGTGATATTATTAGGTGATATTCTTTTCCATGCTTTACACACTGTGAGAAAATAAAGTTCAGAGAGAGGAAAGTGACTTGCCCAAGGTCATACAGCAAATGAGTGGGAGAGACTGATTGCAAACCCAGGTCTGCAAATACATGCCCAAGACCTCGGCCACCACACTAAAGTGCTGTGGCAGAGCTGAGGATGTCAGGGAAGAGCAGGATAGCTCCAGAGTTTGCTCCAAAATCAAGAAAAATTGAGCCAGTTATTCAACCTGTGACCAGGCCTCTAGTAGTATGTACCACTTGCCTTTTGCTGTGTAAGAAGCAACCTCGTAAGTCAGTGCGTAAAACCGTAGTAACTTACTTCACTCAACATTATAGGGGTCGGCCATTTGGACTGGGCTTCTGGTCTCAGCTGGACTCACCCAAGCATCTTTGGTCAGCTGTCAATAAGCTGGCAGATCAGCTAGGGTCTCGTTAGTCCAAAACGAACTCAGGTAAGATAGTTGACCTTTTTCTCCAGCAGGCCGGCCTGGGCTTGTTTACATGGAAGCTGCTCAGAGTCCCAGGAGGGAGAGTGGAAATACGTAAAGCCTCTCAGGACGAGTTACTTTTTTTATTAGGGACTGAGCTGAAAAAGGATTTTGTTTCCATATTCCCCAGAAAGATTGAAGCTATGACGTTCTCATGCAACAGTATTATGCCCCGTTCCCATGTTTGTAGTTCAGGGAGTGTTCAATAGTTAGCCCTAGTTCGTGGCCAACATGACTTAGGCTCCCAGAGGATAAGGACTCTTAACCACAGCTGACAGATGATATTAGGGGTGGAACATAGTTTTCGTACAGAAAGTTAGAAAAGCAGCACCATGGTCAATGGATTGAGGCTGGGGTAAGACAACATGAGGCAAGCACCTGAAAAGCAAATATTTAAACCCAAACACAAAATTATATCCAGTCGACTTGTGTCCCCACCACATATACCATGTAACATTCAAGAAACCAGAGCCATATTTTCTACTATCCTGGTAAAGTAAATATAAACTAAATATAAATATAAACATTCCTGTCTCAAATATTTATTATGCCGAATCCTGTCAAACTTGAAATGAGTGGAATTCTTAATTTTTAAGTTACTGTCTTGAAAAATATCCTTTATGGGCCCCTAGGTGGCTAGCCAGTTAAGCCCTGACTTTGGCTTAGGTCATGATCTCGCAGTTCATGAGTTTGAACCCTGCGTCAGGCTCTGTGCTGACAGCTCAGAGCCTGGAGCCCACTTCAGATTCTGTGTCTCCCTCTCTGCCCCTCCTCCGTGCTCTCCTCTCTCTCTCAAAAATAAATTAAACATTAAAAAATTAATATGTGTGTGTGCGTGTGTGTGTGTGTGTATCCTTTAGAATGACTTATGTTATCTTTAGAAGGACCAAGAGGGTTTCCCCTCAAGGTCAGAACTTCCTTATTTGCAAAATTATTAAAACGTGTGGTCTAACCCATCTGAAATCACTGATGTCTTTTTTTTTGTCATTAGCAGCTTCAGTCTATAACTGTAGGCATTTAAAACATTCTGGAATTAATTTCTCAGGAAAGGAGTGAGCACAAGTAAGTTCTATTTCATCTTATGAACCCATTCAGAAATTTACAGTCTTTAGATATGAACTTACACAGCATGAAGTTTGGCCCACAGCATTTCTGAAAGTGGAATTTGGTTCATGTGAATTCTCATAGCAAAAGAGAGATTGCCAAAGCAAGCAACTTTCTCTAAATACAGGTGAAATAATATTCTTACAGAGTAAATCCTCACAATGTGAAAACATACAGAGTAAGTTCACTGAACGTTCTCTAAAATAGTTTGCCATAGAACTGAAACCCGGAAAAGTGATTTAGCTGTCAAGACTAAAGGGAATTCCTTCTCTGCCTCATAATGTGGGAGGCACAAGAAAGAACGCGGGGTAAACTGAGGTGCCCAACCCACGGCTGAGTGGACTGAATGAAGATCTGTTGGCTTGAGGGATCTCAACTTTAACAAGCTTGAGAAAAAACACGGATATAGAAAATGGTCGGGGCACCTGGGTAGTTCAGTTAAGTGACTGACTTCAGCTCAGGTCATGATCTCAAGGTTCATGAGTTCAAGCCCTGCATCTGGCTCTTTGCTGTTAGCCCAGAGACTGCTTAGGGTCTCTCTCTCTCTCTCTCTCTCTCTCTCTCTCTCTCTGTGCCCCTCCCCTGCTTGCACTTTCACTCTCTCAAAAATAAATAAACTTAAAAAAAAAAGAAAATGGTAGAAAATGCTCATGGATATTAATACAGAAAATATACAGATAGAAATATAGAAAATGAAAACTAAAGCTATCTACTATACTGCATAATGTTCGTTGTTAATTTTCTTGTTGAAAACAGCAGTTTCTAATGTGCCATTTGTGATTATATTATAGCTAAGCAATCTATAATATATTCAATTAATAGAACGCCATAAGGGTCGGTAAAGACACCAAGTAGGTAAACTATATTAATGCATTTAAATGTGTATTTGTAATAAAGTTAAGTTTAAAAACTGTTTAAAAACTTGAGGTAGGCATCATCAAGAAGTTCATATTAACAGAGAGGTTAAGAACACCTGATCTAATGCAGTGATCCTATTTAGAATAAAAAGTTTTGGGGCACCTGGGTGGCTCAGTCAGTTGAGCGTCCGACTTCAGCTCGGGTCATGGTTTTGCGGTCTGTGAGTTCGAGCCCCGTGTCCGGCTCTGTGCTGACAGCTCGGGGCCTGGAGCCTGCTTCGGATTCTGTGTCTCCCTCTCTCTCTGCCCTTAACCCGCTCGCACTCTGTGTGTGTGTGTGTCTCTCTCTCTCAAAAATAAATAAACATTAAAAAAAACTAGAATAAAAAGTTTGTATTCCAGCAAGAAAATTTTAACTCTCACTATCTAACCATAGAGGAGAAGTTAAATAAATTATACATCCATTAAAAACTACACTGTAGATATATATTCATTATACATAAGATATATAAGATAAGATATACATAAGATATACATAAGATATATAAGGGTGCCTGGGTGGCGCAGTCGGTTAAGCGTCCGACTTCAGCCAGGTCACGATCTCGCCGTCCGTGAGTTCGAGCCCCGCGTCGGGCTCTGGGCTGATGGCTCAGAGCCTGGAGCCTGTTTCCGATTCTGTGTCTCCCTCTCTCTCTGCCCCTCCCCCGTTCATGCTCTGTCTCTCTCTGTCCCAAAAATAAATAAACGTTAAAAAAAATTTTTAAAAAAAAGATATATATATATAAGACATACATAAGATATATAAGATAAGATATATATAAAATTACATCCATTAAAACTATATTGTAGATATATATTCATTATACATAAGATATATAGCATATGTAATATGTAAATATCAAGTATTGATAATATGTATATTTTTGACATAGAAAATGCTTCTAATATATTAAGTGGAAAAAATTTATAATACACTATTAATGTGTAACTTCATTTCTTAACAAAAAATGTAATTTATATGCAGATTTAAAGATCTTAAAAGAAACATATCAAAATGTAACTTGAGGTTATTTCTAGATAATGGGAATTTCTATTTCTTCTTCTTTTACACATTTGTATTTTCCACTTTTTTTTCTACAATGAACATCTATTACTCAGTAATAAAACAGTTAAAATATTGGGTTTTAGGGGCACCTGACTAGCTCAGTCAGTAGAGATGCAACTCTTGATCTCGGGGATGTAAGTTCGAGCCCATGTTGGGTGTAGAGACTACTTAAAAATTTTTTTAAAAATCTTTAAAAAAATAAAATAAAATACTGGATTTTAGCAAGATAAAAATATGCAAATAAAAAAGAATGGAGGAGGGGCTCCTGAGTGGCTCAGTTGGTTAAGCATCTGCTCTTGACCTCGGCTCAGGTCTTGATCTCAGGGATGTGAATTTAAGCCCTGCCTTGGGCTCCATGCTAGGCACGGAGCCTACTTAAAAAGAAAAAAAAAAAAAAAAAAAAAAAAAGAACGAAAGAAATGTCAACAACGGATGCCAGTAGATGATGCCATCAAATGGGACTTTCATATTCTTCTTTAACTTTAATGTTTTCTAAATTTTCCACAAAAAAAGCAGCATTTATTAAAATCATGACATATATCATTAGTATTGCATCATACTAGCACATATTATATCACTCCCTATTGGATGTGAAAGGGGAAAGGAAATGGTTACACAGGAGAAAGTTCACTTCAATAAACTAAAAATAAAAATTTCTGGGGTGCCTGGGTGGCTCAGTCAGTTGAGCATCTGACTTCGGCTCAGGTCATGATCTCACGGTGCTTGAGTTCAAGCCCCGCATCAGGCTCTGTGCTGACAGCTCAGAGTCTGGAACCTGCTTCATGTTCTGTGTCTCCCTCTCTCTCTGCCCCTTCCTCACTCATGCTATCTCTCTCTCTCTCTCTCTCAAAAATAAACAAACATTAAAAAAAATTCTGCATGATCATTAACTGTTATATAAGTAAATAAAAGTATAGATTCTTTCTTCAGAAATGTCTGATTGTCAATAACGAGATTCCAAAATAAAGCTGAAAAAGGTGTAATTTGCAAATATCAGTGACACCTTTATATTGGTCCAAATGGTGGTGGGATCCCTGACTCAACACCGCCCCCTTCCTGTGGTCGTAGCATCTTTTCTCTGAGACGAGGACAGCTCTATGCCAAATTCAGGCGAGAAAATCCAAGCTTAACAAGAGTCCCTTGGGTTACTTCGGTTCAAAGAGTCCATTGCTCAAGTCAAAGTTGATGAAGATGCGAACCAACAGCAGTCCATGTGGAAATGACTTCAGGCTCTTAGCTGACAATGGGCTCAGCATGAGTCATTCCAGTAACATGGGCTCTTAGCTGAATTCCTAACAGAATTCTACTGGAGATGAAGGTCATGATGGTACCCTTCTACCTGCAGCCCATCAGCCTAGACGATAAGCAATACTTTCAGTTCTGGGAGCTGCACTGTAAAAGGGACAAGGGAGACAGAAATCAAGTTGCTGAGGGATTTTATGTCATAGCCCATGTGGAATATTTGGAAGAGCAGAGAAAGAAAACTCAGAGGAACTCATCAGTTGCCTTAAAATAACTGAAAAACCTTCACATTCAGGTAAATTAATCTTGTTCTCTGTGGTTTTGCAGGGTGTAGCTGGGACTAGAATTCCATTGAGACAGAACTTGAGACAGGAGGAAAGCTTTTTGA
The DNA here is from genome assembly GCF_027475565.1 of Acinonyx jubatus. Taxonomy (NCBI): domain Eukaryota; kingdom Metazoa; phylum Chordata; class Mammalia; order Carnivora; family Felidae; genus Acinonyx; species Acinonyx jubatus. Next base: position 45,937,104 of record NC_069397.1, read on the forward strand.
AACTTGAATTGGCAAATGATATGCTGGCCATGGAAGTGCTTCTCAAAGCACAGACTTCAAGGGAGCCCATTGAAGATCTCGGGGCCAACCCAGACCTACTAAATCAGAACCTGACGTTCAAAAAGATGCCCAGGCAACTCACATGCACATTCATGTCATAGGTCACACTGGTCCAGACTGCCCATCTGGAGAGGGAATAAATGCCCTGTTCCCCTGGAGAGAATTCCAAGGCTGGGCTGCCCTCATTCAGCAGACTGTAGAGAACTCAAAAACTGCGAGATTGTCTGAGAAAGACTGTTGAGTAAGAGTGTTTATTGAAGTACAGTTTTAATTAGGAAAAAAATTTTTAATCTAAATCTGGTAAAAATAAAAAAAAAACTGTAATAAAATATTATGCAGCCAAGGTGCCTGGGTCCAACTCAGCTCAGGTCCTGATCTCATGGTTTGCAGGTTCAAGCCCTCCATCGGGCTCTGGGCTGAGAGTGCAGAGCCTGCTTAGGATTCTCTCTCTCTCTGCCCCTCCCCAACTTGCAAGTGTGTGTGTGTGCACGCGCGTGCACGCATTTTCTCTCCTCAATAAATAAATAAACTTTAAAAAATATGCTGGGACACCTGGGTGGCTCAGTCGGTTAAGTGTCTGGCTCTTGACTTGGGCTCGGGTCATGATCTCACGGTTGGTGGGTTTGAACTCTACATCAGGCTCTGTACTGGCAGTGGGGAGCCTGCTTGGGATTCTCTCTCTCACTCTCTCTCCCTCTCTCTCTGCCCCTCCCAGCTCACATGCTCTGTCTTTCAAAATAAATAAACTTAAATACAAAACATATTATGGAGCCATTAAAAAATGATATTTTAGATTAATGTTTAAGGATGTTAAAGATGTTCATAATACAGGGAGCCTGGGTGGCTCAGTCAGTTAAGTGTCTGACTCTTGATCTTAGCTCAGGTCTTGATCTCAGGGTCATGAGTTCAAGCCCCATATTGAGCTCTGTGTTGACAGCTCAGAGCCTGAAGCCTGCTCTGTGCTGGGTGTGAAGTCTACTTTAAAAAATGTCCAGGGGCGCCTGGGTGGCTCAGTCAGTTAAGCATCATGACTTCAGTTCAGGTCATGATCTCATGGTTCATGGGTTCAAGCCCCATATAGAACTCTGTGCTGACAGCTCAGAGCCTGAAGCCTGCTTTGTATTCTGTGTCTCCTTCTCTCTCTGCCCCTCCCTCACTTGCACTCTCTCTCTCTCTCTCAAAAATAAATAAACATTAAGAAAAAAAATTTTTAATGTTCGTAATATACTAGGGGAAGCTAAATTACAAAATATAATATGCATATATTTACCGTGTATATTTAGCATCCACTTAAAAATAATTATGAAAAACTTAAAATATATAATAAAAATGTTATCAAGTTATCAAGTCTATGGAGACTGTTTTTTAAAATGCTTATAATAAAAGTAATCATTGCTTGTTGTGCAATATGGAAAATGGTCAATATTACAAAGCAGAAACTAAAATAATTTATTATCTACCACCCAAAGATAACCATTGTTATTATTTTTGTATATTTCCTTTTATTCCTTATTCTATACAAATTTATGCCTTTTAAATAACACTTTTTTGGATTATAAAAGTAATACATGTTTAATATAGAGAATTTGGAAAATAAGAAAAGTCCAACAGAAAATTTTAAATCTTTTTTTTTTTTAAGTTTATTTATTTTGAGAGAGAGAGAGCACGAACAAGCACAGGAGGGACAGAAAGAGAGGGAGAGAGAGAATCTCAAGTAGGCGCCACACTGTCAGCACAGAGCCGGATGCGGGGCCCGATTCCACCAACCATGAGATCATGACCAAAGCCGAAATCAAGAGTTGGAGGCTTAACTGACTGAGTCACCCAGGCGCCCCAAACAGAGAAAATTTTAAATATTCAGATATAATAACTACTGACATTTCTATCCAACTTGTGTTTTTATGCATCAATGTAAAAAATTGTTTTAAACAAGTTGGGATTATATGGTAAAATCAATTTTATATCTAGATTTTTCACTTATCATGAGACTGTTTCCATATCATTAAATGTTGTTTGAACACAAACTGGGTGACTAGAAAGTATTTTGTGCTGTAAATATCATTGATTTATTGCCCATTTTCTTTCTTTTTTTTTTTTAATGTTTATTTTTGAGAGAGACAGAGACAGAATGCGAGTGGGTTGGGGCAGAGAAAGAGGGAGACACAGAAGCAGAAGCAGGCTCCAGGCTCTGAGCCGTCAGCACAGAGCCTGACGTGGGGCTCAAACTCACAAGCCGTGAGATCATGACCTGAGCCGAAGTCGGACGCTCAACCGACTGAGCCACCCAGGCACCCCTATTGCCCATTTTCGTAGTGAGGAATATTTTTGTTTCCAGTTTTTCACTATTTAGAGCTATAAAAGTACTCTTGCTCATAAATCCCTGTTTACCTGATTAGAATGAGAGGCAGAATTGGGATTATCTTGAAGTCAAAGGCCATGAACTCTTTTGGGGTACCATCTTGTTTTGGAATCCTGAAAAGATCTCACCACATGCCCACAAGTCTTGCTTTTCCTAAAAGCTAACAGGATAGACTGGCAATTGTCTGGACTCAAATTTTCTTGGAAGCGACATTTTTCCCCAAAGACATACACAATCAATTTCTTCCATACCTGTTTGCTTATTCTGATACACTCCTTTGTTTTTTTCTTAAGTAGGCTTCACACCTGCACACAGCCCAAAGTTGGGCTTGAACTCACGACTCTGAGATCAAGACCTGAGCTAAGAGTCAATCATTTAACTGACTGAACCACCCAGGGGCCCCTGATACATTATTTTTTCATGGATCAATTTTGGCAATTCATATTTCTTAGAAAAAATGTTCACTTCATCAAGAATTGGAGATTTACTAGAATCGACTTGAACATGATATATTTTAATTTTTAAGGGGTTTATTCCCATCTGATATTATACTCTCGTTCTCATTTCTAACTCTGGTTATTATGGGGGGGGGGGTTGGTGTTTGTTTGTTTGTTTGCTTTTCTTAATGAGACAACCAGATTAGTTTGGTGTTTCAAAGAATCAGCCCTTAAATTAAAAAAATTTTTTTTTTTATTTTGAGAGAGACAGGGATAGAAAGCAAACAGGGGAGGGGCAGACAGAGAGGGAGAGAGAGAATCCCAAGCAGGCTCCACACTCTCATCATGGAGCGCCATTTGGGGCTCAAACCCACAAACCGTGAGATCATGACCTGACCTTAACCGACTGAGCCACCCAGGCGCCCCAGCCCTTTAATTTTTTGCCAATTCAACTTTATTTCTATTATTTTTTTTATTATTTCCTTCAGAGAATAACTTCCCAGTAACAAAACAATAAAAGTAATTACAAAAGGAAAAAATTATGCATTGGACCTTATAAAATTATTTTTTTCAGTTATGCATTCCCATGAAAAATTAACATAAGAGCAAAAGAAACAGACTGTACTCTGTTCCCAAATGTGATTAGGAAATTTTAATATTTTTTATTATGCACATAACTTAAATTCACAAGAAAAAACCCCAATCACCCGAAAGGTTAATGGGCAAACTATTTGCACATACAGCTCACAAAGACATATTATTTCCAAAAAAGTTTTAATTATTCAAATATTAAAATATTTCTCATATATAAAGCAGAAAAATATAACAACAAAGAAACAACCTCATATTAGGGTTTCAGAGAACCCATTGCCTTTTTTGAAATAATAGTCCTTATTTTAAAAAATAATAATAATAGCCCTTGTTGAGGTATAATTCACATACAATCCATCCTTTTCTAGTGGGCAATTCGGCGGGTTCTAGCATATTCAGCGTTGTACAACCATATCATTATCTAATTTCAGAACATTTTCACCACCTCAGAAAGAAACACTGCACTCATTGGCAGGCACGTCCTACCCTTTTCTCCCCCAGCCAGGGACAGCCACCAATCTGCTTTCTGCCTCTATAGATTTGCTTTTTGCGCGCATTTCAAATAAATGGATGTACAATATGCGGTCTTCCGTGACTGGCTTCTTTCACTTAACATGATGTTTCCAAAGTTCATCCATGTTGCAGCACGTGTCAGGGCTTCAGTCCTTTTCATTGTTGAATAGTATTCCACCTTAGGGACGTAACACATTTTGTCTATCCATTCATCATCTGGTGGGCATTTGGAATGCTTCCACTCTTCCCTGGTGACGAACGTTCACGTGGAAGTTTTCACGTGGAATAACTCATTGTCTTTTACATGGCTGGAAATCTGTAAACTGGATGTAACCCTTTGACAAAGTCATACGTAAAATGTCCGTACCTTTTAACTGCATAACCCTGCTTCTCAGAATCTGATTTAAGCAAATAAATTATGTCTAATATAAATAAATAATATGCAAGGTGGGAAAGCCCCAAGTAGGAAGTTGCTGTTCATGATATTATTTAAACGTAGCCAATTTGTCGTGTTTCTCCAGCATCAGGTACAAAAATAAGAACTTATCTTCTTTAAAATTGAAATGACCGAAGACACGTTGCTGTCTTTTCTCCCAAGAGTCTTTTCCCAAGAGAAAATCGATCGGTCGCCAAAGGGTCCCATCTCCGCCACGGTTGCTGGGGTGGCTCTCCCGCAGGGTCACTGTTGGAAGGGGGCTGTTGGACACTTGGTACAGGCGGGCCACCCTTGCTCATTTCCACAAGAGGTCTGGGTACCAGCCTCCCCGCACCTCTGTGGCCCACCCTGGCGAGTTCGTCCTCCAGCCCCCCGTGTCCTTCAAATGAACTCAGTGAAGAGCAGCTCAGCGAGATTCTAATCCCACTAAGCCTCATTAAGGACAGATTTGCCCACCCCTCCCCAACAACTTATGAGCTGTACCTTCTAAGGATTTTTGGTGGAGTTGCCTCACATTCCACATTCTGGAATCCTCCAGAGTATGGGGTGCCCTTTGCCTTATATCTACCTAACCACAAGGAGACACTCCTAAAGGCCTTCCTAAAGATCAGCCCCGCTGCTGACAGCTTCTGTTTTAATTTTTAAACAGTACATGGTATTTTTGGTCCTTGGGTGGCTCAGTCGGTGAAGCGTCCAACTTTGACTCAGGTCATGATCTCACGGTTCGTGGGTTTGAGCCCTGTGTCGAACTCTGTGCCGACAGCTCACAGCCTGGAGCCTTCTTGGGATTCTATCTCCTTCTCTCTTTCTCTCTCTGCCCCTCCCCCACTAGCGCTCTGTCTCTCTGCCTCTCAAATGTGAATAAATGTTAAAGACAATTTTTTTTAAGTAAGTGGTGTTTATTTTTCTGTGAAGAGGAAATAAATTCCACGCAAAAATCTAAAAATACAGGGGCGCCAGGGTGGCTTAGTTGGTTAAGCCTCCGGCATTAGCTCAGGTCATGATCACATGGTTCGTGGGTTTGAGCCCCGCGTTGGGCTCTGTGCTGACAGCTCAGAGCCTGGAGCCAGCTTCACGTTCTGTGTCTCCCTCTCTCTCTGCCCCTCCCCTGTTCGCGCTCTGTTTCTGTCTCTCAAAAAAAAAAAACATTAAAAATTTTTTTAAATTAAAGAAATCAACAAATACAAAGGGGTACACCATGAAAAGGCATTCTCCATTCCTGTCCCCGCTTAGGGACGATATTAGAGACAAGCCAGCATTACATTATGGAAATTGATAATATGTAATCTTTTTTCACACCTTGTTTTGATTACCATCTGTATCAGTGCACAATTTGGATATATCATAACTGATTTAACCAATCCCTTATTAGGTTGTTTTCAATCTTTTGCTAATCAATCAACCATGCAGCAAAAATACCCTTAGAAGGGTAAACTGGTTCTGTACCCAAATTCCAATGTGTAGAGGAGAGTTTTCCCCCCACAGTACCAAGCAATGCTTAGATACCAGCTGAATGAATACCCTACAATTCAGTTCAATTCTGATACTATCTACCTGGAGATAGCATGAGAGCCCACAGGGTCAGGGCTCGGTCCCAAGAGACTACCTCCCACTTTCACAGGCCATCCAAGTCCACATTGACACCTGTGTTTCTGACCCACTGGCTATAGATCAGAGGTCCCAATGACCCCATCCTTCTTCGGTTCCATTCATTTGCTAGAGTGGCTCACAGAGATCAGAGAAATATTTTACTCACTAGATCACCAGTTTCCGTGAGATCATGACCTGAGCCGAAGTCGAATGCTCAACCGACTGAGCCACCCAGGTGCCCCGATCACCAGTTAATTTTAAAAGAATATAATTCAGGAACAGTCAGATAGCAGAGATGCGTGGGGCAGGGGGATAGGGAAAGTGGGCAGAGCTTTCATGCCCTCTCCAGGTGTACCACTCTCCCTAATCTCCAAGTGTTCACCAACCCAGAAGCTCTCCAGACCCTCTCCTTTTGGGTTCCTATGGAAGATTCGTTACAAAGGCACGACTAATTAAATCATTGGCCGTTAGTACTTGAACTCAGTCTCCAGCTCTGCTGCAGGAGGTCCCCTGCAGTGGGACTGAGCATTCTAACCCTCTAATCACACAGTTGGGTCTCTGGGCAGCCAGCCCCCATTCTTAGGTGCGGTCCAAAAAGTCACCCTGTTAACATAACAAAAGATACCTTTCCCTCTCTCACCACTTAGGAAATTCCAAGGGTTTAGGGAGCTCTGTGCCTGAACTAAGATCAAATGTATATTTCTTACTGTAAATCACAATATCACAAAGGGGCATCATTGCTCATGATAAATTAATGAATTAAAGGGTAAACATACTTTAAATTTTAGTAGATATCACCAATCCACTCTCCGTAGAAATTTAATAACCCATCTAAGAACAGTACACCTGACACTCAAGCCCAGGTTCCCTAAGTCCAAATTCAGGCTCTTGGTCACTGAGCTGAACTGCCCTTTCAGTCTCTCCCAAACTGAAAAATCAAGACTGTTATTACCCAGGTAGTTTTTCTATGAATCGGTCATCCAATGGAAGAAAGTGAACATTTTTTTTCATATATTTAAGAATGATTTGTGTTTCCTTTCTGTGAATTGTCTGCACATAGTCTTTGCCCATTTTTCCACTAGATTATTGGCTGGTTTCCTTACCAGTTTGTGGGAACTCTTAATATATTAGGGAAATTAATCCTTTCTATATGTGGAATTAAAAATATATTTCCCAGTTCGTCATTTGTCTTTTGACTCCATGTATAATGGTCTCTGCCTTGAAGAAATTCGAGTTTTATATAATCATATTTATCCATGTTTTATTTTATGGATTCCAGACTTCATTTCATTCTTGGACAAAATTTCCACTTAGGAAATAATAAAAAATTCTCCAATGGATTTTTCAAGTACTTTTATAGTTTCTTTCTTTTCTTTTCTCTCTTTCCCTTTCTTTTCTTTCTTTCTTTCTTTCTTTCTTTCTTTCTTTCTTTCTTTCTTTCTTTCTTTCTTTCTTTCTTGACATCTAAATATTTGGTGCATTTGGAATTTATCCTAGTTAAAGAAATGGATCCAAGTTTTCCCCTTCCCCACCTCACATGGCCACTCAGTTATCCCCAACACTATTTTGAAAGACTATCTATATTTTCCCATTAATTTATACACTCTTATGATAAATTTCACTGACAACATTCAAATAATAGCTTTTTCTGGTTAAAAAAAAAACTACTAGGTGTAGATACCCCACTTTATTGCCCCTCCCCACTACATGTATGAATCAATACCAGAAACATCTTAAATATTTGGCAACAGGGACCGACAATAGTATTCTGCTTAAAGTGTATTCTTGTAAATCTCCCTGATGGACATGTGTACAACCTTTAAAGAAATGATTATAAAGATTATGTCAAAATGCAGGGGAAATGCTTTTGATGCAAAAGTTAAGTGAAAAAGGAAGGATATAAACTTTATGCAAACCAAGAACATGACCACAGTCTGAAAACATGCATAGCAAGGAATCACATGAGCAGCACACCAGAATCATAACATGGTTTTGTTGGCATGAGAGACGAGAGAGTTCCCCCACCTTTTTTACCTCCGGATTTTCTGCGACGTGGTGCTATCAGTATAATGTTCCAATTTACTTTTTAATAATGGCAGATTGTCCCTCTGGGTTTTTCTCCTGTGCCTCAGGAGACCTCACTAAAATGATAGCAAAGATTACGAACCTACAAAGACAAAAAAAAAGGAGGTGGGGAGAAAAAGATCTCACGGTTGAAAAATTCCGACACGTTTTTGGGAGAGAGTCTGCGGATTGAGGAGTGGTAACAGACACCACAGGGCTGTGAAGGAAGCGACCAGAAGGCTCTGGGTGGGGTGGTGATTAAAGTAAAACAGGTCACTTGTGGACAGGACTCCAGACTCCCCTCCTGGGAGACACTGCTGACTCACCGTGTGTGCCCTCCAGCCAAGACACTTAGAAGTGCTCTGGCCTCTGCTCCCAACGAAACAAGGAACACTGTGTTTAACATCCCCAGCTTCCACTTGGGGCTGTGGGGAGGTTAATTACTGTTTGAAAAGGTATGTGAACCGGTGGGATAAAAGACCCGACAGGCAGAAGGAGGGTTATTACCAGTCCTGTAGCCCTGTAAATCCTGTGATTCTCTCGTCCACCCAAGAGACCAGCACCCCGGGTTCAGAGCTGGGCAGCCACAGGTGCAGCCTAATATGCAGGCTTTGGCCAAACGCTCACATCACTTGAAGAACAGGGCAGAGATGGCCACTGGTAAAGGGATGAATAGTGCGAAACTCCCAGCTAGGACACCAGCCCAGGCCTCGCCTTGGGCGGCTTCTTTCCTTCTTTTTCTCTTTCTCTCTTTCAATTAAAAAAAAATTTTTTTTAATTTTTTAAAATAATTTTTAATTGTCTCAAAGAGAGAGAGAGAGAGCATGAGCAGGGGAAGGGGGCAGAGGGAGAGAGAGAGGTAGAGAGAATCTTAAGCAGGCGCAAGCTCAGTGCAGAGCCCGATGTGGGGCTCCATCCCACGACTCTGGGATCATGACCTGAGCCAAAATCAAGAGTCGCTCAACCGACTGAGCCATCCAGGTGCCCCGCAGCTACTTTTTTTTTTTTTAATGTTTATTTTTTTTATTTTGAGAGAGACAAAGCAACAGCGGGGGAGGGGGAGGAGCGGAGAGAGAGGGAGAATCCCAAGCAGGCTCCACACAGTCTGCACAGAGCCCGACATGGAACTTGGACTCACAAAATTGTGAGATCATGACCTGAGTCAAAATCAAGGGTCGTGGGGTGCCTGGGTGGCTCAGTCGGTTAAGCGTCCGACTTCGGCTCAGGTCATGATCTCGCAGTCCGTGAGTTCGAGCCCCACGTCGGGCTCTGTGCTGACAGCTCAGAGCCTGGAGCCTGCTTCGGATTCTGTGTCTCCCTCTCTCCCTGACCCTCCCCCGTTCATGCTCTGTCTCTGTCTCAAAAATAAATAAACATTAAAAAAAATAAAAAAAAAAATCAAGGGTCGAAGCTCAACTGACTGAGCCACCCAGGCGCCCACTGCCGCTACTTTCTGTAGAACGAATGACATGTCCTCCTTGGTCCCCTGTTTAGGCGCCTTGCCTTTGGCTCTCATCTAGAGCCCCTTGTTGCCCTGCCTTGCTCCTACTCATCAAAGCAAATCCCGTCTCCACATACCAGGAGCTCTGATGCCCTAGACTTACTGCTCAGAATCCGATGGTCTTGTCAAGATGTGGAAATGTGGTACAATTTAGTGAGCTCTCATCAAGTGATGGTGTTGGCAGTTACACACACACACACACACACACACACACACACACACACACACCTGATTTCAAGAACTTGCTGGTAGGTTTGGATCCAGTCTCTTTTCTATGGCTTGGAAATTGATGGGGCTAAAACTATTCATTCATTCATTCATTCATTCATTCATTCAATTAATTGTCTTCATTCTTTCTTTGAGAGGGTAAATTTCTAAGCTCAGAAATGTAGCTTTAAAGACCGCAATAACCACTTGCGGAAAATTTACGCTATAGGTCAGTCCCTGTCCTACACCCTATAAAAGTACAAAGAAACACAACTCCTACCTCAGAGCTAGCTAGACTCTTTATGCTCCTTTTAAAGATCTAAGCCACTCTTTCCTCCATGAGAACAGGAATAATGTCTGTCTTATTTACTGCTGCCTATTGCATTCATCCCTCCAGTAAATATTTACCGAGCACCTACTACGCGCCAGGCCCCAATTCACGCACTGAAGATACGACGGTAAACCACGTACCGATTCTCTTGGAGCTTAGATTCTAGTAATAGAGACAGACAACAAATCAATGAGCAAACAAACACATAATATGCAGAGCAGTGGTTACATATTTGCACAAGATTAAAAAGAGCAAGGGGACAAGAGTGGTGGAGGATGTTATTTCACATAGGTTTATCAGGCGAGATTTCTCTGATAAGAGGAAGTTCCAGCAGAGACTTGAATTAGGTGAGGGAGTAAGCTACGTGGATATCTGGGAACAGATGGATCTGTAAGTACAAAATCCTCAAGGAAGGAAAGACCAACAATGGTGTATCAGTGAACCATGAGAGAAGGGTCACAAGAGTGGGGTGAGCAAAGTTGGGGTGCAGCCAGAAATAGGGGTGGGGCAGAGGGAGTGCCATTATCACGTAAGGCCTTTTCGCTGAGGACTTTGTATAAGATTTTTATGGAACTACAACACGCGTAGAGAAATGTACACGAGTCATAAATGTACAACTCCGTGAATTTTCACCGCCTGGACCCACCCATTTAAACCACCAACCTGCCTGAGCTGTAGAACATTGCCAGCAACCCTAAAGCCTCTCTCCTGCCTCTTTTGTCATTATCCCCCAAGGATAAAACCATTATTTCAACTTCTGTTATCGTGGATTCGTTTTGCCTGGTTTCAAACTTCATGCAAATGGAATCATACAGTATTAACCTTTGATGTCTGGCTTTATTTGCTGAATGTTATGTTTGGGCATTTGTCCATGTAGCTATGGATGGTCATGGTTCATTTTCTTCATTAGTGAGTAGTATTGACCATATACATATACCACAGTGTGTCTTTCTATTCTACCATTGATCAACATTTGGACTGCTTCCAATTGGGGGCTATTTCAAATAATACTGCTATGAGGATTTTTTGTGTGTGTGTGTGTGTCTTTCAGAACACATGAGTATGCATTTCAGTTAAGTAAATATTGAGGGGTGGGATTACCGGGCATAGCTTTTGCTTTGATGAATACCCAAACTGTCTTCAAACTTTGCTTTTTAATCTGAATGAAAAGGGAAATCATTTGAAGGTTCAAAGTAGAGAAATCACATAATCTGACCTATATCTTTAAAGAAATTTATAATAGAAATTTTTAAAGATTATATATTTTTAAGTTTATATAGATTTTTGAGAGAGAGAGAGCGGGGTGGGAGGGAGGGGGACAGAGAGAGAGAGAGAGAGGAGAGAATCCTAAGCAGAGTCCACACTCCCCAAGACTGACAGAGCTACCCAAGTACCCCAAAGATAACATTTTTTAAACGTTCACCATATGAAATAAAACCCAAGCTGACCAGTGCCAGCATTAAAAGCATGAGCCCAGGGGCACCCGTGTGGCTCAGTTGGTTGAGCATCCAACTCTTGATTTCAGCTCAGGTCATGATCTCACTGTTGTGGGATCAAGCCCCATGTCAGGCTCCACGCTGAGCATGGAGCCTGCTTAAGATTGTCTCTCTCCCTCTCTCTCTGCCCCTCCCCTCCCCTCCCTCGAAGAAGAAGAAGAAGAAGAAGAAGAAGAAGAAGAAGAAGAAGAAGAGGAGGAGGAGGAGGAAGAGGAGGAGGAGGAAGAAAAACAAGAAAAAGCATGAGTCCAAATCTGTATCTCTAGCCAGAACCTCTACTGTGAACCACAGACTCATGTCTCCAAAGCCTACTTGACAACACATGGATGTCTAATGGGCATCTCAAACTCTCTATGGCCAAAACCCAGCTCCTGATCTGCCCTGGGCCAGCCCCTCCTATAGGTTTCCCTTTCTTAATCACTAGCAGCTCCATTGTTCCATTCACTTGGGCTGAAAACCCTATTGGTGTCATCTTTTTTTTTTCCTTGTATTTTTTCACACCCCATATCCTGTGTATCAGCACATCCTGTGAGCTCTATCTTCAGAATATTCTGGAATCACTGCTCACCGCACCCCTGGCCACTACCTGTCTAGGCCACCATTATCTCTCCCCTAGACTATTGCGGTCCCCTCCTCAGTGGTCTCCCACCTTCCACATCTGTCCTTACCTTCTTTAGGCTACTCTCCATGCGGCTTCCTAAGGGAATCCTGTTGGGACATAAATGAGATCCGGTCATTCGCTATTAAAACTCTCCTGTATCACAGGGTGAATACCAAAGTCCATGCTACCACTCACAGCGTGGAATGTCTCCTTTTAGCCTGACTCTCACTCCTGTGCCTCTCCTCTTCTTATTCTGCTCCAGCCACACTGGCTTTTCTCTTGTTCCCCAAGAAGTCCAGGCACACTGCTACCTCAGGGTCTTTGCACTTGCTGTCCCCGCTGCCTACAATGCTTTTGCCCCTACTGCTGGCTTCCTTGCCTCCTTCAAGTCTTATTTTCAGGATTTCCTTTCCCAGCAAGGACTTCCCCAGCCACCTTGCTGAACCTTTCACACTTCCCTCCATACCCCGCGTTTCGTATTTGCTTTCCCAGCTTTGTGTTCTCTGCGTAGCATTTATCATTATCTTACACGCCATAATTTTTTATCTTGTTTATCAGCTGTCCCTCCCAGTGGAACGTAACTGCTAGGAGGACATTGATTTTTATGTTCTGTTTACCTCCGTAGCCCAGCATCTAGAATGGCGCTTGGCACACAGTAGGTGCTCCATAAATATTTATTGCATGAATGAGTGAATGGATGGATGGATCCTTGCCCTAGATCCTTTCCCGATTACCTGTGCCTGAGAAGCTGGTGGCGAATCAACAGTAGTCTCTAAGCACCTCTTGTAAGTTGGAGTTGCCAATAGAAACACGCTCTTCTGTATGCTCCCTTCCTGGCGTGCAGGGACCTGGGAAAAGCGGAGATGCTGATTGATATCTCTGACTGGGAAGGAAGATGGGATTAGGTGCTAGAAATTAGAGGAAGGATGTCTCCGCCCGTCTGCTCCCAGCAGCAGAGGCTGTGATCTGCCTGGCAAGTCGCCTGCTCCCAGAAACAGGATGTGTCCAGAGAGGAAGTGACTGCAGACATAGTTCGGGGGGGAAAATGCCCTGTGCCTGAGACAGAACACTTGAGGCTAGTCATTCTGGAGCCTTCCAAGGGTCCATTCCTGGGGGATGAGTAAATTCCGCTCCACGGTCTCTCAGTGACTCACTCTGTATCTCGGGGAATTCACGGCCCATCCCTAAGACAGGGCGAACAGGTGTTTCCTCCTCTGGGGTTCCCAGCTTGGGCCACTGGGGGCTGAAGGAGAGGCAAGGCCCGTGCCAAGCCCACAGCCAGCTCGGGTGGGCTACAAGATTAACCTGCTTCCGTGCCGGTGTCTTCCTGGGAATGATGTGGATGAGGAGGTAGCATTGGCAAGGCAGCAGGGTCTTGGTGCTGTGACTGCCACTGCCGGGAGGAACAACTCCGTGCCGGAGACCGAAAAGAGCACGCGAGTTTCGGGCTCTGCAGAAACTGTCAGAGGGAGCAGCTTTTTAGCAAAACATTTCACCAGTCTTGTTGTCTTCCTTGATTCGAGATCAGAGTTTTGATGGTGCAAAAGGTCATCACCCGGGGTCTCTGGGAAACCTGCTCTCTCCCCCTTCCCCAAGAGTGGGCAAGAAAACAAGCTGAGCCTGACCGAGCCCTGGGACCTCACGCTCAGGCGCCCAGCAGAGGGATCTCCCTGCTTTCATAAGGCGGTCCCGCTTCCAGACCACGGAGGCTGCGGCCTGAAGCCTTATTTTGCAGCCGGAAGTGAGAGAAATAGTTCCTACAGACGCTCCACGGTAGCTCTGCCTTGGTGGGCTCAAAAATGTGGCCTCTGCGTTTTGGCCAAAGGGCATTAATGTCATACCGCCCACTCCAGGAAACTTTTGATGGAAAGCAACTTGGCTATTTAAGAAAAGAACCACAAACACGGTGTTCAGCATGGAAACGGGCAGACGCATCAATTCAAGTTCCCAGAAGAACAGAGCAAGAAAAGTCTCCCAACACCCTGCGACACCGCAGCAATCTCCAGACGAGCTCTGGGCCTCCTGTTTCTGGAGAAATGCAGGGAGCAACTCAAAGCTTGTGTGAGCATTGTGATTATTACGATAAAAGCGGACGCGTTTTCTTCTTCCTCTCGGAAAACCAAAACAAGCATCTTTAAGCTTGTCTTTGGTAAGAGGTTAAAGAGAGCTGGAGGTGTCCTCCTGGAAGGCTGCTTCTAACTTACTCATTCACAGAAAAGAGCTCATATGGTACAAAGCATTCTGCAACCTGCTTTTTTTTTTTTTTTTTTTTTTTGGCTTAAGTAATTGCCCATGAGCATCTTTTCATGTCAGTATGTATATACCTACATCCTTTTTATTTTTAAGTGTATTCATTTATTTTGAGAGAGAGAGAGAGAGTGCAAGCAGGGGAGGGGCAGAGAGAGAGAGAGAGAGGGAGAGAGAGAGAATCCCAAGCAGGCTCCGCACCGTCAGCACAGAGCCCAACGTGGGGCTCGATCTCACAAATGGTGAGATCACGGCCTGAGCTGAAATCTAGAGACAGACACTTAACCCACTGAGCCACCCAGGCTCCCCTGTATCTACATCCTTCTATGTACTTCCTGTAAACTAAGAAACTAAGGGGTCTTCCCCGATGGAGGAGACGGAGTCACCCTGGGGATGGCCTGAAGGCGAGCCCCAGGCAGACATCCACACCGCTCAGTGCTCTCTGCAGGATACTCCCCCACGAGGAGCCACCTCTTGGCTGTCTTTGAGCTCCTCCCCACTGCAATTTCCCCTCACCCTGCTCCAAACTCACTTTTTCCTTTCCAGAGGCTAGAAATGAAAAGCAAAGAAACCATTCTCCCTGGTGGAGTGAACAGCCCTCCTGATTTGCCTGAGAGTGAGGGTTTTCCCAGGACATAGGACTTTGAGTTTTAAAACGAGGACAATCCCATGAAAACCAGGAGGGCTGGTCGTCCTATTCCCAGAATCATGGCGTTGGCAGGAGGGAAGGGAGCTCAATCCTGACTGAGTTTCTGGAGATCCCCTTCTCACAGTTCCACCCAGGTCAAGCTAGACGTTTCTGGAAGGCACACTTACAGAGATTCTCATTGACTGGGCCTGCTTAGGTCCCATGCCCACCCTGGAAACAATCACCAGGACAGGGAATGGAAGCCTGAGAGGCTTAGAACTATCCACCAGGAGGGGCGCCTGGGCGGCTCAGTCGTTGAGCATCCGACTTCAGCTCAGGTCATGACCTCCCAGTTCATGAGTTTGGGCCCCGCATCTGGGCTCGCTGCTGTCAGCACAGAGTCCGCTTCTGATCCTCTGTCCCCCAATCTCTCTCTCATTCATTCTCCCCCATTCATTCTCTCTCTCTCTCTCTCTCTCTCTCTCAAAAATGAAGAAACATGAAAAAAGATAAAAAGATAAAGATAAAGATAAAAAGGAGCTATCCACCAGGAAAGGGATCCAAATGAAGACACTGACTGCTTCCCACTCAGCAAAGCTGTCACTTCTCTAAAGCCAGCCACAGCCTCTCCCTAGATTATCTCATTTTTCATCAAACGAGGTGGCTGCCAGGCCCTTCCCCACCGCAGTCTGTGGGACGTGAGTCCTAGTATCCTCGAAGGAGCAGAGCTGGGAGCAAGATGGACCCCCTAAGAGGTGGGAGACGCTCACAGGCAGGATGGACTTGGCCACCACGGCAAGACTCATCACTTCGTGGCCAGCAAGGTCAGGAGACCAGGCTAAACTTAGGTGTAAGCCGTATGTCAGGAACACTTTCAAATAACAGGCTCCGTTTGCTGGCAGTGAGCCTTCCAACATCTTTCAGGCAAAAGGCCTCTCTCTACATTTAAACCAATGAATCTAATTACTATTTGGAGAATACCCAGTAAGTACACAACTTTCCCTGTGTTTCCAGAACTTCTGGACATTCTGTGGTACATTTATTGTACTTTCTCTCTCTCTTTTTTTTTTTTTTTTCAGCTTAACAGTTAGACCCAATAATTTCGATTTCAAGTACTTTATCTGAAAATATTTGAAAATGTTATTATTTGAAAATGTAAGTACTTTTAAATTTTTTTGATGTTTATTTATTTTTGAGAGAGAGACACACACAGAGCACGAGCAGGGAAGGAGCAGAAAGAGAGAGAGAGAGAGAGAGAGAGAGAGAGACAGAGTCTGAAGCAGGCTCCAGGCTCTGAGCTGTCAGCACAGAGCCCGACGCGGGGCTTGAACTCATGGACCGTGAGATCATGACCTGAGCCAAACTTGGCACTTAACCCACTGACCCACCCAGGTGCCCCAAATATGTAAGAACTTTTATAAAAATAAATAATTGAATAAATAAATGAATGGAGGACGAAATACAAATCTCCCATGCAGAAAAATTCCAAATAATTTGTGTATATACTCTGCCCTCAAGGCTCCCCGGTCCCTGATCCTTAAGCACGGGTTGTGCATAGTGACTTCCTTCCAAGAAACAGCCGGAAAATGGGAGAAAAGAGGAACTTTATAGTGGAGAAACCTAACATGACCTCAGCCAGGTGATTTTATTTTAAAATAAATAAAGGTGTATTTATTTATTCTGAAAAAGAGGGAGCGCTCGAGCAGGGGAGGGGCAGAGAGAGAGAGAGAGAGAGAAAGAATCCCAAGCAGGCTTCATGCTGACAGCACAGACATGGGGCTTAAACCCATGAAATGTGAGATCACGACCTGAGCCAAAAACCAAGAGCTAGATGCTCAACCGACTGAGACACTCAGGTGCCCCCCCACCCAGCCAGGTGATTTTTTTTTTTTATTTTTTAAAAATGTTTATTTATTTTTGAGAGAGAGAGAGAGAGTGCAGGAGGGGCAGAGAGAGAGGGGGACAGAGGATCCAAAGCAGGCTCCGTGCTGACAGCAGAGAGCCCCATGCGGGGCTCGAATCCGCGAACTGTGAGATCATGACCTGAGCGGAAGTCCGATGTTAACCAACTGAGCCACCCAGACGCCCCATCCCAGCCAGGTGATTTTAAAAGAGTTTGTCCCATGTTTCCCGACTTTGCCAACACTTACACAGCTGTGGGGAGGCAGTCTGGTTCAGCAGAGGGTCAACCACACTGTCACCACCCCCTGAGACAGGCGGTTCCCCTCATCCTCCCAGATCCCCCCGGCCATTCACTCATTCTCTGCTAAAGGCAGCAAGGTCAAGGGCCTTTCAGACCCTCTGGGTCAGTTTGGTTAGAGGTGGTTTGCACAAAGCGTTGCTGGGACCCCGAGGGCACACTTTATAGGACATGCTGTTCACGCCAGCATCTGAAACCACAAAGCCCAAGAGCCTGAGTGTGGAGACACCCAGGAAGTCTGAAGGGCCCTCTCACCTTCAGAGGCCCAGCTCGGCTCACAGGAATGGCATGCATCAAAAGGCAAGAAGGCCTTACAAGTCCATCCCATCAAGCCACCAGACGCTGGTCACCTTTATGTGGTTGCACAAAAGGTCAACTTCTCCAGGAGGGGTGCGGGGATCTGTGACCTTTGGAGCCAGGGTGGAACCCATGCCTGGGAAGCCAGGCTACCACAGGAAGTGGGGACCCCCCCCCACCCCAGCAAGAGAGGGACTCAGAGCTGGGCCTTCTATTCCCTCAGGGAATAAGTGGTATTTTGGTTCTTGGTTCCTTTTCTCTCTTCTTTTCGACCCCCACACATTCTCCAAGGAAGTATTAAACATGTCCTGCAAAACCCAGGAACAAGCCCCCAGAGAAACACGGAGAAGAGTGGGTGCCCTTCCTTCAAGATCGGATATATCCAGGTGGCTCAGTCGGTTAAGTATCCAACTTCAGCTCAGGTCATGATCTCATGTCTCATGGGTTTGAGTCCTGCATGGGGCTCTCAGCTGTCAGATCTTCTGTCCCCCTCCCAACTCTCTGCCCCTCCTTTCCTCCCCCCACCTCAAAAATAAATTTAAAACATTAAAAAAAAATCTGACATATCCAAGGCCCAGCTGGGGCCTTGGATAATCCAATCTCACCACCAGCTGGGTGGAGGGCCCCGGGGCACAGCTCCCTGGGGACAGCTCCCTGTCCTGGCCTTCCCTGGGGGAGACAGAGAAGGTAGAGGCAGGTCATCAAGTTGGGCTTAGTCACAATTGCCCTTGGGGAGTTCTGTGCAGGCCATCGCCTTGTGAGGAGAGAAAGAATCTCTTAGTGGGTTGAAGCAGCATCTCTGTAGAAGGACAGAGAAGAAACAACAGGTTAGCTTCCTGAGGGAAAGAGAGGACAGGAGAGCAACACAGGAGGGGGGACAAGAAGGCAGAGAGGGAGACGCAGGGCAGCCCTAGGGACAGAGGGCAACGCCTGCTTATTACAGGCCTGCTCAGGGCCACAGGATGTTGCTAGAAGACTGAGTAATCATGGCTGGTTGCCTCCTCATAGCATTTTGCAGGTAAGAAAACTGAAGCCCATGAGGTAAAAACCCTTCACCCTGGGACCACAGGCAGTGGTTAGCTGAATCAGATTTGAACCTAGGAGTGTCAGACTCCAGCGTCCAGGCTTTTACACGACTCTGTGCTCGGTCAGTAATTGCCTCAGAGTAGCAGGCTGCCTGCCTCGGGTCCACGCTTGACCCGTGCCTGATTTTGTGATTTTAAAAATCACCATCATGCAAAAAAACAAAAAACAAAAAAACAAAAAACGTTTTAAATAATAAAGTTAAGTTGACAGCCAAAGTAACCGTGGCTGGAACAAACGATGTTTCCGTCTGTTAGCTGTCCTCAGTTGTCAGGGATTCTGGCTCCTTCTCTCTTGTTGCTGCCCCTTCCCAAGGGTATGGTGCAAGGGGCTCCAGCCCCCTGTGTTCATATTCCAAGCAGCAGAAAGGGAATAAAGAGGAGGGGGAGGCACACTTTTCCTGCAAGGGCACTGCCTGGGAGTTGAACACATCATTTCTCCTCAAATTTTATAGACTAGACTGTAGTTGTAAAAGCCACAACTAAGGGCAAATGGATGACAGGTGAGTCTAAAACATCCTTGGGCAGCCGGGGAGGCCTGGTGTGATGGGAGCCTTCTGCCTCAAGCAGCCTGTTTCATTACCCCAGCATTCTATGCAAAAGTATGACTTTCCAGGGGTGCCCGGCCAGCTCTGTCAATGGAACATGCAATTCTTGACTCTGAGGTTGTGAGTTTGAGCCCCATGTGTGGCATGGAGATTACTTTTAGAAGAATCAAAAGTGAGTGGGGGGGGGGGCGCCTGGGTGGCTCCGTCGGTTAAGCACCCAACTTCAGCTCGGGTCAGGATCTCACAGTTTGTGAGTTCGAGCCCTGCATCGGGCTCTGCACTGACAGTGCACAGCCTGTTTGGGATTCTCTCTCGCCCCTCCCACTCGCTCTTTCTCTCTCCGTCTCAAAATAAACTTAAAAGAATAAAGATTTATATTTTTTAAAACATCAAAAGTATGACTCTCTATGTGTACTGTCATGTGCAAAAGTTAGGTTCCACTGACTTACAAGGCTGTGACTGAGCGGCATAGGGGTCTGGAAAAAAGTAGGAAAACATTCTCATGGAACTGTATGGGGGGGGGGGGGTAAAGGGATACCAAGGACAAGAACATTGGGGCAAACTCCATCACCTCTCAAAGGATCATCAGCACAGGATATGTCTTCCAAAACTAATTGCAATTGGGGAAACCCTTCCTTTAGTTGGCTAGGAAAATAACAACAGATTTAAACATCTTAACAGTATACTTGCCAAATGAACTCATCAGGGAACAAAAACAAAATTCAAGGGGCGCCTGGGTGTCTCAGCTGGCTAAGCGTCTGACTTCAGCTCAGGTCATGATTTCGCAGTTTGTGGGTTCGAATCCTGAGTTCAGGCTCTGTGCTGACAACTCAGAGCCTAGAGCCTGCTTCGGACTCTGTGCGTGTGTCTCTCCCTGCCCCTGCCCCACTCTCACGCGTGCGCATGTGCTCTCTCTCTCTCTCTCAAAAATAAATAAACGTTTAAAAAAATGAAATTGAGATGACCAAGTAAGACTCATCTCTGGAATTCAAGTATTGTTAAACATCAAAATTATAATTATAGCCTTGCGGGACATCTGCCCCTTCAAAGCCACTCTTCAACCTTTCCCCATCCTGCTCTATGTCCCTGAAGGTTGTCCTCTAAGGACCACATCACTGGGCCTTCTGGCCCCGGCTTCGTTTTGGTTTTTTTTGGTTTTTTTTGGGTTTTTTTGTTGTTTTTTTTTTGTTGTTTTTTTTTGAGAGAGAGAGAGAGAGCACAAGTCGGGGAGAGGCAGAGAGAAAGGGAGACAGAAGATCCAAAACAGGCACTGCGCTGACAGCAGCAAGCCCAAGGTAAGGCTCGAACTCACGAGCCGTGGGATCATGACCTGAGTCAAAGTTGGACACTCAACCCACTGAACCTCCCAGCTGCCCCTCGCCCTGGCTTCTGAGAGGCTCAGCCAGTGAGGGCGCCAAGAGAAGACAGGAGGAAGGGAGGAGCGAACTGTCGATTCCTCCAGGTCTTGCCACTGGGCAATCCTTGCCTGAAGGTCACAGCTCCTCTGGGACCTCTCCATCCCCCGATTTCGGTAACCACGCCCATGCTTTCCCTTTCAGGCCCACGCATGGCAAAGCATTCCACCATTACCAGCTTTGGGGTTCTATGCTATTCCTCGCTGTTTTCCTCACCTGCCTCTCATTAAATCTCCTCAAATGACCCAGTTGGAGGGTGCCACCTGTGTCCCTGCTGGCAAATGGTACCAGGGGTGGCCCAGGACCCAGGGCAGCCCCTCGAGATGGAATCCCCAGATCAGATTGCTCACATACTTAAGGAGAGCAGCCAGGACCTCCTTGAAGGCAGTGGTGGGCATGGGATGGGTCAAGTGGAATCAGTGGCATCATAACCGCTCAACTTATCAGTGGTGGCATGGGATGAAGGGCATGTGGGGGATAAGGCACCAGGACCTGGGGTGACTTGGGCCCTAAGTTACTACAGCAGTTCTGATTGTTTCAAAGATTGTGGTCGCTTGGCTTCTGGCAGCACTGGAGAGGACACGCAGGGAAAAGGAAAACTTGAAAGCTGTGGATGTCAAACGGAGAATGCGGCGGCCAAGTGAGAAAGGCTTGGTGGCAGCTTTGAGGAAACCCTCATCTCCTGTCCTTGCAGAGTAGATGTGGCCGAAGACTGAGCCCAGGGCCTCACTGTACATGTAGCAGAGAACCTTGAACTCTCAAATCCCCTGAACCTCCCTTGTCAGCTCAGTTGGTCCCTTCCCTGTCTGGGGGAACCAACTTTGCCCTGCCTACGAGCCTCAGTGACTGTACCCAGGACAGCTGCTTCACAAAGGAGATGGCTAATATCCTCTTCAATCTCCCAGGCTCGAAAGGAGAGTCAGATCCCAACCCAACCCAGATGGGGAAATACCAACCCTGTGCCAGAAGGAGATGGCCTATATACAGAAAGAGATACAGGACCTTGCCAATTCAAATCAAGAGTCTTGGGGGCATGTATGGAATGGATGCTAAGCATTACAGCCCAAGGAGCGTAAGTACAGTGCTTCATTGGGCTGAATTCGCTGACGTGAATATACACAGCCGGGTTTGGGCTTTGGAGTTTGGCAAGAATAATCTCCTACAATGGTTAATTCAGACTAGATTTAATAGCGACCTAAAGTTAATGAGGCTGAGATGCCAAAAAATCCCTGGCATGTTGAGTGTAGAGGAAGGAGTCTGAAAGCCCAAAGAAATAGGAATGCTCAGTGAATGGATTATGTGTGACCTCTCAGCCACTGCCAGCCATGTCTCCCTTCCTTCACCCCAAGGCCCGGACGACATTCTCTTTAGCAGGGTGTTAACAAATGCATTGTGACGGGGACGCCATTATCTTTCAGGAGCTCTGTAGTGACCATCACTGTGGGCTGGAGTTGAGGTCGGGGATGCTACAAAGAAGTTAGAGTCCTTGATCTCAATGAGAATAGCCAAATTCCAGAAGGGTAGTGGTCAGATGGGTATTTGTCAGAGACCATGTGGCATAATTTCTTCATAAACAGCAGAGAGGAATGGTAATCAGACTGTACTGACTAGTGATGGCCAACTGATCACAGGGTTCCTGGGGATCAGGTAGATGAACAACCTAGTAAGATGCTTCTTGACACATAAGGAGGAAAAATTCCAGGTCTGGGAGGCAGAACTCTAATTTGCACGGCCGATGTTAGGGATTCATGGCCTCCTATGCAGTCCCCAGACCTACCAGTTCACAGACCCAAGTCCCATTGACTGAGGGAAAGGCTTTTTTTTTTTTTAATGTTTATTTATTTTTGAGAAAGCGCAAGTGGGAGAGGGGCAGAGAGAGGGGGACAGAAGATCTAAACCAGGCTCTGCACTGACGGGCTGTCAGCAACCCCAATGTGGGGCTCGAACTCACCAACCACGAGATCCTGACCTGAGCTGAAGTCAAACGCTCAACCCACTGAGCCACCCAGTTGCCCCAAGGCTGAGATCTTTTGAGGAAAGGTCTGCAATGCAGTCACATGTATATACTGTGAATCTTTCCCCAAAACCTCCCTAGCAGGTCCCAGGGCCATTTACCAGAGTGGCGGTGGGTGGAGGAAAAGGAAACACCCAGACTTTCTAGGGGATTTTAGATGTTGGTTCTATGTTAATGTCTCTGGAGACCAAAAATACCACGGTAGTCTACAGGTCAGAAGAACAGTTTATAGAGACCAGACGCAAATGGAATCTTGGCCCAAGTCTAATGTCTGGTGGTGATTTCCCTAGTCCTTGAATGTATACAAGGAAGACATACACTTAGTGTGGTAGGTGGAATAAAAGTCCCCACAAAGATATCTATGGTCTAGGGATGCCTGGGGGGCTCAGTCGGTTGAGCATCCAACTCTTGATTTCAGCTCAGGTCATGATCTCACGGTTCGTGGTATTGAGTCCCGTGTCGGGTTCCATGCTGACAGCACAGAGCGTGCTTGGGATTCATTCTCTCTCTCTCTCTCTCTCTCTCTCTCTCTCTCTCTCTCTCTCTCCCTCCCCTGCCCCTGCTTACGTGCTCTCTCTCTCAAAATAAATAAATAAACTTAGAGAGAAAAAAGATGTCTACAGTCTAATCCCCACAACCTGGGAATATGTTACAGTTCATGGAAAAGGAGAATTAAGGTAGCAGATGGAATTAAGCTCACTGATCAGGTTACCTTAAAATAGATTATCTTAGGGCGCCTAGGTGGCTCAGTGGGTTAAGCCACGGTCTCTTGGTTTCGGCTCAGGTCATGATCTTGTGGTTTGTGAGTTTAAGCCCCACATTGGGCTTGGCAAACCGTGTGGAGCCTGCTTGGGATTCTCTCTCTCTCCCTCTCTCTGCCCCTCCCCTGCTCCTGCTTACTTGTTTCCTTTCTCTCTTTCTCTCTCTCTCTCTAAATAAATAAGTAAATAAATAAATAGGGAGATTATCTTGGATAATGTGGTCCCAATGTAATCTCAAGGGTCCTCAAACATGGAAGAGAGAGGCAGAAGAGTCAATGTCAGAGTGACAGGACATGAGAAAGACTTGCCCAACCATTTCTGACTTTAAAGATGAAGAGGCCGCAAGCCAAAGAAGGCGCACGGCCTCCAAAAGCTAGAAAAGACAAGGAATGGATTTCTCCTAGAGCCTCCAGAAAGAAATGTAGTCCTGTTAACACCTTGATTTTAGCGCAGTGAGACCCATCGCACACTTTGGACCTCTAAAACCATAAGATAACAAACGTGTTGTTTGAAACGACACAACCGGTCGCTATTTGTTACAACAGCCATACACTATTCTGCTTAGTAAAGGGCAGCATCCCCACATTGGTGCTCGGACCCGTGCCGTGAGGCTATTAGGATAAGGAGAAACTGTGGAACTTCCCCCATTCCCAATGCCCAAGATACCAGACCAAAACCAGCTCTCAACCCCTAAAGAAAACACAGTCATTAGTGCCACCATCAAGGACCTGAAAGATGCAGGGCAACCCTTCCCACCCCACGCCCACGCGGCATGCCTGTTTGAATGGCACAAGCCCCGTGTGGTTACGGAGAATGTCAGAAGATGCCTTAAGCAGGTGCCAGTTGTGACTGGCATAGCGACAACACTATAATATACAGCAACTCACCAGAAAAACACGTTTTCGAAAACCCATAGTATAGTTGCCATGTAATATCATGTTAATTTTGGATGTACAACACAGTGATTTAACAGTTCTGCACAGT
Source organism: Acinonyx jubatus (assembly GCF_027475565.1). Classification (NCBI taxonomy): domain Eukaryota; kingdom Metazoa; phylum Chordata; class Mammalia; order Carnivora; family Felidae; genus Acinonyx; species Acinonyx jubatus. Next base: position 45,961,466 of record NC_069397.1, read on the forward strand.
GTTTGATGCTTGCCACCACATCATGGTCACCATCTGCCACCAGACAACATCGTGACATTATTGGCTATATTCCCCACGCTGTACTTTTTATCTCTGTGATGTATGTATTTCGTAGCTGGAAGTTTATACTTCTTTTTCTTTTTAATTTTTTTTCTTTAATGTTTATTTATTTTTGAGAGAGATAGAGAGAGACCGAGTGCAAGCAAGGGAGGGGCAGAGAGAGAGGGAGACACAGAATCCGAAGCAGGCTCCAGGCTCCGAGCTGTCAGCACAGAGCCCGATGCGGGGCTCGAACTCACGGACCGCGAGATCGTGACCTGGCTGAAGTCGGACGCTCAACCGACTGCGCCACCCAGGTGTTCCTATACTTCTTAATCCCCTTCACCTATTTCACCACTCCCCCACGTCCCCTGTTCTCTGCCAACCACCACTCTGTTCTCTATGAGTCTGTTTCTGTTTGGTTTTTTGTTTGTTTGCTTGCTTGCAGAAGAAACTCTTTCCCCACACCCATTAATAAAAAACCTCAGAAGCAGGGGTCAATATAGATGATCTTTACTGTTTTGCCTTAAGGCTCCATCAACGCCTTTCTCCCATCTTAATCTCATCTAGGAGGCTTTAATCATGTTGATAACCTGCAGAGCATCAGGCCGGTCTATTACATGAATGAGCTATACAGAAGCACGATAAATTGCAGAAAGTCATGCCCTCTTCTACCAATAATTATTCTCCCTTTGAAAAGCAGGTTCTGGTTTGTTCCTGGGCCCAAGTACAGTGTGAACACCTGACATGACTGGGCCCATGTCACTGTGAACCAAGTGACATGCACAACAGTGTTCCAGCATTCTGTGATAAAATGCAGTGGGTACATCTGGATCCACGCCTGAGAAGATCCAGAAGGCACAAGTCAACTGTACAAGCAGGTAACAAAGAGTTCCTCCGGCTCTGTCGTCTCTCCCTCTACCCATGCCTACAGATTTATGGCAATTTCCTTATGTTAACAGAGGAGGGCCTGGTTTCTGGCTGAGTCAGTACAACGTGCTGACATCAGCAGGAAACAGATGACTCCTGCGTTGCCTCCCACTCGAGCGTGGCCCCGAAGACAGTGGTGAAGGAAAATCTTCCCAGTGGGCAGAACTTCAGATCAAACATGTGATTGTCCACTTTGTGTGGAATGGAAGATGGCCTGTGGTCTGAATCCACACTGATTCATTGGCAGCAGCTAATGGATTGGCTGACTGGTCAGGGGCTTGGAAAGAACAAGCCTGGAAAGCTGGTGACAAGGAGATTCTGGAGGGGAGGGAGATGTGGGTGGACCCGTGGAAATGGACCTACAGTGTGAAGGTATTCGTGTCCCACATGTGTGCTCAATAATGACCACATATATGCCCCCAAAGGAGGTAGACAAGATGACTTATCTGGTGGATGTCATTTGGGCTCTTTCCCTGGGCATCCCAGTACTCCTTCAATAGCCCGTGGCCAAAGTGGCCATGGCAGCTGGGCTGGAGTCCATGCATGGACTCAACAGCATAGACTTCCCCTTACCCGCGCTGAATTAGCTACTGTCACAGCTCAGGGCCCCGTCTGCAAACAGAGGTCAACATTGACCTTCTAATAGGGCATCATCCCCAGGAGGGAGGGACCAGCCAGCTCCCTGGTAACATGTTAATTACACAGGACTCATGGACAGGGCTGTGCTGTGTCCTCACAGAAACCTGCATATTCCAGGTTCTGATTACCTTCCCTGTTAGTAGTGCTTCTGCCAGTCCCATCATTTGTGGATTTATAAAATAGCTTATCCATCACTATCCATTTCACACAATGGCGTCTCCAACCAAGGAACCCTTTTAAAGCAAAAGAAGCATAACGGGGGGGCTCAGATCCACACAATTCACTGGTCTTTTTTTTTCAAGTTTATTTATTATTATTATTATTATTATTATTATTATTATTATTATTTTAGAGAGAGGGCGCAAGTGAGCTAGAGGCAGAGAGAGATTGAGCGAGCAAGAGAAGCAAGGCTCACCCAAGGTGAGATTCACGTTCACCCGAAGCGGGGCTCGAACTCATGAACCACAAGATCATGACCTGAGCTGAAGTCAGATGCTTAACCGACTGAGCCACCCAGGCGCCCCCTGGTCTTAACATATGTCCCAACATCCAGAAGCAGCTGTTTTGGAGAGGCTGGAATGGCCTGCTGAAGGCTCAGTAACAGGGTCAGCTGGGAGACCACACCTGCAATGTTAGAGTGCCTACTGGATACAATTTAGGTCTTTGAAAAGCTACCAGGTGAGGGACACCTGGGTGGCTCAGTCTGTTTTCAGCGTGTGAATCTTGATTTCGGCTCAGGTCACCATCTCATGGTTTGTGAGATCGAGCCCCATGTCAGGCTCTGCACTGACAGCATGGAGTCTGCTTGGGATTCTCTCTCTCCCTCTCTCAATGTTCCTCCTCCCTCCTCAAACTAAATAAAAGTAAACATTTTTTTAAAAAAAGGTCTCATAGAACTACCCTACAACCCAGCAATCACACTACTAGGTATGTATCCAGAGGATAAAAGACTGCTGTTTCGAGGGGGAACATACACCCCAATGTTTATAGCAGTGCTATTGACAATAGCCAAAGTATGGAAAGAGCCCAAATGTCCATCGAATGATGAATGGATAAAGAAGAAATAAATATATATATAATTTATATGTGGAATATAACTCAGTGGTTAAAAAGAATGAAATCTTGCCATTTGCAACAACGTGGTTGGAACTAGAGTGTATTATGCCAAACGCAATAAGTCAGAGAGGGACAAATATCATATGACTTCACTCATTATGTGGAATTTAAGATACAAAACAGATGAACATAAAGGAAGGGAAGCAAAAATAATATAAAAACAGGGAGGGAGACAAAACATAAGAGACTCTCAAATACAGAGAACAAACTGAGAGTTGCTGGAGGGGTTGTGGGTGGGGGGATGGGCCAAATGGGCAAGAGGCATTAAGGAGGACACTTGTTGGGATGAGCACTGGGTGTTATATGTTTTAAGTGATGAATTACTAGATTCTATTCCTGAATTCCTGAAATCATTATTACACTATATGTTAACTAATTTGGATATGAATTTTAAAAATAACAAGGATAATTTTTTAAAAAGACCTCATTTTGGATGAGATCCAAAGAGTGCTCATCACCAGAAAAACAATGTTTTTGCCTTTTTTTTTCTTGTATCTTTATGAAATGGTGGATGTTAGTAAACTTGTGGTAATCGTTCACAATGCATAAGTCAAGTCATTATGCTCTACACCTTAAATATATACAGCACAACACCAGCTCTAAGACGCTTAAGAATAAACCTAACGAAATACGTTCAAAACTTCTATAGAGAAAATCTCCAACCGTTATTAAAGGACAGAAGAAGACCTATATCCAGAAATGGAGAAATACATCCTGTTCCGACCTAGGAAGACTCAATATTGTAAAGATGCCATGTTCCCCCAAATTAATTTATAATCGATAATGCCTAACTTATCATCTATAATGCAACTTCACTAAAAATCCCAATAGGTTTTCTTATAGAATTTGATAAAAAAAAAAAAGAACAAGGTCTAAGAAATATCTAAGGAAGGGCAGTATGGTAGCATTTGCCCTTCCAAATGCTTTCAGACTGTTATAATTAAGACAGTGTGGTATTTCTGTAGGGAGAAACAGAGATCAATCGAACAGAATAGAGAGGCCAAAACTGCCCGTGCCATGTGAAAACAATCTACAGCAGAGGGGACATTACTAATCAGTGAAAAGAAGATGGCTGGACTATTCAAAAGTCGTGCTGGCAGAATTAGTTAAGGAGAAAATAGATCCTTACTTCATAGTATACACAAAAAGGAAGTCTAGATGGATTGGAGGCCTAAATGTGGAAGCAAAACTTTAAAACTTTTACAAAGAAAACAGAGAGGATTATTTTTATAGCATTGGGTAGAAGATTTCTCAAACAAGACACAAATAGGATAAACTATACATTTTTTTAAAAAATCTGTACCAAAAGAAAGAAAATTAAAAAACCGTAATCACAGAGAAAATAAAGCCACAGGCTTTAGGACTCATTTTCAGAAGATAGAAAGAACTCCCATAAACACAAAAAGAAATGACAAACAACCCAAGTGGAAAATGGGCAAAGGATTTTAACAGGAAACCCAGAGAATGGTCAAAAGCATGTGGAAAGAGTCCCCGAACTCATTAACAGGGAAATGCAGATTGAAACAACCCTGAGAGACCACTTTACATCCTTGAGGTTGGCAAGAATTTAAAAGACCGGCGATGTCAGGCGTTGGCAAAGACGTGCAGAAATGGGAACTCACATGCACTGCTGGCAAGGGTGCAAATCGGTACAACCACTTTGAAGAACAGAGGTAGTAAAATCAACGGGGACCAAATCCTTCAGTCCCCCGGTTCTACTTCCGGCTACACACCTCGAGCAAGCTGTCACACACGTGCCCAAAGAGGGATCAACAAGAATGCCCACTGCCACTCTGCCTGTAATAGCAAAAAGCTGCCGGCAACCTAAATATCCATCAATACAAGACTGGATAAATAAATTGCAGCAGAATTGTGCTTAAAAAAAAAAAAAGAAAAGAATTAGAGCTACATATATCACCAGGGGAAAAAATTCAAAAACATAACTTTGAAAGCATGTTGAAACATAATATATACATGTTGTAATTTAAACAGAGTTAAGGGGCGCTTGGGTGGCTCAGTCGACTTCAGCTTGAGTCATAACCTCACGGTTCGTGAGTTCGAGCCCCGCGTCGGACTCTGCACTGACAGTGTGCAGTCTCTCTCTGCCCCTCTCCAACTCACACACTTTCTCTCTGTCTCTCAAAATAAATAAATGAACTTACAAAAATATTTAAAATAATAGAGTTAATAAATAACCCAAACGACAACTCTAGATGTTATGTGTGGATGCCACATATGTTGTAAAATTATGAAGACATCCTAGGTATTCAGGAGAGTAGTTACCTCTAGAGGAGGGAACAAGATTGGTGAAGCTTACCCAGCAGGAGTAGTGACGGTGAGCTCTATCTGTAATGCCTCATTTCTTTAAAAATAAGCAAAAACTCAGAAGCATATATGGCAAAATATTAAAAGTTGCTCAAATAGATGACGGGTGCAGAGGACGTTATATTAAACTCTGAACTTTTGCTTGAAATATTTTACAACTAATAAAATGGAACCCTCTTTTGTAGTAATTGACAAGCTGGTCTTAAGATTCATATAAAAAGGGAAGGGACTCAGAATAGCTGAAACAATCTTTTTTTTTTTGCTTTTTTTAAAGGAAAAAATTGGAGGATTCACATTTCCCAATTTCCAAACATAAAAATGGACCTATAGATCAATGGAACAGAATTGGGAGTCCAGAAATAAACCCTGGATGTTTGTGGTCAACTGATTTTTTTTTAATTTTTTTTTTAACGTTTTATTTATTTTTGAGACAGGGGGAGACAGAGCATGAACAGGGGAGGGTCAGAGAGAGGGAGACACAGAATCTGAAACAGGCTCCAGGCTCTGAGCTGTCAGCACAGAGCCCGACACGGGGCTCGAACTCACGGACCGCAGGATCATGACCTGAGCTGAAGTTGGCCGCTTAACCAACTGAGCCACCCAGGCACCCCTGTGGTCAACTGATTTTTTTTTGACAGGGATGCCAAGACAATGGAATGATTGGGGAAAGATTCATCTTTTCAATAAATATTGTTGGGAAAACTGGATATCCACATGCAAAAGAATGAAAGTGGAGTGCCTACCTTCTTTCATATACAAAAATTAAGTCAAAATGGATCAAAGACCTAAATGTAAGAGTTGAAACTATAAAACTCATAGGAGAAAACAAAGATATAAATCTTTGTGACTTTGGTTCTTTTTAAATTGTTTTTTAGTGTTCATTTATTATTGAGAGAAAGAGCGTGAGTGGGGGAGGGAAACACAGAATCTGATGCAGGCTCCAGGCTGTCAGCACAGAGCCCGACGCGGGGCTCGATCTCATGAACTGTGAAATCATGACCTGAGCCAAAGTCAGTCACTTAACCAAGCGAGCCACCCAGGCACTCCACATCTTTGTGACTTTGGATAGACAACAATTTGGCACCAAAACCACAAGCAATGAAGAAAATGGATAACTTGAACTTCATCACCATTTAAAACTTTCGTGCTACAAAGGACATTTATAAGAGAGTAAAACAACGGCCCACACAATGGAAGAAAATATTTACAAGTCATATATCTAATACGGGCCTAGTATCCACAGTATCTAAAGAACTCGTACAACTCAACTATAAAATGACAAATAATCCAATTAGAAAGTGGGCAACGGATCTGAATAGACATTTCTCCAAAGAAGATACACCAGTGGCAAATAAACACATGAAAATATATTCAACATCACTAGTCATTCGGGATAAGGCAAATCAAAACCACAATGAGATATCACTTCCCACCCACTCAATGGTGATAATCTAAAGGATGGATAATCAGAAATACGGGTGAAGATGTGGAAACATTGGAACCCGAGAGGGAATGTGAAATAGAGCCGCCACTTTGGAAAACATCGGACAGTTCCTCAAAATCTTAAACCTAGAGTTGCCCTATGACCCAGAATTTCTGCTTCTACCTATATACCTTCTGCTTCTACCTATATACCTATATACCTAAAAACTTGTACCCAGACATTCATAACAGCATTATTCGTAATAGTCAAAAAAGCAGAAATAGCCCAAGTGTCCATCAAGTGATGAATGGACAAACAAAATAGGGTACATTCATATAGTATCATTTGGCAATAAAAACGCATCAAGTACTGATACCTGCTACAGCCTGGATGAACCTAGAATGCATCGTGCTAAGTGAAAGAAGCCAGACACAAAAGTCCACATTCTGTATGATCCCATTTGTGTGAAGCAAACAGAAAAGGCAAATCCACAGACACAGAAAGCAGATGGGTGGCTGTCTATGGCTGGCGGGGGAGGGGAGAAAGGGAAATGGGGAGTGACCGCTGGTGGATACAGTGTTTCTTTTGGGGGGGGTGATGAAAGTGTCTTGGGATCGCATAGTGGTGATGGTTGCAAAACTCTGAATAGGGGCACCTGGGTGGCTCAGTTGGTTGAGCGTCCCACTTCAGCTCAGGTCATGATCTCATGGTCTGTGAGTTCGAGCCCCGCGTCAGGCTCTGTGCTGACAGCTCAGATTTCAGATTCAGTTTCAGATTCTGTGTCTCCCTCTCTCTCTGCCCCTCCCCCACTCATGCTCTGTCTCTCTCTCTCTATCAAAAATAAATAAACATAAAAATTTTTTTAAATAAAAAAAATAAAAAAATTTTAAAAACTCTGAATATACTAAAAAGACTGAATCATCCACTTTAAAGGGGTCAATTCGGGTGCCTGGGTGGCGCAGTCGGTTAAGCGTCCGACTTCAGCCAGGTCACGATCTCGCGGTCCGTGAGTTCGAGCCCCGTGTCAGGCTCTGGGCTGATGGCTCGGAGCCTGGAGCCTGTTTCCGATTCTGTGTCTCCCTCTCTCTCTGCCCCTCCCCCGTTCATGCTCTGTCTCTCTCTGTCCCAAAAATAAATAAAAACATTGAAAAAAAAATTTTTTTTAAAAAGGGGTCAATTCTGTGGCACATGAGTTATATTGCAATGTGAACACACACACACACACACACACACACACACACACACCCACGTTGAAGATCCTCCACTGGAGGTTGTGACCTGCTCTGTCCCTCCCCCACTCTCCCCCAGGAGGAGGTTCAAGACAGTTTATGGGAGCGTGACTTGGAGGTGGCTCAGATGCCTGTCCTCCCACAATGACCGTGAGGAAATAAAGCTGGAGGCCTGTGTCAGAAATCCGGTTTTGCAGGCTGCAGTGTGGCACCAAGAGTGTTTACCGCTTTATCCTATAGCCAAGCAAAACACATGCTCGGCCGCAGGAAGCAAACTGCAGTCTGAGTGACTGTGATGCTTTTGCAAGTTAGTCCCTATTTTAGACCTGCACAACTGCCTTGGGTTTGCTTACGAAACCGCCACGGTCGGGTCACAATCATCGGTGCTAGTCCTTTGATGTGCAATCATTTCCACTCCTTTTGCAAACAGATAGGAACACGGTTGTATTTCAAATGACTGAAAGATTTGTAAATAGAAATAGGTGTATTTTATTTTTGAGAGAGAGAGAGGGAGAGAGAGAGAGATTGTGAGCAGGGGAGGGGCAGAGAGAGTCGGAGACACAGAATCCAAAGTAGGCTCCAGGCTCTGAGCTGTCAACACAGAGCCCAATGCGGGGCTTGAACTCAAGAACTGTGAGATCATGACCTGAGCCCAAGTCAGATGCTTAACCAACTGAACCACCCAGGCACCCCAAAATAGGTGTACTTGATACATGTGCATATTTGTTCATTTATTCATCCATCCAACAAACACACACACCTATCAAATGAACACCTACTGCTTGCGAGGCACTGTTCTAGGCACTAGGGAGACAAGAAGAACAACATAGAAAAAGCCCCTGCTCTATTAGACATTATATTCCAGTAAGGGAGACCAAAAATGAACATACAGCATACAAGGTAGATGGGGATAAATGCTGTATTGACGAAGAGAGCAGGTTGAGGGATCACGTATCTGGATAGCAGACAGAACATCCGTGATAGGCTTCTCTGATGAAGGTGACACTGAGGCACAGGTCCAAATGAGGACAGAGGGAACCTATAACGACCTCTGCATACACCAAACAAACACAAACACCCAGAGGTGGGAGCAAGCTTGGTAGGTTTGAACCACCGCAAAGAGGTAGTGTGGCTACACCCGAGTGAGTGAAGAAGAGGTGGGTAGAAGATGCAGTTGGGGAAGATGCTAGGTGCCAGCCATGCCCAGATGCCAATGTCCAAGTTGGCATAAATACAAAGTGAGATGGGAGGCCCATGGAGGGTTCTGGGCAGGGAAACCATATGTTCTGCCTTGCATTAAGAGGCCCCCTGTGATGCTGTATGGGGACTGGGGAATGCAGAAGCAGGAATGGAGAAGTCAGACACAGCCTTCCATGTACAAGCACAGACAAAACCGGATGGGTCACTCTCAATGCGGTTCCCTCCAAAGAACATCTAACTTTCCATTCTTCCTTACAGCTTGGATTTGTTATGATGGGAATACGTCAATTTGGAACTTAGAATAAAGATGTTGTAAAAGATAGCCACTCTTTGAAATCCTTGGGTACTTCTAGTGGGAATCTAAAATGGTGCTGTCGCTGTAGAAAACAGTATGGCGGTTCCTCAGAAAGTTAAGCATGGAATCACCATACGCTCAAGCAATCCCACTGCTAGGTGTACACTCCAAAGAACTGAAAAATAGAGACTCAAACAGATACACCAAGGTTCACAGCAGCATTGTTCACACTAGCCCAAAGGTGGAAACAACCCAAATGTCTATCAAAAGATGAGTGGGTGAAAAAAGAAAATGAGTAGATAAACAAAATGTGGTACATACATACAATAGAATGCTACTCAGCCTTAAAAAGGAAGGAAATTCTAATACACGCTACAACACGAGTAAAGCTAGAAAGCACTAGAAGTCCACATGAAATCCACTCTGCTAAGTGGAATGAACCAGACACCATAGGACAAATATGACTCTACTTGTATGAGGTATCTAGAATAGGCGAACTCATAGGAACAACAAATATGATAGAGATTACCATGGGCTGGGGCAGAAGAATGAGGAGTTGTGTTTAATAGGTACAGAGTTTCTGTCTGGGATGATGAAAAAGTTTTGGAAATGCTGGTGATGATTGTACAATATTGTGAACGCAATTAATGCCAATGAATTGTACATTTAAAAATAGTTTAAATGGTAAATATTATGTGGTGTGTATTAACTACAATAAAAAAATTCCAGGGGCATCTGGCTGGCTCTGTCAGTGGAGCATGTGACTCTTGATCATAGGGTCATGAGTTCAAGCCCCATAATGGGTGTAGAGATTACTTAAAAGTAAAATCTTTAAAAAAATTCTAAAAATAAGAAGAAGGAGAGGAGAAGGAGGAGGGGGAGGAAGAGGAGGCGGTAGCGGGAGGGGGGAGGAGAAGGAGGAGGGGGAGGAAGAGGAGGAGGTAGCGGGAGGGGGGAGGAGAAGGAGGAGGGGGAGGAGGAGGAAAAGAGGAGGAGGAGGAGGGGAAGGAGGAAGAGGAAGAGGAGGGAAAGGAGGAGGAGGAGAAGGAAAGCACTCAGGAACAATCAGGAGACAAGCTCCCTTTCCCCGAATTTATCAGGGAAGGGTGACATTTAAAAATGGTAGGGAGGGGTGCCTAGGTGGCTCAGTCTGTTAAGTGGCCAACTCTTGATTTCTGCTCAGGTCATGATCTCAAGGGTCATGAGTTTGAGCCCTGTGTCAGGTTCTACACTGACATGCGGAGCCTGCTTGGTATTCTCTCTCTCCCTCTCTCTCTGCCCCTACCCTGCCCATGCTCTCTCTCTCTCTCTCTCTCTCTCTCTCTCTCTCTCTCTCTGTCTCTCTCAAAGATAAATAAACATTTTCAAAAATTTACAAAAAAAATAAAGGTGGTAGGGAGGGGTGCTTGGGTGGCTCAGTCAGTTAAGTGTCCCACTCTTGATTTTGGCTCAGGTCACGATCTCACGGTTCACGGGATCGAGCCCCAAGTCGTGCTCTTTGCAGAGTGTGGAGACTGCTTGAGATTCTCTCTCTCCCTCTTTCTCTCTGCCCCTCAGAACAAACAGGTAAAAAAAAAAGAAAAAAAAAGATGGCAAGAAGAAACCCACAAGAATGCCATCTAGAAGGCAGACACTTGGGGCGCCTGGGTGGCTCAGTCGGTTAAGCGGCCGACTTCAGCTCAGGTCATGATCTCACGGTCCTTGAGTTCAAGCCCCATGTCGGGCTCTGTGCTGACAGCTTGGAGCCTGGAGTCTGCTTCAGATTCTGTGTTTCCCTCTCTCTCTGACCCTCCCCCGTTCATGCTCTCTCTCTGTCTCAAAAATAAATAAACGTTAAAAAAAAAAAAAAAAGGCAGACACTTGGGAATGGGTATGCTTTTACGAGAAAATGAAATCATATGTTTAAAACTCTCCTCTATTAAAAAAATGCCTGTGGTGGGATCTACAGCAACACTGTCCAGGAGTAACACAATGTGAGGCACGTGCAATTCACGTTGCTGGTAGTCACGTTAAAAAAAAAAAAAAATGAGGGGATTCATTTGTGTAAAAACTTTTTAACCCAACATATCCAAAATATCATCTGGGCTTGTAAAAACTATGAAAAATCATAGGGGCGCCTGGGTGGCTCAGTGGGTTAAGTGTCCGGCTTCGGCTCAGGTCATGATCTTGCAGTCCATGAGTTCGAGCCCCACGTAGGGCTCTGTGCTGACAGCTCAGAGCCCGGAGTCTGCTTCAGATTCAGTGTCTCCCTCTCTCTCTGCTCCTCCCCTACTCACATACACTTGCTCTCCTTTCCTCAAAAATAAACATTAAAAAATTTAAATATATATCTATATAATCATTAATGAGATATTCTCCGTTCATTATTTTTTTATGCTAAGTCATCAAAAGCCAATGTGTATTTTCCACTAGCAGCATATCTCAGCTTGGGCTCCAGGCTCCGTGGCCACACGTGGCTCATGGTTTTTGTACTGGATGGCGGTGGGCTAGAAGGAGGGGCGAGGCCCTGAACCAGCACTCAGACCTCTGGCTTCCCGGCCCAGCGACCCCACTTACAGCCGCGGGAACTATGGAAAGTGCCTCAATAGTTAGGAATTTCCCTCAGACTCCTGGGAAATTCCTGATAAAATAGAGTTCACAGTCCACCTGCTTGTACAGTAAAGGTTATTGCTAGCCTTTGGCAACATAACATAAAACTAGAAACGTTCATTCAGTTGTGGTGTCTGATCGAATCTATTCACCAACACTAAAATGCAATGTGTTAAAATTATAGCGTTAGGTAATAACCACAGACAAGATAAATACTTCTGTACATGTTAACTCTGGGGGAGGCGTGCAGGGAGGGTGGACTGGAGAAGGTCATGGTATTAAGCGTCGGTGAGCAATTCCACGATAGTCTTCTCCAGAAGAAAAAGGAAAAAAAAAAAGCCTCAGAGCCACCTGTCGTTGACTTATGGGTATATAGACCCCAAGGAACACATGGTCAGAACTGCTCTGCAAACAGATTTTCTTTCAGGCTATAAGATGATATTTCTCAAAGGAAGGAGCTCAGAGCTTCCTTGTTTATGAATTTGTCTTTATTTTATTGAAGAGCCTCAGCTGTTTCCTGACGGTGCACACTGAGGAGGCCTGGAAGCCTCAGGCCCCAGCCGGCCTGACCACGAGCCAGACCCAGAGTAAGTTTCGTCCCACGCTTCCTGTTGAGTCCGGCAGCCTGGGTTTCCTGGTGACCCTTCCCTGCACCCAGCTGATTCAAAGGCCTGGCAAGACCCAGTGCCAGCCAAGAAAATCTGAGGCAGCCACGTTTGTTATTTCAAATCTCTAACCCCGCAGACCCCTGTATTTGGCTAATAAATATGAAAGTTAAAACAAGGATGCGTGTAACAGCCATGATTAGAATACAAGTGGGCAAAAACCCCCGTGCGAGCAGCCCTCGAAACGTCTGCTCATTTCGAAGTTCACTGACTTAACCAATGTAGTAAAATCCTAAAAATGATGAACAGTAGGAGGGGAGCCTGGGTAGCACAGTTGGGTAAGCGTCCAACTTCAGCTCGGGTCATGATCTCACAGTTCATGGGTTCGAGGCCCGTGTTGGATGTAGAGATTACTTAAAAATAATAAATAAACTTTAAACTCATCCAAAAATATCCTCAGAAAAATCCAGGATAACGTTTTACCAACTACCTGGGCAACCTGTGGCCCAGTCAAGTTGACATATAAAATTAACCGTCACAAGTCAAAACCTGGAAACAAATCAAATGTCCTTCAGCAGGTGGATGGATAAACTAACTGTGGTATATCCATACACTGAAATATCACTCAGCAATAAAAAGGAATGAGCTATTGTTACATGGAACAACCTGAGGGGATGTCAGGGCTTTATGCTGAGTGAGAAAAGCCAATTTCGAAAGATTACAAGGAGGTGATGGATATGTTGATTTGATCTTGGTAATCATCTCACAATGTATACATGTATCAAATCATCACGTTGTAGGCCTTAATATATACAATTTTTATTTTTCATTTTTATTTTTAAATTTTTTTAAATGTTTATTTATTTTTGAGACAGAGAGAGACAGAGCATGAACGGGGGAGGGGCAGAGAGAGGGAGACACAGAATCAGAAGAGGCTCCAGGCTCTGAGCCATCAGCCCAGAGCCCGACGCGGGGCTCGAACTGATGGACCACAAGATCGTGGCCTGAGCTGAAGTCGGACGCTTAACCGACTGAGCCACCCAGGCACCCCTACAATTTTTATTTTTTAATCATACTTCTATAAAGCTGGGTGGGGAGGTAGGGAAGAAAAAAGATTAGACCTTGCCCATAAAGCTGTTTTTGCTCCTTTTTGCTTGGTATAGGTACACATTTTTAAAATAACTCCTTTTCTGGGGGGCACCTGGGTGGCTCAGCTGGTTAAATGTCTGACTTCAACTCAGGTCATGATCTCACAGTTTATGGGTTTGAGACCCGCATCGGGCTCTGTACTCACAGCTCAGAGCCTGGAGCCTGCTTCAGATTCTGTCTCTCTCTCTCTCTCTCTCTCTCTCTGCTCCTCCTCTGCTCGCACTCTGTCTCTCTCAAAAATGAATAAACATTAAAAAAAATTTAAATAACTCCTTTTTTGAGATAATAATATGCTGATTATTAAAAATGGTTACATACCATTTGATTTTTTTAAATTTTATTTTATTTATTTTGAGAGAGAGAGAAAGCGCAAACAGGGGAGGGGCAGAGAGAGAGGGAGAGGGAGAGGGTAACACAGAGGAGTTTCTTAGCAGTGATGGAACAGTTCTGTATCCAGATTGTGGCAATAGTCACTCGAATCTGCCTGCCCATGCGATAAAATGTCATAGAACCATACACGAAAAAAAAAAAAAGAACGTTTAGAAAGAAATTGATGAGTATGTTTGCTAAGTACCATGTTCCAAACACAGTCTTAGAACTTCACGTACATTACACAGGCTACTGACAGCAACCTGGTGAGTAAGAACTATAGCCCCCATTTGAAGGGGGAGCAAACAGACACTTGGAGAGTGTCATCAGCTATACCCGCTCACCCGGCAGGTAAGTGGCAAAGCCAGGACTTCCGCCAAATCTGACTCCAAGTCTTCTGCCCCTTCCCTGCCTCATGAAACCTCTTAATCCATAAATAAACTCAATGCGTAAATAAAAATCAACAGCATGGAACCTCCCCCGATCCCACAACAGGGCATCGTAGCCCTGATGTCATCTCACACCACAGCTGAGTATCTTGCACTTGTCCCTCTCTGGAACTCCTCACAGCTGTGGCGGGGGCCCGAGATAAACACAGAAAAGGAGAGGTTGCTGTGGAGAGGCTGGAAAAATTAGCAGAGAGATGAAACCATTAAAAGCAAACTACAGGACAAGTCCAGACAGGCAGATGGCTCAGCCCGGGGTCAGGGGGCCCAGAGTCAAGGGAGCAGCTTTCCCTCAAGCTCACTTGAATTTAGATGACGACGGAATTTTCAAGGATGTGCCCCCCCCCCCCCTTGCAGGATGCCTCCCCTGGCTCCCTTCAGGCTGAGCTACCGGCCAAACTTCAGTGCTCCCAGATCAGCACGATTTGTCTTCTCGGGGACTTTCCATACAGTTCTAGAATCACCAGTGTATAAGCTGTTGTTGATCTCGGAGCCCAGCATAGATCGTGGCCTGGGTTGGGGCTCAGTGAGTGTTGAGTGGATGAATGAACCGCAAGAATCTAGCCCAGGACTGTGGACTCAAATGCCTTGCAAGGCCAGGCAGACGATACAAATGAATGGGGTTGGGGATGGTAACGGAGGGAATGACCAGGAAGACACTGGAGCCCATGTGCCGCCTCTAAAGGGGCAGCCGCTACTCAGCCAGGGTCATTTGCCTCCATGTGGGAATGTGGATCATCTATTGCCACATCTGATTTTTTTGAGAGGAGCCAAAATCCAGGCTTTTATGATGAGCTCCTGATATTTCCATGTTGTGAACTCATTTTAAACTTTTTAAAATTAAGTGAGGGCCAAACAAAACACATATGCTGGTTGACCACTGCCCAGAGGACGTCTGGAACATCCACTCTGAGACTTCAGGATGTTTCAGAGTTTCTGATGCGGTGATTTCGCCGATATACTGCTAGGCAAAGAGTTCAAGAGCAGGCAAAGGAAAGCCAGTGTCATCGACATCCATAAGCCAATTCCCTTCGATGGCTTCTTCTGTAAGCAAACCACTGGGAGAGGCCCAAAGAACAGGCAGGAACTCGGAAAAGGGGGGTGGGGAAAAGGGGGGGGGGGACGCAGATGACCACATGACTGCTAGCTGGTTTGGTTATAGGATTCTTGTATAACTTGAACCCTCATGAAAAATGCATCTTTTTTGAATTATCAGACTATTTTCATCCTAGTGCTAGAGGCACAAAGACCAGACAATCCCATCTAATGGACAAAAGATGGTCTTGCCAGATCTATTTAAAGAGGAGCCCTCATTGCTATTTGCACAAGACAGAGGGAATTTAAGACAAGACTGGACAGGGCCCTGGGGAAGAGGCCACGGGTGGTGAATCAGCCCTGGTCTGAGGACCTAATATGGATGTAAAGTCTCCCCACCTCCCACCCTTCACTTTAACACCAGCGGCCTCTTGCCATCTCCTTCACTGGCCAGTCCTTCCTCTCAAACTCAGGAAATCACAATGCTCAGACTCGCCCAGCTTCTAGCCCTCCTTCGACCATCTGCCGGCTGTGTGAGTCTAGGCAGGTGACAGCTTCAGAAGTTCAGTTTCTCCATCTTTAAAATGTAACCAACACGTGCTGGTATCATGCACCCCTTCATACACTACAATAAAAAGGGCATTTCATCTCTGTGGTATTCTTCTCCCAAATCTATATCCCCAGCCTGATCCTGAGAAAGCATCAGAGGAGCTCAAATTGAGGAACATTATACAAAATACCTGAGTATACTCTTCAAAAGTATCAAGGTAAAGAAAAACAAGGATAGACTGAGAAACGGACCAGACAATGCAATACAACATGGTATCCTGGATTGATCCCAGGATGGAAAAAGGCCACAAGTAGAACAACTAGTGAGAACTGAATGAGGTCCCTGCAGTTGAGTTTAAAAATCATGGGACCAGGCGCCTGGGTGGCTCGGTCAGTTGAGCGTCCGACTTCGACTCAGGTCACGATCTCGCGGTTCGTGGGGTCAGACCCCACATTGGGCTCTGTGCTGACGGCTCAGAGCCTGGAGCCTGCTTCAGATTCTGTGTCTCCCTCTCTCTCTCTCTCTCTCAAAAATAAACAAACATTAAAAAAAATTTTTTTTAAATCATGGGACTAATAGCTCTTCCTCTTCCCTTCTGGAACAATTCAATCCTAAAATGTAGGTGAGACAGCAAGGTAGGCATCTATGGTGGAAGGGGGTGGGGAGCTGTGGTGACGCAGAGCGGGCTTCGCCACAGAGTGTGGGCACCCTGACATGAGGATTCAGAGCCTGAGCAGGGTAGGAAGAGTGTCCACGCAGGACATGGCCTGGAGTGGGCAGTCAGAGCCCACGCACGGAGGAGAAAGCATCACTCTCAGAGAACAGAGTTGCAAATATGGAAAAAGAGAAGCCCGGGACAAACCCTGTGGTGTTGGATAGGAATTGGACGTATTGGTGTGAACTCATATTGGTGTGAACTCTTTCCATACATAGGGACATAAAAGTAATTATAGAGATGAGTATTTAATAGAGTTTCAGTTTTGCAAGATGAAGAGTTCTGTGAATGGATGGTGGTGAGGGTTGTACAATGTGAGTGCACGTAATGCCGTTGAAATGTACACCTCAAAATGGTTAAGACGGTAAATCTTATGTTACGTGTGCTTCACCCTAATTTTTAAAAATAGTAAGTAGGGATGCCTGGGTGGCTCAGTGGGTTAAGCGCCCGACTCTTAATTTTGGCTCAGGTCGTGATCTCACGGTGTGTGAGTTCCAGCCCCATGGCAGGCTCTGTGCTGACAGTGTGGCACCTGCTTGGGATTCTTTCTCTCCCTCTCTCTCTCAAAAAATAAATAAACTAAAAAAAAAAATGTTTTTAATCAATAAACTAATAAGTAGATGTAGACACAAATGGTTGTGTTTGTGTGCATGTCATGTTGTATGTGCTCTGCTGTGTGTGCAGATGTGTATACACACCTACACTCACAAGTGTTCTCCCCTGAGAGGGCCAGGGAAGCCTCACCCTGGTAGCAATGAGCACACCCAGCAGCCAGATCTTGACTTCTAAACACCATTCGCACTGAGATGAACCAGGGTCCTTGGAGAAATGACTGATTTCCCAGGGCCGGGACAGGAAAAATGCGAGATGAGCCTAGAACATCTTGTGCTAGAAAGCTCAAAGAATGACAGGCCTGGCAGAAGGACGCAGCAATTAGTTTGAGTGGGCTCCCAGTGGCCAAGCGGGGAATAATGATCAAAATAAGTAATGAGAGTAACAGATTATAACCCACGGAAGCTGAGAGTGCACGCAGACCTTCCGTCTCTTGCCAAGATGGAGAGAAGGTAAGGTGGCACTTGGGGGAAGAAGGACGCTCACTCTCATTTTCCTTTTTCCTATTTTGTTTTTAAATGCTGAGTGGAAAGGACATGACACATAGAGCAAACTAGAGGCCCAGAAAATTCCTAGAGAGACTGTCCAAGGCATATGGACTTTTGAGATCTGTCCAGTGTTATTTCCTGTTGGTAGGGAGGAAAGATACAGGGGGTGCCATGAGGAATGGCGTGTGGGGTGGGGGGAGGGGAGCAGGAGAGAGGGAAGGGGGCTGGGCCACCAACTGCTGCTTGCAGCGAACCCCCTCCCCAGGTGCTGAGGGGCCGAGGGGGTGGTAAGGGGCCTCTGGGAGCGGCCTCTGCCCTGCTGACTGGAGGTGCCCCACATCTGGTTCACATTGAAGGGTAAAAGCAAATGGGTTTCTGAGCTGGAAGGAGCCCAGAAGACTTGGCCAAGCCATGCTGCTTGGACACCAGGGCACAGCATCACCTCTTCCATGGGTCACCGGGCCTGGCCAGCTCCCAAGGGCCTACAGAGAGGACGTGGTTGGAAGGAGGCCATCTTCTCTGCTTAGAACCACGTTATCCAGGACCAGCTCTGCCTAATGTACAAAACAGCCATGGGTCCAGAGGGGCTGGTTCTGTGACGTGCACATGACTCATTTCAGGCCGGGAATGAGGCTGGAGTTGCACACGCACCAAATGTAACCACCTCCACCCACAGGGATTGTTTGTTCTTGTCATGGTGCCTCCCTTGGCTGGGAAGAGGCAACTGCTCGCTGGGGAATCTTGAGCAACTTTCTTAACTTCTCTGAGACCGTTTCCTCATCTGTATAATGGGAATGATGGTTCCTTCTTCGTGGGGCCATGGTTAACCTATTAAAGTCACTGCATGTAAGGCATAGTCATGGCGCCAGAAAGTCCTCCATCAGTGTTTGCCATTCCCATTGGTCATTTGGATAGCAATCTTATCTCTTCTGTTGGGTAGTAAATGTTTTAGGGGAAAAGTAGGACTTTGTATTCTAGGCTTTATGCCCCAAGTACCTTCCATGGCCATATCAGGCAGGGGGCAGACAGATGCCAGTTCACTTTCCAGTTTTGCTATTTGGTGGCTGTGTGACTCTAGCAAGCTTCCTTAACCTCTCTGAGACTCCATTTCTTTCTCTGTTGAGGTGGAACCCTTCCCCTGCAGGAATTGACAAGGTAAATGCCTGTCAGGGGATGGTTTATAGTATAAAATATAGTATATATTTTCCTTCCCAGACTCACTTAAAAAGCTCAGAAAACAGTGTTGGATTGAAGGGACGCACATCAGGGAAGCATCTTTTAAAAACCGTCCGGCTCTGGCCCTTTCTCTGCCCAGCATTAGCCTCCTCAAAAATCAGCAGCAGCCAGAAGAGTGCTGATTCATTCTGGGATGAGCACTGGGGCTCAGCATCCCGGCCGGCACCCCTCCGCTTCCCATCCCGGCCTCGCCTCTTGTCCTCCAACCTAAGAAAGGACATTGCTTCTCTACCGCATGGAACCAGCTTGCTCTTCCCCAGTGCCCTCCTGGGAGTTCAAGGGGAGCCACACAGCCGAAGTGGACACGCGTGTCCATTGCAGGGCCCTGACCAGGAGCCAGGCCTGCAAAGCAAAGCAGTCTGGGTTCGGGGACACCACCTTGGTGCTTAGGAGAGGAAGGCGAGGCCAGAAAAGCTGGCTGCGCCTTGGCAAGTCATTTGACCTCCTTGTGCCTTAGTTTTCGCATCTGTAAAAATGGACGCTACCCACCTTACAGAGTGTGATGAGGTTTTCCTGAGAGGTTCGAGTATATAAGGGCATACTTAGTGCAGTACCTGGCACATAATAAGTGTTTAGCGAATGCTCGCTATTACGAATATTAGCTCTCGTTTGGAATCTCTCCAGCCCTAAATAATTCCTGCGAAGCAGCTCAGAAGTTGCCAGGATTCAAGCTCTGATTTACCCAGGCTACTGGGGGAGAGAGAGAGAGAGAGAGAATCTGTCACTTGCTTTCTCTCGCTTCCATTCACCAGTGAGAAATCCAGTATTCCACCAACATCTAATCTACTCCTCTAAACCAGCCAATCCGCAGATGGAACCAGGATCCAGGCAGGTAATTAAGTCTTAATTCCTCTCATCTGATCGCTCAGATCCCGCCACACATATTTAACCCTCTCCTTTTCCCCAAATTTTATCAATCCCCCAATCACGCACTTAACCAGCAGCCCCACCCCTGCCTCCGCTGGGACACAGCTCAGTGTAACCAACACACAAAATTGCAAGCTTTCACTTTAAGCGCTTTCTTTGAAAACATAAACAACAACAACAGCAAACAAAACAAAACAGAAAAAATAGCCTTTCCCCACCTCTGTGAAATCCTAGATTAAAAAAGGATAAATTTGATATATAATTATAACTATTACATATAACAAGATAATTATAGAAATTATTTCTGTGTGTGTGTGTGTGTGTGTGTGCGTGCGTGTGTGTACACTCAACCAGGGCTAAGAGAATGCTTGTCACACTCAAGAGTGAAATGGAACGAATTATACAAACTTTGCATGACGAGAAAGCTAGGAGAATCATGTTACGTAGGGTCACGGCTTCTCTGAAGCCGCTGTTGAAATCGACTTCATGACCGGAAAAGAATGTGATCATAGATGAGGACTGAGGACAGGCTGAGTAACTGCTTAGAGATTTGGGGGTTAAATCGTTCTGTACAGCTTTCAAAATATTGCACCCTCAGAGCGCCTGGGTGGCTCAGTCGGTTAAGCCTAGCACTCTTGATTTCTGCTTGGGTCATGATCTCTCTGTGTGTGAGTTCGAGCCCGCACCGGACTCTGCCCTGACAGGACGGAGCCTGGTTGCGAGTCTCTCTCTGCCCCTCCCCCCACAAAGTAAACTTTAAAAAACATTACACCCTCCAAAATAAAACAAACCCCTATCTAAGCATCTATCTGACATTTTTTGCCCCTGCCTTAAACTCCTGTCTTTTCAACTAACACTAATTGACAGCTTACTTGTTGAGCTCTTTAGTCCATTCCTCCTTAAAACATCCTTAGGAGTTAGATAGTAGCTTCATCCCATTTTGCTGAGTTAGAAGTGAGACACAGAGCAGTTAAGTAACTTTCCAGAGGTCACACAGCTATTAAGTGCTAGAATCAGAATTCAGACTCAAATGTCTGATTTGAGCCCATGTTACTAACCACTAAGCTCTACTGCCTCCTTGTGGTGGTTTTTCCAGTTGGGAAGCCGGCAGCACCTTTCTCGATCCCTCCCTATGCTATAACACCCAGAACAAAGCAGCTCCTGTGCTGTTTGGCACGGCAAACCCCACACCCTGTATTCACATTTTCAACATGCAAAACGTTAACCCACCATGAGAAAAAAAAAAACACATTTCTTTCTTTTTTAACCAATAACTTCTACTTTCTCTGATTTTAGACCATGATAGGAAAGCGGGTTTTTTTCATTTCCTATGTAAGACCAAAAGAATTCATGGTCAACTCACGGTATGTTTTGGAAGCTGTTTAGAAGTCCTGGGGGTTGAGTCCATTAGGAGGAGTGTGGTGACACGTGTCCCAGTTTGGGTGACTGTGTCATTTCGACACCTGGATCCGGAACACCGGAGTAGGTTAGTGTCCAAAGCTTTAGAAACTTCTTTTTAATTCACATCGGTGTTTTAGCTACCTCGGGTGGTAGGGAGGAGGGGTTATTTTTTCCTGTTAAAACCTTCAAACCTCAAAGTTTACGTTTTTGGCCTCAGAGGCTGGTTTCGGAGCGTGGCAGGTGAGGCCTGGTCACCGGAGGGGGAGGGTCCTGACTGGGGGAGAGGTTTGAGCCCTCTGATGGGATGAGGAAGGAACAAATGTGGCCCCCTTAATTCGAAGATTAGAACAGAGCCCACAGTGGGGGCACCTGGGTGGCTCAGTCGGTTAAGGGTCGGACTTTGGCTCAAGTCGTGATCTCATGCTTCATGAGTTCAAGCCCCGCATCGGGCTCTCTCCTGGCTCTCTGCTGTTGGCACAGAGCCTGCTTCAGATCCTCTGTCCCCCTCTCTCTCTCCCCTTCCCCTACTCATTCTCTCTCCCTCTCGATAAATAAATAAACTTTTTAAAAAAGAAAGAAAGAACAGAGCCCATGGGGTCTGGGTGGAATGGGTTGAATTGAGGCCTGATTAGGCATTTGCTTCCTTACCACATGGTGTGGAGGGTGAACGGTGACAGAAAACAGTTCAAGAAGAAGGTGGAAGAGACAGCTGGGGAGACCCACTGATGGGAATCTGAGGCCCAGAACAAGCGTCAGGACAAGGGCAAGAGGGTTTGCAAATAGGGAAAATAAAATGATTAAAAGGATACAGACATTTGTTTCCTTTACCTTTTGCAAACGTGTCTGCCTCCGAATCCAAGCTTTCTTTCAGCGTGAACTTTGCTGAGAACGTCTGGCAGGCCCCTCAGGCAAAGACCACCTGATGACAGTGATAATGGCTGAGCTTTATTGGGCACTCAGTGGGCACCCTCCCCTGGACTAATGGGCTAATCCCCTCCTATGCAGTGACCCTCACAACAACCCCCTGAGGCGAGGACTGCTGGCCGTGTTAACAGGTGAGGAGAGTGAGGACCAAGAGGTTAAGTAACGTCCCAACATCACAGCAAGTGGGTGACTAAGCTGGGGCAGATGCTTCTACACCAGACATGCTACCCTCCATGCCGCCAGATGCCAATGTTGGCAACTTCTCCCTTGCAGGTCCCAGGACCAATCCGTGCCTTCTCTTCATTACTCCCAAAATGAGTTGACGAAAATGGGTTTCTGAGTTTTCATGGACAACATCGTGTGGGGGGTGGGGGGGGGGTGTTTAGCGGTGAGTGATTATTTTGTGCATATCACGTGCCTGGAACTGTTGGAGGTATGGGGGTGAGTACGAAGTAAAACGCTGTGTGTGCAAATATCTGTGTTCTCTTCCTGGACACGTCACTCAACGACACTTCCCACACTCCTGGGAAGTTACACGGGACCGTGGAATTGAGTTCTGGCCAGTGACATGTGGCCAGAAGTGATGAATGGGACCGCCGGGCCTGGTCCATCAGAACCTGCCTATGGTCACCCGAGCTCTTTCTCTCTTTGTTTGGTTAATCAGGGGCAGAGACCTCCAGAGAATGATGGAGCCAGTGGATGGAAGAAGACTAATTCCCTGAATGAGCTTGTAGAACGGAACTCCCTTACACACACACACACACACACACACACACACACACACACTCCAACCTGCATCAGAATGTGATATGAGTGGGGTGCCTGGGTGGCTCAGTTGGTTAAGCGTCCGACTTGGGCTCAGGTCATGATCTCGCAGGTTTGTGAGTGGCAGCCTGCTTAGGATTCTCTCTCTCTCTCTCTCTCTCTCTCTCTCTCTCCCTCTCTGCCCCTCTGTCACTTGTGCTCTCTCTCTCTCTCTCAAAATAAATAAATAATTAAACTTTAAAAAAAAGAATGCGGGGGCCCTTGGGTGGCTCAGTAAGTGTCCGACTCTTGATTTCTGCTCAGGTCATGATCTCACAGTTCCTGAGTTCGAGCCCCGCACTGGGCTCAGCGCTGGCAGCATGGAGCCTGCTTGGGATTCTCTCTCTCCCTCTTTCTCTGCCCATCCCCCACTTGCATTCTCTTTCTCTCTCCCTCTCTCAAAATAAATAAATAAACCTAAAAAAGAACAGAATGTGATATGAGCAAGAACTAATCCTTTTGTGTTAAGCCACTGAGATTTTTAAGTTTGGCCTATAAACAAGGCTTTTTCCAATAAGAAATAGTATTATTGCAAAATGAAACAAAATAAAGGGGTAGAGATTAGGGAAAGGGGTGATGTCTTGGAAGGCCTTTGGAGGAGGTAACATTTGAGCCAAGACCTAATGATGAGAAGAAAGGAGCCATATGAAGATATGTGCAGAGACTCCTGCAGGAATAGGGAACAGCATGAGCTAAGGTCCTGTGGCGGCAACAAGGTTGGATAGTTTGAGGACTAGAAACAAGGCCAGTCTAGCTAGAGCACAGTGAGCTTGGGAAGGTATGAGAGAAGAGGTCAGAGATGTGGGCGCCAGATGGGGGCCAGTTCATGGAAGGCCTTATAGACTACAGTGAATTTTACCCGAGGTTGATGGGGAGCCATTGGAAAGTATGAAACAGAGGATAGGGTTTGTGCTTTAAAAAGATCCCTCTGGGGGGCATCTGGGTGGCTCAGTCAGTTAAGCATCCGACTTCAGCTCAGGTCATGATCTCACGGTCTGTGAGCTCGAGCCCCACGTCGGGCTCTGTGCTGACAGCTCAGGGCCTGGAGCCTGCTTCGGATTCTTTGTCTCCTTCTCTCTCTGCCCCTCCCCCACTCATGCTCTGTCTCTGTCTCTCAAAAATGAATGTTAAAATGTTAAAAAAATTTAAAGAATAACATGAAGACCATTTTGTCACATTGGTGCACATTCTCTCTCTTTTCTATGTACATGATTTATATATATATAATTTTATATACTATACATAATATATACAGTATATGTATGCTTTATACAGTATATGAATATATAATTTATGTTTCCATGTATAACTTTCTAAAGATTTTTAATTTTTTTAATGTTTATTTTTGAGAGAGAGAGCACACACGTGCACAAGAGGGAGGGGCAGAGAGAGGGAGACAAAGAATCCTGTGGAGGCTCCATGCTGTGACAGCTCAGAGCTCGATGCAGGGCTCGAACTCACCAACTGTGAGATTCTTTTTTTTTTTTTTTTTTAAATGTTTTTATTTATTTTGATACAGAGAGAGAGAGCATGAGTGGGAGAGGGGCAGAGAGAGAGACGGAGACACAGAATCCAAAGCAGGCTCCAGGCTCTGAGCTGTCAGCACAGAGCCCCATGCAGGGCTGGAACTCACAAACCGCGAGATCATGACCTGAGCCGAAGTCGGACGCTCAACCGACTGAGCCACCCAGGCGCCCCAACTGTGAGATTCTGACCTGAGCCGAAGTCAAGAGTCAAATGCTTAAATGACTGAACCACTCAGGCACCTCTTTAATTTTTTTTAAGTAATCTCTACACTCAACATGGGGCTGGAACTTACAACCCCGAGATCAAGAGTCGCATGCTCCACCGACGGAGCCAGCCAGGCACCCCTATATATATTCATAATTTTTAACATTTTTTTCCCTCTGAATTATTTTAGTGTGCGAGATCCATACTCCTTTACGGCCAAACACTTCCGGGTTACCATCTAAGGGCAGGGAAGCCTTTTCTGTACAACCACAGTACAATTTCCAAACAAGAGATGTAACATTGATATAATGATAATATCTAACATAGAGTTCATATTCAAATTTTACTAATTGCCCTTATAATCTTATTAATGTCATTTTTTTTTCTCAGTCAAGAATCCAATCCCAGATCATGGACTGCATTTAGTTGTTGTTATGGGTGGAATTGTTCCTCCTTCAAAAAGTTATGTTGAAGTCCTAACCCCAGGACCTCAGAATGTGTCTTTATTTGGAGATAAGGTCTTACAGAAATAAGTTAAAGTGAGGTCATTAGAGTGGGCACTAGTCCAATATGACTGGTGTACTTATAAAAAGGGACAATTGAGAGGCACTTAGGTGGCTCAGTAGGGCAAGTGTCCAACTGTAGCTCAGGTCACGATCTCATGGTTGGTGAGTTCGAGCCCCACGTGGGGCTCTGTGCTGACAGCTGGGAGCCTGGAGCCTGCTTTGGATTCTGTGTCTCCCTCTCTCTCTGCCCGTCCCCATTCACGCTCTGTCTCTGTCTCTCTCTCTCTCTCTCTCTCTCTCTCAAAAATAAATAAATATTTGGGGGGGGGGAGGTTTAGAAATGAAGTTCCCCAATATCTTTCTATGGGCCCAATATCCCTGTGGCTGCCTCCTGCTGACGGCTGGACAAACAGCAAGGGACAGCCCGAGGTCTCCCTGGCAGTAAGGCCTTGAGGAGGAAGGAAATAAATAGCTGCTCCCTGAATAGGCCCTGTGGGAGAAAAGGAGTACCTCGCTCTCTTCACTGAAGGGAAAACAGGACCTCAAAGCTCTGGGGCCCAACGAGGAACGATGCAAAAGTGTTCCTTTTTCAGAAAGACCACTCCCTAGATGCACGATGTGTCTGATTCCCAGGGGATGTATGGTGTGGTGAGAGGTGTCTCCAACACCCCACAGCTTTGGAGAATGTCGTCACTGCAGATGCATCTACAGCAGGGCTGAGCCAGGAGCCCAGGGTGCTCCCAGGAGCTTGGATCCTAATTTGCATGGGCTAAAAGATCACCAACACAGGATTTGGGGCTGAGAGAGGACACAAGCCAACGGCAAATCACTTTGAAACCTTAGACCAGGGTTTTCCCACCTCATCGCTATTGACATTTTGGACCAGATAATTCTTTTTTTTTTTAATTAAAAAAAAATTTATTTGTATTCATTTTTGAAAGACAAAGAGAGAGCACAAGCGGGTGTGGAGCAGAGAGATGGAGGCACAATCTGAAGCAGGCTCTGGGCTCTGAGCTGTCAGCAGAGAGCCCAACGTGGGGCTCAAACTCACGATCTAGGAGATCATGACCTGAGCTGAAGTCAGACCCTCAACCAACTGAGCCACCCAGGTGCCCCTGGACCAAATAATCCTTTATTGTGGGGGTCTTTCCTGCAGCATCCCTGACCTGTACTCACTTAGATGCCAGTAACATCCCTCTCTCCAAGATGAGACAATCAAGAATGTCTCCAGACAGTCAAATGTTCTCTTAGGGGGCAAAAATTACCGTTGACTGAGAACTATTACTTTAGATAAAAATTAATCTTAGGAGAGCCTGAGTGGCTAAGTCGGTGAAGCGTCCAACTTCAGCTCAGGTCATGATCTCATGGTTCATGAGTTCGAGCCCCGAGTCAGGTTCTGTGCTGACAGCTCAGAGACTGGAGCCTGCTTCAGATTCTGTGTCTCCTTCTCCCTCTCTCTCTCTCTCCCTCTCTCTCTCTCTCTCTCTCTGCCCCTCCCCCACTCGCCTTCTGTCTCTCTCTCCCTCTCTCTCAAAAATAAATAAACATTAAAAAAATTAATCTTAGGGGTGCCTGGGTGGCTCAGTGGGTTAAGCATCTGAAGCTTGATTTCGGCTCAGGTCATGATCTCACAGTTCGTGGGATCGAGCCCCATGTCAGGCTCTGTGCTGACAGCCCGTGACATCATCGAGCCTGCTTGGGGTTCTCTCTCTCCCTCTCTCTCTGCCCCTTCCCCAATCACACACTCTCTCTCTCTCTTTCTCTCTAAAAAATAAATAAATAAAACTTTAAAAAAAAAATCTTAGACTTGTTAATTTTTTTTTTTTTTTTTTTTTGCAATTACCTGAAATCTTGCTCAGAAGTCTAAAAGACCCAACTGCAAAAGCAGTATCTGAACCCTGCCACTGATTGTGGCAAAAAGCAAATCAAAAGGCAGTTAATGACATGGTGTCTCACTTGCTTTTTCCTTGCAGGCTCAGTGACATCAGGCAGTCCGCTTCCCTCGCTCTCCACTGTTTGCATTCTTGCCGAGCCGGCCGGGTAGGGCAAAAACCTCAGAGCTGGCTGCATTTCAGAAACAGCTGCAAGGACTCTCGGGGGCTTTCCAAGCTTAATTAGTTCTTATTTGAAAAGTTCCTTAGGAAGCTCAGGCCAGGATGCTATGGGAAGCCCAAGTCACTCGGGTTCTCGCCACACTCTTAAAAAGAACATTCCCGCCCGAAAGGGCTGGGAGAGCCAGAAAAAGAGCTTATAGGAAGGAGCGTGTGTGTTGAATAGTGAAGGAGGCCTTGTGAAGCGCATTTGAGACCGTAAAGAAAGAGGGTAATACTTTCCAACTCTCTGGGCCTCCTCCTATTCTCTAGAGCAGGAAATTATGTAAAGTATTTCCTGAACAGCTGAAGTATGTTAGAAACGTGCTAGCGTCCTCTACATTATCTCCAGGAAATAGACGCTGAAGAATTTCTTTGCCACAAGGAACTATTCGGGTGCCGCTGCCCACTCTCACCTGAATGGGAGGCATGTCTGCTCTGGGGGGGGTGAAGACAATGATCTTTTTTAGGTCGTCTTGACGTCATATTCAGTATTGTAAAGAACATGGCCTGAAAGAGAACTCTTCGTGTGTGTGTGTGTGTGTGTGTGTGTGTGTGGAGAGAGAGAGAGGAATAGGAATAGGAATATGAAAACTTTCTCTGCCAGGTAATTTAGCAACGTCAGTAACAGCTTGCTCGTTATCTACTTATCCTCACTTAATCTTCGGGCGGGGTAAGGATGAGGTCAACCTCTTCTGTTTCAAGCATCATTCTAGAACGTGCAACCAAAGGAAACTGATGAGCCCCGTCCCACCTCTGGAGATTTGCTCTCTCCAAAGCCCGAGCCCATACATCTCCCAGGGTGGGGGTCTATAGGCATCCTGGCCCAGCAGGCCGAATTTAAGCCGCCCGAGCCCATCAACCGCGGGACGTTGGTGGGGTCACGGTACGAGAGCCATCTGGGAGCCAGCTGTGACTTTGGCTAGCAAGTTCCCCTGGTCTCCTGTGAGAAGGGAGAGGCAGAAACACCAGAGGAGAATGACAGTTGTTACCTCCAGAGCAAGGAAGGAGGCCGAGGAAGGAAGCCAATTCCTGAAGAGAATGACAGATCCGATTATGCTGGTGAAGGCCAGGCAAGTTCCCTGCTTCCTAGTATCAGTTAGGAGCCGTTTCCCCAGTGGTAGCGCGGCCCGGCCCGGGATCCAACAATGCTCGGGAAGTGTGCGATTTGCCTTTCAGAGACCTGGCTGTCAGCAGGAGGGTGAGAAGCCAGACGAGTACAGTTTATACTGCCCACCCTCTGGGGCCTGCAAGGGAAGCTGAACCGGAGGCCAGACGGAGAAAGACAGACCCCTGCCATCTTCTCTTTCCGGGGACAGAGGCACCACATTCTTACTGTGTCAACCAAACGCCATCTCTTAGGGACAGCAGTTAAAACTCCTGTTCAACCAGACTCCTTCCGTCCAATTATAGCTAAAGTCATTGGTCTGAGGTCTTAAACTACTTGTATGAATCCGGGCACC
This sequence comes from Acinonyx jubatus, assembly GCF_027475565.1. Classification (NCBI taxonomy): domain Eukaryota; kingdom Metazoa; phylum Chordata; class Mammalia; order Carnivora; family Felidae; genus Acinonyx; species Acinonyx jubatus. The sequence goes on from NC_069397.1 coordinate 45,990,242, forward strand.
CGGCTGGCTCAGTCAGTAGAGCCGTGATCTCAGGCTCATGAGTTTGAGCCCCACTTTGGGTGTAAAGATTAAGGCGGGGGGGGGGGGGAGAACATTACGGCAGGAAGTGAGCTCAGATGGTGACATTAACAACAACAAAAAAAGTGCACTACAAATGTGCAGAAAATAAATTGGAAAGATCTAGACCTGAAGTTTGTACTGTTTTGAAGGTGGCTGCCCCTTTGAGAATCTAATTTCCATCAGGCTAGGAGCCCCTTTTCTGGAAAAGCTCATGGACACGTGTTTCACAATACCTTGCATACAATTTCGGGGACTCGTGGGCCCCATGAAGGCCTACCCTGAGTCTCAGGTTACTCGGGTTAAGGATTCCCATCTACGAAAAAAGGTACAACCTAATGGCGGGACTTTAGGCTATTCTTTTAATTTTTAGGGTGTTCCGAATTTTTAAATTTTCTAAAATTGGTATTACTTCCATAACCTGGAAACATTATTTTACAAACTTACCAAAAAGTCTAAAGAAAAGGCAAAAACTTCAGACTCAGTAAATGAAGGTTTCCTCACGGTGACAGAGACAAGTGGTTGAGAGGCCGGGTGAGAATGGTGCAGGATGGTCACGAGTCACCTAGAACTGTGGTCTGAGTCAAAGAGTTTGAAAAGAGCTTCTTTTTCTACATGTTTCCCCACATCTCTCCTGTATTCCAAGAGTTGTGCAAAAAAAAAAAAAAAAAAAAGTATGTGCTTTTTTGAAATGCTTATTTATTTTTAAGAGACAGAGTGCAAATGGAAGAGGGGCAGAGAGAGGGAGATACAGAATCCGAAGCAGGCTCCAGGCTCCGAGCTGTCAGCACAGAGCCCGATGCGGGGCTCGAGCTCACAAACCGTGACATTATAACCTGAGGCAAAATCAAGAGTCAGATGTTTAACTGAGTGCCATCAAGGCACTCCTTAAAATAAAACCTTAAAAAAAAGTACAGTAAAACCTTGGTTTGCAAGCATAATTCCTTCTGGAAACGTGCTTGTAACCCAAAGCACTTGCCTATCAAAGCGAATTTCCCCATAAGAAATAATGGAAACTCAGATGATTTGTTCCACAACCCAAAAATATTCATATCAAAATGATTACAATACTGTAATATAGGGGCTCCTGGGTGGCTCAGTCGGTTAAGCGTCTGACTTAGGCTCAGGGCATGATCTTGAGGATCATGGGTTTGAGCCCCGGGTCGGGCTCTGTGCTGACAGCTCAGAGCCTGGAGCCTGCTTCAGATTCCTTGTCTCCCTCTCTCTCTCTACCCCTCCCCCATTCACACCCTGACTCTGTCTCTCTGTCTCAGAAATAAATAGTTAAAAATTTTGTTTAAATACTGTAATATAATACAAAATAATAAAGAAAATACAAAACATAAAGAAAAATAAACAAATTAACCTTCACGTACCTTTGCAAACCTTCCTGGCTGGTGTGAGGGAGACAAGAGAGAGGAGGGTTATTGTGCAGGACGACTTTCACTATCACTAATGGAATCACTGCTATCTATTGGCTCCATGGAATCTTCTTCTGAATGGGGACCATTGCATACACTGGCACCGATGCTGACCAGACTACAGTATTAAGAAACTCTTGTCCTATACTGTATTTAAGGTAACTGGCAATCAGGCAGCAGAGGAAAGGGTCTCTATCTGCAGGCAGCCTGACCTAGGATGAACCAAAGCATTCGTAAGCTTATTCCTCTATGGAAAAGCAAAGGACTGTCCGCAGGTGCTTTGAAGTGACAAAAAAATACACTGTGCCAGTCGTGGGCACCTTCCGACATCCTGACAAATCACTGATTCCTGCCAAACACCACAGCCTGAGACAAAGCGTCCAAGCATGGGAGACGATTACCCACAATCCCGTAGTAAGAGAGAGAGAGAGAGAGAGAGGAGAACCATTGGCTCAGTTGTGATCATGTGACGTTTGGGGTCACGTACTATTCATATCACAAGACATCGTTTGTTTATCAAGTTAAAATGGATCAGAAAGGTTTGCTCGTCTCGCAGAACACTTGCAGAACAAGTTACCCGCAACCGAAGGTTCCACTGTAACAGTAAACAGCCTAGAAGGTAAAATCTGTTCTGCGGTAACACTACAGCCTGAGCTCTCAATATCACATAGTATTGACTGTCTGTAGAGAACTTATTTTATACCAGAGATCGTGCTACTTTGATGGCCCAAAGGCCATTCACTAACCTTCAGAAGAGGCAGCATTTGAACTCAGGCAGATCTGGCTCCTAATTGCTAGTCCTTCCCACTGCACATCCCAGAGCTAGGATGGGAGGACATTCTTGGTTGTGAAAAGCCTGGACGGGATGCACAAAGTGATTGTTAGGATAGGGTTTGGTGCGCACAACTCCCCTCCTGCACAGCGTTATGAAACTGTCCCAAATATCTAGGAGGAACTGGGCGTTTATAAGACACCAGAATTATGCTTTCAAACTAGGCCAGCAACATACCATTTAACATACAAATGCTCAAAATTAAATGGCTCCTCTGCCCTCCCCCAAACCCTCCTTGATAGCTTGAGTGTTTTTTATCATCTTTATTAGCAGGGGTTATGAGGTTTTACATCAGTGATGTTACTAAACACTTTTCACTACACTTTCTCTTGGGGGAGAGGGGGTGGGGGGGTGCTTCAGGATTTGGCCAGGTTTTGTTCATCACAAATTGGGTCAACAGCCCAATCTCAGAAGAAAACGCCATTAATGACATGTTTCAAAGGGCTTTCCAAAATCAGCCAGCTGGGTTCTGACAAACTTCAGCAGGGCGGAGGGAGGCAAGGAGTAGCCAGCTACACTCTCCTTAACGGCCTTCTGAACCTGGGGTACTGCAACCCTACAAGGTTTCCAACTGCCCAACAAACTGAAGCTTTTGCTCCTAGAACTATTATTGGTAGGGGAAAAAGGAACATACCGCCATTTGGGTTTAATTGACCTGGTTCTCAGAGGCAAAAAAAAAAAAAAGAAGAAGAAGAAGCAATTTGAGGCCAAATGCTAACGCAAAATCCTAGCTAACACTGAGGATCTACTATAACAAACTATCCACAGATTTTATCATTTCAGTAATGATGCAGCCACAGAAGGGTTGAAGAAGAGGGAATAATCCGACAACCTTAAGAAATGGAATGTTTAGGGGCGCCTGGGTGGCTCAGTTGGTTTAGTGTCCAACTTTGACTCAGGTCATGATCTCACAGTTCGCAGATATGAGCCCTCTGCATCAGGCTCATGCTGACAGCTCTGAGCCTGGAGCCTGCTTCGGATTCTGTGTCTCCCTCTCTGTCTCTGCCCCTCCCTGCTCACACTGTCTCTCTCTCTCTCTCTCTCTGAAAAAATAAACATTAAAAAAAAATGAAATATTTATTCCCTACTTTGGTCCAAAAATAGTAGCTTGTGGGGCACCTGGGTGACTCAGTTTGTTGAGCATCTGACTCTTGATTTCGGCTCAGGTCGTGATCTCACGGTTCATGGGATCGGGCCCCGTGTCGGGCTTTGCACTGACAGCATGGAGCCTGCTTGAGATTCTCTCTCCCTCCCTGTCTCTCTGCCCCGCCCTGGCTCTCTCTCTCAAAAATAAGTAAACTTAAAAAAAAAAAAATAGTAGCTTGATAGGATATTTAAAGCTGATACAATGTAGCAACAAAAAGAATCAACACTTGGTGCAATGTTTAACAATAATCGATGTTCAACCTCTAACCACAAGGTAACTCTTTGAAGATTTTTGCAACAAGCAAAGTGTTAGTTTTTTCTTTGATATTTGCCTCATGAAAATTTAAGTACAACTACTACAAAAGGGAAACAGTAATGGGCAAAGAGATATAATTTATTAAAGCCTCAAATGGGGTTTAAAATTGATAGGAGCTACAAAACGTTGTGCATTAACAAAAGCAGTTTAGACATTAACAGTCTGTGAAAGAGAAAAAGGTCGGTGGCTACATAGCATTTTACTGGACTTTTAAAACTCAAGCTGAACATGAAAACTCATTCTCAAGAGATAGAAAATTTTATCCAGTTAAGTTCAATAACAACATACAAACGCCTCCGTGGATTTGAACTCCAAGGAAACTAACATGCTAACAATGTTACCTAGAATATGAAAACGTATTCCTGGCAATCAGCTGTCTCCTGCCCATTACTTCACTATCGCGCGTTATGCTCTCACTCGAAAACCTACAGACCTTACACTTTTTACTAGTGTGCATTACACCGGTCCCTCTAAGCCCACTAGGCTCCACCTACCTTAAAACATAAACCTACTGTGTCCAGGTTTACTTCCACATTATCTTTTCTCACCTTCAAGACTTCTGGACCCAGCATCTAAGGGACTTGCAGTGGAGCAAGTAGGTGGGACAGGGAGGGAAGTCTGTGCGGTTTTGTGACTTCTCTCCTGCCTCCTCTCTAGGGAAGGCTTTGTACAGAGAAAACCGAGGAAATGACCAGGGCTCCCAACAAGAGGCCCTAAGCTTAGGAGGACCCCATGTAACGCAGCTTAGCATTCCAGATGAAAACCCCAGCTGCAAGTGCTTCACATAAGCATTAGCCAAAGTGTTCTCGATTTCTACACCCAAACAAAGCACTAAATATTCTAGCATTCTCTATCTCTACACCCAAAGAAGCGCTAAATATTCTAGCATTCTCTATTTCTACACCCAAACACTAAATATTCTTTTTCATAGCGGGAACTTCAAGAGTCTGTTATCTGCAAAGGGCAAAATGAATTCACGTGTAGGTTGATGGATGAACTGGGTGGGGGAGAGGGGGAGGAGGGGCAGAGGAAGAGTATCCTTACGTGTGTACCCACCGAGAGAAGGTAAGTGGGTATCTGTTGCATTACACTACTGACTTGAAAAATTGTCTTATTTTACTGACTACAGTGCCCTTTGTGGTCATAACTCGTTTTTTAGTCTTCAACCCAAATGCCCACCTCCACCACCACAGCTCCTGACCTTCCGTGGGAAAACAAACAGGCAAAGCTGTTCGATTATCAGCAGTGGAGACTTGGCTCAGTATGTTTCCACCAAAGGGGCAACAGACAGAAGTGCTTATAAGTGTTATTTCATTTGTCCTAAGACTTTTGGGGCCTGTAGTCAACCTTCCCTCCCTCCCCCAAATCCATTTCCTACACTGCTAATAGCATAACTAATCCTTATGGTGGCTTTCAATCCAGACTGTATGGGAGTATATGGGAATCAAATTCAAAAGAGGACATTTAGACGCCCACTCCTTACCAATTAAACACAACTTCTGGGTAAACTTTCCCAGGTGACGTCAAGGCACAGCTTTTTTTTTTTTTTTTTTTTTTTAATGTTTATTTTTGAGACAGAGCATGAACAGCAGAGGGTCAGAGAGAGGGAGACACAGAATCGGAAGCAGGCTCCAGGCTCCAAGCTGTCAGCACAGAGCCCGACGTGGGGCTCGAACTCACAGACCGTGAGATCATGACCTGAGCCGAAGTCAGATGCACCGACTGAGCCACCCAGGCGCCCCAAGGCACAGCTTTGAAACCATGTTCAGCCCTGAAGTTTGGGAGGAGTGAATTCCACTTCTTGCTCCGAGATACTTGTGATTATTTTTTTTTTAACGTTTATTATTGGGAGACAGAGCATGAACATGGCAGGGGCTAAGAGAGGGGGAGACACAGAATCTGAAGCAAGCTCCAAGCTGTCAGCACAGAGCCGGACGCGGGGCTCAAACTCACGAACCAGGAGATCACGACCTGAGCCAAAGTCAGTCAATTAACCGACTGAGCCACCCAGGCACGCCTAAATTTATTGTTTTTAATCCCATCTCCCTGGCCAGTGAGATTTAAGGAGATACTGGCTGAGGGCTTCTGGAAAATTTTGTTCATTTTTCTGTGAGAACTTCTGAAAAATTCTTTTCTAGCTGGTGTGTAGAGGATATGAAGTCTGGAAGCGCCAACAGCCATTATTTACAAAGCCTCAGCCTAGAACAAAGTGGGAACTCAGAAGTGGGCGGGGAAAAAGTGATCACCCCTATATCCTTGATGACATCACAAACCTCACACCAGGCAACGTCTCCAACCAGAACCACACCTCTGGTTCGTCACATTGGTTTGGCTGGGTCACCCTGCATCTGCAAGCTTAAGGACCCCAAATTAGAAAGCAGTACACAGAAACGGTGAAGTAAGGAAAAGGGTGGAATTTAATCTTTATTTACAGGACACTGCAAGATCTGAGATTCCACAGAGAAATAAGAAACCCACCGAGAGGAGAAGCTTCATACAGTTTGTACAGTTCAGAACTGTTCAAGTATAGTTTCCATTGTAAAAAGTGCTACAATAACAAAACACATTTAAAAAGAGTTCTTAGTAGAGAAAACAGTAAGACAAACTTATACCAAACATAGTACACAACAAACAACTTTATGCCTCAGCTGTACAATCTAGAAGTTAAAGGTCCCGGGAGTGCCATCCTGAACTTGGAATGTGTAGCTCTCAGAGGTAGTTTCTGGCACAACATTTTGATCTTCTTCTTCCTGGAAGTATTAAAAAAACAAAACCAATCAATATAATCCCGCAAGTATGGCACATTTCTAAGCAGCAGCCTGCCTAGAAGTCTGTATTTACTCCTAAGGTCTTCACCTACGTTACCCCTCTAATCAATCCTATAACGTATTTCAGTATTTCAAATAGTGATCGCAGAGCTGCTGAAAACTTGCCAACTCAGGAGTGCCTGGGAGAAGATTCTGAATGGATTCAGGAATGCTACCACAAGAACAAAAAAAAGAAAGATTTTCTTCCCCACCGGCCACTTTCCAGTAGGAAATGAAAAGGCTTATTAACTCCTGAGTGTGGTGATGGGGTTGGGCCCCTCCTCCATCAACTCCTACACAAACTTACTCTCCAGACATTCTAAGATCCCTATAAAGCTATTCATTTGAAAGTACAGTGGTGATTTAAAAAAATTTTTTTAAATCTCTCAAGATATGATCATCAAGCCAAATATTTGAGGAGCAAACATATACATTATGTCCTACTCACAGTGATATTTTGCTAAATTTAACAAGGTCACGAGGCTCATTTAAAAAGTCTAAGGAGGGGCGCCTGGATGGCTCAGTTAGTTAAGCATCCGACTTCAGCTCAGGCCATGGTCTCACGGTCTGTGAGTGCGAGCCCCGTGTCGGGCTCTATGCTGTCAGTTCATAACCTGGAGCCTGCTCCCGAGATTCTGTGTCTCCCTCTCTCTCTCTCTCTCTGCCCACCCCCATCCCCCACTCATGCTCGGTCTCTGTCAAAAAATGAATAAATGTTTAAAAAAAAGTGTAAGGAAAAAATCTTATGGGCTTGACTTTGTGTATTTTCCAACTTCTGTTAACACTACCCTGTTACTCACCTCTACAGAGAAATACTTCTCAATCAAGTTTAATGAAGCTTTGTACACAGACTCATTTTCATGGTTTTGTAGAGCTTCAATTTTGTCCAAACCTCCGCATTCTTCAATCATTATACTGAGTTTCTCAGTTTCACCTAGTTTCTCAGCAGCCTAAAAAACATTCTCAGTTTACTTGAATTTACTGAATGTTCCAGTTTAGTGATAAAAACAAAGTTTATGTTTGGCTGTTGATATATGTATCGGACATACACTTGGAAGTTCCTGCCAATAACCCTATGAGATCATTTTATCTCCAGTTTACATTTTTTTAAAAATTCAAGGTGATCAGGTGCACCTCGGTGGCTCAGTCTGTTGAGCATCCAACTTCGGCTCAGGTCGTGATCTCATGGCTTGTGAGTTCCAGCCTGGCATCAGGCTCTGTGCTGACAGCTCAGGGCCTGGAGCCTGCTTTGCATCTCTGTCTCCCTCTCTCTGCCCCTACCCCTCTCACGCTGTGTCTCTCTCTCTCAAAAATAAATAAACATTTTTAAAAAATATTTTTTTTAAATTCAAGGTGATGAGATCTGTACTTGCTCTCAGCAGCTACTTCTGGAGATCTCAGAGATCTTCCAAGTAGTTCTCAGTAATTTCTTTGCATCAAAATCATCCGGACAAATTTAAAAATGACACCATATCGGGTTGCCTGGGTGGCTCGGTAGGTTAAGCGTTCGACTTCAGCTCAGGTCATGATCTCATGGTTCGTGGGTTCGAGCCCCGCGTCAGGCTCTGTGTTAACAGCTCAGAGCCTGGAGCCTGCTGTGGATTCTGTGTACCCCCCTCTTCTCTCTGCCCCTCCCTGCCCCTTGTACTCGGTCTCTCTCTTGCTCTCTCAAAAACAAACATTAAAAAAAAAAACAAAAAACCCACTACATCCAGGTTCAATTGATCTTTGATGGGAACAGAAAATTACTGTTTCATAAAAGCACCTCAGATAACACCAAAGTGTAGTCAAGGTGGAGAACCACCATCTAAGGGCAAAGATGGCCTATGCTGCATAAAAACAAATTTCCCTGAATGGATTATTTGCTGACATCAAGAATTTATTAGTATAAAAATGATATTATGGCCTTTTTTAAAGTCCTCAAATTAGAAGATAAATATTTACAGATGAAATAACTTTCTTCAAAATAACTTAGAGAGGGCTTGGGTAAGGGAAAGTAGGAAAACAGGCCAAATGTTGACAAATTATTTACGCTGGATGATGAATACACCAAGCATCATCATTCTAGACTCAACTCTTTGTAGGTAAAATTTCCATAATCAGAAGTCGTTAGGTAGGACCTACCTCCCACCAACCACTGTGACTAAGTGCCACACGCTAGGTCAATTAGGAATGGAATCAGAAAAAAAACAATTAGATAACTACGTCATCAAAATCTAATTTCACCAAAATTCAGTAGGATATTGGAGAATTAAAGATTCTTGACAAATTAGATGGGAATGAACAGTGTCCACACACGGATTTGGTTTCAATTCAGGTCATCCACTTAGATCTCTTATAATCCCTTGTCACGTCTTACCAAGAGTGTGGCCCACATTAAAATAGCCTTTCTAATTCTGTGGCCTACTAAGTAAACTTAGCTGCCCTACCCTGAGTTTAAATCACTTATCATCAAGCCCAAATTCCAATGCTACCTTAACACCTACCTGAAAGATGTTTGAAATGGCATCCAGAATAACCAGAATGATTTTGGTATCTTTTGCAGTTAAGAGGTTCATCAATGGTTCTATTATGCCACAGTGAACGAGGTATACAATCTGCTCAACTGTTCCGCCACTCGTATAGTTGGTCACAGCCCACACAGCTTCCTTTTGTGTCTTAAAGTCTGCCTAATAAACATAAGGAAACAAGTTTACTTCAGAAACGATTGTAAAACTAAAATTCCAAAAGTATTGTTTTAGAAAAACAAGGACACAAACTACCAACTGATTCCATCCAACCTTAAACGTAAGAGGTCACTGGCTACTATTTAGCAAAGAACTACAAGTAGAACCAGCACTGGCACATCAAGAATCTTAATCAAGCACAGCTCTACCAAGTGTCCATCCATAAATACTAACATCCTTCGATTAAGTTAAGACTTCATCACCTTAGAGAGAACACCAACGAGGAATGGAACTAATCCATGATTCACAACTTGCTGTATCTGGTCCTGGCGACCAGCTGTGATGTTTGACATTGTCCACGTAGCTTCCTTCTGAATATTAGTTTTGGGGTTCGTTAGTAGGCTGGGAAAGACAGCAAGTGCTCCCGCATCTATTACAACCTGAGTCTGTTCATCTGTCCCAGTGACAATATTTCCTATGGCTCTTAGCGCAGGAGTCTGAAAAGGAAATGTAGATGCCAGCTGTTAACTTTTATTTTTTCAGCACTGCTCCAAAAGTCTATACCCCAAAGGTTTTGTCAAGTCAGAGCCTCATCATGGCCCTAAAATAGGTAATATGTCAGTATCAGTTTATTAATTGACCATGCTTATGTTTTCTATTCTCATCTAAAAGTTAACAACTGGGGTGGGGGCGTGGGGTGGGGAGGTGCCTGGGTAGCTCAGTCACAGTCAGTTAAGCATCCGACTTCAGCTCAGGTCATGATCTCATGGTTCGTGAGTTCAAGGCCCACGTTGGGCTCTGTGCTGACAACTTGGAGCCTGGAGCCTGCTTCGGATTCTGTGTCTTCCACTCTCTCTGCCCCTTTATCACCCACACTCTCAAACATAAATAAACACTCTCTCCCTCTGAAAAATAAACATTAAAAAAAACTTAATGTTAACAACTGGGGCACCTGGGTGGCTCAGCTGGCTGACTGTCCAAATCTTGATTTCAGCTCAGGTCATGATCCAAGTGTCATGGGATCAAGCCCCCCCATCTAGCTCCCCATGGCGCGTGGAGGCTACTTAGGAATTCTCTCCCTCTGCCCCTTTCTCCTGGTCAAGCTCTCTCAAACTAACTAAACTAAACTAAACTAAACTAAGCTAACCAACCAACCAACCAACTAACTAACTAACTAAATAAATAAATGATAAAGTTAACAACTTACCACAATGGGCAATTCAGTAGCTCCTAGAAGCTTCACAAGTTGGGGCACAACTCCTGTTTTCACGACCATTTCAATCCGTTCATTTGGACCATCAGTAAGGTAGGAAATGGCCCAGCAGGTATCTGCTAATACTTCTGGATCATCATGATGCAGAAGACGAACTAAGGTAGGAAGAATCTGCTCAACAGCATCTAATGGGGGTGCAGGATTCTTGTTGCGACAAAGGTTCGAAAGTGTCCAAGTAAGGTTCCGTAAGTAACCACACTGAGGGGAAAGAAAAATGCAATGAGAGGTCCTCTGTATTTTGAGGAGATGGGAAAAACTGGAATCAAGAAGCGAGTAACCGGACTTATGTTAGTAACTTACTGCTAAAGATGACATATCAGGAACAGCAAGGAGAGCCAACAGCGGGTCAACTGCACCATACTTGATAACCAAGTCTCGGAAAACTGAACCATCACCTAAACAAAGGCAAGGTTAATTTGTAAACTATTTTTCTAGCACCATTACTGTACAGTGACTGAATGGGTCTTAACACAAAGACAACACTGGGAAATCCCTAACTTACTTAGCCACCACTTTCACCCCTGATAAGCATGGGAAGCAAACAAACTTAAATCTTAACCCACAGGTCACTATTACTTATGATAAGCCACTTCTTCCAACCTCAGTAGGATTAGAAACAATCAGTCAAGAGAATTTTAAATCTGGGGCGCCCAGGTGGCTCAGTCGGTTAAGCATCCAACTTCGGTTCAGGTCACGATCTCAAAGTCAGAGAGTTCGAGCCTTGCCTTGGGCTCTGTGCTGACACCTCAGAGCCTGGAGCCTGTTTCAGATTCTGTGTCTCCCTCTCTCCCCCCCTCCCCCACTCACGCTCCCTCAAAAATAAACATTAAAAACAAAAAAAAACACTCTCTTAAAAAAATCTGTTTTAAATCCAAGTACCTGCAATGTTTCCTAGAGCCCATACAGCTTGCTCACTGATGTGGGCATGGGAAGAGGCCAACAGAGAAATGAATGCTGGGATAGCACCTCCATCTACCACAGCCTTGGTCTGTTCTGATGTACCGGAAGCAATGTTAGTGAGGGCCCAAGCAGATTCGAACTGAATGGGGCTACAATCAGTTCTGCCCAAGAAGGACACAAATTTTGGAATCAAACCAGCTCGGATTATGTTGTCTATGGGAGGCTGTTTTTCCCTAGAAAGCAGTTTCCTAAGGGTAAGCAAAAAGAAAAATGAAAGTTGAGGAGGAATAACAAAAGTTTGTGTAAAAATCGATTTAAAATGCAATTCAAGAGTTTAGAACTACAGATAACCTTTTAAAGTCATGCAATAATGTTGAGATATCATGTAATTTAAGAGGAGATTAACAGACTGGTTGCAATGGTGCTACCCAGGTGGTGTCTTTAACTACCTTTTATCCAAAATTGAAGAATTACCGGTAATGGAAATTAGCCTCTTCACTGCATCCGCGGAAACTACTTTAGATCTTGTCACTTTAAAATTTCGGCAGTCTGACAGAATTACACCACCAGTGGGGTGACCTGTGTTTCCCTAACTACTGGTGAGGTTAAACATCTTTTCCTTCATCATTTGTCACTCGGATTTTTGAGCACACTGTCAAATTATAAAAATTATTCTTTGTTACAAATGTCACAAAATATTTGCGTTTGATGGAAAGTGAGTAAATGCACCATTCTAAATGCGTGTGCCAATCCCACTTACTGATTCCTTTCTCTGACACCACTTTGAAATGCCACTTTGACAAAACTTTGTAATTTACTTAAAAGGTATACCAAAAGGTTGACGGTGATTATCACTGGGGGTGGGTGGGACTTGAGGCAATCACAAAATTACAGTTTCACCTACGGAAAGACTCTAATGAAATCAGGCTTTTGGCCAAATTAACCTTTATCTTACCCATGCCATCTGTCTCTTTCCCAATAACAACAACAAAAATCTAAAAAGGCTGGTATCTTAGTGATGTCACTCATGCTATGGCCGAAAAGACTTACCTAGCAGCTTGAGTAGCCTGGAGCTGGCTTTCCAAATTGTTGCTATTTATGCCTTTGACAATGTCATCAACAGACCAATTGACAGTGCCCTGCAAGGACAATGGGATCAATTTTGCAAATTATCATTTTTAAGATTAAATATAAACAATAAAATCTCTACCTGGCACTGTGAAGACCTTTTCTGTGAAGACCTTCTTAAAATCAGTTACTGTAAGTTTAGACTTATGCGGAATTGTGGCTGTTAACTAAATATCCATTATTTTAGATGTAGAAGAGCACTCAAACTTGGTATTATGAATCCCTGGAATCTCAAATTATGGAGTATTAAAGCATTTTGTCACTAAAAGAGGAGACTGTGAACAATCTAGTAAATTAAATTAGAGCAGTTTGGACGTTGTTCTACATTAGTCTCAATCACCCACATTCAGATACGCTGTCAGGGAGAAAAGGATGCAGTTATATGGGCAACGTGCTAGGAATTTTCACATCGAAGCTTATAATCTATGCATTTCCACAGTACAGTGCTACAGAAATGTCTCATGTTGTGAACACCACAGAAGAGCTTGAGAACCAGTACTACAGTTAACTCAAAAAGACAGTGCCCCTTTTTCCATAAGAGCTTACAACTTAATAAGGGAAATGTGAAAAATAGACACCATAAAATAAGTGGCAAATATACACACATTCGCTCTCCATTTGTGATGCACAGCTGGGGTGCTACGCGAATTCTGAAAAGGGGACATTTTTCCTACCAGGTTGATCAAGGAGTGCTATAAGGAGATAGGATTTGAATATAGTACTCTACAGATAGCACATAGGTACTATTTCATGAAAAAAAAAAATATTTGGAGCTCTAAAGGAAAGCATAATGTAAAAAAAGCAGGAAAGTTCCCAGTATCTTTTAAAGATAAAAAAAAAGATAATCTGAAAGTCTAAGATGGATCGATTTACAAAAATAAACCTTCCAGGGGCACCTGGCTGGCTCTGTTAGCGGAGCGTGCCACTCTTGATCTCGGGGTTGTGAGTTTGAGCCCCACGTTGGGTGTGGAAATTACTCAAAAATAAAATCTTAAAATAAAACTTCCAAGAATATGGATTTAAAACTACCAAAGTTTTTGAGGTGTGTGGGTGACTCAGGTTAAGCATCCAAAACGATTTAGGTTCAGGTCATGATCTCACACTTGGGGAGATCAAGCCCTCTTCAGGCTCCGCACTGATAGCACGGAGTTGCTTGGGCTTCCCTCTCTTCCTCCATGTCTCTCCCACAAGTGCATGTGCGCTCGCTCTCTCTCTCAAAATAAACGTTAAAAAAAAAAACCTACCAAAGTTTTTTCAGCAGAGAAATAACAAGTCTAAACAGTATTTCAAGAATATTTTTAGGTATATAGTGTGTGGCATAGAATGAAGGAAAAGATAAATTAGAAGATCACTGAAAATATTGCAGGAGAGGGGCACCTGGGTGGCTGAGTCAGTTAAGTGCCGGACTTCGGCTCAGGTCATGATCTCGTGGTTCGTGAATTCAAGCCCCTCATTGGGCTCTGTGCTGACAGCTCAGAGCCTGGAACCTGCTTCAGTTCTGTCTCTCTCTCTCTGCCCCTCCCCTGCTCATGCTCTGTCTCTCTCTCTCTCTTTCAAAAATAAACATTAAAAAAAGTTTTCTTTTAAACATCTCAGGAGGAAAAACATCTGAACAAAGATGGTGGAAAATACAAAAAATAGAGAACATCCAAAAAATTGGAAAATGATTGGTTCTGGACACACTAACTTTCAGTTAACACTGGGATGGCCAGTCAAGGTACCGAACTGGTGGCTAGAAATGCAGGGAAACCTCAACGGAGTTTAGAGCTAAAGGAGACCTTGGAATCAGTTATGGAGAGTGGGCAAGAAAGAAGACAACTCATTAGAATTACTGATTGGGGACAGAAAAAAAGATCTTCGCAAAGTTGATAGTTAAAACCATTAGGCTAGGAACGTTATTTAAATTCCTAAGAAAAGCACCATATTGACCTTCTGAATCGACCATAACTCATAACCTACTACATATTTACCTGGTTGTTGCGGTTTTCCTGCAGTGGGGATGTTGCGTCATCAGGAAACGAGCTTACGTTTCTCCTTTTCAGCATCTGGTCATCCTTCTTAGCTTTCCTCAGCTCCACGTTAACTTCTATTCGGCGGCGCCTCATTTCCTTGAAAAAAGACACACCACTTCACCTATCTTATCAGTTTTTCTGGCCAAGTGAGAGCACTTATTTCAAATTTCCTCCAAGTTTTGACCCCTTCCCAAGTGTCTTTGCATTAAAAGAAAAAAAAAATAGCACAGGAAAGCAACAGAAGGTACTCACTGTACTGTCTTTCCCCTTGTTCTTGAATCTGTTAAGGCGGGCAGCTGGTGAATTAGCATTCTCGTTGGTGGACATGGCTGTGAAACAAAGGGAGAAAGCTAGAAGACGGAGGAAAGGTAAGATTTCTCCTTCATCATTTTGCTTTGTCAGTAAGAGGAGCACTAACAGAATCATCAGGCATGTATTGCATCCACACTTGTCTATTAGAGGAGCAATTTCCGCCTTCAGCACTACGAAGCACTGAATTGGCCAAACTGTCGTAGTCCCCTCCCCTCCCAAGGGCCGAGACTTCCTGGAGCAGGGCTGTCCATCAGAAATAGAGTGCAAGCTGTATAAATTTCAATTTCCAGGTCTGCATTTTTCAAAAAGCAACAAATGAAATTAATTTTAACGTCTTATTTAGCCCAACACACCCAATATATTCTCATTTCAACATGTTATAATATTTCGAGTCATTGAGATATTTTACACTTTCTTCATACTAATCCTCCGAAACCTTGAAATCCTGTGCGTACTTTAAGCTTACAGCGTATCCCAATTTGGACCAGCCACTTGGGTTGGCTGGCTACCACACTGGGCAGTGCAATTGGACTATTTCAATTAAATAGTTAATTGAAGACAAAGTAGGAGAACTGAGCTCACAGTTAAAATCAATGTCCTAGGGGAAATAAATCCAATATCCATCCTCTGGAGGCTCTACTGTTTTTAAGTGGCCAAAATAGGTACAGTCTCCACACTTGAAAATTAAGGAGAAACCTGGCTCCTCATTACACTACGGAACCTTCCCTAACATTTCCTGTCCACACTGAAAACTTGAGACGCAGTTGTCCACCTTCAGCATCTCATTTCATTTCCAGGAATTTCGAGTGAATGCACTTAATTAGGCGGATCTCAACTGTGCTTCATTCAGACTGAGATCTTTAAGAGCAATCGCCAAAAAGTGCCAAGTACAAGTCCCGCTTACAATTTGTTAGCTTTCATTCCATGTTCTTTGACGAAACGGTGTCACAGCCCGCCCTGGGCCTGCGTATTAAGAGAGAGTTCTTCCAACTGCCACCCCCATCGCCAGGCCCTGCCCCTGCCCCCCACCCGGGAAGACGCAGCGGGGAACGGGCGGAGGAGGGGGCCGGGCCGCCTCCCCGGACTCTAGCCCTCGGGCCTCACCGATTTGCCGGGCCGCGATGCGTAAGGGCTCTCCGCTGCGGTTCGCACAGCCGCGGCGCCCTAAAGCCCAAGCACTCGCATCGCGAAACAGCCGCTTCGTCAACGAACGACGCCCCCGAGGCCTCGTCAACGAGGGAGGCCAAAGCCAGGTCGGGCGTGTACGCGGGCCCTCCCCTCCCGCCACCCGCAAGCGGAGCGCGGCCCGCAGCCCGCAGGCCTGCCGTTACGCTCCGGCCGGACTCCGGCCCGAGTTCGTACCTACACGGCCGGCTCAGGATTCCACAAGAGGCGATGCGAGGCGCGCAGGGTGCAGGTCAGCTGCCCTGAAAACGTCCACCACGGCTCAGCCCAAAGACGGTGTGGCTCGTGCTGCCGGCCGGCGCGATTTAAATTTCCCGGTGTCCCCGCATTCCGATTGGCTGGTTCGAGTGTACGCCGTGTGCCCATTGGTGGATTTGAAAAACACGTTAGGGGGGTTGGTCATAGGGCCAAGAAGAAGCGAGGATAGCATCGCGAGATATGGGAGCGGCCGGGCAATCCCAGAGCACTTTGCAGTTCGGAGAGGAAAGACTCCAGATCCCAGCATGCAGCGGGCAAGTTCTCCGCCCTGCTTTGGCCCGAACCTCGGGTCTTTGCAGGGAGATTATGCAAATGACGTCGCTCGCTGCTCGTTTGCCTGGGCGGCTGCTTCAACCAAAACGCCACAAATGGTTTCCAAAAGGATTCCCTTTAAAAACCTTGACATAGAGGAGGTAGATTAAAAAAATATATATATTGATATAGAAACATACCGCTATGCGTTTTTTCCCTGCTAGGACACAGAAGGCACTTGGCAGGGGTTTCTGACCCTTATGGAGAGAAGGGATAAGGCAGGCTTGTGTTACATTTTTTAGTTTTAATTTTTTTTTAGCTTGTGTCGTAAAAGACTGCATAGAAGCCACAAATATGCTAACAAAAGGCTTTTTATGGCTTTTTCTTCAGACACTCATTTATTTTTAAATAATTTCAAATACAGAAGAATTACAAATCTTTATGCAGATTTGCCAGATTTTAACATTTTGCCACCTTTGCTATTTCTCTATGTACACACACGTGCATGTGTGTATAATACATGTAAGGCTTTTACATTTACTTTCCAAACCATTTGAGAGTAACTTTCAGATATCATGTCCAAATACTCCAAATACTTAAGTGTGTATCTTCTTTTTTTTTTTAAGTTTATTTATTTTGAGAGCACAAGAGGGGGAGGGGCAGAGAGAGAAGGAGAGAGAATCCCAAGCAGGCTCCACACCATCAGCACAGACCCCCGACTTGGGACTCAATCTCACAAACCATGAGATCATGATCTGAGCCGAGATCGAGTCAGTTGCTTAACCTTCTGAGGCACCCACGTCCCCCTTCAGTGCGTATCTTCTAATGACATTCTCTTATATGACCACATCACAGTCATCAAATTCAGGACAAATGAATTTTTTTTTTTTTTTTTAGTAATCTCTACACCCAATGTGGGGCTCAAACTCATGGCCTGGAGATCAAGAGTCCCATGCTATCCTGGCTACGCCAGCCAGGGACCCCAGGACAACTGAACTTTGATGCTATCATTTATTCTATAGTCTGTGTTCAAGTTTTGACAAGTGTTCCAATATGTTCTATGTGGTATTTTACACATTTCTGAATAACACGTTTGCATTCTCTTGCCTTGTACTTTTTTTTAAAGCATCACGAATGGTTATCAGAGCAACAGAATTAAATCTTTTTGGTTTTCTTTTTGGATTTTTTTTTTTTTTTGTATTCTTAAAAGGGTGTTTTTAGAAATGTTGTACTGGTTTATTTTTTAATATTAATAAATTCACTACAAATTATTTACGATAGATACATTCATCTGTTGTTGAAGGCATTTTGCCAGCCCCACTCATTGTGTCGCAGCCATGGGATTCATAGACGGTTGATTCTACTCCCACCTACTCAAGCAGCATGATCCCATCCCCCTAAGTGCAAAAATGTGAAAGGAATTCACCCTGAAACCGGCCACTGCAAGGGATTCTCTTGGCTACTGTGAATGGTTTAGAGGCAGGCATGTGACCTAAATTCATTCAGTTGGGAAGCCTATGCCTTTTGTTTAATGACTGGAGGTAGGAAAGCAGGCTCTGTTCTTCTGAACTGGGGGGTGTGAGGCCTAGACATCTGAATAGGACAGTTGTAGAGAAACTACGAAAGCTCTGATCAACAGCCCGCCCTACCTCTGAAGGTTGCAATTATATAACTTTGCAATTTTGTCATCCGACACACTTTCTTGGTTGTTTAAGCTGGTTATATCAGGTTTTCTTTTGCTTCAAAATACGGAGTACTATGTGCCCAAAGCTGTTCTAAATGTTTTACATATATTAATACATCTAATCTTCACAACTCTGTGTTGTAGCATTATTATTACCTGTACCATTTCACAGAAGAGAAGACTGAATCGTGAGTGGTTAAGTAGCTTGTCCTGGTTCACACAGTCAGTAAATGGCAGACGGGATTCCGACCCAGGCTGCCAGGCTCTCAACCACTATTCTATACCCTCACCTGAAAACAACCTGAAACAGAAATACAATGTGGAATCTGAGAGAGTTGCCTTTGAAAGATACAACGTTCCCCTGGGGTAACCATAGACCTTCCCTCTTAGCTCTTCTAGTTTGGATGGAGATTCAGGAGAGAGCCTTGTCTGGCCAGGACCAATCAGTACCTTCCTTCCCCAGACACAGGAATTAGTTTGGTGATAACGATGCAGCATAATGCAATAAAATGTCTACGGAGGCCTTTGAGTGTGAGATATCCTCTCTCTTCTACAGGACTGTGTGTGCTAATAGTATAGCTGGAAACTGCTTTCAGGGAAGCAAACCCCAGTGTGCCCAAGTCTGAATAATTAGTTCGTCAAATTGTTCTTTCAAGTAAAAACTATGTTCCACTGAAAAAGTTAGTTTAGCCTGCAACTCAAACATCACACAATTGTTTTTTCTTCAAGAGAAAACCATTGTGGGGTGCTTGGCTGGCTTAGTTCCTAGAGCCGGCAACTCTTGACCTCGGGGGTTGTGAGTTCGAGCCCCAGCTGAGGTTGGAGATTGCTCACAAATGAAATGTTTAAAAAAAAAAAAAAAAGTGCAGGGGCGGCTTAAGTGTCCAACTCAGCTCAGGTCATGAGTTAGCGCCCTGCGTTGGGCTCTGTGCTGACAGCTCAGAGCCTGGAGCCTGTTTCAGATTCTGTGTCTCCCTCTCTCTCTGCCCCTCCCCTGTTCGTGCTCTCTCTCCCAAGAACAAACATTAAAAAAACATTTTTTAAAATAAAAAAAGTGCAAAAAAAAAAGAGTCAACCATTGTATTTTGGTATGTGGTAGAAATGATTTATGCATATTTTGTCACACAAAATATTAAAAAGGTGTGCACTCAAGTGTGGGGATTTAATACAATTGACAATTCTTACAATCATCAAGGATATTCTTAAGTGAAGCTGGCTACCTCCACCCCCACCTTTGCCAGGGCACAAACATGAAGGATGACTATTACTACTTTGGTCCCACTGCCATGGTTCACTGAGATGTGAGTTTTACCCACTATCATTTCTGCACCACCAATGCTAAATGATGAGTGAATTGTTATTTACTAAATAACGTCCTAGTTTTCATTAAAAGCATTTCCTGAACGACTCAGGGTCCACAGGTAATAAAAGTGACACACTGACACACAGACACATAAAATTTGAAAGATACATACCAATATGTTAACAGTGGTAAGCTCCAAATGATAGAATCATGGTCAATTTCAGTTTTCTTCATTTGGTTTAGGCATACTTTATACAAGTTTACAACTAACAGGCGTTAGGTGTCTAAGGAGAAAACGAAATTGTGTATTTTTAAAAACCACGAATGCAGCATCTTTACATGCAACACGCATGGACATACTGGGCGTGGAAACAAAGTCTCTAAGTCTTTATCCAAGACCTAGGATGGGATAAAAACAAAATCCGTATTATTTTTTTATTGACGGACGTTGTTAAATCCATTTTCCCTTTAATCCGGAGGGAAAGAAGAGACGAGGGAGGAAAATGGATGTAAATGAGTAAGGGAGAAGGGCAGATTTGGGGCGAGGGAAAAAAAGCCTGTTCACCCTGGAACCCCCCAACTATTATCACAATGTTTATATATATATATATATATATATATATATATATATATATATATATATATATCACAATGTGATAATAGTTTATCACAATGCTGTATGTAGAATAACTGCGGGAAGGAAAAGGGAGGAGGAGCTATAAGGGAAGGGAAGGTTGCGGGTGTGTAGGTGAGGAAGGACCTCAGGCTCTGCGACAGGCGGCACTAGGCGGTCCCAGGGAACTTTGTAAAATGCAGACGCCCGGGCCCAGCCAGGGAATCAGAACGGAGGGAGGACAGGCCTTGGAATTTCGTTTAAAGTTCCCCAAGAGCGCAGAATGCGCAGCCAGGACAGACGACCTTCCGACAAGAACCGTACAGGTAGGAGGCTGCCCGGAGCTGCCCGCGTGCCGGCCACGCAGTCCCGGGGGCTGTGGGGTAGGCAAGGCCACGCGCAGGCGCACGGGGCCACGGGCGACGGGCCGGGCTCAGCGCAGGGGGGCGCAGGCGCGCGGGGCCGCCGCTGGGGGCGGCTCCCAAATCGTACCGCGCCCGTCTCGAGGCCGGGGAGCTCGGGGCGGGGCGCGATGATGGCATCGCGTAAGGAGACGGTGTGAGAACCCGGATCCTGTGGTGACCCAGTGGCCTAATGGATAAGGCATCAGCCTCCGGAGCTGGGGATTGTGGGTTCGAGTCCCATCTGGGTCGCACGGAGATTAGTTTTGGTGGAGAGAAAGGCGGTGATGGGCACTGACGGCAGTGAAGTAGATTTTGAATTGTGGTCACTTCACGTCTCTACAGCGATCTCCAAAACAACTGAATTTACAAGTTAGGAAATGTATGCCCGCGCTTTAAAAATACCGCAGTTGGGACCTTGCGAATGAAGGGTGAGATGGGGGCCAAAAGAGGAGCGCTTAACTTCTGCTTAGGTTATAATGGCTTCTTATTAAAAAAGAAAAATCATTAGAAAGCACGAACTAGACACATGGCATTACCTCTTTTTGTCTACCGTTTCAAGCGTAGCATGGACAGCCACACATCCAAAACCTCCCCATCCTAATCCAAAGGGGTAGTGTGAGTAAATCCAACCGTGCTGGCTCCAAACGGATTTATTTTCAGTACCAAGGAGAATTTATTGAGAAGCAACAGTGCTGTTGCAACGGACAAATATAATAAACATTTTACGGTTTCTATCCTGAAGCGTTATGAACAACAAATTGTAGTTAGGACCTATGTTTTTGGGGTATGTGTAGGGGTGTGTGTGTGTGTGTGTGTGTTTGGTTTGCAAATTAATGTAGGAAAAGAAATACAGAGTTTAATCTTTTCAGACCGGTTCAGTTGACCAGCTTGAAAATTTTAAACTCTTCTTGCAAAACTTGTACAAGAGGAGTATCACTGAGTTAATTCCTACTCTTTAAAAACAACTAAATACTAAATGCGATGTGCCATCCTGGATTTCAACCTGAAACAGGAAAAGGATGTTAGTGGGAAAAACAGTAATGTACCAATGTTGATTTCTTCATTATGTCAAATGTACATGGTAATATGAGACGTTAACATTAGAGGAAACTGGGTGAACGGTATACGCGAGCCCGCTGTTCTACCTTTGCAACTTCTGGGTAAATCTGACATTATTCCAAAGTTAAAATTTTATTAAGAGCTCAACAAACGATGGAGAAACGTAACTGATATCTTTACCCCCTTTTTAAGATTAGGAATGTAGTGGTGAATTTTTAAACCAGAACTCATTGATAAAGATCAGATAAATTTCAGCATCTGGGGACATTGGACAGTGACAATGCCTCCCGGGTTCCCAAAGGCAAGATGGCTCTCCTAACAGAATACCCATCCCCAAGGACTGGGCAGGACAAACTCCTCACTGGTTCTCTGCCCTTCCGACTTTTGACTGGCCTGCTTAGGCTTCCAGAGTGCTCACCTGACTCTCCCACGCCATTCCTCTCCTTCAACCTCCTTCTCAGCCTAGCTCCTTCTCTAAGGTAAATGTTTTGTGGCTCACTCACCACGGTTCATTTAGCTAAAGTTAGCAAACATTGAGTGGCTACTGAAACCCGCAGACCCAGGTCACTTAATGCAAATTCCACACTTTCCTCTCCCCTCACTGCTGTCATCTCCTCTGTTTCTTCCCTTTCCCGTGTCAGATGCAGACTTGTCCTCCTCCAGTCACAGCCCAATCTCTTTCTGACCTTGCGCTGAACCCATCCCTTCCCTCTTTAGGAAACATGTCTGGCACTCAGTGGACCCTCAAAAGGTAGTAGCCCATTAACGTCCCTCTTGCTTATGCCTTTAGGTTGCCCCATTACTGGCTCTTTCCACTGAGCCCAGAAACACTCTCCAGTTTCTCCATTCCTTAAAAGCTCACCCTTGGTCCTGGGTATCTTGCACGAGTCCTGGGGTGCTCCCTCTGTGCAGCCTGGGGGCTTCGTTGGCAGTCCCCACGTGCCCAGTGTCCCCTTTTACCCCACCTGCCATGCTCTCCTCACTCTCCTGCTGATGGGCAAACTCCTTGAAGGTGATCTCTTTTAAACATTTATTATTTTTTAATTTTTAATGTATGTTTATTTTTGAGAGAGAGAGGCAAAGAGAGAGGGAGACACAATCTGAAGCAGGCTCCAGGCTCTGAGCTGTCAGCACAGAGCCCAGTGTGGGGCTCAAACCCGCCAACCGTGAGGTCATGACCTGAGCCGAAGTTGGATGCTTAACCAACTGAATCATCCAGGCACCTCTCGAAGGTGACCTTTTAATCGGCAAATTTAAGAAACACCTTTCCTGGGGTGCCCAGGTGGCTCAGTCGGTTACACGTCCAACTCTAGATTTCAGCTTAAATTCTGATCTTGTGGTTCCTGAGATCAAGCCCCTCCTAGGGCTCTGCACTGACCACACGGAGCCTGCATGGGAGTCTCCCTCTGCCTCTCCCCCACCCACCCTCTCTCTCAATAAATAAACTTAAAATTAAAAAAAAAAAAAAACACCTTTCCAATTCTTATCTTCCTTAACTTTACCCCCAAGTTTGAAGTTCTTGACCAATCCTTCCTTTTTTTTTTTTAATATGATTCTTTTTTTCTTTATAAGTAAGCTATGTGCCCAACGTGGGGCTTGAATTCACGACCTTGGCATGTTCTACCAACTGAGCCAACCAGGAGCCCTGACCAGCCCTTCCTTCTGGAAACACATTCTTTCCCCAGACTTCCAGGAAATCCCATTTCTTCAGTTTTCCAAACAACTTCTCAGGCTCCTTTGCCAGTTCCCTCTAGGTGCCAACAATGGAAACCAACCAGCTCAACCCAAGCCAAGCAAATGATAATTCTTGGGAAAGACATGGGGGAAGAGAGGTGCTCGCTAAATAGCGGGGCAAAGCTGGACCACCCCGCTTGGGGACCGGCAAGATTCAAAGACACATGAACGGCCCCCCAAAAAGTAAGAAGCTGAAAGCACAGCGACTCTCAGAGCCAGAAACACCGGGTCAGGAGGCCGCCACTGCTGTCATCACTGGCACTTGTCACTTGGCTAGAGCCGTAATAAGTCTCATCCTACGGCCACCTGCTCCAGAATCCAGGTACCGGCCAAGTGCTTGGGGCCCAGCTCGGGGCATGGATCTTCCTCCTGTCGGAGGAATTACCACAGGGGAATTACCCTCCCACCAAGTCATCCGTTAAGGCAAAGAGGTAACTCCTTACAAGGAAAAAGAGGCATGGGTGCTGGCTAGCCATTGAAGCACCTCTACCTTTCCTCAGCATGAAATTTGTACATTTCGATTTTAGTAATCCATATTAATTGGTCTATCACTACTGTTGATGTTAGGTGACGTAGACCAGGATTTTTTTTTTTTTTTCTCATTGAACTTTGTCTTAATGGGTTTCAAAATTCTGAGACAGATTTTTGGGCAAGTCCTTTCCATTAAAAATTGCTGATTTTAAAAACTAGTAACTTGGGGCATCTGGGTGGCTCAGTCCGTTAAGTACCCAATCCTTGATTTCGGCTCAGGTCATGATCTCACGGTTCGTGAGTTTGAGCCCTGTGTCAGACTCTGCGCTGACAGTGTGGAACCTGCACAGGGTTCTCTCTCCCCATCTCTGCCTGTCTGATTCTCTCTCTCTCTCTCTCTCTCTCTCTCTCTCTCTCTCTCTCAAAAATAAATAGGGACACCTGAGTGGCTCAGTCGGTTGAATGTCTGACTTCAGCTCAGGTCATGATCTGCAGTTTGTGAGTTCAAGCCCCATGTGGGGCTCTGTGCTGACAGTCCAGGGCTTGGAGCCTGCTTCGGATTCTATGGCTCCCTCTCTCTCTCTGCCCCTCCCCTGCTTGAGCTCTGTCTCTTTCTCTCTCTCAAAAGTAAATGAACATTTAAAAAAAGAAAAAAATTGCCACTTGTTGAGTTAAAAATTATAAATAAATAAACACTAAAAAAAAAATCCCTAGTAACTTAAAACTGCCACACACACACACACACACACACACACACACACAAATGGTCTACACCTTTCCTTCTGAAGGTTTTCTGATGCATCATTATCTGCAACTAGTCTTTTGCTATGACACAGAAATGGACAATTGAGACAAAGAGTTCTGAGACCACTCTTCCACTGCTGATTAAGATTGGGGTGGCAGGTATTGGGGATAATATCTACTTAGCCTTCTGAGCCCTCTGGGCAGACTTGAGACCTTGCCAGCCTCCTTCCTGTCTGCTGCTTTGATGACACTCACAGCAACCGTTTGTCTCCTGTCACGGACAGCAAAACGACCTGGACAGGGATAGTCACAGAAGCTCTCAACACACACGGGCTTGCCAGGAACCGTATCAGTGACGGCAGCATCCCCAGATTTCCAGAATTTGCGGCCACCTTCCAGTTTTTTCCAAGAAAGACAATCCACCTTCTCCTTCAGCTGGGCAAATGTACAAGCAACGTGCACCGGGTGCCTATGCACACAGGTGAACCCGGATGGTTCCGGATAATCACCTGAGCCATGAAGCCACGCTGCTTCCACTGGTGGATCATTTTTGCTGTTGCCAGCCACTTTGGCGTGATGGACATCTTTGGCAGACACATTTTTGAGAGAGACAGAGCACGAGCAGGGGACGGGCAGAGAGAGAGGGAGACACAGAATCGGAAGCAGGCTCCAGGCTCTGAGCTGTCAGCACAGACCCCGACGCGGGCCTCGAACTCACTAACAGCGAGATCATGACCTGAGCCCAAAGTCAGACGCTCAACCAACTGAGCCACCCAGGCCCCCCCTGGCAGACATGTTCCTGACATTGAAGCCTACGTTGTCCCCAGGAAGAGCTTCACTCAAAGCTTCATGGTACATTTCAACGGTTTACTCTTTTACTTTACTTATCCGTACTTCAGTCATAGCATTGACGGGAGCAAAGGTGCCTGCCGGGCCGGCTTCGAAAACACCAACCTCCACATGGCCCACAGGGACAGTATCAATACCACGAGTCCTGCAGATGTAGACGAGGTGATGCCAGGGCTTGTCAGTTGGACGAGCTGGTGACAGGAGGCGACCCAGAGCTTCAGGCGATGAGGTTCCCCTGCACTGCCCTGTTATGGGGGACTTTCTATCCCCCGGACCAAGCCGTTAGCACCTGGCTCCACTGTGCTGTCACCATTCCAACCAGAAGTTGGCACAAATGCCACTGTCAGGCTTGGAGCCAATTTTCTTAATGTAGGTGTAGATTTCCTTAATGTTCTCATATCTCTTCTGGCTGTAGGGAGGGTCCTGTAGGCCCCCTCTGCTAACACCACAGTTAGTTGTTTTGCACCCCGTGTGTAATCCAGACGAGCATGCTCACCGGTCTGCCCATTCTTGGAGGCACCTGCTTCAAATTCACCAGCACTGGCAGCAACAATCAGGGCAGCACAGTCAGCCTGCGATAGGCCTGTGATCATGTTTTTGATAAAGTCTCTGTGCCCTGGGGCATTAACGATGGTAACCTAATACTTGCTGTTTTCTGGTTGTTGGTTCTTTTTTTTTAATTTTTTACAATCTATTTATTTTGAGAGAGACAGAGACAGCATGAGCAGGAGCCAGGGAGAACGAGAGGGAGAGAAAGAGGGAATCCCAAGCAGGCTCCTCACTGTCAGCACAGACCCCGACACGGGGCTCGAACTCACGGACCATGAGATCATGACCTGAGCCGAAAGTCAGACACTTAACTGACTGAGCCCCCCCATATTAGAGCACCCCTAATTCTTGCTGCTTTCAATGGCAATACCACACTCAGCTTTCAGTTTATCCAAGACCCAGGCATAGTTGAAGGAGTCCTTTCCCGTCTCAGCAGACTCCCTCTCAAAGTTTTCAATGGCCCAGGAGTGATACACCTGCCCAAATCTACACGTCCGATCATGGTGATATCGATGGAAGTCTTTTCCTTTCCCGTTTTGGCTTAGATTTAGTGGTGGATTTCAGGACACCTGTTTCCTGGCAGTAAACTTATGGCCCCCCCCCAAAAAAAAAAACCCCACTAGATTGTGAATTTTTAAAGATCACAGACTCTCATTATGTTTCAGAATATAAGGTGTGTGTCCTTGACATTATACAAAGAATAATCTGGCCCCTAATATTGCCCAAATCTAAGAACTCTCCTAGAGGCTTGACAAACAGGGATGGTCTGAATATGTTACTGGTGTTACTTACGAAAAAACACTTCAGGGCTTCACCAATTGTCCCATTTCCTATCATTTTTCCTTTGTCCCCAAACAGTATCAGGGACAAACTGAGGAGTTGGTCAAAGGTGTTTCCAAATAGGCATCTGGGGGTGCTCAGAGTAAGCTTGGTAGGAAGCTGCCCTTGCTGAGGCCCTTGTTGAGTCTAGTGCCTGATTGTACAGCCCCAGCATCACCATGGGAGGCAGGCTGGCATGCGAGGCAACAATGGCAGAACCCAAAAATGCTGGAATTTGTTGTGTAGTATATAAGCGGGGATGTTTGTACCCACTGGCATTATATTACTGTGGGCCCAGTTATTTAGAGAAATCCATGTTCCCCATGGAAAAGATATATTATACCTAGAATCTACAATAGCATCCTTAATAAATGGAAGAATATGGCAAAATTCAGATATCTGAACTTTTTGCATAAAATTCTCCCTTTCCTTTTAATTGAGTAAGACAAATACCAGCCTTTTGCCAGGATCATGACTTTTTTTTTTTTAACATTTATTTATTATTTTTGAGACAGAGAGAGACAGAGCATGAACGGGGGAGGGTCAGAGAGAGAGGGAGACACAGAATCTGAAACAGGCTCCAGGCTCTGAGCAGTCAGCACAGAGCCCGACGCGAGGCTCGAACTCACGGACCGTGAGATCGTGACCTGAGCTGAAGTTGGACGCTTAACCGACTGAGCCACCCAGGTGCCCCTGGATCATGACTTTTTGATCTCTACCCCCAATGTGGGGCTCAAACTCATGACCCTGAGATCAGGAGTCGCATGCTCCACCAACTGAGCCAGCCAGGCGTCCTGATTTATTTTAAATTATAGGCTGTTCTATTTGGGGGTTAAAAACATAATTGCTACCAACATATAACTTACAAACAGAAAAGTCATGTATCGTAAGCATGCAGTTCAACCATGTTCACAAACTGAGCACACTTGTATAACCAGCACCCAGATCAAGAAAGGGGATATTACTCACTGCAGAAGCCCCCCCCCCCCTTGACCCCTTCCAATCACTACCTCCTCCAGGGTGACCAGTAGCCTTATTTCTAACAGCCTTGGTTAGTTGTGCCTCTTTTTGTACTGGATCACTTTAGAATTTAAAATTTTTAAAGATTTTATTAAGCACAGCTATTTGTTAGTATTGTGTCAGTCTGAATTTTCAAAATTCATTTAGGAATGTCAGAACAAGGACCAGAGTTCATATTAAAATGCAATCCAGTAATATTAATATTCAGAATTATCATACTTTGAAATTTACCAGATTCCAGTATTAAAACTACAGTAAAGTTAACATTTTTCTCTACTCTTCTCAGAAGCCTCACAAAAGCAACAAGAGGAAGAAGAACCACATGCAACATCATCAGTGAAACTAGGAGGAGACATCTGAAACCCCTCAAGTAAAAGGAGAAAGGGCTACCAAAAGCAGTGAGGAACAGATTACAGGATGCTCATGGCCGCAGATGTTAGGAAAGGCCAGCAGAGGGCGCTTCTCCAAAGGGAGGGTCACAACCCGAGAAGCAAAACAATAATCCCTTGTTTGCAATAAGACTGGGGTGTGTGGACTGCGACTCGTCCTCATAGGGACAGATCCATGTTCCGGGTATAGGTTTGCCTTCCCTGCCTGCCGTGTGTCCGCTCGCACCACCATTCCTGGACTTACACATTGCCAGGACCCACTAGTCCAGGAACCAAGGAGAGATGGGAGTGGCCCCTCCTATTATGACCCCTAAATACTCGCTGAAGAACTGTTTGCTTTCCTGGCCAGTAATCTGGGACTCAGTGGGTCTAGAGGTCCTAGAGCCCAAGGGGGAAATGTTCAGACCAAGAAACACCGTCACTGGTCCATTCATTTGGAAGCTGAGACTGCCCCTTGGCCATTAAGGATTCCTCACGCTGCTGAATCATACACAGACAAAGGGGTCACTGTTACGGACTGAATGTTTATGTTACCCCAAAATCTGTATGTTGAAGCCCTAACCCACAATGTTATGGTATTAGGAGGAGGGCCTTTGGGAAGTAATTTGATTTAGATGAGGTCATAAGGATGGAGACTCTTTCTCTCCTCAAAAAATAAACACTAAACATTTTTTAATTAAAAATAATCATCATTATTAACAATCATTATTAACAATAGATGTTCTTTTTTATTTCATTGTAACATTAGACAAGGAAGTCCTCAAATTAAGAAAGGACACTTTTCTCAATTTTATTATCATTAATTTAAAGGGTTATTTATTGGGGCACTTGGGCGGCTTAGTCGGTTAGGTATCAGACTTCGGTTCAGGTCATGATCTCACAGTTTGTGAGTTCGAGCCCTGGGTTGGGCTCTGTGCTGACAGCTCAGAGCCTGGAGCCTACTTTGGATTCTGTGTCTCCCTCTCTCTCTGCCCCTCCCCTGCTCACACACGGTCTCCCTCTGTCTCTCAAAAATAAATAAACATTTAAAAGAATTTAAAAAAAATAAAATAAAAGATTATTTCTTGAGGGGCACCTGGGTGGCTCAGTCAGTTAAACAATTGACTCTTGATCTCAGTCAGTTCAGGTCTTGATCTCAGGGTCATGAGTTCAAGGCCTGCATTGGGCTCCATGCTGAGCATGGGGCCTACTTTTTTAAAAGATTATTTATTGAACTACAAGTATATGTTTATATAGGGTGTTCCAAAAATTTGGAATCAGAATTTTTTTTAACCTTCAAAATTATTTATTTATTTATTTTTACAATAGTAGTTGGTATAGTCATGATAGGAGAAAGCATCCAAGAGAATGGTAGAAACCCCAAGTTGAGCATAATGATTACCTCTAGGAAGGAAAGGAAATTGGATTAGGAAGGATATAAGGGGCTTCAACTGTGTATTAGTTACCTACTGCTGCAAAAATAAATTCTTACCCCCAAATTTAGCAGCTTAAAATAATAAACACTATTAATCACGCTTTCTGTGGCCCTGGAATCTGGAAGTGGTTTTGCTGGGTGATTCTGCTCAGGACTCTCAAAGACTTCAGTCAAGTTGTAGGTTGTGGCTGCAGTCTCATCTGAAGACTCAACTGGGACAGGATCTGCTTTCAAGCTCACTTATTGGCTGTTAGCAGGCCTCAGTTTCTAACTGGCTATTGGCCAAAGCTGTCAGTTCCTTATCCCATGAGCCTGTCAAAGACTGCCTGAGTGCCCTCCCAACGTAGCAGTGGATTTCCCCAGAGTAAATGATCTAAAAGAAGGAGAGAATGCACACCCAAGATAAGAGTTCAGACTTTTCATAACTTAATCTTGGTAGTATATATTATCACTTCTTCCAAATGCTGTTGGTGACTTGGGCCAGTCCTGCTACAATGTGAGAGGGACTACCCAGGGTGTGAATACCAGGAGGTGGGTATCACTGGGGGCCAGCTATCTTGGAGACTGACTACCACCAACTATATTTATAATTTTTTAGTGTTTATTTATTTTTGATAGAGGGAGAGAGAGAGACAGGGTGACTGGGGGAGGGGCAGAGAGAGAGAGAGGGAGACAGAGGATCCAAAGTGGGCTCTGTGCTGACAGGAGAGAGCCCGATGCAGGTCTTGAACCCATGAACTCTGAGATCATGACCTCAGTTGAAGTCGGACGCTGAACTGACTGAGCCACCCAGGCGCCCCTATTTATAATTTTTAAAAAGTAAATGTTTACTCTGAAATTATGATACCTAAATTGTATTAACTAACCCGTAGTTTCTTTTTTACTTAGACCTCGCTTTGGACATTAAAATTCTTGGAATAATGGAAAAGGAGAGTAATTTTTTAATACTAAGAAAATATGAAGCCAGTATGGAAAAAATTGTTATGATTTGACAACATTGGGTCATGTATATGCGAATATTCACTGTATTATTCTCAATAACTTTCTAAATGCTTGTAATATTTCAATATCAATATTTCAATAACAATAAAACATATCTTCCCTAGGGGCACCTGGGTGGCTCAGTCAGTTGAGCTTCTGATTTCTGCTCAGGTCATGATCTTGCAGTTTGTGGGTTCGAGCCCCATGTCAGGCTCTGTGCTGACCGCTCCGAGCCTGGAGCCTGCTTCGGATTCTGGGTCTCCCTCTCTCCCTGACCCCAAACCCCTGCTCATGCTCTGTCTATCTGTCTCTGTCTCAAAAGTAAATAAACATTAAAATATATATAGCTCTTCCCTTAAAAATGTGCAGGGGAAGAGCATACCTCAAATAATGATGACAGAACTCTGAAGACAATTTTAAGAAACAGTTACGCATTCTCAGGAAAGTATGACAAGACATACATGATCCTTGTAATCAGGAAATTACAAGAAGGCAGTAGATTGAGATGAAAAAACAATAGGATGGACCAAAAAAGAAACCAACTGAGAATTCTCTAGCCTTAAAATCCATATTGGAAGGAGCCAAAGGCAAAGTAGATAATACTGAACGTGAAATCAGTGACATGACGTGCAGATTCAAGCAAGTCTCCTAGAACAGAAAGGAAAAAGATAAAGAGATAAAAATGATGATAGAGAAGACAAAATTAATTAATCAATCAATCTATTTATTTATTTTTAAGTAATCACCCACTGTGGGGCTTGAACTTACAACCCTGAAATTAAGAGTCACAGGCTCTATCAATTGACTCAGCCAGGTGCCCTGAGAAGATAAAATATGCAGAAGAGCACTATTAAGGGGCACCTGGCTGTCAGCGGAAGAGCATGTGCTCTCTATTGTGGGGTTGTGCCCGAGTTGGGCACAGAACTTACAAAGAAGATCAATATTAAAATACTAACAAGACAGTAGGAATATTTGGCAGATTCTTAAGGTGAAAATGGTGTAGGTGTACAGATAAAAACAGCTCAATGCACCTGAAGCAAAATCAAGTTTTTAGCCACTTGAAAGAGAAACATTTGAAGTGTTCTTCAGAAATGGTGAATATCTTTTAAAAAAATTTTTTTAACTTTTTACAAATTTTTCAAAGAGAGACAGAGAGGCAGAGCACGAGCAGGGGAGGGGTACAGAGAGAGGGAGACGAATCTGAAACAGGCTCCAGGCTCTGAGCTGTCAGCACAGAGCTGGACACGGGGCTCAAACTCATGAGCTGTGAGATCATGACCTGAACCGGAGCCGGATGCTTAACCGACTGAGCCACCCAGGTGCCCCTGGACATGGTGAATATCAGTAGAACAAAGAGGAGAACTATGATCAATAGTATTCAACAAGGTTTTGAAAGTTCTCATTAATGCAATAAAAAAGTTACATAAAATTTGAGAAGAGGAGGCGAAATATTTTTTATAGATTACATGGTTTCTTTGGGAAAACCCAAGGGAATCAGTTGAGAATAGTTTGGAATATTTTTGGATATACACAAATTGGGATATACAAAATATAGGGGTATACAAATTGTAGCTTTTCTATACATCTACCAAAACTAGTTAGAAAATACAAAAGAGGGGTGCCTGGGTGGCTCAGTCAGTTAAGCGTCTGACTTTGGTTCAGGTCATGATCTCACGGTTCATGGGCTCGAGCCCTGAGTCGGGCTCTGTGCTGACAGCTCAGAGCCTGGAGCTTGCTTCGGATTCTCCCTTTCTCCCTGCCCCTCCCCCACTCACACTCTTTCTGTCTCTCAAAAATAAATAAACATTAAAAAAATATATAGAAGACAAAAAGATCTTTTCCATATTACATCAAAAATACAAAATATCCAGGAAATGAATTTAACAAGGTATGTTTAGAGCTCAGAAGAAGAAAATGATAATGTTCTAACAGAGGGGGAAAAGGCTCAAATATAGAGATATGCCATTTTCATGGACAAAAGACAATATAGGACAGTTGTCCTATACTTCCTTTACAAATGAATCTATCCATTTAAAGCAAATTTGAAAAAAATCCAACAAAATTTTTAAAATTTAGCAGAGTACAATTTGGAAAACAAAACACAGTGATAGACAATTTTTGAAAAGAAAAACATGTTATAATATCACAACATCATAATATTATAACAATGTCCTGATGTGGGCATATAGGCACGAGAGTAGAGGGAGTAACAGAACAGAGTAGAAAATCTAGAAGTAGACTCAAATTTATTAGATGTTAATACTCTCTATGTTAAAGGTGGCATCTCAGATTTAGGAAAGGATGGATTTATTTGCCAATTGAGTGAGACAACTTTCTAGTTATTTTAGAAAAAAATAAATTAGATTCTTACCTCATACTACATATCCAAATAAATTCCAGATGGAATCAAGATTTAACTATAAGCACTAGAAAAAAAAATATATATATATATTTCTAAGTCTATGATATAAAAGACACTAGGGACATCGTTAAACAAAAGACCGATGTATTTTACTGTACAAAATTTAAAAGTTTGATGGCAAAAAAATCACTAACAGGTTAGAAATCACGAAAATTCTGCGAAGAAATATTTGCAATATATATATACTGGACAAAGGGTTAAAATTCTTGGGCTAGAAATAGCTCTTAAAAGTCATAAAAGAAATCCTAATAAATAGACAAATAATAAGAACAGGCACTTAATCAAAGAAGAAATCCAAATGGCCCATAAATCCATGAGAAGATATACAATATCACCAGCACTCAAAGGAATACAAATTAAAACAAAAAGAAACCTTTTTATTTGTTTTTTTATTTTTAAAGGTTTTACTTTTAAGTAATCTCTATACGCAACACGGGGTCAAACTCACAACCCCGAGATCAAGAGTCACATGCCATACCAACCGAGCCAGCCAGGTGCCCCAGAAAGAAGCCCTTTAAAAAACAACTCTTTAAAACAGCAAGGATATCAAATAATGATGATTTGATGTCCCAATGAGGAGAAATAGGCATTATTACCTACCTACCCTGATTGTCGGTCAGCGTAAACTGGTACAACATATTTGGGGGACATTTCAGCAATATGTGGCAAAAATATTGAAATTATCGTATCTTTCGACTCAGCAATACAATGCCTAGGAATTCAGTCATTAAAAATGACCATGGGGGCACCTGGCTGGCTCAGTTGGAAGAACATGCAACTTTTGATCTTGGAGTTGTGAATTTGAGCCCCACGTTGGGTGTAGACATTCTTTAAAAATCTTTAGTGGTGCCTGGCTGGCTCAATGGGCGGAGCATGTGACTCTTGATCTCAGAGTCATGAGTTTGACCCCCCATTGGGCATGGAGCCTTCTCAAAACAAAATAAAATTGAAAATAAAAAAATCTTTTTTTTTTTAAAGTTTATTTATTTTGAGGGGAGGAGGGACAGAGAGAGGGAAAGAGAGTCCCAAGCAGGCTCCATGCTCAGCTCAGAGCCTGATGCAGGGCTCGATCTTATGACCATGAGGTCATGACCTGAGCCAGTTATCAAGAGTCGAACACTTGGGGTGCCTGGGTGGCACAGTCGGTTAAGCGTCCGACTTCAGCCAGGTCACGATCTCGCGGTCCGTGAGTTGGAGCCCCGCGTCGGGCTCTGGGCTGATGGCTCAGAGCCTGGAGCCTGTTTCCGATTCTGTGTCTCCCTCTCTCTCTGCCCCTCCCCCGTTCATGCTCTGTCTCTCTCTGTCCCAAAAATAAATAAACGTTGAAAAAAAAATTTAAAAAAAAAAAGTCAAACACTTAACCAACTGAGTCACTCAGGTGCCCTGAAAATAAAAAAATCTTTTTTTTTTTTTTTTTTACTGTTTATTTATTTTTGAGAGAGAGAGAGACAGAGAGACAGAGCCCAAGCAGGGGAAGGGCAGAGAGAGAGGGAGACACAGAATCCGAAACAGGTTCCAGGCTCCGAGCTGTCAGCACAGAGCCCGACACGGGGCTCAAACTCACGAACCACAAGATCATGACCTGAGCCGAAATAGAGAGTCAGACACTTAACGGGCTGAGCCACCCAGGAGCCCCACCCCCAACCAGTCATTCTTCAAACCAGAGTTTATGTGGTGTCCCCAGCCACCCTAACTTGCCCTCCACATTGCCAACCACTCCTTTCTCTCTAACGGGTACAGCTTTTTAATATTGCATTTAACACTATAACTGAATGTTATTTTTCCACAAGCGCCTGTGAGCCATGTGAAGGGAGGATTTATGCCCTAATATCCCAGGACCTAGCCTAATCCCCGGGGGGAGTAAACCTAGCAGTTGTCTTTGAAAATCTGACGAATCTGGGGAGACCCCGGTCTCCAACAAGATGGTCTTGAAATCAAAGAACTAGAACATGACCGTAATTTACCTAATGGAAACTAAAGCAAATATTTTATGTACTCTTTTTGAAGAATGATTATGACTGGTATTTCTGGCTTCTAAAACAGTGTCTGGAACAAAGTATTTTGATAACAACCAGTGGTCTGTAATTCGATTCCGGCACTGACCACCCAGAGTTAGTGCAGACCCCACTATTTAAAGGGCACGGTCCACAGCAAGACGGCTCCTAATTCAGACCAACTGGCTACAGATCTCGGGGCGCTCATGATCTCCCTCAGGTGCAATCGTTTTCTACAACTCGCAGAACTCAGGAAAGCACTATACTTATGACTGCAATTTTATTATACGGGGTACAAATCAGGACCAGCTAAATGACGAGACACAGAGGGTGAGACCTGGAAGGGTCCCACATGCGTAGCTTCAGTGTTCTCTTTCCACGGATTAGGGAGCGTCACCCTCCCGGCACATGGGTGTGGTCACCAACCAGGAAGCTCCAATGGATTTTCTTTGGGGTCTCATTAAACAGGCTGGGTGGAATAAATCATTGGTCATGGAACCGAACCTAATCTGTAGCCTCTCTTCCCTCCCTTGGAGGTCAGGCTGGCTCAAAATCCTGACCCTCTAAATGGCAGGATTGGCCTTTCTGGTGAAAGCTGGTGGTAGCTCCCATCCTGGAGCTCTCAAGGGGCCCTCCAAGAGTCACCTCATTAGGATAAACTTAGGTGTGCTCCAGGAAGCTTATGAATAACTAAGACACTTCTATCGCTTGGGAAATTCCAAGGGGTTTAGAAGCTCCACGCCAGGAACCTGGCACAAATTCTTCATTATACAACACACAGTAGACGCTCAATAAATATTTGCTAAGCGGAAAGATACACTAAACATACCTGAAATTGGCAGGGGAGAGAAAGGCAGTTAGGCTCTTAGACTCTGCCACCTGACAAGTGTATATACCTATTACGAAGACGGACACATTAGGCTACAAAAAAACCCAATACTGTTAAACATTCCAATCTTATGACAAACTCCCCCTGTTCTGG
Organism: Acinonyx jubatus; assembly: GCF_027475565.1. NCBI lineage: Eukaryota > Metazoa > Chordata > Mammalia > Carnivora > Felidae > Acinonyx > Acinonyx jubatus. The sequence goes on from NC_069397.1 coordinate 46,026,238, forward strand.
TTTCTATTACCGAGCACCCTGATGATAATTTGACTTCTCATGTGACTTGTTTATAGAAAGACAATGCTAGCCAGGCTGACATGAGAGTGTGTGTCTGCCCGAGTTGATTTGTCCTTGGAAATTAATTAAGTGGCATCCTGGCTTACACGGATCAGTCCCTTTGAGTTCTGTGTGCCCTGCACCATTCGTGTGGTTTCTGAGTCAGATGCTGCCCCAGACCCAACCCTGGACTCTGGCAAGTTCTTCCAGGCTGGTGCCACCCCAGCAGCCTCTAGGAGCCCGTGGGAGCCAGCCAGCCAGGTCTCTCTGCCTCTACATTTCAGGGTGTGGGGCTTCAGGGCATTCACAACATTCCTGCAACAGAAGAGTTTCGGGAACACCCCAAATTGGATCTGGGAGACTTGAATATAATCTCACGCAAGCAGGTATGTCTGAGATGTGGTTGTAACTGAGAAAGCTTAAGCCTAATTAATTTTATTCCACTTGACTTAAAGAAAGAACACGTGAAAGAAGGGGGATCTGAGGACACCTGTAAACTGGACCTCGAGAACACAAATTTCACAGTGTTTATCCGGTCCTGGCCAGAGGCTGGAGACATTGACGCTGGTATACACAGGCCTTGCAGTAACTGGAGAGATTTGCTCTTTTGGAGGAAATAGAGAATTCACCCCTCTAAAACCCGAATGAGGAAGATTAGCCCACCATGAGCTGCATTTCAGTGTTGTGCTCAACAAGAAAACTTGTGGTCAGTAATTAGATCTCTGAATCCTCTTTACTGTATCCTCTCCATTGCAAATTAGTAAATGACATTCTGGTTTATACATCTTCTTTTTATGAGTTTGGTTAATATGAGTCAGTCCTACAAATCTGATGCATTGACATAAGTGAGTTTCAAGCTGAGGAAAGTTGAGGATCGGACGGCAGAAGATAGTGATCCCCTCCAACATATTGTCAGCCTGTGACTAGCCAGCCAGCTCCTCTCTAGATGAACGTATTTACCTCACTGTCTCCCTCAAACCACAATAAGCGGAATTCAGGAAACTGTTCCACAGTATCCCTTTAAAAAAAAAAAGTTTATTTATTTTTGGTGATCTCTACACCCAACATGGGGCTCAAACTCACACCTGGAAATCAAGATTTGCGTGCTCTTCTGACTGAGCCAGCCAGGTGTCCCTGTTCTACGGTATCCTTGAATCACATTCTCTTTGGATGCCTCCCGTGGCTCCGTGGTCTCACAACCCTTCAAAGCGGTCTGCTTTCTAGGAGATCTTGGTTGGGATCCTGAGAATCTTTTGATCCTCAAGGATCTTAAGGATATCTTTTCTTAAATTAGAATGAAGCCTGTCACCTTACAACTTTTGCCTACTGGTCCTTTCACAAAATATCACAGATGTTTTTGCGTCCCTCGGCTGCTTAGCCTCAGTTCCTGTGAAGGAACTTGGTGGTGGAATCAAGCCTTCTCACTCCCCTGTTGTTCTCCCAGCCTCCCAGGGTCTTTCTGGAAAACGTGATCCCCCCTGAATCTGGTCAGCCCGCGAGCACTATTATTTTTGAGACATGAGATACGGATGCAGCAAAAGTTTGTTATTTCTTTTAGCAGCTACATCTCACTGCTGGCTCGGACGCTCCAGTTGAAATGCATTCATCTCAGTGCATTTCCCCTTCCTTTTGCATTTGAAGCTGTTGGAATGAGATACACAGTGGCAAGGTTGTAGGCTTACCTTTGGGGAAGGTCCCCCTTTGGGGAGCGCCCCCTTTGGTGAATGCTGTTTCTGTTCAGTCTGAGGAAGAGGGTCCTTAGCTCAGGACTGATATGTAGAGCTGTTCTGAGAATTCAGACCTAAGCTGTGAATGAGTATATTTTTCTTAGAGAGAGAAAGAGAGAGAGAAACCGACCTACCTTTCTCGGGGAGAGGAGCCATCGTTAGAGACCTGGGAAGGTGTTTTCCTCATTTTTATCTCCTAGCACCTGGTTGGGTAAAAGGCACTCAGCATGGGCTTGATGAATCTAGCCAAGGCGATACCAATTTCAATTGAGAGAGAAGGAAAAAAAAAGAGAGAGAGAGAGAGAGAAAGAAAGGAAGGAAGGAAGCAAAGGAAAGGAGAAGAAAAGCTATCTTGCTTAAGGCTGTTTTTCCTTCTGGTTCTAGAATATAAAAATGGCATATATAGTAAAATAGTTTAAGCAAACCTAGGTTTGGTTTCTCTTAGAATCCCTGACACATTCCCGGATGAATTCTTCCCTGTCATCTTGACTCCCTTCCACAAGCCCAAGTTGTCTTCAGCACTAATTTGCCTATTTGTTGACTTAATCTGGCAAAAACTTCCTATCACTCATTCTCCCCCCCACCCTGTCCCTTAGCCCCTCAACACCCTTATTCCCTCCACTTGCCTCCCCACCCTCTCCCCACCCCCCACCCCAGTCCGCAAACCCACACGGGTTTCAGGTTTAGGATTTGATGTTGTCACTGCCCACGGACATTCGCAGGGACAACTTTGAGAGGCCATGTGCTCGTCCCCCCTTAGGAAGTGGGAGAAATCCCTGCAGCTCGGTTTTGTTCCAATGGTCTGTTCAGTGAGTGATTCCCGTTTCCCCAAAGGCTGCCCCTCATTAGCATGAACGGGGGTGGGGGTGTGGAGAAGGGGTGGGGGGAGAGAAAGAGCAAAAGCCCAGGCTCCGTTTTAGAGCCTGGGAACCGTGTCTACGAAAATGACAGCTAGAGCTTTCTGGCTCCTCTGTTTGATCGTTGGATCATCTCCCGAAGCCCCAGTGGCGGAGAGAAAAGGTAAGATCGGTGAAATGCTGAGTCCTGGGAGAGGAGCAGGGGTGGGGTGGGGGGTGGGGGGACTGGGGAGAGGGCGCGCTGAAGGGCGGGACGAGAAAGGGGTCAGAGTTTGCAGGAGAGGGGACTCCCGGTCCGCGTTCGTGTTCGAAAGGAGCAAAATGTGTCCCCAGGATTTTGTGTGTCCTGGCAGCCTTTTCGGAAAGAAGCCAGTTCAGCTACTGAAATGATCTCGAGCGAGCCGGGCAGGCTGGAGAAAACTTTGCATGTTAAGTAGTTGCTCCATCGCAGAGGAGGGAAAGTGTCAAAAGGGGTCGCGGCGTGTCTTTCGGGCGCCGTGCGGGCCGGGCTCGCAGGACGCGGCGGGCGGCGGGCGCCCCGAGGAGCGCGGGGTCCGCCCTGCGCCCGGGCCCGGGTCCCGCGGGCGATCCGAGGCGCTGGGTGCGCCCGCCGGGGCTGAGGGCGACGGGGAGCCCAAATCGGGCATTTCTCCCCTCTCACTGCAGCCCCAACGAATGGCCCAGGGATACCTGAGTCTTTAAAACACACACACACACACACACAATTTCATGCATGAGATGAAAAATAAGTTACTGAGGGTATGAAACAGGGGTTCTCTGCAGGGAGAGGTTTTTGTTTTGCTTTTATTTGGATGTTCTCTTCGATTCACTATCTCTGGGAAAAATAGCTTCCGCACCTCACGGGGGCAATTTACTTTGGGTTATTTTTCCACATGGAAATTGAATGACTTCAGTGGCATTTAACCCAAATATCAGACAATCTTTCCCATGACAACAGATGGTGATATCAATGGGGAAGCAGTTGCGAGGTCAACAGTTGACAGTCAGGAATTGGATATCTACCAGAACTTTATTCAGCTGTGTATGGCACAGCGTTGACCATAATGAGTCAGAATCAACCTCTCTGCAAAACATGAGCTGTAACCAGCTATTATTGCTGGGTGAAAGCTGATTTTAAAGGAGATTGTCAATTGGGCAAGATAAATCACTTTAAATGAGGTGTTGCGAGAGCTGCGAACCGGCAGACCAAGCTCTTCAATGCAAGAGGAGAGAAATGCCAAAAACCAGCCGTTGAAACAACTGAAAAAGAAAAATAAAGACTGGTTCTTGTGCCTCCTTTGGAGGGGCACTGGGACCCAGGCAAACGGGGAGGTGATATTGTGTAACTGGGCATGGAAGGCTGCCCAGCTCCCAGGCTGGCTGAAGTTTGCTCACTAACCTGTCTGCAGAGCTGGGGGAAATCATTAATAAGTCTAAAAATTTGTTCTCATGCCATAATCATTGAAGATATTTTTTTGTTTGTTGGTTTTCCTCCACCAGGGCAGGGCGGGGAGGTGGGGGGGGGGTGGGGAATGTAAGTGATGTGTGTGTGCTTTTATACTTAACCAGGGACCTCTGCCTCCCAGCCATGCTTTAAAAATCTTTCGTAGCTGTGGTTTACTAGTATGTGGTGTCCAAGAAGCCAGATAAAAATCCACTCACAGAGACCAAGATGACAGTGTAAACACGGATGGGAAAACCAAATAGTTCTGTTGTCAGGGGCGCTCAAACAATTAGGAGAACCTGTAATATGAGACCTTTCCCCCTGGGGTTTGCTCTTGGTACTTTCTCAACAAACTGTACATAGCAAAAAGGCGGATGTTTACATATATATATATATATGTGTGTGTGTGTGTGTGTATATATATATATATATATATATATATATATATATATATATTAAACGGCAAAAAGAGTTTGTTAACCACAGCCGTCAGTTGTGTTTAGTCCTTAGAACAGATAGGTTGGTGCAATTTTAAAAGCTATAGATTTGAAAAGGTTCCCTAACAAAATGCAATGTTCCCATGTGGTGAGAACTTCTTCCTTGGTTGGCCTCGTTCTCGGAGGGCAAGACCCTCACCTCGGTCTTCCTGCGGGGCCTAGGAAACCCGTGCTCCGCTCGGACCTGAAGCTGGGGAGGCTTCCCTCCCCTCATCACAGGGGCGCCTTCGTCTCCCCCTCGCGTTCCCTCTCCTTCACTTCCAGGGCTCCCGGCCTCCCCATCGCTCCTCTCGCAGGTGCCTGCTAAGTTTCTATGGTCCCCCATCTCTCCTGCCCCAGGGCCCTTTCTCCCCCACCCCCGCCCCCGCCATCGGCCTCTCCTCCCCTCCGCAGCCTCGTCGCTCAGCCCGCCTTCCCACCTCCCTCAACCTCCCCGGCCTCCCCACTCGGCCTCCCCACCCCTTCCCACTGGGTCTCCCTCCCCTCTCGGCCCCTCCTCCCCTCCCGTCCCCACTCGGCCTCTCCTCCCCTTCCCACAGAGTCTCCTCTCCCCTTCCGGCCTTTCCTCCCCTGACGGCCTCCCCGGCCTCTCCTCTTTTTCCCCTACAGCCTCGCCGCCCCACAACAGGAAGCCCGACCCCGGCGGCGGCCCGAGCGCGGAGGAGACGCCGGGGCCCCGGGCGCAGCCGGTCCCTGAGGCCCCGCGGCGGCCGCGCGCAGCCGAGGCCGCTCCCCGCGCTTGGTCCGACCCGCGACGCCGGAAGCCCCCGCCGCCCGCCGAGAACCGGGCCGGCTTCCGGGAGGCCGCGCGCGCGCCCGCCGGCCCGCCGAGCCCGCGCCTCGCGCAGGCCGAGAACCGCGCCTCGCCGCGCCGCGTGCCCGCGCTGGAAGACTCCCCGCGGCGCGCGCGCTCCCGGCCCCTGCGCTTCCCGGCCGCGCGGCCGCCCGCGCGCGCCGCCGAGGATCCCGCCGGCCCCGCCCACCCCAACCGGCCGCGCGCCGCCGCGCCGCCCCCGGGGCCCGCGCCCGCGCCGCCGCCGCCGCCGCCGGCGCCGCGCCTCGGCCTGCCGCGGAGGGACGCGGGACCCGGCACCGAGCCCTGCGAGCGCGCTTGCAGAACGGACCTGGACGAGCGCGAGTCCTACTGCGCGAGCGAATTCGGTGAGCCCCGCCCCGCAGCTCCTCCCGGGTCCGGGCTGCAGAGCCCTGGCCGCGAGGCGAGCCTCTCCGAACCCAGAGTGCCGGGCTGTGCTCGCGGACTCCCCTAAGGGCAGACCCTGGAGAAACCCACCCACTCGATCCTGCAGTCCTCAGACCCGTGTGGACTCTTTCGTGGTGTGTGCAAAACTCACTGGGGAAAGAGAGGAAATGCGTTTCTCCAAACTCTTTGTTTTTTGAAAGCAGCAGTGAACGGAATCGTGCATGACGTGGACGTGCTCGGCACAGGGATCCGGCTGGTGACTCTTCTGGTGGACCGGGACGGGCTGTACAAGATGAACCGCCTGTACATCACTCCGGACGGGTTTTTCTTCCGAGTCCACATTTTAGCCCTAGACTCCTCCAACTGCAATAAGCCATGTCCAGAATTTAAACCTGGTATTGAAACTGATCTGACCACTTTCTATACGGACTTTGTCACCACTTGTAGCTTGGGTGCCACAGCCTCGTCTGTCGGTCACCCCAGTACCGGTGGGTGGGGGAGAGTACTCGAAAGTGAATAGTTTGCAGACGACAGGTATATATTTCGGTCACTCCGCTTTCAGCTCCACCAGCCTCCCCCGTGCTTCTGGTTTAAAGGTGGGAACGGCGTGTTTTGGCACAAAGCGGGCACTCAGATTTTTTTGTTGACAAATGGAGTGATGAAACAGCGTTGCCAGAGGGATGCCTAAGAGGCTTTTCGGAAAAGTTTAGAAAAGTCTTTTTTTGGAGGATGAGGGGTAGGAAATACCCACTCCCACATCTTCCTAGAGGTGTGCTCTGGAAAATCCTCCTGATACACTGTGATTAAGACCTTTGTTTTGTCATGTTGGCAAGTTACAGGCTGATTATCTGGTTATCTTCTAAAAGGTCACCAGACTGTTTCCACCTGTTGTTTGAGGGTGAGATGTCTGAGAATCAACATATGCAGCAATAGATTCAAGCTTAGGCTTTTTTTTTTTTTTAAGGATTTTATTTTGGGGGCACCCGGGTGGCTCAGTCCCTTGAGTGTCTGATTTGATTTCGGCTTAGGTCCTGATCCCAGAGTCCTGGGATTGAGCCCTGCTTCCAGCTCTGCGCTGAGCATGCAAGCCTGCTTGAGATATTCGCCCCCGCACCCCGCCCCCCCCCCCCCCGCCTCTGCTCACGCGTGCTCTTCTCTAAAATAAAAATAATCATGCAAAAAGATTTTAGAGTAATCTCTACACCCAACATGGGGTTCGAACCCACAACCCCAAAGATCAGGAGTTGCACACTCCACCGAATGAGCCAGCCAGGTGCCCCAAGCTTAGGCATTTCTTGACAGTCTCAACATTTTCTGTTCCTTGGCTTTTAAAAGACACTGTGAATTTACATTTTGGTTACTTTTTTTTTTTAGGCAGCAGGTATATTGTGATGGGTCACATCTACCATAAGAGACGGCAGCTCCCTACAGCTCTCCTTCAGGTCCTGAGAGGACGGCTCAGGCCAGGAGATGGCCTGCTCAGGAGCAGCAGCAGCTATGTGAAGAGATTTAACCGAAAAAGGGATGGGCAAGTTCAAGGTGCAATTCACACCCAGTGTGTTTGAAATGTACTACTGTCCTTGCACTTCTGGATCATAAGAGACTTGGCTGTCAGCAACGAGACAGGCAAGGTCTGTCTTCGTGTAATGGGGTCTTCCTGTGGAGTGGGGCACACAGCTCCTTCGGGAAGTGATGGCGTAGTTCCAGCTCGAATCCTGAAATTGCCACTTTCTTATTTACAAAATGCTTCTTCCGTGGTATGCTTCTGAGCTGCCTGGCAAAGTTATTCAACTCTAGGGGCACTTACTCACACGGCTCAGATAACTGACCTGTCCAGTTAACAGATCACTGCTTCATGGTGTTTATTTTTAATTATTTTAATTTAAATACATTCTTCAGTAGAAATAGTTCACAAAAAAACATTTCCTTGATTTTAAATATACAACTTTGAATAGGTTATATCGCGTATCAAACCAAATTTCATACTAAAACCATCACATTTTAAATTCTGTACATAACAGTAAGTGCACTAGTCAGAAGACATATATGAAATGTCATTTAGATCAAACACTAGGGTCAGAGCTCAAGACAAGTATTAAAGTTTTACACTTAAAAAGTACTAACGGGCTTAATTCAAGCAAAATATTATTCAAACAAGTGTTCCTGATGTACCAAAATGTAAGAAATAGTTTGTTTTCATGCCTCCCTGCTCCTAAAACATATTTTGCGTGCCAAACTGGCAACACAATGTCTATCCCAATGCTAGACATATTCTGGGCGTATCTGATGTCATTTTTCTTTTAAGACCAAGTATCATGTTTGTGTTTGTCAAGTAGTAAATCTCGCCTTGAAATCAGATCTTGGATGCACCTGTTTTGTTTGTTTTTTTAGCCTCACTGAGCTCTAAAGGTTTAGGAAAAAGCCCTTCTCGAACTTACTCCAAAAACCCTGGAACCAATAGTCAATGACAGCTTGCAAATATGTGAATTTTAAACACTTGCCCGTTAGTTTGCAAAAGGTAGAATCACTAGCTGTATTTAATATCGATTTTATACTGGAGTCCACAAAGACATTAACAATTTTTTTTCAGAAGACCAAGCTGCACATCAGTTAATTTGAAACCTGTGGATAGAGACACGGATAATCCATGGTTGAATCCATGGTTGCATGAGGAAAGATAAACAGGAACTGAGCTGAAGGGAAAAAAACCAGCCTATGTGGTCCTAAAGGAGATGCGCTCCGGGAGCTCAAGATGTGTCTTTAGACAGTCTTGATGGCACACGGACGCACTGTATACGTGAAGGATGTTGAGGCCAGGACGATAGAGCATCCATAAGGAAGTTAGCAGCAGTAGCATTAAGATGTAACATCTGATTGTGTGGGAGATACTATTACCTGGTGTGTCCCAAACGGGGGGCGGGGGGGGGGGGGTGTTAAGGGATAAAATAACATTGGAGAGGTTCTGCCTGTTCTGTGGTAAAGCGTTATTCAGGGGTTTTTTAGAGAATTTTCCAAAAGTGAGTCTTGCTAAAACTTACTAAAAATCATGGTAGAATTGCTTCTTGGGAAGGGATCAATTGCATTGTAACACCGACTATCAGCCAGTAGAGGAAGCAGCAATTGAAGAGCTTCTGGCTGGTTTTTTTTTTTGTTTTTTTTTTTTAAGAGTAAAGATTAACAGACATAAGTTGTGCCAGTCACAAAAACCAAAGCTGAATTTTTCAGCGTGAAAAAGCCAAGTGGTAATCTCGACCAACGCGGTGGGGAAAATTGCAAAACGGCCAAACGGATAAATTATCGGCTGGATGGTTGGAAGTTAGAATAGTTACAAGGGTTCTTCTATAAATAGCTTTGGCTTAAAAGGGAGGGGAACACATCACTTTGACAGAAGCCTGAGGGTTAGGGTTAGGGTTTGATTAGACTGATTTGATGATAGTTTCTGAGTTTTGGAAACACACAAAACGGCAGAACTGTGGGATCTGTGTGACGCGTGGTCATCCGGTTAGTGCGTACGTCCCGGCAAACACAAGCAGGCCAGCTTTTTAGGAGCTGCCCAGGGTTATGGCCGTCGTTCAAGACCAGGTTGCAACGAGAGACAAGTGAGGCTCCAGTGAGAGCAGTGGTGGGCGGGGGTGTGTGTGCACAGGAGGTGGTAAGACGGAGAATCCCAAGTTGGGCAAAAAAGGTTAAGAATTTCATTGGCCACAATCTGTAATTTTATGGAAACATTTAAGTAGCAAATTCATTGTAGTTCCTAATCCTTTTGTCCTGATAGATTTTTCTTAGCAGTGTGTTTGTGTGCCAAAGACTAAGAGGCTATGTGCGCTGGCAGTCGTCTCTCAATAGAACACTCCATTGCCTTCGAGAGAAACTCGGTACCATCCCTCCTTTGAATTAAGCTGTTAGAACTCAAGAAAAAAAAAAAGTACTTGTCTTGCTTTCAGGTCTATAAAAAAATATATGCCTTTTTTGGGTACTGACTTTTAAGTTTTTAAAAGACATCATTTGGCACTGTTTGTTTAAATTCCTTCCATCGTTCTTAAGGTGGGTCAAACAGCCTATATGCAGACACCTAAAAACTGGCCTACCAATTGCAATTACAATCCCCGTTTCAAGTCTGGGACTTTATCATTTAAAAAAATAGAGCTTTTCTTTAGTTGAATTTGGTCCAAATTGGATCAAATGGGGTGTGATCTTCTAAGAAACGTCTTTCTCAGTAGTTTATCCAGAAGTATCGCTCAGAATACTTCGGATTGTTAAAAATACTTCTCAGCTGGCTCTTCCCCTCCAAACACTTAATAAGACACTGCTTTGCCCATGAGGTGGCGCCATTCTCACATTCAGGACTAAACTGGACGCCTCCGGGGAACACCCTCAATCACAGAAAGAGCAGGGGCCACCACTACCGTGCAGCTGTGTCTGGCTCAGCCCGTCCACGCACACTTAAAAGGTCACCACGAGGCTGGCTCCTTTAATATCAGAAACACACAAAGATGAATACAAAGAGGGGAAGAACATCGATTTACAGATTCTGGGAAGGTAGATTACAAACAACGGCAAAATCTCAGGGTCTCTAACACTCTAGGCCATTTAAAGTATAAAAAGGCATTGTTTTACTTTAGAAAATAGCTCTGAAAGTTCACAAAAAATTTTTTTTAACCTATTGCAGGGCATTAGCTAAAATACAAATCCTGCAGAATCTGGATGGGAGAAAAAAGCTTTACCGATATTATGAAAATAATTATTATGAAACGTTTTCAAGGACTGTGAACTTAGCAGATGAGACCCCCAAGCACCAATAGTTTTTGGCCAAGGACACCTACTAGATGCAAATTCAATGTATTTACAAGACGAAGTAGAAAAACCCTAACCACGTATCACAAATGTGCATTCTACTACTCGGACTATTGAAAGGAAAACAGCTATAATACGTGTATCTTATGGAATAGGAGGAGCCTGTCAGAGAATACTCGTAGAAAAGCAGCTTGTGAAATTCATTATATAAGAATGTATGTTTTTCAAAAATGACTTTTGAAAGACTGAAGCTCTATTAAGTTGATAAAACTATAAAATGCCTATTTATATGGTGGCAGAAATTGCCAAAGGCTTTGTTGTTAAATGCACACATGAAACTAACAACTTCCTGGTCTGAGGATCCCCATAAAATTTACCTTTTTTTGGTACAACTTGGCAATGCCAATGGCTACAGAAAATACATCAACCAACCAACCAACCAACCACTGTTTCATTAGAAACTGCACCAAATCCAATGTCAAAAACATTACTTTATTTTTCTAGGATGAAACGTCCTATTACGTACAAAAAGAATTGCTGTTTAGAATTTGCCACAATCTGTTAAAAACATAGCAATCTATTGCCTACAGGTAGGAAAATTCTTGCCGCAACAAGTTTTAAACGATTAAGCCCATATATATCTATATCTATATATATATATGAATAAATAGTACAGAAATACTGTGACGTGATGAGATGCAGAATAATTTTATAATTCATTAAATTGTAGGACTCTTGCATCAGCACAGTGCATACAATAGGTAACATTTTCTTGAAAAGTAAAAGGACAAAATAACCTGTAAATAACCTGTATTTGACTACTTCTGTGTTAGTATTTTAAGCAGAAACTCTGTTTCCACGTTTTCATATTGAGCAGTTAGTCTCCTTAAGTTTGTAAGCAGAGCTTTAAGTGACATTCGTATGCACAAAAAGGAATGGGCTTCTTGAGATAAAATGAACCCAGAACACCTGCACACCTGAGTCTGTAATAAGGAAGAACTGGGAACTGGAGCCACCTCTTTCTTTTAAGAAACTAAGGTCTGGGAAAGGCTTTGCATAGCAGGGTGATATTAAACAGAAGGAAACTTTAAAAACATGATTAGACAAATTCCAGAAACCGGTAGGACAAAGCTAATGCGCATTAGTGCAAAATCTAGTAAAATTTTTGCAAAGCTCCACAAACCACCTACGGCAGATGTTACAGAAGCGATTATTACAACACAGTAACACAACATGGAAGGGTAGAACACCGAAAGGAAAAATCTGCAAAGTATACCTTCCTCTGTTGTTTCCATCTTTTCCCATACTTGCTTACACTACTTTTTATGAGGAAAAAACCAAACAAAAAACCCCCCAAACCCAGACAACTCAACCAATAAACAAAAAATACAACATGGATCATGTCATCTAAAAAACGCCCTTCATAAAATAGAAGTAGCTGTCCGTAACTGCTAATCTGCCTGGTATGATATAATGTACACATGAGGGCAATGTGTATTTTGCCACATTACCTCTTTTATTAGTATGATCAATTGATACAACAGGATTAGCACCCCTGAAGATTTTTCTTGGATGTAGTGACAGTGGGCTGGGAATTCTAAAACGAAGGGCCACTATCATCCTGGAGAAACTCAGGTACAATGAAGTTCGTCGGGCTTTTGTTTACCTTGTGGCCCTCCCTTTCCCCTCAAAGGCTTACAGATAATCATTAGCGCACATTCAAAGACACCATCTGTGGGAGAAAAATGATCTCCATTTATTTTGTTTCATATACATCCATAGTTGAATTTTAATACAAAAAGAAAAAAAATTAGAATCTGACAAATGTTTACAAACAAGATACCTTCAAATAGATTTTACTCAGTTTAGCCTGGTGCAGAGTAAATGACAAATTGTACTGTTATATTCAAGGCAACAGAGTCTGTAGTCCAGGACCACTTAGCCCAACCTTTATGCAAGCTTAATTTTTATCTACCATGAACAATAAACTCATTGTTGATTCCCAGTTGTGTGTGTGTGTGTGTGTGTGTCTGTGTGTCTGTGTCTGTGTGCACATGTGTACATAGCAGCTCCTTTCATAGAAAGAAAAGACATCTAGAGGTCGTCTTGTACTTTTACCTACAGGAATCATGATAAGATACAGAACGGATTACATGAAACTGGGGCTGGATTTTATAAGAAAAAATAATTAGCTGACAAATGAGGGCAGCAATAAAAAAGCGTCTTTTTTGCAACAATAAATAAATACAGTCAAAAGTTTTCTGTGAGACTAAACCAGCTTCTTCACTGAAGAGCAGACGTGGCATTTCCATGGAGTTACACTTGACCCCATATTATCTTTTTTTCTTGCTTTCTTTTTTCTTTTTTTTTTCTCAATAAACAAAGTTTTCCCGCTTCTGCCACAATAGTAAAACCATTTGATCTTGACAAGATAATGGTGTCGTTGACTTTGCTTTTCCCTTGTCCGTTGGACAAAATTGGCCAAGAATATAATTGGACTGTTATGACCAATAAAAACGAAGTTTAGGTCAAGTCTTGTCAGGATAACCTGACTAAAAACATCTGGCTCCTTAATTTAAAATAGTTCAGACAACCAGATTCTTGCTGTGTTTTATGTTAGGTTAACACGCTGAACTTTAAGAAGCTGTAGACTGCAGTTTGTTGTTATGAGACCTACAGAATACAGAAAAAAGGGAACAATTAAGCACCCTTCATTTTTGAAAACAATGATGCTTTATGTGGATGCCAAGGTCAGTCTGTCTGGGGGAAGAAGCAGCCATGTTCTTTCATTTACCCTTGGCAAGCAAATATATGAGAACAAGTAAGAAACTGTTAACCTACAATAGAAATTTTCACTGTACACTGAAACATGATAGTTCACTGGAAAAAGCCATTATTAAAATATATATATATATATATATATATATATTCATCTAATAAAGATTATACATTTTTAGCCAATGGGACAGATAGAAACATTTACAGAGGCATTACCATTGTGGTAAAGGTGTGTGTGTGCGCGTGTGTGTGTGTGCGTGTGTGTGTCTGTGTGTGTGTGTGTGTGTGTGTGTGTGTACGTACATGCTTATTTACATTGATTCGGGGAATATGAAGAAAAAATTATATTAAAAAAAAAGAAATAGCAGTATTAAAATCACATTTTTCTATTGAAGTCCAGAAAGTCTCCTCTCTAGTTTCACAGTTTTATTCACAACTTTCGTTAGTAAAAACCACACTCCTGCACAGCCGCCAGGACTAAGTCAGAGTGCGGTCTACTGCAGCAGTGTGGATAAATACAGCATTCCAGGAGTTTACAATTCTTAAGTACATTGTTCAACATGGCCGCTAGAATAAACCATTTACTACTGTACATATATTTTTAACATTAAAACATTAAATTAACTAGTATGAACTTTGTGGGGGGGCAATTTTGAATTAGGTAATCACGTGGAACAATAAAAGAAAGAGTGACCCCAACATCCAGTTCTGATCCAGTTAAAAATTCAGACTAAAGATATCAGAATCTGTAAGAAAAGAAAGAACATGGATGGTATAAATGATGAATTGTAACAAAGCACAGTAATGAAAATAATGTGCGAACAATGCTAGAGATCATAAATTAAAAATGGGGAAAATATGGCAATGGAAATACTGGAAACCCATAAATCAATCCCATTTCAATGAATGGCTACATGTAGGTTTCATTCTTAAATGCCTTAAATCTGGAAAGCAACAAAAAAATTCCTTAAAATCTCCTCACATTTCATCTTATAGAATTGAGCAAACTTGTCAATTTGCTCCCACGTTCCTTAATGAAGATTCTGTGAACTCAAATAAAATAAAAAGCTGCAAAAAATAAATGGGTGACAAGCTCTCGTAAGTGGCCCCTGTACTGTGTAGACCCAGCCCCTGGACCTCCTCCTTTCCCCAATTTCTTTGTTTCGCCACAAGCCCGCAGATGCTTTCTCCTCCTTCATCGGCAGCTGCTACCATTCCCACTCTGGGTTCTGCCTGCAAGCCTGGCATGGCAGCAGGGTGGGATTCAAATCCCCCAGTTTCCACCTCACAGTTACTAGCAAAGGCTAAAGCCTTTCCAATTAAAAAAGGACAACTATAGAAATTTAACTGGAGGACTAACTGCAAGAGGTGCAAATAAAAAAGCAGGGAGAGACTGAAACTAAGTTGTGGTCCTCTTATCCCAATATTTACTCAACCTGAAGCCAAGGCTCCCTAGGATCAATTGCTTTGAACTCCAGTTCGTCGGCACGTAGAGTTCTCATGCTGCTATTTCTCGTTTAAGCAACTTCATATTGCTTAAATCCTGCTACAGCAAATGATAACTAAGCTCACATAACCATTTTCCCACCTCTCTTCTTGAATCCAACTTTTACTTCTAATTTTAAATTAAATCTTACTGTGCTTTGTCTACAGGTTGATTCTAAAAGCTGAACATCAACGCACTGTTTACATTATTGTGACTATGTAAATATTTTTCTCCTTGTGCCACCTACTCCTTTGCTAAGAGGGCATTCTTAGCATTCCTACACAACTTTATGGTTTTCATGGGATCTTGAATTGCCTTCCATTTTTTCCCTCTTGCATTCTTAAACTAGTAATTATCTAATGTATGAACCATTTCTCCCGCCAGACACCTTCCTCCTGAGAATGCTCCATTCTCCTGCTCCAGTTTGGACTCCCTGCTGCATTAGCCTGCTGTACCAATGTCGTCATGAGTTAGAGTGATTCATATTATTTTCCTGAACCGCTTGTTTCTTGGATCCAAGATCTTTTGTTTTCTTGAGTTATTTTGCTAGTGTACATCTTAAAATAACTTGCAAAGAAAGGATTCATGGGAAGGAGTCCCTTTATGAGTCCTTCCGTGACTGAAAGTGCATTTGTTCTGCCCCTGCACTTGATTGTTTGGCTGGACACAGAATCGTAGGTTGAAAATCATTTTTCCTCAAACTTTTAGACGTATTCCTCCAAAGTCTTCCGGCGTTCCATGTTGTTAGAGAAAAGTCTGGTACCAGTCTAATTCTTGTTGCTTTATAGGTTGTTTTATTTTCTTTAGAAACGCTGAGAAAAACTTCTTTTATCCTTGGCATCTGGAAATTTTACAATGATGGATATGTGGGATGGACTTTTTCCCATTTGTCCAGCTGGCTTATATGTTTACCAACTGTCCTTATCATTCCATACCCCTCTCACCCCACAAGAATGAAGCCCCAGAGGGATTCAATATCTGACACACAGCAGGGTCTCAATAACCATTTGATGAATGAATGAATCTGTTCTGCTTGAACTTGAAGTCTCGTGCCTCTCATCAGCTCAGGGAATTTTTCTTGTATTAGTCTTTTGATAATTTATTTTCCTCAGTCTTCTCTCTTGTTCTTTTCTGGAATTTCCATTAAGTGAGTACTGGAAATGCTACAATGCATTTTCTTCCTTTCACATTTTTCATTGACTTGTCTTTTTGTTCTTTCCATTGAGAAAGTCCTTGATTTTAACTTTCACTGTTTACAGTAAGTTTAGTTTCTTTTCTAGCCACTCCTTCTAACTGTTCTTTATTCCTAATATCCTTTTCGCCATTTTGTAGATTCAAGATTTTTTTTTTTTTTTTTTAAATAAACTCTACTTGCAACGTGGGGCTGGAACTCATGACTCCAAGATCATGCTCTACCAACTGAGCTGGCCAGGTGCCCCTAGATTCACTATCTCATAAAATTTCTCTTGGGACATGACTTAGAGGCTTGGTTTTTTTGTTTGTTTTTCTTAAGTTCTCTTTTATCTGTTCTGCTACACCTTGACCTTTCTCTTTTACGCTGCAAGCTTTCCTTACATATCTGGTCATCCCTGGCTATCTGTTCACACTGAAAGAGAGGAAGTTGAAGGACCAGAAAGGTGCCTGCAGAGCCCTATGCACCTGTGTAAGGCTGACTGGCAAGTGTTGCCTTCGATCAAGGTTTCTTAATTTCAACCCTACTGACATTTGGGGGCTGGATAATTCTTTGTTGGGGGCGGGGGCGGTCTGGTGCACGAGGACGTTTAGTTGCATCTCGTCAGCATTACTTCCCGCCTCTGAGTGACCAACAAAAATGCCTCCGGGCATTGCTGAACATCCCGTGGGAAGTATGGGGGTGGGCAAATCATCCCAGGCGAGAGCCACAGCTCCAGAGTGACAGGGCCGTGGACCCAACCAAACCTCAGGTCGGGGGACTTTACTCCGAGTCCAATTCTCTTCTGCCTACTCCAGTTCTCTGCAGAAAGCTTATTCCATTTCTCCAGGGAAGAAACTTGTGTTCTTCCAGTGCTTCGGGCTGCCCACACAGGGCTGTCTGTACACAGCTTACAAAGGGTGACTAGCCCATATACAGATCTTTAACTCCTCTCTTGCCTTTTATTGTGTTTTGGACTCTTCGTGTTGGAGGCTTGCAGCAGGTCTACTGGTCAGCAAGCGGTCACCTCTGCTGAAGAGCCGGCGAATGGCCTGTGGCACCCCTGGCTTTGTCAGACGATCCTTTCATCTGCTTTCTGTATTCTGTAGAATCTGTGGAAACCTCATCAGTAACATCTACCATATTCTTCTCATATTCTGAGTTTATCCCTTTTTATTCCTTCATTATTATTTTACGAGGGACTTTACCATATGGAGTAAGTCGTCCTCTTCCACTTTAGGTTCTACGGCTAATGGGTTAACAGGAGAGGATACAAATGGGAGTTTCAGAGATTCTGTAAACTCTCTTCGTTCTTGGTCTACAGCCTGCCCACCTACCTGGTTTCCTTCCTTCCTTGCCTATACTTTTGATTCCCTGGGACACCTTAGCTAGGCTTGTCCTTCACTTTTAGTTTATGTAAACGGATTTCAAAATGCAGTTCTTGATCTACCTTGCTGTGGGACAAGGAGAGAGACAACACCCTATGGATTTTCCTCAGAAGAAAATAACTAAGCACAGCACTGATTCTTACACTTTGATACGCAGAGTTCACTAGATAATAGAGATGCCCAGGCCCCAGACCAGCCAAGATCTACCCAGTCCGAGTACCTAGGGAGGATCAAGCATGCAAGCTGGTGGATGGGGGATGATGGTGAGTAGTGAATATCAGGGCTACAAAGTGGTGGAAGTTATCACAGGAAAAGAGAACAGGGCCCTGTTGGAAAGAAGAAAGTCATGGGCTTGAGAAGGGGAGACTGAGGTTCAGAAACAAAAGGCACGCAGATGCTGTATCTGAATA
This sequence comes from Acinonyx jubatus, assembly GCF_027475565.1. Classification (NCBI taxonomy): domain Eukaryota; kingdom Metazoa; phylum Chordata; class Mammalia; order Carnivora; family Felidae; genus Acinonyx; species Acinonyx jubatus. The sequence continues at coordinate 46,044,030 of NC_069397.1, forward strand.
CCATGCAAAGTTGCTCACTGCTTCTGTGTTACCGGAGGTTCACAGTAAAGGCCGGTGGACTTAAAGTCTAGTTTTGCTCACAGGAAAAATACCCAGAGAAATAAAACCTTTTATGATTTCAAAGATGTAGCAAGCATAAATTAAGGAGAAAGTGCTTAAATCCCCTCTCCTAGTCTTCCCCTTACTCTACCCTATAGAACAGTAATTTTTATGCTTTGGTAAACTCAGTAAGGGCAAGAGCTCTGTCTTGCTACTAAATTTTTGTGTGCCCCATGGCATGTTTCTTTTTTAAATATAAATATATATTTACTTAAGTATAAATATATATTTATTTATTTTATCAAGTAAACTCTGCACCCAACATGGGGCTTGAACTCACTGCCCCGAGATCAAGAGTCGCACACTCTTCCGACTGAGACAGCCAGGTGCCCCTGCCCCGTGTGGCATTTAAGAGAGCATCTTGCATTCTGTAAGCATCTGATAAGTGCTTTTTATTAAAAAACAAACAAACAAAAAAAAACCCAAAAACTTTAATTTTCAGCAGATCACAAATTCAGCAACTTCTCGTTGCTGAGTCTGTCCTCTTGTCCTTGGCAGTGTATTGTAATGCTAGAGTCTTGATTTTTTTTCTTTTTTCACGATTCTTGATTTCAAGGTTCAAATTTATCACAGACTGCACTGGCTGATCTAGACAAAAACAGTAGGAAGAACTGGAGGAACTGGGTTAATTCAGGACACGGAACGCATTTGCTCACCTGCTAGCCTTGAATCCTTTCAATTTCTGTACAAAGAATGATTCAAGAACTTCTGCACATTGGTAAAAAGGCGAGTCACTAGGATTGTAGTAACGACAGTTATCAAAAATTTTGGTCATGTCTGCCACAAATTCCGTCAGCTTTTCATAATACCGTCTTTGTACTCTTTCTTCCATGGTGGCGAGGTCTTAAAAACACAAAACACAGAACATTTTTAAAGCTTTAAGGCAGTTCCAATGTGAATACTGCCCACAGTTCTAAGAAGAATATAGGCTTCCTGCCCCAGCAGCCCCTGAAACCAAGCTGATTCACCACTGGGGACTGGTCAGCAATTCATGAAGAAAAAAGGAGCACTACTCCATTCTGGTTTTGATTGGGGGAGTCTAAAATATAAACCTTGGCTGCTATTAAGAAGGTTCTTTTACTTTCAGTTAATGAGAGAACAGCTCTTCATTCAGTTGGGTTGAAATAAAGGAAACTACACCCACACGATCAATACGCATCTAGGCACAATACATTTTTACATGCAAACAATTATGTGTATTACATGTACAAAGAGGAGGCAATCCAAAATTAAGACCGAAATATCTTTGGGGCTTTGTGATACCTGTATTAGATGTTAACACCATCATTTTGCTTTCTTTACTAATTTTTATTGTTACCTTATATTGGTGGCAAGTGACACCTTAACAACAATTTTTGTAATGGTTTCATTTATTTTTGAGGGAGAGAGAGACGAGAGGGCAAGCTGGGGAGGGGCAGAGAGAGAGGGAGACACAGAATCCGAAGCAGGCTCCAGGCTCTGCTCTGAACTGTCAGCACAGAGCCCGATGTGGGGCTCGAACTCATGAACCACGAGATCTTGACCTGAGCTGAAGTCGGACGATCGACCAACTGAGCCACTCAGGCACCCCAAGTGACACTAATGTAACACTTAACGTGGCAAGGATATAAAGTGTCCACTTAAAGGGAAAAATCTTAGCTGATATGAATAAAAATATTAGCATCTAATACTGCAGGTAGTATGTAGAGAGGACTAGAATCATTCAACTGGGACAAAGGTAACTGCTTTGGGATACACTGAGCTTAATCTTTTGAAATAACACTAGGTCCTAGGAGAAAGTTGTGTTTGAAGGAAAATTCCACACATGATCTCACATAAAAACCTGGGAGAACATGGGGCGTCTGGGTGGCTCAGTCGGCTAAGTGTCTGACTTTAGCTCAGGTCACGATCCCGTGGTTTGTGGGTTTGAGCCCCGCACTGGGCTCTGTGCTGACAGCTATGAGCCTGGAGTCCGCTTCAGATTCTGTGTTTCCCTCTCTCTCTCTATGCCCCTCCCCTGCTTGTGTGCTCGCGCTCTCTCTCTCTCTCTCTCTCTCTCTCAAAAATAAACATTACAAAAAGAAAAAAGAAAAAGGAAAAAAAAAAACCTGGGAGAATAAAGAGCTGGTGATGTCAAATCAATCTAGGTTTGACAGATTGAGAGATAATACAATTTCAAACTAAATTTCAGTGATTATTTTAGAATTTGAGAAAATGATTTTAAAGCCCAAGAATATCTAAGAAACATTTGAAAAATAAACGTAAAAGGAGAGATTTTAATCAGACATTAAACAAATATTATAAAGCTGTGACAATGGAAAGTGTGGCATTCTGTAGGGTGACACAAACGTTAACGAAACTATTCAAAACAGGAAGAGACCTAATCATTTTCAGCAGAAGAATTTTATGTATGTCGAAGATGTCATGTCAAATAAGCCAAGGAAGGAAAATTCATTAAGAAACTGGGTTGAGGCGATAAATGATTAGCTGAACTATAGGTGCCATTGACCAATCTGGACAAAATACCTGCTATGTGACTAGACTATACGTTAGCTAAACTTCTCTCTTTCCTCCAGAAGCCTTAGCTTTGACCTACTCTCATCGTAACAGACTCAGCCCTTCCTCCATAATCTCTCCTAGAAATAGGCTAATGCAGGGGGTCTGCCCCCAACCACACCACTATTCTTCATCCTACTTGCCACATCCCATTCTTTCTAGCCTTGTTTACTCTTCCTTATAAAAGAAAAGCCCTTTTCTGCCTAGCCTTTGAGATGCCTACAGATCTGTGGTTGGCAGATTCTCCCTATTACAATTTCCCCACCTCCATTTATTGTAGTCATCTTCCAAACAAGGTCTGGGGTGCCTGGGTGGCTCAGTCTGTTGAGCATCTGACTTTGGTTCATGTCAGGACCTCCCAGTTCCTGGGTCTGGGCCCTGTATCAGGCTCTGTGCTGACAGCTCAGAAGTCTGGAGCCGGCTTTGGATTCTGTGTTTCCCTCTCTGTGCCTTCCCCCATTTGTGCTCTCTCTCAAAAATAAATAAACCAAAAAAAAAAAAAAAAAAAAAAAAAAAAAAAAAAAAGAAAAGAAAAGAAAAAGAAAATTAAAGAAAAAAGAAAGAAACTGGGTTGAGGCAATTGCCTCTACAGCTGAAGAAAAAATTCTTCACACTAATGCCAAAGTAATTCCAGCTGGATTAAAATTTAAGGACAACGATGAAAACCATAAGGAGGGCTAAAAGGACTACATCATAAATGTAATTAATCACTGAATTGTGCATACTAGGTAGTTATGTATATTTTGCCACACATGTGCACGCACGCATCTGTCTCTGGCAGTGTCTGCAGGGAGCAGAAAAATACAACCGCAAACATGCTTCCGGCCTCATGAAATCCCAAGCAAGACTTGGGCACGTCTATTGTGTGCAGGGTATGGAGGCTGTACAGAAAAGGGTAAACATCTGACACAACACATCATTCTTGCACTTAAATTCTGTGTGCTTACCGTCTGGCTAACTTTAATAATGTATGTGAATAGTGCTTGGATGTTTTGTGATTCCAACTTAATTAGATATCCCTCAAAAAGAAAGTACCAGGAGAACATATATGTGAGTATTTATATACCTGGGGAAGCACAAAAGACTAAAGGCATGACTCCAGAGGCAAAATTCATAATGATTAATAGATTTAAATCCCAAAACATTAAAAATGATCGTATGCCAAAAAAATCAATAAGAAGCTTTTAAAAAACTATTTTTGGGAGAGGCAGAGTGAGTGCGAGTGGGGAGGGGCAGACAGAGAGGAAGAGAGAGAATCCCAAGAAGGCCCTGCGCTGTCAGCATGGAGGCTGACACAGGGCTCGATCCCATGAACCGTGAGGATCATGACCTAAGCCGAAATCAAGAGTTGGACGCTCAACCGACTGAGCCACCCATGTGCATCAGTATGAAACTTTTAAATGTCCCTGGCATATAAAGAGCCCTTAAGGAACACTGACAACAATATGAACATCCTAGAAACATTCTGTATGGGCAAAATACATAAATAGGAAACTCACATCAAGTTCAAACGGCAAGTACACAACACTAATTACTGAAGTCATGCAAAGCCAAAGAACCACATTCTTTGTCCAAATTGGCAGATATTAAAAATTAATACATCAACCTATTTTCAACAATGACTCCAAGACAGAGAACGAGAGTGGTAGTACACTTCAAATTTTACTCTCTGCACCTCTGTAACATCTATACACCTAACATACTATTTTGAAATAATTATTTTCCAAGAAAATATTTCCTATCAAAAGCACAATAATACTTAGGGTTTTCAAGAGTGGAGAGAGAAGGATACTGTCATACATTATTATTGGAAACGGGTTCAATGTACTGAAGTGCAATTCAAAAATACCTATCAAAAATGTACGGAGTATAAATACCATTTGACCCAGAAATGCTCATTCTAGGAATTTCTCCTCAGAAAACAAACAAGTGCAGGCAAATGCATGAAAGAAGATATTCACTCAAGTGTTGTTTATAACAGCAAAAACTGCACACAACTGACAACCCCATTAATAGAGAGGTGATTAAATACAGTATCTTAATTGCATACAATGAAAAACGATGTAGGTCTATACTATAGCTCATGTGAAAAAGGTACTGATAAATTTATAAAGTATGTTATAAAACAGGATTCATTCATATAACCCTATTTCTGTTTAAAAAAATTTATTAGAGCTGCTGATCTTATTGGTTCCCTCCTTCTCTGAAAATAAACTATTTTTAATTAATTTATTTAAAAAAATTTTTTAATGTTTATTTATTTTTGACAGGGACAGAGAGAGACTGAGTATGAGTGGGGGAGGGGCAGAGAGAGGGAGAGGGAGACACAGAATCCGAATCGGGCTCTAGGCTCCGAGCTGTCAGCACAGAGCCCGATGCGGGGCTTGAACTCACGAACCGCGAGATCATGACCTGAGCTGAAGTCGGACGCTTAACTGACTAAGCCACCCCGGCGCCCCAAGCTATTTTCAATTTAGCCTGAATCTTCGCAGACATGTTTATACATTTCTAAACACATTTATGTGCCCTTACAAAGTATATAATTGTTTGCTGCTTAAAATCTAGGTATTTTTCTGTAACTTTTATTTTTCTTTCAAGAGTATATGTCTTGGAGATCTAGATTATCTTCATGTATATACCGAATCACAAGAGAATGTTTATCTTGATGGCTAATAAAGATGAAGGGGGGGAAAAAGACCCAGAAAACAATCCAGCTCTTTAAGAAAAGAATTTTGGTTAAATAAGTTAAAGTATACTCAATTCACAGACTACAGAAAGTCCTCGAAGTCATGTTATTGAAGATTAATGGCACAGTGACGTGTTTGTCAAACAGAGGACAATATTTATTTATTTACTTATTTTTAAGTTTTAGTTTTTTTAGTAATCTCTGCACCCAACGTGGGGCTTAAACTCATGACCCTGAGATCAAAGGCGCATGCTTCCCCTACTGAGCCAGCCAGGCGCCCCTCAAACGAGATGATATGATCTCAATTTTCACACATACACACACATGCGCATGCATGCACTCCAAAATGGGATTCAGTGAGGAAAAGATCCAGGTGCATTCTATCTTTTCCTACTTTTTTTATTTCCTAGTTTTCCTATAATTGTGTTATGTTAAGAAGGAGAATTATCAGAGCACCTGGGTGGCTCAGTGGGTGAAGCGTCCGACTCTTGATTTCAGCTCAGGTCATGATTTCACAGTTTGTGGGTTTGAGCCCCATGTCAGGCTCTGGGCTGACAGTGCGGGAGCCTGCTTGGGATTCTCTCTCTGTCTCTCTCTTTCTCTCTCTCTCTCCCTCTCTCTCTGCCCCTCCCCTGCTCCTGCATGTGTGTGCTCTGTCGCTCTCTCTCAAAAATATAACTTAAAAAAAAGCAGAGTTATCTATCATCTAAATAAATATCCCTAGATATTTCTCAAAAGAGATTGCAAAGATGTGAGATACGTACAGGGAGTAGCGTCTTCTACCTTCAACACCAGACCGTTTAGCTGCCTTTTCAGACCGTTTTAGCTAAGCCCTCACGCCTACCTCCCCTTCAGGGTTTCCCCTCTTTGAACTAGCCATCAAACACAAACCCTTCCCATTTCTTGAAACTGAAATACAACTGACATATGACGCTGTATCAGTTTTCGGTGTACAACATAATTATCTGATTATACGTAGGTACTGCAACGTGATTGCCCAGTAAGTTTAATTAACATCTATCACCAACCGCATATAGTAAAAAAGTTTTTTTTTTTTTTCCCCTCGTGATGAGAACTGCTCAGATAATTCTCCTAGCAACTTGAAAATATACAATAAAATCCTTCTCATTTAGAAGATGGTCAGCTGGAGCTGCTTTTCTCTCTGGCAATTTTGGAAGCTTTGACGTACATTTTAATTTTTATAATTTCATCTGCAGATAAACTACTTTGAATGTAACCACCTGAGGCTGTTCATCTCAATACAATCACTTGTGACTGTTACCTGTTACCATTTTTTTTCCTGGGAAATGAGGATATATGCTCTTGGATCTCTACCGCAGGCCTATCAAATTTGCTTTCCTTCAGGAAAAGATGAGGAAGAGGTAACAGGGAGCTATAAGAGACTCAGACCTTGACTCGCTCACTGATTTCACTCATCTTTTATATGGCTGTAGGATGCTCTGCTTCCATATCACTGATTCAGCTACTCCTCTATGACGGCCACTGTGTCATTTCTGGTATTTCTGGGATTGACAACGGTACTGTGGTGAACAACATACTTGTGCCCATGTAAATCCTAATAAATGAAATTGCTGGGTCCAAGGGAATGCAGATTTAAACTTAATACACACTCCTAGTACATCCCACAAGTTACCACACCAATTTATTCTTCCACCAGCCTTGCTCAACGTATCGTCACGACGTATCACGCGTGACAGATATCTGCGGAGACTTCTGAAAAAACTCCATATTCAACTCAAGTACCTACCCATAGGTTCCTTAATAACACCGTAATAATCTGGTGCATCATTAGGATCCACTGGCTCAAGGAAAGGCCAGGCCATCTTATGGGCCTGTGATGGGAGGAGAGAACATCATTATTGTCAGGTCATTTAAGTTTCCCATTTGAATTGCTTTATCAATCAACCCTTAAGCCCCAAAAGTCAGTTTTCAACCTGATAGATGAGATTATTTATAATGTAAACGTGAGTAGAGTTTTGCCCTACTTACAAATCATCTCGGGTGAGCATACTCTGTATTAACGGTTCTCAAAGGGTTGGTCTGAGGACCTCAACTGTGGGGCTGGGGCACTAGCGTAGAAGACAAGAAGTCTGTCCTCTCATTCCTACATGACAACCTGCTACCTGTAAAACTGGGGTGGAACAGTCACCATTGCGGACGAATGAGGTGTCAGACATGCTAATAAATAACTTCACCACATATTGAGACCACTGTTCTCTTTTTAGTTCTTTTTTTTTTTTTAAGATTTTATTTTTAAGTAATCTCTACACCTAATGCAGGGCTCGAACGCACAACCCCAAGGTCAAGAGTCGTACGCTCTTTCAACTGAGCCAGCCAGGTGCCCCCTCACTAGAATCTAATCGAACTGTTTTTCAATCTATGGTAGTGAGGAAAACTTTTCTTTAAAAATTACATTTAGGTTAAAAAAGTGAGTCGTTTTAAATACGAGTGTCAGATAAACACCATTCGAGCTAATGTGTGGATACGGTTAACCTGCTCGTGATATCGGCACGTGAAGGACTGAAGTCTGGAGTACTTCACTAGACTGGCTGGAGGTCAGTAAACGATCACAGATTCTGAGACTGGAAGGTTCAAACCCCAGAAATGGCTCCAGAGTCAACGCTGGCTGATTTCATCTGCAGACAACGCACACACGGCGTCTTCTTACCTGTAAAGAACGCAGCACCCTTTTCAAACCCTCGTAATCTTTCTCCGTTAGCGGCGTGAGCACTGTCATGGCATCCTCGGTTGACTGGCACTGTGGACAGACATACTCGTCAATGAGCTCTGCCTCACTCTGCAAGATGCCCACGCAGCGCCCATGGTACCAGTTCTGACACCGATCACAGCCAATATAAAATCTGCAAGATCCGAAATGGAAATGTGAGTTCAAAACAGATGGGATCACGTTACTTACATCTACCTTAAAAAGTAAAACATGCACCTGAAAAGATTCTAACTCTGGGTATAAAACAGTTTTAGTATCACAATTGTTTTAATACTTCTGAAGATTGACATTCAAATGTGTTAATTTAGTACTTCTGATGTTAACAAAGCACTAAAAGCTTATTAAGAACACTGTGTAATATTGGAGAATATGAAGAAAAACGTAAAACATTTGATTGACTTTAAAGCTCAAAACAAAATAAAGCCAAAAATCTTTCAACTAGTACCGTATCAAATGGGAAGCTGATACTGGCCACCCAACTGGGAGCTCAAAATCCTGTAAGCTAATAACAGAGTCTCAAAGCTTTTACCCAAATTAGTGTTTTTTTCTAACCTACAATAATGCACCATTTCAAACACTGATAAAATCCAAACAAGCAGGCTGTTTTCATCTCATTCGTTTCTGTTACATATTGAAGAATCAAGTCTACCATTAAACCGTATTTTTTCCCAATGCATCTCAAACATTCGCTATGAAGCAACACAAATTTTGAAGGGGAGGTAAAGAGAGAAAAAGAGAAAAAAAATTGGAAAGGAATTTGTAATGTAAGTGTATAATATATGCAGAAAAATACCTTGCTTTTTATTAAAATAAATAAGTAACCAGTCAGAGCAATTTGGCTTCCTAAATTATTAAATATGATGCTCTTATCAGAACTCACTGTGACTCATCATAAGGTGTTCTGCAGATACAGTACAATTCCTCACTGCTGCCCTCTTGTGCCCGTTTACAATCATTACAGATGTACACATCCATTTTCTTAGCCTCCTTTTCTGTGATGCCAACACATTCTCCATGATACCAGTTAGTACAAAGATCACAGCCAATATAGAACCTAAAAGTATTCACAATGAAAATGACAATGTAATTGTCATTTTGAGCTGCATGATACTTAAACCTGTCTTCCCTGTCCTGATTCACTTTCTTACAGGATAACTTTCTGCAATGAGTCAGCTAAACATCCTGAATCCAACCATTCTACCCCTGGCAAACTACAGCATCTGACACTGTATCAAGTGTGGAAACATAAAATCACTCACATCAATTTCAACAAATACACTGTTTGGTGAAATATGGGTCTTTAAAAACATACTGGAATTGGAAAAAATAAACAACACACTGATGGTAATGTCTCCCTCTTAATGAATGTGTGTAAAACTGTAACAGGCACAAAAACCAAAGCCGAAGAATCAAAGACTTACATCTGTCAAACCTATGCCACAGAAGCCATTTCAAATTCAGGGCTATTTCTTAGATAGGTTTGAAAATGTATCTCACGATTTAAATTTGAGAACAAAGCAAAGCGCAAACACCAAGTAGAAGTTACACTACGAGGAACATGCAGGTCAGCCAGGTGCAAAAGATAAATGGTCAAAATATGGCATGAAGAAGACAACTAAGAGAGGTACATGTAGTGACTCACTTTCTACTAAGTTTTCTAAAGAAACACTGGAATTTAACCCAATGGTAACAGATTATGATGTGGGCCAGTTTTTCAGTTAATGTAACGTATGTGACAGTGTGGAGAGTGACCAGGTTAACTAACTGGTAAGGAACTACTTCGATTCAAAACAGGGGGTACCCGGCGTGGACAGTGATACAGGATAGGTATCCAAAACAGCAAGGGGTTCCACAGTACTTGGCACGGTGGGGGTGTCGGAGTGTGTGACTGAGGGTAATCGCATTCAGCCAGGCCTCCAGGCTTTTGTAACAGAAGACCCCAAAGGATGGAACGAATGAAAAGCATCTCTATGGTAAACACAGAGTGCATTTAAAAGTGTTGACAGGAGCTGTGTAGGAACGCCATGTAAAAATCATAGCAGGAATCCGCGTGAATCATAAGGACCCGGACTGGCCTTGCTGACACGGTTCCACCAAAGTATTTCTTGGCGGATTCCCCTGGAGCGATGGAAGCAGTCCTCAAACTTCAAACTAACCTTCCAAACGAACGTAAAGGAATAACGTATGGTTGTGTGGTTCATCCTACTCCCATTACTTTTTTTCTTTTGAATTAAGACTCCTCCAGGATTTTTGCTGCCACAGGTGGGGGTTGGGCCTTCCAGGTGTTTTGTATGTTGCCTTCACGAGATGGTGGGCTATGTGTTCTGGAAGTAAGCTCAGGACTTGAATTTCAAGTTTTAGGCATTCTCACTGGCTCCCCAAACCAACCTAGTTTGGTACAAGAGATTATAAAATACTCCTAAAAAACGGTAACTCATCCCAACTAGAACAGGGAGTGAATGAACCTGGTAAACTGATATTTTAATAACACCCAACTAAAAATATGAAATATCCACAAAATAATGAGGCAATCTCAGTAGAAGGAGCACATACTTTCATGCAACTGAAGTATGACAAAGATGTTGGTGTGTGAAATGAATTTCTGTGATGTGGATATTTTAAATAAGCCACATTTGTCTAATTACTTAAATAAGTTCCATACACAGATCTTTGTGTAAAGAAAGTAAATCATGTTCTGCTTTATTCTGCAAATCATTATTATTTTGCTTAAAGGGAGGCAACTTATATTAGAACTAAGGGGGAAAAAATCAGTTAATAGGGCTCCACCTTTCACATTATATATAATTTCCAAGAGAGACAATGAAAAGGGAAGATGCCTAAGCTGACGTGTCTAATTCACCACATAGCTAAATCTACCAGCAAAACGGTGTGACCTAGAACTTGCACGTTATAATTTTAAATAGCAAGCACGAAGGCAGCTCCAATGTTGTAACTTAAAACCTCACTGAAGAGATCACAATTTTATTCTATAAATTGGTTAGGCATCCACTTAAGGTAGATATTAAGCATTGCTACTTCTAAAGAATCATATATTTTTAGCATGATCAAACATTTTGGTCCTGCGAAAAATATCGTAGTTAATCTTGGCTTTAAAAAGCTGGCCTATGTTTAAATGCTCAAAAGGAAAGCTGGACAATGGGGTGAATGATAAGGATAACAAATGAAACTGCATTGATGGATTAGTGTTTGTAAAATCTTGTATATATATCACCAAATACAAGTCACAACAGTCAAAAAAAGCTTCCAGCTGCCACGCTTATTGTCACATTTTTGAGGGTCATTATTAAGGACTGAGTGAAAACACTCCTTGTATTTTTCTGGCTTTTGTCCCCAGTAAGAAAGTGGGAACTCTGACAAAAATAATATTAAGTTTCAGTATCCCAATACAAAAACCACAGAATTGCTTAAAATTAAACAATAAAAAACCAAAACTACTCGAACTTGAAACCTTGTACACCACTCGTATTCAGATAGTCTCTAAGATGTGATGTTATCGTAAGGTTGTGAACAGGTTCCAGAAAGGATGCTCTCAACTTTGGGCAGCGATAATGACACACCTCCTTCTCCCGACAGCATTACCGATTGGTTTGGAGTTAATCCAGAGAGAAGAGGAGAAAGCAAAAGAGCAACAGAAAGCTTGTTTTTGACAGAAAAGAATACGATGAAGAACAAACATGGATCATGAACACGAAAAATACAAAAGTCTTACTCTTCCAGTGTCATGTTTAAGAACATCAGATGCAAGACCACAGAGAAAACGTTATTATCCCTACTTTCAGCTACGTTCATTGACATGGCTACCAATACACTCCTTTTCTTCACAACTGGAAATTTAACAGCTAAGCTTTTAAGAAAATAAACTAAGGCTCAAAAAAGATGTACTCACTTAGATTCATCGTAAGGCGTTTTACAGATACAGTAAAGCTTTGTGTCCTTCTTAGTTTCCTTTGAGGTAGTAGAGATCATTTTCTTCTTCTTGGACTTGGAGCTCGAGTCTCTTTCCTCTTCTCGCTTCCTCTTCTGGGAAGCGGCAGGCAGCGTGGCCGTGGCCGTGGCCAGGGGGCCCGTGTGCTGTGGGGGAGGCGGAGGCGGGGGTGAAGGCGGAGGGGCCGGAGGCGCAGGCGGCGCTGCGGGGGAGGGAGCCGCTACGGCTGTGGCCTGCACCATGTCTTTTTCTTTCTTAATCCTCAGGTCTCTCTTGAGCTCTTCCTGTTGTCAATTAAAGACAATACAAAGCTGTCATCGGACTCACGTACATGTCGGACTCGGCCAGAGGACTCTGCGTTCCCTCTCTTCTCCCCTCCCCTCCCCTTGTTGGAGTGGCTCCAAGGTCAGCCTCATGTGAGGGGGTTTGGAATTTTAGCGTCATCCTCACTATACTCTGAACCCAGTCAAAACAACGAGAAGTATAAAGCGAAGATTACAGAACAACTCGAGATCTGCCAGTCTCTTCAAAGGACACCTGCAGAAAGATGATCCAGTTGCTGAAAACAACGTGCCCCGGTTATTTCTGTTGTTGCTCAGAATGGGGTTACAAGTGTCTTCACCCACTAGCTAGCTGCTTGCTGGCAGCTCACCGTCTGTGTCCTTATAAAAATTTCTTTTTAACGTTTATTTATTTTTTTGAGACAGGGAGAGACAGGGCATGAACGGGGGAGGGTCAGAGAGAGAGGGAGACACAGAATCTGAAACAGGCTCCGGGCTCCGAGCTGTCGGCACAGAGCCTGATGCAGGGCTCGAACTCACAGACCGTGAGATCGTGACCTGAGCCGAAGTCAGACGCTCAACTGAGCCACCCAGGCGCCCCCGTCTGTGTCCTTATAAACTGAACATGATTCTTAAAATTTGGCCTGACCAGCCACAAGTTGAATGAGAGACAGATTTGTCTAATTTATTAGGCTCCTAGGTCTAGAATTAAAAAACGCAGGAAGAGCTATTTTATCAACACACACTCTGATATAAAGTAAAACCCTTACTTCTCTTCACGTGAAATACTTTACAGATACACGTGTTACCTAGTGCTACAACTTATTCTTAGAAATCATGATTATTTCTCTGGAAAAGGCCATTGTCATTGGCATCCATGAACAAACCTGCTGTAAATAAATCACTGCTATGACCAAGCTTTTTTTAAAATTTGTTTATTATTATTTATTTTGAGATAGAGAGCACGAGCAGGGGAAGGGCAGAGAGACAGGGAGAGAGAGAATCCGAAGCAGGCTCCATACTGTCAGCACAGAGCCTGATGTGCGTGCGGCTCGAACTCATGAACTATGAGATCATGACCTGAGCTGAAATCAAGAGTCAGATGCTTAACCGACTGTTAAGCATGGTAAGATCTTTTGAATATCACAATAAAAAAATTTTTTACAGTGATTTCTACACCCAACATGCGGCTCGAACTTATGACCCTGGGATCAAAAGTCGCATGTTCCAATGACTGAGCCAGCCAGGCGCCCTGTAAACATCACAAAAATTCTAACAAATAAACCTGAATGGTCCTGGTTTAATGAATCTTATTTTCTCTATTTAGCATCTAGATGGTCCGGTAAGTGAGAAGGTAAGCTGCATGACTATTCAGCAGCCCTTCTCAATGTAAAAAGTCTAAACCTTGAGTGTCATTTTCCTAATTCATATGATGCGTTTATAACGTAGTGAAATGGATTTTAGTAAAATCAAGATGATCAAGATGGTTTGGTGGGGTGGGGTGCCTGGCTGGCTCATTTGGTAGAGCATGAGACTCTTGATCTCAGGGTCATGAGTTCAAACCTCACATTAGGCAGAGATCACTTAAAAAACCCAAAAATGGTAAGTTGGGTATACACTCGGTCCCCCCTTCAAGAACACACCAATGACAGTAAACTATAAAACAGAGAAAAATTGAAAAGATAGAGCCATGTTTGAGTAAAATAAATGTCTCTATGAAATGGAAACACAATACTGAACAGGGCTAAACATGCAGGTCCGGTGGACTCCAGGTTCAGAGGTAGGAGGAGATGGCCCAACAACAACCGGTCTCTGCAGGGAGAAAGGGACTCAACATGCTGCATGGGGAGGTGGGGGGGGGGGGGGGGGGGAGGTCACGAGAACAGGCTCCCTGCTTGATGTGGGGCTGGCTGCTCTACACTGGGCTTCCGGGGAGGAAACAGAACTCCTCTCACTTAAATGCCAAATGCAAATCAAATGAAAACATGTGATGTGAAAAAAGGCAAAGTCAATAACTGAATCTGAATTAATTCCAAATGAAATCAATTTTATAGAACAATATTATGACCAAAAACTTCATAATATGTAGGTTTGAGATGTTCAAAGAGCTAAATGAAGGTTTAATTTCTATTAAGAAATGGTAAGAAATTACTTTATCAATAAGAGAAGCAGAGAGGGTTGGAGGAAAGACAAAAAGGTGGAACACAGGACATTTTTAGGGCAGTGGAACTATTCTGTCTGTAGCTTGGGTTTGACATTACACACTTGTCAAACTCCCAGGACCGTGTAACACAAAGAGTGAAACAATGTAAACCGTGGACTTTAGTTAATAGCAATGTACTACCTGGCTCATCAACTGTAACAAATGGCCACAGTGATACAAGATGTTATTAATAAACGTGTGTGTGTGTGTGTGTGTGTGTGTGTGTGTGTGTGTGTGTGTTTTGAAGGGGGGTGAGTATACAAGAACTTTCCTGCATAATTTTTCTGTAAATTTCAAACTCTAAAAAACAGTCTATTTAACAAAAAAGAGAGACAAGCAGAAATCATACAAGAATAAAGATATAAACAGGGCGCCTGGGTGGCTCAGTTGGTTAAGCATCTGACTTCAGCTCAGGTCATGACCCCATGATTCATGGGTTTGAGCCCCGCATTGAGCTCTGTGCTGGCAGCTCAGAGCCTGGAGCCTGCTTCGGATTCTGCGTCTCCCTCTCTCTCTCTGCCCCACCTCCACTTGCGCTCTCTTTGTGTCTCTCAAAAATGAATAAACATTAAAAAAAATTTTTTTAAGTATAATAAATTTTCTTACTCATTAGATTATGTAATATACGGTTAAGAACACCATCCTGTATAATAGAGTATTTACAGAAGCGCTGTTTTTTAAATGGCTGCACACTGTAATGAGTACAGAGACATACTCCGTATGTGTTGTCTCTAGTGTGATTCTGTTTTTGTATAAATTGGGTTTACATATGGATACATACATTAAAAATAATGTAAGTTATATTCTAAAATTATTTAACAACAGTCATCTCTGGGGGGTGCAATGACTTATAAATTTTTTAATGTTTATTTATTTTTGAGAGAGAAAAAGACAGAGTGCAAGTGGGGGAGGAGCAGAGAGAGAGAGAGAGAGAGAGAGAGAGAGAGAGAGAGAGAGGGAGACACAGAATCCAAAGGAGGCTCCAGGCTCTGAGCTGTCAGCACAGAGCGTGACGCAGGGCTCGAACTCATGGATCATGAGATCATGACCGGAGCCAAAGTCGGATGCTTAACTGACTGAGCCACCCAGGTGCCCCAACTTACAGAATTTTTTAATGTTTATTTACTTATTTTTGAGAGAGAGAAAGAGAGAGAGAACACGAATGGGGGAGGGGCACAGAGAGAGGGACAGAGAGTGGAGCCTGAGACCGGGTGAAACTCACGAACTGTGAGATCATAACCTCAGCCAAAATCAAGAGTTAGACGCCCAACTGACTGAGCCACCCAGAATCCCTGACTTAGATTATTTTCATTTGTTGGCCAAGCTAATTGTTTTCAAAGACATCTGACTGTACATGTCCAATTTATTTATTTATATGTAAAGAATACAGATTATAAATACATCCACGTTCTGTGCAGAAGATGGAGTAGGAATAGCATATGACACACATTAGATGTTAAATACCAGCTGCATGAATTGAATGGATAAGTCACATTTATATCCTATTCTGCAAGCTGAATTTTTCATTCAAACTTTTCTCATGGAGAATTTTCCCCAAGGAATTAAAAACAAAAAGTACCAATTCTGCACTCACCATTTTGTTACAATGGCAGTCCATTGTGTGGACACCCAAATGCATTTAATCCAGTGGTTCCCAACTGAGGTACCTCTAGAGAGTATTTGAGAATGTAGGTGGAGGGGCAAGGTCATTTTTTGGGTTGAAGGTGATACTATCATTTAGTAAATGCTTTGGTTCTTACAGTGTATAAAAAAAACTGACCTATGGAAAGGGCCTAAAGTCCTTCTGTTGAGAAATCCGATTACTATGTGGATTTCAGGATGATTCCAGACTTTTATTATTATTATTGTTAACATTCATTATGTCCTTGCTTACAGATCTTGCCTAATTGTTTCTTAGAAGAATTTCTAGAAGTGAAATTACGGATCAGAATATCCACATTTTAAAGAATTTTCATACACTGATGCAATGTTCTCTGGAAATACATATTTTCTCTAAAACGACAGTCTTTTCATTTCATTCCTTGGTATTTAGGTTGACTATCTTTTTGTACATTTATTGGTGTTTGGCATTTTTTAATTTGAAAATTGTGTGTCTCACACATTATTGGAGTGTTTCTTTTTTTTAATTTCAGCTTTATTGAGGTATCCCTGAGAAAACTACAAGATATATTTACAGTACACACTGCAGTGACAGGATTTCCCCTCATCTAGTTAACTAATGTTCATCTTTTTCTTTCTGTTTTTATGTTCTCCTTTTTCTTACTGACTTAAAGAGCTCTTTAAATTTTAGAAATACTAATTCTGTCATAAATATCGTAAAATGTTTTTCTTGTTTGCTATCTGTTTTTCAATATTGTTTATTGTCTTTTCTTTATTCCAACAAAAAAATTTTTCTTCTGTCTTCAAATCTATCTTTTTCCTTTGAAGCATTTGAGATCTGTAATGTGCAGGAGTGGTTTTCCCCACTCCAAGATTACAAAGATGACAGGCCTGTTTTCTTCTATTATTTTTATGGTTTCCTTTTTTACATTAAAATTTTTGATCTGAAATGAATCTTTAAAAAAAAACCCTCCCTACTTAAAACTTAAAATTTACTCATTTATTTTGAGAGAGAGAGCACGCACAAGTGAGAGAGAATCAGAGAGAAAGAGAGAGGCAGAATCCCAAGCAGGCTCCACACTGACAGAATGGAGCCCAATGCAGCTCGAACTCACAAACCGTGAGATCACGATCTGAGCTGAAACCAAGAGTGGGATGCTTAACCAACTGAGTCACCCAGGGGCCCTGAAATGTATCTCACACACACAAAAAATTTTTTAAATGTTTATTTATTTTTGAGAGAGAGAGAGACAGAGAGACAGAGAGTGAGAAGGGGAGGGGCAGAGAGGAAGGGAGACACAGAATCTGAAGCAGGCTCCAGGCTCTGAGCTCTTGGCACAGAGCCTGATGTGGGGCTCAAACCCATGTACTGCAAGATCATGACCTGAGCCGAAGTTGGACGCTTCACCGACTGAGCCACCCAGGTGCCCCTGCTATGAAATGTACCTTAATTTAAGGTGAGAGGGAATATTTGCTACTAAGAATTGGCTTTTGTTTATTGCCCTTTGACAACGGTTGTAGTCTCGACATTTATCTAATGAGTGACTACCTCACTGAATCCTCTCATAAAATTTAGGGTGGGGCTGTTGATATAATATTATACGTTATGATATTATATATACAATATAATATAATATTGTATCATATACAATAAACATTTTACCTTCTTTTTTTTCTTGACTTAATACACTATCTAGAAATTTCCGGAGGTAATAAATAATAATGGTGGTTTTCGGCCCTGTCACCTGGTTTTTGACTTTAGTGGGAAGGTCTCTTAATGTCTCAGAGTTGTGGAACCATTGGTTGCTGGGCTGATCAATTTAAAAAAAAAATGCTTCTCATCTTTTTAAAATATACAAGGCACATTTAGGTATGCTTTAGATAGCCTACTTCTAAGAAGCTGTTCAAATATGCATGAATAGATGTCTTCTTTCATTTTTAAATAACCCCAAGCAAGCAGAGGGTTAGCAATGCCTATAGGATCAGTTACAAGACAAGAAAATACGGGGTCTTATTTAATGGGTGCTCTTCTTCTCCTTTTTTTTTTTTAAGTTTATTTATTTATTTATTTTGAGAGAGAGAGAGAGAGAGAGAGAGAGAGAGAGAGAATCCCAAACAGGTTCCACACTATCAGCGCAGAGCCCAATGTGGGGCTTGAACCCACGAACCATGGGATCACGACCCGAGCCAAAACCCATTGTTGGATGCTTAACTGACTAAGCCACCCAGATGCCGCTTATTTAATGGGCACTCTTTATTTTTCATTCTTCCGACATTGTTTTGTAGTTCTTGGTCTACCTTTCTCATGAAACTTGGCTTCTGATAACTTTTGGCGAGACTATGTCATAGAGAATAAACGCTATCCCCAAGAAGGTGCTCAAAATGTTTTTCTTTAAATCAACAGACTGACCTCTCTTAGAGTGGTTACTTGAGCGATTACTAGATGCCTTCAGATATAAAAGCTCTGTTGTGTTTGAAAAGACATGTGTCCCACTGTTTTTAGTTTATGCACAAAAATGTTAAGTTCTAGAAACTAGCTGAAATGTAAAGCGTAACCAAAGAGGCAAGGGAAAAAAAAAAAAAAAAAAGAATATAATGACATGCTAAGCACTGGCCATGGAAAGAAAGGAAATCCCTTCTTACCTGCACTTGAATTTGTAGGTCTTTGTCCAGGAGCGCTCTCTTTTTTAGTATTTCCGCTTTGAGTTGTTCTTTGTGTTTGAAGAGCAGCGCGGAGAGCTTGGTGGCATTCTGCTTGCTACGTTTCTGTTCCACACTCTCTTCGCGCTTCCGTTTTTTTGCTGCCTGTTTTTCTTCTTTATCTATCTTATCCAAAATATACTTCATCACCTGGTTACAGACAATCATTCTGGAGAGAAATACACAATCCATGTAATGCTGGGCATGTCATTCTGAAAAGCTCAAGACATCATTTTTCTATGTCTCTACAGCTGATACACAAACTTTCTGTGACCGGAGAGCTTCAAAGAGTGATTCAGACCAGTTATGAGCACCCAGTATTGCCAAGTATCCACATTTAATGAACTTCAGCCAAGATAAAAAACCAAAACAAACCAACAAAAAAACTTAAACTCAGACGTCCTGTCCGTGTACATGCTAAAGAGGAAAGGCCGACGTACAATGAGACCCTGTGTTGCTGGGTTATAAACATGTCTTCCTACCTTTGATTCTCTTCTCTTTCAGCTGGAGTCATGGTCTTTTTCTGCTTTAAATGTTCTATTACAGCATTATGCTTCATCACCACCTTCAGGACAGAACAAAATCCCAAAGTGCATATTTTATAATGACTACATGTTGGTATACAGATTAACAGCAGAAATCTGAGCACATGTATGTTTTCCAAAGAAAACTGTAAGAGTTTTATGTCAGAACATAAACAGAATTAGAGCTGCAATACGGCCTGAGTGCTTACCGTGTACTGGGCACTGTGCTACGTAAGCACCTGACATTACCTCAATTATTCCTCATAACAACACCGAAAGGGATAATCTCATAAATGAGATTCTGAGGCATGAAAAAATTAACTCACTTGTTTGACACGAAAAAAGGAATAGAAGCTGTAATTTTAACCCGGCTATCACTCTGCAACAGCCATTTTTGTTAACATCATGCTCTCTTCCTAGGTATTAATTTCTCCTCCCCGTCCCACTTTGCACAGAGATTAGGATAAAGACAGATATTGTAGTAATTCTAAGTTTACAGACTACACGGTACTAAAAGCTGGGTAATAATGCATTTGAACACACATAGGACATCGATTTATAAGAATATTACCACACGCCTTTAAAATCCCTTTGTTGTTTAAAAAGTACTTCTAACGACGTTGCATTAGAATCATCAAACGTGCTAGGAGACAAGATCTCAATTAATCCAACCACTGCAAAGGAATGTCGCTCATACGGCGTGACAGAGGTGCTGACTGCTGCTACAATGGCAATCATGTTCCAAATATCCGTGTACCAAATCAACGTGTTGTACACCTTAAATTTATACACTGCTGTGTGTCAAACATATCCCAATAAAAAATAAAATGCAAAGTGTTTCTATACACATGACCTCATTTAATCATTACAATAATCTCACGTGGCTGTCAAGAGAGGGAGTATTAACGAGGATACGGAGCTCAGGGCAGAGAGGACAGTGTCGTGGACTGTGAATGGGAGACCCAGGAACTGAACGCAGGTCTCATGACTTGGGAACACTGGAAATCCACACTCAACCTCCTGACTAATGCTGAGTGGTGCACGCTGTTGACGCAAGAAAGTTTCCCTCAGCAATGCTTCAGGATCTTGTACGTGTGACTTCATTTTAAGTAGAGTAATTCCAACTCCTCTAAATTGCCTTACTTCACTAAGACGCTATTGTAGGGTGCCACTTTTTATTTGAGCTATGGGATAGAAGAATCTCCACCTCTAACAAAGGTGTGGTTAGAAACGCAAATGAGTTTCAATCGTCTGTAATGTGTCCCTCACGCAAACTAAGGAGTGACAACTGCAAATAACTTCAGAGCGCTTCTGATGCCTGAGCGGCTGTAAGCTTAGTTGACCTTCAAGTCCTGTATCAGTGGTGCGGAAACTCCTAACTCCATCCTTCCCATCTTAGTTCTCCCCCAGTACAGGCAGTTTTTCTAATAAGCACTGATTGTCACATCCAAGAAGAGTTCCAAGCCATGGCAGTCATTCAGTATTTTTTCGTCAATCCAGTGCTGCTTTCTAAATAGAACCGTCAATGACTTTTGTCTCCTGTAGGAAACCTGATACAACCAACACTAGGTCTACTGCACAGCACAATCATTCAAGCTACTGAACATGCTGCTTTTACTTAATAACTTTACCTGTTTCTGAATGATTTCACTTTGATTAGAAGCTTGGAGAGTGTGTTCCCGCTTAATTTCTATCTGTTGCTGCTTCTTCTTTTGCTGCTGATCCCTGAGTTGCTGAACCCTTTGCAACTGCTCTTGCACACTGGCTGCCTGCACTGTAACCACATTCTGAATGTGGTGAGTCTGCACAGGACTGCTTTGCTGAATTTGAATAGGTAACTGGAGTTTGATTTGCTGGGGCACACCACCTTGCTGAGCCTGTATCTGAGCCACAACCTGCGACTGGATCTGAGAGAGAACCTGGACTTGTTGTTGCAGCTGGGGCACAGCAATGACTTGGGGCTGCGGCTGCTGTATCTGTAGCTGAGGACGGGATGGGGATGAAACAGTAACTTGGTTTAACGTCTGTCCTGATGAAAGAGTTTGAGTTGGAGACTGTACCTGGGGTTGTGATTGTGGCTGGCCCTGGGAAGGTGTCTGAAGAGATGTATGTGGTTGAATTGGAATCGGTTGTGAGGTTGTAGTCTGAACCTGGGATTGCTGTCCGGGAGACACTTGGGATGGAGTCGATGGACGTATTCGAGTCTGTGGTGGACTTTGGACGCGAGCAGGAGACTGTCCTTGGACATTACTTTGAGGCTGACACTGTACTGCGACTTGGGGTTTGGATGACTGTGCTTGGGCGGGTTGTGCTTCAGAAGGGACATGGGATGCAACAGTTGTTGGGGTCTGAGCTTCAGGCTGAGTCTGCACTTCAGGCTGAGCTGGGGACGGGGGCTGGGTTTGGGGCTGGGGCTGAGCTGAAGGCTGAGCAGTCTGTGGCTGGGCTTCTGGAGGACTCACACTTGATGACTGAGCTGGTGGCAAGGTTTTGGCTTGTGGCACCTGTGTCGGGGGTGATAATTTACTCTGTCTTTGTTCACCTGTACCTGTGAAAAAGAAAGACCAAATGTTTCTATGACTCTACAACACAGAACCTTGGTTAAAGAAGAATCTGCAGGGGATTTCCTAAAGGTGCGAATTCTGAATTTCAGTATAGAAGACTGACACCTTAGCCATTCCAGAGACACTCCAGAGACACATTTGAGTTAGGACTCTCCTAACCGGGGAGCCAGGCCCTGTCTCTAGAAATCAGCCAGGACTTCTGGGACAGGCTGACGTTAAACCCTCATTGTTTTCCTGGGGAGTGGTGAGGGCAGCCGGCAGTGGGAGGCTAACACAGTGGTTCTGGACCTGCAGCTAAGTGCAGGCTACGAGCTGGATACATCAACCTTCCCCGACATTACCTGCGTAATCCATTGGTGCCCCCGAGGCACCATGACTCCAGTGGTGCCCACAAGGCTGGGCAAGACGCAAGTGTGGGCACAGTTACCATGATACCCACTGTTTTTGACCCCCCGCCCCAATTTTCTGTATTTTTTATGGGGTGATGGAGGTGACAGGGAACCTGTAGGAGCAAGAGATGTTGTGAGGTTGACCGGACAGCTCTTAGGCTCACTGGCTTCAGGCATATCTTCCCAAAGATAAACACTGGGCCTCCTTTCCCTCTATCAGCCCAGCAACTTGTGCAACGACAAGCGGCACTTCTGATAACCCCAAGTTCTACCTGCTGCCGTAGTGGAAACGGTGGTGGTGGTGCTGCTGGCCGCTGTGGCTGTTGTGGCCAAAGGTGTGAAGAGGAACCGCTGGACAGTACCGTTTGGCATGGCAGCTTGCATCAGCTGCTGTCCTGGGCCCGGGAGTATAGTCACCCCTTGAGGTATCAACTGCAACTGTCCAGTCGTTTGACCTTGTCCTTGAATTACTACTGTCAAACCTTGATTGCCGCCCTATGGAAAACAAAGGACAACGGGTAAACAGTGTTCAAAGCATCAGTCTTTTACGTTGGAAAGATCCTTTCAACGTAATGAAACTACGTATCTGAAGGTCTAGAGAACGGCATCGAAAGGAATTCAGATAAGCTAAAGTAAGAATATTTATTTGGAAAGACCGATGCTGTTTAATGGAGAAAATATGAACTAATGACCCAGAGTTCCAGTCCAAGCTCTCCAAATGGACAGCCAGGTATCTGTCTACAAGTAACACTACTCCTCCAGATCTAAATTTCCCTACTATCTACAAAATAAGGGCACTGGAGTGAATGACTAATGTCTCCACAAAATTCTGATTTTAAACCATCTTATATTCGTATTATTTTGTAATTTTCAAAGCATCTTTGTATATACTGTCTCGCTGGATTCTCACAATGGACTTGTGACTTCGTGGAGTGGGGAGAGAAAATATTACTATAACCTTATCACCAATTAAGAAACTCAAGGTTAGAAAGTTCAAGTCACTTGCCCAAAGCTAGAGATGAACTTAAAGGTGAGAAAAAATGAGGAACCCAGGTCTCCTGGTTTCACCTTTTCAGTACGTACCAGATTACCTATGGTGTGTGTCTGTGTGCACTGAAGGAGAAAAAGCTTAGGGTTTCGACAAGTCGTGAGGGTCGCTAATGCCGAGGTAGTTACCAAAATGGGGACCAGGAACTAAGAACTCTGAATGTACTGCCACTTCTGTCCAGGACTTGTTAATCCAGGAAAATTAACTACTAGGGACACGGCGGAGAGTTAGAAATCAAAGTAAAACAACCCACCCCAAATTCTCAACAGCCCAGGCTGACGCCACCAAGTTCATATACTAATGCACATATACCTGACTCATGAGTCCCTCGTTTACTCTTGCACATTCAAAAATGCATAAAACACCAAGTATAGTTTAAAAAATAATTCTAAAGTAAACATCTATAAAATCAGCACTCAGGTCATTGTCGCCAGTATCCAAGAAGTCCCTGCTGAGATCTGCTCTGATCTGCGTTCCCTTCCTTTCCTCTGGAGGTAACCACTGTTCTCACTGTTACGGTATCATCACACATCTTCATAGTGCGACTGCTTAAGTACAGACCTTTCTGGGGTTACAGGTTCACAACTTCAAGAATGCCATCCATGAAAAACATGATGGGAACGAAGCTTCTCTCGACGGACAATGCAGCAGCCCTGTATCCCTATACAGCACAGCTGGTTTTGCCCGTTTCTGAATTTTGTGCAAATGGAATCATAATGTAAGTTTCATACTTGCTCCCTCAGCTCAACAATGTGGTTCTGTGTGGCCACGGTTTTTCACTTTCATTACCGTAGGACTACAACACAATTTATCGAACTGACAGTAGACAGACTTTTGGGCTGTTCTTACTTTTCTACTCTGGTGAACCATGCTGCTATGAAGACTCATGTTCATTATCCTGGTGCTCACGTGAACAAGAACTTCGTTAGGGAATACGGGAGAACTCCTGGACCAGAGGTATGCATATCCTCAACGGCTAAACCAATTTATACTACCGCGGTTGCACACGGAAGTGTATTTTGTTTCACGTCTTTGCCAGCTCTTCATCTTGACCAACATTTTAATTTATACCAACCTCTTATGTACACGGTTCTCATATCCATTTCCCTCGTTACCAATAGAGTTCAGTAGTTTTTTTGATTTTGGATGTTTAGATTTCTTCTCTCCTCGTCAAGTTTGTATGCCCCCAACTTTTTTTTTTTTACTGAGCTTTGCTCTGTTGCCTTATTTTTAGTAATTCTTCATGCGTTTTGGATAACAGTCTGTTTGTGTTACTTTTTATAATGTCTGATGAAGTTCTTATTTTTAATGGAGTTGAATTTATAAATCTTTTCCTTTATGGTTAGTGTTTTTTGTGTGTAAGTAAGAAAGCCTTTCTTTCCTATCCTAAGGTTATGAAGGTGTTCTTCTCCCTAATCTTCTGAAAGTATTATACTCTTACCTTTCACAGGTAGGACTTTTATCCTCCTGGAAAGGAGTTTGGAAGTGAGGTAGTGGCCCAGTTTCACAGTTTTCCGTATAAATTCAATTGTCCCAGCACCATTTACTGGAAAGTCTGTTCCCTTCTCAATGGCTTGTAATGACATCTCTATCATGGAACAAGTGTTCACATAGGCATGGGTCACTTTTTGCATTCTCTGCTGCGCTATTCATCTCTCTGTCCTAGTTGTCTGCACCTTTCTGTACTAATGAGTGAGGCATTATCATAAATATTTTGATATCAGGTCATCATACAGGGCAAAGCCTCCTGTTCGTCAACAGTTTTATAACTATTCCTTCTCCTTTGCACTTCCATTTTAAATTTTTAAAAAATCAGCCTGTCAGTTTCCATAAGAAAATCTCCTTGATTTTTAAAGGAACTGCATTCAACCTACTGATTACTACTAGAACTGAGAACAGTTGAATCTTGCAAGGAAGCAGCTGATGTACTCAAGTCTTATTTTTCCAATGGAAATTGGTCAACTAATAATGTTTTGGTACTTAAGAGGATTATCCATCTGGCTGTTTTAGCTCACAGTCTAAGGGCTCTAGATGACTGAAACTGATTATATCTCGCCTTTAAGAAGTATTTTTGACTCTACAAAGCAGCCATTTCTTTAAAAAGTACATTTTAGTCTTCTGAGAATAAGTACCTGTTTTTAAACTTACTGCAAGAATAAAACGGATCACCTCTAGAGTTAACTAAGTGGAATTACAAATGAAAACTGGAAAAAGAGAGTTACCATGAAATGCCATTACTTACGTGGCCCTGTGTTAACTGAGTGAGTTGAGCCATGGTGAGCTTCACCTGTCCCTGTTGGGGACGAGGGGCCGGGGAGGGTGAAGGCTGCAGATTTGCACTGGATGTTCCCGAAGTTAATGCTTTCTGTCCTGGTGCTGAGGAAACTGCATTAGGGGTAGAGATCGCGGTGGAAACGGGTTGCCCTCTAATGATCTGGGTCACCACTTGCTGAGGGGCACCTACACAAACAGCAAAACGTTATGAATGCTTATATGCCCCCAGGCAGTCAACGCGTCAGGTGAAGGCACTCTTCTCAGTTTTCGAAAAGACTTATATGATGCCGTCAGCCCAAGGATGTGCTCAGACATATATCCACGCCCACAGTCCCACCTGGTTGCCAGTGAAGCTACTCTCGCTCAGCTCACACAGCCATTCCCCAGTTCCTGCTATCTGCAGGAGACTGAAAAAACAATATTCTTCCTGGGAGGCCAAAGCTAAAATGACAAGAGGGAAGACTGAAGGAAGAAATATATACCTAATAAGCCATTTTATAAGGCTGCCTTTCCTGAGGAATATTTAAAATAAGATGACAATCTAATATATGATGACTTCATATGACTTTTAAACATAACAGGACTATTCTGAACCAACCACGTTTATGAACGAGCTCTTCCTACAGCTTTTCACCAGTTTGGGAGAACCACGGGGTCAAGATCACTATATCCTTAGTATTAGGGCAAAACATTCAAAGAATGCATCCATAGTTCATTGCTTAATAAACATCTACTGGATGAATGAATTTTAATTAGGATGGCTCAACAGTCTCCTAAAAACTTTAATTCTCATTTAACTTGCTGAAACTGGAGGAAAAGACAGGTGGAATCCGCTGCCCCCTGCCGTGGAACAGTTGCTAAGTGTAATGATCTGGCAGCTAATTTTACATTTATAATGTCCTAATTCATTTTTAATTAGTGAATCACATCACATTTATGATGTTTTACATTCACCTTCTGTCTTTTGTTCCATAGGTGAATACATAGGTATTTCTGTATTTCTTTTAATGAATGGTGTTTAATATTCTTGCCTATGTATAACATTGAATGTCTTCTGCTATTCAAAATACCTTCCCCTTTATCTTTTAATAAATAATGCTATGGTAAAATCCCTGTTCATAAATTTTTATGCACTTCTAGTTCTTTCCTTAAAATAAACTCCTCTCAGTTATTACTGCGTTTCTAGTAGGAACACAGTACCAAACTGAATTTTAGATAGGTTATCCCAACTCACATTCTCACCATTACTGAGATTCTATTTCACTGGACCCCTGGCAACCCTATGTACTATCGGTAAAGTACAATATTCCAGCAACCAGAAACGGTCTGATAGTATCATGGTATCTGAATTTCTTCAATTACCATAGAGGGTCAGCATTTAAATCCCTGTCAAGTCATGATGCTTCATTTGCGAGCTCTCTCTCCACACTCCTTCTCATTTCTCTACGTTTCCTACTTATTTATAGTTGATTTTTAGAGATTAAAGATATAAATTATAATTATATATTTTTCCTACTTTTTAAAAAATTTTTTTAATGTTTATTTATTTTGAGAGAGTGAGGGTGGGCAAGCAGGGGAGGGGCAGAGAGAGAGAGGGAGACACAGAATCCGAAGCTGGCTCCAGGCTCTGAGCCAACAGCACAGAGCCCGACGCAGGGCTTGAACCCACGAACCGTGAGATCATGACCTGAGCTGAAGTTGGACGCTTAGCCGACTGAGCCACCCCAGTACCCCTATTTTTCCTACTTTGCATTCTGCCTTTTGTTTCTTTTTAACAAAGTTGTGTGTATCTGTTTTCTTTATTGCAGCTTTAATTATTGCTTTTAAAATTTTCCTGCATTCTCTAATCAAATCTATCCTCCCAAGTAAGTGCTTAGTTACGATATATGTTGGCAGATGTCTAGCCAGCCCCCTCCCCCACAAAAATATAAACTGATTATTCTAGGATCATTTACTGTAAGTACTGTCTTTCTTTCTTGATTCAAAATGACAATTTTATCACACTGCAAATTCTCACATATAATGCCTCTTTAAGTGAGTCTATTGGTTTAGTTTCCTTTGGTGACCAGTGCTGATCCTGGTCGTGTATCATATGTTCTAACAACCAGCAGCGTATGTTTTCCATCATTACGCTTTCTTCTAAAACTTTTCTCCGTTATTCTCTCCCATTTATTAACATGAACCAAAAAACAAAGTACATCATGTGAAGTCAAGTGCTTTAATTTGAGAACTTCTGGACCCCACATTATGTCCCTGTACTGCAGTTTGAGGAACAATGCATGAAAAATTACTTTACTTGATTCCCCTGGTACTGATATGATGTTATCATAAACACAAATGGATTAAAGGGTTGGTAACGATCATACGATGGTCATTCAGATGATCCCCAACACGTACATGGTTGGTTTGTTCTTAATATGAAATTTATTGTCAAACTGGTTTCCCATAAAACACCCAGTGCTCATCCCAACAGGTGCCCTCCTCAATGCCCATCACCCACTTTCCCCTCCCTCCCACCCCTCATCAACCCAACAACATGTACATGTTAATTTGTTTTGAGATAATGACCAAAATGCAAATTCAAATATTAAAAAATTGTTATGGGGCTCCTGGGTGGCTCAGTCGGTTGAGCATCTGACTTCAGCCCAGGTCATGATCCCACGCTTCGGGAGTTTGAGCCCTATGTCGGGCTCTGTGCTGACAACTCTGAGCCGGGAGCCTGTTTCGGATTCTGTGTGTCTCTCTCTCTCTGCCCCTCCCCTGCTTGTACTCTGTCTCTCTGTCTCCCAGAAATAGATAAACATTTTTTTTTTAATTTTAAAAATTGTATCACATCCAGGGAGTCTGTGGATTCCATTTTGGGAAAGGCTAGTGTGGTGGGAGGAACAGGATAAGCCGATCGATCGGACCACAATCAGAGGTACGCTACACACATCCACCCCTCCTCCACCTCTCTGGCCACAATTCCTAGAATTCCTCCTCGTCTCCACTGGGCCTCACCAGACCCACTGGCCATCTGGCTTTTCCTTGACACACAAGACACACTCATGTGTAATTATGGATTTACGGACTCACATATGCAAGTCAAACACATAACTGAAGCTACAGAAGGCAAAAGGGAACAAAAGGCAAAAGGGAACAAAAGGCTCTGTACATCTTGCGATCACCCAATTTTTTGTTTTGTAAGTTTCTTATCATTTGTCATCTGTAATTGTTTTTCTCCTTTATGTTAGTTTTACTGTTCCCTTTAGTTACCTGACAGCTAGTTTTGAACAATAACAGATACTGAATTTTACCAATTGTTGCTGCAGCATTAAGTGAAATAATGAATCATACTTTCTTTTCTGGAGTAAGTCCTGTTTAGGCTTTAGAAAATTGACTTTAAAAAAAACAAAACAATGGCACGTGGGTGGCTCAGTTGGTTAAGCATCTCTCGATTTCAGCTCAGGCCATGACCTCACAGTTTGTGAGTTCAAGCCCCACATCGGGCTCTACACTGGCAATGCGGGGCATGCTTGGGACTCTCTCTCTCTCCCTCCGTCTCCCCCCCACCCAAATAAATAAATAAAATTTAAAAACAAAAACAAAACAATACTTATTTCATTTTAGAACTGTGCTAAAATTGCAAACTGAACGGAAAAGATTTAATCTTTTCTGCCCCCTATTCCCTGTAACTACTTCTTATAAGAAAGAAATTGCTTCCTAATCACTTCAAAGAATTTTACCATAAAACCAGGGTCTAGAATTCTTTTTTGTAGGAAATCCTCTAGCAACTTCGCAGATTTCTTTCCTTGAGATGAGTCATCGAGACTTGAAATTTATAAGCCTAGTAAACACTTCTGCTTCATTATTCAGACATATTTAGTTCCTGAATATGGATAGTGAAAATTCTCCAAGGTCTTTGTTTTTTTTTTTTAAGTTCATTTAGTGTGAGAGAGTAAGAGACAGCACGAGTAGGGGAGGAGCACAGAGAGAGGGAGAGAATTTCAACCAGGCTTTGTGCTGTCAGCACAGAGCCCAATATGTGGGCTTAAACCCACGGACCAGGAGATCATGACCTGAGCTGAAATCAAGAGTCAGATGCTTAAACCGACTGAGCCACCCAGGTACCCCTCTCCAAAGTCTTATTAGAAGGATAATTCTACTTGATTAAAAAAAGTTCATTCTATTTTTATAGCACTTTTTCTCATTCCTAATTCTGTAAACCAGCATTTTGTTCCCCTTTCTCAAGATGAGACTTGCAAAAGAATGGTTTATTTTAATAACATGTGCCCTTTTCCATTTTCTTTTCTTCTTCTTTCTTTAAAGATTTTATCAATCTCGACACCCAAAGTGGGACTTGAACTCACAAACCCCAGGTCAAGAGTCGCATGCTCTACCAAATGAGCCAGCCAGGCACCCTGCCCTTTTCTGTTTCCTAATTATTACTTGTATTTTATTTTACTTCCTCCTGTTTTCTTTCAAGACTTGTTTTATATATTTTTCTAAATGCTGATTAAGACTTAAGAATGTACTGGGGTGGCTCAGTCGGTTAAGTGTCCAACTTCAACTCAGGTCACGATCTTGCAGTTTGTGAGTTCGAGCCCTGCGTCGGGCTCTGTGCTAACAGCTCAGAGCCTGGAGCTTGCTTTTGGATTTGGATTCTGTGTCTTCCTTTCTCTGCCCCCTCCCCTGCTCACACATGCGCTCTCTCTCTCTCTCTCAAAAATGAATAAACGTTAAAAAAAAATTTTTTTTAAAGACTTAAGAATATGGGTTTTGGTCTGTTTTGTCCTCCAATGTATTTTAATTGCCTAGGGTAGGTGCTCAAGTATTTATTGAATAAATTTGCCTCTGAGTTTAGCTTTGGCAGCATGACTTAGGGGCTACTTAATGTGCTTGAAACTATACATTCGATGTTTCCTTCACCTGAAAGTTACTTATAAAAACACCCGTTTTTAAATTTCCAAGCGAGTAAAAATTAGTAGAATAAGTTATTAACTTCTTGCTTTACTTTGAAGAATGTGGCCTATACACCTTCTACTGTTTGAAAAGAATTCATCAGGTTTTACTATGACTCATTATGTGACCATTTTGGTACAAACAGCCCATAAATATTTAAAACCAATGTGCATTCCTGAAGGTTGAACAGTTGACATGCAGCCTGTTTCTCGTCTACAACGCTCCTGCTAATCCCTCCTTCATATCAAATAGTTTTTGCTTTATACACTCCAATGTGATCTTATTTGGTTCTTAAAGTTCCCAAATTACACCTTCGTTGCAAGTTTTTATCTTTAAGACAATGTGAAAATCACAGACTTCTACTCTGCTCAATATTAGTAGGGTAATCCTTATCTTCCGCCTCCTAACCTCATCCCCCTTTCTTTCTTTCTTTTTTTGGTCTTTGCCCATCTTATTATTGTGTACCTTTTGTACACAATTCAACTTTAGGTATGTTTCTCATAAATGTACAGTTGGGATTTTCTGCTCAATCTTTTAGCGTTCAGCTTTCAATATGGCAGCTTTAACTTATTCACATTAACGAAAGGCTGACACTGTCCCTGTAATCTTTTTTTTATGCTTTCCATTTAAATGCTTCTTAGCTGTTTCCTTGATTTTATCTCCGTCTTTTGCCAAACAGACTGTTGTCTTTCCTCATTTTCTTTATTCCAATGACTTGAATTAGTATATATTCCATCTACTAGAGGTTTTTAAAACATTTTTATTAAGCAAACTTCGATCTATTTTCTCTCATCGGCACAGCCAGAGATGAAACAACATCTATGAATGTACTCCACAATGGATTAGAAATTTAGTATGCTTTGAATACTCATTCACAATGCAGAGCAGTAACCACTATATGATCACAGCCTGAAGTACTCATCCAAATTAGTATTTTCTAGTATGTAAAGTAGCCAATACAGAGTATTATAGATTTCCCAGACTGGATGTTTAGATGTAAAATGAAAATGCTGGAGGGACGAATACCTGGCTGTACCATCACGGGTGTTCGAATAATTGCCTTTCCTAGTGTTGACTGTTGGAGTGGTGTTCTAATCACCGTCATACCAGGGCGGATCTGAGGCCCTGTGATTACCTATAAATGACACAAAGGAGAATGAATTAAAATGCTTTTAAAAGACTAAAAAAGCACGATGGACTTAGAACACAGTCTTTAAACATCCTATGTTGATAATTACATCTACAGAAATGACAAAGGCTCTTGGGCATTACACTTTAAATTATATTAAGCATCAGAATAACGATGGAATTCTGAGGGAAGAAAATTTAATCCAAATGAGATCATACAAAATTCTTTGTCACTGATATCAAGTGATATCTGGCCTACAGACCAGAAGGAAGGCACAAGGCTCAGTGAAGCTCTGTCCTATAATCACCGTAGTTGTTCAGAGAAAAACGTTGGGTCGTGTTCTCCCTGAGGTCCAACACATATCTGTCACCCACAGCATACGAGATCGGAAACCAAATGTCCTTTCACAGTTTTAGAGGAGAGACTACAGAGCATATTGTTTTCAGTTTTACAGTTACGTCCAGAACATTTTCAAGTCTGCAAAACTTGAAACCTTTTCCATGATACCAGAGCCAAGGAAATGATGTATCTAATACGTGTGCATGTCGGCCGATAACCAACGAGCACTAATGCCACGGATTCTATTTTTCATTCCACTTCTCAGTTGCATACCAAGTTTCCCTCGGGGCTCCAATGCTATCTGCTGTTTTATATGAAGGAATTTCCTCTACAGAATCCTAGAAAGCAATTCTTCTGATTCATAAACTAATATGCTATTATGCTGAAAATTAACATTTCATATATCATTTATGCTTAGATATGTAACAGATTTTTTAAAAAGTCAGTACCTTGGCATAGATGAGTAAAAGGTAAAGGAAGATGAGGAGCTAAATTAATCCTGGAAGGGGCCATTCTAAAAACTTCAACTTGATGTGGTTAACGCTTTAAAACAAAAGAAGTCTGTAAAGAATTCTTACTTGTGAAGTGCTTGTGGTTGCTCCAGAGCCTGAGGTATTGGGCCTAATTGTGACTGTTGCTGTCCTGGGCTGGAATGAAGTAAAGGTCTGCTGACTTGTACCTGTACTTGATGGAATGATACCCAGGACTTTCTGCTGTACTTGAACAACGCCTTAAAAAAAGATGAAGAAGTCATTAGCAACTGCCCCTTTCGTAACAAGCATCAGGTGTCACTGGGTTTCTGAGGAGAAACTACGTGTGGCAGGGTTTTATAGTGGGCTACATAGAATGTGAGGTCCAAGGACTGAAATCAGTGAAAAGGAAATGAAAAATAATGGCAACAGTATGATCTGGCAAATGTGAATTCAAACTCTTCACATTTCCCTTACCTCCTTGTGTTGCTGGCACATTTACAGCGACAATCTTGCTGTTTGCAGGAAGTGGCAGTTTGGTAATTACTTTTCCTGCCATAGTGACTGGATTGCCTGTAATTTGGAACGTCTGACCTGTGCTGGCAATGGTTGTAGCAGATGTGGCAGCTGTGCCGGTGGCTAATGGGGTATAAGACATTTAATAAGCTTTAGATTTAAAATAACCAGCAACGTAGTGACTTCTAGGAAGGGCACCAAGGCATGAAATGTGGCTCATTCTTGTCTTTTTAAGAAAAACATTCCTCTCCACTCAAAGTAAGTGAACTATGTAAATGTTGAGAGGGAAATAATGGAAGAGAGGAGTTTCGCTCATGTCATATCATGAATATTATCTGTAACAAACCAACTGTGGCAGCTTGATTGCTCAATCAGCTGCAGGAAGAAAACAATTCTCTAAAGAAATGTTTCATCTCAGTTGGTAAACGATCGAAATTTCTTTTTCCTGAATGAAAGCAATCTTTTCTTTAAGAACGGTTGTGTACCTGAGTTTGACTGGCCTTGCTTAACCCACGTAGCGAAGGTCTGATGGAAGTTCTTGTTTTGCTGGAATGTCACTGTCGCTGGAGATCCAACTTTGGTAGTTAGTACCATTTTAGTTCCGGTTGTAACGGAGCCACTTATGGGGGCCACCATCACTTTCGGCGCTGGGGAGATGGTACTAGTCGTACTGTTCGTTGGGGAAGTGGTGGAAGCTGCAATTGCTGTAGGCTTCTGCTGTTCCAATCGTTTCTAGAAAAGTCAGGGAGAGAAGACATGAACCGAAACAGTTCCAAATAAAAACAATACCATTCTGCAAGAAGTCCACCCACTATTTCTCCAAATCTAAGAAACTGCACCAAATTTCTCAAATATTTTATTTCTGAACCTATGTATTTAAATTTGCCCTTCAATTTAATTTCTTGATGCAGGCCAATATTTTTATGACTCTAAACTACACCTATTTTATTGAAAGTAGTAAGTCTTTCATTCAAAAACGAAGAACAATCAAATTTTTCCAACCTATACAAACGTCCAACCTTTCAGATGGCAAATAAAAGAGACACGGGTCATCTTATTGAAGACAGGAACACCTTGCGGCTCAGCGGTGGGATTTAGAGCACACAGCAAATGATGGGAACTGTACAACATTTCTGGTTTACTGTAGTGTTAATTTATCCAATTATAAAACACAGGTCAGTATTTAAATAATCACTATCCAAGTTGACAAACAGGCAAGCAAGTTGAAAATTATAAGAAAACATCTTTTCTAAACTTCTTATATTACTCAGTTTAAACATTTTTTTTTACAGAAAAAATATTTTAGACTATTTTACGCAGGGAAGCATAGCCTGATTACAATAGAGGGTTATTAAAGCCAATTTGTACACCTTCCATCATAGATTGCTAACATTTCCTGACCTTACCAACATGACAATGTAAGCTTCCACATGTAAAAAAAAAAACATAGGTGCCAATGATTTCAAACCTGATGGCAAACGCTTTGTCATAATTATCTTCTTTAATGCTCAGACTGACCCAACAGAGTTGCTGGTATTATAACTTAAAGATGAGGAAACTGAGACTCAGAAAGACTCTGGCCTGGGCAGAGCTAGCTACTGCTGGAGGTGAGAGGTGTACTAAGATAATATGGCAATGCTGAACTATCTCCTGCCACTGCAAACTGCTCACCGGCGACATCACAGCCAGTCTCGACAGGAGTGCTTTTGTAAACATCCTATGCGCGTGAACAGAATGTGAGGTATTTCACACAGTTTCTCATTCCTCAGAAGAAAAGTTTAGTTTTGTATATTTAGAAATGTCATCTGATTCAATCAGTTAAAAAAAAAAAAAAGAGAGACAAGGAAACTGAACACATATTAGGTAGTTATTTCCTGAGGGTGCTGAGGATATGCCTTCAAAATTGGAAACGTTGACTGCATTTGTAAATAAGTATTTTAAATACATTTTTAAAAATCACACCAAACTCTTACAGAGTTTTAGTAGAATTTGCTTTTTCATAGACTACAGAGATTTTACAGATTGGAACTCTGCAAGAAAACGTATTTCAAAATTACCCTCAAACTCATGTGACAGTGTGTGTCAACTATACTTTAGTAACAACAAAAAATTACGCATTGAATTTTAGATAATAAGTCAAACCACATGAATATATCAACACTGTTTTGGTGTGCTTTTGGTGTGCATGGATTTGGCTAAAAATGTCAACTCGCTGCCAGGTGGGACTAGTACCAACTCCCCCACCTGCCGGGCAGCCAAGCGCTGCTGTTTGAGGTGAGCCTCCATTTGGGCCTTGAAGTCCTCTGCCTTCTTCTGTTCACTAACCTTAGCCTGTTGCTCAACTGCTTGTGCCTTCTCTTTCTCCACTCTGCAGGAAACAAAGGAGAAATTTTATCAGAAACTACACTATGAGGCATTCGGCATCAAATATTAAGTGACATCTGGTTGACTCTCATGTTCTAAAAAGATGTGAAATTATTTCGATTTCAAAAATGAACGTTAAAAGGTAATTAGAAACTGACAAGTGGATACAACACATTAAAATTAGAAATAGGACTTTAATAAATGATATATAGCTAGCACTTAAAATCCAAAGGCGAAGTAAAATTAACTAGGACATACTGAATAAACTTTTAAGGTGGTAATTCTTCAATTCTGAAGTGATAAAAGCTTCAAGTATCTGAGCACATGTTAACCATTTCCTTACCTTTCAGCAAATGCCCTGATCTCCCATAATTCCAACTCTTCCTCTGCTACCCAAGTTTCGATAATAACAGGGCCAGTTTGCTTGGGCGTTTCTGGTCTCTTTGGCCGCAATGCACTCGATCGAAGGCCTTTTCTCTGAGGTGTAGGTGTTTCTTGGCAAAAAAAATCAGAGTATTTTAAGCAATATAGCTTCTAAAATTGCAGTACTTCTGACATCTCCTCTTATACCATGAAAAACAAGAGTTGGCCAACTTTTTCTTAAAGAGCCAGATGGTAAATACTTTATATTGTGTGGGCCAGATGGTGTCTGTAACAACTATTCAACTGTGCCTTTGTTTTCATGAAACGAGCCAGAGACCATACATAAGTGAGTACATATGGCTGTGGTCCAATCAAACTTTATTAACAAAAGCAGGTGACGGGTCAAGGCTCATGGGCCAGGTCTGCTCGCTCCTGATATAAAAGGCCTAAGAGCCTATTACATCTGCCCGTAACATTCCTCCTGGCTTCGCTCCCCCTCACATGACTAATGCCTGTTCATCCCGCAGACCCCACCGTGGATACAACATTCTTCAAGAAGCCTACCGTGTTCCTCGCACCTAGTTGGGCTGAGTGTCCTTGCCATGTACATACAGCTCTGGCAATGTGTATCTCCCCATCACAGAACTGAGAAGGGGAATTTGAAAGTTGCCAGTGTAAAGAAGGGATCAGAAACTACTAACTATAGGTAAAATCTCCTAATGTAAGATTTTAAAAAGAAAAAGCAGGGAGAGGCGAGCATTGAACCTTCCCATTTGTTCAGGGAGCAGGGAAGCAGCTGAAATAGCAGAAGGACCTAGGTTATCCAAAGTGATAAGAGCAAAGAAAAGTGACTCAAGGAGACTGCAGTGGTTTGAATTGAAGGCTCTAGGGTCAAGACTAAAGACTGGTCAGAAACTTGCCTCTTCCATCTGTTTCTCTGCCTATCGACTGAGCTACTTCTGTTCCAGGACAGCACTGTTTTAATTACATCACTATTTATTTCATCATTCTACTAGGACAGGTACCCCTTATTGAAGTTCTTTTCAAAAAATCTACTCTCATTTATTCTCCAGGATAAACCTTTGAATTAATTCAATCAAATTTCAAAATTTAAATTTATACATTTTGGGACAGTTAACTTCTATTAAATAGTATGTTTATATCTAAGGACAGCATTCTCTTTTTGCCCATTTTGTAACAGATTTTTTTCCTGAATGGTTTTACTGGACTTCTAAAATAACACTGATTTTAATCTATTTATAGCTCTTGAATCTGGTCACCTGACCGAACTCTTTCTAGCATAACAGTTTGGATGCTCGTGTCGTAGCATTATAACAACACTGTAACGTTTTCTCTGCTTCTTTGAGAATAGGGGCCACATCCAGTTCTTCCATGTCTTCGCTGTCTAATGTCCCCACGTAGGTGCTCCCTAAATGTTTCCTGAATCACTCTTTGTGCCTCTTAGATCATTTCTTCCCCCTGACGTTATTTCAAAACAGCTTTAACTCTTGAGCCAACAAATGTTCAGTGACCACTCCTGCGTCTGATTCTGCAGCAGGTGTCAGGACTACAACAAACCAGACGGGCTCGGTGGCCGCCCTCTTGGAGCCGATGGTCTGGTGTCAATCACTGTTCCACAGCCTGATTACGAGAAGTTATTATTACAGCTCTCTGTACCCCTCTGTGTTCAGCGCAATGCCTATAGGTATCACTGTGTGTCTAGTGGAATCTTGTTAACTTTATTGAGTATCAAAAGATATCTTCTTCAGAAGTTGAATGAAAAGATAAGGAAACAATTTTAATCCAATTTTAATTCATAAAAGATGTGGCCAACAGGTCAGTAACAAAGAACATTCCTTTCCTTTCTATTTCCATTCTATTCCTTACCTTTTGGTGCTTCTGGAACTCCAATGGGGCAAATGATTTTCCGGATACAATATTCAGATCGAATGCCATAAGGACCAACATCTCGCCTCTTAATTATCTCTGTCGTTGTGATTTCAGTTTCAGAGGTTTCTATGGTGATTTAATTCACATAGTATTAATAACCACCTAAAATAGTCAGAGACTAGAAAAGTACAACATCTGGTGCTTTAAGAAGGAGACACACATGGAATAAACTTTTGAAAACATTTGATTAATTAATGACTTCAGGATCATTGCTGGACTGCAACAATACTGAGTTTCTTGCTCACTGAAAATTTCTAAACTGAGCTGTTTGGGGGCAGCTTGGTTTCCGGTGGCAAACAGTCAAAATAAATAAGAGAAGAGAGAAGCAGCAAGCATAGGTTTCCGGATGTCCCAGTTTAACTGATTTGTACTCTGTAATAAGATCTTTTAAAAATTCAGACTGATTCACATGTAAGTGCCTCACCTTATAATTTAACCCCCCTTTCCTAGCCCCCAGTATCTCACAACATGTGCTACCAAACTTTAGCGAAGCTGTATTTTAAAA
Organism: Acinonyx jubatus; assembly: GCF_027475565.1. Taxonomy (NCBI): domain Eukaryota; kingdom Metazoa; phylum Chordata; class Mammalia; order Carnivora; family Felidae; genus Acinonyx; species Acinonyx jubatus. The sequence goes on from NC_069397.1 coordinate 46,082,225, forward strand.
ACACAAGCCATATATATATATTGGGTGTTTTTTTTTTAATTTTTTTTTTTTAACGTTTATTTATTTTTGAGACAGAGAGAGACAGAGCATGAACGGGGGAGGGTCAGAGAGACAGGGAGACACAGAATCCGAAACAGGCTCCAGGCTCTGAGTAGTCAGCACAGAGCCCGACGCAGGGCTTAAACTCACGAACTGCGAGATCATGACCTGAGCCGAAGTCGGACACTTAACCGACTGAGCCACCCAGGCACCCTATATTGTTTTTTTTTTGATGGCGGTGAAGCACACATGGGCGCGAGCTGGGGAGGGGCAGAGAGAGACAGAGAGAGAGACAGAGAGAGAGAGAGAGAGAGAGAGAGAGAGAGAGAGAGAAGAGAGAGAGAGAGAGAGAGAGAGAGAGAGAGAGAGAGAGAGAGAGGGAGAGAGAATCCCAAGCAGGCTCCACAGTGTCAGCTCAGCCAGACGCAGGGCTCGAACTCATGAACTGTGAGATCATGACCTGAGCTGAAATCAAGAGTCGGACACTTAACTGACTGAACTACCCAGGTGCCTCCCAAGCATTATATTTTAATAAATAACAAAAATGCTTAAAAGTAAATGAACTGTCAAGTGATTTTTCTCTTTTCAACTTAGACTAGAAAAGGAAAAGCCCTTACCTGTCCGTGTGGTCCCTCCTCCTGGAGGAGCCTTGGCTGCCATGTCATCCCATCTCAAGCTTGCCCACAGTAACCGTAACATAAGGCTCACTCCAGCTAAGGACTTTACAGTCTGAAGTCTATACCTGAAAGAAAAACCCAAGAAAAACGACATATGTATTGTGCACGCACGCGTGCGCACACACACACACGCTCTATTATTAAACTGCAGGACTATTTCTAGTTCTCATTATTAATAGTTATAATACAACTTTGTAAGCACTTTGGCTATTACATGTCCCTTAATAAAATAACTTTCTTATTCCTAAGCATACCATGCATCTAACAACTTAAAAGGGGTCTGTATGTCACTTCAAACGCCATATAAATTTGTAAAATGAGCATGTTTCATTGTAAGACTGATATGGCAAGAATTTATGAAGATTTTATAACGTTAAGCCTAATTCCAAAATATGTGCTAGAGAAATTTCAAAGGGGAACAAAATACAGAGACGTAATTGTGTTACTAAATGTGGTAAGAGTTTTGAAGGATAAAATCTTAACTAATTGATTTGTGCTGAAACAGACTGAAACTGTTTAAATTTTCTCAAAACCCAAAACGAAAAGACCCCCCACAAATCCAGTAAGACCTTTCCATACGAACAGAAATTCTGTATCCAAATGGTGGTTCTGGAAAACATGAACTACTGGATGATGAATACCTGTCAATACTAGTAACACTTTAACCACATTAGTAGCTTTAGAGTTCTACAACACTACGAATAATAAAAAAGGGTAATGCTATATTAGTTATTGATCAGGAGACAAAGGAATCTGTGTGCAGGTTTTTACTAAGCACTGTGTGCAAAGTTATTGAACATTTTAGATATTCCTTTGAAAATAATACTAAAGATACATTTCAAAACGAATTTACAATGGCAATGAATATTTTGTCCCAAAATGGAACTGACCGTAAAATAGTTTTAAAAAGCCCTTGGGTCTCAATTCTCTATTAGTGGTCTTTGAGTAATTAAACACTCTGTTGACATATCCACATGCATAAATAAATAAACTGGTTGTGGTGTACAGAAAACCTATAAAACTAAAATAATTCCCTCCTCTAAGAGAGGTAGAATAAGGTGGACCTTAGACAATTTGTATTTAAGAGGCAATGCTTTCTATTCTAAACATGAAGCTGGGGAAATGAACAGTGTGAGAAGGGGACCGCTCTAGCCAAAAACTTGCTGCAGCTTCTTACATTCCCATCTCCACCTGGGACACCAGTACCTCCTTTGCTGTGCTGCCGCCCTGTGAATCCTGTGACCTGGACAGAACAATGCTCGAATGGGAGGGCGAACGCTAACCGCAGCAGGGGTATCCTGGGAGGGGGGAAGTACGTGTCACTTTCAGACCACACCCTACAGAAATGCCTAGGGAACTCTGGACACCAAATGGGGATGTACTTGGAAAGAGAAATGTTTCTCATTCTCTCTTCTTCCTCAGATCACTCTCTACAGTCAAACAGCAACTTCAGTGTGTCTCTATTTCACAAGGGAAACACCGCCAGGTGAGGAACACACCTGAAGCCTGTTCATTCGTGCATTCCTTGGAAGAATACTTGCGTGCCTTCCATGTACTTTAGACTAACTGAAAGGAGCTGGAGACAGGGATGTGAATTATGATCTGCTCCTGTATCCTCAGGAGCTGTGACAGGAAAGCACGAGGGGCACCTGACTCGGCTCAGGGATGGCGATCAGAGCTTTGCTGGAGTCTCAAAGGACAAAGATGGGGGGATGGCTGCACAAGGGCAAGGGACACACGTATGTACGCTCAGGAGGAAAGTGTGCAACAGCACACGCTTCCTCCGGGAACCACATCTGGCGTGCTACGACCGGAGGGCAGGGGGGTGGCGGTGCGGCGAGAGATGAAGCTGGCATGGGAGAGGAAGGCAGAGCCAGACGTGCCGCACCAAGTGGAAGGGTAAGAGAAGAGCATTAAAGGCGATTCGTATTAAGGCCTCGGAAGCGTCTGCAGTGTAGGATGGGTCATGGAGGGAAGTGCTTCTCACAGATGGGGGTGTACAGGCGAAGGCTGTCCCCTACCTGCCCCGCAGCTGAAGGCTTGCTCAGCTCAGTCAGAACATTCACAGGGTAGATCTGCCTTTTAGGAGGATCACTGGGGCAGAGCTGGGGAGACAACTACTGGTTCAAAGTGACAATGAAACACAGAATCAGGGCCCAGGAGAAAGGAAGTAAGCGAATGGACAGCGTGGAAGAAAAAAGAGGCCTAATGAGTTGACAAGACAAGTTTCGCTTTTCACTGCTGCTGAGCCTTACCATTAAATTAATAAAGATCAAACATGCACCTCTGACATTCTTAGCTTCTACGCTAAGCATCAGACATAATTGATTCAAGTGTGAGTATAAAAATGCATTTCCCATGCATGATTTTTACAGCGATACACTTTTTAAAAATGCATTCTAAAGTCAAGAATAGTTTACATATTTACCCATGCCTCTGTTAGATAAAAGGGATTATGTTTCTCTCAACTTCAGCAAATTCAGACGTTAGCATGTATCTGATGGCAATATCTGTTTAAAATGTACAGGAAGGTATTTCCTTCCATTAAAAAATGAGAAATTAACTAAACAGATACCAGTGGTGCCCACAGTGCATATTAAAACATAACAATACAAGGCTCCTGAAACCCAGCCGTGCAGAAAAGGGCCCTGGGCAACACATGATCAGAACTGGTTCAGAGAAAAGTACTTCCCAGTTGAGCCTATCTTCCACTTGAGAAAAGAAAAGAGCAGAAAGGTCGGCCTCCACAACTGCCAGGTCATTGTAATTAAAGTATTTGTACATAGTAACTTTTCCAGTGGGAAAGAAGTTACCTGCAGGACAGTCAAGGATACATTTTGGGACCGCTCTCAATGAAGAAAGCAGAAAAGTGCAGAGTAATCCTATAAATCCATGAACTGTAATGAAGAGTTCCTTGATTCCCTGCAGGATTCTGCAAATCCTTCATTGCAGGCCCTGCAGAGAAATTGTACTTTTCAGCTGTCTCTATTGAATGTGTAATGGAGTGATATTTTAATTCAAATCAAAAGATGAGTTATAAAAACCTTGGTCAAACCAAATATGACTGGTCATATTAATAAGTTAATTTCTTTATCGAGAGTACTCATTTACACTTCGTTTTGGTTTTGGTTTTCTTTGATCATACTAGCCAGCTGTAATATAAAAGAAACACACACACACACACACACACACACACACACACACACACACACACACACACAGAGGTATGATTTTAACTTAAAGAAAGTGGAACGACAGATACACAGAAATGAAGCCTAACGTGAAATGGAGTCTGCTCAGTCACTTGCTGAAATAATTTTAGGTTCCTATCAAAATCTAGCAGAAATCAAAGACTGTTCCTGACTCCTGAGCATGCCCCACACAACTCTTACGTCTTCGGTGTTTATGTTTCATCCTTTCCAGTGGTGAGGGTGAAAAGATAAAAAGACAAGGACATGAAAAAGGACAAAGCAAGGACAGATATGTGAAAATGTGATATAGCAGATAAAGTACTGGACTGGGGGTTTAGGAAAACCGGGCACTATTCCTAACTCTGTCCCTCTGTGGCCAGAGGCAAATTATTCCACATCTATAAAAGATAAGAATTTCTAAGATCCTTTCCAATATAAAACTACACGATCTTACAACTGACAGCACTATGTACTTATGACTCATCCCCAAAGCTTAATGCCCAGAAAACCTTAATTTAAGACTATTTCTGGGTTTTAAAAACTCGTTCCTCAGGACCCTCTTGGGACCACCTCTTCGCACATAAATAACAGAGAACTCCAAAAACACATGCTTATCATGCAAATAAATTACATTAGGAAGATTTCCACATCATGATGGACCTTGTGTGATTCACAGGCATGTCTCCTGTATCTTATGTTTTTATGAATTACCTAATAGAAATAAAATACCAAACTCCAGAAAGTTGATTATCCAATTCTGTAACTCTCATTCCCCAGGAAAACACATGGCAGTAACTTGGAAAGTCAGACCACAAAAACAACTACGTTTTCCCTGTTTCTTCCGTCTTGTGAAAAGTAAAACTGAATTTCATTTTAAAGAATTCCCACATATTTTTTTCAGTCTTTTAACATTTTTCCCTAAGTAAACTTTGGTACCTCCCAGCTGGCCAAATTCAAGATTCTCTGTATCTTATTTCCATTACTAACTTGGCCCATTAAATTTCCGCTTCCCTGTCTTATCTCAATTATATCTCATTTTTTACCAAAAAAAAAAAAAAAAAAAAAAAAAAAGAGAGAGAGAGAGAGAGAGAGAGATGCTTACTAGATACTGCTTTTAAGACTTTCTCCCTTCCCCAAATACATTTTAAAGTACATACCTCCAAGTGATACCAAAGGTTGGTCTAGGAGAAGGATACGGCCATATATCCAAGGCAGGTTTTGCATTGTAATTAAAATAAGGGACTTCTCGGATTCCTCCTTTTCTGGCCAACTTTTTTAAGTCATCATTAGGCAACACAAATATGCTCTTCTTGCTGCTCTTGGTGATAAATTTTCTATAGGATGGCAGAGCAGTACCTGAACGAGTCTTCTTGGGTCTTGAAAACTTCATGAGTTTCACTTTGTCCCTTGTGGAATATTCTTTGCTCACGGTCATAGATGTTACCAGAGTGCCTCCTGCAGTGGTCAGTGAGTCTGTCACTGTTGTGGTGACCACAGTTTTGCTTTGCTCCTTCACAGAGATGATGTCCACGCTGCTGCCCGTGGAGGGTGTGGAAAGCTTTGTTACCGTTGTAGTGGTGGTCGTGACAGTGGATTTGGCACAGTTTTCTGTGGAAGAGACCACAGTCTGCTTATCACCTTTTGCTACTTTGATTACGGTTTTTGATTCCGTGGCCACCGTGGATGTCATAGTGGTGACTTCTGTGATGACGGTTTTCCTCTTAGACTCTCCGTTGACATTTTCATCTTTGCTGGTAGGCAGCCCATTTTCATCAACAAAATCATTACTGAGGTTAGATTCCTCTCCAGAAGTAACAGGTGAGGGAGTAACTTTCTTAACTTCTGAGGTTTCAATTTCCATATCTTCTACCTGATTTGTTGAACTGCTTTCTGGACAAGACAGTGGAGGTGTGGTAGTATGTATACTCTCAGACTCTTTGGTTGAAGGCAGGGTCTCTAGGCCATCCTGGTAGTCACCTCCAGCATCAGAAGATCTCAGTAAACATGATTTTGTTTCCACGTTGTTTTTTTCATTAAAATCTTCCATGATGACATCACCATTCATGAATGGCTTTACAGCAGATTCTTTAATGGTCAAAGACTTAATATCATTTTCAGGAATTATTTTACTTATATTATTAAGCTTTGGTTCAACATCGCCACTTACTACTTTACTCTCAGAGATTTCTTTCAAGCATTCCCCTTTCAAATATACTTTAGATTTATTATCTTTTCCATTTATTTGAAAGGTACTCGCTTTCTGTCCTTTCTTTTCAGACTCTCGATTTTCATTATTCTTTTTGTCAGTGCTACTTTTTAGATTGACTTGATCAATACATTTAACTGATCTCTCCTCTAATTTCTGTTCTTGACTTGTTTTTTTACCATTTGCTTCAGTTACCTTACTCTGTGGTCTCTTGTCACAGTTTCCAGTGGACTGATCTGAAACAAACTCACGTTTCAATGGTTCCAAGCCTTCAATACCTTGTTCTTGAGTTATGAACTGTTCAGAAATACTTTCACTGCTATTCTGAGCAATCATATCTTCTTCACTGCTGTCTTGAATAGACATAGTATCAGAACTATTTTCCAAAGTGCTATTATATTCAGAGTCACATCCCAGTTTTCCTTCAAAGTCCATTGCTTTTGACAGAGATGGGATATCTCTATCATCGATACTTTTAGGTACTGATGGAAGTGAAGGGCTCTGGGAAGGAGAAACAATGGTGTCATTATCCTCCTGTATGAGTGGTTTTTTGTTCTTGTAGATCAAAGTACCAATTTCATCTGTACTGGCTAGTTTGGAGTCATCAACGAGAAAATCACTTCCTTTGGTTTTAATCTTACTAGGTTCCTGGCCTTTACTGGTAGGTTCAGAGAGACTCTCATCTATGTCATTTCCAACAGAATTTTGTTTCTGACAGTTTGTCTCTGGACTCTGAATGGAGACGTCATCTAACATTTGATCTTTTGGATAAAGTTTGTTTGTTGTATGATCAGGATCACTGATTCCAAGAATTGAGGAATCGCTCTGTGAACATCCCCGAATCAAATCTTCAGATTTATCATTACTTGCATTAGGGCTTTGTTCTTGTTTAATAAGCAAGTCACTTTGACACCCTTCTTTTGCTTTAGTTATTACTGGAGACTCAGAAAGACTTTTCAGAGAACTTGTAGAGGTCTTTCCGATACCCTTAATTCCACCCTCCAACTTCATCTTTTCAAGGCGCTGCTTTTCTTCCAGTGTAAACTGTTTAATTCTCCTTTCAAGAAGTCCATCTAGTTTGGATGATTTAATTTTCTTTTTATAACTAGTCCTTAGATGAAAACCCTCACTGACATTGACCACATCTACTTGAGAACTTTCCTGACAATTTATATGTGGCTCTGTTTTCACATCATCATCTATTTCCATTGGTTCTTCCTTAAAGGATTTATCATTGTCAGAATCTAAAACTTCTTTTACATCTGTGAAATAAAGACATTTATGTAAGTGAAATTTTTTACTCTCAAATGTGGAACTCATAATATTTTTATTTTAAAAACTACCAATGGTTCTTATTTTCACTCAAGGGCTTAAACATAAATATATATTTGAAAGCTCCTGACATAGGATTAAGATAGGTCAATGGGCTAAACTTTATAAAATGTTAAAAAACACACACATATTGTAAATATTTAAATATTCTGATTCTTAGCATCTGAAAATAGAATGTTACAATGAAAAACTACTTAGCCTGTGACAGCTACTCCATACACCAGTACCTTCATGTCAGATTCTGTATAAAATATTTTGTAGTCATAAAATATCTTAAGGCTAGTATCTTACCCAGTTTTTAAAACATAGCTTTTCACAAAAGGCAATGTAAGTTCCTCAGAAGGTTGGACACAGAGTTAGCTTAATGACCCAGTAATTCCACTACTGGGTATTTACCCAACATGAATGTTCATATCAATATTCATAACAGCCAGGAAGTAGAAACAACCCAAATGGCCATCAACCGATGAGTGGGTAAGCAAGATGTGGCACCATCCACAAAATGGAATACTACGCAGAAATAAAAAGGAATGACAAAATCCTGACACCTGCTACAACATGGATGACCCTTGAAAACATGACGCCAGGTCAAAGAAGCCAGTCACAATGGACCACATATTACATGATGCCATTTATTCGTCATGTCCAAAACAGGTAAATCCAGAGACAGAAAGTACATTAAGGCTGGTGAGGGGAGTTAGGGAGGACTGGAGACTGACTGCTAATGAGTATGAGGTTTCTTTTTGGGGTGACGAAAATGCTCTAAAATTCACTGTGATGATGGTTGAGCAACTCAGTGAAATACTAAAAACCACTAAATTGTACCCTTTAAATGGGTAGATTATCTAGAATATGAATTATGCTTCAATAAAGCTGTGATCATCAGAGAAAGACAAGGCAGTACCTCTCCTGCTGTGCGAACTAGATCCCGTGCAACCTTAGCATCCCCAGGCTGCCCTCCACCCCGGACTCTCCTTACCTTGGTCCTTCTTCTCAGCAATCCTGGAAACATCCATTTCACTTTGGTCTGCTCCTTTTGTAGCATCTGAATCTTTTACCTCATCTTTCTCAGAATCAGGCTCTGTTTTTATTTTTTTTGGACTTCGTGGACTTTTTCTTCTATCTGATTCATCCATATTTTCATCCACATTATTTTTGGCTGAAAAAGAATGAAGTATATAATAATGACAGGTATTCTGAATATTAGCAATTTACTGTAATAAATCTAGTTTAGTGGAAATTATCAAGTATTTTCAGCAATTTATACTGCTTTTTTAAATTAAAAACACACACACACACACACACAAACACTGAAGACAGTATATACCTCCCTAATATGCTTGGCTGACCTAAAGCATTAAAAGAAGACTGCATTTTAGATGTGCTTCAGAAAGAAGCTTTCACATAGGACGACTATTTCAACCTGTTCGATGACTTTACAGATTCTATATTAGTGTTTCTAACATATTTTGTGTTAAAGAATCATATTAGAAGGATAAATACTTAAGTATTTTTCACCGAGACTCCATGGACAAACTTCAAAGATATCCAAGATCCAATGAAATTACAAAAGTTTGTTTACATACTTCCCCTGGCCCCCACCTCCCCCAGGTAAGGAATCACAGCATTTATCACAGAATAAAAGAGACTTAAGGGAAATGACTAAATGCAATGTTTGGCCTTGTCTGGACCTGGTTTACTGCCAAGAGTAAAATGGCCTCTCTGACACAACTGGGGTACCTGGGGTAGGAACTGAGAATCTCAAGATGAATATGTTAAATAGTGTCAGTTTGCTGACTGGATAATAGCATGATGGTTATGAACGTCCACTCTAACTAGAGAGATATATTGTACTGGAAAATAACATGATTTCTGGAATTTGCTTTAAGTACAAGGGAAACAACTCTAGGAAAAAAGCAGGGAGTGACAAGTGAAAGAAGAGTGACAGAACTTGATAACTGTTAAAGTTGAATGATGATTACATGGGAGTTGATTATTCTCTTTTACTTTTGTGTAGCTTCAACTTTCCAGAAGGGAAAAAAAAAAAAAATCAAGCCTACGATATAGAACTATTGTCTAGATGAATTTTCTTAGGCCTTAGAGGCATTTCTACCTTTTCTTTTCACTTGAACCCGAATATCCCAAGGACTTAGCATGGTGAACCTATTTTTTATTTAAATAAAAATGACTCCTTCCAAAAAGATCTGCCTGAAAGGGGAAAGAGTGCAAAAAACAAAGCCAGTATCTGTCAAGACAGCAGGATATTGGTGAGAGAAGAAAAGAACCATAGAAAACGGTGACAGGATGTGTCTAGACCCCACAGGTAATGAAAGGACAAAAAACTAAACTGATACTCTCTTTCTTCAATGCTTCTGTAGTTATTTCAGAATAACTGGGCAATACTTTTTCAATGATTTCAAGTTGCTCACAAAGAGCTTTATATGTCAGTAGTACCCCATTTATAAGCTTTAAGATCCTGGACACTTAAATGGACGATTTATAAAACGTTTGGGATTTCCTCTCCATGAAAGGTCTCCTTGATAGACTATTAACAAAGGAAGCCCACGTGGCTCAGTCCGTTAAGTGTCTGACTCTTGGTATTGACTCAGGTCGTGATCTCCCGGTTGTGGGATGGAGCCCCATGCTGACAGGGTGGAGCCTGCCTGGGAGTCTCTCTCTGCCCCTCCCCCACTTGCACACACGTGCTCTCTCAAAAATAAACAAATATAAAAATAAATTTAAAAAAACGATTAATTCATATCCGTTATTAACCCTTGCACATTAATACCTGTATTGACACTTATAAATTAATGTGCAAATCAAAGGTATACAGTCTGAGTTAGAATGTAGGTTAGAGATAAGGGACACAGCAGTCAAGCAAGTCAAACACTCTATAGTCTTCTGATGCTGTCAAGTGTTCCCTGAACTGTGTTTCTCTCTGTTCTTTCTAACACATCTGTGCCTCTATCATATGATCAGACTAGATTAGCCATTATGATAGGGACTAATAGTTCTGAGATTATAAATTGGTGGTTACTAATGCCTTCGCCGTAATTCCTATTCTGTAGTTAAGCTAAACCAACAATGTGCTACCACCTGAGAGGAAAGGCTCCGAAGATGCTAGAAGACCAACCTGGTATCTGAATGGATAAAGGCCCGCCATTTGCACAATAGAAACCATATGCTAAGGAAACTGGATTCAAGATAAATCTGCAAAAGCCTAAATATTTTGCTTATTGATAATCTGGATTTCACTACACAGACAGACCAGGTCAGACATAAGTAAACACAGAGCTCTCTATAATTCTAAGTGCTACATGGGCGGCTGGAGCAACAAAATGGCAATAAAAAAATTGTAACCATCTTTCAGAATTTATCAAAATGTACATTTTGCTTGGATATGATCAGATCATAATAGAATTTAATATTTGCCAAGTACCTACTATTACCTAGGCTTTTTAGGAAAGAACACATTGCACCAAAGACTAGCAAATTACACTGCATAGCAAGCAGAACTACTTTTGAAAATTGCTCAGATTACAAAGGAGATCTTGCAATGTAGTGTGCAAAAAGGACAATGGAAGCCAGGAGACACGGATTCCAGTCAGGATTCTATCCCTGCGTGAACTGTACGTCACTTAGTATCTCCGTGAAATAATCTGCTCGTGTGCTGTGAGTTTCAAAACATATAGTCTCTTGGGGCGCCTGGGTGGCTCCTTCGGTTGAGCGTCTGACTTCAGGTGATGATCTCATGGTTTATGAGTTTGAGCCCTGCACTGGGCTCTCTGCTGTCAGTGCGGAGCCTGCTTTGGATCCTCTGTCCCCCCGTCTCTCTCTGCCCTTCCTCCACTCGTGATCTCTCTCTCAAAAATACATAAAACATTAAAAAAATTATATATCTGTAAGCATATATATAATCTATATATATCTATAAGCATAGATACATATAATCTATATATATCTATAAGCATAGATACATATAATCTATATATATCTATAAACATAGATATGTATAGTCTATAGATATAGATACATATAGTCTCTTAGTAGGGTAGTTCCCCTCTAGAGTTCTGTGATTCTAAATACTAATAAAATTGTTAGCGAGTAGCACAAATTGAGTTAATACCTTGTTTATGTGGAAGTGTTACTGAATTCTCCACTACTTGCTATTTGGTTTTGTTATGTGCCACAATGCTGAGGTTACCAGATATGTAGCTCCTTAGGAAGTCAAGTAATACTGAATTTAAGATTTCAGAAAAACAACTAGGTGGCTGAGACCTTTTTTCTTTTTTTTTTTTAACAAGTCCTATTCTAGCCTCTTTCTTTAACTGAAACCCTAAGTATCACAATCCTGAGAATAAAGGTTTAAATATTTTATAAAGGTTTAAAATATTTTAGAATTTATACCAACTACACTGGTAGTTTTGCCATGTTCTGTTAAAAATTTCAGAGAAAACTTTCATCTAAAATACGGTCAGTAAACCTCATTTTGTAAGAAACAGTACAAATCAGAAACATTAATACAGGAAAAATAACTTCAATTACTTACTTCCTTCTAATGACTTTCTGTAATTCACATTAGTATTGCCTGGCAATTTAGGAACAAACCTATAAACATGAGTTTTACTAATCCAGCTCCAACCACCATATCCCGTAACTCTGTATTCCTCTCCTTTTTGTTTCCAAACCTGGTGTGAATGAAAACACTCTGATTAAACAAGAATGAGGATGCTTATAAAACATATGTGGTTTTATACATTTTTACCAAACAAGATCCACAGTCAGGCAAATAAGTTTACCAATCAATTTTATTTTCAACAGGAATCACACATTCATGAAAAAACTGAAGACAGCTGAACCCTGAACAACATGGGGGTTTGCTGACCCCCCACGCAGTCAAAAATCCAAGTATAACTTGCAACTCACTCAAAACTAACTACCAACAACCTACCGTTGACCTAAGCCTTACCAATAACATAGTCAGTTAACACATGTTTTGTATGTTACGTGTACTATATACTACATTCTTTACAACAGAGTAAGCTAGAGAGAAGAAAATGTTATTAAGAAAATCACAAGGAACAAAAAATACACTTACAGGTACTATACTGTATTTATCGAGGCAACCTGTTTGTAAGTGAACCCATGCAATTCAAACCTGCGTTGTGCCAGGGCTGATGAGACCCCTTTCTAATATGAAAAATGTAACACAAGTTTTACAGTTTTAGAACAATTTCAACCAATTAGTCTAATAGCCCACCTACATTCTACGGAGACAAACCTCTGCTTATAGAAATCGCCAGAAAGACTTACTTCATTCCAACTATATTAAATAAAAGACTGTGCCAAAAGCAAAACAAAATTTAAGTACCTAAAGTTGCAGAATACAAGCCTCAGAAATGGCTAACACCATTTTAAAAGACTATAATAAAAATTACCTGATGTTTAACTGGAAATGTATATTTTACCCACGTGGCTTGTTGCATCGTTTCTTCCTCTTCTTGTTTTTTCTCTTTTTTCTTGACTTTCTCCTTTTCTTCTCTTTCAATTGATGTCATTCTGTGTAACCTAAGAATATATGAATAGAAAGAACTGCATTTAACTTTGAAACATACATTAAAAAGATAAAAATACAGTACTGCAAGTCAGGAAGTTAGAATCAAAGAATGGTTAGCTATAATCCCACAACCCAGATAACCCCAGTTCACAAAAATCAGTAACAATTCCGTAACAGGAAAAATGAAAACAGCAGAAAAAGGCAAAACCATGCCATCCTTCCCATATGCCCTCCAATAAGAAATACACTCACTTATGGCTTATTCCTGAAACTACTAATACATATATATACACCAATATATTTACACAAAAGGGATATATTACAATCACAACTACACAGTTTTTAATCAATGAATAATTGCATTAGAAGATCTTTCCATATACCAGAAGATATGGATATTCTTAAAGAATTACATAATATACACCACTGCATGGACATACTATAATTAAACCAGTTCCCTATTAAAGAATACATTATTTCCTTCCCTCAAAAAAGACCAAAAAATCCAAAAACCTACCAACTAGTATTTCTAATTCTATCTAGCACTGGGGGGTTTAAAGCCTTTACACTAATGTAGAATTCAGGCTTTCTACATCCACAGAGAAAAGGGCTGACAAGGTTCCTGCTTTTGGGTAAGAGGAAGGAAGGACCACATTGATGAGGCCACCAGTCACTGAATAGGGCATAGGCCACACTCTTTTTCCAGGGTGGGAAACGTGTACCACCCAGGAAATATCACTGCACCCAGTAATAAAGAGACAGGCAGGCCTGTGGTGAGGCTCTACATTAAGATGATTAGGCTGGAGGGATGCCTGGGTGGCTCAGTCGGTTGAACGTCTGACTCATAGTTTTGGCTCAGGTCATGATCTTGTGGTTTCGTGGGTTCGAGCCCTGCACTGGGGTCTGTGCTCGTAGCATGGAGCCTGCTTGGGGATGCTCTATCTGCCCCTCCCCCACGCACGTGGTGTCTCTCTCTCTCTCTCTCTCTCTCTCTCTCTCTCTCCCTCCCTCAAAATAAATAAAACTAGACTGCATTTTTGTGAATGGGAATATTCCCCATAAACAAGGACACTGACCAAAACCTATGAAGAGAGGACACTGTCTCTGAGACCTCTAGTGGTAGAAAACCTGCTTTATTACACCCTACCCAGATGTAGCCAATCTTGCATGCATAACTTTGTGGAAAAAAATAGAGATCTTTTGTCAACCTGGGGGACAAGCTGCTAATAAGATATGAGAGGGGAATTTAATCCTTTTGATCTCCATCACCCCACCAAAACTCCCTACTGAGCTCCACTTTCAAGAAAGCTTTGTGCCCCTGTGAACACAGGACCCTAGAATCTAGGCTACTGCATACCGACAGCTCATGCCTATCAGCCGCACAACCCTAGAACAGCATTCTTCATTCTCTCCCAGTTGACGGAAGGAGAGGAAAGGGAGGAGGTTCTCCCCGGAGACTAACTTACTCAAATACCACCGATGTGCCACTACTCGTGGAACCAGGGAGCGGGGCAAGCTCTGTAGGCGCAGCACGGTGGATAACCTGGCAGCCTCAGCCTGCCAGTCAGAGTGACTGACCCAGGCTCAGGTAGCGTTTCTCAACAGAGTTTTTGTGGGCTAAGCGTTCAAACTCTCTGCAAGTTGAGGTCTGACATGGCAACTGAACTATCTTCGCTGACAGTGGCCAGGAACAGAGTACTGTGGGGGGAGGATACGGGAGCAGTGACACTCTGAGAGCTCACAGCTGGGCTGGGTGCTCAGCCTGTGCTTTTGTGTTCACGTGGGAAACAGGTCCATTTTCATCACCAAATATAAAGGCTCCATTTTGCTGAGGACGCCAGGCCACTGAGGTAGTGTTATAGCTAATCTGTGATGTTAGCTACCCCTGAGTAAATTCTATTGCTCTCACTGCCACCAAGCCAATCTTCAGGTTTCGGCAGCAAAAACGGTGAGCTCTGAAGGAATTCAAGTCCACTTGGTTGGGCAGAAACCTGGGCTACCGCTGGCAGCCCGGAGGCCCCAGAAAGGAAGAAGCCCCATCGGGCTGCAGCGCGTAGCCTCTAGCTGCCAGTCCATACGGGGAGGCACACGGGGTGGCAGGCGTCTCTTCTGTACCTCCATGGTTCAACTGAGAGCCTGACCGAGAGTACAGACCAAGCTTCAATCCCACTCCTAATCTCCACGTGGTGCCCTGGGTCGTGTCGTGCCTGCTTTGCTACTACAAACAAAGCCATAATGAACAATGTTTTATGTCTTTCCTGGTAAACTTGGAGAGTGCTCACGGTGTTCCCCAGCGGTGGGGTAGCTAACTCCAAAGGTCCTCGAACTTAAAATGCTGACAAGTAAAGCTACATTGTTCTTCAGAATTGCACATTTCATGCTGCCATCAATGACAAAGCCACCATGTTTTCCCATACCTTCACTCAAGTTAGTAACAAACTTCTAGATGATCAGCCCAAGTGAGAGATGAGAAATGATATCCCACTGTTTTGATTTACATTTCTTTAATTGCAAGAGAGTAAACATTTTGTTAATGTCTACTGGCCTTTCGTATTTATTTTTCTGCAAAATGCCTGTTCAAATCCTTTGTCTTGTCTGTACCGGACTATTAGTCCTTCTCACTTATAAAAGATCTTTGTCACTTAAGGTAACTTTCCATTTGTGGTGCAAATATTTTTCCTCAGTTTGTCATCTTTTGAGTTTGATTATAATATTATTTTTCCACTCAGAATTTTAAATACATATATCCACTTTTTTTCCTCTATGGCATCTGGGTTTTATATCTGTTTAAAAAGAAAGTATCACAACAAAAACATAAATTAATCCATGGTTTCTTATTGAAGCTTTTTGGTTATTGTTTTTTAAAAAAATCTCCGTTTATCTGAATGTTTTTGCCAAGGCAGGGAGCTAGGATGAAATTTTCTAGGTCCTGCTTCCTTCTCTGACATGCAGTGCTATCATTGCTAGATGCTCACATGTGTTTAGGTCTATTTCTAGATTTCTTTGTTCTACTCTACTACCCTAAAATCTTATTTTTATTGTAGCTTCAAAAATGTTCGAATATTGGGGCACCTGAGTGGCTCAATCGGTTAAGCGTCCGACTCTTGATTTTGGCTCAGGTCCTGAGATCAAGCTCTGAGTTGAGCTTCACACAGTGCATGGAGCCTTCTCGGAATTCTTTCTCTCTCCCTCCCCCTGCCTCTCTGCCCCTCCCCAACATGTGCTCCCCTTCTCTCTCTCAAAATAATGAACATTGAAAACAAGTGTTCCCATATCTATTCCTTTCTTCCTCATACCTACTTCCCTTTTCTTGCAATTAATTTTCCTAGATGATATATTAGTATCATTTTGATCAAGCCTGTGTGCCCCTCAAGGAGGGAAAATCTTATTCAAAATGCAAATGAATATTAATTTTAGAAGATTAATATAATTAACATAATACATGGTTTCAGAAAATGTAATATACACATCTAAACATAGGATATATCTTTATCTTTCATTTACTGAGTATCCTTTCTATCTTTTTTTTTTTTTTAATGTTTTTTATTTATTTTTGAGACAGAGAGAGACAGAGCATGAGCAGGGGAGGGGAAGACAGAGAGGGAGACACAGAATCCGAAGCAGGCTCCAGGCTCCGAGCGGTCAGCACAGAGCCCGATGCGGGGCTCGAACTCACGGACTGTGAGATCATGACCTGAGCTGAAGTCGGACGCTTAACCGACTGAGCCACCCAGGCGCCCCTCCTTCCTATCTTTAATAAAGTTTTAATGATTCCTTTACATGATCCTAAATATTTCTTGTTAAATTCATTCCAGTTGTTTGAGTTTGTTTTTTTTTTAATTTTCTTTTATGTTTGTTTATTTTTGAGAGACAGAGACAGAGCGCAAGCGAGGGAGGGGCAGAGAGAGAGGGAGACACAGAATCCAAAGCAGGCTCCAGGCTCTGGGCTGTCAGCACAGAGCCCGACACGGGGCTTGAACCCACAAGCCGCGAGATCATGACCTGAGCCGAAGTCAGATGCTTAACTGCCTGAGCCACCCAGGCACCCTGAGAGTTTTGTTGTTATGGGGATCTTTTCATTACAATTAAAAAATATATATAAAATGTAACCAGATTAAGAAAGAGAACTTTATCAATAAACCAAATACATCTGAAGCTAGTGTGTCCCACTCCCAGGCAGTCATTATCTTGACTTTAGGGTTATTATCCCCTTTTCTTTATAGTTTTACCACCCATGTGTATACCCCAAACAGTAGCAAGTTTGGCTTTTGAAAACTCAGTAGCAAGAATAAAACTAGCTGCATGAGCATAAGAGCAATGCTGTTACTATTAAAAGAAGGTTCCCAGGAAAAAATAAACCTGTCTCTGTGTCACAGCTTCCAAGAGCCTCTTCTGGTGAAATCTGAGGGTGAGGGCATGAGCAAGGTCTGGAAGACACTGGGCTCACCACACTCTGGGTCATCTGGTAGGGCTGTAAGCAGGTACGGATCCAAAGTGGACTGCTATGGACTTCCTGCTTCTGTGCCATTTGATTATTCTGTGGTATAAAACTTGGGAAAATTCTCAGCTCTCCCCGTTGACTTAGGATATGGTCCTCTTTGGTAGGTTATCATTTGTCTACCTGGATTACTGCTTCCATGGCTTTATTGGTGCTTTATTCTCTATTGTTCCTCTTTTCTCCATGGGTTTATGCTTTAAAAAAAAAAAAACCCTTTGCCATAGTTTTCATGGAGGTAAGCAGGGAGCAAAATTAAATGTGTTCATACAATGTTATTTTCACTCAGAACTCCTACAATATTTTCTACATAGTTACTGTCACATAAAATGTATTGTTCAATATGGCAGCCATCTTATTTAGTTTTCAGATTGTTTCTGATAGTTTTTCAATTTTCTTGGGGTTTCTAAGTGTCTACTTAGGTCAACTGCATATAATTATGCCTTCATCTGCCAACATGTACATACATACACATATACACACACATGTATATGTATATGTATGTTTTATTTCTCTTGACAAACTCCATCAGTTAATACTTTTAAGAAAACTTGGGAATTCAAGCTGGTGCAGCCACTCCGGAAAACAGTATGGAGGTTCCTCAAAAAACTAAAAATAGAACTACCCTACGACCCAGCAATTGCACTACTAGGCATTGATCCACAGGATATAGGTGTGCTGTTTCGAAGGGGCACAGGCACCCCCATGTTTATAGCAGCACTATCAACAATAGCCAAAGTATGGAAAGAGCTCAAATGTCCATCGATGGATGAATGGATAAAGAAGATGTGGTATATATATACAATGGAGTATTACTCAGCAGTCAAAAAGAATGGAATATTGCCATTTGCAACTACGTGGATGGAACTGGAGGGTATTATGCTAAGTGAAATTAGTCAAAGACAAAAATCATACGACTTCACTCATATGAGGACTTTAAGAGACAAAACAGATGAACATAAGGGAAGGGAAACAAAAATAATATAAAAACAGGGAAGGGGACAAAACAGAAGAGACTCATAAACATGGAGAACAAACTGAGGGTTGCTGGAGGGGCAGTGGGAGGGGGGATGGGCTAAATGGGCCATGGACACTAAGGAATCTACTCCTGAAATCATTGTTACACTATCTGCTAATTTGGATGCAAATTTTTAAAAATAATAAATAAAATTTAGAAAAATACTTTAAGAAAAGTTAAAACGAGGGGCACCTGGGTGCTCAGTCTGTTAAGCATCTGACTCTTGATTTTGGCTCAGGTCATGATCTCACAGCTCGTGGGATTGAGCCCCACATAGAGCTCCACACCAATAGCACCAAGCCTGCTTGGGATTCTCTCTCTCCCTCTTTCTCTGGACCCTCTTCTCCAATCCTTCTACCCACAACTAGAAGCCCAGTGAGCCCCTCTTCTACGGATGTAGGAGGCCTGAATACTATGTTAGTGGACCCTTTGAGGGTTTAAAAGCCCTAGTGCCAGCGAGAGAGAATCAGAAATACTGACTGGCATATCCTCTCTTCTATTCTAGATGTTGGTTACTTGTGTTTTCCCCTTTGTTTTTTCTTTCCCGATAATCTCATCAGATGGGCTCTAAGGTATGTTTATTTTCTATTTCATCAAATATTTAATAGTAGTTCTTAATATTTGCTTTCTTTGAGGTGACTTCTTGAGATGTATGCCTAGCTAACTAATTTGGAGTTTTTCCTTTCTAACGTACACATTGAAGGCTATCAATTTCCCCTAGGTACTCTTTGGTTGCAGCCTACAAATTTCAATGTATGTAGTATTCTCATAAACTCTCAATTCAAAATGTTTACTAGTTTCCATTACGATTCTTCTTTGACCATTTGTTTTTTATTTAAAAGTGTATTTCTTAAAAAAAAAAAAAAGAGGTTAGAGTGGGAGAGAGCCAAAGCATAAGAGACTCTTAAAAACTGAGAACAAACTGAGGGTTGATGGGGGGTGGGAGGGAGGGGAGGGTGGGTGATGGGTATTGAGGAGGGCACCTTTTGGGATGAGCACTGGGTGCTGCATGGAAACCAATTTGACAATAAATTTCATATATTGGAAAAAAATAAAAAATAAAATAAAAGTGTATTTCTTAAGTTTCAAGCATATAGCTCTTGCATTTCTTTAAAGTTTTACTATAAATCTCTGTATCCCCAAATAATATTTTAACATGGTATCAGCATATACGCTTTGAAACTTTACATAAATTGAATCCTACTCCATGTATTTTTTAAGAAAAGAAGCGTTTTCACTCTCTTGTAAACGTATGAGAGCCAGTCTCGTTGACACTTACTCTGGCCTCACTGCTGTATATAATAGCCCATTACAGAACCACATCATAACTTGAAGGTGCCTCATTATGGGCATTTAGGGACTGTTACCAAATTTCACCATTACAAAATATTATCAGAAACATCTTCCTACAGGTCTTCTCATACACACATGTAAGGTCTCTCTGACGTACTTAATTAGGAGTAGAATTGCATTTTCAACTTTGTTTTGGCCAAATTATTCTCTAAAATGGTTGCAGTGACCAGTAGACTATTGCTCTTTTATCAACAGTGTATCAATTCTCTTCCTGTTTATGTCACATATTTACCAACACTCTTTAAATTTTTAACAATCTGATGGGTGTGAAAGAACAGACCCTAGTTTTCTTTTCTTTTTTTTTTTTTTTTTTAATTTTTTTTTAACGTTTACTCATTTTTGAGAGACAGAGAGAGACAGAGCATGAGCGGGGAAGGGGCAGAGGGAGAGGGAGACACAGAGTCCGAAGCAGGCTCCAGGCTCCGAGCTGTCAGCGCAGAGCTCGACGCGGGGCTCGAACTCACGAACCGCGAGATCATGACCTGAGCCAAAGTCGGACGCCCAACCGACTGAGCCACCCAGGCGCCCCAGGCCCTAGTTTTCATGTGCATTTATCGCATCTTACCAGGAAGGTAAAATACGTTTTCATATTTTTTACTATTTGTGTCTCCTCTTCTGTGAATTATGTTTGTATCTGTAGCCTTTTTTCCTACTAAGTAGTTTGGTTTTTTTCTTTTTGAACTGTAGAAGTTCTTGAATATACTGTGAATACTAACCCTCTTTTGATTATAGTACAAAAAAATGAATGTACCTTTAACCTTTCTATGGCTTAGTTTTTTTAGAATGATTTATTATTACAAAACTCAAACAACAGAAAACAATCCACCATTCACTGATCTATACATATGTGATAAAACTACATAATAAAAGGGAATAACAAACACTTATAAATTATGGTTATCTCTAGGGGTGCCTGGGTGTCTCAGTCGGTTAAGCATCTGACTCTCGGTTTTGGCTCAGGTCATGATCTCGTCGTTTCCGGAGTTCAAGCCCCATGTTCGGCTCTGCACCGGTAGCATGGAGCCTGCTGGGATGCTCTCTCCCTCTCTCTGCTCCTTCCCAACTTGCACTGTCTCTCTTTCTCTCTGTCTCAGAATACATAAATAAAAAACTTAAAAAAAAATTACAGTTGTCTCTAGAAGGAGGCAGGCTAATGTGAACAGAAAGTAGATGTAATAATAATAATGTTCTTATTTGTAAATTGGTTGATGAATTCACAGGTGTTCCTTTAATTATGACCCATTATTGCTTATATATTACAATCTTATGTGTGTATCAAAATATTAAACGTGAAAAAAGAAAGTCATTTGTAACTGCAGATACACAGACACATAAAGGTACACTTATTCTTACCTGACAGATAACAGCTTATAAATGGAAGAAATAATCCCACACTTAGGTACATTTTGGGACATAGTGAATGAATCAGGAAGGAAAGAAAGCAATGGAGAGTAAGAGAAAAGGATGAAGTGTGGAAGGGAGGATGGAAGAAAGGGAGAAGGAAAGAATATAGGAAAGAGGCAAAGGAAAAAGGGATGGAAGGAAGAAGAGAGGGAAGTAGAGGAGCCAGAAAGGAGAGAAGGAGGAACTGTCTTCATTCCAAAATCATAAAGAGAATCTTTTGTATTTTCTTCGTGCAGCTTTGCTTTTCACCATTTAGGATTTACTCTGCCTGGAGGGGACTATAAAGATACGGGATGTGTAGGATACAAAAAATGAAATCCAATTCTCCTCTATGTAGATAACTCAAATTGCCTCATCACACTTGTTACTGAAGAATTCATCCTTTTTAATGCTACTCTCTATCTATTATATTTCCATATATGGTCTGGTCTCTTTTTGGATTGTTTACTCTGTATCACGAGTCTACTTCTTTGTATCTACACCACAGCATTACTACCAAGTAAGTTGTGTTACCTGGTAGGATGAGTCTTTCTACCCTGTCCTTCAAATTTACCCTTTCTATTACTGCCCTTGTCCATATAAATTTCTTTCTTTAAAAAAAAAAAAATAATAATAAGTTTATTTATTTTGAAAGAGACAGTGCATGAGTGGGGAGGGGAAGACAGAGAGAGGGAGACAGAGAATCCCAAGCAGGCTCTACAGCTGTCAGATGCAGGGCTCAAACTCATGAACTTTGAGATCATGACCTGAGACGAAATCAAGAGTTGGATGCTTAACTGAATGAGCCACTCAGGCGCCCCTCAATATAAATTTCTTAATCACCTTCTCAAATTCAGTAGAAAGCCCGATGATAATTATCAATGCTATCGAAATTAATTTATGTAGTAACATGAGGAAAATTAACATTATTAAGACACTGAGTATTCCTATACATGAACCTGAGATGTATTTCCATTTATCTAGGTATGCTTTCATCTCTAGTATTGTTTTTCAACAAAAACTTTATAGTTTTCTCAAAAAAATCATAACTTATTATTTTTTAAATGCTCTGCAACTGTTAGATATTTAGAAGGCTCTCAAAGCTTTATTATTGACTATCACAATAAGCAACCATTTTAAGAATAAGATATCTGGTTGACTTTCTAGACTGTTCTTTAGGGCCAAATCTTAGAGGTCTGTCACCTGGAAGTTTTTGAGGAGAGCACTGAAGAAAGTGAAAGTCCTATTACTAATTTCTATTTTTTCTGAATCTCGGTGTCTAATTTTTTTAAAATTCAGAGTATTCTAAGGGCACCTGGATGGCTCAGTCGGTTAAGTGTCTGACTTCAGCTCAGGTCATGATCTCGCAGTTTGTGAGTTCGAGTTCTGCATGGGGTTCTGTGCTAACAGCTCAGATTCTGAGCCTGACTCTGATTCTGTGTCTCCCTCTCTCTCTGTCCCTCCCCAACTTGCACTCTGTCTCTCTCTCAAAAAAATAATAAACATTGAAAAAAAAATGTTTTTTTAATTCAAAGCATTCTATTTTATCTCACTTCATCATACTAAAAAAGAGTTCTTTTGGGGCGCCTGGGTGGCTCAATCGGTTAAGCATCCGACTTCAGTTCAGGTCATGATCTCACAGCTCATGAGTTTGAGCCTCGCGTTGGGCTCTGTGCTGACAGCTCAGAACCTGGAACCTGCTTCAGGTCCTGTGTCTCCCTCTCTCTCTGCCCCTCCCCCACTCACACTCTCTGTCAAAAATAAACATTTAAAAAAAAAAAAAAGAGTTCCTTCATATATATGACCAGGTGTGTCATACCAATACAAATATAATTCATGATATAATTTTATAACTTTAAGTAACCTGTTTAGAAGACTAGTCCTAATGACAAACCAGGAAGAAAAAAAAAAAACCTTGATTTAAAAAAAAAAGTCAAATTCCATCTTCCATTAGAATGTTTAAAATTGAGAAATGAATTTATAAAAGGTAGGATTTAGTCACTTTAAGTTACGTTTGAGTATTGGAGTTTATTTAGCAACATTTAGCTAAGCTCTAGTTCGCAAAGCACTGATCTCTGTCACCAGAGACATGGCTGCTTAATCCACCACCAGTAGCTTCCGGATGATCGCTGAACAGAAGAAAGTTGGGGCAGAACTGTTTTGGTCATGTCTCGAGGTAAATGGAAGAAGGAGCAACAGCCTTGGACTCTCCTTGTTCTATCGTGATAAAAGAGATCAGTAAGAAGTAGAAAAAAGGTATTAACTGACTAGAATTTCAATAAAAATGTGAAAAAACAATAAAATCTTAAAAAGAAGTAAAATAAAGGTATGCCACCCATTCAGCTCTCCTCTCCCAGTAAGCACCATCTGTAGCACCTGAACTCAACCCTCTTTTTTTTAATCCTAGGAAGAATTAAATCCATCCCATTTGTGAAAGCCTCTATGAGTAGCAGCAGTTACATTCAAAATAAGAGGGAGAAAAGAAAGAAAATAAGTATCCATAAGATTTATGTGAGGAAAACACACACACACACACACACACACACACACACACACACACACACACACACCTTAGAGCAATCCTTAGCAGATGAAAATTTAGCAGGTGTAAAGGACTTTTCTTAAAATACTTTCCATTGAAAAACAATAAAACTTTGTAACATAAAATAAAACACAGATGTGGGAAGCAACACAAAATCTGTGTATATTAACAAAATAACAGTGTTATATCTTTGGAATGGGATCTGTAGAGGGGCATAAAATGATTCTTTTCACTTTGAATAGTAATTGACATTTTTTTACCATAAGCTCATAGTAGTTCTGTAATAATAACTTTTTAAAGACTAATTAAAGTTAAATCCATTAGAGCTAAACAGTAGAATCAAGCCACAAAATTTATCTGTTTTTTTTAAGTATCTGCTGAAGTCACACAGCTCTGGGTCTACTTAGGAGATGAATGATCTCTGGACATTCAACTCTGAATCACATGCCTAGCACAGTACCTGAAACATTCTAGAATATTAAATGTGAATACTCTATTCAATAAAAATGCTTTTTACTTTAAAAAGTATTTTAATCTCTTTCCATCTTCATCCAGTCCTTTATCACAAAAAATACATATTTACTCATGTTACATATCTCATGGAGGGGAAAACGAGGCCAAGAAGAGTTAAACGTAACATGTAAATGGCCTTTTCAATACATGAAATGAACTTCCATTATTAAGAAACTAATATTCCAAAAGGGAGCGCGGCCCACCACGTACAAGGCTCAGAACTCACTTACCTGGTGTGTCCTAAAGATTCTCGCCATATTGGCAGCATCACAACAGGCTTAACCGCACACTCCAAAATAGCTAAAGCCAATGCAAATTCTCTGGGTTTGCTACACATCTGAACTGCCTTGATCCAATTCGCCCTGTATGTCAGAAGAAGAAAAAAGAATTCTTTCACTTGTTGGTCTTGAATTAAAAGCACAAGAGTTGTGATTCATGACTCCACCTCATACGGCAGATGTTTCTAGGCCAAGCAAGTATCAATACACTGCTACTGGAAGTTCCTAACTCACCGAGTCACAGATTTTGAACACTAGAAGGAATCCCAGAGGTCAGTTAGTCTTTCAACTCCTTAAATGTTCTACAGTGTTCTGGAACTTTGTCTTGCCTTCACTTGACTCCAGGGATAAAGACTTTGCTTTCCAGAAATCTTCCAAATGCTAATGCTGGTTCAATAACTTGGAAGTACACTCACATCCCTCATATCCTCAGTGTTTGGCTGCCTAAACTGACTGCATTCAATTTATTGGTAACAAGTTTAAAGTGAGCACCTGCAATAAGCATTTCGCAAATATTTAGTATATTCACAGCAATAAATGAACCTTAGTGTCCTTTACCTGTGTGAAGCCCAATTTGGATGAAGAAAGGATGAAGGGATATTGTTTTCCAGTTGGGTGATAGTCAGCCTCAGTGTAGATATGGTAAGAACTTTGGACCCATGGACAGAACCATTCCATTTGAACTCTCCTGCTGGAGTCAGACAGAATTTATGTGCAAGATGCCTTCTCTTATCATGATCTTCTCTGTGCTGGTGCTTATTCAAAGCAAATGAATTGGTGGAGTACTGATTGTGGTAGACTCGATACTTCCCTTCTTGACCCAACTTAAAATAATTGTTGATATTTCCTTTCATGACCACTTCCTTTTTGGTGCTCAACCGTGAAATTTCTCCTTGAGAGTTAACTACCAGTACCTGACCAAGAAGATAAAGAGATTCATTATTCATATCAAATATGTAAACTTGATCAACTGTCTTTTAATAATTTGTAATTTATCATTCCAAATAAGGTATACCTTATGACTGAACTTTTGAAATGTTACGTTTATTTATTTTGAGAGAAACACAGAGTCTACAAACAGGGAAGGGGCAGAGAGAGAGAGAGAGAGAGAGGAAGAGACAGAGAATCCCAAGCAGGCTCCACACTGTCAGCACACAGCCCAACGTGGGGCTTGAACTCATGAACTGTGAGATCATGACCTGAGCCCAAATCAAGAGTCAGACGCTTAACCGACTAAGCCACCCAGGTGCCCCGTGAACTTCTGAAATTTATAAGCGAAATTAAAAGCTAAAGCTAACTGTTTACAATTAAACAACCAAGATCTTCCCACAAAGAGAATCTCTATTATACGTCAGACATTATTATTTTCATGCATCTCAAATACACACACAAAACTGCATGTGTATATCATTCACCAATCGTTAGTTCCAGCCTAAAAAACACAGGTTAGGGAAGAAGGAAACCATGGCATGTACTATTCCCCAAAAGATATATTCCTAAAAATATCTTTTCTTCTGCTCCTTTTATCATTCCAGCTTTAGCATAAGAGACCACAGATACTTTAAAATCATGTTTTCAAACAGTTGATCCCAATCCTTTAGTGAACCATGAAATCGACAGTGGATCATATTCAACTTTATAAAAAAAAAAGTATAATATACTCGAGTAGACTAGAAGAGAAAACACCAGAGTGCATCACACACAGTAAGGTAAAATCCTTTTTCAGGAAACTATTGAATAGGAGTCCTGGGTTGCTAAGCAAAATATCATACTAAGGGTCAGAGTGAAAAACCAGCTTGAAAACTGCTGCTTTAAAGCAACTCCTATAGGGGCGCCTGGATGGCTCAGTTGTGTAAGCATCCAACTTCAGCTCAGGTCAAGCCATGATCTCACGGCTCATGAATTCGAACCCTGTGTGTCGGGCTGTGTGCTGACAGCTTGGAGTCTGGAGCCTCTTTGGATTCTGTGTCTCCCTCTCTCTCTGCCCCTCCCCCACTTGTGCCCTGACTGACTCTCTCTCTTTCTCTCTCTCAAAAATGAAAAAAAAAAAAATTAAAGAAAAAAAAAAAAAAGCAACTCCTACAATGTTTATAAAAGAATATTGTATATTCTTGCATATCTACCTTGCAAATAATTCTTAAATGTGGGAGACACATTGTGGCATTATTCTGCCACCCTGGCTAGCTGGGGGGCAAATACTAAGTCCTAGCTGGGGTGCCTGGCGGGCTCAGTTGAGGTTTTGAGTTCAAGCCCCACACTGAGTATGGAGATTACTTTAAAAAAAATTTTTTTTTTAATTACTAAATCCTAGCTTCGGTCTTTTTGTTCATAATCAGAGCTAGGATGCTGTGCTGTTCTATGCACTGTACTCTGCTACTATCATGGGGCAAGCAGAGACCCATCCATTAGCTGCAGGTTCAGCTAAATTTATTATAACCAGAACTGAGCATTAAGTCATCTATAACTCTTTACTAAAGCCCACAGACAGGGTACTCATTACCATATGTGTAAAAGAAGGCTCTATCTCTTTAGAATTATATACAATAAAACTAGCCACACAGAAAGAAAGTATACCACCCATTTATAGCATTTCCCTGCATGAACTGAAATTTGGGTACACAACTATACTTACTGTAATACAGGATGAAACTAACCACTTTCAATCTGGTTACCCACTACACTCTTGGAAGGAGAGCAAATAGAATTCAAAAGGAGGTCTACAACTTCCCATCCCTATTTTTAAGGCATGATAAATAAAATTATTTCACACGCCAGAGATTTTTGTGTTAAGCAGAAAAAACATACCTCTTTGCCCTCCTTAAATAATTTATTCGCTTCATGGGCTGCAGCAGCCACCTGTTGGCTCTTCAGCTGACTCAGCTTGCTGTCTGGATTCCGTAATCTGGTGATAATTCGAGTTGACCCAGATGTCCCTCTTCCAGCTCCAGGAGACTCACTTATTTCTCCATTAGACTTCTCTGATTTGAAATCACCTGTTAGCAAACGAAAAGCCAAAAGTAAATGCTAAGAGTAAGTAAGTTATAACAATTTCTGATTTATCCAAAACTCATACCTGATGCACATCTAAGATCCAGAAAGTAAACAAAAAGTCCTTGAATAGCCAAAGCAAATGTATTCATTCTTAAGGGTTTTGCTTAGAAGAAAGTATGTCAGAACTTTACTGTCATTTATTATTTTACAGAAAATTCAAACATGCCAGGTTATCTGTACAAAGCACATCTACTAGAAAACATGAAGGGCTGCTACAAATTTATAAACATCATAACTCAAAATGCACACTAATAAAATGTTGCCTCATATATTCAATGAGGATTTTGTATAAAAAGTAAATGGTATAATTAATTTTAGAAAGATGTCCACTGAAATTGTTTAAATACATAATAGTTTAAAGCTTATAAACATAAATGCCAAGTGAATTTTCACCTAAGAAATCTAGATAGTTATCTGTGTATACAAGTAATTATACATGCAAAATCAACTAAATCAGATTTTTTTAATGTTATAAAGACCTCTCACATTTTCATAATAACTTAATTTTTTTTTTTAAGTGACAGATTGTTATGCCAAGGGACATTTTCTGCTTTTCCATGAATCTCACTTTGGCTGAGAATTTCTCTACATTCTTAAAACTTTTGCATCACTATCCAATTTCCACTGGCCAGATAGCTGAACAAGATTTCTCTTTTCAATTTAAAACTTTTTAAAATTTGGGTCGCCTGGGTGGCTCTGTTGGTTAAGCATCCGACTTCGGCTCAAGTCATGATCTCATGGTCCATGAGTTCGAGCCCCACATCGGGCTCTGTGCTGACAGGCTCAGAGCCTGGAGCCCGCTTCCAATTCTGTGTCTCCCTCTCCCCTTGCCCGTCCCTGCTCACTCCCTGGTTCTCTCCTTCTCAAAAACAAATAAACGTTAAAAAAAAAATTATAAAGTTTTTTAAATTAAGAATTGTGTGGCACTGGAAAATGAAAGATTAAACAGAAAACTTGCTATATTTTATAAAAATTGCATTTTGAGTAGAAAAAAATTAGAATGGGAAAACTATTTTAGAAAATATAAAATTCAGGAAAACATTTCTTAATTTTATCTGACCAACACCCCTTCTTTCCTTTGGAGATATGCTTTTCCCCTACTTCAGTCATATTATTCAGCCAGGGCTACAAAATAATTATCCTGCTATATTGGGTAAACACTGTCACCCAGCTTGGCCAGAGAGAGTATATCACTGCCTGGCCACAGTGACTGTCCAGATCTGGCTATGTGGCCCCAGCCATTCAGCCCACTACTCTAATTTTCAAAATCTGGTGACAGATAAAGCCTCTTGCTTTTTTAAAATTCTATTTTATTTTATGTACGTATGTATGTAATCTCTACACCCAACATGTATGTATGTATGTATGTATGTATGTATATAAACAATCTCTACATCCCATGTGGGGCTTAAACTCTCGACCCCAAGACCAAAAGTTGTATGCCCTTCTGACTAAGCCAGCCAGGCACCCTGGTCTTGTTTTTTGTGTTAGTGAGCAGAAAGAGTATAAATTAGGGGTTGTCTACTTTTATCTCACAACATGGAAAAAAGTTTCAACAATAAGAGACAATAAGTTATTGGGGAGGGAGGGTGGATAAGAGGAAGAGGGAGACCCATGGTAACCTCGTTTGGCTCCCACGGTTCAATAATGCACCTGAGGCTGTCTGTCACTCCCTCCAGACTTCCCAGAAGCATGAGCCAATTAAATTCTCTTTTTATTGTAAGCAAGTCTGGTGGATTTCTGTCACTAACAACCAATAAATTCTAAATAATCCAGTAGAATATTTAAAAATGTTTGAGCCCAAAATATGGCACTAACTAAATCAAGGTAGGGTAGAGGTATTATCAGGTGTTTTTCTGGCCCAGGTTGAAAAGCCAGAAACCTTCGATGTGTGACATCAAAGCGGTTGGTCAGACTATCAACAATTTTCTCTTGGGTCTCAGACCATGAGCCTACCAATGTTGAAGTTCATACCAAGATGTTGAACTACAGTAGCTATTTCCTGGGACCATTAATACGGCCCTACAATAAACACTTTATAGAAAGCATCTGATCTAGGCTAAATTTCCTAAAAGCAGCAAGGGCAAGCACAGTGCTTTTTAAGAGAAGCCCTTCAACTAAGAACCTGAGAGTCCATCCTTTGACACTTTGCTAAGGTGCCTTTTTTTTTAGGTTTATTTATTTATTGAAGTAATCTCTACTCCCCATGTGGAGCTAAACTCAAGGAACCGAAGATCAAGAGTCGACCCGAGGGGCACCTGGGTGGCTCAGTCGGCTGAGCGTCCGACTTTTGACTTTGTCTGACTTTGACTTCGGCTCAGGTCCCGTCATGATCTCATGGTTCGTGAGGGGAGTTCGAGCCCCACACTGGGTTGCCTGCTGTCAGCCTGCTTCCGCACAGAGCCCGCTTCGTTTCCCCAGCTTGAGCTCTCTCAAAAATAAATTAATATTAAAAAAAGGAGTTGACCCCCAAGATCAAGAGTCACAAGCTCTTGCAACTAAGCCAGCCAGGCACCCCTGACACTTGCTAAATTGCATGCAAATAAGAGAAAGGAGGTATAAAATTCATCCTTAGGGGTAAGACTTGAAGTGGCAGAGAAAGGGAACAAGGCCTGTCTAACACCTCCTACCCAGAGGCCACATTCCTCCCATTATAAAGGAGTGAATCACTTCCATGCAGCCTGGAGGCAGAGTACAGAGAGGCTTTAAGCCAGCTTCCGGAGCTCGTTGTTTAAGGATGGCAGGAGGCAGAAGCCTAGGCAGACTTTATTTACCTGAAGGCTAGGGAATCTGGTCTGAAGAGCAGACCCACAGAGCAAGTACGGTGGCTACACCTTCAGAGACCCTGAGCAGAGTTTCTGGGTATTAGGTGCTAGGCTGGGAACCCAGGCAATCTACCAGGGAGTGCTACTGCCAGAAAAAACTCCCAATCTGCCATGCTGAGAGAGATGATTATTTAAACCTACAGCAATCCCCAGCAACCCATTCTGGAAAACAGCCAGCAAGAACCAGGCTGCTAAAGCAGATTGGCCTCTGGAAGGGGGATCTTCCCAGGTACTTCTCACATTTCATCCACAGCCATCCTCCAAAACACCAAGGGCAGCCAGATTCACCAGAGAATACCTTCCGCTATCAGGATAGCAAGTGTTATAGAAAGTTTAAATTCATAATCTGGCTCACAGATTGTGAGATTGAGAGAAGCTACATCCAGACCAAATAAAAAACAATACACAATACCCAGAAGTTCTAGATAAAGTTACAATTACCAGATGTACTTTTGGGAAGTTTTTGAAAACCTCTTCAGTTGTGGTGAGATCTTCACATTGTGTTCAGCAGAGACAGTTTTAAATTTGAGTAAATATGTTTGTGCCGAGCTACCAAAGGGTAGAGCTGTGGGTACTTGTTTCCTATCTTTGCAGCATCCCTCTTTCTTTGGAAAACCACTCCTACCCCGCTCCAGTCATACACTTTTGCTGGAGCCATCAAGTATAATACCTTGCCTGCCCTGGCCACAGGAGTGGGAACAATATGTCCAAGATAGGCCACTCAAATTTCTTCCTCAAGGACTTTTGATTTGGAGCAGGAGTAGGGGCCTTGCCTTTGGGTCACAGACCTTGGAAAGATAGGAATACAAACCGCTGGTGCCATCTTCCCTGCCACTTGGAAAAAGCCTGTCTGCATCAGGAGAGAATGAAGTTAACACACAAACACATGCCGATCAAAAGGTGGGAGAGAAAGAGAGGAAGACAGAAAAGCTTTGATACCTGGGGGTCCAGGTATCTGAACTTCCCAATTACATGAGCTAATTACATTCCCTTTTCACTGAAGCTACTCTGAGCTGGTTTGGCAGCTTGCAACTGAAAAGAAGTTCTAATTAAAACAGATCTCTATCTCATACCATACACAAAATTATAGAGGATTAAAAACAAAGTTACAGAAGTACTATGTGAAATTACTATAAAACATGTACATGCTTGGGGTAGGGTTTTCCTGAGTAAAACACAAAATCCAGAGAAACCTTAAAGAAAGAAATTTAACTATATAAAAATATCTGTATAACAAGATAACAGGAAGAGTTAAAAGCAAGCAGTAACTATGTAAGTATATACATAAAATCAAAGGTAATAGCCATAATACATAAAGCATTCCTAAAACTCATTAAGAAAAACTGTCAAAACTCAACAGGAAAAAACGAACAAAAGATAGGAATCAGCAATTCACTGAAAGTCCAACCGACACATAAAAAGAAACTCAACCATATTAGTAAGCAACGATATGCGAATTTTTAAATGAAATATTTTTCACCATTAGCAAAAATGTAAACGGTGAATGATGTTGAATTCTTCTTCGTATGTATGAAGAAATAACCTATTATGTAAATTATTGGTATAAATCCCTTTTAATGTACAATTAAGCAGCAGTCATCACTATTTTTAAAATGTACCTACCATTTGACCCAGCAATTTCACTTACTGTTCCTATACTGCCAGAAATACTTACATAAATACACAAAGATATATGCTAAGGATGTTTAAAAAAGCACCACTATTTGTAACAAGAAAAAAACTGTTAACAGACTCAATGTCCACTAATAGAGAAATAGTACATAAATTACTGTTCATCCATACTGTGGAGTACCATGCAGCAGTTAAAAAAAAAAAAATGAACGAATTCAATTTATATCATGAAAAGGTCCCCTACATGGAAAAAAAGCAAGATGCAGAACCATACATGCAAAATGATTCCATTTTTGCGAAAAAATAAAATAAAATAAAAATAAACCTTCTTGTAAACACACATACATTATGTAACCACGTGGAAAAAAATAGAAAATGTTACACACCAAACTGTTGACAGTGGTTACCTGTGGGGAGGGGGTAGTAAAAAGATTTTTTCCTGTGTGCTTTTGCATTTTTTTAAATAAAGACAATGAATGCAAGTGCTATTCGTGCTTAAAAAAAAAAAAAAAAAAGAAGCAAAAAAGGCAAAGAAAATCTAGGTCTTCCCACCCCATCAAACTTTTATTCAAAAAATTAAAAATTAAAAAAATTAAAAAGCTCGCTTGAATGGATGAAGTGTATTCTTACCTATCTCTTCTTGAATAGAGACAGGTGTATGAGACTCTCTTTCTCCATTTTCAGGCTCATCAGCTGCCTTAGCAGATTCGCTCTGGGAAGAATTTAGTTCACTGCTGCTGTTACTGTTTTCCAGATTAGGCTGGATGGAGGTAGTGGTAGCACTAGTGTTACTGCTGTCACAGGTCTTGTTAGGGTCTTCTAGAAAAATAGAATATCTGATTTTTAGATTAGAAATCACATGAAAAGCCACTGCTTTGCCAGAAAAGACATTTCGCTGTTTTAGGTTTGCATTACAAAGCTAGATTTCAAAAAGAAAAGCTGCTCACGTAGGAAGGATGTAATGTCTGAGATTTATAAGCAACACCCTAGGAGTTGTTTTTTAAGCCTTTCAGTCTATTAACTCAGACTCTTAGCATCTTAGTCTCTAGCACAAGGCAGACAGCCTTTCAGTTACCCCAGAGCTGAAGAAGAAGAATAAAGTGATAGAATTATCCCACAAAATGTAGAAATGGTTTTGAGATAATCCCTCAAAATCTGAAATTTATATTCTTTCCAAAAAGTAGTCAAACAGTATTAGGAACAGTATTAAACAGGATTATTTATCTCTAAGATTTTCTGCTTGAATTCTGTGTTCCCAAATTAACTAGAAGGTAACGCTTAAGTCATTGTAAATTTTAAGAACAATTTAATAGTTAGCAGTAAAAGTACTGCTCCTAAAAGAATCATCAAAATGAACACTACCATGAACGGAGAGCCTAGGTCTTTCCATGGTAGTTCAGAAATTAAGAGCCTCCCTCCCTCTGTATTTCATTTTGCCACTAAGATACTTTTAAAATCAATCCCCTAAATTAAAAAGTGGTTGGCCGTATATCACAAAGGCTATCTCTAATGAATAATGAGTTCCTAGTTTTTTTTGAGAGAAGAATCCCAACAACCTGATAGGAAAATGAGAAAATCTATAAGCAGTCACAAAAGAAGTAAAAATGGCCTTGAAACATATGGAAAAATGCTCACTTAACTCAAACTAACAGAAATGCAAAGGAAAACTATACGGAGCTTCCCAGTTATCAGACTGGCAAAATTCCAAGTCTCACAATACATTCAGGTGAAGAGGCAGTTTGCTAACAGGCACTCCCACACACAACACTGTGAGAGTGAAAAATGGGGCAAAGCGCATAAAAAGGAACTGACAATATCTACACGTGCGCTCACTCGTAACCTACCAATCCCATGTCTAGAAATCTATCCCAAAATACGCTGGCAAAAAAATACTAAATTACTTATTTACAGAGCTACTCATTCCAGCATTATTTATAATGGCGAAAGACCAGAGACACAATGTCCATCAATGGGGCACTGGTTGAAAAAAAGGTGACACACACATGAAATATCATGCACCATAACAGGACTAGGGAAATCACTATATCCACATATGAATGGTTAAATGTAAAAAAGCAAAGTGTGAAATAGTACTTATAGTATGCCAACTTCTGTGTAAGAAGGGGAGAAAAATACAAATTTAAGAACAGATTTTTGCCTTTACTTATAAAAATTTTAAAACACTGGAAAAATAACCAAAAATTAATAAAAATGACTACCTAACAGGGAAGGAAAGGAAATGATTACCTAGAGAGGGAATATACACAGTTACACAGTTTGATTTTGGAATCATGTAACTGTTTTACATTTTTTTAATTTTTATTTTTATTTTTATTATTATTTTTTTTAATGTTTTATTTATTTTTGAGACAGGGAGAGACAGAGCATGAACAGGGGAGGGTCAGAGAGAGGGAGACACAGAATCCGAAACAGGCTCCAGGCTCTGAGCTGTCAGCACAGAGCCCGACGCGGCGCTCGAACCACGGACCGCGAGACATGACCGAGCCGAGTCGCGCTCAACCGACTGAGCCACCAGGCGCCCTTTTACATTTTTTTAATAAAGTTAGAATGCAATCCTAAAATTGAAACTGAATAACCTAATTGTATATCAAGTTGTTGACATAACCATAAAATAAAAATTATTTTAAGTGACTTTGAAACACAGTACTTTGACTATACATCCTTAATGGAAATACAGCATAAGGATGAATAGAGAGCTACAAAAAAAAATCTGAAATGCTATTCAGTGGTCTTACTGTCAACAGTAATATTGATATTACAAAATTGCTATGATATACAAATTAAGTTCCTTTTTTCTTTTTAAGTTAATTTGAGAGTGCACACAGTGCATAAGCTGGGAGGGCAGAGAGGGGAAGAGAAGCCTCTGTCAGCACAGAGCCAACATGGGCTCGAACCATGAACATGAGATCATGACCTGAGCCAAACCAGAGTCAACACTTAACGACTGAGCCACCCAGGTGCCCACAAAATCATTTCTTATTAATGTATACCATGGTATTAATATTAATAACATTATTATTAATGGACACCTGTATGAGAATAAAGCAAAAATGTAAGTTACTACTCTGTTAAGAGCTAATAAGGCTTTCAGTGTGAGAGAAGTGATGAAGTTTAAAAACAAAAACAAACAAAACAAAGAAAAAAACACCAAAACTAAGTATGAAATCCTCAATCTGAATTGAAATGTCAATATGAATTGATGGTCTTTGTCTTTTCAAAAATACTTATTTGCTAACACCACCCACCAAAAAGGCCTAGAGGCAGTGACAGCCCAAAGCAGTAATACTCTGGGTCCAGGTTGTGGTCTCTAAATATCATTCCCCACTAAAAGGAACCAGGGCTTCTTGGAGGAATGACTAATTCCAGGCCTGGTGTAAGAAATACATAAGGGAAGCCCCACACGTCTTATTCTGCCAAGAAGTGGAGACACTATCTAAGGTTACCAGGGTTATGGAAAAAGGACTCAAAAGCCAACACGAAGGGGACTGTGGTCAATATAAGCAAAATAAATAACTACAACTGAATGAAAGAAACTGAGTATATGAAGGTCCAGGATCTCAAACAGATTCTTAAAATGAGAAAGCCATGCCCTTGTGTAAAAGTCCATAACTCATGACTCACCACTGAAGGTAACTGTTATACCAACTCCTGACTCTGAAAATTAAAATTAAAGAGAAATAATTTAAGCATTTATTCCTGCTCTGACTACAGTTCAAGGTATTCACACAGCCTTGGTTAATGAGGGAAAATTCTCCACAGAGTTTCAGTTAAAAAAAAAAAATCAAAAAAAAAAATCAGTGTATTATAATCTCCAAATAGATAACTATTTCTGAAATGACCATGAATGAATGAGAGGTTAACAGGAAATTTTATAATGTCACTACCTGAACTCACTGATCAATTTCACCATTTATAAAGGCAAAACAAACAGACATATCATGAGCCTTTTGATGCTATATGATTTGAAGTACCCAGAGCACATAGCTTATGGAATATTCTTGCCAAAAACAGTTAAAAATGAATGTAATCAAGCTTTTAGAATAAATTAAAGAACACTATGAAGAAGGAAACAGACAAGTTCCAAATGCAGGATACCCATAGCAGGATTACACTAGTATTCTTCAACAAGTCAACAGCGTACAGAAAAAATTGGGGGAAAAAGAGTACTCTAGACTAAGAGGCTCAAGAGATGTAAAACCATATGTAATGGGGCACCTGGGAGGCTCAGTCAGTTGAGCATCTGACTCTTAATTTTGGGTCAGGTCATGATCTCACGGTTGTGAAACCAAGTCCTGTGTCCGACTCTGCATTCAGCGTGGAGCCTGCTTAGGATTCTCTCTCCCACTCTGCCCTTCCCCCGCTTGTGCACAGTCTCTCTCTCTCTCTCTCTTTCTCTCTCTCTCTCTCTTTCCCTCCATCCCTCCCTCCTCCCTTGCCTCAAAATAAATAAATATTTTTTTTTGAAAAGGTTCTAGGGGTGCCTGGGTGGCTCAGTCATTTAAGCATTTGACTCTTGATTTCGGCTCAGGTCATAATCTCACAGTTTGCGGGTTTGAGCCCCACGTCAGGCTCTGCACTAATAGCGTGGAGCCTGCTTGGGATTCTCTGTCTACCTCTCTCTCTGCCCCTTCCTCCCTCTCTCTCTCTCAAAAATAAATAAACATTTTGAAAAAAGAATATATTTTTAAAAGGGTTTTAAATAATATGTAGCACAATACACCTGCTATCAAGATTAAAACAATTAAAAGAGAAATATACAGTTTTTTAGCAAATCATGTAAATCAATTCAATGAAGCAAAAGCATGTGAATTATACATCAGTTTGAGCTCCAGTATCAATAGTCTTGATTCTACTGTGTATCCCTTATAAAAACAAAACATGTTAGTGAACACAGGTTTCAGAGTGACAATTTACTTCAGGCAGGGGAGAGGGAGGCAGGGAATATGACTGGGGAGATGATTATAGATGCAGGTTAGTTTCAAAGCAGGACTTAGCTCTTTGTTTTAAGTGACAGGTTCCTAAGTATTTATTTTCATTATCATTAAGCAATTTAAAACCTTAATGAATAAATTAAGGGGGACTATACAATGGTCAATGATGAATACAATTAACTAAGGATTATGATTTATCTAACAATGTACACCTAGGGTCAAAAAAGAAAACAATTTTGGGGCACCTGGGTGGCTCGGTCGGTTAAGCGTCCGACTTCGGCTCAGGTCATGATCTCACGGTCCGTGAGTTCGAGCCCCGCGTCGGGCTCTGTGCTGACCGCTCAGGGCCTGGAGCCTGTTTCAGATTCTGTGTCTCCCTCTCTCTCTGCCCCTCCCCTGTTCATGCTCTGTCTCTCTCTGTCTCAAAAATAAATAAACGTTAAAAAAATTAAAAAAAAAAAAAAAGAAAACAATTTTTTATTTCAGCAAAAAAAGGGCGGAGTAAAAAAAATCACGGGTAAAGCAAATATGACAAAATCTTGACAATTTTCTATCTAAGTGTTAGATATATGGTAGTGGGGGTGCAGCCATTATACTCTTCTCTTCTGTGTATGTTTGAAAATTTTTATAGTAAACAAATTTTATGTGAAGGATGGAAATAATTTAATATCTGACAGCTGCAAACCACTAACACAATCAACTAACTCTTGTTGGAAAAATGCATATATCTGAAACAAAAGAAGTCTCACATGAATAATATCAAATTCTTCACTAACCATTCTTTTCACAGCTGTAAAGTCTAGATTTGTAAAGCGCAGCAGTCCTAATTTATAAAGGTTTAATTAACATCTTCTCAAATAATGAAACAATATATAAAGATAACCATCCCAAGAAAAAAAGGAAGAAAGAAAGAAGGAAAGAAATCCCCTCATTTATGAGCTCAGAGTTCAGAGTGTACTTTCTCACAGAAAAATAAGAAAAAGTGATTAGATTCTACACCAGCCCACAAAAACTTTTTTAACATAATATACTCCAAGTATGGTTTTAACTAAGAAAATACTTCTGGGGGGCACCTGGGTGACTCGGTTGAGCACCCGACTTTTGATTTTGGCTCAAGACATAATCTCACAGTTGTGGGATCGAGCCCCACATCAGGCTCAGGCAACTCTGCTTGGGATATCCCCCCCCCCCCCCCATCCCCTGTTTGCATGCAAGCTTATGCTCAAGCACTCTCTCTCAAAATAAGTAAGTAAACATTAAAAAGAAAAGAAAAGAATTCTGGAATAGGAACTTAAGAGATTCTGACTATACACATCTTAAAATTCTTTAGAGAAAGTGTTTTCTGCTAGTAGGGAGATAATGGTACTTCATAAAGAACAGGGAATCAATCCCTTACCAGGTATTCTGATATTTTTAAAAAGCCAATAACCCACTGAAAGCAAATGGGAGTTCAGATTCTATCCATTTAAACTTTCAAGGTGACAATAAGCTGAGGACTACCACAAACTCATAAAACATATAGCTTTTTTGTTAGTTTGTCCCCAGTTAATTTGTCTTGAGTGGAAAACAGTGTTTTCCTCCATTTCAGTGTAGAATACTGACTTTGGGTTTGGTTTTGTTTTTTTTAAATAATTGTTCTAGGGGCGCTTGGCTGGCTCAGTCAGAAGCGGGTACAACTCTTGATCTTGGGGTCATGAGTTCAAGCCCCACACTGGGTGTAGAGATTACTAAAACAATTAATAAATAAACCTTAATTGTTCTAGAACTCTTCACTTCTTTATTTCATTTGGCTACAGAATTAAAGGAAATATGAACCGTTTGCTTCAAAACACCACCAAGAAGGTACTGTCTACCAACATACATTTTTTAATATTTATTTATTTTTGAGAGAGAGAGAGAGAGAGAGAGAGAGAGAGAGAGAGAGAGAGAGAATGCGCGCACAAGCAAGGAGGGGAAGACAGAGAGGGAGACAAGAGGATCCGAAGCGGGCAGAGCCTAACGTGGGGCTTGAACTCACAAACCATGAAATCATGACCTGAGCCAAAGTCAGACGCTTAACCTACTGAACTACTGAGGCACCCCCACCCCCGCAACATATACATTTCCAAATGTTCCAAAGGCCAAATGTTCTAGCCCTATGGCAAATATTGTAAGTTTTGGTACTTACGATACCATTTTCATTAGACATGATGTAAATGAGTAAAAATAAGGTAATTTTGTAGTCATCCCCCAAACCAAAAATACCCCTTGATCTTCAACGCCTGAACATTAACACCAAAGCCTAAAAAATTTCTAAGCAAAGTACTACAAAGAGAAAAACGTAAATTTTCCTTCTGAAGGTACTAAAGGAATTTTTTTAAGGAAAAAAATGAGGTAAAATAACCAGAATGTATATGACTAGAAACTAAAACCAAACATATTAAAAAGAATAAGAAACAAAAGAGTATTTAGCTGCAGAAGTTCCCAAAGCCTTTACCGATCAACTCAGTGAGCTAAAATGTGGCTACTACATGAGATCACATCTAGTACCAATAGCTTCTTACCCACTGAATTTCCCTTGAAATAAAATGCAAAACTAAAACACAGTGCCTATCTCTTAAAATGTCATTATCTCAGAAAGTTAAGAAATAGATTAAATCAATGTTCTTTTAGTTGAACTTTATCGGTTAGAGTCTCAATATGTCCATGGAAACGTTTTCAAACAATTATAGTTATGGAAATAAAGCCAGTTTTATCTACTACTCATATGTTCCTAATCCCAGTGATTAAACCTAGAGGCATGAATTTAAGACAGATACTGTGTGCATTATGTTTGAATACAAACACTCAAAGTGGATTTGACTTTAAAATGTTACAAAGTTATGTGTCCTTCTCTCTCCACTTACGAATTTAAAACTCAACATTCTGGTACAAAAATCTTCTCATCTAAAATCCAGGAAAAAAGTGTAATTCCTAAATTGAGCCTTTGTTAACTATAACGAAGTTATACTAAATAACATACTTGCTACATGGGGTTGTTTTTGGCAACATAAGTATTTTCATGAACTAAAGTGAAACGTCTGGAACACAGATGCAAGAAAAAAATCTAAGGAATAGGTACATTAAGAGATTAATTTTTTTAAGTGATGGCTACCAACCTTGCCCAAAATATGGCTGCCAACTTTTCAGCTTAATCTTCAATCTTAGCCACATAAAATCTTTCTGATCACTGATCGTACCCAATATGACATCATGAAACCTGCCGACTTTTCTCATGTTCCCACTCCCACAGATTTTTAGACCATAAATTTGTAATGTTTCCTTTGCGTAAATTCATTAATCATATTACAGAAAAATGACAGTACTCTCTGACAAGACTTTATGTCAAAATACAGCTTGAAATACTATACATTTACTCTTTTCTTTTTTTTAAGGCTTTAAAAAAATTTTTAAGCTATATCCAACGCAGGGCTCAAACTCATAATCCCAAGAGTCAGATGCTCTACCAACTGAGCCAGCCAGGCGCTCCAATACACATTTACTTCTAAAGAAATTCTAAAGTACATGTCTTTCTCAAGAGATTCTGGATATATTTCTAAGGAAATTTAAATTCTCACATTATTTAAAAAATGCCTTTCTATTCCAGAAAAGATATACAATATAAACACTAACCAAAAGCAGGCTCTGGTAGCTTAGAAATGTTATTAAAGATAAAGGATTATTTTACAATGAGAAAGTTAACTGAACAAGAAATATAAAGATTATGTGCACCTAATTACACAGCCTCAAACTATGTAATGCAAAAACTGACAAAAAGAAACTCCACAGTAAACTGTTAGAAGTAATTTTAAAATATCTCACAGAGAAGGAAAACAAATACTAGGAAGGATATAGATTTGAACGACACAATTAAAAACCTTGACCCAGGGGCACCTGGGTAGCTCAGTCGGTTGAGCGTCTGATTCTTGATTTTGGCTTGGGTCATGATCCCAGAGCGGTGGGATATAACCCAGCATTGGGCTCTAGG
Source organism: Acinonyx jubatus (assembly GCF_027475565.1). Lineage (NCBI taxonomy): Eukaryota > Metazoa > Chordata > Mammalia > Carnivora > Felidae > Acinonyx > Acinonyx jubatus. The sequence continues at coordinate 46,123,275 of NC_069397.1, forward strand.
CTGGGTGTGGAGCCTGCTTAAGATTCATTCTCTCTCTCTCTCTCTCTCTCTCTCTCTCTCCTCCCTCCCTCCCTCCCTCCCTCTCTCTCTCTCTCCTTCTCTCTCCCTCCCTCTCTCTCTCCCTCTCTCCTTCTCTCTCCCTCCCTCCCTGTCTCTCTCCCTCTCTCCTTCTCTCTCCCTCCCTCCCTCCCACTCTCTCCCTCTTTCTCTCTCCCTCCCTCTCTCTGTCTCCCTCTCTCTCTCTCCCTCCCTCTCTCTGTCTCCCTCTCTCTCTCTCTCCCTCTCTGTCTCCCTCTCCCTCTCTCTCTCTGCCCCCCCACACCCCTCCGCCCCTCTCCCCCCTCCCCCGCTCGTGCTCTCTTTCTCTAAAAAATAAAAAAAATTAAAAAATAAACCTTGACCTGATTGTCCAATACTGCACCCAACTAAAACACATATATTCTCTTCAAGCATGCGTGAGACACTTGTCAACATTAACCAAATACTGAAACATTACAAAAAGCCTCAACAATTTCTCTGATTACAGTGGGTAAGCTAAAAATCAGTAACAAAACGATAACCAGAAGGGGCAGGGGGGGAGAAAACTATATCATAATGAAAATTAGAAAATAGTTTAAACTCAATGACAAAGACAATATAATATTTGTGGGATGCAGCTACAACAGCACAAAAAGGAAACTTACAGCCTTGACAGCGGAATAGAAAAACATAATAAAAATAGAAATAGAAAAAATAAATAAAAACTAAAAATCATAAAGCACCCATCTTGAAGAGCCAAGAGAGAAATAATATTTTCATCTAAATGCAGAAGGATGGGGGGCGCCTGGGTGGTTCAGTTGGTTAAGCATCCAACTCTTGATTTTGGCTCAGAACATGATCTCAGAGTTTATAAGTTCAAGCCCCACGTTGGGCTATACACTGCTTGGGATTCTTGCTCTCTTTGCCCCTCCCCTGCTCCCTCTCTCTCTCTCTCTCAAAATAAATAGATAGATAGATAGATAGATAGATAGATAAATAAATTTTTTTTTAATGTAGAAAGATAATTAGTATCAACTAGGATACTCTTTTGAGGAGGTTTTGTTTTGTTTTGTTTTGTTTTAATGCAACCAACAAAGGGCACCTGGGTGGCTCAGGTCACGATCTCAAGGTTTGTGAGTTTGAGTCCTGCATCAGGCTCCATGCTGCCAGTGCAGAGCCTGCCTGGGATCCTCTCTCTCCCTCTCTTTCTGCCCCTCTCTCACTTTTGTGTGTGCGCTCTCTCTCTCTCAAAATAATAAATAAACTAAAAAAAAAAATAAGTGCAACCCACAAGAATGATAAAAATTTAAAAATTTTAAAAGCAGGGGAAAAAAGCCAGGTGACGAATATGTTTGTCACAGATCGTGGTGATGGTTTCCTGAGTGTATATTTATCTCCAAACTCATCGAGTATACACTAAATATGTACAACTTTTTGTATGCCAATTATAGTTCAATAAAGTTTTTTTAAAAAACAGGAGCAGTTAAAAAAAAAAAAAAACACCACAAAGATTTAAAGGAAATAATAAAGACAGGATCAGAAATAAACTGGAATAAACACAGAATCAAAAAAGGATCAACAAAGCCAAAAGTTATTTTTTTTAAAGACTAATAAAAGGTGTTAACAGTTTTGTGAGATTTAACAAAGTTTTGTGAGATGATTAAAAAGAAAACAAATAACCAATTTCTGGACTGAAAAAAAAGAGAACATCACTATAGATCCCTGCAGACATCAAAGAAACAGGATGTTATTATGCCAATAAAATTTAAAATTTAAGCAAAATAGGTAGATTCCTAGAAAAATGCAACTTACTAAACCTGACATAAAACAACAGAAAATATGAATAGCCCACTATCCATCAAAGAAATCAAATCTAAAATTAATCTTTCCCACAATAAAAACCCCAGGGCCCGGGTGCCTGGGTGCCTCACTTGATTAAGCGCCTGACTTCAGCTCAGGTCATGATCTCACGGTTGGTGGGTTCAAGCTCCGTGTCAGGCTCTGTGCTGACAGCTCAGAGCCTGGAGCATGTTTCAGATTCTGTGTCTCCCTCTGTCTCCCCTCCCCTGCTCACGCTCTCTCTCTCTCAAAAATAAACATTAAAAATAATAATAACTTAAAAAAAGCTCCAGGACCAAGTAGCTTCATGAAAAAAATAAAAAGCCCTTTATTTAAGTAATAAATAATACCAACTCACAGAAACTCCTGCAGACAACAGAAAAAGTGGGAACTAGCCCCAACGCATTTTGTGAGGCCAGCATAATCTGGACACCAAAGCCGGACATGGTCATTAACAGAAAAGGAAAATTACAAGTCAATGTCACATATCAGTGCAAACTCCTAAATAAAATATTAACGAACTGGATGCAACAATATAGAAGAATGAAAATATACCACAACCAAATGCTATTTATTCCAGGAATAGGAGACTGGGCTAACACTTACAGAATCAACGTAGGAATTTCTGCTTCCAGATGGAGCAGAGGGACTGGATTTAACCCTCTGCCATGAAACAACCACAAACGAAAAAGAGACCACGTAATAGAAAACAAAGGAACTAACAGGTACATTACAAAAGAGGGTTAACCAAATGACCTATATATACACATATATTTCGTATACATGAAAAGGTGCTCAACATCTTTAGTCCCCAGGGAATTGCAAGTCCAAACCACCAAAAGATATCCCTACATTGCCATCAGAACGGATAAAATAAAGGGGAAAAGAAAGAAGAATGATACTGATGATACCAAGTGTTAGCAAGGATGTAGAGGAGCTAGAACTCTTGTAGACTACTGACAGAAGGGTAAACTTGTACAACCACTTTGGAAAACCAGCAGCACCCATTACAGATGAGCACACGTAAAATGAATGGCCCAGGAAATCCACAACTAGATTCATATCTCTAGAAAGGTACATATATGAGCACAAAAAACATGCAAAAAAATATTCATAGTAGCATTACTCACAATGGTCCCAAACTGGAAACCATTCAAATGCCCATCAACTCAGAAAATGAATAATAAATTAATAATTAATCATCATATATCTCTATCATAGAATATTATACTGCAATAAAAAGGAATGTACTACTATTACAAGCAACATTTGGATGGCTCACACATATTGTGGAGGCAAAAAAAATTGGACATCAAAAAGTATATACTGTATGATACTATTTTTTTAAAGGTAATCCTAATTGGTGTTTACAGAAGTCAAGATGGTAAGTACTTTTGTGGGAGTGAGGGCAGTGGTGGCTAAGAGGGGAAATGATGTGGTTACACAGGTGTGTTCCACCTGTGTGGATATTTGTAAATATCTATCAAGCTATTTACTGAATATTACTTAACCAAGTGCTATACTTTAATGAAAAAGTTTATCATAATATATCTTTCCATACTGAACACTTGCCAATCTGACAGTCTTCTACTGATATAAACTTTAGTCGTTAAATTAGGTGTCTAAATACATTCTGAAGATTTAGAAAAGAAAACCCTGTGAGATGCCTTCTATCAGTTGTTATTTGTCATCCACCTAGAATAACCCCCCTCTCTAGTTCTTGTGATACCACATCTCATCTACTGACCACAGAGTGGTCAAGAATGGTAACAGAAATTGGTCCGGGGACACCACAAGGTACCTAGCACACTGCCAGGCACCATTACACTCAACAAATATTTGTTGAATAAATGAGCTCATAGAGAAAGAGAAACAGAAGGAAGCAGAGAGACACGTTATAGTCTTCTCTGAGGGTCAGAACTCTACTATTAGGCCTGTCTACTGCCCATTAGAAAGTAAAGTCCTCAAGGGCCTTGACTTTGTCCATTTCGGTCACTAGTGTCATTAAGTTTTACAGTCAGGGACCTACCAAAATGTTTTTATCTACTTTAAATGTATCAAATTCCTCTTTAAAGACTGGTGTGGTATGTTTAATTAGTATCTTTAAAAATGCTTCATACTGTTTTGGAAGTAAGTATAAGACTATCAGGTTTCTAGGCTTGGTTTCATTTATTAGTCTAGTCAAGAAAAGAACTATGATTTACTAAACGGTCAGGTTTCAAATTTACAGCATCTTCAGCTTCTAGCACTCTGATCCTGCTAATGGCCCCAATCCACTCTGATCACAACTACTGACAATTGCTATTTGCTCCCATTCTAGCTTTCTTAACACTTCTTATTCGGGTTCTCATCTAAATCAATTTTTCATGACTACGCATGAAGAAAACCACTTGAATACAAAGTTTAAATACAAAGGATCTCATTTAGAAGAATTATGTTAACTACTAGTGAATCAGTAAATGTGTAATTCAAACCCACTTTATTATTTTTTTACTTGCTGGGCTTTCTCACTCTTTCAAAGAGTTGACTATACAGCAATAAGGACAGTATCCAACATTTATTAAGCAGTTAACATGCGTCAGATACTATGCTAAGTCTTTTATATATATTATTTCACTTGGTGCCCTTTAAAAGTGTTAAGTCAGATACTAAGATAAGAGTATCTCCCCTTAAACCATTCTAATAACAAAAATAAGAGGGGTGCCTTGGTGGCTCAGTTGGTTAAGCGTCTGACTTCGGTTCAGGTCATGATCTCACGAGCCCTGCATCAGGCTCTGTGCTGACAGCTCAGAACCTGGAGCCTGCTTTGGATTCTGCGTCTCCCGCTCTCTCTGTCCCTCTCCACCCTCCCCCCACTAACAATCTCTCTCTCTCAAAAATAAATAAACATTAAAAAATGTAAAAAAATTATGTTTATTTATTTTTAAAGACAGAGAGAGAGAGAGAGCACAAGCAGAGCACAAGCAGAGGTGGGGAAGATAGAGAGGGGGACACAGAATCTGAAGCAGGCTCCAGGATCCGAGCTGTGAGCAGTCAGCACAGAGCCCGATGCAGGGCTTGAACTCATGAACCGCGAGATCATGACCTGAGCCGAAGTCAGACGCTTAACCGACTGAGCCACCCAGGCGCCCCTAAAAAATTTTTTTTAAAAACAAGTATCTCAGAGAAATTAATAAGCTGGTAATAAATAACTTAAAAAGCAAATATCTGCTAAAATCTATGCAAAGTTGTTAACTCTGTTTGGTTTAAAAACCAAACAACTAACTAGTATATGAACCCACTATAAGACTAAGACTTATATTAAGTATTAATCAATCTAAAAAGATAAATATTTTAAGAAGTATTTACTAAGGATATAATCACAATTCTAATAAAAATGGAATTTTGTTCACCAAATTATTTTGGGCCTAGTACTCTACTTTCAAATTCTGACTTATGAAGGTGTTAATGTCTTAATAATGCAATATTTTAATTAGGACCTAGAGATAAATTTATAAAAAATTTATAAATTGAATTCTAAATCTCTGGGTCTCCAGTCCATTCAATAAAGGACTCTCACTGAAACGATCTGATAGGTATTTACTAAATGCATCTAGTGAAAGGGAATTTATTATTCTCTAAACAGCTGTAATTTGAAGGAAGTTGTTAGCATTCAGTCACAATAGTCTTCACTCTTATTCCTACTTATTTGACCTAATACCCAACATTTCAAACATAAGTCTAATCTCCCCCTCCCCCAACTAACCGGTCAGTAGACAATTATAGAATTTTCATCCCACCTTCCCCTTGATGGCAAGTCTATTCTTTTCTAGGCTCAAAAATTTGTGGGAGCCTGGGCGGCTCAGTCGGTTAAGAGTCCCAACTTCAGCTCAGGTCATGACTGGCAGTCTGAGAATTTGAGCCCCGCGTCAGGCTCTGTGCTGACAGCTCAGAGCCTGGAGCCCGCTTTGGATTCTGTGTCTCCCTCTCTCTCTGCCCCTCCCCTGCTCGTGCGCTCTCTCTCTCTCTCTCTCTCTCTCTCTCTCTCTCTCTCTCAAATAAATAAACATTAAAAAAAAAGTTTTTTCATTAAAAAAAAAAGGTGTTTTTTTTTTTAATTTGTTTCTGTATTCATTTCACCAGATAGCAGTTTCCAGACTTTTCTTCATCTTAGTGACCAGTCTCTCATTAGCATAAAACATGGTGAGCTTATTATTGTGATTCTTCGGGACCCTCCACACACATCACTGCATGTAACCTAATGTTACACTAGCAACAGTTTACTGTTTATAGACACTCAGTTGAGAGCAGTCACACAAGCACTGTTGATCATCAAAATCCTTCAAGTTAACAGAACAGGAACACTGAGGCCTTGCAAGATTAAATAACATTGACTTAATGACAGAAGCGGATCTAGAATCAAATCTTCCAACTGCTAATGCTATCTTCCTCCCAACACATCAGAATCACATCCCCAGTATGAAATGTAGCAACGAAAGTACCGCAAGTTGGAAAATATGTGATATTCTTATAATATACAGAAAAAAATCATTAAGGATTTCCATCAAGGTATTAGTTACAATTCTTAATTTCTGGTAGGATTACCAGTGTTTATCTTGTTTTACTCATCTGAATTTTTTAGTTTGCTTTTTAAAAAAATACACAGTTCCTATAATAAAATTTCTTTCTCATTTAAAAACAAGGCAAAATGAAAGGTATAACGACATCCTTCGTGTGTGATAAAACTTACTTCAAGTATAATTTTAATTTTAGAAAAGCTTAAAATATGGATTATTGGTTAACTTACATTTCAAAATACATCTTGCACAAAATGTTTTGTGACAATGGTTTTCTATCATAACATCATGGTTTGAAATGTTTAAAAAAAACCACACAAGCACATGCAAACATAAAATTAATTTGTTAGTACGTACAGAATTGGAATGGTCAAATCATTCAACACTGAGCCATTAGTATGTAAGTACTTAAAACCAAAATGTCTGCCACTATGATCTGGTGATAAAATATACAAATAAGTCTATTAGTCAAAACCAGCTAAATGAACTTAAAAAAGCATGAAGATTATGATGAGTTTCAAGCACTAACTGCAAGAATGTGTCAAACTCCGAATGTTAGGTGACAATTTAGCAATCAGGGATGGCACTTATGTAAGCAAGCAGCATGAATGAACACATACTTTAAAATTCCAGGTGACATTCAGCTTTTACTACCAAAGGGAAGGATTCCCCCCATTACAGAGGCATTGATACACTGCCCTCTGTACCTGGCACGTCCTGGGGGAGCTCAGATGCCACCTTCTTCTCTGCCATGTTGCTGCTATCATGGGTTTCTGAGAGACACCCCACGGGACTCCTCCCTTCAGAGGGACTAGTCTCTTCTGGAGAAGCATTTGTTGTGTTGTCGCCAAGATTTGCTGACACAGAGTTACCTTTATCCCCAACTTCTGTTGGCTCTACAGTAAAATGCACAACAAAACTTTAAAGATATCCTTTAAATTGCTCTAGGACAAATGGCCACATTCAATCAACTACTAAAAATGAATGATCACCAAGAAAACCTGCTTTTATTTGATGGCCATTTTGAAGCAATTAGATTTTGGGATATTTTTGCAGTAGGTAATCCAAAGAGTATTTAAAATATTAAGAACGTTTAAGTAATTAATATAAAAATGAACATAACACACACAAAAGTGTATATTCTGGTACAAAAATAGTGATTTTTTTCACCAACAAATCTTACAGGGAAAGGGTATCTTATTAGGAAGTATAAATAGAGATATGGGTATATTATAGCAAATCTACCAATACATAAAACTCATTACAATGATTATACATGTTACAAGAGGAAAGGATATCCGAATTTCTTTAGAAATATAAAATTATAGAGGTATTAGTAATAAAAAAAAGGATTCATTTTCATTTTGAAAGCAAAACTGGAGGTTTCATAAATAACACTGATGAAATACTATTTTCTAGCCAAGTAATTTTTTTACCCTCGGATTTTCCTTGCTCAGGATCATCATCTGGTGCTTTGTCATCACCATCTTTTTCAAGGGACTGGTCTTCAAACTCCTCTCTGCTTTTCTCAGCATCTTTGGAGTTATTATTCTCAGTCTCATTCTTGTCCTTTTCTATTTCTTCTGGGCTTTTAACAATATCAATGTCTCCTTTTTTGGCTCTTATGGATTCCAAAATTTCTTCTACAATAAAAACAAAAAATTTTGTTTCCAGGTATACCAAATATAGAAAAAGTACTACAAATGTCACTCAAGAGTTTCAATACAAGTTATTAAAGTTACATATGTCAAAACACCAGAACTAAGAAAAAAGGATCAAGATTACCGATACGATATTGATGCCCATAGAACACAACCAATGGGGTAATCTTCACTTCTAGAAAATATATGGTAGGAGCACCTGGATGGCTCAGTCGGTTAAGCATCTGACTCTTGGGGCACCTGGGAAGCTGAGTCGGTTAAACTCAGGTCACGATCTAGAGGTTTATGAGTTCGAGCCCCGCGTCAGGCTCTGTGCTGACAGCTCAAGCCGGGAGCTTGCTTCGGATTCTGTGTCTCCCTCTCTCTCAGCTCCTCCCCCACTAGTGTTTGCACGCTCTCTCTCTCTCTCTCTCTCAAAAATAAAGAAACATTAAAAAAAATTTTTTTAATAACAAAAAGTACACTACATGCTGAATTACACTGAGATATAACATGCTCATTGTAGGAAATTTGAAAAATATAAATAGAATACCAACTATAATCATTCTATGCTAGTTGGTTATTTTTTGATAAAAGCTGGTCTATTACCTAGTTAGAGAAAAAGAATTTTTTTAGAGAAGAAGAATTTAAGTACCTCAATGACCCAGGCACTGTTTTTGCATGGTATCTTACATAATTCTCCAATTCTCTAGTGTTCTACCACATGATAATCCATAATGGAATTAACTAATTCCTCTTTATTGGACACTTTTAGTTTTTCACATTCCCCTAAGTCAGACCACTAAACATTTTAATTATACATCTTATTTTGGTTTTGTTCATTAGTTAAGATGATATTACGTACATAATTTTGTGAATAGGCAAGCTCACTCTAGAAAATATTTCTAATTTAACATATTTGATAAAAACACACTTAACATTGCTTTTTAAGGGACTGGACAGTTCTTTATTATCGTACTAAAAGCTGAGAATGCAAGAATAAAAAGGAATTTGTCGATTTTTTTAATGTTTTTTTTTTTACTTACTTTTGAGAGGGAGAGAGCACGCACGCAAGTGGGGGTGGGGGGGGGGGGGCAGAGAGCAAGGAAGACACAGAATCTGAAGCAGGCTCCAGGCTCTGAGCTGTCAGCACAGAGCCCGACGCGGGGCTCGAACCCATGAACCAACCATGAGATCACGACCTGAGCCAAAGTCGGACACTCAACCAACTGAGCCAGCCGGGCGCCCTGAGATTTGCCGATTTTAATGCCATGATTCATGAAAGAAAACTAAGAGGGATATAGCCTGACTGAAAGTAATAAAATTTCTTATTATTTGATCTACTGTATGGAGAGAAAATAGTAAGAAGGGGATACAACCTCCCCAAAGAATTCTGACAACTAAAACTTATCTGATGAAAATGTTACATATTTTTCTAAACAGATGTAACAGAAAAATACTTCCTACCACCAGATATGAATAAACACAATCCTTGGTAATCAGTCTGTTAGTTTCTGAAGACGAAGTATATTTGTATGCAACAGTATTTATATATAACAGTATGACTATAGCATTCTCAAAAAATACACATGAATTAAAGGCACTACAGACGCAGAGCATGTAGGAACAGGCTCCGATATAGCTTAAGTAGATATATTTATTAAATATAAACATTCTACTTTAAGCAAATAGAAAATGGGGAAATTTTTCAGTAAATGGAGAATGGGAAAATTAATAGGATTATATGTATAGCAGATAACATATATAGAAGAACGGAGCCAGGCAGTTCAAGTGTACTTTCAAAGTCTTAATCATTTTATCTAAGATTAAAATGCACTATTAGAAAACACAGGTGATACTTATTAAACATGCAGAGTATATCTGGCAGGATTTTAAAAATGGCAATAATAGCATGTCTGGAAAAAAAGTAAGGTGAAATGGAATTATGAAGGAGATTCACTTTTCACTGTATACCCTTTTATACTATTTCAACTTTTTTAAAAAATCGTAAGTATTTATTATCTTTTACAAAGCAAGAAGTTGAGCAAGAAAGTAAATTAGGTATTGAAATATAACCCAAACTATAAAGTAAATATCCATAATCCAAGGTAACCCAAGGTAAATTAGGTATTGAAGTGTAACCCGAGCGATAAGGTAAATATCCATGAGTCCACAGTGATATAAATAAATGACTGAATAATAAACTAGAAGAACAGACAAATCTCCTGTTTCCTGAAGAACAGAAAAATCCCAAATAATTTATGTAGATAGCCACTACCTCCAGGAGGGAGAGCCTAACTCTCCCCTCCCTGAGTGTGGGCTGTGCGTAGTGACTTTCTTCCCCAAAGCACAGCATGGGTAGAAGGAGTAATTTTATAGTGGAGAAACTTGACAAACGCTACCTGAGCCAGGTTAACATGATCAGTGAGAAGTCACGATGACGGCACATAATCTTGGTATGATGATAAGAATGGCACTTTTCACCTCTGTAGTCTTCCTCCCCAAATCCATAATCTCAGTTGGGAGAAGAACATGAGACAAATCCAGACAGAGGGCATTCTACTAAATACCTGACCAGTACCCGTCAAAACTGTCAAGGTCATCAAAAATAAGAAGTCTGAGATGGGGCGCCTGGGTGGCTCAGTCGGTTAAGCATCCGACTTCGGCTCAGGTCATGATCTCGCAGTCCGTGAGTTCGAGCCCCACGTCAGGCTCTGTGCTGACAGCTCAAAGCCTGAAGCCTGTTTCAGATTCTGTGTCTCCCTCTCTCTCTGCCCCTCCCCTGTTCATGCTCTGTCTCTGTCTCAAAAATAAATAAACGTTAAAAAAATTTTTAAAAAAATTAAAAGGCTTGGACGGAGTGTTGATTTAAAATTTTTTGGGGGGCGCCTGGGTGGTGCAGTTAGTTAAGCGTCCGACTTCAGCCAGGTCACGATCTCGCGGTCCGTGAGTTCGAGCCCCGCGTCAGGCTCTGGGCTGATGGCTGGGAGGCTGGAGCCTGTTTCCGATTCTGTGTCTCCCTCTCTCTGACCCTCCCCCGTTCATGCTCTGTCTCTCTCTGTCTCAAAAATAAATAAAGGTTAAAAAAAATTTTTTTTAATAAATAAATAAATAAGAAGTCTGAGAAACTGTGACAGTTTAGAGGAGCCTTAAGAGACATGATAAGTAAATGCAATGTGGTGTTCTGGATGCGACAATGAGACAGAAAAAGGATGTCAGTAAAAATAAGGAAATATGAATAAAGTATAGAGTTCAGGTATTATAATGTATTAATATTGGTTCACTACTTATGACAAATGTGTCACACTAACTACATTACTAACAGGGGAAACCTGGTGCAGGCTATATGGAACACTGTTCTACCTTAGCAACTTTTCCGTAACTATAAAACTATTCTAAAATTAAGTTTTACTTAAAATAAAAAAGAAAGCAAAGACTAAATTTTAAAAGAATACTATTTCTCATAATTAAAAATAGGGTTCCTAATAATAAGGTAACTTGAATTAAAGAAAACAGTTGGGGGGGCGCCTGGGTGGCTCAGTCGGTTAAGCGTCCGACTTCGGCTCAGGTCATGATCCCCCGGTCTGTGGGTTTGAGCCCCACGTCTGGCTCTGTGCTGACAGCTCAGAGCCTGGAGCCTGCTTCAGATTCTGTGTCTCCCTCTCTCTCTGACCCTCCCCGTTCATGCTCTGTCTCTCTCTGTCTCAAAAATAAATAAACATTAAAAAAAAAAATTAAAAAAAAAAATAAAGAAAACAGTTGGGGAAATATTAGTAATGACCGAGGCAATATACAAAATGCTAAAATGCATAACATCCCTAATGTATGCTGGGATGAACAAGATTCTCTTGGGAAAATGAAAGTATTGGGAATTAAAATATACATATTTGAAATGTTAGTATCTTCAAATTTTGTAGTGACTTAATACCAAGAATTTATCTCAAATTTAGTAACAAGTAAAATGAGACGATTTCCCTCTTACCATTAGCTGCCGCCAAAAAGGATTTGTTACTGCCCCGAGCCTTATTGGTCAAGTCTTCAGTTATGTCCATGTGTCGGTGGATTTCTTCACGCATTTCTTCCAGGATTTTGCAGAGTTCTGCTTCCCAGTAATCTTTATCTAGACAGTCAATTAATTCTGCAAGTTGGACCTTTGTGCTGTAGTACCAAATTTTCTTCTCATTTTCATTTTCTGTATCTTCTTCTCTGTTTAAAAGAAGAACAAAAACACTTTCTATGTTAGCTATAATGGCACTGATTTGACAGCTGCCATCTACGCAATGAAAGTTAAAATATGTAACACAAACTGCACGTTTTAAGGTGTTCAGTATATCTGCTCATAAAAACTCCCCTCCGGTCTCATTCAAACTTGGGTTACTTTTGTTCTAGTTGAGCAATCTCTAAGTATTTGGATTTCCTAGCCCACAGCAGCTTATGATAGAATAATCTGTGGGGCCTCTGGGTGGCTCAGTCGTCGGTTAAGTATCCGACTCTTGATTTCAGCTCAGGTCATTATCTCACAGTTGTGAGACTGAGCCCCGCATTAGGCTCCACACTGGGCATGGAGCCTGCTTGGGATTCTCTCTCCCTCCTCCCCCCTCCCCTGCCCGCCCTCTCTCAAAAAAAAAAAAAAAGGAAAAAAAATAATTTGTAATAGTGGGGAGAGAGAATTAGTATAGCAGCAGAGAAAGGTATCTAAAAATATGACACACAGAAACAGAATCTCAAGGGGCACCTGGTTGGCTCAGTGGAAGGAGCATGCAACTCTTCATCTTGGGGTCATGAGTTCGAGCCCCACACAGCATGTAAAAATTACTTACATAAATAAAACTTGAAAAGGGAGAAAAAAGAAACAGGACCTCAAAATTCAAAGTGTGGGAGTGCTCGGTGGAGGAGAGTCTTGGTTCTACTTCAGTCGACTCTGACATCATCACTCTAACCATACGAATGAAATTTTAACCAGAAATATTTAAACTATACTCAGAGCAGGTTGACACTACAATCCAGTTTAGAACATTTCCATCAACATGGTATAAATGCTCTGCTAAATTCTGGTCCTTGAAGAGTGATCTCAATGAGCAATAATGGCTCGTGTTTCTTCCCTTCTTACGGACCAAGTTCAAAATGGGGAGAAGAGGAGCAGCCCCCAGCCCTGCCTACATCTCTCCAAAGGTCCCACCCACTTGTAACGGAGGTGTAGACTCCAGCAGGGATGGCCACTAACTACAAACCCAAGGCAAATTCAGGCCTACGACGGGACTATGAGAAATACATGCGATGATATTCTCTCATTCGAAAGGAGTCCAGGAGCATGTGTGAGGTACCTGCCGAGAGTTTAACTTTCCTGTCTACTCAACAGCAAACTCACAAAGCTGAAAGAACTAGGCTTCAAGAAAGACTTGGCTTTAGGGGCGCCTGGGTGGCTCAGATGGTTGAGCATCTGACTTTGGCTCAGTTCATGATTTCATGATCTGTGTGTTCGAGCCCCACGTGAGGCTCTGTGCTGACAGCTCAGAGCCTGGAGCCTGCTTCGGTTCTGGTCTTCCTCTTCTCTGCCCCTCCCTCCCTCTCAAAAATAAACATTAAAAAAAAAATTTTTTTAAAGAAGGATCTGGCTTTAAAATGGGTTCAGGCGTTTATGAGATATGCAACCATGAAAAAGACACCACCTCTCTGAGCCTCACCTCGCTGCTAAAATGGGAATAAGAGTATCTATTTTAAGGGTCAGCAATAAGAATTAGAGGTGTTGTAATAAGGCACAGATTGTAGTACCCAGGCACATTGTTAGTAATCAATAAATATAAAATATGATTACTACTATTAAGGTAGTAAATAAATAAAAATTGAGCAGAATTCCAGGAATGAATCATCCAGTAATTCTAAAGAAAGACGGGACATATCAAGTCATGGATAAATAAACGGATATCGAAATTATCAAAGCTTTTCAAACATTAACAGAAAAAAAAAGAAAGAGCAAAGCAAGATAGCATTTAAGTTTTATTTAAGTAATCTCTACCCCAAACCTGGGGCTCGAACTCATAGCCCTGAGATGGAGTCGCATGCTCTTCCAACTGAACCAGCCAAGCACCCCCTGCTTTGCTCTTTAAAATCAGCATCTGCTAACATATGAAATTAGTATATTGCTCTGTTAGAAGCTTTCTAAAAAATTGCTGAAAATCATTTTTTTAAAAATCTGCTCTATAAGGGTATTTTTACTGACTTCTCATGACTGAGTGATGACAACAATCTTATCCCAATTTACAATGTTAAAGATGTCAGAGTCCTCTAATCAAAAAGACTAATAAAATGCTTTCAAAAGGCAATACTGTATCAAAACTCTAATTAAGTGACAATATCAAATCAGAAAGTACTTAGCTTTGAGCGTAAGTGTTATAGGACAGCCTATTATCTAAAATATCAATCTTAAGGATTTCACTGTTATAAAGATGTTAAATTCTTTCTTTTACAATGTGCTTTATCCTCTTTATTCAGAAATATCTACCAGTTTCAATGAAACAAGAGAAACATTCTGTATAAAAACATTTTGGGGTTAGAAAACAATTTACAAGCATAAGATTTCAAATGATTTCATTTTCACATGAAAATGGGTTCTATGGGAGCCAATTTAATTAAATGGACATTCTATTTTTTCAAGTAACTCACATACTACTGAAAAAAGGTTCCTAATAGCTGACTTAATCCATATAGACACCTGCATAATTTCCATTTAAACAAAGAATAATTTCAATTTTAATCTTAAGTTTCATCTTAAAGGAGAACTCACTACTTCATATAGCAGTCCGTTCTGGATTGGAATTGCCCTTTTAGAAAGTTCTTCCTTTTAATGTCATGACACAAACCTGGTATTTCCGCCAATTAGGCCTGGTTCTGCCTGCTGGAGTTATGTGAAATAAAACTAACATATCCTCCACACACAGTCCTTCAAATCTTTCACTTCAAATCTTTCACATCTGTAATTTTGCTGTTTCTTCTCTTCAGGCCAAACATGCTCAAATATTTTAATCATTCTTTTTTTTTTTTTTTTTAAAGTTTATTTTGAGAGACAGCACATGTTGGGGAGGGGCAGAAAGAGAGGAAGAGACAGAGAATCTCAAGCACTGTCAGCATGGTGTCCAATGTGGGGCTCGAACTCATGAACCATGAGATACTGACCTGAGCCAAGACCAAGAGTCAGACGCTTAACTGAGCCACCCAGGCGCCCTTAGTCATTCTTTACAGCATATTTTCCAGTCTTCACTCCCCTGATTTTCTTCCCTTAAATGTCCCTCTACAAATGTGGTGCCCAGTAACTTTTTTATTCTGCTCATCAAAGGTAATACACAACACTGACAACTTTTTTCTTCTTGAAGCTGTAGAAGGATAAATTTGTTAAAAGCATAAAGTAACAAAACAGAGTGAACAATAACTGCTAATGTTTTCAAAGAAAAGCTGTTCTGTTTTTTGTTTTTTTTTTTAAAGCAATGTCTGTGCCCAAGGAGGGTCTCAAACTCAACCCTGAGATCAAGAGTCACATGTTCTACTGACTGAGCCAGCCAGGCACCTTGTGAAAAGTTGTCCCAATGCTTTTTTTTATTGTTTTATTTTCATTATTTTATTTTATTTTATTTTATTTTTTATTTTATTATTTTTTTCATTTCCACACCCAACATAGGGCTTGAACTCACAACCCTGAGATCACAAGTCACATGCTCTACTGACTGAGCCAGCCAGGTGCCCCGCCAAGTTGTCCCAATACTTGCGGACTTGGGCACACATTGTCAGAGTTTATATCATCAAAATTATTTGTTCTAATTACAGAAGTGACAAAAGCTTTCCTATATAAATATACACTGATGTGTATGTATATTTAGTTTGGGGGTCAGAATGTGGTTTCTATTGATGCTCTGTCCCTACAGTGCCTACAATGTTCCTTCTGCACACCCAAACTGGCCTGGCTTTCCTAAAGACACTAATCAGCTCAAAGGAGCTCACAGGGTGGCAGGGAAGACAGGTTGGAATGAAAACGTCTGCCAAAAACATAATTAAGAGCAAACATAAATATTACAGGTCTCCATGTTAAAGTCTGTTTGGCTTTCACTCAGGCAAGACAAGGAGGAGGTTAAGACTAACAATAAGTCTCCAGTTTCATTTTTAAACAAACCCACAGAAACTAAGAGTAAGGAACAGTAGTAGTGGGTTGAATAGCATCCCTCCAAAATTTATGTCCATCCGAAACCTTAGAACGTGACCTTATTTGGAAACAGGGTCTTTGCAGATACAATGTGATTAAATCTGGTATCCTTGTAAGTGGAAGAGAAGACACAGGGACACACAGGAAAGGGGATGTGAAGGTGCGGGCAGAGATTCGCATGATCCATCTGCCTATAGGCCGAGAAATGTCAAGGGCAGCCAGGGACCACTAGCGCTTGGAACAGTCTCCCTCAGAGTCTCCAGAAAGAACCAGTCCTGCTGACACTGAGGTTTCAGACTTGTGGCTTCACAACTGTGAGAGACCAAATTCCTGTTGTGTGAAGCAACTCCGTGTATGGTGATTTGTTACGGCAACCCTAGGAAACTCAACTTTCGGTACGGGGGAAATGGAGCCCTCTGACAAACACCTAAGAATAAGAACATGGCTTTGGAACTGGGTGATGGGGAAAGGCTGGAGGAATTTGGAGATACTGGATGGAAAAGGCTTCGGCTTCCTTGAAGAGACAGAGGTAAGCAGAGATTGGAATTATGTTGCTCACGAGCCAAGGAACACTTGAGCCACTAGAAGCTGGAAAAGGCAAGAATGGATTCTTTCCTAGGGCCTCCAAAGGGAACACGGCCCCACTGCCACCCTGAGTTTAAACTTCCAGCCGGCACAACTGCCAGAGAATAAACTTCTGCCACCCAGTTTGTGGTACTTGGTTATAGCAGCCGCAGGAAACCAACCCAGCTAGGGATTTAGCAGTTAAAGCACCAGCTAGGTCAGGCAGTCCAAGCAGATCAGGAGCACACATTCTGGAGCCAGAATACCTGGGACTGAATCCTGATTCTGCTACTTATGACTAGTTGTGCGACACTGAATACATTATTTAACCTCTCTGTGCCTCAACTTCTGTCTGAAAAATGGGGTGGCAATACTTCTATCAAAATGTTGTTGTGAGGACTGAGTTCAAACACATAAAACACTTAGAATGCTGCCAGCGTTGACTGGGTATAATAATGCAGAGTTGCTACTATTTTCTTCATCTTATGAAGCATGTGATATCTACCTTAAAACGAATAATTACAAGTGGGATGGGTGTTTAAAAAAATAAATAAAGGAGGGGCGCCTGGGTGACTCAGTCAGTTGAGCATCCGACTTGCTTTTGACTCAAGTCATGATCTCGCAGTTAGCAGGTTCAAGCCCCAAGTCGGGCTCTGCACTGACAGTGCAGAGCCTGCTTGGGATTCTCACTCCCTCCCTCTCTCTCTGCCCTTCTCCCACTCACACTCTCTCTCTCAAAAATAAAAATCTTAAACTTTAAAAAAAAAAAATCTTTCAAGGTGCAAAAGGGAAAGAGGTTCAGGGAAAGAAAGCCCTAGGAAAGGGCCTATATAGGCCAAGACTTGAGAATAAGCCAAAAGATTCTGGATGTTTTAGTTTGTTTGTTTGTTTGTTTGTTTATTTATTGGGGGGGCAATGGGAAGCAAGAGAATTAAATGTACGAAATTAGGGAACTGTGAACTTTCTGTTAAGAGCAAATGGGGGAATTTGAACTTTCTGTTAAGAGCAAATGGAGGTAACTGAAAGGTTTTTCAACTTGAGGGAGAAAGAGACCTGATCCAAATTGCTGAAATCATCCAGCTATGGAACAGAGACTTGAACTGGGTAGTGGGGAGTTACACACAGGGGCAACTACTAAAGGAGTTCAATCCAGATGATGTTGGCTTATGTAACGATAAGGGCAGCAAGAATGGAGAAAATCAGATTCAGAATTTAAGGAGTAATTAAAAGGTATAATAAACAATACAAAACAAAAGCCTATTCCTGAGTTTCTTGCTTGAGCAGCTGGTGCAATGGTGATCCCATTTACTACAGATAGGATCAATGGGTGAAGGGTAGGTAATGCGGGGGAAGTGACGAGTTCAGTTTTGGACATGTTGTGTTTGAGGTGCCTGCTGTGTGAACGTGTCCAGGAGACTGCGGGATATACAAAACTGGACACGGCCAGAAGGCTTACTGATGCAGGTTTGATGGCATTAAGCTAGCAAGGAAATAGGCAGCTTACAAGCTAGAACGGGGAGGTATGGGTGCAAAGCAATATAGGTTTAAAATTATAATTTAATACATTTGAAAATGAAAAAAAGTTTTTAAGTATATTTATTTATTTAAGTAATCTCCACCCCCAACGTGGGGCTCTAACTCACAACCCCGAGATCAAGAGTTGCATGTTCCTCCAACTAAGCAGGGCCAGGTGCCCCCAGAAAACAGTTTTACTTTTTTTAAAGTTTACTTATTTATTTTTGAAAGACAGAGAGAGAGAACATGTGCACAAGCAGGGGAGGGGCAGAGAGAGAATCCCAAGCAGGCTCTGGGCCTATAGGAAAGATAGCACTGCAATTAAAAATTGGTTCACTACCCCAGACTTTGCTTTAGGTATGCCCCCCTTGGGCAATAAGTCCACTGATTTATCATTTTAACCGTCCAGGGAGAGTATATACCAAATCTCCACATACTGTCAACTGAATAATTCACATGGTTTCAAGTTTCACCAGGCGTCCACATATAATCTACCACAAGAGGGCATCACACTGAAATTGTCTTATTTTAATCTAACTTTTAAAGAGATATAAAATTTACTCAAATTATTGACAAGGAACACTTAATTATCACTAACAATAATATTTAAAGTTTTGTATTTGACTTGGGGCACCTGGGAGCCCGACAGCGGGCTCGAACTCACAAACTGTGAGATCATGACCAGAGCTGAAGTGAGACGCTCAACTGAGTGAACCACCCAGGTGTGTGCCCCTTATTACTTTTTTAAAGGAGGAAGATGCTAAGAACAAAAGAGCTCTTAGAAAATAAAAATATGATAGTAAAAAAAGAAAATCTAAATAGTAGGGCTGAAAGACTAAGATAGGGAAATCTTCCAGAAAAACTGAACAACACACATATATACTCCCTCCCTCCCTCCCTCCCTAAAGAAGAAAAAAGACAAAGAGGAAAACTGGAGGAAAAAGGTAAGAAAATCAGAAGACCAAAACAGGAAGACCAGTGTTCAACAAAATAATAGCACAAGATAAATACAACAGAGAAAAGGAGAGGAGGAAGTTCTCAAGACAAGTTCTCAACTGAAGGACTCAACTGCCAGATTTGAAAGTGCCCACCAAACACCCGGCGGATAAAAAAAAGACGCAGACGAGGCCATATCACTCTAAAACTGCAAAACGCTACAAGCAAAGAGAAGATTCTAAGCTTCCAGGTAAGTCCCGACAGGTCACATACAAAGAATCAACGAACAGATTCAGATTTCTCAACAGCAACACTGCAAGACGACGACTGCACAGAACTGAGGACCTGTTTACTCTGGACCATCTCCGTAAGTGAAGGGGGGGCCTGGCTGAGACGCTTCCCTCTACCTGGCGAGGCTTGCCCAGGCGCCGAGGAAGTTCCTGCTTATCTTCTCCAAGCCCTGCTGGATGTTCCTTTCAGCCCACCACTGGTTTTATAAGATCCGACCTAATTCTGAGAGCTGCAAGAAGGCTGTGAAGACTTCAGAAGCTGAAAATACAAAGCAGCCCACTCCCTCCGATCGTATTTCTACAAGACGTCAAAACCAAGTCCATACTCCGACCCTGCCCGACACGTGACCGAGGTAAATGCTCTGCTTTCCCAGACGGTCTCCTGTCCTTCCCCCTGACCTGCCTGGAAGAGCCTCTTGAAAACCCTCAGAAAAGCAGAAGTCAGGCTGCGACCATGAGTCTGTAGAGCTTCTCTCCTCCTGGGAGACTACGGCCAATGATGACAAAACCGATCTTTCCTCAGACGGCTGGTTGGTTCTTGCCGGTCCATTTTATGTATGGATGTAGCAAAACCGAAACGAGAGGAAAATCCTAACACCAAAATAAGGGTGGCGATCGCCTCACGATAGGCTGCAGGGATGCAGGGAATAAAGTCAGGGAAGGGCCCCCCCGTGGCATCTGCCTTGTAACAGTCTATCTCCCATCCCAGGCAATTAATACCCTGGTGTGTAATTTGCATGTTTTCGTACACTCTTCTTTCCCTACAACTTAAAAAGCTGTTTTAAGGTACGTATTCCTTCAAGTCAGAAACTACTTAACTACGTAACTCGTTATTCGATCACAAAGGTTTATATTCCATCAGCGGCCGAGCTCGGTTTTCTCAGTCAGGAAGGAAATTGGCTCGATTTTAAACACACACAAAAATTAAGACCGTCACACTTACATTATGAGTCTCCGGTTTAGGAACCAGTATTTCCTTCGACTTCGGTCATAGCCAATAGGTTCGTGTCGAATGTACGGTTTGTTTTTTTGGATTTCGGCGACACAGTCGGTCACACCAGGCACCTTATGCGCTACGCAGACTTCACACTGCCACTCGTCCTCCGGCACCTCCTCGAGAGGCGGCTTCACACATTCCAAATGGTACACAGCCGAGCACGTCTCGCAGCAAAGCAAATCCCCAAGTTTGTGGCAAACCCGACAGTGGTCGTCATACTGGATCACCCCTTCAGACATCAACTCCTCCCGCGCAATGTTGGTGGTAAGAAACTGATCGACTAAGAACTGCAGAACTTTGATCTTGTTCTCTACTGGTCCATAGGGATAGTCCTCTGCTTCTTGGTAAGGAAGAACGTGATGGTACTCCTTATCGCTCTCACAGTACACCCGCAGCACCTCCGGCCACGTCATCCCGTCGATGAAATAGAGCGTGGAATTAACGCTGTCTTTCAGATCAGCAGGTCCGAAGGTAGTATTGGAAGTGTCCTCTTCGCGCAAAACCGCTTTCAAGAGCACGACGTGCATTTCCGCCATAAGCGTGCACTGCTCCTGACTCACCAGAGCCGCGCAGAAGTCCTCAAAGCGAAAAGGAGACAACCTTAAAACGGTGCCAAAGTTCCGCAGTACCTCATAAATGGCAATGACATTCATTATATGCTCATTAGGCACCATTAAATCCTCAGAGGACTTGGGAAATTCAAGGGGCGGGATGTCTTTTTCTTCCAATATCGGAGAACGAGGCCGATGTACTCTCGGTTTTCGCCTACCTGCAAATAAAGAAATGGCATAATTACAAATCAATCCGTCATTTCTGCAAACTACGGTTTTCTAGCTTTTCCCTGTCTGGACATACACCTCAAAAAACAGATAAGCACACTCCGATTTTTCCAATAACTGTCAAGTTAAAACAGGATCAAGAAGCAATGATACAGCTCTAGTTTTTAAGTCAAAAAACATCCGAACTCAAAGTTTTCCCACTGTATCACAAACTAGAAGTAAAAAAAAAAAAAAAAACAAATTTAATTGTAATCACCTCTCAATTATCTAGAGGTGGTAAGTGGTTTCCAGGTAACTATAGTAAAAAGTAACAGTGCACTCGTGAAAGATCTGTAAAGAACATAAATGAGAAAAAAAACATCCCCATGTGAGGTAACAGGCACAAGAGAGCTCACACTGTGTCAGCTGAGATGCAGAAACGGCTCTCGACAAACAGGAAGTTCTCTGGTATTGCACCCCTTCTCCTCTGCCAGAAATGCTTCCTGAGAGCCACGTATCGGAGAGTTCCACAGCGCAACACAAAGTTAGGGCCGAGACAGAAAGGCAGAAGAAAGGAAGAAGTAAAAAAGAGAAGAAAAAAGGGAGGCTCACCTAGGAAACAGACACAGATTGTATGCATTTTTTAGCAGTGGGTCAAGCAACTGTAGGTACCTGTTATGAGATGTGATGTCCAGGAATATATATGTATATATATAAATGTATCAATATACAGCGCATTTGAGAGCTTAGTTTGTACCAAGCATATAGGAGCTCATCTAATTTTCTGAATGAATCTATGAGGGATTTTAATAAGCCCTACTGTATAATAAGAAAACTTGTTGAGGGGCACCTGGGAGGCTCTGTCGGTTGAGGGTCCGACTCTTCATTGAGGTTCAGGTCATGATCCCAGGGTCGTGGGATCGAGCCCCACATTGGGCTCCAAGCTGAGCATGAAGCCTACTTAAAATATTCTCTCTCTCTCTCTCTCTCTCTCTCTGTCCCTCCCTCCCTTCACCCCTCCTCCCTGCTTGCACTTGTTCTAAAAATAAATTTTAAAAAGAAAACTTGTTGAAACAAGTGTCTCCTAAACAGCTGTGCCTATATTATTTTTTTTATTATTACTTCCAATGATGTTTACAGAATAGGAAAAGTATTTTTAAACATCAGAAACATTTTTAACAAGATAAGTTAACCTTAATTCACTGTTGTACAATTAGCTTCGATCAACCATGATTTGGGGCTACTGGTAACCTCTGAACTGCCTGCCCCCTCCCCCATTCCAGAGACCTCCTCACTTTGAGCTTAGTGTCAAAACTAAAAGGGTGTAGGGTGTCAGGAGAAAAAAGCATGCTAAAGAATATAAAAGGTGAAGATATTTTAATTTATCCAATGCACACCCAATATTCATTCATTGAAAAGATTTTCCAAATAAAAATGTATCCATTACTTTCTGCAGAAAAAAGTCCAAAGGATCACCCTGGGCCAGACACTGTTGGTGAGCCTCCATCTCGGCAAACTTCACGAAAGTGATACCATCTACACAGATGCACTTTTCACAGATTCGATTAAATCCCAGAATCACCGTGACAATAAGCACCATGATGGGTAACCCAGCCCATTTTAGTGCCTCCTGGAAATTATCTGGGCTTCATCTGTATGAATATAAATGAGAGAGAGGAGTAAAAGGGAAGGCTGAACCTAGAGGGATTCCCTCAAATAAGAGAAGAAACAACAAGTCCGCAAACGAGACAAAACTGCTTACAGACCCAGTCTCTGCATTCCCCTCAACTGTTTATGCAAAACACTGTCAAAGAGCATCCAAGTAAAGAATTCCAGAAGGAAGGCTGGAAAGCAGTTCTGGGACCAGAATGTAGAGTCTTTAGGAGTCTGTAGAGTACTTTATTCTGGCAATGATGAGGGTTACCAGGTTTTTTAAGCAGGGCAGGGACAAGGGTACACTGTTCCAGAAAGACTTCTCTGGCTTCACTGAACAGAAGGAACAGGACAAGGAGGAAGAGACCAGAGACAGGGCATATTCTGCAATTAAGCAGAAGATAAAGACCTGGATTCAGAGTCTGGCTGTGAGAATAACAACAAAAAGATGGGTCCAAGTGACTTATGGAGAAAGAAACCAACTGGTGTGGAATATACCACCACCTTGAGATTTAACTCTGTATTTACCATTATGTTCAAAAGCTTATTCTAATCTCCCCAGGCTCTTCTGAATTCATGCAGCCTTCTGTGAACCATGTTACCTCATATTATATTACCTTTTCATGGTATCTACTCCATCTCCCCAGCTGAACACCCAACTCTTTTTTTTCTTTTAAGCTTATTTATTTTTGAGAGAGGGAGAGTAAGAGTGCACAGGCCGGGGAGGGGCAGAGAGAGAAAGGAAGACAACAATCCGAAACAGGCTCTTGGCTCGGAGCTGTCAGCACAGAGTCTGACGTGGGGCTCAAACCCACCAACCGTGAGATGACCTAAATCGATGTCGGGCGCTTAACCTACCGAGCTGCCCAGAATTTGGCATATTTCTTTCATTAGCAGTATTTTCCCAGCATCATTCCCTTTTGAGAATTTCCCTTCCCCACGCCGTGATTGTGATGGGGCCCCAGTCACAGTATGGCATGGAGATATGACCCAGGGCAGGCCAGCAAGACTCTCCTTGGGATTTTATATTCAGATGAGAAGTGCTCTGAAGCCCTTTCTCTCCATGAATGAGGCCAGAGCTGTCCATGGCTAAGTCATCTCTACTTCCCTCATGGAAGAAGGGAGTAAAGATGATGGACAAAAGCAGAAGCGACATGTAAGTACTAACAATTCTTGAGTCCTTGGTGGAACCTATCCTTCGGATTTCCCAGTTACGGAAACCAAAACCATTTCCCTCGTGCGTAAGTGAACATGTTTGTCTTCGGTCACTTGCAAACGAGAATACTTAAAAAAAGTATCTGACACTGTATATACAGCAGGCTTTTTATAATGAGAAACACAATAAATTACTGAAGACTATCAATGAAAGCAGTTAATGTTAAAAAAAAAAAACTGCTGATAGGAATCTATTTTAAAGCGGGAACAGAAGTATTATCTAAATTAATTTAATGTCTAATTTTAAAGCATCAGCTTTCATACATTCTGAAAGACTTTGGATAACCATTGCATAGATCTGAATTTTAATGGATTATATAACTTCATATTATTAATCAGCTAAAGTTGGGGCACCTGGGTGGCTCCGTAGGTTAATGTCCAACCCTTGATTTCGGCTCAGGTCACAATACCAGGGTTGTGGGATGAAGCCCCACATCGGGCTCCCGGCTGAGTGTGGAGGCTGCTCGAGGTTCTCTCTCCCTCTGCCCCTCCCCCAGGCTTGCCTTCCCTCCCTCCCTCCCCACTCTTCCTTTCTCTCTCAAACTTAAAAAGATTCTCTGCCCCTCCCCCACTCTCTCGCTCTCTTTAAAAAAAAGCTAAAGTCTGTTCATTTTCTGTTGGTTTTAGAAATAAAAGGAAAAAAGGCAAAAAAAAAAAAAAAGGGGCCCATAAGTTCTACATTCTATACATCTAGCTGGAAACCACAAAAGAGCTTCTATTCAAATCATGACTATAGTCATGTACATAGTAAACAGGGTGAGCACTTTTGAAAGTTAACATTAAATATAGGTCAGTTTCCTCTGAAGCATTATTGGGAAAGTATAAATTATTTCACATTTTAAAAGGCAATTTGGCAAAATCTATCTGAATGCATAACCCTTTGACCCAGCAATTCAACCTCCCAGAATCTATCCTACAGATATACACATATGCATTTAAGTAAGTACAAAAAAAGTCTAATGCAAGGGTTTATGAAAGTTGAAGTTTTGGGGGCGCCTGGGTGGCTCAGTAAGTTAAGCGACTGACTCTTGATTTTGGCTCCAGTTGTGACCACTGGGTCGTGGGATCTAGACCTGTACTGGGCTCTGCCCTGACAGTGTGGAGTCTGCTTGGGATTCTCTCCCTCTCTCTCTCTCTGCTCCTCTGCCATTCACATTCTTTCTCTCTCAAAATAAATAAACTTAAAAAAAATTTTTTTTAAGTTGAAGTTTTGTGGGTTTTGTTTTAGCCTGAATATACATCAATACCTAAATGAATTATGAATTATGATACACTTACACAATGGCAGTTGGAAAGAATAAAGTAAAATTCATATATGCTGAAATGAAAAAGACTTTTTTTTAATTTATTTTGAGACAGAGAGAGGATGAGTGGGGGAGGGACAGAGAGAGGCAATGAGAAAGAGAGAATGCCAAGCAGGCTCCACACCATCAACACAGAGCCCGACACAGGGCTCAATCCTACAAACTGAGATCACAATCTGAGCCAAAATCGAGTTGGACGCTTAACCGACTGAGCCACCCAGGCGCCCCAAGAATCCTTAATACTTTTTTAGATAATTAATTAATTTATTTATTTATTTGAGAGAGAGAGAGAGCACTCACACATGGGGGAGAGGGGGAGGGAGGCGGGGGGGGAGAGAGAGAGAGAGAGAGAGAGAGAGAGAGAGAGAGAGAAGAGAATCTTAAGCAGACTCCACACCCAGTGCAGAGCCCAATGTGGAACTTGATCCCAAGAAGCTGGGATTGTGACCTGAGCTGAAATCAAGAGTCAGATACTCAACCAACTGAGCTACCCAGGTGCCCCAAGAATCTTTTTAAAGTACTTGTTTCTAGGATTTCAAGCTGTACTACAAAGCTGTAATCATCAAGACAGTATGGTACTGGCACAAAAACAGACACTCAGATCAATGGAACAGAACAGAGAACCCAGAAATGGACCCACAAATGTATGGCCAACTGATCTCTGACAAAGCAGGAAAGAAGGTCCAATGGAATAAAGACAGTCTCTTCAGGAAGTGGTGCTGGGAAAACCGGCCAGCAACATGCAGAAAAATGAACCTGAACCACTTTCTTACACCATACACAAAAATAAACTCAAAATGGATGAAAGACCTAAATGTAACACGGGAAGCCATCAGAATCCTCGAGGAGAAAGCAGGCAAAAACCTCTTTGATCTTGGCCACAGCAACTTCTTACTCAACATGTCTCCGGAGGCAAGGGAAACAAAGCAAAAATGAACTATTGGGACCTCATCAAAATAAAAAGCTTCTAAACAGTGATGGAAACAGTCTGTAAAACTAAAAGGCAACCGACAGAATGGAAGAAGATATTTGCAAACAATGTATCAGATAAAGGGTTAGTATCCAAAATCTATAAAGAACTTATCAAACTCAACACCCGAAAAACAAATAATCCAGTGAAGAAATGGGCAAAAGACATGAATAGACACTCCTCCAAAGAAGACATCCAGATGGCCAACCGACACATGAAAAAATGCTCAACATCACTCATCATCAGGGAGATACAAATCAAAGCCATACTGAGTTACCACCTCACACCTGTTAGAATGGCTAACCTTAACAAGTCAGGCAACAACAGATGTTGGCGAGGATGCAGAGAAAGAGGATCTCTTTCGCACTGTTGGTGGGAATGCAAGCTGGTGCAGCCACTCTGGAAAACAGCATGGAGGTTCCTCAAAAAACTAAAAATAGAACTACCCTACGACCCAGCAATTGCACTACTAGGCATTTATCCATGGGATACAGGTGTGCTGTTTCAAAGGGACACATGGGGTCAGGTTCAAAGGGAACATTGGGGTCAATGTTCATAGCAGCACTATCAAAATAGCCAAAGTATGGAAAGAGCCCAAATGTCCATCGATGGATGAATGGATAAAGAAGGTGTGGTGTATATATATATATACAATGGAGTATTACTCGGCAATCAAAAAGAATGAAACCTTGCCATTTGCACTATGTGGATGGAACTGGAGGGTATTATGCTAAGTGAAATTAGTCAGAGAAAGACAAATATCGTATGACTTCACTCATATGAGGACTTTAAAAGACAAAACACATGAACATAAGGGAAGGGAAACAAAACTAACATAAAACAGAGACGGGGACAAAACATAAGAGACGCATAAATATGGAGAACAAACAGAGGGTTACTGGGGGGAGGGAGGGATGGGCTAAATGGGTAAGGGGCATTAAGAAATCTACTCCTGAAATCACTGTTGCATTATATGCTAATTTGGATGTAAATTTTTTAAAAATTAAATTAAAAAAAAATTAAAAATAGAACTACTCTACAACCCAGCAATCGCACTACTAGGTATTTACCCAAGGGATACAGGTATGCTATTTTGAAGGGGCACATGCACCCCAATGTTTACAGCAGCACTATCAACAATAGCCAAAGTATGGGAAGAACCCAAATGTCCATTGATGGATGAATGGGCAAAGAAGATGTGGTATATATATATAATGGAGTATTACTCAGCAATCAAAAAGAATGAAATCTTGCCATTTGCAACTACGTGGACAGAACTAGAGGGTATTATGCTAAGTGAAATTAGAGAAAGACAAATATCATATGACTTCACTCATACGAGGATTTCTAGAAACAGAACAGATGAACACAAGGGAAGGGAAGCAAAAAGAATATAAAAACAGGGAGGGGGATGAAACATAAGAGACTCTTGGGGCACCTGGGTGGCTCAGTCGGTTAAGCATCCGACTTCGGCTCAGGTCACGATCTCATGGTTTGTGGTTCGAGCCCCACATCAGGCTCTGTGCTGAGAGCTCGGAGCCTGGAGCCTGCTTCGGATTCTGTGTCTCCTCTCTCTGCCCCTCCCCTGCTCATGCTCTGTCTCTGTCTCTCAATAATAAACGTTAAAAAAAAAAATAAGAAAATTAAAAAAGGAAACATAAGAGACTCTTAAATATGGAGAACAAACAGAGGATTACTGGAGGGGTTGTGGGGGGATGGGCTAAATGGGCAAGGGCCATTAAGGAATGTACCCCTGAAATCACTGTTGTACTGTATGCTAACTAACTTGGATGTAAATTAAAAACATAAAATTAAATAAATAAATAAAGTTCTCGTTTCTGAGAGGGGGAACTGGGGGGGCAGGGGGAAAAAACTAATTTTTTTTTACTTTTTTATATTTTTTAATATCACATGCGTATATTTTTATTATGGTAGTTTAAAAGAAAAATGTTAAACAGGTATCTGTGCACACATATGAAACATTAATATTCAAATCAGTAAAATGACACTGGTACTAATGGCTTACTGATGGTATTGTAGGAACACAAATATAAGATCACTATGCCAAATTCAAAGATTCAGGTTTATAGAACTGAGCGCAGATTAGAATGTACAAAGAGAAAACTCAGAATTAAGCCACGTAAGCCCCTCAACTGTCAATCATCAGCATTAGCAAATCATTTCAACGGTTCATTAAAATGTATCTATCATATGCCACCAAGGATTACACTCATTACCATTTTCAACGCTATTCTAATATCTAGCAGATATATTAAATTTTCCTGTATTAAAAAAGACGGGGGGGGGCGGGGGGGGATTGACATCTGCCTCACTAGTTATCAGGACAAAGCAAACAAGACCACAGTGAAATATTGTGTCATACCCATCAATGGACACAGACTTAAAAATCCAACTAAGTAAAATCTGGGGGAGAAGGCAGTACAATGGGAACAGCAATCCACCACTACATACGGACACCCCCAGTCCTGAGAGTAGCTCAGTACCGGTTAAGATGGTGCACATAACCCTCAGCGAACAGTCTGCAAACTCCATGTTCATGGCCCAAAGTAAAAAATAACATTTTACATCTCAATCCAGCACACAACACCAAAACAAAAGTCCTACAAAACGCTACTCTTAACCGTATGTCTTATAACCTCTTCTCTTCTGTCCTAACACCGTCTATTCTGTCAACTTTCAAAACATGCTGGTTGCAGTCCACAGTTTGCAAATCACTTCTCTAGGGAAACCTTCCTTGTGCATATGCAGAGTATTCAATTTGTTTAAAAGAGCAAACAAGTAGCGAATCAACCAAATCTACTACTTTGGTAGTAGAAACAACCAAAATGTTCACCAATAAGGGAAAGATTAAATTGTGGAACATACACTTGATAGGATTCCAGAGAGCAGTCTTGAGTAATTTAGGGCTACATATGTCAGCACGTATCAATCTTAGAAACAAAACACCATGGGACAAAAATGCTACAAAAGGATAAACAATTTGAAACCATGCAGAACTGTTTTATCTGTTGCTTATGGGAAAATACATAAACGTACATAAAGTAGTAAATAACCATAAGAATGTAATCTTCTTGGGCCGCCTACGTGGCTCAGTTGGTTAAGCATCCGACTTCGGCTCAGGTCACAATCTCACGGTTCATGGCTTTGAGCCCCTGTCAGGCTCTGTGCTGACAGCTCAGAGCCTGAAGCCTGCTTCGGATTCTGTGTCTCCCCCTCTCTCTTCCCCTTCCCCGCTCACACTCTGTATCTCTCAAGAATAAATAATAAAACATTTAGGGGCGCCTGGGTGGCTCTGTCGGTTAGGCGTCCGACTTCGGCTCAGGTCACAATCTCACAGCTCGGAAGTTCGAGCCCCTTGTCGGGCTCTGTGCTGACAGCTGGGAGCCTGGAGCCTGCTTTGGATTCTGTGTCTCCCTCTCTCTCTGCCCCTCCCCCACTTGTGCTCAGGCTCTGTCTCTCAAAAATGAGTAAATGTAAAAAAAAAAAAAAAAAAATTTTTTTTAAACATTTTTAAAAAAAGAATGCCTCCTTAAAGGCAGGGAGTTTTGTCCGTTGTTGCCATGAATAGTGGCTAGCACACAGTAAGGTACATAATAAATATTTATTGAAACACTGTGTAGTTTTTAAGTGCTAGCCCACACAATTGCACAAATGTCAGAAATGTGCTTTTACTCCTCACTATGTAAGTAAACAGAGGACTACAACTGGAACCCCTGGAACAGTGGTCTGCAAACTTTGTACAACAGAATCGCCTGGAGAGCTGACTCTGGTTAAAACAGCTGGATTTAATGGTTCTAGAATAGAGTCTCAGAATGTGCATTTCTAGTAATTCCCAGGTGCCGCTAACTGTGCTGGTCTGAGGCCCACGAGTTAAGAACCATTGCCCTACAACTCAGAAAGGCTATCCCTCTGAGATCAGACAACAAACAATACACATCAGATTAAATGCACTAATTTCAAAGAGTACCTTCAAACCATGCTGCTCAAAATGCGACTGGCATCATCGAAGATGCCTGCAAGAAATTCAGCAGCTCAGGCCCCGCTCCAGAAGGGTCTCCTACAGAAGGATTTGCAGTTTCTCTAAATCTTCAGGCGATTCACATGCTCATTAAAGTTCGAGAAGCTGCCATGAAGCAGCCGTCGTAAAACTGGAGATGCAGCAAAGTCACATAGTAAGCTGTTAGAAGTCGAGTGTCAACATGCATCCCAAATTTACTGAACCCCAGGTTAAGCTCAGTAATCTGTATTTTTATCTTTCTCCCCAGATAACTCCATTGTGCAGCGAAGTTTGAAAACTACTGCTCTCCAGAAACCGGATATCTCCCCTCTCAAACAGAACGTAAGGCTCTCATGGAAACTCAGGCAAGAAAACTAAGGGGTTGTCTCAGGAGGCAAGACTGGAAGGGGACTGATTTACAAGACAGCTGAAGCCTAATCAAAGACTACAAAGCCTACAAAAAAGAAAATGCCAAGGATGGAAAGTGGTCTGCATGAATTCCAGGGGGAAAAAGAGAACCAAAGAGGAAGAATTTGTCAATGAATTTCCAGCATAGTCTAGGTTAAGGGAGAGAATTTCGTGCCTGAAAAACAAAGATTCTGGCCCATCTGAAATGTTACTACTTTAACAGAAGAAATGTGTTACTATGTATAGATACTTTAAAAAAAAATGACCAGACTTGCAAAACTTTCCACTCTTTTATATTTCATAATAAAAGTCTAACTGAACCTGATAGGGTGTTGTAGGGATGCTCTTTTTTGAACGCTTTGGAAGAACTGGTCAACAGTTCTCACCAAGTGTTAACTTTTGGTCAGGGGCCCTTTTCTACATATCTGGGTTTTTAAAATATGCACCGTGGGCACAATCTGCACTTGTTTAATTTCTCGCTCTTTTTTTAAAGATGCTATTTTTTTAATGTTTATTTATTTGAGAGAGAGAATGTGTGCGTAAGTGGGAAAGTCAGAGAGAGACAGAATCCCAACCAGGCTGAGCACAGAGCCCGACGCGGGGCCCGAACCCACGAACCGTGAGATCATGACCTGAGCCAAAACCAAGAGTCTGATGCTAACCAACTGAGACACCCAGGAGCCCCCAAGATTTTATTTTTAAGCAATCGCTACACCCAACATGGGGCTTGAACTTACAACCCTGAGATCAAGAGACACACACACACTCCAACTAAGCCAGAGAGGCACCCCTAATTTTTTAAAGGGGGGAAAAACCCTCCTCTTTACACTTTAAACAGAAAATGCCTTAATTTGCTAAAGTTGTGAGAAATCCCAGACCTTTTTCAAGGCCCTGATCAAATGTCACCTCTTCTGTTCTCTCCTGTGCCTCCGAGAACAGTGCTTCCCTGGCACTTTGTACAGCTCTCCATTACAGTTTTGAGTACATTTATACTACAGGCAATCACTCATGTGCCCCCAGCTCATTTGTTGACTTTTTTAGAGCACAAATCATGTCTTGCTTACTGCAGTAACTAAAAAGTGTTCAGTGACACCCAGAAGCAACACTACTTATACAAGGTGGAGGTCCAGTGGTGAAGTCATGCCAGGATTAAAACCCTGATGCCACTATAGATTTTTCAAAATTTGGCTTATAAGTTTTTACTGAATTAATTCTATCTAGAAAATTGTCTGAAAGTGTTCAGACTTCTAGACCCCATAACTCTCTATATAATTTGTGTTTCTAGAGGGAAAAAATGTAATGTTGTCTCCCTATTTCTCATCAGTATCTGAGAGAAAAATAGTATTGGTATAGGGGGTGAAGAAAGATCATTTTCATCAGAATACTCTAGATCTAACAAAATTTAATTACTTAATCTACTGTTACGCATACATAAACTATGGATGGCATAACAAAATATCACCTATGATACCTTTACTAGTCATTCTTTAAAAATTATGAAAATGATTTGTCATAAGTAAAAAGGATTCCTCCTTTCATCTTTCCCATTCTGGCTCAGTCCATAGAGCATGCAACTCTCCATCTCGAGGTCATCAGTTCAAACAAGCCCCACGCTGGGCATAGAGCATACTTTAAAAAGTGTGTTGGGGGGGATGCTGGGGGGCAGCTGGGTGGCTCTGTAAGTTAAGCATCAGACTTCCGCTCAAGTCACGATCTCACAGTTCGTGAGTTCGAGCCCTACGTGGGGGTCTCTGCTGTTAACACGGAGCCTGCTTCGGATCCTCTGTCCACCCCCCTCTCTCTGCCCCTCCTCCGCTTGCACTCTCTCTCTCAAAAAATAAATTAAAAAACCTAAAAAAAAAAAAAAAAAGTGTGGTGGGGAGAGGAGAGGCACCTGAATGGCTCAGTGGGTGGAGCATGTGACTCTTGATCTCAGGGCTGTAAGTTCAAGCCCCACATTGGACACAGAGATTACTTAATAATAATAAAAAAAATTTTAAAGAAAACGGTACAGAAAATTTGTTCTAAAGTTCCTTATTTTTAATTATTTCAATTACTTGTTTTAATTTTTTCAATATATAGAGCTAACAGGAAGTATGTTACAGCCTGAATACAGAATAAGATTAAATAAAAAATATTAACTGTAAAAACTGACAAAACTTGTAGTTTTGGAAACATCAACTGAAACAAAAACATCAACTGAAAAAAATGAAAAAATGTCAACTGAAAGAAAACATCAACTGGAAAAAAAAAAAACAAGAAAACATCGACTGATACCTGGGATACAAATTACTATAACAATTCACCTATTTTTACCTCGCCTTTCTGAAAACATCTAACACCTCTGGGCACATCATTCTTCAACTTCCTGCTGCCACCTACAATTCAATTTCCTTGACCAGTTGTTCTTCCGTCATACACTGCTTTTCCATGTGGGCTCTCCCCAAAACGTAGTCCTCACCACATTCTCTGACTTTCCCTCAATTATCAGTGGACTCGATTATCACCAAAATACCAATGACTTCTAAATGGATTTCTCTACCCAGACCTCTCTTCTAAACCCCAGATACATTATTTCTAACTGCCTATTCGCGATTTTCAACAGGATGTCCCAGGTAAACTTCTGTGGTAGGAAATGAAAACGAAATGAAGTTATAAAAGTTTAATTCAAAACAAAACTTTAAAACCCCTAAATGGAACAGATATTTTATGATGATAAAGGATGCAGTCCACAATGAAGATATAAAAATCATAAACCTCCATAAAACATAAATGTGGGGCACCTGGTTGGCTCAGTCGGTTAACCGTCCAACTCTTGCTTTCAGCTCAGGTCATGGTCTCACAGTTTATGAGTTCGAGTCCTGTGTCAGGCTCAGCATGGAGCCTGCTTGGGATTCTCTCTCTCTCTCTCTCTCTCTCTCTCTCTCTCTCTCTCTCTGTCACTCTCACTCTGTCCCTACCCCGTCTGCATGTGCATTCACATGCATGATCTGTCTCAAAATAAATAAACTTTAAAATAATAAAATAAAAAATCTGAAAAAAAGTTGCTGCATGAATTAATAAACCAAATAAATTGGCATCAAACTATAAAGCAAAAATGTAAGAAATCTAAGAAGAAATGGACAGAAACAGAATTACAGCAGACTTACAACACTTCTTTCTGTCCTTAACATATCTAGTAGACTGAATCAATAGTTACATGGAATGCTGGTTACAAATTCAAATGTGTACAAAGAGGAAGTACAAGGAAAGTAAGAGGACAGAGGTATCTACAGGGTCCATTTAAACTGGAATTAACTTGGATGCTTGGGTGGCTCTGTCGGTTAAGCATCCAACTCGTTTGACTCTTGATTTCGGCTCAGGTCGTGATCTCAGTTTGTGGGACAGAGCCCCAAACTGGGCTCCGTGCTGACAGTGGAGACAGCCTGCTTGGGATTCTCTGTCTCCCTCTCTCTCTGCCCCTCATGCTCACTCTCTCTTTCTCTCACTCTCAAAAATAAATAAAAATTAAAAGAACGCTAATAAAGTGTAAAACCTGGGTGAAGGAATGTTACAAAATTAGTTACTAATCACCAAAACTAAATCAAAACTAAGAAAACAAACCAGTAATGAGGAGAAATTACATGATTGTCTCAAAAGAAGCTAGGAAAATATTTCAGAAAATACAATAGCTACATCTGATTTAACAAAAAAAAAAAAACAAAAAACATAAAGCAAACAAAAATAGGTGAATATACTCACCACAATTAAAGATCTCAAACCACCAGCCAGCATAGCAATTAACAGTAATATATTGGCATCAGTCCATTAAATATGAAAAGCACAAAGATACCCAGCATGACAACACTGTTTTGGAAGTAGTAGGCAATACAATTTGAAAAAAAAGAAAAGGAGACATAAACATAAGAAAAGATTGGGGGTTTTAGGATTTTTTTTTTTTAATATTTTTCACTTCATGAGTCCACAGCAGAAAATTCAAAAGTGGGAAATTCATTTAAATATATCACAACTCATTAGCTAATCCTCAGTTTCTTGTACAGCAATCATCCACCATTTCTTGTATAGATTTAAATTGCATTTAAGCTAATAACTGCAACACTAACAAAAGCCTTATAAGGGCGCCTGGGTGGCTCAGTCGGTTAGGGGTCTGACTTCAGCTCAGGTCATGATCTCGCAGCTTGTGAGTTCAAGCCCCGCGTCGGGCTCTGGGCTGACAGCTCAGAGCCTGGAGCCTACTTCAGATTCTGTGTCTCCCCCTCTATCTGCCCCGTCCCTGCTCATGCTCTGTGTCTCTCTGTCTCTCGATAGTAAATGTTAAAAAAAAAAAAAAAAAAAAGCCTTGTAATGTACAGTATAGATAAAATAACATGAGTTTACAGTATTAGAATGTTCACTTACCAATATTATCATCATTTCTTTTTGTCAGTCTTGTAAATTTCTACTTAATGTTTGTATACCTTGCATTTTCCCGATTTCATTTCAAAATTATCACTAAGAAACTAATAATTCAGGGGCACCTGGGTGGCTCAGTCGGTTGAGCGACCGACTTCAGCTCAGGTCATGATCTCACGGTTCGTGGGTTCAAGCCCCACATCAGGCTCTGTGCTGACAGCTCAGAGCCTGGAGCCTGCTTCTGGTTCTGTGTCTCCCTCTCTCTCTGCCTCTCCCCCACTCATGCTCTGTCTGTCTCTGTCTCAGAAATGAACATTAAAAAATTTTTTTAAAAAAACTAATAATTCATAAGGATGTGTATATGTGTGTGTGTGTGTGTGTAACTAATTACTATGTAAATGTACTAGAATTTGAAACGCATTGATTGATGTAATTTGATCTGTGTCAAAGATGCTGTAAAAAATAGGATCATTCCTCATTTCTCCCTCTCAATATTTTTATTTATTTTTTTCTAAATTTGTATCCAAGGTAGTTAGCATATAGTGCAACAATGATTTCAGGGGTAGATTCCTTAATGCCCCTTACCCATTTAGCCCTTCCCCCCTTCCACAACCCTTCCAGTAACCCTCTGTTTGTTCTCCATATTTGAGAGTCTCCTATGTTTCATCCCCCTCCTCCCTGTTTTTACATTCTTTTTGCTTCCCTTCCCTTGTATTCATCTGTTCTGTGTCTTAAAGTCCTCATATAAGGAAGTCATTTGATATCTGTCTTTCTCTGACTGATTAATTTCGCTTAGCATAATACCCTCTAGTTCCATCCATGTAGTTGCAAATGACAAGATTTCATTCTTTTTGATTGCCGAGTAATACTCCATTGTATATATACACCACATCTTCTTTACCCATTCATCCATCGATGGACATTTGGGCTCTTTCCATACTTTGGCTATTTTAATAGTGCTGCTACAAACACTGGGGTGCATGTGTCCCTTCAAAACAGCATACCTGTATCCCTTGGATAACAGATGCTTAACCCAGTAGTGCAATTGCTGGGTCATAGGGTAGTTCTATTTTTAATCTTTTGGGGAACCTCCATACTGTTTTCCAGAGTGGCTGCACCAGTTTGCATTCCCACCATCAGTGCTAAAGAGATCCTCTTTCTCTGCATCCTCACCAACATCTTTTGTTGCCTGAGCTGTTAATGTTAGCCATCTGACAGGTGTGAGGTGGTTATCTCGTTATGGTTTTGATTATTTCTCTGATGATGAGTGGTGTTGAGCATTTTTTTGGATTACTTGTGTTTTGGGTGTTGAGTTTGATACATTCTTTATAGATTTTGGCTATTATGTTGTTTGCAAATATCTTCCCCCATTCCGTCGGTTGCCTTTTAGTTTTGCTGATTGTTTCCTTCGCTGTGCAGAAGTTTATTTTGATGAGGTCCCAATAGTTCATTTTTGCTTTGTTTCCCTTGCCTCCGGAGACATGTTGAGTAAGAAGTTGCTGTGGCCAAGATCAAAGAGGGTTTTGCCTGCTTTCTCCTCAAGGATTCTGATGGCTTCCCGTCTTACATTTAGGTCTTTCATCCATTTTGAGTTTATTTTTGTATATGGTGTAAGAAAGTGGTCCAGGTTCATTTTTCTGCCTGTCGCTGGCCAGTTTTCCCAGCACCACTTCCTGAAGAGACTGTCTTTATTCCATTGGACATTCTTTCCTGCTTTGTCAAAGATTAGTTGCCCATATGTCTGTGGGTCCATTTCTAGATTCTCTATTATGTTCCACTGATCTGAGGGTCTGTTTTTGTGCCATTTAAGATTCTTTTAAGCTTATTTACTATGTGAGAGAGAGTGAATAGGGGAGGGGCAGAGAGAAAGGGGGGCGAGGGAGGGAGGGAGGGAGGGAGGGAGGGAGAGAGAGAAATCCCAAGCAGCCTCCTCGCTGCCAGCACAGAGCCCAACACAGGGCTAAAACTCACAAGATCATGACCTGGGCCGAAACCAAGAGTCAGCTGCTTAACTGAACGAGCCACCCAGGTGTCCCCATAAGAAAAGATTTGTGCATATGATTCATATTTGCAGATGATACAATTTCATTTCTAGAAAATCCACCTCAATCAACAAATAAGCTACTAGATACAAAAAAGAACAGGTGAGTAAATACAAAGTTTACTTCTAAAATACATGGGCTCTCCACTAGATGCTCCATGAGAGCAGAATATTTTTTTTAAGTTAATTAATTTTGAGAGAAGAGCGTATGCGCATTCATCAGAGGCTTAACCTACTGAGCCACTCAGGTGCCCTGAGAGCAGATATTTTTGTAGACAATTTTATTTAGATATAGTAAGATCCTATTGTATAAGTAAAAAGAACTACAAAGCCAATTATAGATATAACGATACGTATGTTTCTACACATGTGACTATTCATCATATACATACACACATTCAAAGACGGTTACCAAAGGAGAGCAACCAAAATATTAATGTAACCTTCTGACTTTTAAATTTTTTTGTTTCTTTCCTGATAAATGGGAAAAACAAAAGTAAAATTCTTACTAGACTTTCAGAAGTGTCATTTTAAAAATTCCAAACTTTCTTCCAATTTTAATGATCCAAATCACAGATTAATGAACATCAAGAGCTCAAAAGAGGGTTGGCTAACCATGACCGGCCACAGCCTTATTTTTTTTTTAAATAAAGTTTTATTCGAACACAGCCATGCTTACTTGTTTACTTACTGTCTATGGCTGCTTTTGTGCTACCATAGCAGAGTTAACTAGTTGCAAGAGGGACTGGCTCACAAAACATAAATATTTACTATCTGACAATTTAAAAGACAAAGTTTGACAATCCCCTGCCAATTAGATCATGTAGTCCAGCCAACAGTTTACAGATGAGTAAACTGAGGCCCACAGAGGAATGACTTTTCTAAGGTCAAACTCAAGCTAAGAAGCCATAAAGAACTCCACTCCAGCCTAGCCAGAAACTTCTCAAAACAAACATCTGCCCCCTCCCCAGTCTGGAAGCTAAACCTCAGGCTCTCAAAACACACATACATTTACCAGCAAATGATGAGGCCTAATCCATATCCAAGACCACCTACTAAAGGTCTCAGTATAGTTGGCTAGATTCTAGAAAGAAGTTAATTTAAAAACCACATAAGGGGGGGGGGGGCTCATTCAGTTGAGCATCTGATTCCTGATTTCAGCTCAGGTCATGATCTCACGGTTCATGAGTTTGAACCCCAACAAGGGCTCTGTGCTGACAGCACGGAGCCTGCTTGGGATTCTCTCTCTTCCCTCTTTCTCTACCCCTCTCCTGCTTGCATGTGTATGTGTGTGTGCTCGTGCTCTCTCTCTCACAAAAATAGATAAACTTTAAAAATATATAAACAAAATAAATAAAATAACCACATAAGCCTAGGGATGTGTACTGTATAGCATGACTACAGTTTTAACAATATTGTATCATATACTTGAAAGTTGCTAACAGAATAGAGCATAAAAGTTCTCATCACAAGAAAAAAAAAGTATAACCATGTAGTGATAGATGTTAGCTAAACTTACTGAGGTAATCATTTTGCATACCGTGTATGTATTAAATCATTATGTTGTATACCTAAAACTAATACAATATATGTCCATTGTATCTCAAGTAAAAATAATTAATTTAAAACCATAAGTATACATTGGGGAAAGTTTAAAAACAAGCAGGTGATGGGAGCATAACCTAGTTCAGCCTATTAAATATCACCCAATAATCCCACTCTTAGGAATCTACTCTATAAGGGCGGCTGGGTAGCTCAGTTGGTTAAGCATCCAACTTCGGCTCAGGTCATGATATCACAGTTCGTGAGTTTGAGCCCCGCATCGGGCTCTGTGCTGACAGCTCAGAGCCTCCAGCCTGCTTTGGATTCTGTGTGCCTTTCTCTCTG
This sequence comes from Acinonyx jubatus, assembly GCF_027475565.1. Lineage (NCBI taxonomy): Eukaryota > Metazoa > Chordata > Mammalia > Carnivora > Felidae > Acinonyx > Acinonyx jubatus. The sequence goes on from NC_069397.1 coordinate 46,162,467, forward strand.
CCCCTCCCCCACTCGTGCTCTGTCTCTCTCAAAAACAAATGTTAAAAAAAATTTTTTTAATAACTAAATATCACTCAACAATCCCACTCTTAGGAATCTACCCTATAGAAACACTCAGTATCTAAATAACTACAGATACATCTCTAGCACATTTAGGACAGCACATTTCAATAGGGCTAAATGTTTTTTTCTTTTGTTTTTTCTTCTTTTCTTTTCTTTTCTTCCTAAGTAAACTCTACACCCAACGTGGGCTTGAACTCACCACCCCAAGATGAAGAGTCACATGCTCTACCAACTCAGCTAGCCAGGCATCCCTCAATATGGCTAGTTTTTTAAGGCAAATAAATATTAACAGCAAATGTAGTTATGTACTAACAAATTTTAAAAAGGCCATTTCAAGTCTTTAACTTACATACTTGAACCCTGTAGGCATTTGAGGTTGTAACCTCTGCCATAAACAATCTCCGCTGTTAGGTTTTTCCTGAGACACGGGGAAGATTCACAACTTAAACTACTTAGGCAATTAAGGACGATACATCTGTAAGGAGATAATCTTCTAAGTTTACAGCAGAAATCAAAGGCACTTCACCTGGATAATTTTGGACCAAAAAGTTCAAATATGTATCTGTAATTACAGTAAAACTGCTTTCTAAATTTTTTATTATTTGCATAGCACTTTGTTTAAAATTTTTTTTAATGTTTATTCATTTTTTTGAGGGGGTGAGGGGCATAGACCAAGAGAGACACAGAATCTGAAACAGACTCTAGGGTCTGAGTTGTCAGCACAGAGCCTGACGCAGGGCTTGAACCCACAAACTGTGAGATTATGACCTGAGCCAAAGTCAGACACTTACCCACCTGAGTCACCCAGGTGCCCACAAAGCACTTTAAAAGCAGAATATGGTCATGAGTCGGAGAATAATATGGTCACGAGTCGGGATAATTTACCGAATAAGGCTTCAAGGAGTATGTGAAAATTATTTCAATGTCTAGAAGAACAGGGGAAAATGCTTTGATAGGAGACGCTAAAATTTTACTACCTATTTTAAATGTTGGGACTATTTCCTCAGACAAGTCTTGATATCGCTGTGCGAGCATTAGAAGGAAAAAGGACCAGAAGAGAAATTCCACACAGATTAATATGTGCATTTCTGAAATACTTTTTAAGTTCCATAAATAGAATATACTATAAACAGACAGATCTCAAAAGGAGGCAATGTTAAGATACTGAACTCTAGCAGGAAGCCATGACAGGAAAATATAGAAATTGAACCTAATGAACACTGCCATTTGGTATGAATTTCTCTTGGCCAAGCAGTCTCCCAAGTATGTGAATTCTAGAAAACATCGGTGAGTAGAAGGGTCTAATAAGCATTCAGTTTCTTAGCAAACCTCAGGAGGTTTCACAGTTGCAATTTAACATCAATTAAGTAACAAAAGAATCCTACTCAAAAAAAAAAAAAAAAAGTGATGTGTTTTCCTTGAAAACTATTAAAAAATTTGGCCAGAGTTTCCGGAGATGTTTTATACAGCAGAATGAACACCCTGGAACACACCAGTATCTCACAAGTCAGTTCATACACCAACTGTTAAACTTTTACAACACTGCAATACTCTAAATTATCAAATTAAATTTCCCAACCCAAACCTCTAAATTGTAATCCTTCTTTCCCTTCCGTCCCACATCTATGACTCTTAGCTTAATTTTATCAGGATTGTGGCAGATTTTCTAAAACTAAGTATTAACTGATTGCCTCTTCCCCCTACCACCAAGAACAACAAATGCAGTCATTTCAAAGATGATCCCAATTCTGACTGCAGAAATACCAATTACATATACAAATAGTGCTGGGCTGACGGTCTCAATAAAGGAGGACCAGGGCCAAACTACTGGAGCTACCCAGGCCATGCAGGATTCAGAGCAAATAACAGGCTAGAGGAAAAAAGATGTTAGGTAAATGAGCAGAGTCTAGCAGAAGCTAACTACAACAGTGCAGTCAGTCTAAGAGAACTTTCTGCAATAGTATTAAAAGATCCAAATGTTTTACATCTATGTTTGTGCAATATGGGAACCACTAGCCACATATGGCTACTGGGTACTTGAAATGTAGCTAATGCCGCTGAAGAACTGAAGTTTGAGTTTTATTTAATTTAAATTTAAATAGGCACACGTGGGGGCACCTGGCTGGCTCAGTTGTAGAGCATGAGACCCTTGATCTCGTGATTGTAAATTTGAGCCCCCCCCATGTTGAGTATAGAGATTACTAAAAAAAAAAAAAAAAAAAATCTTAAAAATAAAATTTTGGGGGGATGCCTGGGTGGCTCAGTTGGTTGATCAATGGACTTTGGCTCAGGTTATGATCTCACGGTTTGTGAGTTCGAGCCCCACGTCGGGCTCTGTGCTGACAGCTCAGAGTCTGGAGCCTGCTCTGAGTCTCCCTCTCTCTTCTGTGTCTCCTCTCTCTGCCCCTCCCCCACTCATGCTCTGTCTCTAGCTCAAAATTAAACATTAAAAAAACATTTTAAATAAATAAATAAAAATAATTTTTTAAATAGCCACATGTGGCTAGTGGTTGCCATAATGGACAGCACAGAACTAAGAGTGAAAAGAATCCCAGAGACTTTCTTGAACTCACACACTCAGCTGAACAATTACCTCTGCTGCCTATTCATACTGGAGACTGAACCAGGCACTAAAGGGAGGGAGATGAAGGAGACCCTGCCCTAACGTAGGTTCTCATGAAGGAGACAACCATAACTGACAGTCCATTTCAGTAAGATATCTTAAGAAATAAAGATATAATGATAAAGGGGTCAAGTAATCTAGAGGATAAAATAATCTCTCCTAAAAGCTTATGTACTTAATAACAGCGCCTAAAAATACTGAGACTAATAGAACTCCAAGGAGAAACAGGCAAATCCTAACAACAGATGTGGATTTCAACACCCCTCTCTTAGTAATCCGTAAAACAAGTAGATGAAAACCTAGCAAGGATACAGACCTTAACAGCACTGCAACCAACTTGGCCTAACATTTATGGACCACTCCACCCAAGAGCAGAATACACCTTCTTTCCAAGTACACTTGGAACATTCACCTAGAGAGACAGTATTTTGGGGCACAAAATAAGCCTCTAAAAATGTTTTGCAAAATTAAAGGCATACAAAGTATATTCTCTGAACATAACAGAATTAAAAATCAGTAACAAAAAGATACCTAGAAAATCCCCAAACGTTTGGAAACTAAACAACATGTAAGTGTACAAGGTTCTACAGGGTAGAGGAAAGTAAAAGAACTTAGCCCTACCTGGGGAAAAGAGAATAGTGACCAGAGAAGGCAAGCTGGACAAGGTGATGGCTGGGTGGCTAGGAGTTAATCATCACAGCAGTATAAAACGATAAGGTGTGTGAGAAGAACGACAAAGAATTCCGTATTACCTGATGATCAAATTCAAGGTGAAGAGAAATGAGTTGTGAATAAAGAGAAGTAAGATTTAGAAGTCAATTCATCCTTGACCCCTTTCCTTCTTTCGCCACACCCCACCTAACCAATTTATCACTAAAATGAGTCATTCTAAACCTTAGAATATTTTTTTGGATTATTTTTCTTCACTCCTACTGATACCAACCTAGTACACGATCTGTCAAGTGGTTTACTTCAACAGCCGAATTGCCTTCATCCACTCATATCCCACTCCAATTCATTCTCCATTCTATAGCCAGAGAGACTTCTTTAAAAGCACAGATCTGGGGGCGCATGGCTGGCTCCGTCGGTGGAACAGGCAACTTTTGATCTTGGAGTTGTGAGCTCGGGCCCCAGGTGAGTGTAGAGATTATTTTTAAAAAAGAAATCAATAAAACCTGGGTGTCTGGGTGGCTCAGTCAGTGAAGCATCCAACTTCTGCTCAGGTCATGATCTCACAGTTCTTGAGTTCGAGCCCCACGTTGGGCTCTGCAGTGACAGTGAGGAGCCTCCTTGGGATTCTGTCTCCCTCTTTCTCTCTCTGCCCCTCCCCTGCTTGCTCTCCATCTCTCCTTCTTAAAAATAAACATTAAAAAATAATAAAAATAAATAAAACCTTAAAAAATAAATTAAAACACAAATCTAATCACATTACTTCTTACTTAAAATCCTTCATGGTTTTCCCTCCAGTCCACGGCACGTGATGATCCTAGGGCCTACAATCTTCTTTTCCTCTCTTTAATTTTGAGCTTAACTGTCAACTCTTCAGGGAGGCTTTCTCTGACCCCCACAGACTAGATCATATTTATGTGCCCCCTTGCAAAACACTTCTCTTACTGACGCACTGTGCCTTCCCTGCCACATCAGGGCAGGGGCCTTATCGGATTCATTCTCAGCTCTATTCCAGATAGAGCCTGGAACACAGCAGGCACTTAGTAGTTTGTTTTTTTTAATTGAACAAATCAATGAAGCAACAGAAGATGAAGTTGGGACATAAATGAAATGAAAGCAGGTCAGTCAGGCAAGCTGGTTCCTTCAAGAAGCCAAGTGATGGATGAAGAGGGCCTGATTTAGGAAACCATTAGCATGAATGGACAGAAGAGTTAAAAGATATGTGAACTGAATAGGACCTGATGACAATCCTGCACACTGAGGGTGAGGCGTAGGGAGGAGTTTGTTACTTCCTCACTTCTGACTTGGGCAATTCAGTGGGCAGTGCCGTTATTTGCCGAACAAGGAAATGGGACGTTGGGAGTGGTCACTAAAGAATGAATTCTATTTGGAACACGTTCAATGTGATGTGTCTATAGAAGATCTAAGTGGAGGGGTGCAAGAAGTATTCACCCATTAATGAGTTAAAATACAGGAAAGAAATCATGACTACAAATAGATTTTGACATCAGAGGCCACGAAAGTATTAAATTTTATTAGCAAAGAAATGCAAATTCAAACAAGAGAGCTTTTAACCCATCGAATGCAAAGATGCTTTATAAATAACCAGTGCTGGCAAAATGACAGCTGGTGAAATATATATTTGTATACGGCTGGTGAAAATATATTTACTGTATTTATAATATAATGGTATATCATGTTACATACATATTATAACATGCATAGTATATATTACATATATGTATTTTACATACTATTTATAATATATTAATAATACATAGTGAAGCCTTAAAAAAAATCAGGGATGTGAACCAAGATCTATCTAAAAGAATAGCCACTAAAGGCAACCATAGCCAGTAAACAGAGTACAACTTAACTATTTTGACAAAGCCTTAGGATGGAATCTTATGTAGTTATTAAAAGTCATTCTATCAGTCTTCTCCTATTACAAACATCCTATATGGGACACTTCAGTGGCTCAGTTGTTTAAGTGTCCAACTCCTGATTTCAGTTCAGGTCATGATCTCACGGTTCATGCGTTCAAGCCTCGAGTCAGGCTCTATGCTGACAACACAGAGCCAGCTTGGGATCTTCTCTCTCCCCCTCTCTCTGCTCTTTCCCTGTTGGTGCACATGTGCTCTTTCTCAAAATAAATAAACTTTTAAAAAATGCTATACATAATCACATAAATCCTATAAACCAAAGCCAGACTTTTTTTTTTTTTTAATCAGCTTTATCATGACATGTTCCACTTTTAAAACACTCAATGACTGTCAACTAAGTACAAATTTCTCAGACTGGCATTCATTCAAATTGGACCCAAATACAATCTCCCTTTCTCTATAATCTTAGCTAAACACTCAAACCACAAGCATGTAGGCCCTAAACAGGCATCTTTCTGTCCATCTGTTATAATTCATATCCTCCTTTCTCTTATTCAACCTCTACTTGGAGAAATCTTACCCAACTTACAAAGCATATCTAAAGTTCAACCTTATTCTTGACACTGGTTCTGATCTCCCAATAGAACGTGACTTCTCTCTAATTTCTCTTTTTCTTACAACACTTACCATGGTCTACCCTACATTATAGTTATTTTTTTTTCTTCTTTATTTATTTTTGAGAAAGAGAGAGACAGAGAAACACAGGATGAGTAGGGGAGGGGCAGAGAGAGAGAGAGGGAGGCACAGAATCTGAAGCAGGCTCCAGGCTCTGAGCTGTCAACACAGAGCCGACGCAAGGGCTCAAACTCATGGACCACAAGATCATGACCTGAACAGAAGTTGGACACTCAACCAACGAGCCACCCAAGTGCCCCACGTTATAGTTATTTATGCACTGTGCTATCATTCCTTCTTCAAAAGAATAAATGCCCTGAAAGCAAGGACCATTTCTTTTTGGGTTTTTTGTTTTGTTTTGTTTTGTTTGTCTGTTTGTTTGGGGGGGGGAGGGGCAGAGGAAGGGGGAGGGGAGAGAATCTTCAGCAGGTTCTATGCTCAGCATGAAGCCCCACACAGGGCTCGATCCCACAACCCTCTGATCACGACCTGAGCCCAACTGCACCACCCAGGTGCCCCTGCAAAGGCCGTTTCTTATCCGTGTCTACATCTCTTTGAAGTTTTTAACCAGTACCCTGCACACTAAGTATTAAATTTTTTAAACTTTTTTTATAATTGCATTGTAAGTAAATACTTACAGAGACTTTATATATGACTAAATTATAACACAAGTTAACATCCTTTTCCTCTTAACACTTGGAAAATTAACAGTGAAGAAATACAAAAGGCAAAGACATACTAGAACAAAGAGAAAAAAAACACAATGAGATTATCACCTCAGAACTGTTAAATGGCCATTATCAAAAAGGCAAGAAATAACATGTGTTGGCAAGGGTGTGGAGAAAAGGGAAACCTTGTGCACTGTTACTGGGAAGGTACATCAGTACAGCCACTATGGAAAACAGCATGGAGGTTCCTCAAAAAATTAAAAACAGAAATACCGTATGATCCAGTAATTCCACTTCTAGGTATCTACCCAAAGGAAAAAAAATCACTATCTCAAAGAGATATCTACACTCCCCAGGTTCACTGAACATTATTTACACTAGCCAAGATTTGCAAACAGCCTAAGTGTTCATCAACAGGTGGATGGATAAAGAAAATGTGATACGTGCGCATGGGTACACACCACAAACACTATGGAATATTATTTAGCCATAAAAAAGGAAATTTAAAAAAAAAAAGGAAATCCTGCCATTTGCAACAAACAACATGGATAAAACTTGGGGACACTATGCTAAGTGAAATAAGTCAGGCAGAGAAAGACAAATACAGTAGGATCTCACTTACATGTGGAATCTTAAAAAAACCCTCAAAGACACAGAGAACAGATAGGGGATGGGGAAAATGGGTGCAGATGGTCAAAAGGCACAAACTTCCAGTAAAAAGATAAATAAGTTCTGGGGATGTAATATATAGCCTGTGACTATAGTTAACAATATTGTATATCTGAAAGTTGCTAAAAGAGTAGATCCTTGGGAATGCAAGCTGGTGCAGCCACTCTGGAAAACAGCATGGAGGTTCCTCAAAAAACTAAAAATAGAACTACCCTACAACCCAGCAACTGCACTACTAGGCATTTATCCACGGGATACAGGTGTGCTGTTTCGGAGAGCACATGTACCCCCATGTTTATAGCAGCACTAACAACAATAGCCAAAGTATGGAAAGAACCCAAATGTCCATCGATGGATGAATGGGCAAAGAAGATGTGGTGTATACATATACAATGGAGTATTACTCGGCAATCAAAAAGAGTGAAATTTTGCCATCTGCAACTATGTGGATGGAACTGGAGGGTATTACGCTAAGTGAAATTAGTCAGAGAAAGAAAAAAATCATATGACTTCACTCATATGAGAACTTTAAGAGACAAAACAGGTGAACATAAGGGAAGGGAAACAAAAATAATATAAAAACAGGGAGGGGGACACAACAAAAGACTCATAAATATGGAGAACAAACTGAGGGTTACTGGAGGGGGTATGGGAGGGGGGATGGGCTAAATGGGTAAGGGGCACTAAGGAATCTACTCCTGAAATTGTTGCACTATATGCTAAGTTGGATGTAAATTTTTTAAAATAATAAATAAATAAATAAATAAACAAATAAATAAAAATTTGAGTGGCTAACAATAAAAAAAAGAGTAGGTCTTAAAAAGTTCTCATCACAAGAAAAAAAATTTTTTAATAATCTTTTTACTTGTTTTTTTTTAATGTTTTTATTTATTTTTGAGACAGAGAGAGACAGAGCATGAGCAGGGGAGGGGCAGAGAGAGAGGGAGACACAGAATCCAAAGCAGGCTCCAGGCTCTGAGCTGTCAGCACAGCGCCCGACACTCTCGAACTCGGGCTGTGAAATCGAACTCGGACTGTGAAATCATGACCTGAGCTGAACTCAGACACTTAACCAACCGACTGAGCCACCCAGACACCCCTACGTTTAGTTTTGAGAGACAGAGTATGAGTAGGAGGGGCAGAGAGAAAGGGAGACACAGAATCTAAAATGGGCTCCAGGTTCCAAGCCTGACGCGAGGCTTGAACTCACGAGCTGTGAGATCATGACCTGAGCCGAAGTCAGACACTTAACCAACTGAGCTACCCAGGTGTCCCAAGAAAAAAAATTTTTAACTACATTAAGTGATAGATGTTAACATATTACAGTAATCATTTTGCAATATATATCAAATCATTATGTTGTACACAACTACTTTAATGTTATATGTCAATTGTATCTCAAGACAAGTGGAGAAGGGAGAAAGTAACAACAACAACAAAAAAAAAACAGAGGAGAGAAGACATAAGCAGTAAAGCAATTTTTGAGAATTTGTGGAATGTGGAACTGGGAGAAGAGGAATCTGACTTCGCAGAGAGGAAGAACTTTCAGAAGTGGAGGGGAGGAATGAGACAGCTAATTCAGGGTTCCTAATGGGAAATTTAGTGACACATGCATACACGTGAGAGCCCTAGCCACCTTCCGTCATCTAATTTCCCAGGATACTGGGCATACACACTCTCTCAGACCCCTAAGTTCCAGCCACAGGCAAGAAATTTAAGAAATCTTCCCTTAAGAAAGCAGACTCACAGGAGAAAAATAAAAAAGAGAAAAATGAAAATACGCAAAAATAACAAATACTGGTATCTGGGGTTCCACCAAAGAAAAGGAAGTCTCACTCCCCAATCACCTTACAGTGAAACTTACCAGTTGAGAAACCATGGCCACCCATTACCCAGAGTAGGTGCTATTCAGTGTCTCACTCCATGAACAGCTAAGGTTCATGGTATCCAAAAAAAGCCTCCACTATTAAGGAGAGAAAACTGAAAGAGAAGAATGGAATCTGGGGTACCTGACTGGTTCAGTCAGTAGAGCATGTGACTCAATCTCAGGGTTGTGAGTTCAAACCCCACCATTGGATATGGAGCCTACTAAAACAAAACAACAACAACAACAACAACAACAAATTGGACACCTGGGTGGCTCAACTGGTTAAGCATCTGACTTTAGCTCAGGTCATGATCTCGCTGTTCATGGGTTCAAGCCCCACACCGGGCTCTCTGTCAGTCAGTACAGAACCTGCTTCAGATCCTCTGTCTCCCTCTCTCTTTGCCCCTCCCCACTCATTGCACACACTCTCTAGCTCTCTCTCTCTCTCTCAAAAATAAACATTTAAAACAAACAGCAACAAGCAAAACAAAAAGAATGGAATCTGAGGTAACAAAAAAAAAAGCTCAAGAAAACTATAATAAATGTCATCAGAGAGATAAGAAGATAAGAAAGGGCATTACTTCCAAGAAGAGGATGATCTAACATAGGAACAGAGGAAAAAGCTTTGGGAAGTTATGTAACATAAATAATTATTGTTAGCTAAACTTTCCAAATTCAATAATAAAAATTAAATATTTCAGTAATTCAATAATTAAAAATTGGGCAGAATATTTCAACAGACACTTCACCAAAGATTTGCTTCACAGACAAGCAAATAAGTATATGAAAAGATATTAAGCATCATTAATCACTAGGTAAATGCAAATTAACATGGAATTAACATGGCGGTGCACAGCCTTGTATGTGTTTGCCAAAACTTAGAGTCAAAATTATATACTAAAAAGGGTGAATTTTATTATATACAAAAGGTGTACTTCAATAATTTTTTAATTACCATTAATAAGAAACATAAGAAAATATATCATTAAACAGGATGCTTCTATAAAAAGGCAACAAAAAAAAGCAACTTTTAGAAATTAAACAACTGGGGTGCCTGGCTGGTTCAGTAGGTAGAAGTGTACAACTCTTGGTTCCAGGGTCATGAATTCAAGCCCCATGTTGGTCATGGAGCCTAGTTACAATAAAAATTTTTTTTTAATTTTTTAACGTTTATTTTTGAGAGACAGAGAGACAGAGCACAAGTGGGGGAGGGGCAGAGAAAGAGGAAGACGCAGAGTCCAAAGCAGGCTCCAGGCTCTGAGCTGTCAGCCCAGAGCCCGATATTGGGCTCAAACCCACGAACCATGAGCGTTGGTGGTACAGTGGTGAGCATAGCTGCCTTCCACGAACCATGAGATCATGACGTAAGCCAAAGTAGGACACTTAACCAACTGAGCCACCCAGGCACTCCATAAAAAAAATTTTTTAAAAGATTAGAAATTAAATATCTGATAGCTGAAATAAAAACTTAACAGAAAGTCTGGAAAAGAAAAAGAAAGAGATCGCCCCGAAAGCAGACCAAAAGGACAAAAAGACAAAAAAAAAAATTTTAAAAGACAAGAAACTTAGTAAGATCAGTCTAACAGATCCAACATCTAACTAAGAGTCCAAGAAGAAAACAAAGCAAATTTGGGGGAAAATGAGCAAATAACAGAAAAAACTTTCCCAAAACTAAAGAACACAAATAAATCTCCATTTTAAAAGGGCCCACCAAAAGTGCCAAGATGGCTCAGTGGGTGGAGGGTGTAGAGTATAGGACTCTTGATCTCAGGGTCCTGAGTCTGAGCCCCACACGTGGTGTCCAGTTTACTTAAAATAAAATTAAAAAAATTTTAATTAAAAAGAAGGGAGAGGGACCACCAAGCACCCAGCGCAATTAATGAAAACAAAAACCTACATCAAGGGATATGGTATTACTGAAAAACCTCATGAAAGTAGAGACCATAAACAGAGCCTAAAAACTTTACAAAGGAAAAAAACAAGTCACACGTGAAGAAAGTCATCAGAATGGCCCTAGACTTCTCAGCAGCAACACTAGATTCTGGAATACAATCAAGCAAATCTTTCAAGTGAAACTGATTTTTAAATTTAGGATCCTATATACCCAGCCAAACTATGTATCAAGTATTAGAGTTGCAAAGGGCATTTTAAACATAAATGATTTTTTTTTTAAGTTTATTTCTCACGCACATCCATTCTTAGGAAGCAACTAGAGGTTGTGCCGAAAAAGAGAAGTAGATCAGGAAAAATGTAAGACTCAAAAAACAGAATCTACATGGGGAAGCAGCAAAAAAGAAGTTCCAATGTGATGTTCAAAAAATCTACACGAGCAATCAGTTCAGGTGAAAGCATAAATGGAGAGGGGTGCAGAAGGGAGATCAACAAGCAAAAAACAAGGAACTGTTATTTTTTTTTTAACATTTTATTTTTAAGTAATCTCTAAACCCAGTGTGGGACTCAAACTCACAACCCCAAGATCAAGAGTCGCATGCTCTACCAACTGAGCCAGCCAGGCACCCATGGTACTGTTACATTTGACAGTTTAGAAAATAGTAGGAGATATTTTACAGACTTGACAGTGCACTGGGCTAGATACGTAGAACATTAACCAAGTAAAAAAATAAGGAAATGAACTCCAGGAAAATAGTTAGTAATAATAATTATAATTATAGCACGGTATTTGGTTCAACTGTCAATATTTACATACTTATGATAATGTAATATATTCCTCAACATTTATCCAAAAATCATGCTATAATGAGAAGATATGGAAGAGGGTAATTATAATAAGGCTAAATCTTCATCTATCATTAACAAAGTCAAAAGAGAAATGTCAGAAACTGATAAACCAAATATAAGCATATTATTTTAAAATACTGTGGTAAATCCCGGGGGGGGGGAAGGGGGGATACAGCTACAAGAATTGAAAGTCACCTTTGGAGGGGTCTTGGGTGGAAAGAGGTATAGGCAGGGAGCTGCTTGTGTTCACTATGAGCCTTTAATACAATTTTAATTTATGTTACCTATGTTCATACACTACCTTGATAAAGACCGTGACAGGGGAAAATCTCGCTATATATCAATTAAAAACAGTTCGTTTGATATAATCCTAGTTGTACCTTTTTAAAAATATGTAGGTAAAAACATGTTATAGGAAATGGTATAAAAACATTCCTGGTAGTTACCTCTGGTTGGTGAGATTATAGATTTTCATTTTCATCTTTGTATTATGTGTATTTTCCCAAAAGAGTAAATCTGCACTATTTTTATAATTTTCACCACAATTCTTAAAAACAACTTGAAAACAGATGAGCTCCCCGGGGAAGAAGGGAGATGGTGAGAGGGCCATGCATGGGCTGGTTTGAAAACCTGGAAAACTGGTGTTGAAGGAACAGGCAGAGAAAGGCAGCATGAACTACCAAAGAGTTAGAGTAGCAAGAGTGCTTTCTATTACTTTAATGACCACTGCAAATAACTGAAGGAAATATATTATTTATAATAGTTCTGGAATAAATCAGATGTGAGGTAAACCAAATTTTTTTAATGGGTAAGTTAAACATTCAATATTTCTTTTGGGGAGGGGGGTATTAAAGCTCTGTTTTAATGCATATTTTTACTTAAATGGGGTCCTCAAAATATTTTTAGACCTGGCGAATCAGATGACATCTTCTGACAGAATAAAATACTACTTCACTAGACTGGAATTAAGGCCCTGGTATCTTCACAGAATCTCCATCTTCAGTTCAGGAACGTATCAACAGATAATAATAGCTACTATCTGTTCAATCTTTATACCATGTGCCACTGTCCGAGGCATTTCACATGTATTAACCATTTAATCCTCACAACACCCTGAATTAAATGCTATGATATCTCCATTTTACAAATGAGCAAAGTGAGACACTGTTAAGCAAATGGCCCATTCACCACAGAGCCCAGATTCAAATTCATGAAGTCTGGTCCAGATTCTCCACTTTAAATCTCTATGCTCCATGCTACCTCTTTAGATCCTTGACATACACAACAAAATGTATCTATACTCCTCAGATTCTCATACATCTTAACAGCCTGAAATTTTGTGGTGGGCTCACACACGCAGGTGCCTGCCACAAGTCCCCACGCTCACAGTGTGGAAATCAATGGTATGACTCCACTCACAGTAGTCTTCTGACAAATCCTTCCGGAATAAATTATCCAAAATGACCTAAGGCAGTCCAAAAATCACAGATAATATGAAAGACTTACAACCCAGCTCTCATTCATCGTAAGAGAAAGGTTTTAAAACTATGGGGCGCCTGGGTGGCGCAGTCGGTTAAGCGTCCGACTTCAGCCAGGTCACGATCTCGCGGTCCGTGAGTTCGAGCCCCGTGTCAGGCTCTGGGCGGATGGCTCGGAGCCTGGAGCCTGTTTCCGATTCTGTGTCTCCCTCTCTCTCTGCCCCTCCCCCGTTCATGCTCTGTCTCTCTCTGTCCCAAAAATAAATAAAAAACGTTGGGAAAAAAAAATTTTTTTAAAAAAATAAAACTACCGTAACAAAATGTCTGATCAAAATGATTTTATCAAGACTGTATTCATAATGATCCGCCAATTCCACTCCCAGGTTACACCCTTAAATGAAATCACTGTGGAGACAAAAACCTATACACAAAATGTTGATGTCAGCATTATTCGTAACAGGCAAAAAGTGGAAACAGTTCAAATTTCCATCACTGGATGAATGGATAAGCAAAATGTGGTATGTCCATATAATGGACTATTATTCAAATATAGTACTGCTACACGCTACAACATGCATGAGCCTTGAAAACATTATGCTAAGTGAAAGAAGCTACATGTTGTATGATTCCATGTGTATGAAATTTCATCCAAAAAACACAAATCAACACAGAATGAAAATAGTTATTGTCAGGGGATGGCAATGGAGGAAAGAGAGAACCGGGAGTGACTGCTATGGGTATGGGTTTCTTTTGGGGGAAGATATGAAAAACTGGTATGAAATTAGGGAATGCCAATGGCTGCACAACTCTGTGAATATATTAAAAAACACTCGATTAGACACTTTAAAAAAGGGTGGATTTTATGAAATATATATATTTATATCAATAAAGCTGTTGTTTCAAAAAATGGAATTATTGGGGGTTGCCTGGGTGTCTCAGTTGGTTAAGCGTCCGACTCTTGATTTCAGCTTAGATCATGACCTCACGGGTTTGTGAGTTCAAGCCCCACAGTGGACTCTTTGCTGACAGCATGGTACCTGTTTGGGATTCTATCTCTCTCTCTCTCTCTCTCTCTCTCCCTCTCTCTGCCCCTCCCCCATTCTCTCTCTCTCTGTCTCTCAAAAATGAATAAACTTTAAAAAAAAAAAAAAGACTTAAAAAAATGGAATTATTGGGGTTCCTGGGTGGTTCAGTTGGCTAAACCTCTGACGCTTGATTTTGCCTCAGGTCAAGATTTCATGGTTAGTGAGATCCAGCCCCAAGTGGGACTCTAAACTTATAGCATGGAGACTGCTTGGGATTCTCTCTCTGCCCCCCTCCCACTCATGCATGCTTGTGCGCGGACATGCACATGCGCTCTCTAAAAATAAATAAATAAAACATTTAAAAAATTAAAAAATAATAAATACTGTTTGAGAGTTATTCAGTAATTTAGGTGTCCAATCAATGTTAACTATTACTGTTACTATTTTAAAAAATCATTCAGTAGTCAAAACGTAATATTTGAGTAACAGAACTTAATAGCTAGAAAAATATAAAATAATTTTACATATACCAATAAACAAAACAATTAAAACATAATTACATTGAGTTATAGGCACTTTCATTCTTTCTATATGATTTTACATATACGCACTTTTAAAGTGCATTTTGCCGGGATGCCCGGCTGGCTCAGTTATCTTGGGGTTATGAGTTCAAGTCCCACATTAGGTGTAGAGATTACTTAAAAAGATAAAATCTTAAAGTGCATTTTGCAAGTGTAAGTTTTGTGTTTTTTTAAAGAAATGTTCTGCCTCCTGAGGCTTAACCATTTTAAAGAACTGAAAGCATGAAAAAAATTAGAATGAGGGTCAATGCTAAACTAGTGCTCAACTATGAAGTTGAGCCTATGATATAGGCTATAAGCAGGCATTCAAAGAGAAAAAAAGACCAAGGTGAGCAACAGTACTCTGGGAAGACTTCTGGGAGACGCCTCCTGGAAAGCAGGAAGCGGGATTCGGGGTTCAGGCTTGGCTAAGGGGCAAGAAGGGAGGAATCAATTCAATGCAAAGAGGGTATCTGCTAGGATCTGCTCCGGTCTGAGTCCCCCACCACAATCACCACCTTACAGCCCCTGTATACCCCCTCCAGGGATCCGCAGGCACAGGGAGCACACAAGGTACTGAAGACACGAAGAGAGAGTCTACTCGACTAGATCAGAGCTCCTGGCCTCAACAACCCCAGTCCCGCCGTCCATACACGTTTCAGTACATAGCTCCACTTCCAAGTGCACACCGGGAAAGAAGATGAACGCGAACTGTACACAAGACAGCGTACTACTGCGTACCTCAGATGTCCCTGTTCGCCACTCACAGATCAGGCTGCCCAACTTTTTAATAACTCGTTCAAGCCCTCATTTTCTTTCTTTCACTTCTCATGTTTAACCTCTTCAGATACAGATACCTGAAAACAGATCCCACTCATTTCCCTTATAATCCTGAATTCCTATTGCCACTCAAAACACGACTGTTCCTCCAGAAGCCTATGTGACGCATTCCTCTGTCTACACTTCTGATGTTGTCGAGGCCTGGAGAACTCTGAGGCACCTCCTGAACTGATCCTCCATTCAGTGCTTCCAAACCTCTCCAGATCCCCACTAGCTACCTCACCCTCCAATCCATCCTACAGAACAGAAGCCATGCTAAACTTGCTAACATCCCACTGAAATCATACTCCACTTGTTTCCAGATCTTCTGATCGATCACCAATACCCACAAATGAAACAGAATTGAAACAGATGGGGTAGGGGGCAGCTTCAGAAACTACCTCCTCCAGTAATACTCTCAATTTGGGGGGAATGAGCTGGCTGCAATGGTGACTTAACAAGAGTCTCCATGATTTGATTTGGTTTTGTTTCATTCTCCTGCGTGCTGCTGATGGGAATACAGCACATCCCCCGGGTGTTCCAGGAATGAAAAATGACAGAGGATCACTGATCCAGCCTGATATTTACCCTACAGATGAGAGTCGGAAAGTACAAACACTATAGCCTGGTTCTCTAGATACTGCCCAACGACAGACCTTTACAGTTTTTTTTTTAATTTTCTCTTAATGCATATTTATTTTGAGAGAGCAAGAGCAGGGGAGGAGCGGGTGGGGGGAGGGAGGGAGAAAGGGAGAAAGAGAGAGAGAGAGAGAGAGAGAGAGAGAGAGAGAGAGAGAGAGAATCCCAAGCAAGCTTTGAGCTGTTAGCACAGAGCCCGACGTGGGTCTCAAACCCACAAAGTGTGAGATCATGACCTGAGCTGAAATCAAGAACCAGATACTTAACCAACTGAGCCATGCAGGCACTCCTACTGTTTCTTATTTACATGCTCATGCTCTTGCTAAACCAGGTTACTTAAGACTGCCCACACTTTAAAATCAGTGCCTAGTTGGCTCGGTCTGTGGAGCATGTGACTCTTGATCTCAGGGTTGTGGGTTCAAGCCCCACGATGGGTGTAGAGGTTACTTAAAAAGAAAATCTTTAAAAAAAAAAAAAATCAGTGCCTTAGTTCATGTTCCTCCCTCCCTTGGTCTATCCATCATCACCTTGCACATGCCCATCCAGAAAGCATATACCCACACCAACTCCCCCAAAGAGGGTATGATCTCATCCTCCTCTAAATCTCTACTGCATTTTGTAGTTGACTTGTAGCAATCAGGAATTACACAAACAATGAAAAGATACTTGGTTGACACTGGTTGGAATAAATAATGCCAAACCAGTAACAAATTCTGCTTCAGATAAATCTACAGTTCTTTCATGGCATAGAGGCCACTGTTCTCTGTCATAATCCTTAGAGGATATAAATCACCTACTCTCCCAGGGTACCACCAGGTCTTTGGCTTTCTGAAGTCATCAGAGGTTCCAAATTTCATAATTCCAACTAAGTATAATACCTCAGAAGTCCCACACAGGTTACATGAAAAAAAAAAATTCAGTTTCAAGTATGATTTAATTTTTTTAATTTAGCAAATGCTTGATTTTAAGGTGCTGCCAGAATTCCACCAAATGCCCATTAAAACACATTTTTGGGGCGCCTGGATGGCTCAGTCGATTAAGTGTCTGACTTCAGCTCCAGTCATGATTTCATGGTTCATGAGTTCCAGCCCCGCATCCGGCTCTCTGCTGTCAGTACAGAGCCTGCTTCAGATGCTCTGTCCACCCGCTTCCCTCTCCTGCTCATGCTTTCTCTCTCTCAAAAATAAACATTTTTAGTTTTTTTAATTTTTTTTTAAACATTTATTTATTTTTGAGAAACAGAGACAGAGCGTGAGCAGGGAAGGAGCAGAGAAAGAGAGGGAGACACAGATCTGAAGCAAGCTCCAGGTTCTGGGCTGTCAGCACAGAGCCCGACGTGGGGCTCGAACTCACAGACCGTGAGATCACAGCCAGAGCAAAAGTCGGACACTTAATCGACTGAGCCACCCAGGCACCCCACTCAAAAATAAACATTTAAAAAAATAATAAAAATTAAAAAATAAAACACATTTTCTATATAGTCTTTCTCAGTGTGTTGACGAAATATATCATAAAACCTACAGGCTAAAATATTCTAAATTAAACAATAAAAATAAATAAAAGACTTTTTAGCCAAATGCCTCTAGCTGAAAAAACTAGATGATTTCAATTTTATATTAACAAACTGTCATCTCTATCATACTGTCATGTGAATACCTTATGTACCCATTTAAAATTTTTCTCCATAAAAGGTAAACATTTAACTCTCCAATGAAAAAAAACTTGTTAATCTATGATTTTAGGGGTACCTAGCTGGCTCAGTTGGTGGAGCATGCCATTCTTGATCTCTACCCAGTGGGAATAGAGATTACCAAAAAAAAAAACAAAAACAACTTAAAAAAAAAAAATCGATGGTGGGGGGCACCTGGGTGGCTCAGTCCGTTGAGCCAGTCTTGATTTTGGCTCAGGTCACGATCTCACGGTTCAGGAGTCTGAGCCCTTTGTGGACCCAAATACAGAGCCTGCTTGGGATGCTCTCACTCTCGCTCTCTGCCCCTCCCCTGCTCGTATGCGCTCTCTCTCTCAAAATAAATAAACTTTAAAAAAAAAATTGATGGTTTTAGAAAAGTAAGCTTGTAGTACCAACCAACGTCTTTGCATCATGAATAGTCATATTACCTACATAGTAGTCGACAGACGAATAAACTAGTGAATAATTTCTTTTGCTGGGAATTTAACACGTTAGTACTTGAGCCAAAGTTCTAGTCTACAAAAATTAATTAAGTTGTTCTAAATTACCAATAAAGAGTAATCCTTTGACAGTAGCTTTGACAGTACAGGATTCAAAGCCACCAATCCTATGTCTTTATGTGCTCTTGGGATATCAAGTCCCACAATGCTTTTTTCTTCCCAAGCATACACATATACACATTTACCTGACAGCCTCCTTCCCAGCCTTTATTGTCTGGAAGTACAGACAATAAAACCAATGAAACTCGTGCTCAGCCTCAACAACTCACTGTCATGCACTGTTACTCATTCCAGCCAAGTGGACATATTCTCAAAGTTTAGAACACAAAATGCATGATCCCTTTTACCCTAATCTTGAGAAATAATGTGCTTTAAAAAGTAAATCATCCAACAAGTTAACACCACATCCAATAGAGAGAGGCAAATGCCTGGCAGGTAATATGAAATAGCCGTACAAAATATGAAATAGTATAAACGAAACACACTAACTCTGCTACTAAAAACACTCACTGGTCAAACTATCAAAATTTACTTAGACTAATTTTTAGTTTCCCAAATCCCAAATATTTAGGAGCTATGGCACCCATTGCAGAATTATCAAAACTTCCATCTATTACAGCTCTTACCTAACAATCATTTATCTAACCAATCTTTTGATGAGTGGCTGCTATGTGCAAGATACTGTACTAGGAACTGCAAGGGATGGAAGATTAATACAAAAAGATATAATCCTTAACTTCATGTAAACATAGGACAAGAATCCTACCAGGTAGGATACAAATATCATTAATAAAAACAAAATGTCACGGAAGTACACAAATATACAAGTTTGCTTTTTGTTTTTGTTTTTGTTTTTTTTAAAGGAAACCTAAACACAAATTGTAATTTAAGTCGGCATACACACAAGCTCTCAACCCTAAGTACTGCCTGCTGGTCCCTCAAAGAGAGGTCAAAGTTAGCTGAACAACCCTGCCAAAATGCCTCAGCTCTGTCTAGCCCCAAATAACTTGGTCAGATAGTGTAATTCAGTCTCTCTGGGTCTTTCAATTCTGGGCAGAAAGAGCCACATGCGATTTCGTAAGGTAAAAACTATTACTATAAAAGATACTAACTTGGCGAGAAATGAAAAGTGGCATGCAGTTCCTTCTACGTGCAAGACATAAATACTTGAACTTGATTCATTCCCTTCAATCTCCTCCCAGCCTCCCTTCCTTCTCCCCACCCCCCCAACCGGGCAAAGGCAGGCAACTATTCTGTCAGGCAAAAAAATTACCTTCTGCACTTGCTGTTAAGACAACCCCTATGAGTCTAGTCTGGCTTAATACACTCCTCCGTAAGTAGTTAAGCATTTATAAAAAAATGGAAATATTTTAACTGAACCTCTTCTGCTACCCTAGTCTCTTTTTAAAACCAGTGACACACCTTAATTACTTTGTTAACATCCTATTTCTTCATAAACTTAACTTTGTAAATGCTCGTAAAACTGGAATCTAATTTAGGTAATCCAGACTAAGGAAAATGTAAAGGAAGAATCTTGTAGATTATTGTTACAAATTACATTTTTTTTCACAATTTAGTAACCTGCAACTGCGTATTTAATACAAAGCAGCAATTGTGTGTTTGAAATCAAAACAAAACAAAACAAAACAAATGCATCTCAGCACCAGCCCAGAGAAACTTTCTGTGAGAAAACAGGAGAGAAGTCACCCTGGAGAAATTCATTACACATCCAAGGAAGACTTATCCTTAGAAACAGAATGGGGAAAAAAAAAAAAAAAGTCATTTTGTAATAAATCCCCACGTACTTCTGCTGTGTAACTGAGAAGTTAGTCCAAAAGTTCACCTTCAGCAATTATGTCTGCATGATCAACTATACATCTTCTGCAACAGGTGATCCGAAACTGCATTTCTCAGGCGAAGCAAAGGGATCGAATTAGCTAAGCCTCGTGTTGCTAACGCTTTCCTACTTTTATTTTGGATTTTACCAAAATGACTTGGAATCGAATGTACTGCCAAATTCGTTTTGGTTTCGTCTGGTTTTCTACCTTGCTTTTTAATCAGCCATTTACTAGCAACTGTTGCACGAGCCCATTAGCACCCGAGAATAAAAACAAACACACAGGGCCAGATAAGGCTCCCCTACTAACCCAACTGATCCATTTCCTTAACACAATTTTAAAACCACACTGCTAGGAGTGTGAAGAGAAGCATGTTTTTGTGTATCTGTGTGCCACAATCTGTCTAAATCCTCAATTCCCTTTTAAGGAACAGATATATAATAAAAATCTAAAAGAAACCACATTAGAAATGCAAAGAGGTTTGCAAAACAAGAGGCTTCTTTCATTCCAAAAACCAAACCAAAACAAGGGGAGAAAAATGAATGTAATGGAAATGTGTGTGCCAAAGTTTCAATCCTGCCCGGTGGAGACACTGCACTGGCACAAATTTTGAAGAGGAAAAAGAGGGGGTTGGGGGGAGAGAAAGAGAGAGCGAGTGTGTGGCCTGCAAACTGCAACAATGCAATCTCCATTTTGAACAATGCGCCTCTTTCCTCTTGTAAATCTAGTTTTTTGCCACTTGATGTGCCGTCGCATTTCCCCTCCGTTTGGGGGGGGAGGTGGGGGTGGGGGGAGACCAGAGAGGGAGTGAGCAAGGGGGGAGGGTAGAGGAGGTGGGGAAGGAGTCTGCAGCAACTGGGCTGGGTGGGTACCTGGAGTGCTGCTATAGGTGCTATGGCTCCTGAAGCTGCTTTCCGTGCAGTAACTGGCGTCGTCGTCGTCGTCTTCCATCTCCTCCGGATAATCGGAATCATCGTCGTCCTCCTCCATCTCATCCTCCTCGTCGTCCTCGGAATCTTGGGTCTCCTCGGCGTCGCCGTCCTCCTCCTCCTCCTCCTCCTCCTCGGAGACCATGTCCTCCTCCTCCTCCTCCTCCTCTTCGCTCTCGTGGTCATCGTACACCACTTTGTTGACGGCCCTCCGGGCCGGGGTGGTCCGGGCCAGGTGGCCGCCGCCGCCCCCGCCCCCCGTCCTGCCGCCCCCGCCTCCTCGCCCCCCCCGGCCCGGGGCGCTGGTGCTGGGGGGGGCCGGCGGCGGCGGCGGCGGCGGCGGCGGCTTCCTCCGGCTACTGCTGCCCCCCCTGGGCGAGCTCAGCCGCGTCTTGGGCGCCACCTCAGCCTGGGCGGCGGCCCACCTGCCCCGGCTGCTGCCGCGGTGCCGCGAGCGGAGCCCCCCGATGGGTCCGGACGTGGGCGGAGGCGGCGGCGGCGGCGGCGGGGCCGGGGTGCAGCGCTCCGCAGCGGGAGCCGCGGGCTGCTTGGGCGGCCTGCCCCGCCGGCCCCTCATGTCGGAGCCGAGGCGGGGGGAGAAGGGAAAGCGGAGGGGGGAGGGGCGGGCGGAGGGGTGGCGGTGGGGGGCGCCGGGGCCGGGTGGGGAGGCCCGCGGGGCCGGGCGGGAGGGGCCCGGCCGGCGGAAGCGGGTGGAGGGAGAAGGCTCAATCCGAATTGCTGGGGCCCCACTCCGGATCGCCTTCAGCCGCCATCTTGTTTCTTCCCTCTCGCTCGGTGACTGGGGGAACCGACAGCGGCCGCAGGCCCGGAGCGCGGTCACGTGAGCTGCGCCGCCGACGAGCCTGGGACGGAGCGAGGCCGCGCGGCGGCCGCTAGGGGGAGCGCAGGAGCGCCGGGTCGGGGGCGGGGAAGCAGGGGCGCCTCCGCGCGGCGCGGCTGGACCGCGGACTCGGGCGGCGCGGCGGAGAGGGGCGCAGTGCTCGCGAAGTGCCCCGGGGCACTGGCCAGGGGAGACCACTGCTTCTGCGGAGTCCCCTCCGGCGCCTGGACTCAGCAGATCCTCCCTCTCACGTCTCCTCTTCCCCGGCTCGGAGAGGAGGGCAGGAGCGGCTCCATACTCGTCCCCCTCCCGCCCCCTTGGGGGAAACTGATGCTGAAAAGAGCCAAAAGATGTCCGGAGGGGGCCGCCTGCACCAGCGCGAGAGGGAAATTAACCGGGGCCCGGGGAGACGAGCCCCCAGAAATGTGAAACTCCTAAGACCTGGTTCTAGACAATCCTAAAATTGATCCCAATGACAACTACCCAGGGGCTGTGCCAGGAACCACGCCCTGGGCTGCCAGACCCTGAGGGAAAGTCGCTCTGAGATTCAGTGGATAAAATCCCCACCTGAAGAGCCTCAGCCGGAACGCAGCTACATTCCAGTCTCCTTCCACCTTTCCCAGTGTCCCAGCTAGAAACTCGACCACCTCGGCAAGAACTTTCCAATTTCTTATTAGCAGTAGAAAGGATGACTTCCCGCCTAAAACCTAGTTCGAAATGTTGTGTGTTTGTGTTATCTTTTCTGGAAATAATTTTAATTTCTTAAAAGTCACTAGATCTCAGCTTAGCCCAGGGAACGAATCATGATGATGAAGTGTCAGGCACCGCCAGACCAAGTCAGGTGTTCAACTCACAGGAATCAAGGTCAGCTCGGGATTAGAGAAAAGTTTTATACATATATTAATATCTGTCAAGGGGCGTATGGGTGGCTCAGTCGGTTAAGGATGGGACTCTTGATCTCAGCTGAGGTCTTGATCTCAGGATCCTGAGTTGAAGCACTAAGTTGGGATCTGTGCTGTTCCTGAAGACTACTTAAAAAAAAAAATCGAATATGTGACAACCAAAAAGTGATATATTTTTTTAATGTTTTTATTTATTTTGGGGAGAGAGAGAGAGACAGAGCACGAGCTGGGGAGGGGCAGAGAGAGAGAGAGAGAGAGAGAGGGAGACACAGAATCTGAAGCAGGTTCCAGGCTCTGAGCTGTCAGCACAGACCCAAGGCAGGGCTGGAACTCAAACACGAACTCATGAACCTCGAGATCATGACCTGAGCCAAAGTCAGGTGGTTAACCGACTGAGCCACACAGGCGCCCCCAAAAAGTGATTTAAAAATAGTTAGGATTCTGTCCACCAAGTGGCTTAGTACAACCTAATTAGAAGAATAGAACACAAGTGAAATGAAAATGAAAATACAAGCATTAATTGCCAAGTAAACTCAGTATAATTCTATTTCATCAAGGGTGGCAAATTTATAGGCCTTCAAGGACCACGTAAGCAAAGAAAACAAAGTGGGCAAAGTGAAGACTGGCAAATGGAAGAGCCTGTGCTTTGTTTACAGAGGGCAGCTATAGAAATATGGGTGTAAGATAGCCAGATCTTCAAATTCTTCAAGAGAAGGTGGAAGTGTGCATTTCATAGGAAATCTCTTGGTTTATATAGGGCAACCAAGTCGATTAAAAAAACAAAAACACGGGGCGCCTGAGTGGCTCAGTTGGTTGAGCATCCGACTTCAGCTCAGGTCATGATCTCATGGTTCGTGAGTTTGAACCCCGCGTCCAGCTCTGTGCTGACAGCTCAGAGCCTGGAGCCTCTTTGGATTCTGCGTCTCCCTCTGTCTCTCTGCCCCTACCCCGTTTGCACTCTGTCTCTCTGTCTTCTCTCTCAAAAATAAACATTGTAAAAAATTAAAAAACAAAAAACAAACCACTTCAGACTGGTCAAAATAAATGCAGTTCAGATATAGCCCAGAGTCTACAAGTTTGCAACCTGTATCCTTCACTATGTAAAGCACAGCATTCTGGGACATCTGGCTGGCTCAGTTGGTAGAGCCAGCAAAGTGCCAAAAGTTGGTAGACTTCTAATTTCGGGGTGTAGGTTTAAGTCCCACATTGGGTGTAGAGATTTCTCAAAAACAGTCTTTAAAAAATAAAATCTTTAAAAAAAAAAGCTTAGGGGGGCGTGGGTGGCTCAGTTAAGCATCCGACTTTGGCTCAGATCATGATCTCACAGTTCGTGAGTTCGAGCCCTACCTTGGGCTCTCTCCTGTCAGCGATGAGCCCATTTGGCAGCCTCTGTCTCCCTCTCTCTTTGCCCCTCCCACCTCCCCCCCTCTCAAAATGAAATAAACATTTAAAAGAATCTTTTTTTTTTAACGTTTATTTATTTTTGAGACAGAGAGAGAGACAGAGCATGGACAGGGGAGGGGCAGAGAGAGAGGGAGACACAGAATCGGAAACAGGCTCCAGGCTCTGAGCCATCCGCCCAGAGCCCGACGCGGGGCTCGAACCCACGGGCTGCGAGATCGTGACCTGAGCTGAGGTCGGACGCTCAACCAACTGAGCCACCCAGGCGCCCCTAAAAAAATCTTTTTAAGCACAGTGTTTTATACACTATAGGGAATACAAAGATAGTAAAACTACGGACAGCCTTTAGGGTTTGCAAGCTAGTAGTGGAGGAAGACCTTTACAAAAAAAAAAAAAAAAAATTAGATACCATAAACCGAGGCTGGTTGGTTGTTTTTACGTAAGCTCTATGCCCAGTGTGGGGCTTGAATTCACAAGCTTGAGATCAAGAGTGCCATGCTCTACCAACTACGCCAGCCAGATACCCGAGAGGTATTTTTGTATTACTTGGAGGTTTTAGTTGCAAGCAATGGAAACTGACTCTAGCTCATTTAAACAGAAAAGGAACTCCTGAGAAAGATACGAACACCTCCAGAACTGCTGGGTCCAAGTATGAATGGAATCCACACTCTCGAGCTGTCGTCTTCCAGCTGGCTGGGTAGCTGTATTCCATGGACCATTCACTACAAAGCCAGTTGTCGGGGTCCCCAACAGGGCTAGGAGTTCGATGGGACAGCCAGTTTCGTTCCTCCTTTCACTGTTTAGTTCCTTGGTCAGATGCTGTTTTGGACCCAATGTTTGCATACCCAAAAATTCATATGTTGAAACTGTACCTCCCAATGTGATGGTATTAGGAGATGGGGCTGGGGTGCCTGGGTGGCTCAGTTGGTTAAGCATCCGACTTCAGCTCAGGTCATGATCTCACAGTGAGTTTGAGCCCTGCATTGGGTATTGTGCTGACAGCTCAGAGCCCGGAGCCTGCCTCAGACTCTCTCTCTCTCTCTTTCTCTCTCTCTCTGCCGCTCCCCCACTTGCACTCTGTCTCTCCCTCTCTCTCAAAAATAAATAAACATTAAAAAAAAAAAAGATTCCCCAGACTATGGTAATTTGTCATAACAGCCCAAAGTGACTAAGACAGGTGCCATGATGTATGTGTAAGATACCGTGATGGCGAATAAGGTCTGTAGTAAACGCATCTAGGATGGCGACGGTAAAAGCATTGCTGGTGGGAAAAGCAAATCCAAATTCAGTGTAAGCCTCTTCCCAAAGAGGCTTGACTCACTGTACCCAACGTGATAGAAAGAATCCATTCTAATGATTCTTGCAAACATGGGCACTCAGCAGTAGCAACAGCCAGGTCAGCTTCACCGAGGAAAAGCCCATGTTTGTGTGACCCCAACAAACAGGCATTAGCTTCACTGGAAAAGGAACTTGATCTACAACCACAAGGCGGGTCTTCTTGTCCACCAGCTTTAACCTTCTTTAGCCATGGGAGCATTCTGGTAAGTGTTCATGCAGGACACAAACGCTCTTACTTTCTCGGTCTACTCTGAGAGGTTCGTCTATGTTCTCTCACTCAGACCTTGTCACCAATCTAAGTCCCTGACCACCTGCCCATGAATTGGTATAGAGTCTTTCTCCAGGCAAAGAGGACCACGAGAATACCCCTCAAAGCTCTACCCACTGGGCGATTCCCTTGTGCCATTGTCCTTCCAGGACCATTTGCAAGCGCAACTATAACCCCTTAGCAATCCTCTCCCGGCTGACACCATCTGTAAAACAAGCTCAAGGGACCTCCTTCGTCACACGGTCATAGGAGTTTCCCAGGAGGCCGCGGTTGTGAATTGAGGGAGGATGATAGTAAAATGTGAGTAAACATATTAGGAGTTGCACGATTGTGTCTTCTCCAAAAAAATGCTCAGGCCTGCTCTTATATATCCCACGTCCTCTTGAGGAAGGGAGGACTCCTGGGCACTTGATGGCCAACGGGGACAGATAACTCGGCTCATGATAAGCCGTGTAGGTTACATGGTCACCTGGTACTCCAGGGCCAGACTGTCAATCTTGCCAGGGCCCAGCAGCAACTTAAGAACAGTTTCCAGAGGGGCACCCGGGTGGCTCAGTGGGTCACGCATCTGACTCTTCATTGCGGCTCAGGTCACGATCTCACAGCTCGTGAGTTTGAGTCCCACATCCGGCTCTGTGCCGACAGCTCAGAGACAGGAGCCTGCTTCAGATTCTGTGTCTCCCTCTCTGCCCCTCCCCAACTTGTGCTCGCTCGCTCTCTCTCTCTCTCTCTCTCAAAAATAAACATTAAAAAAAATTAAAACACAAAACAGGTTCGAAGAAGGAGAATGGCTGTTAGCCAAAGAGAGCAAGCTTTGCTCAAAAACCCTAAGCACATCATAGTGATGCTCTTTTGGGGGCTTGCCACAGGCTCTATACAGCATCCCAGCATGTGGTTGTTCACGGAGCACCAGTGGACCCGCTGGGTCATGAGGAACCACTTAGCACAGTTCCTTGAGCTGCAGCCTAGATCTGCTGAAGAACCTTTTGCTTCGTGCTGTTGCTCAACGTTAGCGAGCTTCCGGGTCATTTAGAAAATGTGTTAGGGGCGCCTGGGTGGCTCAGTCGGTTAAGTGTCCAACTTCGGCTGAGGTCGTGATCTCATGGTTGGTGAGTTCGAGCCCCTCGTTGGGCTCCCCGCTTCGGATCTTCTGTCTCCCTCTCTCTCTGCCCCTCCTCTGCTCAAGTTCTCGCTCTCTCTCAGAAACAAATAAATAAATAGAAAATGTGTTAAAGCAGCATATATATAAATGTGGTATATATTTGTCTTGTGAATCTAAGAGAGTCTCCAAATATTCAGCACTGTCGGAAGAAAGCTCCACACCCCACAGTCAAAATTTTCACATCCGTTGTATGTTCTATGGTTACAGCCATTCAGTCTTCTAAAGACTTGCCTTTAATTCCAGGTGACGCATATTCTGTTGAATTATTTTGCCGTGGGGTGTTTAAATCTCAAATCTCGGGGCGCCTGGGTGGCTCAGTCCATTAAGCGCCTGACTTCGGCTCAGGGCACGATCTTGTGCTTTGTGAGTTCGAGGCCCGCGTCGGGCTCTGTGCTGACAGCTCACAGCCTGGAGCCTGCGTCCGAGTCTGTGTCTCCCTCCCACTCTGCCCCTCCCCTGCTCATGCTCTGTCTCTCAAAAGATAAATAAATGTTAAAAAATAAAATAAAATAGAAAATAAATCCCAAATATTAGAAGCAGCATTTTCTCTATCATCCAGCTCAAAAGACTCTCCAGACAGTCACAGACCATCCCCACCCCATTTCCCTGAGAGTCTATAGACTTCATCCAGTCTGGTTCCAATTTCTTTATCCAGTTGGGTTCTTGGTTGTAAGCAACGGAAACCAACACTGCCCGATTGAAGCTCACAGGATCTCTGGGAGTGCCCAAGAACCAGACTTTGAGTATGCAACCAGGAAGTGCAAAATCAGGCTGGCGATAGCCTGGTTGTTGCCTCCTGGCACAGGTCCCAGCTTGTCCTGGTAACACACCGACACTAGGCCCCGGGCACTGCCCCACAGCGCGGCCAGCTTCCAGTTCCGAAGCTGGGATGTGTGTGCGTGAGTACAGAGTCTGGCTGCAGGGAAGGCCGGGAGGGGAGGACCTGGGTTTCAGCTCCCATAATGTGAAGGGTTCCTTCCCCCGGGGAGGGGATATAGACCGAGGGAGATCTGACACACAGAGAAAGAAGTCAACACGAGTTGACTTGGACTTGAGTGACTCAGAGAGTGATGGATCACAGACCTGCTGTTAAGACTCAGAAAGTCAGCACGGGCGCTGCTTTAGGAAGGAAGTGATTAGCTCTGTGACCTTAGCTCACTCAACCCTGGTGGAGCCCGGGTTTCCTCATGAATAAGTGAGGGGGACTAGGTTAGACCTGTGCTTTCCAATCCTTTCACATGACAGCATCCAATGGAACTAGAGGGTCATTTCAGGGGCATACTGCATTTGTAAAAATAAAGTGTTCTCTTCCTAAGTACAATGGTACTAAAAATTAAACTTAAACATATAGCGGTAGATAGAAGATATCAAACAGTGAATTTGTAACGCTTCCCCAAAAGCCCTTTTTTGTATTAAATGAGAAACTTGAATTTGAATCCCGGGACCTAACTTTATATTCTCAGCTTTGTGTTTTAAATAGCTCTTGCAATTCCTGATCCAGACGCTTTAACAGTGATCTCTTTAAATGACAAGAAACTGTTTGCAGCAGTAGGTGATAAAAAAATTGAAGCGTCTTTTATAACCGTTGCAACACTTACCACGGTAGAAATTATACTTCAGTTATATTTAAAGCTCTTCCTTTTCTTTCATTGACAAATGCGCCCATGAAATTTCTTGTGGATGTTAGAGCCAATCAAACTTTTTCGTGGCTAGTATTTCCAGATAACAACGAGACACAGGCATCATTAGAATGGTCACCTCACGGCTTGTACATCGTTTGCGGCACATCAGCCACAGGCAAAATTGTCCAACATGAAAGAGTGCGAGGGGGCGCCCGGGTGGCTCAGATGGCTCGGGTCACGATCTCGAGGTGTGTCAGCCCTGTGCTGGCAGTGGGGAGCCTGCTTGGGATTCTCTCCCCCCACCCTCTCTTCCCCTTGCTCTCTGCCCCTCCCCTACTTGAGGTTTCTCTCTCTCTCAAAATAAATAAACGTAAAAAAATAAAAGTACGCGAAGACAGTTTCTGAGCTTCTGTGCTAGGATCTTCACCCCTACGCCCCCCCACCCCCCACACACACACTCACCCATACCCCCCTCTCCACCAGGTTGCTCCCCACAACCCTTGGGCACCTGGGTCACAAACCCCTCCAGCCTCTCTATGTGGACACTGATGTGCCCTGCAGCTGACTGCCAATGGTTGTCTTTTGCTCACTATCAGACCCCACTCTCTTAAGGCCATCAGAGAATGAGGCCATAGTGGACAGAGAGGTAAAATGTCCGGGGAGGATGATGAACTCCGAGGGCAGGAAGGATGAACATCTCCACCTGCCCAGATCTCATTCACCGTGCTCTAGTGTGTGCCATAGCTCCCTGGTGTGGCAGGTCTGGATTAGGTCATCTCTATGCTTCCTTCCAATGCTAACGTCTAGGATCATGATCCTGCCATGGTTCATACTAAGTAGTAGGCTGGATTTGGCTTGTTGGTGGGGAAATGAAGTGGAAATGTCCAGGAGATTGTTTGAAATGCGGACGGAAGCTCTGAAGAGATTGACACTGGAGGTAGAATTTGAGAACCGGCCTCATTGAGATGTAAACGGCGGCCATGGGGGTAAATTAAGCCATCATGGAAGAGAGTGCAGAGAGAAAAGAGTACCTCATACAGACTTTGGGGAATCGCTTACATTCCAGGAACTAGAAGAAAAGGAAGAGAAGTCTAGAGACAGATCAGTCAGTATTAATAATGGCTCTGGGGTAAGGCGTGGCCAAACGGAAACCAAGAACTGATTGGGGAAACTGGGCCCCAAAACTGCAAACCTCAAATTCGACTTTTCCTCCTATCTCTTTAGCCACTCCCCTCATTTCTTTTGTGGATTTCTT
Organism: Acinonyx jubatus; assembly: GCF_027475565.1. NCBI lineage: Eukaryota > Metazoa > Chordata > Mammalia > Carnivora > Felidae > Acinonyx > Acinonyx jubatus. The sequence goes on from NC_069397.1 coordinate 46,192,590, forward strand.
TCCCTACACCTGTTGGCTCACATGTCATTATTTTCAAGCTGCTGTCCTAATTACAAATTTCCCAGATCCTCTAGTCCACTCCCTTGACTTCACGAGCCACCATGAGTTCACGTCCCCCAGACCGGCACCTGTTGTCCAGACCTATGCTCCGATCGCTTGTTTCTCAAGCAACCTTTTGATTGGTTGTCTCACTTCCCTGGGAGCAGGGAAAAGTCCCCCAAATCCAAGCCTAAATCTTCTACGCACCTAGTCCTCTGTGTGATCCGTCAGTCTTTACTCTGGGAGGAACACAGCCTGGCTCCTGCCGAGAAGACAAACCTCACCTAAGAACTTTGTAGCCTTGGAAGTTCCCTGTGCAGTGAGATAGGAGGGCCAACGTATCCCAGTTTGCTAAGGACTCTCCCAGTTTGGGTACCCAATGGCTGGCATCCCAAGAAGTGCCTCAGGTCCTGGCAAACCAGATGGGTGGTCACACTACAGGGGGGCGTCCTTTGTGAGGTTGGCAAGGGCAAAGTCCTGGAAAAAGAGTGGCTGTATCTATCAAGAACCTACGTTTTGAACACTGGGGACATGGGATGGAGGGGCAAGTATGTTCTAGCTACGCCCTAGGTCCCTTAGGGCCTTTGCAGAGGTCTGCAGGAGCAGGTGGGGGCAATGAGGCAGAGAAATTTGGGTACAAGGTGAATGTAGCTTCATTAAACCCACAGGCTGGAAAGGCCCAGGGACGTTGGGGATGTATTTACATAGCCAAGATGAGACCACATACACCCCTTTTGTTCAGTGCCTTTGTATCTATGACCCTACAATATGTTCTCACAATTTAATGGCTGCAGAATGCTCCAACAAGAGGATTTTGCTGGTTTCAAATTTTTGCCGGCACTTCACAAACATCTTTGTGCTGACAGCTTCTTTTGCTGTACGTAAAATTCGTGTTGATTCGGCTCAGGTCATGATCTCACGGTTCATGAGTTCGAGCCCCGCATCAGGCTGGGCGCTGAACGCTCCCTCTTTCTCTGCCCCTCCCCGGCTTGCTCTCTCTCTTTCTGTCTCTCTCTCTCAAAAAAAAAGAAAAAAAAAAAAACAAACAACTAATTAATTAATTAATTAATTTTTTAAAAACATGAAAAACTTTTTTCAAAAAGTTTTTTGTCAGGGCAGCTGGCTGGCTCATTCAGGAGAACATGCAACTCTTGATCTCGGGGTTGTGAGTTTGAGCCCCACATTGGGGGTAGAGTTTACTTAAAAAACAAATTAAAATTGGGGCGCCTGCGTGGCTCAGTCAGTTAAGCGTCTGACTTCGGCTCAGGTCATGATCTCACAGTCCATGAGCTCGAGCCCCGTGTTGGGCTCTGTGCTGACAGCTCAGAGCCCGGAGCCGGTTTCCGATTCTGTGTCTCCCTCTCTCTCTGACCCTCCCCCGTTCATGCTCTGTCTCTCTCTGTCTCAAAAATAAATAAACGTTAAAAAAAAAAAATTAAAATTTTTGTCAACAGTAATTCAAACATATCATTGATTAAGTGTATATATGATGAAATGTTAGCTCATTTAAACCTCTCAGCGCTGCTCTGGGTTAAGTATTATTTCCCCTAGGTAGAAACGAGAGCCCAGGGATTACATAATTTGTGTAGGTCACATAGCTGGTGCACGGAGCCAGGATGTGAAACCCGAGGCACCATACGTGTTTTAAAATATGTTGATGGCGAACTCTGATTCGTTCAGGGCTGCATCGACTCTTGCCTGAGCCTTACAGATGCGTCTCTTTATTTGTGGTCATATGGTGAGCAAGTGATCACATGTGTCTCTCTTTTGCACTTTTCTCGCCATGTTGTATTTGCTTGTTCACACATCTCCACCTGCAAGTGGAGAGAGCCCCTTAGGGTAGAACTGCCTCTTGTTCATCTCCTTCCAGCATATCTAGCATGATGGAGGAGAAACTGAAGAGAGACTCGTGGTTGAAGGCACAAAAAAGACACTGATTGGTAGCTTAAGACTGAAGGGAAGGACTACTTCAGGGTTGAAGGGACTGGGACAACTTGATGGGCGAAAGCTGATCATTTTGTAGGTGCTCAGAGGAGGTGGTATCCTTGGGGGGAAAGGACTTGAGCCAGGCAGACAAACCATCCTGGCCTGGGGGAATGGGGGAAGCAAATTTAGGGGGTTGGGAAGGTCCATGGGGCACCTTCCCTTACTCAATAAAGATTTACTTTTATTATTTATTTACTTATTTTTTAAATAGGCTCCATGTGCAACGTGGGGCCTGAACTCACGACCTGAGATCAAGAGTTGGATGCTCCACCAACTGAGCCAGCCAGGCGCCCCACTCAATATTTATTTTTATTTCTTTTCTAATGTTTATGCTTATTTTTGAGAGAGAGGGAGACAGTGCGAGTTGGGGAGGGGCAAAGAGAGAGGGAGACATAGAATCGGAAGCAGGCTCCAGGCTCTGAGCTGTCAGCACGGAGCCCGACACGGGGCTCGAACTCACAAACCGGGAGATAATGACCTGAGCCGAAGTCGGACACTTAGCCACCCAGGTGCCCCTGAACTGTACGCTTTAAAATGCCTAAAATGGAGGCAGATGGGTGGCTCAGTCGGTTGAGCGTCCGACTCTTCATGTCAGCTCAGGTCATGATTCTAGGGTCACGGGGTGGAGCCTGGAGTTGGGCTCTGTGCTGAGCAAAGAGCCTGCTTAAGGTTCTCTCTCTCGCCCTCTGCCCATCCCCCGTTTGCTCTCTCTCTCTCCAAAATAAAAACAATTAAAAACTTAAATGCTTAAAAATAAATAAGTACATAAATAAAATGTTTAAAATGGTAAATGGATTTTAAGTTAAGTATATTTTTCCATGATTAGAAAACTTATGCTTAGTGAAAGAAGCCAATCACAAAAGGCCACATATTATATGATTCATTCCCATGAAATGTCCAGAATAGGCAAATTCATAGAAACAGAAAGTAGCTTAGTGGTTGCTGGGAAATGGAAGAGGGGAGAATGGGGAGTGACTGCCAATGGTCACCAGGCTTCTTTTTGGGGTGATGAGAATGTTCTGGAACCAGAGAGTGGTGATGGTTACACAACCTTGTGAATACACGAAAATCTACTAAATTGTACCTTTATTTAAAAGGGTGAATTTTACGGTATGTGAATTATATCTTGATAAAAATTAGTTAAGAAATACGTAAGTGCTTCAAGGAATGGGGGAAAGTTATAGGTATGCTTCAAGTCTTCTTTTTTTTTTAATTTTATTAATTTATCTCTACACCCAATGTGGGGATCGAACTTACAACCCGAGATCAAGGGTCACATGCTCTACTGACTGAGCCAGCCAGGTGCCCCACTTTAGGCTTCCTGTAATCAGTTCTCTTCACCCTTTCAGCAAAAAATTTATTTTCAGCTGACAGTGTGTTGTTTTGTTTTGTTTTAAGTGAACTGTACCCCCAACGTGGGGCTCGAACTCACCACCCAAGATCAAGAGTCACATGCTGCATGGACTAAGCCAGCCAGTCTTATATTATTAACTATTATTACCTCTGATAATTCTGATAACTGTTATTACCCATTAGTAAACTTTCTAGTCCCTTTTCTAAGATTTAGAGAGACAGACACACACACAGAGACGGACACAGAGAAACAGAGAAAATATGCAAGGTGATTTGTGGATCTGTTTTTCTTTGTGATTTTTACACTCTTCAAAATTAAAAAAGTATTTTTAATGTTTATTAATTTTTGAGAGAGAGAGAGAGACAGAGTGCAAGCGGGAGAGGGGCAGAGAGAGAATCCGAAGCAGGCTCCAGGCTCTGAGCTGTCGGCACTGAGCCCGATGCAGGGCTTGAACTCATGAACCGCAAGATCATGACCTGAGCCAAAGTCAGACGCTTAATGGACTGAGCCGCTTAGGCGCCCTGATACTTCTCAAATTTTTTCTTTTACTGTGTCTCTGCTTCTACACCTTCCTTTTTTTTTTTTTCCTTCTCCTCCATGGACTTTCTTTCTGTCTCATTTGGACTCCGCTTAAACTGACCTAGTTTTGTCTTTAATCAAATCTTCAGGAACCAATTCATTACCATTAGAAATGATCTAACAAGCTTCATTTTGATCATTGTTAAAAACCCTTTTTTATTTTTGGATAATGCAATCACAAAGTAAAGAACGCTATCATTTATTTGACCGGTAAAAGACAACACTTATGAATAAAATTTGAAAAAAAAACATATGCCAGCAGGTTTACCTTGATGATAAAAATGATTGCAGCTGAAACCTGCATCAGCCAGACAATGGTTTTAGATCTGCCGTGTGCCCTGAAAGCCGTGAAAAATGTATCGCCCGGCATCTTGATAAGGAAATCAATTACCTCCCTCATTCTGAGTGAAGGGAATGAAAAGATTAAAATAATAATAATAACAACCCAAAGGGCAAGGATAAAACAAACTGGCAAGGGACGCACATTTCAAGCTAGTGTTGCTTTGCCTGAAAATAGCCTTTATGCTTTCAAATATTCACAGTGATTTTCAGTCCTTCATTCCCGAGTCTCAGAAGCCACTGGGAACACCCATCCTAGAAGCAGCCAGCTGCCAGCCTTCAGCCACACCCGGTGCCATTCTTCGGAGATTGTCAGGACAGTTACAGGGTCGCCTCTGATCCTCCCTACCACAGGCGCACCATTCAAGAATCCGGAGCCGCCTCCCGCCCCCGTGGGCCTGGCAGTACAAAACAAATTTAGTTTCCAGGGGGGGCAGTGACACACAAGCTTTTTTTCTAACCGGGGACTCCATCATACTCTTTGGGACCTCGCTGCTCCCTGAACAGCCCTGGCAAATAGGCAGTGAAGCAAGTACAAGTATATCCAAGCCCCAATGGGTCTTCCTAACAGGTCATTTTCCCTGAGCGATACGGGGACGGAATATTTTTATTTCCTGACCGTGGAAAGCTACCCCGAGTAACATCGGCCCCTTCGTTATCTCCTCACCCTCACGAATGCCGCTTTCTCAGCCAGGCAGCTAGACAGCCAACGTCTTAGGAGACTCCAGCTTTTATTAAACATTTATTTGCTTTACTCCAAAGTGAATGCATGTGAGCTTGGTCATAAAACGAATGACCTTTTTTTAGGGGAAGGGAAGGTGGTGAATGAAACATGGGACTCATTTGCCAGCTGATGCTGGAGGCATAGAGTAAATAAGAGGCTATGGGGAGAGCTCCCCACGCCTCAGCTGGGATGGTGTACCCGTGGATTGAGACTAGAAGGAAAGGGTCCGCTTTGCCCTGCCGTGGGAACGCAGGCACACACACAGGCACACACACGCGCGCACACAGTGGATCATGCTTGAGGGCAGTCATGGCCAGGCTGGACCTAATTTCACAGGCTCTGCTGTTTGGAAAACTAGAAGCAGATCACAGAGGCAGGGAATGGAAGGCAGTCTTGCAGACATGCCTCAACCTGTTTGCAGAGAGGGGGTCCCCTGGTCAGAGCAGTGGCCCAGAGATGGAAGAAACAGAAGCGCATCTAGCAAGGGGCCTCAGATTGCCTGTAGCTCTGCCTCCTTCCTGACCCCTCCACTAGGGGACCCTGGGCTCAACCTAACTGAGGAGGGGGCTGGCCAGGCTGCAGGACTCAGGGGAGGAAAGTATAGTGGATCCTCAATCTAGCCCTACTTGCAATCCTTTGCTTAAGGATGTCAGCTGTATCTTTGGCCTTTGAACACTCAGAGTACATTTTGATCAAGAAGAATTTTTTCTTTAAGTTTGACTTATTTAACTAATCTCTGCACCCGATGCGGGGCTCGAGCTCACAACCCTGCAATTAAGAGTTGCGTACTTTTCCGACTAAGCTAGCCAGGGGCCCCTTAATCAAAAGAATTTTTAAGCTGTGTAATGGAAGGATTCGTGGTAAGGCCAGATTTGAAATGTTTTACGAAGAAATCGGGGTGTCGTATTTAGAACCCAGATCACTCTGGATCTAAGGGGATGGGATTTAAACACAGATTTCAAGATAGACCTGGAGCAATTCAAAGACGTGGCAGTGCTCTTAGGCTTGGGCGACGCCCCTGTTCTCTTCCAGGAGATGAAAGGGACCAGGCTAGCCCTCGGGACATCTTCCACTGGGTAACATCCTCCTCCAGACCTGCCTGAGCCTCCGTCCAGTGGTTCCAGACCAACAGCAAGGGCGCCACCTCCAGGCCAATCCCAAGAAGTGTAGTTTGGTGATCCAGACTGATGTTCCTGGACACATCTGTGTATCCTCAACAGGAAAGGTAAAAAAGTCTGGGCTCGTGGGTTAGGAGCACCTTCCCTGGGGAATTCTAGAATCTAGGGTTTCTTTGGGGATCAAGAATCTGAACAGTCCATGCCCTATTTTCCCACCCTGATTGCCCCAAGTGACTTCAGAAAAGAGTTGGGATTCCTCCCATACCAGCCTCGCTGTGTGTTTTATTTCAGGGATCGTTCTTTATTTCTAACTTGTCTTTGACCTCCATCTAAATCACTCTAACCTTATATCCTCAAAGCCAACTCTTCCAGCCTGTCTCAAGAAGTCCCCAGCCTGGGGCGCCTGGGTGGCTCAGTCAGTTAAGCGGCCGACTTCGGCTCAGGTCATGATCTCGCGGTCCGTGAGTTCGAGCCCCGCGTCGGGCTCTGTGCTGACCGCTCAGAGCCTGGAGCCTGTTTCAGATTCTGTGCCTCCCTCTCTCTGACCCTCCCCCGTTCATGCTTTGTCTCTCTCTGTCTCAAAAATAAATAAACGTTAAAAAAAAAAAAAGAAGTCCCCAGAGGGGAAGGAAAAAAAAAAAGAAGTCCCCAGCCTAAGCGACTTCTGTTGTGACATCATGTGAGGAAACACGTAATGGCTAACGTATATGACTCTGTCAGGGGGACATTGCTACTGAGCCAGTGGTTGTCTGGGAGGGTAGTTCCCATCAGCTGACAGCCAGCTCCTGTGCCTGGAGCTCTCTTGGTTCAGTGACTACCTCATCGCAGTCTTCAAAGAGTTGTATATTCACATTTGCTACCTGAGCAGCCCAAACTGTCCGGTAGATACCCTGTCGCATTAGCTGAGGGTGGCAGGAAAGCCCCACCTCCAAAGCCCCATGGCCTGAGAACTTTGCATCATGCCAGTTTGGTTGCTGCTGGTCTAAGCAATTCTGCAAGACTATCACCGAGTTGGCTGAAATTCAAGTCCACCCAAAGGTAAGGAATGCATGGATCCTCTGCCTCCTGAACAGCCACCCGTACCCCGGCAGCATATACTGCACATCAGTGTTGAGATCAGACGAGGCATCACTCAGCGTGTCATTGAGGATCATTCAAAATCTTGAACGTGATCGTTCAAGGGGACTTTTGGTGGCCCTGTGGTCTGGAAACTGCCCCTGAGGTCTATCAGCTCTTGAGTCACAGGTACTCTGGCTGAGGACAGACAGAAATGGTTCTAAGGATCAATGGCCGCCTGCCTTGATGCCCATGGCCATCACGTCATCATGGTGGGAAGCAGGTAGCCTAAGGTGGCACAGTTCACCCTCACCACTGAACCTTACCACTAGATTCCTGATGGAATACATTAGTCAAGCTCTAGAGAACTCTCTCTGCTGCTCCCTGACCACCAGGTGACACAGCTGCACCGCCCACCTTAACTCTGCAAAATTTGCATACAGTTCACTACATTGCCATGTCTACAATACGCTGACACGCATCTCCCCTTCAACCTTCTAAATCACGAACCACCTTACCAGCAAATGGTCAGGACCCCAAGGGTGTACATTAGAATCACCTGAGGAGCTTTAAAAACCCAGAGGTCCCACCAGAAGTAGACACGTATATGGCCACCTGGTTTTCAACAATGGCATAAAAGCAATCCAGGGGCACCTAGGTGGCTCAGTCAGTTAAGCACCTGACATTGGCTCGGGTCATGATCTCGTGATTTGTGAGTTCGAGCCCCGTGTCAGGCTGCCTGCTATCAGCACGGAGCCTGCTTCAGGTCCTCTGTCCCCCTCTGTCTCTGACCCTCCCCTGCTCATGCATTCTCTCTCTTAGAAATAAATAAACATTAAAAAAAAAAAAAAAAGAATCCAGTGGGGAAGGAAATGTGCTTTCAACAAATATTTCCAGGAAACTGTATATCCATATGGAGGTAAAGAAACAAACAAACCCCAACCTCTTACCTCACATCATAGGCAAACATCGATCCATGATGGATCCTAGACCTAAATATAAAAGCTAAAACTTTAAAGCTTTTAGAAGAAAACACAGAATATCTTCATCACTCAAATATAGGCAAAGGTTTCTTAGGACACGGAAAGCAACAACCACAAAAGAAAAAAAGCCAACAAAATAGACTTATCAAAATTTATAACTTTTGCTTATCAAAAGACATCATTAAGAAAATGAATAGATGAGCCACGGACTGAGTAAAAGTATTCTCAAAATATATATCTGACCAAGGAAAGGTATCCAGGATTCAAAAAGCATTCTTAAAACCCAATAATGAAAACAATCCAATTTTAAAAATAGGCAAGGGATTTGAAAAAACACTTCACAAAGACAGATGGATAGCCAATATGCACATGAAAAAGTGCGCTCCATCATTTGATCGGCAGGGAAACTAAAATCACAATGAGATACGTCTACACTGCCACCAAAATGGCTAAAATTCAAGACTGAACACACCAAATGTTGAAGAGAACATAGAGTAACCAAAGTTCTTTTTGGGTAGAAGCTTAAAATGGCACAACACACCTGGCTGGCTCTGTTGGCGGAGCATGCAACTCTTGATCTCAGGGTCATGAGTTCAATCCCCACGCTGGGTGTAGAGATTATTTAAAGTGAATAATAAAACTTTTTTAAAAAATGGCACAACTTTGGGAAAATGTATGACGGTTCCTCATAAAATTGAACATGCACCTTACCTATGACCCAGCACATCTGTTCCCATGTATTTACCCAAGAGAAATGAAAACAGGTGACCACACACAGACTCCAAGTTGTACAGAAATGTTTATGGAACTTTTGTTTGTTTGTTTGTTTTCCTTTAAGTGGGCTCCATGCCCAACGTGGGGCCTGAACTCACAACCCCAAGATCAAGAGTTGCATGTTCTATTGACTGAGCCAGCCAGGCACCAGTGTAATTTACTTTGAAATGCATGAAAAATGAGATGGTTTGATGGATGGATAGATGGGTGGAGAGATGAATAATTGTGTAACCAGACAAATAGTAAAAGGTGAATTATAGAATCTTATGGTGAGGAGATCTATAATCACCACACAGGTTTTTCAATTTTTTTGAAGTCACAGGATCACTAAATTCAATTGGCAATTCTTATTTTTCCAGTGGTAAACACACGTGGATGTTTGTTACACATCTATCATATTTTTGCTATTGAAATATTCCATAATAAATACATGAATTACCAGATAAATAAGTAAATGTCACCTGGTGATTCTGACACCCACCACATTGGGCCCTGACGGCTCAGAAGTCTCTGTGTATAGCATGATGAGGAGCTATACAGCACTTATCCTGAAGGCTGGAGAAGAGTTTCCTGTGTCTGTTGGAACAAAACATCACAAACGTAAAGGTTTACGATCACACATGTTTACTATCTCACAGTTCTGGAGGTCCGAAGTCAGAAATGGGTCTCGCTAAGCGAAACTCAAGGTGCTGTCAGGGCTGTCTTCCTTCTGGAGACTCTAGAGAATCAATTTCCTTACTCTTTCCATCTTCTAGAGGTCATTTTCTGGACGCCTGGCCACTTCCTCCACCTGTGAGATAATGACCTGAGCCAAAATCAAGAGTCAGACATTTAACCAACTGAGCCACCCAGGTGCCCCCCAAATTTCTTTTTTAAGTAGGATGTATGCCCAACATGGGGCTCAAACTCATGACCCAGAGATCAAGAGTCCTGTGCTCTTCTGACTGAGCCAGCTAGGTGCCCGGGCAGTTAACGTTATTTCCCATATAGAGTTCTATGTGTCAATGGGTCCATTACACTGATAGACTTTGCTTTGTCAAAGTCTATGTCACGTCTATGTTTTTAGCTTTAGGGACACTGCCAATCTGTGGTTATTAAAAATATCTCTGGGGGTGCCTGGGTGGCTCAGTTGGTTAAGCATCTGACTTGAGCTCAGGTCATGGTCTCATGGCTCGTGGGTTGGAGCCCTGCATTGGGCTCCAAGCTAACAGCACAGAACCGACTTTGAATCCTCTTTCCCCTTCTCTCTCTGCCCTTTCCTCCCTCCCTCTCTCTCTCTCAAAAATAATTAAATAAACATTAAATAAACAAATATCTCTGCAATGAACATCTTTATTCAAATTACTTCAGTTTCCTTTTGGGTTATTTACTTGGGACTAATCACAAACACAAGATAATTGGGTTGAGGTATTCATCTGTTCCTTCTTTGTCTGATGCACATCCCTTTCCACTGGGAACAGCCTCTCTCCACTTTATGGTTCTGATGTGCTTTCAAGCAAAAGTCCCCACCCGTCCTATCCCTGGGGTGGGCATTTGAGCCAATTTGCTCATGGTAGAGTGATAACAACAAACCACAAATCTCGGTGGTTTATTTCTTGGTCATATCATTGCTTGATAAGAGTTTTTGGGAGATAGAGGGGTGGGACATGGGAAGGCCCTTTTATAAGTAGAAGTTCATATATAAGTTCCTTCCTTTTAGTGTCTTCAGGGTTCTCTAGGGCTTCTTTGGGGCCCTTCATTAGACCTGTCCACCATTAATGAGCAGAGAGTAGGGAAGATTGGGGGAGGGGGTACATTTTAGGAGCCAGCTCAGAAGTTGTACACCTTACTTCTGCCGTATTTCATTGGCCAGAATTAGTCACATGCTTTCACTAGACATGAGGGCCCCTGGGAACTGTAGTCTTCTATGCTGCCCAGGAAGAAATGAAACAGTCTAGTCAACACACAGCATTGTCTTTGCCAATTCGAGTACCCCATACTTGAACATGAGGTTGCTCAGTAATGGGCATATGACCTAAGTAGATTTCTCAGAGTTATTCTGGCGGATTGCTATGGATTCTGGGAATCTTTCTAGGGATGGTAGCTATGTAGCTCTTGCCAACATGGAGGAGGCAGGGCTTCTTCCCCAGCAAAGAAAGAGAGGAAGGCTGCTAGAAAACAAAGCCAGAGGGGGAGAGCCCAGAAGCTCAGACCCCCAGGTTTGTGCTTTGAACTCTTGGATCCAGGACCAACTCTCTTGGATAGATTCCCTTTGCTTGAGCCACTCTATGTTGGATTTCTGTCACCTTCAAACCAAGGGAGTCCTGACAAATGATACATAGGTCAAGACACAAAAAGATTTAATAATATTTGAAATCTACTTCTAGATTGCTCTCTAAAGCAACCTAGTAAGTCAGCTTGTTCCCCAACTTTTGTTTTCATCACTTACATTTTTAAGCATGATACCTTAATATTGTCATACTCAAATGTTTTATTGCTGGGAGAGCTGAATCTTTTTCACGGTTTACATGCTGTGTTTTCTCGGGTTTATCTCTTCTAACCACATGTTAAAGATATTGATTATATAAGTCTGGATAAAAGCAGTCTATGAGTCTTACTTTCCTTATATATTTTGAAGGGTAACCTGTTATTGGTTACATCCATCATGTAGAAACGTGCACAGAGGCTTAGGTGGATGGTTGTAGCAGGAATGTCTTCCATTCTCTCAGCAGAAATTTACTTATTATGAGAGCTAGTATAGCACAAGGGTTGAGCGTAGAGGCCCTGAAGCAGACTTCCTGGGTCCAAAATCTGGTCTATATACTTACTAGCTGTGTAATCTTGAGCAATACCTTAACCTCCTCCTTGTCTTGGAAATGCAGATAACATCTACACTGCAGATTTTTTTTTTCCTACAAGGTTTTTTATGAGGATTGGATGAGGTAATGTATATAGAATGATCAGAAAAGTAACTGGCTTCAGGAAACACTCATTAGGACGCTGGCTTTGTTATTATTATTACCAAGCACCTACAGCTGGCCAGACACTGGCCTAACCACTTGGGATACAGCAGCAAAGAAACCAGATAAAACTCCTGATTACCCATATGGAACTTATGTTCTAAAACAGACTGATTAAATAAGGGAAGTATAGAGCATGCCAGATGGTGGTTAATGCAGCGGAGGGAAATAAAGCAAGGAAAGGAGATACAGAGTAGTGGGGAGGGTGTTCTGATAAAGGCATCATTGAGACGCTGATGTTCAAGTTCAGACCTGAAGCTGGGGAAGAAATGAACCACATGGCTATCTGGGAGAAAGGTGCTCCAGAGAGAGGGAGAGGCAAAAGCAGGGGTGCGAAGGTAGGAACAGACTTAGCCACGCTGACCTCCATGTTGGTTAGAGTTGAGTGGAGTGGAGAAGTCAAGGCGAGGGAGGGGGATGGGACCTGATCAAGTGGGGCCTTGATGGCCTTCTTTGTAACATATTTGGATTTTACTCAGAATAAAGTAGGAGCCATTGGAGGGTTTTGAGCAAGGGAGTGGCATGTGATGACATGTTTTAAGGGCACCGCTCTGAAGAAGCAGAGAGACTAGCTAGGGGGCTACTCAATAATCCCCGTGGAAAATAATGCCGACAGCTCAGAGCAGGCAGCCAGCAGTGAAACGAGCAGAGTGGAGTCAGAGTCCGTATGTATACTGCAGACAGAGATGACAGGATTTGCAGGTGGATATGACACAGGGAGAAAGGTCCTTCAAGTATGACTCCACAAAGTTTCGGCCTGAACAACTAGAAGGAATACCGTTAGCAGATGTGGGGAAGACTAGGCAAGGAACAGGTTAGATCAGAGTTCAATTTCACGCTTGTTCACTGTGAGAAACCTACTAGTTCTGCGTTTATTCCTCGTTACATTTGTGCAAACTTTCGCATAGCACGAGTGGTAACTACTTATGATTGGTCATATTTGTTGTAAATAAAACCTTTATCTCAATATTTTTCCTATTACACTGGTTCTGTTGGCTTTTCAGTAGACAGAAGACGAAAAACCTCACAACACTGTGCTAAGGTCTCCGTGATTTCTCAGAGGGCTTCAGAGTTCTTTCATTCTGTCTTCTTTCCTGTTGCCCACGAAGAGAATTTTTTTTAAGTAACCTCTACCCCAGCGTGGGGCTCAAACTCACAACCCCAAGATCAAGTGTTGTCACTTGCTCTACCAACTAAGCCAACCAGGTGCCAGGGCACCAGGGCACCTGGGTGGCTCAGTCAGTTGAGCATTGGGTTCTTGATTTTGGCTCAGGTCATGATCTCACAGTTTGTGAGATGGAGCCCCCCACCTTGGGCTCTGTGCTGACAGTGCGCAGCCTGCTTGAGATTCTCTCTCTCTCTTTCACTCTGCCCCTTCCCTGCTCCCACGCACTCTCTCTCTCTCTCTCTCAAAATAAATAAATATTAAAAAGAAGAAGAAGAAAAAGAACATGCACCAGAAGGGATGCCTGGCTGTTTCGCTGGGTAGAGCGTGTGACTCTTGATCTTGGGGTCGTGAGTTCGAGCCCCATGTTGGGCGTAGACATTACAAGAAAGAAAGGAAGAAAGAAAGATGCGCCAGAGGATGAAGGAAAAGACCACTTTGTTACAGTTAGAAATAACCCTTTGGAAACTATTGGTTTTCACTTTACTCTAAAACTGCAAAGGTAAATGGGATTGATGGTAGATCTGACCTTTTCAGTTTAATCTCATCTAGTTTTAAAATTCCATGAATAGGAGGTCAAATATGTCAAATGACATTTATCACTGGCTTTTAACCAGTGTTTCATGGAGATGTTTGGGGGAGGGGAAGCACTGAAAGGATGGGACTCCAGGGTCACTCTCTGTGTCCACGGGGAGCTCGCTCTTACATATTACATAGACCCTGTCCTATATATAAAGCTTCTGAGCAGGAAGGACTTCCTATGAAACAAGTTTCTGCCATTTAAAAAAAAAAAAAAACTGTGAAAATAATGTGGCACCATGTTATTTCAAGAATTAGGGTCACAGTCACATGTCCTATTTTCCCAACCAGTATTGTTTTATAATGGCTAAATTTGAGAAATGTGCATTTTCTTTTTCTTTCCTTTTTGTTTTTAAGTAGGTTTCACGACCGGTGCAGAGCCCAATGGGGGCTTGCACTCACAACCCTGAGATCGAGACCTGAGCTGAGATCAAGTGTTGGACACTTCACTCAGTGGCCCCCCGCAGGCCCCCCAGAAATATGCATTCTCTTTGAGTGGCTCTTATATGTCCAAAGTGAAGTTAATTCCTAAATATTTACTGGTTGATTTGCATTTACCATTGTCTGTGGGACCTTTCCCTTCCCGCTGAATTTCCCACCTGTTTTTCCAGCAATGGACTCTTTATAACCTACACTCTTTTTTTTTTTAATAATTTTTTTAATATTTATTTATTTTTGGGAGTTAGAGAGACAGAGTGGGGGACGGGCAGAGAGCGTGGGAGACAGAATCTGAAGCAGGCTCCAGGCTCGGAGCCTGTCAGCACAGAGCCCGACATGGGACTTTAACCCACAATGCAGGGGATCATGACCTGGGCTGAAGTCAGACATTCAACTGACTGAGCCACCCAGACGCCCCTCTTATAACTTAAAATCTTGCTGAACCCATTGCTGAACTCCAGTAGGTTTTTTTGGTGTTTTTGTTTTTGTTTTTTTTAATTTTAAGAGGGCTCCACATCCAATGTGGGGCTTGAACTCATGACCCTGAGATCGAGCGTTGCTCGCTCTACCAAGTGAGCCAGCCAGGTGCCTCTGAACTCCAGTAGTATTGGGGAAGGTTTTCCTAAATATAAATATCTTGACTGCCAAAAATGATACATGCAGTTCTTCTCAATCCTTTTGTATCTTACTTTTTCTTCTTAGAGAATTATGACAAGCATGTCTAATATAGCATCTACTAAACTAAATTGTATCAGTTAAACTAATCAAACTACATTAAGTTAGGTCATCTTGGTTTCGCGCTTTGAAAAATTCATCTCGTATATATCTATATCTATATCTATATCTATATCTATATCTATATATATACAGGCTTGAAAATTCAAAGGTTACAGATAAAAGCTAAGTGAAAAGCAGTCTTTCTTCCTTACCACTTATCCTACTCCCTATAAGGCAAATCGTTTCTTGAGCTTTGAAAACAAATAACTATATATGTGAAAATGTGATGTGTGTGTGTGTGTGTATGCACAAATTCTTTTTTTTTTTCCAAAAGTTCTTGATTATACAATTGCACCTGTCTTTAATGATTCTACTGCTTGTCAATTAAGTGAGGATTCTGGGTAGGAGCAGCACTCCTTAGCCTCTTAAACCAGGAAGGACGAGAAAGAATGCATTTACCTGGTCCTCTTCAGCATTTGCCATTTTGTGATGAAATTCTTTCTGGACTGTTGCATAGCCTCTCTTGTCATCATTATTATTTCTTTTCTGATTAAAAATACTCTGGTTAATGCTTTTTGACAAGTCTTTCCTTTCTTGAGATATGTTCATTGGGAGTTCCTTTTCAGCTCCCCTTCCCCTTTGTGGTGGACTTACTGAGGCTCCGAGGGGTGCCTGCGAGGGGTGCCTGTGCTCCTTCGGGTCTTGGAATGTGAGCACGCCCCGGGTGGGGGCAAGCCCTGCCAGGAGCCTGGCTGCCTGTAAGCGAGTTATCTCCTGGGGAAGAATGGATCCTAAGAGAAAGCAGCAGCATCCAGGCAGGCAGACCTGGCCTCAAGAATAAACCTCAGGTGACAATGTAGAGGGGGTGTTTGTTGCTCATGCTTGTCTAGTCTCCAACCTAGCCAACTGGACTGAGCTGTCTCAGCCCCTAGGCAATATATATAAACTAAATCTGGAAGAGCTGTTTCCAGTACAAAGTCTATACAGGACTGGAAGGAATGATGGCCCCTTTTACTTTGTCCATGTGACACAGTATGTTGGTAAAGTAGGGAGAGTGGCCTTGCTCTCCACTTCTATGTGGACATGTATGGAAGACAGAGCCCTGAGTCTGCCAGAGAATACAACACAGCTTTGGCCTCCTGCTCATCAATATGGTTGGCACTCATGCATGATGATCTGTTCAATGGGTCAATGTGGCTGTTAAAATATCCAGTTATTCAATCAAATAGTAATCGAAGTGTTGCTGTGAAGGCATCTTGTAGATGTGATTAATATCTACAGTCAATTGGCTTAAGTAAAGGAGATTATTCTTGATAATCTGGGTGGGTGTTATTCAATCTATTGAAAGGCCTTAAGAACAGAACCGAGATTTCTCTCAGGAAGAAATTTGTAGATTGTAACATCAGCCCAAGAATTTCTTGCTCAAGAGTTTCCCCCCCTGCCCTGCCCTACAAATTTCAGACTTGCCAGTCCCCACAATCACAATTCCTTACAATGCATTTTTTTTTTTTTTTTTAAGTAATCTCCACACTCAACTTGGGACTTGAACTCACAACCCTGAGATCAAGAGTCACATGCTCTTTCAACTGAGCCAGTCAGGGGCCCTTAGAATAAATCTTTTTAAATCTAGGGGTGCCCGGGTGGCTCAGTCGGTTGAGCATCTGACTTCGGCCCAGGTCATGATCTCACGGTTCGTGAGTTCAAGACCCACGTCAGGCTCTATGCTGACAGCTCAGAGCCTGGAGCCTGTTTTGGATCCTGTGGCTCCCTCTCTCTCTGCCCCTCCCCAGCTCTCGCTCTGTCTTTCTCTCTCAAAAATAAACTAAAAACATTAAACAAACTAAAAAAAAAATCTGTCTATCCATCCATCCATCCATCCATCCATCTATCCATCCACCTTGGTTCTATTTCTCTGGTAGAATCCTGACCAATATACCAGGAAAGTGGCTATGCTCAAGAAAGGCAGCGGTGAAGCCTTTGGTAAAAATGGCAGTGCCTATGTGACGTTGTCCTGATTGTGGGTATCAGAAAAATGCCAAGATGCAACCCTGTACCTTCTTCACTGGACGTGTCGCTGAAAGAAGCCAGGGTGGAAGAAACAGCTGGTTGGTGAACACGTGTGCACACCCTCTGGGGATGTTCAGACCTATCTAGGTGAGACTTGAAGGTTGGTCGGGGGGTCCTTCCTCATCAGCAGGTGTCAGTGGGAACCCAAATAATACAGTTAAGCCTCATGTGACCCCATTCTTAGTTCCAGAACAGTGTGGTGCAGAAAAACACAGGGCTTGGGTTCCAGCAAGAAACGGACGGCACACCCAAATTATGATCACGCAAGGCGGGTCTGACAACCGGACTCTGCACTCCAGGGCAGGCCCTGCATGAGGACACCACAAGGGACAGTCCAGTGCTCCGGGGGCTGGTAACGGCCTGTTACTTCTCCTGGGCTGAAGGGACAAGAGGAGAGAAAGATTCCCAAAACTGGAAAGAGAGTTGTGTACGGAAGTTTGCCTTGCAAGGACCAGGAAGCGGAGGGACAGTCAGAGCAAGGTGACCTCTTAGGAAGGGAGCTGATCTTCCTTTTTTTTCTTTCTCTGATGTCTTGATGGGCTCTTCCCATCTAGGAGCCAGGGACACAAGAGGCCCTTTATGAGATCCATACAGGTCAGCCTCTAGCTAGAAAGCCAGATAGAGAATGATGGAGAATCATCTGGAAGGGTAGAGAAATGCTGTCTGGCCTATACAGGTTGCACTGAAATACTGAACTTAGGTAGATCTTTCCTCTCCCCAGAAGACATTTTTTTTTTAATTTTTTTTTTAAGTTTATTTATTTTTGAGACAGAGAGAGACAGAGCATGAACGGGGGAGGGGCAGAGAGAGAGGGAGACACAGAATCGGAAGCAGGCTGCAGGCTCTGAGCCGTCAGCCCAGAGCCCGACGCGGGGCTCGAACTCATGGACTGCGAGATCGTGACCTGAGTGAAGTCGGCCGCTCAACCGACTGAGCCACCCAGGCGCCCCCCCAGAAGACATTTTTTAGTGTTATGTTATATTTATAGTTTCTCTTTCTTCTGGAGATTTTTTTTTTTTTAGTTTATTTATTTGTTTTGAGAGAGAGTGACCAAGTGAGTTGGTTTTATTTACATATGTGTTGCATATAAGATGTCATCAATTGTAAAACACATCCCGATTTCAGACGTAATATATGAAAAAAAAAATCAAGAATCTTAGACTTGACGAAATACAGTTCTTTAACTCGGTTCTCTCAGCAACCCTAAAAAATGTAGGTGATGTTATTTCTATGTACCAATGAGAAATTTGAGGCTCAGAGAGAGTAGGTAACTTCCCAAACGGGAGGTTTTAATCCAACAGGGAACTTATTTCTTCCAGAGCTTTCTCTGGAGCCAGAGATGCTCTGACATGTCCGTTTAGCAGGAATTTGGGAACAGCAAGTGGATTGGAAGGAACTGGAAGCTAGCTTGTCTTGAAACCTATCTGGGAAAAGTCATAGGCTTACTTGGGGTGTGTTGGGGGACTCAAAGAGATACCGGTGGGGATTCAAATATCCCCAAGCCACGCCCTTGGGGCTGCTTGGAGATGTGAACCGTGAGCCCTGACTTACCTGTCAGACACCAGCAGTCCGGGGCGGGACTCCACCCTTGCCAGACCCTCTCAGGACACTGACTGACTCCGCCCACCCCGCCCTTTGACCCCAGCTTGCCTGAAGCCACGGTGAGTGTCAGGTTTCCTGGAACCAGGTTCCTGATACCTCAGGGATGACTCTGAAATGCTGAGGGATTGTGGGGACTCCACATAGGCCCCCAGTGTAAGCCAGTGCTTACTCTCTGCCTGGGGCCCCACTGATTCCGGGCAGGCCCCGCTCTCCCTTGAGATCTTCTGTCTCTTCCAGAATCAAGTCTGAAGTGTCTAAGAAACAAGTCCAGAACCCTGGGCTCCATCCCCAGAGGCCCTATCAGCTCTACTTAGAAGAAAGAGTGTGGCTTCAGGCTCTCGTCTGACCCCGCGTGTTACGGAAACTTCTGCTTGGATATTGGGCATATCTGAGAGAAACCGGAGGCCCAGGCGTGCCTCTCAACATGGATGCCCTTGCTTCTAGAAAGGTGTGCTGGAGCATCTTTGCGTATAAAGAAAGCATGTTTGGCCTACATTGGCTTATATGTTCAGCTAAGAATCTTGGTTTAAGACTCTAATGTATTAAGAATCCTAGCGAATTGGCCCTCAGTAGGGCCTTGTGGTTTCTTCAGGGCTTTGGAAGCCAATGTAACATTAAAGCAAATTTCAAACAAAGAAAAAACCTCAAACCAGAAGAGAGTCTGAAATACAGAGAACAAACTGAGGGTTGCCAGAGGGATATTGGGTTGGGGGGATGGGCTAAATGAGTGATGGGCATTCAGGCGGGCACTTGTTGGGATGAGCACGGGGTGTTATATGTAAGGGATGAATCACTAAATTCTGCTCCCGAAATCCTTATTACACTCTATGTTAAGTAACTTGGATTTAAATGTTTAAAAATACTGAAACGTTAAAAAAGGAAAAAAGAGACAACCTTACCCCCAACCCCGGCACCTTAGCACTGTTTCCATAGCTACACATCACTCCTGCTACTTATTTATTGAGCATGTACTATGTGCCAAGCACTGCACATACATCACTATGTGCAGTGCTCTTAATTACATCCATCCTGGTTCCATCATACATTCTGCTTAAAAGAGCAGGCTCGTACCTGATTCATAAACATTATTCACATTTTCACATAAGCCTCATGATTATTTTTTCATGATGACTACTTTCAAAATGTAATACATTATACAAATTTCGCAAACTAAGCAGGAAAATATCCTATCTCAGCACCTAACAACCCATTACCTTCCCTGTGTATTTCTCTACACACTTCTATACAAAACAGTAATCCCGCACGCTGCTTTTCCTAACGTTCGTGTCCAAAGTGTTTCCCCATCTCGTTACCCAGCCCTCTTTCAAAATAGCCTTTGCTGCTAGAAATTTCCAGCTTACTGGCACCTTCCTGCCCCTCACTTCCGAAGCATTGCTGGAAAGGTGCCAAGATGATTGTCTGAGTTGGGATTTGTTCTAGGTGGTTTCTTGTGTTCTTGCGGGAGTCCGTCCTGTCCCTGTGTGAGCAAGGGCTCTCCTCCATGAGCCCCCCTCAGAAAAAGGGATGAGACCGACAGAGTTTTGCAGCTTCTTCCTTTGCCCCCCTCGCTCGCCCTCTCCCCCCATCTCTGATGCCCATTTCTTCCGGTCGTGGAGTCAGATAGTCCCGGGCTCGGCCATTCGGCAGAGTGACCGCATCTCTGAACCTCTGCGTTTCCTCAGCTGTGGGACGCAGACCCTGTCTTCACGGGGACGTCCCTACACCCGAGGGACGGTGCAGGTAAAATGCAAGCAGAAGACTTGCTACAATTGATGCTCTGAAGTCATTCTGTGCCTGGAGTTTGATCTCCACCACTGAGTCTCTCTGCCTGGACCTGACCCGTGGACTCCCAACCCTGGGATCCAGCTACGAGCGAGTTTGGCAGATGAACCGAGTTCTCTGGGCCCGAGATTCTATAACCCTGTTACCCAGAGCCTCCACATCCTGACCTCTGCCACGCCAAGACCTGTCCCTCGGTTTGACCTCCTCACTAGAACAGTAATCCTCTTACTGACCGGTGGCAACGTCCTCAGGCCCCAAACTTCAACAGCCCCGTTCCGTCTGTGCTGCCTAACTCCTTCCCCTCTTTGCTTTGGATCTCCTGACATAAGCACCCACCCAGACACCAAAGCACTGAGACCAGCCGATGCCTTCTACTCAGGACCTGGCTCCTGACGTGCCTTGCGCATTTGTCACGTGGCTGCCTACAGCGAAGTGTCTTGCACACACGTCCTTGGCCGTGTTAAGAAAGCAGTATGATTCGACGAGTTACTAAGAAAATAAAAATAAAACCTTGCATGTGTAATGGCAATTGACACTATGTATAAGGCACCTGCTGGCAAGTTATCACCTTGGATTGTCACAGCAGTTTCATGCGCGAAATAAGAATAATTTCACTTACTTTGAAGATGAAAGATGAAGGCACAAAGGAGTGAATTGCCCAAGGTTGGTGACTCCGTGGTGGCGCCAGAATGAGTATCCCAGGGGCTCCTGGGTGGCTCAGTCAGTTGAGCGTCTGACTCTCGATTTTGGCTCAGGTCTTGATCCCACGGGTTCGTGGGTTCGAGCCCCGCATCGGGCTCCACGCTGACCGTGCAGAGCCTGCTTGAGATTTTCTCTCTCTCGCCTTCTCTCTCTGCCCCTCCTCCCGCTCTCCCTCAATAAATAAACTTTTAAAAAATTAACAAAATGAAATAAAATGAGGGGCACCTGGGTGGCTCAGTCGGTTAAGTGTCAGACTTCGGCTCAGGTCAAGATCTCCTGGCTTGTGATTTTGAGCCCCGCGTCGGGCTCTGTGCTGACAGCTCAGACCTTGGAGCCCGCTTCGGATTCTGGGTCTCCCTCTCTCTCCGCCCCTCCCCCGTGGCTGCGTTGAAGGCTACAAAAGCTACAGAAGCGAGCTGCCATGCCAATTTAAAAAGGAGGAGGAGGGGCACCTGGGTGGCTCAGCCAGCGTAGGCCTCGGACTCTTGATTCCGGCTCAGGTCATGATCTCACACTTCAGGAGGTTGAGCCCCGCGTCAGGCTCTGCACTGACAGTACAGAGCCTGATTGGAATTCTCTCTCTCTGCCCCTTCCCCTCTCACGCTCTCCCAACAAATAAATAAGTAAACATTAAATAAAAATTAAAAAATAAAATGGAGGAGGACTGAGAGGAGCGACTCCGAGGGCAGCAAGGGGGGACATAGGGAAGCAGAGAGAACTTTTAGTCCCAAGAGGAGGGGCCCCCAAGCTTACACTTTGGCACGCTTCACAGAAATGGCAAGTGCTCAGAGGAGATGGCCCACTGGCGTCCCCAGGAGTCTAGAGCCTTGGCTCTGGGGCGCCCACTCCCGCCACAGTGAGAATTCCTGGATTTCAGACATGGCACGGAAACAGAGATCTGCAAGATTTCAAGGGACTTCAGAGGTTTGGACAAAAACCATGGTGGACTGACCATCCCCCAACATCTTTGGCATCATCAAAACCTCCTGGTAGCTATGGAAGGTGAGGGAAACCCAATCGTGACTGAGATTGCATTGCCTAGAAGTCTGCTGAAACAAACGCTTGAAGTAGGATTTAAGTTGATTTGATTTAAAGAAGAAAATTAGGATGGTTCTTGAACCCCTGGGGCTGTGGATGCAATAGCTACCATTCTTCCTTCATTCATTCATTAAGAATTTAGCTAATATGGGGAGCCTGGGTGGCTCGGTCAGTTAAGCACCTGACTCTGAATTTCAGCTTAGGTTGTTTTGTCGCTGTTGTGTGATGGAGCCTCAAGTCGGGCTCTGGGCTGGGTGTGGAGCCTGCTTGGGATTTTCTCTCTCCCTCTTTCTCTGCCCCTCCCCCACTGGCATGCTCACACATGAACTCTCTGTCTCTGAAAAGAAACAAATAAATACAAAGGGGCACCTAGGTGGCACAGTTAAGCGTCCAACTTGATCTTGGCTCAGGTCATGATCTCACAGTTTCATGAGTTCAAGCCTCACATCGGGCTCTGTGCTGCCAGGGAGGAGCCTGCTTGGAATTCTCCCTTTACCTCACTCCCTCCCCTCTCCCATTCATGCTGTCTGTCTCTCGCAAAATAAATAAACCTTAAAAAAATTTTTTTAAAAAGAAAGAAAAAGAATTGTTTTAACTTAAAAAAAGATAGTGTCTTCAAAAAAAAGTTGTGTCTTCTTTTGGGGTGCCTGGGTGGCTCAGGTCATGATCTCATGGTTTGTGAGTTCGAGCCCCACAGGGGGCTCTCCACTCTCAGCACGGAGCCCACTTCGGGTCCTCTGTCTCCCTCTCTCTCTGCCCCTCCCTTTCTCTCTCAAAAATAAATAAAAGTATTTTAAAAATATTGTGTCTTCTGTAAAGAGCAATGGTCTTGACCTCATTGTTGTCCCAGTCCTTGGCCAAACTCAGCCCCTTCACATTGAGTGTCCCCTGAGCATCTATCCTGGACCTGCCTTAAGTCCTTACCTGCAACAGTAACACCTATAGGTCCTTTCCCCTGGCCCAGCCTCCAACTTTGCTTAGCTCAGTGAGAGTGAGAAGGAAAAAATTGTTGGCAATGAGGTCAGTAGACTTCTAAGAGGAAAGTAACTCCAGTAAAAAGAATCATTCCTCGGGGTGCCTGGGTGGCTCCGTCCGTTAAGCATCCGACTTTGGCTCAGGTCATGATCTCATGGTCTGTGAGTTCGAGCCCCGTGTCGGGATCTGTGCTGACAGCTCAGAGCCTGGAGCCCGCTTTGGATTCTGTGTCTCCCTCTCTCTCTCCCCCTCCCCCATTCATGCTCTCTCTCTGTCTCAAAAATAAATGAACATTAAAAAAAAAAGTTAAAAAAAAATAATCATTCCTTTCAGAGACTCCTTATCATGAGTTCTGGGATTCCTTCCAGCCTACGGGTCTGGGGGTGAATGCCCACTGGGGGCGTCCTCCACGCAGAACACTTTGGGACCATTTGATCCTCTCCCACCAGCAGCTCAGTAAGGTTGTCCTGTGTGGCCATGAAAGAAAACCCTATGTGGAATATCTCTGGGAGCTCCAGGACCACCTGGGAGGACCTGGGGAGAAGCAGAATTCAGAAAGAGCTGTGGCATGGGGTTGGGCACCCCAGCACCTAGGACACCTCTGTGACAGAGCTGATACCCATTGATGATGCCGCCAATCACACTTTGCGTCTCACCAATGACAAGAATGAGAACCAGAATAACTCCAAGGACGTTCCAAGGACAATGGTTCAAGGGACCTACTGCTCTCTCTCATCCCTTGAAAACTGACTATCTTGGATTTTACCCCTGAACCCGCCCACTAGCCACATGGGAATGAGCCCGTTTTCAAGGTGGAGGATTCTTCCCCAGACCACGTCCCTTCCAAATATCCGACCCAGGGGCCTCCATCAATCTGCCTAATGTGGTCCTACTCTCATCCAACTTCTTTTGCCCGGATCCTGACACCCTCTACTCGTCCTAGGTCCTCCATGGAGCAACCGGCCATCTCACCGTCCCAGGAGCCAAGAGGCAGCCCCAACTGTGCGGGGTGAGGTAGGAGATGCTCACTGAAGTAGGAATGAGGCCTGTGTTCTCTCAGACGACTATGAAGACAAGGGAGAATTGAGCTAACGGTGTAGACACTATCAATACTCTATTTCAGGTGTTCTTGTGTCATGCAAGCTTCTGTGGGCTGACCTGTGGTCTGTAAGCTCTGCGTGAGCCAGGATCCACATCTTTCTTCTTTTCTTTTCTTTTTTAAAGTGTATTCATTTAGGGGCACCTGGGTGGCTCGGTCGGTTAAAAGTCCAACTTTGGCTCAGGTCATGATCTCACAGTTTCTAAGTTTGAGCCCCGCAAACTGTTAGCTGTGCCGACAGCGCAGAGCTTGGACCTGCTTCAGATTCTGTGTCTCCTTCTCTCTCTGCCCCTCCCCGGCTCACTCTCTCTCTCTCTCTCAAAAATAAATAAATGTTAAAAGCTAAAGAAAAATTGTTTAAGTTTATTTATTTAGAGACAGAGAGAGAGGAGAGGGGCAGAGAGAGAGAATCCCAAGCAGGCCCTGCACCGTCACCACGGAGTCCGATGGCAGGGTTCGAACTCACAAACCATGAGATCACGACTTGAGCTGAAACCAAGAGCCGGATGCTTAACCAACTGAGACACCCAGGCGTCCCACTGGGAGCCACATCTATCTTGTTCAGTGCTGTATCCTCTGACCCCAGAACCATGCCTGGCACAAGCAGGCACTCATTTAATATGTGCTAAATGAGAAACAGCCTGGGATCAAAACTATTGTTTAAAACATTGGCTCTGGGGGCGTCTGGGCGGCTCAGTCAGTTGAGCGTCTGACTTCAGCTCAGGTCATGATCTCATGGTCTGTGGGTCTGTGAGTTCGAGCCCCACGTCAGGCTCTGTGCTGACAGCTCAGAGCCTGGAGCCTGCTTTCGGATTCTGTGTCTCCCCCTTTCTCTGCTCCTCCCCGTTGCGCGCTCTCTCTCTCTCTCTCAAAAATAAATAAACATTAAAAAAATGTTTTAATAGAAATAAACAAATAAAACATTGGCTGTGGTCTAAATTCCAAATACCTAATTACCTTCATGGTAACAGCTGGCACTCACATAGAGCCGACAGTGCCCCGGGCACTCATTCACTAGATGGCTTCAAAGCAACCTGTAAAGCAAGTCTTGTTATCCCACTTGCTGGATGTGGAAACTGGGTCTCAGGATGTGACTTGCCTAAAGTTTCATGGAGATTAAGAACTGGGGTTTGCGAAGGAAGGCTAGGGGATCCCATAGTGTGTTTCTGTTAACACATGTTCGCTGGGATACAACCTGGGTCCAGTTCCTACAGATAGATTCTTCTACGAATTTATTTTGTATTTATTCTGTTCTGAGTCCCCTCTCACCGGGTGGACCCCCATGGAAGCAGCCAGGCTCAGTGCTCCCCCGGAGTTGGGTTACTGTGGACAAGTCATTTGACTCATCCTGTTAGTTTCTTCAGAGAATTTTTAGAGTCCCCATTCCCCAAAGAGATACTGTGAATGTAAGGGGGAGAGAGAGATGAAATTGAATACTATTCATAGTGAAGTTTTATACACTCATAAAAATGAGGTCTTCAGATGTGACCGAGTAGTGAACTTAAGAGTACCAGTTAAGTAGTTTTTAAGACTTGCCTTCGAACCAAGATTTGACCATAGCTCCAATCCTCTCCTATGGACAGGGCCAACTGGCCATTTCAACACACTTTACAAGTAGACTAGAATGAGCTAGAAACACCCTATATTTAGAAAGTATTTTGGGGCACCGGCTGGCTCGGTTGGTAGGGCATGCAACTCTTGATCTCCAGGTCATGAGTTCACACCCCACGTTGGGCAAAGGGTCTACTTAAAAAAGCAAATGCAAGTAGGAAGTATTTTCATATTGATGGAATATGTGCGTGTATGAGTGTATTCAATTTCTTTAAATCATTATGAAAATTAATTTCGGATGTATACACATGTAGAGAGACTAGTATAATGAATCCCATGAACTCATATGTAGATTCAACAATCATCAAATTCATGGCTTAGCACCTTTCATCTAACCCCCTCCTTTTCTCCCTCCCCATATTATTTTGAAGCAAATATCAGAAAGCATATTTCTTACATAAATATTTTAGTATATATCTCTGAAAGAGAGGGGCTTCCTTTGGAAAAATATAAAACAGCTAAAACAAAATAAAAATAATTCCTCTTATCGTCAAATATTTACTCAGAAATCCACCTTCTCTTTGTATTTATCATACGTTTTTTTAGGTTTGTTTAAACTGGGATCCAAATAAAGTTCCGTATCGCAACTGACTGATGTCTTTTAAGTCTCTTTAGATGAGACTTTCCCGCTCTTTATTATACTCTTGCAATTTATCTTGTAGTCGAAAACCTAAATGATAGGCTTTTAAAGCCTCTAAATAATTAGAATTATCCTGAGATCACATGTTGGTCTTAAAGAAAAACTGTATCAATTAAGAGAAGACAATCATCCATGCTTTCTATCTCCCTTTTGTAGTCAAACATGGATTTATTTAGAAGGTGGTCATCAACAAAAAGATACATTACCTTGTAGTACACAGGCGTCCCTGCTTAAGATAATTTTTAAATTGTATAAACCAGTTTTTAAGCCATGGAAATCCTACAGAGCTACTCCTTTCATTCGTGGTTTCTAAAAGGAAAAATAAAGTCCCCGAGCACATTGTATATGAAAGAACAGCATACGGAGCTATGGCAAGGGCGAATACCCAGGGCACAGGGCAGAGAGTGTTCTGCGTGGATAAGAGCATGAAAGTGCATAGAGATTAGCTGCTCTTTATTACGGGGCTCAAGGCTTCCAGAAACATGAAAGTTTAAAGATACCTGGTTGCTATGGCTGCACAAACTAAAGAGAGACAATCCTCCTTTACCTACAATGTAAGGAAGAGTTTAAGGGGCTGCTTTTATCTCCATAATTGCTTTAATTTCCCATTACCCACTGCGGGAGGAGAACGAGCGGAGCTCCTGCCGCTAACGGGCCTTGGCTGAAGCCCTGTGGTCCCAGGGATGAGCCTGGGTGGGGGAGGGGAGGGAGAGAGGACCTTCTCTCCCTCCTGTCTTCTCTGGGCCCTTTCACCCCTTGCCCTTTGAGTCTTCCCAGGGTACACCCTGCCCCGAGAGGGTGTTTCCGGGCCGAGAGCAGAGCAGCTGGGCCTGGCGGTTGGTCAGAAGGGACTGGGTGTGGACTGTGGTCTGGATGACGCGAGGGGCGCCTGCCCTGGGAACGGAGCCAGGCTGAATTATTTTTCTGGCTATTGTGGGTCTCAATATACATTCCTGCCTCCCTGTCCGGGCTGGAAATTCCATTGCGCTGAGCATGGTGTGTGTGAGCACGTGTGTGGTATGAAGAGCATGTAGGGAGAGGCTGGAAGGACCCGGGCTGGTGGCTTTCCCAGCCCTCAGCTCCCAGCCAGGGTGTCGCCCCTTTCAGGTAGAGCAAAGAGGCCCTCAGTTCCCTCCAGGCCACCTTGGCGGGGCGGGGGGGTGGAGGGTGGGGGGTGTGGGGGGGCAGCGTTAGCTTGACATTGAGTGGAAAAATTACAACACTAACAGGCCTTGATGGAAGGCTCCGGGCCACAGCCTGGCATTTGCTATGCATTGTTTATCCTCCTTGCAACTCCCCCGCTGGACGCTGGACGGGAAAGGCCTGGAGGGGACGCAAGGAACGGGAGCGGGAGCTGGGTGAGGCCAAGCAACGCGCTCGCTCGAAGTGAAGCCGATGAGCGCATTTGGCTCTGGCTCTGCGATTCTAGGCAAGTCATTTGGCCCCTCGGAGCCTTGGTTTCCATAGTTGCAAAGCGGAAATAATAGAAATACCCACCTGGAGAAGTTAATTCAAAGAAAAGATGAGCTAATGCGTGGAAGGTCGCGTGATGAACTAAAGCACTATCCAAAAATAAGGTCAGGAGGTTGGAAAGGAGCTTGCTCGGCCCAGACCCAGGTGCTCTCCTAGCAACAAGGCACAGCTTCTTGGATGAAATACTTCCGGTCGGTCACTTAGGTTCTCTCATTGTAAGAATATCTTGTCTCTTTGCATAACATTCAAGATTTTCATATTATGTTTTATTTACTTATTTATTTTTGTTTTATTGGGGAGGGGCAGAGAGAGAAGGGAGAGCGAGAATCCCAAGAATCTCCCTCCCAAGGGGGAGAGAGAGAGAACCTCGACTCGCGGCTCACTCTCATGCACTGTGAGATCAGGACCTGAGCCAAGATCAAGAGTCAGATGCTTAACCGACTGAGCCACCCGGTAAATTTGGGGGCAGAGGGAACAGCCTGAACAAGGACTGGAGGTGGGCTGGCCCCAGGTGAGGCTCAGAGTACGGGACAGGTAGCCAGGGGCCAGATCACGCAAGGCTTGGTGGACTATAATAAGCAATTTTTTTAATGTTTATTTATTTTTGAGAGACAGAGGGAGGGGCAGAGAGAGAGGGAGACAGAGGATCTGCAGCAGGCTCTGTGCTGACAGCAGAAAGCCCGACACGGGGCTTGAACTCGTGAACCATGAGATCGTGACCTAGGCCGGAGTCTGACGCTTAACCGACTGAGCCACCCGGACGCCCCTTACTTTTATTTGTTTTAAGCAATCTCTGTACCCAACATGGGGCTCGAACTCAGTACCAAGGGTGCATGCTCTACTGACTGAGGCAGCCCAGTACAGGCTTCTTAGAGGGCATGTGTGGACCAGTCTGATTTACGTTTCAGGGTCCCCTTTACTGCTTTGGAGAGGAAGGACAGGAGAGAAGGCGGCGGGGGGGGGGGGGGGGGGAAGTAGAAATGCCGAGGAGGCGCTTTTGAAATATTTTCTGGGTAAGGTCGACAGGACTTGGTGACGGATGGGGGGGCAAGGGACGTGTGGCATCAAGTCCCCATGAAGTCCAGGGCAGGGTTATTTCCCCGATAAATACAGTGCAGTGCTATAAGTGTATTTCCCTCATGATTTTTTAAAACATTTTATTTTTAACAGAATTTATTTATTTGTATTTATTTTAAAATTTTATTTTTTTATTAAAAAAAATTTTTTTTAAATTTATTTATTTCTGAGACAGAGACAGAGCATGAGCAGGGGAGAGACAGAGACAGAGGGAGACACAGAATCAGAAGCAGGCTCCAGGCTCTGTCAGCACAGAGCCCGATGCGGGGCTCGAACTCACAAACTGTGAGATCATGCCCTGAGCCGAAGTCGGTCGCTCAACCGACGGAGCCACCCAGGCGCCCCAAATTTTATTTATTTTGAGAGAGAGAGAGAGCACACGAACGGTGGAGGGGCAGAGAGAGAGGGAGAGAGAAAGAATCCCACGCAGGCTCCGTGCTGGTTTGACGTGGGGCTCGAACCCATGAACCACAAGACCATGACCTGAGTCAAAACCAAGAGTTGGGACGCTCAGTCGACTGAGCCGCCCAGGTGCCCCATAGTTACATTTTTTTCTCTAGCTCACCTATTGTAAGAATACAGTGTATAATACATATACAACACGCAAAAGATGTTAATTGACTATTTATGTTACCAGTAAGCCTTCCGGTCAAGAGCGGGCTATTACTGGAGTTTTGGGGGAGTCAAAAGCTATACGTGGATTTTCAACTGCAAGGTGGTCGGCATCCCAACCCCTGTGTTGTTCAAGGGTCGGTCAACTGTATTCATAAAGTGCTTCTACACCGTCATGTTTTCGAGTGATTTGACTCTTCCTGGACAATCCATGCTCCTGTATGAGCGGCCATCCTAATTGTGGACACAAAGTCTCTGGGAGAAGTCCTGTAACCAAACACCTCACAAGGGAGTCCACTTTCGCTCAAACAGCAGTGACGGGGCCCCACCCCAGCCTCTGGGTGGGCAGCACTGGGAAGGAAGGGAAGATGTAGATAGACTTCCAACAATTGTCTTCCTGGTCTTGCCCAAATCTGTTTACTTCAATCACTATAAAACCCAGGTGCAGGCACTCAGGCAAATAAGAGGAGAGAGCGGTGCAGGAGGAAGTGCCCTTGAACTCTCCAATCAAAAAGAAGCCCTCTCCCTTTGCTGAAATGATCCTTTCGCGAGCAAGGGGCACACGCTGGCGAGGATGCTTACCAATCAGATCCCTGGCTCTAGAGCTGCCTGGTGGTTCACGGTCAGCAACGTCAGGGCAGAGGGCTTCGTTTCTTTATCTCGAGGCCCTGGCTGCTCCCTCACTCGCTCAGCAAAGAAAATGCCTCCGTGCACCAGGCACTGACCTAATGCTTGCAGTTAAAGCAGAGAACAAGACAGGGATTCTGTCCCCATGAAGCCGGAACGGACGAAAAAACTCCCAACAGATTAAGAAGTAAAATATAAGGGGGGGGGGGGGAACCCGGGTGGCTCAGTCCGTTAAGCTGCCGACTTTGGCTCAGGTCACGATCTCACGGTTTGTGAGCTCAAGCCCCGCGTCAGCTCAGAATCCGAAGCCTGCTTCAGATTCTCTGTCTCCTTCTCTCTCTGCCCCTCTCCTCCCCTCCACGCTCTGTCTCTCTCTCAAAAATAAACATTAAAAAAACTTTTAATAGGGAAGTAAAATATAGGGGATGTTGGATAGTTAACAGTTTTCTGGGTGGAAATGAATGAGGGAAAAAGACATTAGAGAGCGGCATTGTGGGCACAGAACGGGAGGCTTCGCTGAGGTGCCATTTGAGGACAGACCCCAAGGGGGGTGGGGGGAAGAAAAAGATTCAGGAAGAAAGAATAAGGTACAGAATTGCAGGAGCAAGACAGAGCAGGAGAGCCACAGATGAGGTCAGGAGGACTATAGTGAGGAGAGACACAGGGACGCAAGTTTGAAAGACACTCACGTGATTTGTCGTCTTCTTCTGATTTTTTAACAGGATCGCTCCATCTGTTACACTGAGAACGGACTGCAGGGAGCCAGGGTGGAAGCAGGAGGCTGTCTGGAGGCTTCTGTAGTAACCCGGTGGAGAGAGCATGCCACCGGGAGTCGGAACTAAAAAAGCAGTGCCTTTCAAATCAAAACCACGATGAGTTACCGCCTCATACCTGTTAGAACGGCGACTGTTAACAACCAAAACCACACCCAGAAAACCACAAGTGTTGGCAAGGACGCAGAGAAATTGGCGCCCCGGTGTCCGCTGGTAGAAATGCGACAGCGTGGCAGTTTCTCAAAATATTAAAAATAGAATTACCGGATGATCTAGTAATTCCATTTCGGGGCATACATCAGAAGAGTTGAAAGCAGGGTCTTGGAGAAATATTTGTACATCCGTGTCCATAGCAAAGGGGTTCAGAACACGCACCATGAAATACGCATCAAGAATTATTTGTTGTTGTTGATTTGAGTAAGCTCTACACCCAACACGGGGCTTGAACTCACAACCCCAAGTTCACATGCTTGAGAGTCATACGCTCCATCAACTGAGCCAGCCAGGCGCCCCTGATAGAATTATTTTGAGGGGTGCCTGGGTGGCTCAGTTGGTGAAGCGTTTGACTCTTGACTTCAGCTCAGGGCATGATCTCATGGTCCGTGGGATCAAGTGTGGGGCCTGCTTGGGATTCTCTCTCTCTCAAAATAAATAAATAAAACTTAAAAAAAAAAAAAAAGAATTATTTTGAGCTGAAAGGAATTGGAAAAAAAAAAAGGGACACAGGAAAAACTGCCCCCCCCCCCCTTACAGGACAGGAGGGCAGGACAATTCTTGATCATCAGAGACACCTCTAGACTCTAGCTCAGAAATAGCACCAGAGGACTCCACATAACAAACCCTATTAGGTAACCTTTATCCTCACTCTCTCCAAATATTTACCTTCCCACAGTTTGCTGCCCGTAGAAGCACATAGTCCTGGTGCTTTGTCTTGTCACTTCTCTATCAGATTTATTGTTCTTTTGTTCGATGCACTACAAGCCCAAGTCCTAATCGCCCCTTTGAGTTCTCCGGTGCACATACGCTCATGAAGAAACCATTCTTCTCCTATTAATCTGTTTTGTGTCAGTCCAATGTGCAGGGCGCCAGCCAGAGAACCTCAGAGGGTAGAGGGAAAAGTTCATTTGCTCCTCCCCTACAACGGCAGCATTACTCGCAACAGCCAAACATGGAAACACAAGTGCGACACCAACAGAATGGATAAACAAAAAATGTACGTACGTGCGATGGAATATTATTTGACCTTCAGAAAGGGCATTCTGACAGAGGCTACAACGTGGATGAACCTTAAAGATATGATGCTAAGGGAAGTAAACCAGTCACAAAAAGCCAAAGATCCTATTTCACTGATGTGAGGCATCTACAACAGTCAAACTCAAGGACAGAAAGTAGAATGGTGGTTGCCAGGCACTGGGGAAGTGGGGAAAGGGAAGTTGTTTAATGGGCACAGAGTTTTCAGTTTTGCAAGATGAAAAAGTTCTGGAGATTGGTTGCACCACGGTGTGAACGTACTTAACATCACTGAACTGCACACTTAAAAATGGTTAAGATGGTAAGTTTTATGGTATGTGTATTTTACCACAATTAAAAAAAAAAAAGCCATGCTTTTATCTATTACAAGATAAAGTGGTTCAGGAACCACTGACTTAAAACCAAGAGTTGAACACAACTGACGGAGTCACCCAGGCACCCCCACTGTTCCTAACTTCTTTTGCGTCCTCCTATAAATATTCTAAATGTAAACATATCCCATTATTTATGCTAACCATAGCACTGCACCTTGCTTTCTGTTTTCATCTATTATATTCTGGACACTGGTCCATATCAATACATGCTGACCTGTGCCCCTTTTTAACGCCACTCGCTGTATCAAACCATTGCACAGATGTATCGTATTTATTTATTTGGCTAGTATTCTCTTGGACATGTAAGTTATTTCCAAATGTTTCCTATTGCAAAAAGGGCAGGAATGAATATCCTTCTACATGCTTCTGTGGGCACATGTGCCCTACATCTGTAGAATAAATTCCGGTGAGAGAGGAGTGAAAAGATACCTGATTTTCACTTTCAGTACATATTGTCAAAATTTTCTTCTGATGAGGCTATACCAAATTTACATTTACACCTAAACTGTAATGCATGCTTGATTGCCCACCTTGTCACATCTGTTCATAAAAAGCCCAAACATTTCATCAGCCAACTTAATCTGGTCTACATCCCTCTTCCCTACACTCTGACTGCAGGTGGCTCTGGATTTACTTTCCTTGTTTTATATCCAAAACACAATTTCTGATTCTTATCCTTTAACCTCAAGACTCATGAGCAGCATTCCATCCCAGAAGGTTAGTAAATAGCCCTCAGTACCATCCCCTTTCCACCCCCTTGCTATAGGGGGGCAGCGGTCTGATGACTGAGACTTCTCCATGGAGATTCTCCCTTTACAACCAATAGTTCTGCAACATGAACCGGATTATGCTTGCGATAATCCAGATTACTCACTGTGCAATTCAGACTCCCCCATCACAACCCTCATGGCACTTAGTCACTTGGGAGCCTTGCCGCACGCTGCAGATCCCCTCAACCGGAAGTAAATAAGGCCCCCCCGAACAGTAGGTGATAAAGAAACATTCTCAAATGCCATTTTATCCCAATGGTCTGAGGGGCAGTGCCTCAAAGTACCCTTCTTTGGTACAATCTGCCCTTCATGACCCCAAGCCTGTAGGGAGGAACTTCTCCATAGTCTGAGCTGATCTCCAGGTCCTGCCATACTTGCTGCCCTGGGACACATCATGATCTTGCGTTTTTGTTGTTTGTTTGTTAAACGCTATATCTTTAAGTAATGTCTATACATACCCAAGATGGGTCTGGCACTCAGGACCCCTACATCAAGAGTCCCACGCTCCGCTGACTGAGCCAGCCAGGCACCCTCGGATCTCGGTTTTGACGTTGTTTATGCTGTTCCCTTCCTTTGGAAGTATCCTTCCCTTTCACTGCTGTATTTCCAGTCTTTACCATTTTATAAGACAAACTTCAAATGCCACCTCCTCCACAAAGCCTTCCATGATTCCCTAACTGGGAGCAACCTTCACCCTCCTCAAAACTCCCCCAGCGTTTAGGACACTTCACATTTTCTAACCTTTTTGCTTACAATACACCTGGGCTTCCCTGTAGGCCTGGGAGATGCTTGAAGGTGGGGACAGGACAGCACTTTACTCACCTACATACTCTGTGCCACCACAAGCGGGTTACTTAAGTCATAGGCTCCTGGATATCCTGGCAGAAGTTCCTAGGCATGGCCTGTTTCACGCTGACCCCATAGAAAACTACCTGTACCAGATGTCACAATGCCCTCATCTAGCTGCTGATTCTGCTGGTCAAATTTATTTATTTATTTATAACGTTATTTATTTTTGAGAGAGAGACAGAGTGCGAGCGGGGGAGGGGAGAGAGAGGGAGACGCAGAATCTGAAGCAGGCTCCAGGCTCTGAGCTGTCAGCACAGAGCCCGAGGCAGGGCTCGAACCCACGGACTGCGAGATCATGACCCGAGCCGAAGTCGGATGCTTAACCGGCTGAGTCACCCAGGCGCCTCTCTGCTGGTCAAATTGAAACCTCTGAACAGAATCCTGGCACTACCCGTACTGCCCGCATCTGGGCGTTGAGTCTCTGTAACCTTCCTGGGCCTTGCTCTTCTGGCCATACTTACCCAACCCGTCCCACCGTTTCACGCACAGCAACGCAGCCACTAAGGTTAAAATTACACGTGGACTCGGAGCGCTGTCCAAATCCCAGGCTAGGCATGGTATGCTTCTTTCAGGCTGGGTTGTTTCATTTCATTTCTGCAATGATCTCGGAAGGCAGAGGTTATTGTCCTCACTTTGAATAAGGAACATTTTTTTCCTTTTTTTCTAATTTTTTCTAATTCATTTTTTCTAACTCAAATCACTCTTTCATCCCTAGACAAGTATACTTTTATCTATTCCGGACGTAAACTATCTCCATTTTGATTCCACGTCTTTCTTGATGGTGACCGCCCAAGGTATTCAGTGTTTGATGAGAAAATTTACTAGGTCTTGGGAGTCATAATGCTTTCTGCTAATGTGTACATGCATGCTATAGATATTTAGAATCTATCAGATAATCTTTTGAGCACTATATGGATGGCACCCATTTCTTGTCACAAGGTGTTCCTGTAAACTACATCCCAAGAAACACTACCGTGAAGCAGGTCTTACGTATAATTTTTCCTACATAAAATTAAATGGTAATTCAGTTATATTCCTAAGATCAAACACCAAATTATAGATATAACCAGCCAGGTAGCCTAAGTATAGCAGTGGTGAAGAGGCAGCACAGCATAGGGGGTTAGGAGCAAAAACGGATAGCTAAAGCACCTGGATTCAAATCCTGATAGTTACTTGCTACATATACTTGGAAGGGTCTCTTACTGGTGT
This sequence comes from Acinonyx jubatus, assembly GCF_027475565.1. Lineage (NCBI taxonomy): Eukaryota > Metazoa > Chordata > Mammalia > Carnivora > Felidae > Acinonyx > Acinonyx jubatus. Next base: position 46,227,971 of record NC_069397.1, read on the forward strand.
GTGCCTCAATTTCCTCAACAGTAAATCCTACTTCATGGGATTGTTAAGCAGAGTATTAAATTAATGAATTTGGGGGATGCATTTAGGACAATGGCTGGCACACACTAAGTATCACATAATCTAATATATACTAATTTATACATCATAAGCTTCAGGGGCAAATACACACCTGTACATTTGTCTTACTAGTTAAAATACAATTAAAAAAATAAAACTCTTCTATTCTAAGTCTGAAAATAAGCGTAGAATAGCATAGCAACTGGGATCTGAAATGTATTAAAAGCTCAATCCTATGAACCAGGAGATCATGCTCAATCCTATGAACCAGGAGATCATGCTCGAGCTGAAATCAAGAGATGGACGCCTATAAACGTTGAAAAAAAAAAAAAATTTAAAAGGGGCGCCTGGGTGGCGCAGTCGGTTAAGCATCCGACTTCGGCTCAGGTCACGATCTCGCGGTCCGTGAGTTCGAGCCCCGCGTCGGGCTCTGGGCTGATGGCTCAGAGCCTGGAGCCTGTTTCCGATTCTGTGTCTCCCTCTCTCTCTGCCCCTCCCCCATTCATGCTCTGTCTCTCTCTGTCCCAAAAATAAATAAACGTTGAAAAAAAAAAAATTTAAAAAAGAGATGGACGCCTAACTGACTGAGCCACCCAGGCCCCCGACAGACATTTATTTAAAACCACTTCAGGGGTGTCTGGCTGGCTCAGTTAGTAGAGCACGTGACCCTTGACTTTGGGGTTATGAGTTCAAGCCCTACTCTGGGTGTGGAGCCTACTTAAACAAAATTATATACACACACATATAACTTATTATATATTATATACATATTATTTATATATAAAATACATATATATTATTACCTATATATGTATATATAAAATCACTTTAATAGTAGTACACTGCTCTCTTACAAGATAAAAAGTCCTGAGGAGGTAATTTAAAATGATGACTTTTTGGGGTACCTAAGTGGCTCAGTCAGTTGAGCATCTGAGTTGACCAGCTGAGGTCACTATCTTGCGGTTCGTGAGTTTGAGCCCCATACTGGGCTTGCTGCTGTCACTGCAGAGCCCGCTTTGGATACTCTGTTCCTCTCCCTCTGCCCCTCCCCAACTTGCATGAGCGCCCTCTCTCTCTCAAAAATAAATAAATATTAAAAAAAATGATTACTCTTCAAAAAAGGTATCCAGGATTTAATCTTGTTTCCTTAAGAAATTTGTAGCAAACAGAAGCATTCCAAATATTCCACTGATTTGGGTATTCTCGTAAGTATAATGGAAGTGGGGTGGTATAATCCAAAGTTACACTTTAGTTATGCAAAGTACAAAGCTGTGCGAACTGCGTGAGACACTTAACATTTAGGAATAAATCACTGGTAAGCCTTTTCAGTTGTACAGTTTTCTAAGTCTGAAACTTAAGAATCAAAACATAGTAACTAGGTAAAAACAGCTTTTGATGAAGATATTAAGTGAAGGAAAATAGACCACACATGGTACACTCAATGTGATAATAACTATTCAAATCTGTGAAACAGCTCCATCCATCTATAGATTAGAAAGCAGACCGCAGAGAGGATAATGGTGGCTATTGGCACAGCATTCGGTTTAAAGTGAAATTTATGCCAAAACAATTTTCCGCTTTGCAATCACAACCACCAAAGTAACAACTGATTCAGGCAAAAATTACCAATAGATCCAAAAAACCATTGTTGGGCAAAATATTCCAGAATAAGATATTCACAGTCTCAAAGATACACACAGGTTACTAATGGGGTTACAAAGGAAAAAGACAGGGGCACCTGGGTGGCTCGGTTAAGCCTGTGACACTTGGTTTGAGGTCAGGTTATGATCTCATGGTTTGTGAGATCGAGTCGCATGTCAGGCTCTGTACTGACAGTCAGGAAAACCGCCTGGGATTCTCTCTTTGGCCCTCCTTTGCTCCCTCACTCAAAAAAGAAGAAATAAAAGAGGGAAAGGGAAAAGATAGAGGCAGTCTGGTACAGCGAGGCAATCTGGTAAACTCTACCAAAGTGATCCAATTTAACGTCACCAACGATGGGACGAGTCCCATCAATGCCTCCTGATGCTGTGCCGTCTCTGTAGCTTTCCTGTCAAAAATGTTTACTCTGAATCTAATCATGTGAAACAGGATAAATCCAAACCGAGGGACGTTGTGCAAAATAACTGGCCTAGATTCGTCAAAATTGCACTGTCTAAGGAAATTAAGGAAACATGAAAACTAAATGCAGTGCAAGATCCTTGGAAGGATTTTATAAGGAAAAAGTCCAGCTGTAGGAGACATTACTGAAGACAACTGTGGAAATCTGAATAAGGACTGTAATCATTCCAAATAGTACTGTATTAATATTAATTTCTTGAACTTGATCATTTAATTATGGTCATGTAAAATAATGCTCTTGTTTTAGAGGACTAAACTAACATATTTATGAGATTAAACTGAATTATTGTATTAATCTGGATGTTTGCAAATCTCTCAAATGATTCATTAAAGAAAGAAAACAAACAGGGGCTCCTGGTGGCTCAGCTGGTTAAGCACTCAGCTCTCCGTTTCAGCTCAGGTCGTGATCTCATGGTTTGTGAGTTTGAACCCTGGGTCAGGCTTTGGGTTGACAGTGTGGAGTCTGCTTGGAAATCTCTCTCTCTGCCCTTCCCCACTCTCTTCTCGAAATAAATAAACTTAAAAAAAAGAAAAAATATATGCAGAGTGGTGAAACAAACATGGCAAAATGTTATCAGGTAAACTGAGGTCAATAAATGGGTATTCATTGTTTTTTCTTATAACTGTTTTGGGATTAAAATTTTTTTTAAAGAGTTGGGGCAAAAAGTCCATCTTTGTTTTTTTTTTTTTAAGATTTATTTTTGAGAGAGACAGCGCAAAGAGGGAAGGAGCAGGGAGAGAGAGGGACAGAAGATCTGAACAGGCTCTGCACTGACAGCAGCGAGCCCGATGTGGGGCTCGAATTCATGAACCACAAGATCATGACCTGAGCTGAAGCTGGACACCCAACTGACTGAGCCACCCAGGCACCCCTAAAGTCCGTCCTTCCTTCCTTCCTTCCTTCCTTCCTTCCTTCCTTCCTTCCTTCCTCCCTTCTTCCCTTCCCCCCTTCCCTTCCCTTCCCTTCCCCCCCTCCCTCCCTCTCTCTCTTTCTTTAGAGTTTATTTATTTATTTTGAGAGAAAGAGAGAGACAGGAAGGGGTGCGGGGGGGGGGGGGGCAGTGGGGAACAGACAGACAGACAAAGAATCCCAAGCAAGCTCAGCCCTGTCAGTGCAGAGCCCAACATGGGGCTCAATCTCATGAACCATGAGATCATGACCTGAACTGAAATCAAGAGTTGGATGCCTAACCAACTGAGCCACCCAAGCGCCCTGCTTTAAAGTTCTATACATGAAAAAATAAAATAAACATAAAATACTAAAGTTCTAACATGATGCAGAGGTGCCTGGCTGCCTCAGTCGGAAGAGCATGTGACTCTTGATCTCAGGGTCGTGAGTTCCAAAAAGTTCTATACATGATCCAGAATGGATTCCACTATAGTTACAGTCACCAAATATTCACAAGAAACCTAAAGAGACCAAAGGCAAACAGATGTCTAATTTCAAGTATTAAAGGTAATTTGTTAGTCCACATTACCCTGATAAAACATTAAGTTCACAGCAGGAAATCACTTCCTAAATGGAGAATTTAAGTTTAAAAAACAATTATTTTTCTTTTTATAGATGTAGTATGTAACCAGAAACAAATCTGAGATATAATTTAGGGTTATGAAAAGTAAGTATAAAGGCAAAAGGTACGCTGACTATATGTAAACACAGAGGATTTAGTTTCCAGAAAAATTAACTGCTGCAAACCTCAGAATTTACTCAATAGCTGGACAGATAAGATCCATTATTCAGTAACTTTATTCAGTAACCATCTACTGAACGCTAATTATGTGCCCGTGGTCCCGTGTTTGGTGTGCAGAAAGGATAAGACGTAACCCTTGCCTTGAAGGACTCAGCCTACAAGAGTCTACTGTCAATTATACTTCGATAGAAAAAAAGTCTCTACATATCCTTATAAAATCCTTATTTTTAAATTTAGTGACTTAGGCTGTGGGCAACCTAATTTTACAGCATGTAGCATCAGCAAAATTTCCCTAATATTAAATCCACACTATTAAACTTTACAATAAAGACTTTATAAGGACCATATACAGAAACTCTACTACTATGAAAACCTGGATTTTCTATTTCTGCTGAGAAGTACCCTATCACTTTAAGAGCAAAAATTCCTGTTATGTAAAGTGAGCGTGACAATTAACATTCGCTGTTACCTTTGTAAGTCTTTTCTCTCAGGATTAAAGACAGATTGAGAACAACGGAGGGGTGGCTGCTTGTTAAATGTCACAGTTGTAACTAAAGTTTACATGGAGTGCCTGACATAAAGCGAAGCCTCTCTCTGATGCAAATTAAGTTAAGCAATCCAAATTCTGCAACTCTGGGCTCTACAATCACATTTGAACTTATATTTATGCACTAGAATTTACAGAAATTGTTTTTCACATATTGTAACTCTTCAAGTTAAAACAGGTTTCAATATGATTTACTCAACAGAGATTTCATTGCTCAGAAATGTTTCAAGTTATTTACAGGGATCTTAATTCATCACCTGAAAGAATGATTTCATTTTTTTTTTTTTAATTTTTCTTTAATGTTTAATTTGGAGAGAGAGAGAGAGGAGGAGGAGCAGAGAGACAGGGAGGTGCAGAATCCTAAGCAGGCTCCAAGCTCTGAGCTGTCCACACAGAGCCCAACGTGGGGCTCGAACTCACAAACTGCGAGATCATGACCTGAGCCAAAGCCGGATGCCCAACCGACTGAGCCACCCAGGCGCCCCGAATGATTTCATTTTTAACAAAGATAAATCCTGAGTTTATCTCCAAGAAACAAAAGCATCCATTTCATCTACATAAAACCCCTCATCTGTCCTAAATCCAAAGAGTTAAAATGGGAAATTCTATGGTCAACTAACCTATAAAGCTATTTTCAGAACAGACTTTTCTACTATTTAGTAATATAAAAACCTAAATTACCTACTCACCATGAAGATGATCTGAGGGACAATAAATAGAGGGAGGTACTGTTCAACCCCTAGGCATATAAAGAAGGTAAGCAGAAGTCGATAAAGGACAGGAGAAACTGGCAGAAGACAGGCACATGCCTGTACAGACCTTTCTGCACCTGCTTATGGGACCGACTTCTTCGGTCCCCCACAAGCACGGATGAGCTAGGACAGCTTCGGACTCTGATAAAACTACATTCTTCTTAGAATCACTGTTTCAGTGGTGATTTTTACGATTATTATTATTTATTTATTATTTATTTTTTTTTACTAAAAGAAGAACTAACCAAAACACATGGTAAGAAATTAGATTTTTATCAATACACAAATAAGTTTACTTAAAATCAGCTCAGTTACATATTTAAAAAAAGTTTCAGAACCTCTCCCCACCAATGTCCATAAACTAAAATAGGTTCACATGAAACCTATGTTCCAACCCAGAAGAATGCAACAGTGATGGTCCAGGTACTAGAGGACTCATTTCTCTGGTCACGGAGACAGTTACAAACAAAACACATCTCTTGCCTGGATGAGCAGGAAGAATTCACATAAAAGAGCTTCATAAAACATCTATGAAGGAGAATCGGTAGTATCAGAAGAGTTCCAGTACTTCGATTGAATATAATTCCCTATTATTCTTCTCTTGATTTAGTTTTTGCAGCTCACGAAAACTTACTTCAATCTTGTTGAGCTCGGAGCAAATGCATATCTAAAGAAAAAAGTTTCAAAGTAACTTTTACCGTAACTTCCACACACAAACAAATCCTCCACGATTACTTATAACTATGCCAATTCAAAAATGTTAAGAATAAATTATAATATAAGTGATACTCGGGTACAAAAGGAATTCAGCATGTATCAAATAATCACACACCTGGGATTTCACAAACTTATAAAGACTTAACAGTAGTCTTTTTGCTTCTGGTATCATTACCACAACGGTAAAGTTAGCATCCAGAAGGAGGCATATCCAATCCATAATCTGAGGATAAACAGGAAAAGGAAAGTTAAGATTTTAAATTTAATTTTAGGTTAATTCATTTTAGAAAGTCCAGAATTATATCAAACAATTATAAGAAAAGTTAGTCTTGTTTACAAAAATCTAAGCATTTAAGTTTAGAAATGGAAGAATTTCTAAACAATATAAAAATGGTCTTCCTTGCTTTACACTTGTTATTTTACAAGTATAACTCAGTCTTTTTCACAGCATTAATCTGTAAAAAGAAAGCCAGAGTGACATTTAATCCAAGGGAGAGTTAGTACATGGTTTTTATTACAAATTTTTTTGTAATCAGGGCACCTGGCTGGCCTGGTCTGGTCTGTGGAGCATGGGGACTCGACCTCAGGGTTGTGGGTTCGGGCCCCACATTGGATACAGAGATTACTTAAAAATACAATCTTAAAAAAAATTATTGACAGTTACAAAAAACAACCCACTCATCTCCTACTCTGAAATATACCCTATGCCCCAAGAATAGGATGTGGTGTGTCAAAGATGAACTACCATGAACTAAAATACAATCGCTATACATTTATTAAAGTATTCTACATAGTTTGACACCTTCAGATGGGCTATAGTTAACATGCAATATCACTTGTCATGAAAAAGCATTAAGGAAACTCATCCACCATTTGGGTGGAGAAGGGAAGGTTCATTCCCTATGAAACTCCTTACACCAAAATAAATTTTTTTATATGAATCAAGGAATTAAACACAGAAAAGGAAACCATGAATGTACTAAGAAAGGGTGACTATTTTTATATTCTCTGAGTTGAAAGGGCCTCAAGCATGACCTAGCCATAACGAAGCCAAAAAGGAAAAGCTTAATAATTTTAAAAATTAAAACTTTAAAATAAAATTAGAAACTTATCTATCGCAAAAATTACACTGAAAAAAGTAAAAAGACAAGTGATAGCAAGAAAGTACTTATAATACACTCCATAGAAAAAGACAATTTCCTAATACACAAAGAATTCTTTATAAGCCAAAACGAAAAAGACAGAAAATGCAATTAAAAACTGGACAAAGAACCCAACCTGGCAGTTCACGAAAGGAAATGTAAACAGACAAGAAAAGATGGTCACAACCCTTCAGAAAGGTACTGGCATTTTGGAAACTAAAAATGCAGGGCATCTGGGTGGCTCAGTCATTAGAGCATAGGACTCTTGATCTCCGAGTTGTGAGTTCAATGCCAGGTGTAGAGATTACTTAATACGGAAAAAAAAGGGAAGGGGGAGAAATTATTTAAAACAAACAAACACCTAAAAAAAAAAATGCATTTACCCTTTATCCAGTAATTTCACTCCTGGGAATTTACTCCACAGGTGTTCCCTTATAATCATACTAGAATATCTGTGTAGGGGGACCTGGCTGGCTCAGCCAGTAGGGCATGTGACTCTTGATCTTAGGGTTTTGAGTTTGAGCCCCAGATTGGATACAGAAATTACTTAAGAAAAAGAAAGGGGGGGGGTGCCTGGGTGGGTCAACCAGTTAAGCAGCCGACTCTTGATTCTGGCTCAGGTCATGATCTTAGGGTTTGTGAGTTTCAGCGTCACAGTGGAGCCTGTTTGGGACTCAATCTCTCTGTCTCTCCTATGCTTGCTCACAATCTCTCTCTCTCTCAAAATAAATAAATAAACATTTTTAAAAAATAATAAAAAAAAGAGTATCTGTGTAAAGATGTTCGCTGAAGGTTTACAATAATAAAAAAACTGTAAACAACGCAAATCAACAGGGGACTGACATAAATTAAGATTCTCCATAAAATGAAAGAGTATGCAGCGATTAAAAAGAATGAGGCAGGGAGCGCCTGGCTGGCTCAGTCAGCACAGTATGTAATTCTTGATATCGGAGTCTGAGTTTGAGTCTCATGCTGGGTGTAGAGATTACTTAAGAAAATTTTTAATTGAATTAAAAGAAAAAAAAAAAAAAAAAAGAGAAATGAGGCAGATGTTTGGTCCAGAAAATGTCTAAAACTCAGGGCTGAATAAAAAAGCAAATTGCAAATAGCATGCATACTATGACCTAATTTCTGTTAGAAAAACAAGAGGAAGATAAGTTAGGGTATAGAAAGAAAATTCCCAGACATAAGAGAGACTTTTTTAAGTTAACTTAATCTCTTCACCCAACACGGAGTTCGAACTCACAACGCTGAGAATGAGAAATGCACGCTCCACCACCTGAGCCATACAGGTGCCCCAAAAGAAACTCTTAATATTGGTTATCCCTAAGACGGACAAGGGGAGTGGAGAAGCAACCTCTGATAATGTTGGAATTTTTGACTCCAAAAATTAACTTCTTAGGGGCACTTGGGTGGCTCAGGTGGTTAAACATCCCACTTTGGCTCAGGTCACGATCTCACGGTTCATGGGTTTGAGCCCTATGTGGGGCTCTGTGCTGACAGCTCGGAGCCTGGAGCCTGCTTCGGATTCTGGTCTCCCTCTCTCTCTGCCCCTTCCCCACTTGCGTTCAGTTTTTCTCTCTCTCAAAGATAAATAAAAACATTTTAAAAAATTAAAAAAAAATAAAAATTACTTAACAAAATTTTACTAAAAAAAAAAAACAAAAGTAGGGGTGCCTGGGTGGCTCAGTCGGTTGAGCGACCGACTTTGGCTCAGGTCATGATCTCATGGTTTGTGAGTTCAAGTCCCGAGTCGGGCTCTATGCTGACAGCTCGGAGCCTGGAGCCTGCTTCAGATTCTGTGTCTCCCTCTCTCTCTGCCCCTCTGCCACTCATGCTCTGTCTCAGACATAAATAAACATTAAAAAAAAATTTTTTTTAAATGAAAGTAGTCAAATTAAGTGTTTGAACTGCTTAATTAGGATAACATATTCTTAAACCACAATACTTTTTTTTTTTTTTTTTTTTAAGGAATTTCTATACCCAACATGGGGCTCAAACTCACAACCCTAAGATTGAGAGTTGCATACTCTACGGACTGAGCCAGCCATGCGTTACTAGCAACAATAAACTTTTTAATGTTTTAAACTGCTTCTCAAATAAATACTGTATTTAAAGAGATTCTCTGAAAACATTTTTTTCCATTAATCTTAATTCTCTTATTCTTAAAGAGATTTGGACACTTACACCATCTCCCAAAGAGATAAGGAAATTCTTGAAAAGGGTCACAATAGCAAGAATTTAAGATGTATTTAAGTTCTTTAGCACAGAATTTTGACCCCAAATTGAGAGATCCTCCCCACCTCTCACTCCAGTGGTTTGTATACAGGGTGAGAGAGGAAATTCATATGGACTAGGACACAAAGAGAAATCAGTTACCGAATTCCAAGTTCTGACACTATTATATATAACATTATTTTGTTCTTACAGACTTTTCCTAGCACCAGATCGAGTTGAAAAGTTAAAAAGATGATCTCACCCCTATGTTTACTGTGGCATTATTTACAATAGCCAAATTATAAAAGCAGTGCAAGTGTCCATCGATATATAAATGGATAAAGAAGATGCGGGGAAGGTGTGTGTGTGTGTGTGTGTGTGTGTGTGTGTGTATAATGGAATATCACCCAGCATTAAAAACAAATGAAATCAAGGGGCACCTGGGTGGCTCGGTCAGTTGACTATCTGACTCTTGATCTCAGCTCAGATCATGATGTCACGGCTTGTGAGATCAAGCCCTGCATCCGGCCCTGTGCTGACAATGTGGAGCCGGCTTGGGATATTCTCTCTCTCTCTCTCTCTCTCTCTCTCTCTCTCTCCACCTCTACCCCACTTGCTGCTGCTGCCCCACTCATAAATAAATAAACATTAAAAAAAAAATACCCGGAAAGTTGCTATTTGCAATAACATGGATGGAGCCGGAGTGTATTATGCCAAGTGCAATCAGTCAGAGAAAGACAAATACCACATGATTTCACTCATATACGGAATTTACAACACAAGTGAACAAAGAAAAAAAGAGACAAACCAAAAAAACAGACTCTTACTGTAGAGTACAGACTGTTGGTTACTAGAGTGGAGGTGGGTGGGGAGAATGGGGGAAATAGGTGAAGGGGAAATAATGAGAGTTCACTAATTATGATGAGCACTCAGTAATGCCTAGAACTGTTCAATCGCTATACTGTGCACATGCAATTGATATAATACTGTATGTTAGCTCTACTGGAATTAAAACTAAAAAGTTAAAAAAAAATTTTTAAAAAGATGATCTTACTTGGTTCAAGGTTGGAGGGTGCAGTCCAGGAAGAGTCATAGTAGCATTTTCACTACACTTCAGATAAAGGAAATACAAATACTGGAGAAATAGCTGGGTAGGAAGAAAAAGGACAATTTATCACTCTGATAGAAAAATTTTCTCTCTCTATAAAGCTAACAAAGAGACTGAAGAATTTTAAGAAGCTACTGAATTTAATTATACAGCAGACAAATATGCTAGACATCTGGGGACATAAAAAAGAATAAAACACAGTCTTTGCTATCAATGGGGAGTTCATCTGGTTGGGGAGGGGTAGCTGGGAAGCTTATCCTGTTTGTAAACAATAAGCAGAAAAGAGAGAATCCATCTCTGGGCAATTCTTTTTAGTTTCTACTTTTTTTTTTTTTTTTTTTTTAAATATTTGTTTGTTTAAAAGTAAGCTCTACTCTGCGCTGGTGGCTCAGAGCCCGGAGCCTGCTTCGGATTCTGTGTCTCCCTCTCTCTCTGCCCCTCCCCTGCTCATGCTCTGTCTCTCTCTGTCTCAAAAATGAATAAACGTTAAAATAAAAAAAAAATTAAAAAAAAAAAAAAGTAAGCTCTACGCCCACCACGGGCTCAAACTCACAACCCTAAGATCAAGTGTCATATGCTCCACTGAGAGCGAGCCGGCCAGGCACCTGTTTTTAATGCAGATGGATCAACTTGGCCTTCAGGCTTGGCACCAAGCATGCCAAGATCTGCCCACCAAAAATCACTCGTCTCCTTGGCACAGTTTTTCACCGTGGGGGCTGGGAAACCTCTTATTCACATGAAGGAGACTTCATTGATCACCTTTCAAATGCCCTAAAGTCGGTCAGTTGAGCAGTGAAATGTATAGAATATAAAATTCCATAGGATGTCTACAAACACTTACAGTGACATGTTGTGCTGGGATGTCTTTCAAGTGCGGCAGAAGAAACATTTCGCTGTAAGCCGAATGAAGAATTGCATTTCTACTCAGGACTAAAGGAAAACCTTGTTTCAACAAATGAAGGCTTTTCTACCGGAATTATGAGTAACTCCCTGCCTCAATGAGATCTTTTCTAAATTTATATGAAAGTTTCACTTTTCTGAAAGAGCTCGATCACTGAACTTTCTCCTCATCACGACAGGTCACCTGGAATACTTCACTCATCTAACTGGTATTTATTCAGAAGACTAATTTTTAGAATTGATAGAGCTTCTGCTTTCATACGCCTTCTTAAAACAGGTTTAAGTAAGTTATTTGAATCTAGCACTGAGTATTCCACATTCAGGCAGAAAGTGAAAAAAAACTGAAGAAAACAAAAAGCACCTGAAATGATCTACTTATTCCCGGGTTACTGCCTGGCACTCGCCTGTATCTGTGGAAAGAGACAATACGGGGGAGAGGGTTTCAAAGGATACAGCAGTGCCGCTCTCTTCGGTACCACAGGGCACGAGGTGGTCTCCTCGGCTGCGTCCTGAGGCTTTTGGTTTAACTTCCGATCACAGCTATCACAGTTTTGTTCGTCAGCATTGAAACCGTTTTGAAGAATTTCCGTTTGCTCGTCCATTTTCTCTTGCACAGGATCACTACAGTCAGAAACTGATTCCATATTGATTTCTGTTTCTTGAAGACTGTCATCACTAATGCTATCATGTTAATTGAAAGTGAGAAATTAATTCTTATCGCTGCATGAACTTACTAGAAAAATGTTCATTCTGTAAGCATCTGAAGTTTTAGAAATCAAGGACTGTAAGAGAGTAAAGATGCAGTGGAGAAAAAGGACCATCAGCCTCTAACTTACCTCAAGAAAATTTTTAAGCAAGCGCAGGTGATCGATTCAGGGATGTCGGGGAACTGCTGTAGACACAGCTGTAACATCTGCACATCTGTCTTTTCCAAGGCCACCTCCATCAGGCCGGGGCACAAGCTGAGACAAAACACCATGAACCACTTTTGTATAGCAAGAAAGATCTCAACTGCAAATAACGTATAAGCTTTTTCAGAGTATGAATACTAGAACTGTAAAAAACAAGGTCAAAAGAGTTACAGACACAAAGCGTGGTACACAGAAACACTTACCTGTAAGAAAGCACGTGTGTCTGGATAAGTTGCATCAGAGAGTTCCGGGGGTAAAATGATGGCTCTGTTGTATGTCGTCCCAGAAGTTCTAATACTATGTCCCCAACAATAGTATGAAAGTCAGGTGTCCGCTTCACAGCCAAAAATTTACATAGTTCTACTTCAATGTCTTTTTCTGAATCTTTCTGAAAGGGTGGAAGTAACAGACTTCAGTCTAGTACAGGAAACAAACGTCACTCTGAAGTCAAAAGTTCCTAGTTCAACATTTTCTCAAATCACTTAACAACATTCATGCATTCCTGTGAAACTGGGAGTTGATATGATATGCTACACAAAAACCAAACCAAAACAGAAATTAATTCCAGGGTTTAGAGACCAAATTCTTTAAGAGGCAAAGTGACAAGTGTATTCAACGCAAAGGTGAAAGAGATCCTGATGAGGCCACCTCCCTCTCACAAAATGGTCAGTAAGAGTCAAATAAGCCAAAGTATTAGGTAGCTCTGACAACCTGAAGACACTATGCATATGTTAGCTGCAGATATTAAACCATGATCAGAAAAATTAGAATGGAAAGCAGATGGGATTTCTTTTACCACTTCGGTTGATTTTTCATATTTCTTTTTTTTTAAATTATTTTAATGTTTATTTTTGAGAGAGAGAGAGAGAGAGAGAGAGAGAGAGAGAGAGAGAGAGACAAAGAGACGGAGCGCAAGCAGGGGAGGGACAGAAAGAGACAGGGAAACACAGAATCTGAAACAAGCTCCAGGCTCTGAGCTGTCAGCACAGAACCTGACACGGGGCTTGAACTCACAAACGGTGAGCCAAAGTCGGACACTTAACCGACTGAGTCACCCAGGTGCCTCGATTTTTCATATTTCTAATATTTTATTTACCTTTATTGTTGATAAAAGTTGTTCGAATGCTGGAGGTGGTACATTCACTTCAATTTTCCTTCTCCTTAACTGGAATTAAGTAAATTGATTAGGATCTCAAAACAATGCAAAAGATCCAACATGTATTTAGAAGAATATAAAATGTCCTAAAGACACTAGAATTGCACCCTTAATGCTCTCATCACAAGCTTTTCAAAATATTATAGCTTCATTATAGTGAAGAGTGGGTTTATTTAGAGTAATTTAAATACCTTTAAGGTTTTTGTTTTTTAAACACACACACAAAACTCGCTATACTCAACAAGGTATTATTACTAATTGCAAACTGTCCATTTTCACACCTGTGTCTTAGACACACACACATATGCCCATAAAAATTAACTACTCAACTACACCTGACATTTTGGATAAAGGCTGTCAGGTTACTGGGTTCACGATTCAAACTGCAGTCATGAAGATCAAAGCCTTAAGAGTTGTACAGATGTGAATTATTAAGATAATCCCACCTTTTTTTTTTTTCCCCTCTTTTTTTTAAATATTTGCACTAACATTTTTGGAGAACTTTTTTTTTCTTTTTTTAAGATCTTATTTTTAAGTAATCTCTACCCACCCTGCACTAACATTTCTATTTCAACTACCAAACTTACAATTCTTTTCGACTGCTCTGAGTTCTGGGATCCAAATCCACATCCTCGAGATGTTTCCCAGTTTACAAAATGAGGCACAGTGTGAGTGCCTAAGAAAACACAAAGCATACAATTTCTGAAAATTTTTGACCTATTGGTGTTTAGCCAAACGACAACCATTCATGCACAATTCCAGAGATGCTTTAAAGACCACTGAATTCTACTGATAACCCCACATCAGTAAGTCACAATACAGTAAAAGGGTATGTGCCCAGCAACATTAAGCCAACAGAGGAGATCACTGGGAAACACGAGAGGATAAAGCAATTAGTGATTTTGCCTGGGGGACTCTTCCAATGTCCCTAAAGTCAGAACACTGGTGTTCAAAACAGTGTAGCTCTTCAGCCTACACCAGTACCTGCAGTATAGACTGCTCCCAAGGTAGATACCTGGGTCAAGGAAATTTCAATGAACAGTGGCAAATTGCAACATCAAAAACAGGCTCTGTAAACTGATGGCTGTAGAAATCTACATCACACTGGAAGTTAATAAAATGGTTTACATTAATAAGAAAGAAAGAGAAGTTCCTGGGGTGCCTGGCTGGCTCAGTTGGTACAGCATGCGACTCTTGATCTTGGGGTCATGAGTTCGAGCCCCACATTAGGCACAGAGGTTACTTTAAAAAAAGGGGTGGCCTCCTACCTGGATCTTGACTATGCTTGAGTTTTCCAAGAGCACCTGCTAATGAAGATACTTCACACTTGTATGGAATCACAGTAAGAAATTTTCCATGTAGCATAAATAAATTTTCCCCAAAATACCAGAGCTACAAAAAATGTCACAGAAAATGTAAGCAATTTTTTTCTAAGATCTGAATCACACTTATAACAATAACTTAGTGTTAAGTAATCTTAACAAAAAACAACAGGATAAAGTTAAACAACTTTCCAGAATAACCTCACATGTACAACTTATTAACTGGGTAGGCTTACACAGCTCTTATCTCTACCCACGACTGAATGAAGCACAATTTAATGTTTATTTATTTTCGAGAGAAAAAGAGAGAGACAAGCACAAACAGGGAAGGAGCAGAGAGAGAGGGAGACACAGGATCTGAAGCAGGCACCAGGCTCTGAACTGTCAGCGCAGAGCCTGATGTGGGGCTTGAACTCATGAACCATGAGATCATGACCTGAGCCAAAGTCGGGCACTTAACCAACTGAGCCACCCAGGCGCCCCTGAATGAAGCATAATTTAAAGGATACTCTCAACTCTTAAAAATCTGATCACTGTATGCATTTAAAATAATTATTTAAAAATAGTATTGCCACTATTCTAAAGCTATTAATGTAATGATTACCAAGGCTACTTAACAGGACACTCAGTTAATGATGTGCTAGATGAAAAAAGCAGATGGGAATGCAAGCTGGTACAGCCACTCTGGAAAACAGTATGGAGGGTCCTCAAAAAACTAAAAACAGAACTACCCTACGACCCAGCAATTGCGCTACTAGGTATTTATCCAAGGGATACAGGTGTGCTATTTTGAAGGGACACATGCACCCCAATGTTTATAGCAGCGCTATCGACAACAGCCAAAGTATGGAAAGAGCCCAAATGTCCATTGATGGATGAATGGGCAAAGAAGATGTGGTGTATATATACAATGGGAGTATTACTCGGCAATCAAAAAGAATGAAATCTTGCCATTTGCAACTATGTGGACAGAACTAGAGGGTATTATGCTAAGCAAAATTAGAGAAAGAAATCTCCTATGACTTCGCTCATATGAGGACTCTAAGAGACAAAACAGATGAACATAGGGGAAGGGAAACAAAAATAATATAAAAACAGGGAGGGAGACAAAACAGAAAAAACTCATAAATATGGAGAACAAATTGAGAGTTAATGGAGGGGTTCTGGGAGGGAGGATGGGCTAAATGGGTAAGGGGCACTAAGGAATCTACTCCACAAATCATTGTTGCACTATATGCTAATTTGGATGTAAATTGTCAAATAAAATTAAAATTAAAAAGAAAAAAGCAGAATTTAACATTGTTTCTATCTTAGGATTCCAATTATTAAAATAGTATAAATAAGATATATGAACAAAAAGCTTAAAGAAACATGGAAATCATATGTTAGAGCAGAATTGTGAATGGTTAACTCTGTTGTAAGTATAAATTACAATTTTTTTAAATGTTTATTCATTTTTGTGAGAGAGAGAGGGGGTATGAAAAGGGGAGGAGCAAAGAGAGAGGGGAACAGAAGATGTGAAACAGGCTCCACGCTGAGAGCAGCAAGCCTGATGAATTCATGAACCATGAGATCATGACCTGGGCCAAAGTCAGATGCCCAACTAAACCACCCAGGCACCCCTATAAATTAGAATTATATTGTATGCTGAGAAATTTAGTCTCTTTATCCTCTAATTACAATTATCAGTAAAGCTGTATTACCTTTATTTGCATTTTATTCGCATTCACTAAACCACCAATGTTTACTGAGCACCTCTGCTAGACACTGAAGATAAAATGGGTAACAAAATAGACAAGGACCCCCGGCCTCAGGAAGTTTACAGTTTGGTTGGTCTAAATTTTAATTCTTTAATAATTCTTGTGTAACTCCACGAGAATGTTTAATATATATCTAAAAGACTAATTTGTTAAAAAAGTAACAGCCCTGGCACATGGTTCAAAATACAAAGGCAGGGGTGCCTGGTTGGCTGAGTCGGTAGAGCATGTGACTCCTGCTTGGTCTCAAAGCCGTGAGTTCAAGCCCCACACCGGATATAGAAAATACTTAAAAAATAAAAACAAAATATAAAAAACAATACAAAGTAAAAAGGTCAAACCAAAGAGCAGCTAAAAACAAAAGTTGTTTTATTTACTAATTATTCTCCCTTGATCTAAAATTACCCCAAATTTAGTGTTTTGAAAGTAACAAACATAAAAGAAAATTCAAATAACCAAACAAGTATACTCTTGCAGATAAAAAATATTTCTCATTTTAATTGAAAATTGCCAAATAGGGACACCTGGGTGGCTCAGTCAGTTGAACCATGAATCAGCTCGAGTCATGAATCCAGGGTCTTGGGACTGATCTCCACGCTCAACATGGAGCCTGCTTAAGATTCTCTCTCTCACTCTCCCTCTGCCCCCAGCTCACGTGGGCTCACACGTACTTTCTCTCAAAACAAAAACTGCCAAATTATTTAGATCGGAAGTCTCTTCCTTTACAGTGTATTTATCATGCACAAAAGTACTAAATTTGAAAAAAGAGTCAAGGACAAAAACTTACTTGACCGCTGGTCCCCTGTGGTAACTCTCTGGAAGTCTGTAGTGTTTGAAATTTCGTGTTCCATATGGAAAGGCATTCTGTAAAATAAGACATACAAATTCAGACGTCGTGCCACATGTAAATATGTGATGCTGAGGGCAGGGGGAAGTGGGGAGACTGGGGAGAGTCACAGTTAAACACACAAGTCTTGCTTCATTCAGTATAAAAATAAGTCACAAAGACAGTGAGTACCACAGAAATTCAAGGAAATGAGATCTCATGACAAGTGGACATGTGTGAGGGCAGGGGGCATATGGGAGATCTATGTATCTTCCCCTCAATTTTGCTGTGAACCTTAAACTGTTCTAATAAAAGAAAGCTAATAATACTAACAGTAATAATAATGACAAATGTTAACATGGAAAGGGCTCTTTGATCTCTCAGGTAAGTGAATAAACAAGGTACACAGCAGCATGTATGGTACGCTACCATTCATGGAAAAAGAAGAGGAAAAAAAATAAGCAGTAGTATTTGCTTGCATGCATATAAAAACCCTCTGGAAAGAGACGATGGAAGCTCTAAAGGTGGTTACCAGGTTTCGGGGGGTAGAGCAGAACCAGAAAGAGGGATGATGGTGGGGGAGAGGAACAGCACAGGGCGGTAAAGTGGCGGGGTGCCAGGACTTGAGAAAAGTAAGGTCCGTGACCAAAGAGGCAATCTGCTTGGGCTGAATCCCCGCTCTACTGAATCCTCTAACACTTGTTTCCTGGTCTGTAAAACAGGAATGCTATTAGTAACTACCTTCTCTCCTGGCACTGTTGGAAGATTAAATAATGCAAAGCGATAACACAAGTAAAATGCCTGGCCCAGGATAGCTACGCTGTATCTAGTAGCTTCTATCTCAATAAGCAGGAGAAACAAAGAACCACAGACGAGCACAGGCAGATGAGAGCACAGGCAGATGACGCGTACAGTCAATAGGAAGCCTGGACTGAATAAATCAAAGGGTTTTTGCTCTGCAACTGGGAAAAGAGACCGGAAAAAGTGGGTGAGGTCTAGACTGTAAGAGACCTGAATACCAAACAAAAGACTCTTGAGTTTTATAGTGTTGCCTAAGAGATCCCAATCTAGCACTGGTCAGGAACAAATGTGTTCTTCGTGATAGACTACAAGTCTGTGTTGTGTGGAGGGGTGTTTGGGGGCTAGGGGAGGTGCAAATGAAAATCATGCTCTGAAGTCACAGATGGAAAAGCATTCTAGTAGACCCTGAATTTCAAGTCATCCAGGTCGTGTGGACTTCCATTCTGCTGAAATGCCACCAGGCTATGAATTTAATTCTCTACTGTAAGGCTTACCAATGATCAAACGCCCATGGGCTGGTACAGATATTTGCAGTTTTTATTTCTTTAAGACATTAGTCATGAGCAAGGTAATGATATAAGGAAATGTTTTTTAAAAAGATGAAGCACCTGGCTGTCTCAGGAAAGTATGTGACCCTTAATCTCAGGGTCGCTGAGTTTCAGCCCCACGTGGGGCATAGAGATGACCAAATAAATAAATAAATAAATAAATAACCTGGGGGGAAGAAAAAGATTAACGTTAATATAAAATCAAAGACCTATTCAAGAAGAGTTAGGAAGCTACAAAAATAATTTGAGTACGATGATAAAGAAAATGAATGGGTGGTAATAAATACAAAAGAAAAAGAAGAAAAAGAGGCACACGTTGAAGGAAAAACCCAAAGGACTTCTTAATTGATCACATCCAGTCACCCTTGGAAGCTGGCAGCGGCGGTCCTAGGACTGCTACATGATCCTGATCCAGGACGGTGAGTGCAACACCACTTCGAGCATTACCGGCCACCACAGTCTTGAGCAATAGCGATCTGACTACCCTCTGATTTTCGTCTGGGTCCCTCGGATGTATTGGTATCAAGGTTTCATATACACACCCATCAGAGCCTGTTGGGAACAAGCATTTGTTGCTCATTATCAGTTAAAGGACAGTTCTAGATCTTTCAGAGCTAAAGGTACCAGGTTATTTGTAAGTTGTACCAATTTGATAGAAGATATAATCAGAAAAATAAAGTTAACAATCACACTGCTCTTTGCTTTCCCTTAAAGAACGCACTGCACTACAAACCTAAAATTGAGCTGGGTGTGGAGCCTGCTTATGATTCTTTCTCTCTCCCCCCTGCCCTTGCCCTGCTCACTTGCACTCAAAAAAAAAAAAAAAAAATCGTCACAACAGGTAAGAATTACAAACTGCAGATACTAGTACGAACTTAAAATATGAGAAGGAACTGTCAGGAATACAGACAATCTAGTCACCAAGAGGATGTATCTCACATTTAAGATTAATTAGCATTCGGGTCTGCACATGACATTTTTTGTTACTCCATCACCCTGAAAACTGTATGAAGTGGCCGTTTTTTGTATGTCAATTGAAGTTGGGCAATTTCACGTGGTTCTAGCTGAATAACACAAAGATTTTAGGGCTCTTTGGTTCAGATTCCCTTATTTCTATGTTCATTCATTAACTCATAAGCTTTCATTTAATCGTAAGTATATCTGGGGTGCCTAGCTGGCTCAGTCAGTAGAGCATGCAACTTTTTTTTTTTTTTTTTAAATGTTTGAGAGAGAGAGAAAGAGAGCACATGCAGGGAGGGGCAGAGAGAGGGGGACAAAGGATCCAAAGCGGGCTCTGTGCTGATAGCAGAAAACCCAAAGTGAGACTCAAAGTCACAAACTAGGAGATCATGACCCAAGCTAGCATCAGACACTTAACCAATTGAGCCACCCAGGTGCCCAAGCATCCAACTCCTAGTCTCAGGGTTGTGAGTTCAAGCCTCATGTTGGGCATGGAGCCGACTTAAAAAAACAAAACAGAACAAAACCAGTAAGTATATAAGTGAAACCATACGAAAACCAGTCCTTCTTGAGCAAAGGCATTAAGTGCATTACAAAGATCTTCTAGATATGACAGGAATCTTTTTAATTGCCATTGCAAACATTTGCACATTAAAAAACTTCACAGGTTTTTAATTGTGATAATATGAAAATGCTGCTTTTGTTTCTTTCTCTCTTTTCTCAAAACAACTTCAAGAGGAGCCATAAAGAGCAGGAGGATGAGAATCCCACACAGGCATTCTTCTTTTTCCTAGTCACATAAAATTGGATTCTACTTTAGACCATTACATACAGCTAAACTCCAAGGCATTAACAAATCTATAAAATGCTGGCTGGCAGAGGCCACGAATGCTTTGTCAGTCTCCTTTAACCCATCTGCCTCCACCACTGTTCAAAGAAGGGCAAACTATACCTTAAGGCTAAACAAGAGGACTACCGGAGCCACTCAGTACCAACCTTAGGGGCGCCTGAGTGGCTCAGTCTGCTGAGCGTCTGGCTTCAGCTCAGGTCATGATCTCGCGGTTCGTGGGTTGGAGCCCCACATCAGGCTTGCTGCGGACAGTCTGTCAGTGCAGAGCCTGCTTTGGATCCTGTCCCCCTCTCTCTGCCCTTCCCCTGCCTGCACTCTCCCAAAAATAAATATTAAAAAAACAAAACAAAAAAAACCCTCTTAATTTATGGGTCACTATTTACAATATCAAACAATCTGACCTTACCACGACAGTGATTTTTCCTTCTTTATTGGTATTATATTATTTATTGCTTATGATAAATTTTAAGATATAAAAGGTACCTGCCGATGGGGCGCCTGGGTGGCTCGGTCGGTTAAGCTTCCGACTTCGGCTCAGGTCACGAAATCATGGTTCATGAGGACAAGCCCCATGTCGGACTCTGTGCTGACAGCTCAGAGCCTGGAGCCTGCTTCAGATTCTGTGTCTCCCTCTCTCTCTGCCCCTCCCCTGCTCATGCTCTGTTTCTCTCTCAGAAATGAATAAACATTAAAAAAATTAAAATAATAAATAAAGAAATAAATAAAAAATAAAAGGTACCTGCCGAGAAATACTGACTTAATGCGTGACCACACATGACAAAGTACAAAAAGTGAGGGCATAAATGCTTGTAAGGAAGCACGTGAAGGGAAGTGTTACAATAGACAACTGCAAAAACCTAAGACTCAAACTCCAAAAAACCACCATCCTGTGATATCCCTTTATTTACTATCTCTGAAAGTTCAAAGAAAAATACTTACTTAATGACATCAGAGAGATGAATTTCCGATCCACAGATGCAGTAAAATTCTGTATGACAGATTTTTCTTCTTGTCCATGGAAGAGTGTGTATTTGCTTAAGGTGCGAGAGCTAAATGTTTGTATGTAAGCAAAGTGATTTCCATGCTGCACACAAAAAAAGGGTTATTTTATTTAAAAATATTTCCATTTCAACCAACTGTACCTAAATGTTAAAGCCAACTGTCACTCTAATTACTTCAACAAGTGCTTAAAAACCTCTTATCCATTTAAACGTATTCTAAAATGTATTTCCTTGTAACTAATAGGTTTTTTAGCATTTAAAAATACACACACACACACACACACACACACACACACATCTGAGAGAAATACTAATGCCCGATTTTAGTTTTAAAAATAATATAGGTGAATTTGAAATGTCACAAAACAGGCCAGGAATTAGAGCGGTCACTTACTTTTTCAGTAATAAAGATTAAGACAGGATGCCTAAATACCATGAAAACCTTTGTCCACCTGAAAAACAGAAAAATTATAAAACATCAAATCACCAGCTGAGAGAAACCCATCAAACTAAATTTAAGAGGATACCTTATCTTCAATATTTTTTAGAGCCAGAGAGACACCAGAGAACATTTGATTCGGTGTTTCAAGATATATATACGACAGGGAATCAGTAGGCATTTCTCTGTCAAATGCATCTCTGGATTAAATGCAAGTTCCCGGAGCTTTGAAAGACAATGTGAGGGGCGCCTGGGTGGCTCAATCGGTTAAGCGTCCGACTTCAGCTCAGGTCACGATCTTGCGGTCCGTGAGTCCGAGCCCCGCGTCAGGCTCTGTGCTGACAGTTCAGAGCCTGGAGCCTGGAGCCTGCTTCTGATTCTGTGTCTCCCTCTCTCTCTGCCCCTCCCCCGTTCGTGCTCTGTCTCTCTCTGTCTCAAAAATAAATAAACGTTAAAAAAAAATTTAACAAAAAAAAAAAGGAAGACAATGTGAATTGTAAAGCTCCAAAGGGGTGGCTGTGGGACATTGTGCAGTGTTATTAACCTTATCTGACTCACCTCCTCTCCCTTTTCAGTCACTTTTGGGACCCATGCTCTGAGGAAAACATGAGGCGCTCATGTGCCTTCCTCGAGCCGCAGAAGGACAGTGGGCCGGGGGCTGGGCTGGGCTGGGGGGGGGGGGGGCGGTGACGGGCTTCTAGGCAAGGCCACACACAGCCAGACTCCGGCAAAGTGGCCATTAGAACCCAGGTCCTCCACCTACGTCCCTTTTCCGAGGGATTTCCTCCACTTTGCTCCACACATTAGGAGCATTCAACAAGATACACATAGTCCAAGATACATAGTCACTGTCCACCACACTGTTCGCTCAGTACAAGCCTTCACCTTGACTTTCAGGAACTTAGCTTGCATCAAGTAGACCTGGACAGGGAGCAAGTTCACTAAACAGGAAATGTGATAAAATAATGGGGACTGGAGGGGATTTCCTTCTATCATTTGAGTGAGTCATTTTTCCAGTTTTATTCCAGAATTTGGGACAGCAGAGGGCTCAAAGCACTATCATGATTTTACTAACAACAAACTACTTTTGCTCAGGGGTAAGGGTTCCAATCTTGGCAGTCAGGGCAATAGGACAGAAAACAGAGATTTTGGTCTCCTGGAGTTACCCACTTCATCTTCAAATAATAATGGACTATCCAGTTCTCTGTCATTAGAACAGGATTCGTATGTCCCTGCAGTTTCCTCAATCGCCTAACACTCTCAAGGCTTCTGGAGGATGCTAATTTGGCCAACAGCACATACATGGTTTTTAATTAAGGTTTGTTATGTTTATAACCAAGGCAGAGAATGTCAAAAAACATGCAGAGTCCATTATTTTGGTAAAAATTCACTTACAAGTATTGGAACTTACTTAATCACTTCATCATCAGAGAGAACAGTTTCAATTTTCTGCTGGGGCTCTGCAAGCAAGGCCTCTAAACCACGAACAGCACCTTCCTTGAATAGCACTAAGGGTTCTGTCCCTTGTATTGAATGTATCCTATAGATCTCAGCTGACAACTTGAAAAACATAAGAATGCATTAATTTTTATTCTAAAACAATTGTCACCTAATAAAATAAGGACGTTTATAGAAAGCTTATTTTTAAGAACTGATTTGTTTTCATTTTGATTCAGCTTTGTATGGTTCCAAAGTCAAATGTACAACATAAATATACATAGAAGCCTTTTCTTTATAAAGTTTATTTATTTACTTATTTATTTAGAGTGCAAGCAATAGGTTTAAGGGCAGAGAGGGAGGGAGAGAGAACATCCCAAGCAGGCTCCACACTGTGAGCATAGAGCCTGACTCGGGGCGCGATCTCACGAACTGCAAAATCATGACCTGCGCGGAAATGAAGAGTAGGATGCTCCACCGACTGAACCACCCAGGCACCCCCACACAGAAGCCTTTTACTCCTATTCTGTGTACTCGGTCCCCTGCTCTCCCCCTTAAGTATTTTTTTTTGCATTTCTATGCATTTTTGGTTTATCCTTTCATTGTGAGTACTGGAGGTTAGGTACAACCTAGCTTTCCAAAAACTGAAGGTGGAAGAGGTATAAAGCCACTAATTAGATTTAAGCAGTTGTGGTGCAAGACAAAGACTGATGCCATAATTACAACTACAGCCTGTAAACCCAAGAAAATAAGTTAACCCCACTGTAAAAGTCAAGATCATGTTACCGCAGGGTAAATGAAAAGACGGGGGCCGAGAGACAACATAGTTAGCTAGCCAGAAGTTTCAAGGTTCCAGGTGATAAATGCCATTATATCTGAACCAGCTCCATTATAAGCCACGTCTACAACTTGCCAATTAGGGACTCCTAAGTGGCTCAGTTGGTTACTCCTCCAACTTTGGCCCAGGTCCTGATCTCACAGTTCCGTGAGTTCAAGCCCCTCGTCGGGCTCTGTGCTGACAGCTCAGAGCCTGGAGCCTGCTTCGGATTCTGTGTCTCCCTCTCTCCGCACCTCCTCCACTCACATTCAGTCTCTCTCTCAAAAATAATAAACATTTTAAAAATGTTTAAAATTTGCCAATTATACTTAGAATTAGACATCTTTGTTTATTCATAGCACATGCAGAGTGGGGGGAGGGGGGCAGAGAAAGGGGGAGAGGGACTGAGAGAATCTTAAGCAGGCTCCACACGCAGCACGGAGCACGATGCTGGACTGGATCCCATGACTGTGAGATCATGGGAAGCTCAGTCGATTGAGCCACCCAGGCACCCTTAGAGTTAGACATCTAGAACCGGAAGGAACTTTGGGGCGCCTGGGTTGGCTCAGTCAGTTAAGTGCCCAACTCTTGATTTCGGCTCAGGTCATGATCTCATGGTTCATGAGACTGAGCCCTGTGTTGGGTTCTGCAACAGTGTGAAGCCTGCTTGGGACTCTCTCTCTGCCCTGTCCCCACTAGCGCTCTCCACTAAAATAAATAAAAAGTAAAAAGTAAAAATAAATAAATAAATAGATAGATAAATAGATGGATAGAAAGAACTGGAAGGAACTTTCAAGGTTACCCTAATTTGAGACTCTCAATTTGTAAGAAAAAGTTAATTAACATACTTTAGGTCATCACTAGAAAATGCACAGCTCCTCATGGTTATTTTTATTGCATTCTGAGCCACTCTTAAAATACATAATTCAGGGACGCCTGGGTGGCTCAGTCAGTTAAGCGCCCAGCTCTTGATTTCAGCTCAGGTCATGATCTCACAGTTCGTGAGTTCAAGCCCTGCATCGGGCCCTGCGCTGACAGTGGAGCCTGCTTGGGATTCTCTCTCTCAGTATGTATGTAAATATATATATATAGGCGCGTGGGTGGCTCGGTCAGTTGAGTGTCCAACTTCAGTTCAGGTCATGCTCTCACAGTTCGTGGGCTCAAGCCCTGTGTGGGGCTCTGTGCTGACAGCTCAGAGCCTGGTGTCTGCTTTGGATTCTGTGTCTCCCTCTCTCTCTCTCAAAAATAAACATTGAAAAAACAATACATGTATGTATGTATGTGTGTGTGTGTGTGTGTGTGTGTGTGTATATATATATGTACACACACACACATACATACATACATGTATTGTTTTTTCAATGTATATATATATGTACACACACACACACACATATATATATTGCATCAAAGTAGCAGGACGTGTTCTACTTATTTTAAGAAAGGGCATGGTAAGTTCTCACAAGAGACATACCATAAACACCTGAACTCGTGGAAATTAACTGTAAACTTATTCAAGAATTATTTAAAAAAAATTTTTTTTAAATTATTTATTCTTGAGAGAGAGAGAAAGAGAGCAAGCGAGCAGTGGAGAGGCAGAGAGAGAGGGAGACACAGAATCTGAAGCAGGCTCCAGGCTCTGAGCTGGACAGCACAGAGCCCGACACGGGGCTTGAACTCACGAATCATGAGATCATGACCTGAGCCGAAGTTGGGACACTTAACCGGCTGAGCCACCCAGGTGCCCCAGGAATTATTTAAATTCTTAATCTCATGGAATAAAAAAGTTTATATTTTCTAACATTAACTCGTGAACTAAGATGTGCTACCAAGATACACTATAAGATAATTAGAATGAAAGCTAATGTAACCTTTATGCTCACTTTCACAGATGCATGAAGAGAAACGATCTACTACATTAAAAATGTTAGAAAATTCCGGGACGCCTTGGGTGGCTCAGTGGGTTGAGTGTCTGACTTCAGCTCAGATCTGATCTGGCAGCTTGAGTTCAAGCCCCACATCAGGCTTGCTGCTGTCAGTGCAGAGCCCATTTCCTATCCTCTGTCCTCCTCTCTCTACCCCTCCCTCCCTCCCTCTCAAAAGTAAATGAACATTTGGGGCATCTAGGTGGCCCAGTCAGGTGGGTGTCCAACTGTTGATCTCTGCTCCCGTCACGATCTCACAGGGAGTTCGAGACTCACATCGGGCTCTGCACTGATGGTGCACAGCCTGCCTGGGATCCTCTCTTTCCTTCTCTCTCCCCCTCATCTGCTTGTGCTCTGTCTCTCTCTCTCTCTCTCAAAATAAATACATAAACTTTAAAAACAAACAAACATTTTTTTTAAAAAGTCAGAAAATTCAGACTTACTGTGGCTTTAAATACTTTATCCAGGTTTACATCTTCAGTATTCCATATTCTCAAAACCTTAAATCAAAACATACAAGTTAAGAAAGCATTCCAGTTTTCATTTACACATAACAGTTTTCATTTACACAGTTAATAAATCAACACTTGTGCTGTATATATTATTATATAAATAGTTTTAAAACTCACCTTATTGTCATGTACAACAATAAACTCTCCAGTTTGAAAGTTGCACACAGCTGGACACGTTATAATTTGGCCTTGTTTCACGGACCAGCTCCCCAAGGGTTTCTGATCAGAAACCTAGTAAAATTAACATACAATATTCAAAAGGTCAATTTCAGATATTATAAGCAATTAACTTTACAATCAAGACAAAGGAAGAAATCATTAACATAATAGTATTTAACAAACTTCCTAAATTAAAAAAGTAAGTAGTCACAAAAGACAGTGTATGATTCCACTTAAGACAGAAAGTAGAATGGTGGTTTTCAGGGGCTGGGAGAATAGAGATTTACTGTTTAATGGTGGAGTTTCAGTTTTGTAAGATGAAAAGAGTTTGGGAGGTGGAGGGGGGTGATGACTGCACAACAACGTAAATGTACTAAATACCCTGAGCTGTATGATCAAAAAATGGTTAAGATCTAAGTTTTTTTTTTTAAGTAGGCTCCATGCCCAGCATGGAGCCCAACGTGGGGCTTGAACTCACAACCCGGAGATCAAGACCTGAGCTGAGTGAGATCAAGAGTCAGACGCTTAACCAACTGAGCCACCCAGGCACCCCGAGATAAATTTTATGTGTATTTTACTACAATTAAAAAACATAAAAAATTTTCAAAAAGTAATTTAAATGAAAATATGACTAAGTTCCTAAAATGAAAAATGTAAATAAACAACACTATTTAGTGAACAGTACATTTAAAAAATGGATTCCACTGTGCCTTTGAACAGAGGCATGGGAAACTGAGTAGGGACAGTCCCGATCATGTCAGTTCCAATCAGCCACTGTATTCCTATGCAGGAACTACAAAATTTTAAGTCCACTAGACTGCCAAGGTAAAAACCAACAGTGTCATCAGAGGAGTCAAGGGGCACCTGGGTGGCTCAGTCAGTTAAGCTTCTGACTCTTGATTTTGGGTCAGGTTGTGATGTCATGGTTCGTGAGTTCGAACCCAATATTCGGCTCTGTGCTGGACGGCAGGCAGCCTCCTTGGGATTCTGTCTCCCTCTCTCTCTGCCCCTCACCCGCTTGTTCTCTCTCTCTTAAATAAAAATAAACTTAAAAAAAAAAAAGGAATGTTGGGAACCTGTTCCCCAAACTTCCAAGTAGACAGCTAGCTTCTTAAAGACACGTGAAACTATGTTCAGCAGCCCAAATAAAACAATTACTTTCTACGAAACCACTAAAAGCACAACTTATTAGAACGTGTGGTGAGCCAAGAGCGAGGATGAAAAGGGGGTGGGACGTATAGAGCCTGTCCAGGACTCAACTCCAGGATTTACAACATGGGAGTTGGCAAGAGACAGCTCACTCGGAATCAAAATTCCATCAACCTACCAAGGAAACAAACAACCAACCAAACAAACAATAAAACAATCCACACATCTCTTTTCCCCAAAGAGAGGGAAGAAGGGTATGGACACAAACACTGTTCCCATGCTGCCAATCACGCTCTCCCGCCCAATCTCTGTTCAACCTTCCGCGGGCAGCTGGGGTGACAGAAATCCCAGGAGGGGATGTTAAGGCCCTGTCGGAGAGATGCGAAGCGAAAGCACAGGTTTTCTTTTCGTTTCTGAGTCTAGCCCACGTGCACTTAGACGCTCCGCCACTTGCAACTCCGAAATATGCCTCTCTCTCCAGGAAAACAGCCGAATCCTATTCTAGACCTCACTCAGCGTCCCGGAGGGGCCAAGCCAGTTCTCCAACAAGCTGCTCGGCGATCTCTTTCTGAAGCCGTGAGAAACCTGCGGCTCTAGCTAAAGGAAAGGGGCAAGACCTCAGCGGGGGCTCTCCGATCACATCGCCCTCACCTTATAGAGGATGACGGTCCTGCCGCCGTGCGTCACTAGAAACTGGTCTGTTTTGTCGCTCTGCTCCACACCTAGGAGTCCGTTAGGCCCGGCACCCAAGGGTACCGTAGACAACGTGAATTCCTCCTCCAGGGCTGCCATTTTGGGCAAACCTACAGACGGCCGCGCATCCCTCCCGGCAGGCTTTGCGCTTTCTATCGCGAGAACTAGGATCGCAACTGGACAGGCGCTCGCCAAATAACAAACCTGTTTGCTGAGCCTGCGACCTCTGCCGGGCGTGGCGGGCATGCAGGGCTGAGGGCGCCGCCGGGTGGGCGGAGCCTGGACTTTCCTTCTAGACTCCGCCTCCCAGCCACGCCCCATCAGCGTCCCGGATGTACTCTGCGTGACGGGGATGGGCAGGCTGGGGAAAGCTTACGTTGCGTACAGCTGCCCAAGGTGCAGCGCCTTCTGCTAAGGATTTGAGAGTCTGAAGGGTGGGCGTGGCAGGTGACCAAACAGAAATAAGCTCATTTTTGTTTTGGTTGTGGGTTTGTTTTTGTTTTGTTTTGTTTTGTTTTGTTTTGTTTTTACTCTACGTGAACTCTCTGGGAATTCTTTACCAAGGCCTCAAGGAACAGTGTGCTAGAGAAATTTACCTCTTTAAATAAACTCGATAAAGTCCTGTCCCTAAGTGAGATGCCTAACCCACCTGCATCTGTCTCAGTTGCCTTCTGTTTTCTGAGCCCTGTCTAGCTAATAAGAACTTGTCTGATAGAAGGTGAAGGCCAAGGTCCTCTTGGGCAATTTTTATTTACATCACTTCTGGGAGAGATTTCTAATGTCAACATGATTGATTTAACTAGTAATGTAAAAAAATAATAACGATAAATAGTTCATGTTCTTAGGGAGAAACCATCTAAATGGGCAATTACTAAAAAACCTGTATCAGGTGTTACATCAGGGCCACATTTAAATCAAGCATCCACATGGATCGCCTTATGTGTGGAGATACTTTATGGCTACAACATTACAACACTGGAGACAAGAGGATATTTAGCTACTGTAAAGGAATCAAATACTGTAAACTCTTAATAAGGCTAACAGGCCTTTAATTTTTCAAAGTTGCCAAGGAATTTGGCTACGAATTTGTGGCCCCTTTGTTAGTTGGAAAAGAAGTACTATGAGATTCGACCCATCTTGGCCTCTGTGAAACCTTCCTTTTCGTCCCAGGACAGTTAGTCGGCCTCTCCACTGAACGTTGTCTGGTGCATACTGCCCATGGTTTGGTTCCAGCCTAGACGTTGCCTCCTCCTCCAGGAAGCCTACCCTGATTCTCTGGGACTGGATTAAATGATTCAATGCACCGATGTTATTGTAACATGTGCCATCCAGTACTGGGAAAGCCTACTCAAATATCTGCCCCATTATGTTTTATTTCTTTGAAGGAACTCTGGATTTTTCACTAGTATCTGGCATAATGCCTGTCCCATAAATATTTGTGCGACTAATGAATAAATAGTGAAAGCTTACTCATAATTTTGAATTTGTGCTTTCCCTTTTCCTTCAGCTTGAAGACTTAAAACAGGGGTTCTTGGGATACCTGGCTCGCTCAGTTGGAAGAGGGATAGCTAGATAGCTCAGTGAGAGGCACAGGCAGCTCTGGATCTCAGGGTTGTGAGTTTGAGCCCCACATTGGGTGTAGAGATTACTTTAAAAAATTAAATAAATACAGGGTTTCTCAAACTTTCTGATTTCAAGATTCCTTTACATTCTTTTTTTTTTTTTTTTTTTTGGATTTTGTTTTAGGCAATCTCTATACTCACCATGGGGCTCAAACTCACAACCCCAAGATCAAGGGTCACATGTTCCATGGACTGAGCCAGCCAGGTGCCCCAGGATTCCTTCAAATTCTTAAAAATTATTGAGGATCACAAGTAGCTTTTGTTTCTATGGATTATATTTATTGATAGTTGCTGTATTGGAAATTAAAACTGAGGAATCAGGAAAAAAGTTACTCATTTTAAAATAGTAATAAACTCATTACATAGTAACATAAATAGTATTTTTTATGAAAAATAATGTGAAAGACAACTTTTTTAAGTTTATTCATTTTGAGAGAGAGAGAGAGACAGTGAGTGAGGGAGGGGCAGAGAGAGAGAGAGAGAGGGAGAGAGAGAATCCCAAGCAGGCACTGCGCTGTCAGCACAGAGCCTGACACAGGGCTTGAACCCACAAACGGAGAGATCATGACCTGAGCTGAAGTGGGACACTTAACCGACTGAGCCACCCAGGCGCTCCTACATTTTCTTTCCATTCTTTCTTGTGATAGAGGTTATGGGCTGAATCCTCCCCTCCCCTAACCAAGTTAATATGTTGAAGATTTAGCCTCCAGTACCTTAGAATGGGACTGTATCTGGAGACAGAGCTTCAGAGAGGTCATTAAGGTAAAATGTGGTCATTTGGGTAGGCCCTAATCCAGTATGACTGGTTTTATTATAAGAAGAGGAAATTTAAAAAGGAGAAGGAGAAGAAGAGAATAGGGCACAGACCCACAAAGAGGAGGTCTTGTGAAGACATGAGGAGATAGCCATGGACAAGCCAAGGAGAGAGGTCTCAGAAGAAGTCACCTTGAAGACACCTTGATCTCAGACCTCTAGGACCCAATTATGGCAGCACCAGGAAACGAATACGACAGGTTACGCAGAATTCCAAACATGCAAAGGCTATGTGGAGTAAAAACGCTCCCATCCCTGTCTCCAGCTACCCTATCCTCCTCCTCAGAGATGATCAGTGTTACCAATTTTTACGTAACATTTCAGATAGATTTTCTACCCATATAAGTCTTCTGTACGTACACCTTTTTTCATCTCGCTTTTACGGAAAGGATGGCATAGTGTACCCAGTGCTCTGCCCTTTGCTTTTTTCACCTAAATAATGTGTCCTGTAGCTCACTCCCTATCAATACATAAAGAACTTTCTTCTTCTTCTTGATTCTTGCATAATCGGTAATAGATTTTTGATGGTTTGGGGATTTCATGAAATATGCAGCCATATATGGAGTAGCTATTGATATCACTCTATTTTTTAGGTTGGGTGGTGGGTTCAGGAATATGTGTTTTATTACGCACGTATTATGCTTTGTAACTTACATGATTATAAGTGGCAAGGAGGGAAAAAAAAAAGCTCAGAAGGGGGAAATGAGAAGGGGAGGGGGGAATTGGATGATAAGTGTGTATGTGAAATTTTAGTAAGGATGGGACCATAGAAGGTGTTCTTCAGAAGATGTCTTTTGAGTAAATGACATGAAAGAGGAGAGGGAGCTAATTATGGAGTTAGCCGAGACCAGAGCATTGTCCGCAGAAAGTGCAAATGTCCTGTGGCACAAGCAGGGGACTTTATTGGAAGGCTATTGTAGTTACTGTAGTTATCCAGGTGATAGATGATGAGGATACCATCATCAGAGAGGCCTTCCTGTCTACCTTGTCTAAAACAAGTCTTGCCCATCATTCTGTTAACAATTTGTTTCCTTTTTATCATAGTTTGTAAATTTTTAAAAATTAGTTTTCTCACTCACCTAGGCTCCCCAACTATATCATAAACTTTTTTTTTTTAGTTTATTTATTTATTTTGAGAGACAGATTGAGAGTGCACACACAAGCGAGCAGCAGAGGGGCAGAGAGAGGAGAGAGAGAATCCCAAGCAGGCTCCATGATGTGGAGCCCAATGCAGGGCTTGATTTCCCCAACGTGAGATCATGACCTGAGCCTAAATCAAGCAGCAGATGCTTAACTGACTGAGCCACCCAGGCGCCCCTATATCATAAACTTCTTGGGCATAGGGAGTCCCTGTCTGTCCTATTAACCTACACATCCTCATTTCCTGGCACTTAGTAGGTACTCATTAAAAATATGCTATTTAAATGAATGAATCGATCACTTTACATCTTTGCATTCCTAGCACCAGCAATTGTGTCTGATCTACATAAAGGGTTCAATACAGGGATGCCTGACTGGCTCAGTCAGTAGAGCATGTGACTCTGGATCTCGGGGTCATGAGTTTGAGTCCCATGTAGGGCATAGGGTTTACTGTAAAAGAAGAAAGAGTTTAATATACGTTTGTTAAGTAGAAGAACACTCACATGGCAAGCCATTGTAATAAATGGGCTGTGGGCTTGATCCATTAGGATAAAGTAAGACTTGGTGGTTGAGAAAGCTGAAGCTGCATTTGCGTGTTCATCTGTAAATTCGAGTCTAAGTTTGGTAAACTATTAAAGGAGATTGCAATCCTTTCTGGAAGGACACCAGCCGTAACAAGGGAACTAGGAGGCTTCAGTAACCTAGTCTCAGATAAGAACGGGTCAAAATGTTCCACTTCCAAGATGCATCAGTCAAGGTCAATGAGCAAGAACATAGCCTGGGTATCCATCGCCAGTGAGAGACACAGAAGAGCCAGGCTTCAAAGGCAGCTGTGACCCTGTACATTTTACTGTGAGCTGTGGCTGTTCCATCTGAATTGTTTGTCATGTTTATGCTGCTTGGCTGCCTAGCCATGAAGACTGGGGGAAGTTATCGCCTCTCACATTCAATTCCTAGAATAGAATTAGGTGATAAATATACAATGAACAAGTCTAATTATGTAACGGGTAGGAAGGGATGCCTGCCCATATTCAAAAGGCAGAATGTTGCCCATTATGGATTTTTCATGGAAGGTTGACAGTTGGTGGTGTGCACATTGCATGAGTGGGTTATAGTAAGAGCTTTGCCAAAGGAACATTTCTAGAAGCACCATTCTGAAAAGAAGATGCATGGCAGATATATATATTCTACCAGATCTCCATATCATATGGAAGTTATGGCGGTTCTTAAATATGGTCTAAGATGCTCCAAGATATATTTTCCGGTGTTAGAATCTCAAAGTACCTTTGAGGCAAATGTTGAGACCGCCATGATGAATTGAACAATATCACTGAAACTCAGGCAGACACCTCTGTACTTCCCACGGTAAATTTCAGAGATCAAGGAAGAATCTAAGCTTTTTTTTTTTTAATTTTTATTTTTTGGTAATTTAGGGCACACATTTCAGTCTAACGCTAATGCCCTTCCATTGTGCCCAAACGCAACAGGTGTGTTTGGAATTTGAGGTCAAGCAAACACTTGTAATTTAATTTCACAGGACAGGGAAGGGGGAGAAAAAAACTTGAGCTGAGGAGCAGAAGAGGTTTTGGTTTTTGTTTTTGTTTTTTAAGATTTTATTTTTAAGTAATGTCTACACCCAACATGGGGCTTGAACTCCCAACCCCGAGATCAGATTAAGAGTTGCATGCTCCCCTGACTGAGCCAGCCAGACACCCCTTAAGCTGAGGACTTTTAGACAGGTGGGCGGGGTACAGTGTCCACAGAAGCCAACAATCTTCAGGAAGAATTTGGACAACTTGTCACTAAGGGTCCAAGTTGAGGTCAGAGCAGAAACCAGGGCTCTGCAAAAGTGATTGCTGGCAGGTGAACAAATAAACAATCTGGGAGGGGTCTGGCCTCTGGAAGTGGTTTCTAGTCACTGGACTGAGGATTGGATCTGGCCAGAAATCACTGATACTTCCTCTCCCTTGTCTCCCAGATCCAAACTGTTCCTATGTATTCATTCACTTCACAAATATTGATGAGGGCCTAGGAGTTGTGAATTTGGCAGTGAATGAGACAGATGAGGCTCCTACTCCCAAGGAGCTCTCAACCCCATGGGAAGTGGGGGAGACAGTCTGCTCAAGAAAAGTCTCCCTGAAGATGGGACTTTCCCACTGAGATTTGCGGGACAAGAAGGGGTCAGGTGATGGGGGACAACCTATGGTGATGAGGCGGAGAAAGGCAGGAGCTTTGATCTTCTAGGACTCTCTGTAAGCCAAGGTGAGGAGTTGGCACGTTCTAAATGCCATTAGAAGTGCTGGAAGGGTTCTAAGCTAAGATCTGATTTCTATTTTGAACGGATTGCTCCCGAGGGGAGAATGGGTTATAGGTGAAGAAACGTGGAAACGGAAGGACCAATTTTGAGACTCTACCATTCATCTGGGTGCGACAGATGGTGACTTGTGGTTGGTTAGTAATAATGGAAATAGGAGAAAGTGGACTGATTCAGGATGGGATTTGGGGTGAAGTCAACAGGACGGTAGATGGATGGAGTGTGGTAGGAGAGAGGGAGGGGGATCGAGAGCAAGCCCTGTGCTTTTGGCTTGAGTGACCAGGTGGATTGGGGTGTTCTTTACCGACATAGGAGGTCGGGGGCAGGGGAGGGGGGATTTGGAGGGAATGGTTTGGAGAGGCCAGACCTAGAGTTCTAGTCTGGCTGTGTTGAGCTTGAGGTGCCAAGCAGTAGCTCTCATGGGCCCGGAGTTCCTGGCAGAGGTTCAGGTCAGACATACGGATTTGGGCATTTCAGCACCATCGGCATGTGGAAGGTGGGACCAGAGTAGGTAGGTGTCCAACGCTGTTGATTTGATCTTCTCAGCCTAGCTCAAGTGTCCACCCCGCCCCTTCTCCCCTACCATCCCTCAGGTCCAGCCCCCTGCTCTTCCTTGGGCCACTGTAATTATTCCCTGTCCCCGTGCTTCTCTGCTTGTTCCTGTTTAATCTGTAGCCAGCGTGACCTGTTCAAAATGTAATCAGATTATGCCGCTCCCCAGCTTCAAACCCTTGAATGCCTTGGTCTCAGGAAGAACAAAAGCAAATCCTTACCTGACCCACAAGTAGGGTTGCCAGAGAAAACACAGGATGCCCAGTAAAGTTTGAATTTCAGATGAAGAATCACTTTTAGTATAAATATCATCACTCGCCTTAAATTAAACTCAACCTGGCATCTTGTACTTTTTTTAAGTTTATCCGTTCATTTTGAGAGAAAGAGAGAGAAAGAGAGGGCACGTGCACACGAGTGGAAGAGGGGCAGAGAGAGAATCCCAAGCAGGCTCCACACTGTCAGCCTGAAAGCCCCATTTGGTCCTCAAACTCATGACCTATGGGCCTGTGAGATCATGACCTGAGCCCAACCGAGAGCCAGATGCTCAGCTGAATGAGCCACCCACCCTTGGCATCTTGTATTTTTATTTGCTAAGTCTGGCAACCCTACCTACCCACCAGGGCTTTGCAAGATTTGACCCCTGCCATTCTTCCCTGGTTCATCTCTCATCAGATATCCCTTGTTCTCTGACTCAAGTCATATTAGTTTTCTTCAGAACCTGAAATACAGTCTGCCCTCTCCACCTCAAGGCCTTTGCTAGGAATGCTTTGAGTATTTATTTATTTATTATCAAAAATTTTTTTAACTTTTTAATGTTTATTTACATTTTAGAGAGAGAGAGAGACAGACAGACAGACAGACAGAAAGTGTGTGTGAGCGGCGGAGTGGGAGAGAGGGAGACACAGAATCCGAAGCAGGTTCCAGGCTCTGAGCTGTTAGCACAGAGCCCGACGCGGGGCTTGAACCCACAAACTGTGAGATCATGACCTGAGCTAAATTTGGATGCTTAACCGACTGAGCCACCCAGGTGCCCCATTAAAAAATTTTTTTTGAATGTTTTATTTATTTTTCAGAGAGACAGAGACAGAATGCAAGCGGGGGAGGGGCAGAGAGAGAGAATCCAAAGCAGGCTCCAGGCTCTGAGCTGTCAGCACAGAGCCCGACTCGGGACTTGAACCCATGATGCATGAGATCATAACCTGAGCTGACGTTGGACACTTAACCCACCAAGCCAGCCAGGCAGCCCTGCTAGGAATGCTTTAAGCTCCTCCTGGATTAGCTTTGACTCACCTTTCAGATTTCACAGCCTTCTCCTTGTGTTGTGTACTCTCCTAGAGTGGTGTAACTTTCCTTCACTGACCCTGTGTCAGACGGCAATTACACATTTGTGTGACTATGTTAAGTATTATATTTTTTCCACTAAACTGTAAGGTGAGAAACCAGATTTATTTTTGCTCACTCTGTGTCCCTTGTGCCTCTCCTCGTGTCTGATACATGATAGGCACTGTGAAGGGAGAGAAGAAAGGAGTTAAAGGAAAAAGGAGGGGAGGAAAGAGGGAAGGAAGGAAGGAAGGAAAGAAGGAAGGAAAGACAGAAGGAAAGAAGGAAGGAAGGAAAGAAGGAAGGAAGGAAAGATGGAAGGAAAGAAGGAAGGAAGGAAGGAAAGAAGGAAGGAAGGAAGGAAGGAAGGAAGGAAGGAAGGAAGGAAGGAAAGATGGAAGGAAAGAAGGAAGGAAGGAAGGAAACAAGGAAGGAAGGAAGGAAGGAAGGAAGAAGGAAAGAAGGAAGGAAGGAAAGAAGGAAGGAAGGAAGAAGGAGAGAAGGAAGGAAAGAAGGAAGGAGAGAAGGAAGGAAAGAAAGAAGGAAGGAAGGAAGGAAGGAAGGAAGGAAGGAAGGAAGGAAGGAAAGATGGAAGGAAGGAAGGAAAGATGGAAGGAAAGAAGGAAGGAAGGAAGGAAAGAAGGAAAGAAGGAAGGAAGGAAGGAAGAAGGAAGGAAGGAAGGAAGGAAGGAAGGAAGGAAGGAAGGAAGGAAGGAAGGAAAGATGGAAGGAAAGAATGAAGGAAGGAAACAAGGAAGGAAGGAAGAAGGAAAGAAGGAAGGAAAGAAGGAAGGAGAGAAGGAAAGAAAGAAGGAAGGAAGGAAGGAAGGGAAAAAGATGAAGGATAGTATTAGATTACTGAATAAGTTTTATCAGGACGAGGGTGAGGAATGAAGACTCCAGCAGAGATTGGCCCTAGGAACCAGTTTCACAGGGAAGGCAGGAAGAGAATGCAGGGTAACGACAAAATACCCAAGTCAGCTTGGGAAGAAGGTGCCGGTAGTTTTCCCAATATGTGGGGGATGGGGCCGAGGATGAGGTTTGAGGCTGCTTAAACATATTCTACCTCTAAACTCTATTAGGTCCGGCATATGGGGCAGCACGGGGGTGGGTACGAGTGAACTTCTTTGTGCAGTTGGTGCCTCAGGGAAAGGTCAAGTGGGTCTGGGCTAGGACGCTGCTCAACTATGTGGGGATTGTTCCCCTCCACCCCTGTGGCCCCAACATCTTCCTTTGTCAGCTTAGCGTGAGCAAGGGTTAAAGACAGTCCGTTCACCAAACTCTTCTTCCTCAGTCAGCTCTACAAATAAATTGGTTCTATTCCTTTTTTTTTTTTTTTTAAGTAGGCTCTACACCTAACATGGGGCTTGAACTCACGACCTTGAGATCAAGAGTTGGGGATTCCACCAGCTGACCCAGCCAGGCACCCCTAAATTGGTTCTATTCTTTTCTTTCTTTTTTTAAAAAAATTTTTAAGTGTTTATTTTTTGAGAGACAGAGCGCAAGTGGGGGAGGGGCAGAGAGAGAAGGAGAAACAGAATCTGAAGCAGGCTCCAGGCTCTGAGCTTAGCACAGAGCCCGACATGAGGCTTGAACCCACGAACCGTGGGTAGCTCAGTTGGTTAAACCTCTGATTTCGCTCAGGTCATGATCTCACGGTTCATGAGATCGAGCCCCGCGTCAGGGTCTCTGCTGTCAGCGCAGAGCCCGTTTCTGATCCTGTTGTCTCCCTCTCTCTGTCCCTCCCCTCTCTGTGCTCCCCTCCCTCTCTCTGAAAAATAAACAAACATTTAAAAAGTATCTATCTATCTCTATATATATGGCGCCAGGGTGGCTCAGTGGGTTAAGCGCCTGACTGTTGATTTTGGCTCAGGTCATGATCTCACGTTTGTGGGTTCAGGTTTGAGCCCTGTGTAGGGCTCTGCAGTGACAGTGCGGAGCCTGCTTGGGATTCTCTCTCTCCTGCTCTCTCTACCCCGTCTCTCAAAAATAAATAAATAAACATTAAAAAAAAAAAAAAGATTCCGGAGGGAGAGGAAGAGAGGAACTCACCAAAAACACTTAAAATAATTGATTCATATTTGGATCCAGATCTGAAGAGGCTCTTGTTAAAGATATGTATGTTTCTTTGAGTACATTTGGTTTAATTTTACTCAAAAGGATTCACTGAAGAGTTTCAGCTGAGGCGGTGTTATTGCTTAGCAAATCCAAATAACAAAATGTTGGTTTTTCTAGTTAAACTTCTGTGTATTAATTAGATCTGTCTCAAAAGCCATTCATCAGGTTGGGGAGGGTGTCTTATGTGAAAAAGCTTTTTCATTTAGATGTAAATTAGACCTAGCCTATCAGGAAAAAAGGAAAGTTCTTGACATTTTTATATTCTGAAAATACAAGGTCATGTTGCTCAAAAGAATCTGAGTATACATACTATTGACCCACCAGATAATATGAATTAGCCAGTTTTTTAAAAATGACCCAAGCACCCTCATTTAATTATCTTTATAGAAGTAAAATGTAGGGGCGCCTGAGTGGGTCAGTCGGTTAAGTGACTGACCCTTGGTTTCGGTTCAGGTCATGATCTCACGGTTTCATGAGTTCGAGTCCTGCATCGGACTCCGTGCCGACAGCGCAGAGCCTGCTTGGGATTCTCTCTTTCTCTGCCCCTCCCCCTCTGGCACATGCTCTCTCTCTCTCATTAAAAAAATAAAAGAAATACATATAAATCCAAATGCTTAGCCTTTAAAGGTTTTAAACAAGATTGCCTGCCCCTAAACTCAAATATTAGCCTTCCTCCCACATCCCCCAACGCAGCCCCTCAGCTGTAGCTAACCCAACGGTGCACGCTCTCTCTCTAAATTAATAAACATTTAAAAAATAGCCAAAAAGGGGCGCCCGGGTGGCTCAGTCGGTTGAGTGTCCGACTTCAGCTCAGGTCATGATCTCACGGTCTGTGAGTTCGAGCCCCGCGTCGGGCTCTGTGCTGACTGCTCAGAACCTGGATCCTGCTTCGGATTCTGCGTCTCCCTCTCTCTCTGCCCCTCCCCTGCTCATGCTCTGTCTCTCTCCGTCTCAAAAATAAATAAAAACATTAAAAAAAAATCTTTAAAAAATACCCCCAAAATGTTTGAGAGCTGTGATGAGTATGTTATGGTGAAAAAAAGATATGGCTGCGAAATATTTCACTAATAAAATATTTCACAAAGGTTTGGGAGGCGGAACCAGTGGCCGCATGTATGACAGGGTCCTGTGGGAATCAAACAGTTCTGTAGCTTGAATACGATGGTGATTACACGTAGCTACACAGGTGGTGAAATTGCACAGATACACACACACACACACACACACACACACACACACACACACAATGTGGTGCACGTAGAACCGGTGAAACCTGAATGAGCTTTATGGATTGTATCAATTTCGTGGTTATCATATTTATTGGGGGAGGCCGGGGTAAGGATGTACGGGACATCCCTACCCATTTCTTTGTAACTCCCTGCGAATCCACAGTTCTTTCAAAATAAAAAGTTAACCCAAACACACGACACGGACAACAAAAAAGTAAAGACAGCAGTCAGATGGCGCACGAATTTGAGGGTACACAAATTTTTTTTGGGGACACACATGCAATCTATCATCATGTTCTTTCCAAGAAGTTAAAGGAAAGACTTAAGCTTCTGCTGTCCTTACCAAGGTCCTGTTAGAACCAGGAAAGCATGGATTCTAAAATAACAGTGAGCTTGAGTTCTTACTTTCATTCTCTCCTGGTTAAAAACAAAACAAAACAAAACCACCCCAAAAAATTCTGTTGGCGTTTACATGGTGGTTTTCAGGAAATCCTCAAGTCAAGATGCATTCAATGTTATCACTGAAAGTGCGAACGCAAATGAGAATTGATGTTTGTTTATTCAACTAAATGGAGTTCCTTATGTTTTTGTCTCTTTCGGAGCCAATGTTTCTGCAGTGTAGTAAGCCAGCGAAGACACCGAACCTCTAAATAAATCAGAGAACTTCTTTGTCTACGTTTGCCCTTCATCACATGAACACCCAAAAAGAGAGTATTAATACGTTAAACCAACAAAGGACTTAAACGGGAATTGGATGCTAGCAATTGCTTAACAAGTGGAGAGTAGTAAACTTTTAAAACTGTAAATACTTGTTTAAAAAGACAAATGTTCTCACTCATATATTGTCAGCAGGACTGTAAATTGTTACAATTTTCTTTGGAAGAGATGTTGGCAGTAAATACTCAGTCATAAAAACATTCATATCCTTTGGCCCAGTAATTCAATTTCTGGGAATTTACCCAAAACAAATCATTAAAAAGAAGACATAAACTATGTTATAAAGATGCTCCTAACAACACTCTATATAATAGCAAAATCCAGAAAATAACCTAAATGCCAAATAATAAAGGAATGTTTAAGTAAATTATGGATTTCCAACCTGGGGGACTATTATGTAGCTATGAAAAATGGTAAACAGGCTATGTACCAAATGGAAAGGTGCTTATAAAACAATTCACAATCGTCAAAGCATTTTATAGAAAGGTATGCACTTATGAGTTACCTTCCATAGAAGAAAGAGCAAACTCTACAGTGCTTAATTAAGGTGGAAAGTGAAATTCATGTCCTCGGGTCTATAGAATAGATTTTAGCAAAATGCAAATACATAGAATAAGTCTAAGATGAGTGTGAGGAAATTCAAACTTGTAGAAACACTTATCAGTTTTCAAGTTACGTTCTGAGAAGAGGCATAACACACATTAGAACTGATGGCTGGTCTTGGGGCGCCTGGGTGGCTCAGTCCGTTAAGCGGCCGACTTCGGCTCAGGTCACGATCTCACGGTCCGTGAGTTCGAGCCCCACGTCGGGCTCTGTGCTGACAGCTCAGAGCCTGGAGCCTGTTTCAGTTTCTGTGTCTCCCTCTCTCTCTGACCCTCCCCCATTCGTGTTCTGTCTCAAAAATAAATAAACGTTAAAAAAAAATTAAAAAAAAAAAAAAAAGAACTGATGGCTGGTCTTTAACCAGTGCATACAGAGGGCAGCAAAGCTACCTTTGGAATGCTCTGGATGTGATCACTAGTGTGCTTAAGATGACACAATGATTCTCAAGCGTTTCTCAGGAGCAGCAAACTGCCAGCATCTTGCATGTGGAATCGCTTAGAAGCAGGAAAGTTATTTTGAAAGATAAAGGTTTAAAAAAAAATCACAAAGGTCCAGATGTGGCTGTCCTTAAATATGCTCGAGAGACAGAGTGGCCAGTCTCCCTTCTATAAATTGGAGGGGAAATGATGATCTCCAGGCTTTTGTGTCTGCCTTCTAAATTCCAGGTGTTTAGTTCATTTTGTAAGGTTGGTAACGTTGCTCCGTAATGTTGCTGTACCGAACAGCCATGTTCAGTAGGATTTGAAGCCATGTCGAGTTTCCTTGGCTACATCTTACCTTGAGTCCTCACTGCTGGGACCAGAGCCAGAGCATTAAGGCAGAGTACCAGACTGTTTCCAATCTTCCCAGTTTAATGTTTGGACTTGAATGGCATATCCCACTAGGTTGCATGTTATAGAAAAGGAATTTTTGAGAGCACGGAATATTAGAGGGCTGATAATTCAATGGAGAAAGTCAACATAACAAACTTGAAAACAGGGCTTTGCTTGGATCAACTACGTGGAGTTAAACACACACACACACACACACACGCGCGCGCGCACACACACACACGTATGTACATGTACACACAGGTTGATTGCTGTTCCAAGGCCATCAAAGCTTCAGGTTTGAGAGGAACATTTTCATGGAGGGTATTTCAGAACAGGGCTTGGAGGAAGGATACATGATTTATCCTGAACTTGACAGGCCAAGGTACAATCGGAGGTTGGAGGCAAAAACTCCCAAAGGGAAACAGGGAATTTTAGAGAACAGTGTGGGCATTTGGACGTCTAAGAGTAATACTCAAACAGGAAACACTGATTAAAAGCAGTACTGGTAAGCTGGTAAACTACAAACTATTTATTCACCAGTAAGCATCCAAATACTTAGCAACCTTTCTAGTTTGGCCCCGGGAAGAAACAGCCAGGCTGGCTGTACCTGAGTTTGCTGGCACAAAGTGAAGTCTGCGTGTGTGGAAGAGAGAATTAAAAGGCGGGGTGGGAGTGGCAATGGCGAAATGAGAGCTATAAAAGCAAGCACGTTTTAGATCATCGGCTCCGTGTGACAGGATTACGTGAAAGTTTTCGGTGTGGAAAGCCTAGTTATGGTGCAGTTATATGAAGCCTGTGGCCTGATGCAACCGGGACACGGACGTTGACATTAGCTTCAGGTTTGAAGAGAGCATAGGCTGGGAGGTATGTAGCAAACGACTGCTGACAAAGGGCAGTAAAGCATTTGTCTTCACTCTACCCACTCCCACTCCTACCTAGAACTAGGTCTCAGTGCCGACCATTGGCTCATTCCTTCTTCCTCGAAGCTTCTTTTCCGGCAACCCGCAAGTTCACAATTGCTAACATTCCCTTGAGAATGGCTGAGAAAGGGAAAGAAGGAAGCTACACTTGGAAAGAAGATTGCTTGGTAGTTTATTTACAATAGAATGTAAGAAAAAGGAAGTTATTAACAATAATAAATAACTGGGGGAAAAAAACCAACAACACAAAACAGCCATAAAATGACACAGGAGGATGGCACATATGATGATCAAACCTTGCTTGCTCTGCTCGTAGTCTGTAACACTGTGCATTCCAAAACTTGGTCCTTCGGCAGTGGCAGTGGTATTTTGACTCAATATATGTAACTAATCCAGATCCCGGCTTGAAATGTAAACACTAAAAAATTACACTCGAAGCCACATGTAAGGGGCATAGAGATAACAACTCAAAGAACCTCTTCTTGGTGATGACACAGAAACTGAAGGGAAACTTGCAATTCGACAGACGTTTTCCATTTTAAGCAAAAACATCCAGAGGCTTATCCTAATGCACTTGTTAACAATGAAATTATAATAACGGCATCTGAAAAATTCTTAACATATTCACATTCTCTTATTGCACTAACTCCTAAAAAGCTTAAACACTTCTAGTTCAAATGCAAACAGATTGTTTTGAAGGTAGAACACAGAAGAACCCAGTAGGTGTTGTCTCTGCATGCCAACACTGTGCTCTCGAGTAA
This sequence comes from Acinonyx jubatus, assembly GCF_027475565.1. Lineage (NCBI taxonomy): Eukaryota > Metazoa > Chordata > Mammalia > Carnivora > Felidae > Acinonyx > Acinonyx jubatus. Next base: position 46,271,404 of record NC_069397.1, read on the forward strand.
CACTTCAGTTTCAGCAAGAATGGAGAGTTTAAATGGTCTATTTATGATCAATTGCAGTTATTAAACAGACCTTTTTTTTTTCTTTTTAATTTCAAGAATTATGGCTCAGATGGCAGGTTGTCACCTAGCCTACTGAGTCAGATGATCAGAAAGGGACTAAAGCTATTTAGGCAATTCTTCTCTATTGGATTATCTGAATACACATTCTATGTGACTAAATTATACTCTGGCCCTTGTAACAAGTAAAATTCCTATTGACGTAAGCCAGCCAGTGACCTTGTTTCTGAGGCCACGCAGAGATGCTAAGGTAAGTAAAACTGGAAAACACACATAAACACAGTCTTGAAATTTTCACGGAAAAATGACTTCCTGAGAAGTGTCAGAATCTTTTCTCTTAGGTCACTGTTGATGACAGTGTCATTTGCTTTTGGAGGTCTCGTGTTTTTTTAAGTGTCTGCGTTCATTCGACACCCACAACTGCACCCCTTAGAGATTTATTTTCACAATCCAAAACATGGGTATTAAATCCTCCCAAATTAAAACCATGTCCCCCCACACACAGATGCAAACCCAAAGCAGAAGGTTTATAACTTAGTTCACCAGCAAACTCTTTCTGTTATTTCTGTTGGTAACTGAAAGACGTCACAGACTCCTTTGTTATGCTTTTCCTTTGCTTTGCTTTATTTCAGCCCAACTGTAGGAAAATGCGATGATCTTCAGAGCTCATCTCAGAGAAAGTCTGTGCAGTAAAAACACGGAGACCTTCTTATCCTGGGACAGCACAGCCAAAGCGACAATGCTGTATTATAGCCAATGAGAAGCACAGGGGTATTTCACCATTTGAAATCCATCCAAAGCAACGATATTTATGGCCATTTTGATGGTCTCCACTAACGACAGAGATAAAGATGGGGTGAACATATGTGTTCTTCTATGGATTATTTATTTTAATTTGGCTACCAGAGACTTAAAACTGGTGGTGTCTGATTCACTATACTATATTTATATATATACAGGTATAATACAATTTCGGTGAACAAAGTTGAAGGTTTCCACATTGCAGACAGAGGCACTGAGTTAAGATTCTATGTTTCCCCAAACATGCTTAATAAATTCAAGTTTCGGCTTTGTTTTCTTCTAAGTTTCCATCATGCAAGCATTTAATTTCCATCCTTACAGGAATTATTAATGGTGTATATATACACGTTCATCGCAGGCTTGTATCGCACAAGAAACAGACTCGTGTATGGAGAATGTGAAAGGACAGGTGAAAAATCAAGATAGACAAAATACTGAAGTCATTTATGCCTTGTGATGACCGGATTAAATATTCAAAGCAGCTCAGGGAATATTTGCACCCCCCACCCCCTTGTTTAAATGCACACAAACCACATGTAGACAGGAAAAACTGAACATACTTGGAGTGCACACACATTTGTTGGCTAAAAACCACACGATCATTGGCAGCTTTGAAACTGATGTCTGTGTTACTGAACTGGCTACAGGAGAAAGAAAACTCACAGAAAGAAATCAGAAATCAGCTTTCTGAAGCACATAGCATTGTTGACCTTGATAGCAGAAGCTGCTTCACAAAGAAAGAAAAATGGCAAAGGTATTAATGGAAAAACTGGGTGCCAGATGTGTTAACAACCTGCACAAGAGAAATCTGTTCTGTGCAAAAATAACGATCCCGCCCCATCCTGGCAAATTTCAGCTGGCAAACAGTAAGCAAATACGTATACTATGTCAGTGTCTTCTGAGAGTAGAAGTTTGCACTCGAAAGCCACACATTCTCATTAAGTACTACTGTGTGGAGAGGGGACCACTGAGCAAGTCCAAGAGGTTTGAGAAGATTAAGTTTTCCCACAGGCAAAAATCATGCTACTATCATGCAGAGAGGTCTTACTACATGTAGTGCCGTCATTCTCAGGGAAGAGACGCACTGTGGATCTAAGCTATTTGCAACTGGTTTCCTTTGAGTTCTGGGTTTATTTATTTACTAAGCTCAATGTCAACCTGTAGATAAAGAAATGATCTTGACAGTCTGACGTAGGACTTAGAATACTCGGTGCTGGGTTCGTGGGGCCAGCGCCTGCACCTTGGGAGAGTTGATCAATTGGAAAGACACTAGGCAGCGTGCTGAGCGCTGAGAGAGAGAAGCAGGCAGGGTCCACTGGCTGAGAGGCTGTGTGGGAAGGAGAACACGCTCCTTGGTTTCTGTTGTTTCCTTTGGAATCTGTGTTTTGGGAAGGTCCCTTTCCTGAGGTTGGAGGTTATGGTCAGGAAGGCTAGCTGGGGCCTCGGAGTTGCCCAACTACCTTGTCGTCTTCCTCTCTTGGAGGACAAAAATAAATTCTAGGTTCTGCTTGCCCTTCCTTCTGCGTTTAAAGGCAGTGAGGCGCGACGATGGCAGAGTTTTCTCTTTAGAGCAAAGGAGAGTTCGCTTTCTGCCACTTGGGTTGAATGGTCTTGCTTCCTGTCAGCCTGGGTTCTGATCCTGCATTACGGCTACTTGCAGAAACGAAAGCTAGCCAGGGGGGCACCTTTTCTCATGCTTCCTGTATACTCTACAAACAGGAGTCATCAATTCTGCGCATTCACTCCGCCCCCCACCACCGACAGCATTTACTCCACTTATGCAGCATTCCCAGTATTTGGATTTCAAGTAAGAGCAAGAGAAGGACAGTCTTTTTTAAGGTCCGGTGATGGGCAATCTGTTCCAGGGAAATCTGGATGCTATGAAAAGTAAAACCTGGAGAGGGATGGGAGACAGTTCTCTTTTTCAGGGTTCCCAAACCAGACATCGTGACAGTGCTAAAGTCCAGTCAGCTTAGACTACCCCTGCGCTTTTTAGAATGGACAAAGAGCCAACGAATTCTACTCAATTAATTGCAAATACTGTGAATCTTAATGGATGACGGAAGGTGACAATTCAGGGTTTGTTGGTACCTGTAGAGAAAAAGGACGTTTGCCTCACCTGGGCCTCTTGGTTCCTAAACCAAGCCATCCCCAAATCAGTCAGTTATGGCCACACTCATCCATGCAATTCTGAAAGGTTTGTGAGGCCACAAGGGCACAAAGGGGGAAGTTATTAAAAGACAGAAACAAGTGGAATCTTTATTAAATTCTGCGAAAGGTATAAATAAGTTCTCATTAATTGCACTTGGAGCCTCTATAGGTTGATAATTAAAATTTTCAAAAAATTTAAAGAGTTAATTAGGCCCCAAATCCTGAGTCAGATTAATCAAAATAGGAATCTCAGTTAAATACTAGTATTCAAGTCTTGGCGATAAACAGTTTGAAATCGAACAGTTAGGTATGTTATGCCTGAGAGTATTTTTGAGAATTCAGGTTTGATGAGAGGAGACTGACTTCACTATTTTACCACCCCTGTTAACAGTGGCATAAGGTTTTCATTCATTTACTCTTTAAGTCCACACCTACCTCATCAAATGCTCAATAACAAGGCTTCCTGCCTTCCTCCCGGCTTCCAGCTGTGGTTACAGAAGATTCCTTCTGTCCTTTGCAAGCCTTACTTTTTACATCTAGTATGATGCTGTGTGGCATACTCAGGGAATCGTATTATATGGGAAATTACTTAACCACATGCATACTCAGAGATCGAAAGAACATGGTTGAGTGACAAAGCAGTCTTTTTCTCTATCAGAAGATTCTTAAAAACAAACAAACAAACAAACAAACAACCCAACAACCCAAATGAAAATATAAAAACCCCTTGAAAGATTCATAGGAAGTTACTCTAATTTGGGCCGACATGGCTTATCTGAAAAGTGTATGCCAGGTAAATTCAGGGTGGCTTTTTTCTCAGGGTCTGGAAGCGTGAGAGTTTCTGGGGCTGACTTTTTCCGGGGTCGATCTTTGGGAACGGACAGAAATTCTGGTGCGTCTGTGGAGAGAGGTGTGGACGGAGCACTGGAAGGGGCACTGTGGACTGAGGAAGGCAGCAGGGGGATGCTCGAGATAGAAATCGCAGGAGGGAAAACGCCAATTTTCCTGTTGGTGGCTTCCTGAGTGGCTCGTTCAAATTCTCGGACTTCATCCATGGTCATGTCTTCAAAGAAAAAAAAAAATAGAAAAATGACCAGTCATTTAGAAGAGATGCAAATGGCTTTATCTCTACACCTGATTTTAAGGGAACTACGGGAACTGTACCATAAAGAGGTCTGTCCAGATTATAAACCAAAAGTAACACTGAAATGCTAAACCCTAAAAAAAATTTTGTTTTTTTTTTACTAAGGCAAACCTCTGGGGAAAAAAAAAATTCCTTTATGAATATCCATCCAAGATTTTCCAAAGCATTCTTCAGTGAGTAGTTTAAATGTTCTGAATGAGAACTGATCAGCAGAGTACAGAACCAGACTGTGTGTGTGTGTGTGTGTGTGTGTGTGTGTGTGTGTGCATGCGTGGTGGGTATGGTATGATATATGGAGCTATTATTAGACCTATCTTTTCTATAAAGGGAAGGCAGTTAAAGCCATCAATGGCCCAGGAATGACACATATTATTACCTACTTTAGGTCATGCAAGTATACCTTTATAGGGTAAAACAGGCAAATCATCAGATTTTCTTCTTATTCAATAAATGTATTTTTTTGTATTCTGGGGGTTACTGGTTTCCTGACTGTGAACCCATCCTGACTATGTATCCATCCTGTATTTTAATTAATTCAGCTTAAAAAAACAGGTAAGATAATGACAACAACAAACCCTGCTAATTATCCCAAAGCCAAGAAAAATAAAGCCATTTTTCAAGGAAACATAAAAGAAAAAAAGCATTCAAGAAATAAACTCAGTGATGCCCCATGTAAGAGGAATTGCCAGATGATGGGAGATTTTCTAAACACCTGAGATGTTTTTATTTAAGTGAGAAAGTAAAAAAAAATATCTATTTTAAATGTAAATCTTTCCCTAATCTATTTATTTCTTAAGCAGATTTTATTTTTAAGTAATGTCTATGCCCAACGTGGGGCTTGAACTCACAACCCTGAGATCAAGACTTGCTCGCTCTACCAGCTGAGCCAGCCAGGACCCCACCCCGCCCTGCCGCTCCGGCCATATATTTAATGTATTACATACACTTGCTACCATTTAGACCTAATATGAAAATCATTGTGCTACAACACAGTGATGACTCCTCTATTACGGCCCTTTTTTTTTTTTTTTTTTAATAGTTTGAGATCTCTAGTTTTCAAAACTCTACGACTATTACCATCATCACTATTGTTACGGTTCTTATTAATCACTCTCTGGCTATCCCTGGTCCCCTTTGCCATTTTTCCTTACTGGGAACAGAGAAAATAGGTAACTGGGCTTATTAGAAAAAGCACTGAGTGGAAGTCTAAGGGCTTGTCCTTGAATAAAAGGTGAAAGCTATTGCCCATGGATTTTCTACATGTATTTTAACTTCCCACAGACCCATTTTTCATTCTTGTCCTCTCCCATGCACCGAGTGGTAGAACCATGAGATGACAGTGCATCAGCTAGCAAGGCGCAATACATCCACTTTGGAAATATTAATTATGGGATGAATATTCATAACATGGTATTACTCATTAGGAGATATATATATGCATATATGAGGTCATATCGTAACATGAGCAGACCAGAAATGTTTCTTTGGGTGTTGAGTTTGATAAGTTCCTTTTAGATTTTGGATTACTAACCCTTTATCTGATATGTCATTTGCAAATATGTTCTCCCATTCTGTCGGTTGCCTTTTAGTTTTGCTGATTGTTTCCTTCGCTGTGCAGAAGCTTTTTATTTTGAAACCAGAAATATTTCTTAAAAAACTAAACCCTTAAGAGGATTTCTTGGGAGCAATTGTTAAAAGATTCTGAAAGGGGAAATTTATAAAGTAAACACAAAATTACGATCGTATCGATATCGTAGAAAATTTAGACTATAACAAGAAAAATTGTACCTATAAATTTACCACTTAAAAAATACTAAGACTATTAAACAAGCTAAGAAATGAGATTAAGTTTTTAAAAAAGAAGGGTTTACTCCAAAATATAATTGAGACTCCCAGAAAGATTTTAGTCAATGGAGTATGTTTCTGCTATCATAAATAAATGTCATCTTGGAATATTAGACTTTCTAGTGGCTAGTATAATGCTCTACGCCACACATCCAGCAGGGGGCAGAGAGCATCCAAAATACAGAATTGGGTTTTTACATTCCCAGAGTCTCTTAGAAGTTCCCTTCCTTGAAGGCACTGAAACTGCTCAGTGGAAAAGAAGCCTGTTATTTTCTTATTGCCGTGTTCATGGCTGCTAATTTTGCATAATTTCAACCTACCACGTCCTGTCTGAGGTTGAGGATTCAAACTTTACTGAGCACGCATGCAGTTTTTATTTGTGACGGACAGCGGCCTCTTGATGTCAACTGCTTTTCATTATGATAGAGAAGAAAGACAATGGAAAAATAAATGGTCCCCAATTTGATGGAATTCCAAAGCATAAGGGAAATGTCGTCAGCACTCAAAATAACCGCTTTGTATAACTTCTGAGGAGATAGGCATCTCTTATGCTGAAGTCATGGGAACCACAGTGAATCTCAGCCAGAGAACACATGGGGCTTCCCCATGGGAGAACCATCTAGGTACCACTGTCTACATACATAGTAAACGGACTTTCTAATGGTAATCATCACAGCAAAACAGAAAGAAAACCAAACAGCCGTAAGCTATAAACCATAAGAGCCTGGAATGAGAAAAGCACTTCGCTTAGTATCCCTGGGAATGTGGCATTTCTCCCCCTTTCCCCTGGCTTCCTTTGTCTGGTCACACTTCCAGCAAAGCAGCTTTCAGAGTGCGGCTGAGCGAGCGCTAGCATCTAAGATTCCAAAAGGAAAGGAATAGAAAATGATGCATATTCAAGGACAGTGTCTTTAATGAGCATTTCCAACGTGGGCACAGGGACAGAGGAAAGGGGGAGGTCCTGCTGGGACTGGCCTGTGCATAGAGAGGAACACCCCAGTTAAGTCTACCCAACAGCGTTCCGCAAATCCAATCACTGCGTGCAACATGGGGAGGAAAGGTCAGGGCCATTTCGGCCTCAAGGACAGCCACACACACCCAACAGGAACAAACGAGCCTTGCGGGGCACACACCAAACACATGCTCTAAAAACTGAACTAAGAATTTCCAAAGTGCAACCAAAAGATCTTCACAATTCCGAAGCGCCCATTTACGACAATGGCTGTTGCTCAACTTTCCACAACTAGGTTACCAGTTTCTTAAAAATCTAGTATGTTCTGTCCTGGGGCATGGGCCAGCTGACAGGCAGGCTCAAGCTGATACCCAGAGAGATCACGGCTCTGGCCAAAAACACATACAAACAACTTGATGATTACATTTTCTTCATTATCTGTATCTCCCCTTCATTCGCACCAAATGATTGGGAGGGAACAATACTCAAAACGCTGACATACACCATGCAGTCAGCTCTCAATGTCCAATGTGCCACTAAATAACCTGTGGCTCTCGGAGTCTCATTTTAAGTCCCAGGCTGGACGTGCTACATGGCCCAGCACGTTCCCAGCTCACCACACCTTCACCGCTCAGCCAGCGTGTGCACAGATTGCACCCCATCTTGAGATGAACCCAAGTAAAAAGGAACTGATTGGCTAGAATAGAACAGCGATAAAGAGCCATAGAAAGCATTTCAAAGGAAATGCAAAGAAATCTCAAATACCAGATGAGTCACAAGCTGTCCCTTGAATGAATAACTTGAATGCTAACTACGTTCTTAAAAGTTACGGTCACGATGTTCTAGTTTTCCTAGGACTTCTGTTTTCACCCCTGTCTTCCTTCGTGGTGCAGGCCATTCACCAGCCACAAATGTTTCCACTCTCCACGTTCTTGGGTTGTAGGAGTGGAACAACCCCCAAATCAAGCGGCTTTTTGAAGGAACGAAAAGTCGAGAGGGGGGGGACACTGTCCAGTTTAGACCCAGCTCAGGTTCCTCACCAACAGCCTCTGGGCGACGACGACATGTTTTTGTGGCAGGCTGAGAACTGAACGTTTGCAGTATTTCATATATCAGTTTATGTGTACGTTTGGTAAAGGGTGGGCAACATGTTTTAAAAATTCTACATACACTTGTTTGGGCATGGCTCTCTATGTCATCCACAGTGGAGGAATGCTGATTGCAAACTTTTATGTTGGTTTGTTCATGCATGTTTTTCTCGTATTCCCGAACATCATCCATTGTCATATCTGAAAAAAGGTCAAGACGTTGGCAACTACTGTTATTAAACGCAGACTTTCAAGGGGGAGACTTTAGGGAAAGAGGATAGCGGAAGCCAAAGAGAGGTTTAAAAAGCAGGGGATTCGCTAACTTTATGAAGAGGATGTCATAAAGTTAGCTACACCAGCCAAACGGGGAGTGAGTGCAAGGAAGTGAAGTTGAAATAGTCTTAGAACAGAGAAGAGTGGAAATTATTTAGGGGTGAATCTTGTAACGTGAGCTAGATGGGTAGAAAGTATTAGCACGTGGGCAGAGCCATAGCCTGAGATCTCCTAAAGCGATCGTTAGAAGATCCCTTCGGGAACGGGGTCAGGTTTGTTTGGTTTAATACTTACCTTTCATACACCCTTCAAAACAGATTTGGAGATTTTTTTTAAGTCAACGCATTCGACCATAGAAAGGACACTTTCATTGCTAGTGCAGGAGACACGACATAGAAGGCAGACAAACGATGTTTACCGGTACAAGGGATATTGGGCGCAGTGCTCACACATGGATGTATTTCTGCACAGAATTCATAGTGTTGGAGAGTGCGGGTCTACATCGAACTTCAAGTCTAGTCTAACAGCTTGGAGATGGCTGGCATTACTTCCACCTACACTGATCTATAAATAAAATGGCACATGACATTATGCTTTTGGGTCTGAGTCTGTAGTTTTTCAGCATTTCAGGATAACGATCTCCTACTAATCTAGTGGTTCCCAGCAGGGGACAACTTTGTGACAGTTTCGGTTGTCACACCTGGGGTGGTGGTGCTACTGGCATCTAGGGGGTGGAGGCCAGTGACGCCACGGAATATCCTACCAATGCACAGCACTCTCCCCTTCTCAACAGGGAAGTGTCTGGGCCAAAATGTCAATGGTGGTAAAGGCTGAGGAACCCCCGTCTAAATCCAACTGACAAAAAGCTGAAACAAAGAACCCATTCAACTTCAGTATGTGAAATGCGTAAACATATCATTCTCACTTTCAAGATGGCTGCTGTTTTACCCTCAACTCCCCACCCTGCTCTTTGGTTATTTTACACCACGCCACCAGCAATCTTCCCAGACACAGGCATTCCTCTGTTGCTCTCATGGCAGAACTTAACTTCATGCCCCTCTACAATGAAGGTATGCTGAATAATTGGTTATGCGACCACCCCGATCACGAATTAGCTTGGTGGGGATTCAGAGAGGGTATTCACAGCTGGAATTTTTCCCTAAGTATTTGCTGCATCATGTGGTTTGCTGTCTTTTTATATCAATCCATGTATGTCATGTGAGCTTCTCTTCATCTCCACAGGGTACACTTGCCAGAGCCCTGTGATTCAATTCAGTGTGGTCTGGGGCCAAGATGGAGGGCGGCTCTAAATCCGAACCTGGGCTATTTTATTTAGCCGATGACCCCCCTCCCGCCCACCCTGAAACCATCAATCAAAAATACTGTCCATAAGCAATGTAAGTATCGAGGATGCTAAGCAGCAGTCTGGCCAGGCAAAGAGCATGCTTTTCTTTTAGAAAATCGAGGTAACAGGAAAGCAACAAAGAGACGCTGCTTTGTAATCAGAACAAACGTTATCTTAATTAACAATATTCTTTCAATACAATCAACTTTAACCTCAAAGGCTAGTTATCAACATTTCTTAAACACAAATACACCTGGAATGAATACTGAGGTCATTTTTAAGCTAAAACTTTGGGGACGTTTCTCTATATGTGTGTTCATTAGACATTTCCCTCCCTCCCCTCCCTTCCCAGCCACTGGCATGACAGTATTTTGGCAAACGAAAACAAAGGCATTGTAGTTTTTTTGTTCTAGTGAATCCCAACAGAAATCGTTCTTTATCTTTAATTAGCTCAACGTGAGGAGAAGGGTTTAACTGTGCAACCGTGTGCTTTCAGAGATATTTCAATTTTGTAGATGTGAAGAAGGATTTAACAACAAAGGTATTCATTACTGCCTTGTTCGTAATAGTGAGAAATGGAAAACAACCCAGGGGACTGATAGTAATATACAACCATTCAAAAGCGATGTAGAAGAAAATTAACACTATAGGGAAATGTTCTCGGTATATTGTCAAAAATTGGAGGTGAAAACACTGTATGTATTATATGAAATCATTTTTGTCAGAAAAGCATTACATACATTTTAAAAAGACTAAAAGGATACATTTCAAAATATTAACAGTGATTGTTTTGAGGAGTTGGAATTATAGGTAATTTTCATTTTCTTCCTTTTGTTTATTATTTCCTACATCAAATCTGCTGTACTTGTGTAAGAACAAAAACGAAGAACATTATTTAAAATCTATTGTTTGGGGTCAAATACCATCAGTTTGGGATTGGTAAGGAGAAAATACAGTTTTCTAGGGGCACCTGGGTAGCTCAGTAGCTTGAGTCTGACTTTGGCTCAGGTCATGATGTTGGGGTTCATGGGTTCAAGCCCCGCTTCGGGCTCTGTGCTGACAGCTCAGAGCCTGGAGCCTGCTTCAGATTCTGTGTCTCCCTCTCTCCCTGCCCCTCCTTTGCTCCTGCTCTGTCTCTCTCTCTCTCTCTCTCTCTCCCAAAAATAAATAATAAATATTTAAAAATAAAAAAGAAAATATAGTTTTCTGAAATTTCTGCTCATTCTAGAATTATGGTGCCTTTTAAACAAATTTTTTTTAAAGTTTACCTATTTATTTATTTTGAGAGACAGCACAAGCAGGGTAGGGCAGAGAGATGGGGAACAGAAAGAATCCCAAGGAGGCTCCACGCTGTCAGCATAGAGCCCGATGTGGGCCTCGAACTCAACAACCGTGAGATTGTGACCTGAGCCGAAATCAAGAGTCAGATGCTCAACCGCTGAACCGACTGAGCCATCCAGGCGCCCCACCTTTTTTGTTTTGTTTTGTTTTAAACGAAGAGTTACAAAACAAAGTTCCAGGAAATTTCACCTAGAAGAAGAAAATCTCCCAATTAGACCGCATAAGACTCCTGAGTTCTCCCCATGTACCATACATGCTTATGGATATGATGTAAATATTTTCAATATTCCTTAGTAATTTATGGAGAGCCTAATCAAGTGAAAATATTCCTGTTTAGTTTATCTGGTGAAATGCATTATGTCTTGCTTCTGCAAAGTATATTCCCTCAAAATCTATATATGAATCAATTTTTTAGTGAATTTGATTGCACTGCCCAACGACAGATTATACTTTCAGAGATGATTCATCTTCATTACGGATTGATTTTCAATGATCAGAGAATGACTTCTAACAGTTTAGGTTCAAACCTTTTTATTTCCAGTTCATGTGTACTAAGACACTCTAAAAAGAAACTTATGTTAATTGTTTTGTAAATAGACCGATAAGTAATCACCCCTCAATATACGGATTTGGAAGGTCATAAGTTACTTTTCATAAATAACGTTTCTTAGATAAAAGGTTTTTAAATAAGTAACCCTGGGCTAGTTCCTTGATTTAAGAGTATGTTGTAACTAGTATGATGTTTCTGTTGGTAAGAAAGGTACATCATAGTATCTTTGACATTAGGCTGTTGGAAGTTTTATGTGTGTGTGTGTGTGTGTGTGTGTATAACACTGATATGATCTGCTCTGGGAAGTATGCTGGGGGTATAAATGCCCTCATTACACTTCAGTGGCACAAGACTTCCTCTCTTTGCCCTCTTGCGAGGCCGTTTCTTTCCTTCTCTTTCTTACCCTCCTTCGGATGAGGGGAGAGCTGATCCTGTCTCCTACTCCAGCCACGTGGAGGTCACACTGAATGTGGCCCAAATAGAACCTTCCCCCCTGCCAGATGACTGGGCTGAGATGGGAACCTTCTGCTTTTATTACCAGTCCGCTTTGTCCAAGAGGCTCTGGATCCAGGGAATTTGTTAATTGAGGAATCTGCTTTGATTTCTTCAGCTGTGAACTAAAGGCTTTCATTTAAAAACAAAATATAGGGGGTGTCTGGGTGGCTCAGTTGGTTGAGTGTCCAACTTTGGCTCAGGTCATCATCTCATGGTTTGTGGGTTTGTGGGTTCGAGACCCTCTTTGGGCTCTCTGTTGTCCGCACAGAGAGCCTGCTTTGGATCCCGTGCTCCCCTCTTTCACCCCTCCCCTGCAGCATGCACATGTGTTCTCTCTCTCTCTCAAAAAAAAAAAAAAAAAAAAAAAAATATATATATATATATATATATATATATATATATATATATATATATATATATATATAGTATTGGGGTGCCTGGATGGCTCAGTCAGTTAAATGTCAGATTCTTGACTTCGGCTCAGGTCATGATCCCATAGTTTGGGAGACTGAGTCTCGCTTTGGGCTCCTTGCTGACCTCAAGGAGCCTGCTTGGGATTCTGCGCCCCCCCCCCCCGCCCCTCCCTCACTCGCATATGCACTCTCCCTCTCAAAATAAACATTAAAAAAAAAATACTAAGAAGTGACATTAAAAAAAATATATAATATATATACACCTCCACTCTATGAATGTTGGTCTGCTTCAACCATTTTCTGCTTTTTAATAAAATATGGATTTCAGTGACTGTTTATGAAGTCACTCAATACATGAATTGTGTTCCATAGAAATAATTCAAATAGTACTGATTTATATTGAGAAAAGAATTTAATTCCTTGTAACCTCTCCCAGTAATCCTATTTTTTCTGAATATCACTACTGTTAAGAGTTTGAGGTACTGGCTTTTCTTTTCTATGAATTCACATGTATATTACTACACATACATAGTCTCACTTATTTCTACATTTATGGAATCATACTATATAGTACCCTATGCCATACATCCTACACATCCTACACATACTGTTCTTTTTCTTTTTAAATGTTTATTTATTCATTCATTCATTCATTCATTCATTCATTTATTCATTTATTTAGAGGGAGAGGGTACAAATGAGCGAGGGGCAGAGGGGGAGAGAGAGAGAGAGAGAGAGAGAGAGAGAGAGAGATTGAGAGAGAGAAAGCTCACCCAAAGTGGGGCTCAGGTCATGATCTCACAGTTCGTGAGTTCCAGCTGCAAGTTGGGCTCTGTGCTGACAGCTCAGAGCCTGGAGCCTGCTTCGGATTCTGTGTCTCCCTTGCTCTCTGCCCCTCCCCTGCTCACGCTCTATGTCTCAAAAATGAATAAATGTAAAAAAAAAAAAATTAAACAAAATAAAGTTTTATTTATTTAAGTAATCTCTACATTCAACATGGGGCTTGAACTCATGACCCGGAGATCGAGAGTCACATACTTTACCAATGGAGCCAGCCAGGCATCCCCATACATATTGATCTGATTTGCTTTTTCCACTAATGGAAAATATACATATTTCCATAGTGGTATATATAGAACTAGCTTATTCTTTTTAACTGTCACAAATAATATTCACAGTATGGGTGTATCCTAATTTATTTGCTCATATTCCTATTAATAAAATAAACACTTAAACTGAGACTAATTTCTAGCTTTTATAAACAACACTATCATGAATAGCTTCTTTGTACCCATATTCAAGGGCACATGTATAAATAAACAAATTTCTATAATAAATTTCTAAAAGTGGAATTGCTGGGTCATGGGTTTTTGTACTTAATCATTTTTATAGAAACTGTTTATTTGTTCTCCCACTTTATCCAAAACAGAATATTTTCAAGATCTTAATTTTTTTGCTATCAGATGAACAAATGTCATATTTTATTTTCATTGTATTTCTTGTGATTAGTATCAAAGTTATTGGTCATTTGTGCTTTTTTCTATGGTGTACCTATTAATGTTCTTTACCTTTTTTTTTCTACTGAGTTGCTGGATTCGTTATTTACAGGACCTCTTTATACATTATAGATATTCTCTGTTGGCTACCCTATACTACAAATATCTTCCCCTCATCTTTCAACTTTGTTTATGGTGGCAATTTTTTTTCAATCGCTTTATTTTTTAAAGGAGGCAGGCTGACTTCACCGTTTGTGGAGGTAAGATCATATATTTGAAAGGACAGAAGTCAGTTGAACATACAGAGAAGTTACAAATGCCATGGGACAAAATGTCTGCAATCAAAAATTTTCCTTCATTGTATTGCATACCTACAGCAGCTAAAATTTTAATGGAGTTATATACTTTATTTTATTTTATTTTTTTAATTTTTTTTTAACGTTTATTTATTTTTGAGACAGAGAGAGACAGCATGAATGGGGGAGGGTCAGAGAGAGGGAGACAAAGAATCCGAAACAGGCTCCAGGCTCTGAGCTGTCAGCACAGAGCCCGACGCGGGGCTCGAACTCACGGACCGCGAGATCATGACCTGAGCCAAAGTCGGCTGCTTAACCGACCAAGCCACCCAGGCGCCCCTGGAGTTATATACTTTAATTCAATGACCTGTCTAGTAGTACATGTTTTATTTCCTTCTACAAACATTTTCTCTCTACTTCTAAGATCTTCAGCCTAAACAGAAGCAATTTTTTCTTAATACTAGGTCAAAATGGAAGTGTTAAACAAGTGGTTGGGTTAGGGGCGGAGGGAGGCTCCAGCAACCATGAATGAAATTTGATACTCCTCGGCTCTAGCAAAATGGCAATTATCCTTTGGCGTGTGTGTGTGTGTGGGGGGGGGGGTGCGCGGAAGGGAAAGAGAGAATGAGGTAGGGGCAGAGAAAGAAGAGAGAGAATCCCAAAGCATTCTCCGCACTTTCAGCACAGAGCCTGATGCGGGGCTTGAACTCACGAACCATGAGATCATGACCTGAGCTGAAATCAAGAGTAGGACGCTCAACCAACTGAGCCATCCAGGTGCCTCCTGCCTTTAAAACTCTTTACAATGAGGGGCACCTGGGTGGCTCAGTTGGTTGAATGTCCAACTTTGGCTTAGATCACGATCTTGTGGTCTGTGAGTTCAAGCCCTGTGTCGGGCTCTGTGCTGACAGCTCAGAACCTGGATCTTGCTTGGGATTCTGTGTCTCCCTCTCTTTCTGCCCCTCCCCCACTCACACTTTGTCTCTGAAAAATGAATAAACCTCAAAAAAAATTAAAAGAAAAATAAAGCTCTTTACGGTGATTATAAATTCAATACAAGCTTGTTATAAATAGCTTAGGGGTGGGCTCCACTTTTTTTGTAGTGAAAGTAGCCAATCCTCAAGTCTTGGTCAATTACCCTTTCCATGTAATTCAGACCCCTAAGATCTAGAACTGTAATACACGGTTATGATTTTTTTTTATAGTTCTTAATTTGGGGAGGTAGAAGAGAGTCGCAGATCCCTTTGAAAATCTGATGAGAAGCTAGGAGTTCTCTCCCCAGAAAAATGAACACAGGCACACACACATAAAACGTTGTGTAATAGCCACGGCACTGAAATTCATACTTCAGGAAACTGGAGGCCATGGGAAAATAACGGCTTGGTGAGTTCAACCAGCTAATGCTAGTCTAGTCCCTCAGTAGGCTTCCTTCTCTACCTTGGGCTAGCCCCATTCATTTTTAGGCCTGCTCTAGGGACTGGAGAATAATTTCTAAGTCACTTTCATGAGGGACTTTCATCTATACTAGCAAGACTATGCCACCCTCCCCCCCCCCACCCCCCACCCAGTCTCATAATTTTTTTGGAAGGGTGACGATTTCAAAGACGTTCATGAAGTTCCATTCAATCATAGCCTCTCTTTGGCAATCCTCTTTGTGCCTCTCTCAAAATACCGCCAGATTTGTGAACCTTTTGTGGACATGGTTACACTTCACAATGAACATGAGCAGAATAAAATTTGTTTGGGGAAATAGTTATGAGACAGCCACATGCTCAGACTCAGAAAAGATACAAAATTAATCCTTGGGTAAGAGAAGATCAACCACCATGTACAATGTCCTTCCCACTGACCCCCTCCCCGCTTCTTTCTTCTTAATTAAGCACTGGAGGTGGTTAGCTTAATTAGAGAGAAAGACATTCAGGGGTGCCACTGCCTATGGTGTAGATTTTGTGTTCGGTACAAACACATCGCCCGGGAGGCCAATGGGACTAAAATTCAGCCCTAAGCTGAGATCACCTGCTGAACCGGCCCAGAAGGATGTCTTTTTCCAATTCTCACAAGGCACCGAAGCCTACCAGTTGGCCCGGAAGACATCCACCATTCTCTAATCTGTTTGGACTGAATTAATTAAGCTGTCCTTGCAATCTAATCTGATTTAAAGTTGTTCTTAAACTTTAGCAAGTATCTGAATCATCTGGAGGGCTTGTTAAACCACGGATTGCTGGGCTATTCCCCCAGAGTATTTTATTCCGTAGGAGCCCAGAATTTGAATTTCTAACAAGTACCTGAGGTGGGGGCTGATGTTGGCCTGGGGACCTCACTTTGCACCAATGCTACAAACCATAGGCAAGGGTTTTTTTAATTGTAACTTTATTATTATTTATTATTATTTTTTTTTACTTTGGACCTTTTCTGTGTCTACTAATGAGAGCCTCACTGAGCCTACTGGGACCAAAGAAAAATAAGTAACTTCAGGTAGCCCAAACTGAAGGGCCATCCTCATGGACAGTGACACACCCATTTCCCCCGAAAGGCCCACAGTCCCTGGGATCACCTTGAATAAGGGACTGAGAAGGCACTCTGTGGGCAAGGCTATTATGACTGAGCCGTCTGTAGCTGTGTAAGGAAGGAGCCACAGTTTTCCTGGCAAGCAGTTGGGGGGCAGGGGGGCAAGAATGCCAGTAATTTACATGAAATTGATGGGGTGGTTCCTAGACCCCTTGCCTAGTGAAAAGGCTGCCTGTTTTGGTTGGAGCTAAGACTGTGTATACAGGGGGTGGAGACCTTCTCTGCAGAGTACCTGGCTTCCCCATGGTCTACATCCACTAAACCACACACTGCTTTTCTGCACTCAGATACAGAAAGGCTTTTTGTCAATAGACTCCTTGAGTTGTTAATAGGTCCACCTAACCCATCCTGAGTAAATAGGTAGGCATTCTCCCTCTGAAAGCTCTCCAGGACTGGAGGCCTCTATTTTCCTGTGATGCATTAGTCTAGCTTTGGCCCCCTGGAATGGTCTGAGATTTTTTTTTTTTTTTTTTTTTGGACTAAAAGACTTTAAGTCTCTTCCTTGCTCTGGCATGCCTGAGACAGAAAAGAATCAGCCCCCATTTTTTTGTACCCCAGCCGTTCCGTATTGGATGCCCACCCACATTTTTTTTTTCCCTATATCCTGCCTCTACTCAAACCCTCTTTTCTGATCAACAGCCTTGAAGTGTTTTGTCCTCTTAATCAGGAACCAGCTACCCTTTTTGATGTTGCCTTTTCTGAAAAGACCTCTATGGCATTCTGGTACTGGAAGGAAATCTATCAAAGTGCCCTCCCTGTCTCTTGGTCTTCAAAGTGTCAGATTCTTGGCCCTTCAGGTCCCCATTCACTTGCCAATTATTCTTTGAATAGCCTTTTGATATTCTCTTAGTGTTGGTGGCAAGGACACCACGAGCTTAGAGAAGTCCAAGTTCAGAGAGAGCAGCAAATCTTCAGGATTTTTTGCGTCTACGCGCCCTCTCTAAGAAGCTGAGAAAAGCTCCGGGTGTGTGTGTATGGGGGGTGGAAGCAGAAAGATTTGTTTCATGATCAGGGTAAGTAATCACAGGAGGCTCTCCCCCTACCTGCCTTGGGGAGACATCATGAAAATCATGACAATGTGACAAGCCAACATCTGCTACATGTAAGCAGGGTCCTGGGGGTGTGCGGTAAGAACGAACAAATGATGATCTTTCAAAAGAATCTCTTCCAGAGGTCTGCCTTTGGACAAACCCAGGAAGATGCACTTGGCTCTCCAGAAGATGCAGATCTGGGAAAAAGGCACACACACACGCGCACATACACACACAGACCAAGCCCTCCAGAACAAGGTCTTTTGAAATGTGGCTCGAGGCAGCTAATGACATTAATGACAATCATTTTCTTTGCCTGTTTAGTCCAATGTATCTTTTCATTGTGGATTTGATATCTTCTGCTAAGAAGAGGGAGGGATTGGTGGAACAATGACAGACAAGCACTAAAATGCAATGTAGGTTACACTGAGGACAAATTCAATTGACTTAGGAAGAGGCCAAGGAGGACAGCATTTCATTGGCTAATCAGATCTAACCCAAGTCACCAATTGGGTGTGTTCATTTCTATTTATAGTCAAGGACAAGAGCCTCTGATGACTGATTCTGGGAATGTAGAAGATTCATGTGGATGAAATGATAGTGCTGCGAATCTGGAAAGGGTGGTCCATCCATCACAGGATGAAGCAAACCTTATTTTCTTTTAGTGGAAATCATGAAAAAAAAAATGAAAGAAAGAAAGAAAGAAAGAAAGAAAGAAAGAAAAAGAAAAAAGCCACAACAGTCTTAGTTAGGATGAAGGGGCACCTATGGATCCTTGCAGAATCCTTAGGTTTTTAGTGAGAGAGTATTGCAAAGTGTCCTGTGAATCCAAGGATTCACTTTCACTTGTTATGATGCTTCAGACAGTTTTGATCTTGAATCGAAGTCTGGGATAAATCAGGATGGGTTTAAAACCCATCCAACAGAAGTACAGAGCCCTTGTGTTCTCAAGTATGCCAGCAGCAAAGGTACGGAGGTCCTACTTATTAGTCAATAACTAAGTACAGTTGACCCTTGAACAATTAGGGCGTTAGGGGCGCCAACACACACATTCTCTCCTGTGGAATCGAAAATCCATGTGTAACTTTTGACTCCCTCCAATAGCCTACGACTGACTGGAAGCCTTACTGATAACATAAACAGCTGACGAACACATATTTGTATGTTCCGTGTAATCAATTCTGTATTCTTACCATCAAGTAAGCTAGAGAAAAGAAGATGTTAAGAAAATCATAAGGAAGAGGAAACACATTTACAGCAGCGTACTGTGTTTAGTGAAAAAGAAAATCTGCCTAAGTGGATCCACACAGTTCAAACCCGTGTTGTTCAAGGGCCAGCTGTACCGTGGTTATTTGAGACAAAGCTTCTATCGTTATATTCTTCTTTGTTATGTTCCCACAGACAGTGCTGCTTGCGATTCAGGGCGGAATAGTCCTGCCTTTGTTGTGTCTTTCTAGGTAGCATCTGAAGCCAGGTGGGATGAAGGTGGGGAAGGTGACTTACCATACCACTCATCAACCCATGCAAAAGCCTGTCTATGTCCAATCAGCAGAATATCCCGGACCACCTAAAAAAGCAGAAGAAGGAAGGTGAAGTAATAACCACATCTGACGAAAACGATCCGGAAAATAGGTTGTTTCCAATTCTAGGAATCCTGGCAATTACAAATTTCTCAATCACTCTGTCCGTGGGACGGCAATTATAGTCTCATGGACACAGATACGGGCTCGTTCGCCCCGAGTCCTTCCATGGCGTGCTCTACTCGCTGTAAGTTAATCTCTTCATCTTGTTTGAAATGTGGACTGGGAGTGTATACACTGTGGACAACCTTACTTGGCAGTCGTACAGCAGGGGCTGGGATGGATCTCTAGGCTCATCACCCTGAGACTTTTCATTTATCTTTACCTAAAACAGGTTCAACTTTTCGCTTGTGGCACGGTGCGTGTCTCGCTGGTGCAAGGAGGTCCTAGGTGTTGGGAATCAAGAATGCTTTTCTGGATAGCAAGTGACTTCTAAGCAAAGAGCACTTAACTCTTCCCTGAGGAAATAACCTAAATATTTATAAAAAAAATTTTTTTTTAATGTAATTGAAGGTGTGGGATACGAGATAAAGAAATATCATTTGGGGAGTGACTTTCACATAACAGAAGGGGAAAAAAGCAGTTTACACAAGTTATTATTGAAAGAGACAAAATAAAGAGACCTCAGCAGGTATAGAACAGATGGGGATGCTAAGCTTGGCTAGGAGACAAAAGGAAAGAAATTGTTTCTTGTAGTGACACGCAATGGCAATAGAAGACTAAGAAAGATAATATATATAGCTTGTGTGTATATGTGTGCCTGTGTGTAACCCTGTTCATGAGTTTTAATTTTATTTATTTATTTATTTATTTATTTATTTATTTATGAATCTTCTGGTGCTCTTTTTGTCCTCTATAAATATGCTGCTTTACGTTTCTTGGATACTCACACGCTCCCTTCAACATTCCTTTCTTCCTGCCAAACAAAACCCAGCAATT
This sequence comes from Acinonyx jubatus, assembly GCF_027475565.1. Classification (NCBI taxonomy): domain Eukaryota; kingdom Metazoa; phylum Chordata; class Mammalia; order Carnivora; family Felidae; genus Acinonyx; species Acinonyx jubatus. Next base: position 46,291,769 of record NC_069397.1, read on the forward strand.
GTCAAAAACCCCTCGCGAAAGGTTCAAGCACGTTTCAATAAATGAAGGAGTTTAATCTGGCGAATTTGCAGAAACAAGGGAAGCGTTTATAATGAAGTGTTTATTTCTCCATGCTTCTGGATAGCTGGTGAGGCTTTTATGATTTGGAAGGAGGAAATATGTCAAGAAAATAAGAAACAACATGAAACCATACACACTCAAGTGCTGACTGTCAAATTCATGGAAATGAAAAGAACGGCATTGAGCCATCAGTAAAATATACCCTATTACATTAAGCACAACACAGCTGTCTGCTGGAACCAAGAATTCAATAATGTGCTAATGGCTCGCTTTCGAACATTTTTTTCCCCCTTAACTGTGAATAGATTCTTAAAAAACAAAAGTATTCAGAGAAAGGCATCCCTGGTACTTTAAACGCATGCAAATACTAGCCTCCTATACTCATTAGCAGCTCATGGGCCAGAGCAGGTGTGGTTAGGGGGTGTAGATAACACTTCCTTATATTTGGAAACGGGCATGCCTTTTACTAGAGCATAATTGCTACAGGTATTTTAAAGAAACAGAAGTCAAAACTAGCCAAAGTCATCGGGTGAGAAAAGAAACACAATAAGCCCTACAGCAATCTAAATAGGCTTTGAGAAGAGAAAGGAGGATATGACAAGTGCTCTGTGTAGTGGCCCCGAGAAGAGGAGATCCTTTTGGGCTAAAAAATAAGGGGGTAGAGATAGTGCAGAAAGTCAAAGAAGATATAGCCCAAGTTAGACACAGAGCCGGGAGCGTCTTCCCGCTTAATCACTTGGGACACGGCTGGGAAACAGGTGGTCCCCAAAACTTGATTTCTATGTGTCTCTCACGTGGGTCCCACCTCTGGCTGGGCCGACAGGGCTCTAGAGCGCAGAAGAACGAAACACCTCTCCGTTAAAAAAAACACCAAAGCTCTCAGATCTGTTCTAGAGTCTCATGAGCCCAGGTTCAATCTGTTCCTTTGTACTCAAATTCAAAACGTATACGTGTTACTGCCAATCGGCCTTCAATCTCAGTAGACCAATCTGTCTAAGTAAGTAACACAAAGCTCAGTGCATTAACGTTAAATTCCAGCGGCCCCAAAAGAATTTCAGAAAGCTATTCTTTATCAGTTTTTAAGTGGAAAAATAAACAGATATCCAGCCTATCTGGAATGTAGAGACAATGTGGGTAGTATTTATTTTTATGAAAATGGGAGGCATTACAAAGGGTAATGCAAAACTCTACATTTTCCATTTGTTTCCATGAGGGTAACAGTCATGCTAGAAGCCCCTAACAAACTTAAGTCATCACCAGGTGATGATTTCCTGCTACACAATTAACATGTTTAGCTAAAGTGGGCATACAATTGAAATCTGTGTTTCGAGGCTATTAATAATTCTTTGGTAACAGAATTATTAAATGACCAGAAATACTGAGATGCACCATCTAGGGGACAATCGTGTTTTCTCTTGGGGGCGTCTTCTACCTTAAGTGTCTATATTTGCAGGGTCTTTTGAGTGAGAATGATCTTGGGGGCTGCACACACAGATAAGCCCTGTGCCTCTGCCTGGAATCCAAGTACCCAAGTACCAAGTACAAGTACTTCTGCCTGCAACGAGGTTAGCCTGATGCCAGAGGGAGAAGTATGTTTTGAAGTATGTTTTAAATTCAGTTAATTTCCTGAATATACTCATCCAACAGACATGGGGGTCACGGAATGAGAAATGAAGCGCAAAACATCAAATTAAGCCTGGATGTAAAATGCATTTTCACGAAAACAGGGTTTTCTGGATGCAGTTGGCTCGTGTTGGCTCAGCACTGTACAGGTGTTGTGCGTTGTGCACTCCAGCTGACAATAAAGACAGTCACGGAGAGCCTGGGTGCCTCACTCGGTTAAGCATCCGACTTCGGCTCAGGTCACGATCTCACGGTTCGTGAGTTCAAGCCCCACATCAGGCTCTCTGCTGTCAGCACAGAGCCTGCTTCGGATCTTCTGTCCCCCTCTCTTTTTGCCCTCCCCTCTCTCAAAAATAAATAAACATTAAAAAAACAAAAACAAAAACAAAAACAAAACAAGTCACTGTGTCCACAGTCCGGGAACTGCTGTTTATTCACTTACCTTGTGTACAAATTGTTCCACTCTGGTCTGAAGTCCCCAGACCTCAAACTTCACGGTCACCAGCTTGTAGGAACACATGATGGGTTGATGACTATCTCTCCAGCCTTCCCTTAATTGGCCGCGTCCTGTCTTCTCAGACTTGAAGTGTTTAGGATCCTGAAAAAGATACATCAAAGAAATGATAACTTTAAAGCTTAATTATCATTTATATAGGAAATTTCCAGAATAGGTAAGTCCATAGAGACCAGCAAGATGAGTGGTTGCCAGGTGTTAGAGTCACTACTAATGGATAAAACGGTTCCTGTTGGGGTGATGAAAATGTTCTGGAACCAGGTAATGGTGGAAGTTGCATAGCTTTTGTGAATACACTAAAACCCTCTGAATTGTACACTTAATTAAAAGGGGGAATTATATACATCTCAATCAAAAGAGGGGCTTACGGTGTAAGTAAATAGTAAAATGATAGCTCACCTATTCACATGCAAAAACGGGATTTATTTACTTATTCACATTTAAAAGATTTTATTTTTAAGTAATCTCTACACTCAAATTCACAAACCTGAGATCAAGAGTTGCACATTCCACCAACTTAGGTAGCCAGGTACCCCTCAAAAACGTGATTTTAAGCCAGATTTGTGCTGAGACGCCTGGGTGGTCCAGTCAGTTAAGCAACAGGCTTTAGCTCAGGTCATGATCTCACGATTTGTGGGTTTGAGCCCTGCGTCGGGCTCTGTGTTGACAGTTCAGAGCCTGGAGCCTGCTTCAGATTCTGTGTCTCCCTCTCTGCCCCTCCCCAGCTTGTGCTCTGTCTCCCTCTCTCAGAAATAAACATTAAAAAAAAAAAAAGCCAGATTTGTGCCACTGCATTGTATTTTCTCTGACCTTAGGTTCGATAAACTTTACAAAAAAAATTTTTTTTAGGTCCAACCCATTACTGGGTGTGTAAATTTGGACAATTGCTCAACAATGTGCATAAATATCTAAGAGCTAAGCATATGCGCCTACCTATGACCCGACAATTCAATTTCTAGGCGAAATGGGTGCATTTGGCCATCAAAAGACTGTACTTGAATATTCACAACAGCTTAAAAAATTTTTTTAAATGTTTATTTATCTGAGAGAGAGAGAGAGAGAGAGAGAGAGAGAGAGCGCGTGCAAACAGGGAAAGGCAGAGAGAGAGGGAGACACAGAATCTGAAGCAGGCTCCAGGCTCCGAGCTGTCAGCACAGAGCCCAACGTGGGGCTTGAACTCACAGACCGTGAGATCGTGACCTGAGCCAAAGTCGAACACTTAACCTAATGAGCCACCCAGGTGCCCCCAAAATATATAAAATATTTAAAAACAAAGAAACAAATAAATAAGAAAGATTACAAAACTTGTTTTAATGTTTAACCATTTAATATTTCCTCAATGATTGCCATGTGGAAATCAGCTTCTGATTTATCTCATCAGAGGGTTATTTTTCAGAGATAGCTCAGAAGAAATGTGTGAATTAATAAAGTAAGAGAAAATGCATATATACACCTAAAAATATTTTTATTTATTTTCCCAGCTTAGAGTTAGTAACAGATAACACTGTGTAGGCTTAAGGTGTACAACATGTATCATTAAAAAAATTGTTTAAAAATGTATGTAGGAGAGAATTTTCGTTAACTTACAGAAGACTTTGCTCTGGGGATTACTGTCCAGCTCTGTTCGGGGCTCCCCTCTACCACAATCCTGCTCCCGCTCAGGGGGAGGTAGGAATTTGGAGGAAATGAGCCCCCCAAACACAGCAGAGGCCACAAGATAAAGCAGAATGAGGCTCCCCCCACCCCCCTGTCCAAGAGAGACCTGGGGACCCTGTGCAGGAAGGGAGGTAGTCTGAGCCACGGAACTGGATTATCTCGGACTGCCCAGCCCTTTTAACTCAGCCCGGACTGTGCCTCAGGGGTAGGTCCAGCAGGTGCAAGCAGGATGCTTACAACTAAAGAGAGCGTTATCACTGGGGTCTGGCTGAGGCTCTGGCAGGGACGTCTGGCTTGGCTCTGAGGGGCTGGCAGGCTGCCCCTGCCTTTCTTTACTGGCGTGCCTCCTGCGGACACCACTTTGGCTGCGGTGGCCACTCCCAGAACTGTGGCTCCCCCAGAAAACACAGCACACCCCCGAGACCAACCCCCACACGAGGCTGATGCCAGGCCCTCAGCGACATCCAGGCAGAGCCCACAGCTTCCCTGCCCCTGTGGCCTCTGCCTCTAGCCGACATTCCCCATGCTGCTGCCAGAGTGACCTTCCAAATGAAGACTTAATCCCATTGCTGACTTCCTCAGAATCCATGACTTCAGGATATCATTAAAATGCCTGGCATGAAATACAAGGCCCTTTAGGATCTTGCCTACCTTTCTAGCAGCTCTTCTGGACCACTGTCCCAAAGCCACACCTTTCCCTTCAGCCTTACGAAGCTCCTGCATCCCCATGCTCCAGGGCTCCAGAACCTTCTAGGCAAGTGTCAGTTCTTCTTCCTGAAATTTTTTCTCCCCAGCCAACTCCTCCACTTTGCCTCACTCTTCTTTTTCTTCTTTAAGACTCAGCTTGAGGGTCCCCTCCTCCCAGAACACTGTCCTATGTGGTTCAGAACGAACACTCCTCCTTTATGCTTCCAAAGCCATGGTTCTCCCATGAACCTGGCAGGTGGGAAGGGCTCTCATCACTGGTGTGCTTGTCCATTTCCACAAGACCACAGTCATCTTGAACCCAGTGGATGCTGAATGCCCATGATGCTGGTACACAACACATGCTGAATAAATGTTTGTTGAATGAATGCCTGAGTTGTTTGGACCCACCACACACACATGGCTGGGCATCACCATCTCAGCTACATTTGGGTAAATCTTAAAGTGAAAGACAGGTTAAAAATGCTATGTGCATCATTACAACTGCCGGCAAGCATGTGAAAAAATTAGAACCCTCACACATTGAGGATGGGAATATAAAATAGTGTGGCCACTTTGAAAAACAACTGGGTAGTCCCTCGAAAGGTTAATACGGAGTGAATTTGGCTCTGCCATTCCACTCCAAGATACCTACCCAACAGAATTGAAACCTATGTCCATGCAAAACCTTGCACATGAATGTTCAAATTCCTAATAGGCAAAAAATAGAAACAACCCAAGTGTCCATCATCTGATGAATGGATACGCAAAATGTGGTCCATCCATACAATGGAAGATTATCCAGCCATTAGAAGGAATGAGGTACTGATCCATGCTCTAGCACGGATGAACTTCGAAAAACATTACAATAAGCGGAAGAAGCCAGTCATCAAAGGCCACCTTGTATAATTCCATTTATCTGAAATATCCAGAGTAGACAAATCTACAGAGAAAGAGAGCAGAGTAGTGGCCTGAGCTGGGTGAGCTACTATGGAAACAGAGTTTCTCTTGGGGCTGATGAAAATGCTCTAAAATCAGGTTTAAGGTGACGGCTGACAACTCTATAAATATGCTAAAAGCCATTTAACTGTACCCCTTAAATGGGTGAACGTTAGGGAAATTATGTATCGACAAAGCTGTGAAAAACACACAAATGCAGTATAAAAATGCCACGTGCTACCTCAGTCGGATTTTTCAGGGTATGTACTAATTCTGAGATTCCTGAAAGTCCTGCATAAAGTAATATTATAACAGTCATTATCCTAAGCATTTACTGAATGCACAATGTGGGCACAGTAGAGAACCAGATATTACATTATGCTCTCCCTTGACCTGGTTTCTTTGCCCTGAGGGGTGTGGGAGGGCAGCAGCTGTGTGTGTGTGTGTGCGTGTGTGTGTGTGTGTGTGTGTGTGTGCGCGCGAGCGCGCGCGCACATTCGCACGCCCTGGAAGGTGTGGGCTGTGTGTGGTCACAGAGCACTTCCCTCCAACCATGATGGAATCCGCTCTACTTGGCTGATTTCCATTCCTTGACCTTCCCCCGGGTCCCTCATTGGCATCGGTTGCAGGAAGACATTGGGCCTGGAGGTAGCAGGGACCAGAGCGGGACAAATATATAATTAATGGAATACTCAATTGACAAAAGAGATTCTGAAAGAGAGAAGGAAAAGAGAAGGCACAGTAAGTATCCCATAGGAATAAGTGTTCTGTGAAAGGAATAGCTGGAGATTGGAGTATGGGTACCATTTTCGAATCTTTGATACCAATATTGTCATGCTGTGTTTTTATCACCTGAACCAGCCCAGAAAGACTACTGAAATATACATACAGGCCTGGAAAGATTATGTTAATTTAATAATAACACGATTCAGGAAAAAGGCACAGGCCTAGGGTCTGGTTCATGGCAAGTGTTCAACTGACGTTAGCTATTACGGTACTCCGAAGGCAGTCTCAGATGCGTTTGAGTAACATGCCCAATCCTGCAGTCAAGGGCAGAGCCACTGATGCTTTTCCAAAGTACCCGGGAATTGCTGGTAGGAGATTTGATGGTTTAAGGTCACGGGACTAATTCCTGCCTACCCCATGTTCCTACAGTCTACAACGCCATTGAGAATAAAAAGAGAAAACCAATAAATCAAGAGGTATCACCAGGGAGTCTCTGGTGGATAATCTCCAAAGATGGCCTCCAGCAGCTCCTTCCCTCTCTGTGCCAGTCAGTATGCTGTTCCTCCCACCAAGAGATGGAGGCTATCTCCCCTCACTTTGAATCTAGGTTGGCCTAGGTCATGCTCTGACCAATTGCAAATGGCAGAAGAGAAACTGTGTCAGTTCAGGCCTCTAAAGGAAGCTAGTAACCGGACGCCTGACACAATGTACAGAGTCTGGTCTGATTACTCCGAGCCCACCATGTTGGGGGGAAGCCCAAGATAGCCTTGCAGAGAAGTGCCCACCCATTCCAGCTAAGAAGCCAGCAGGCATGCGAGGGAACAGGTCAAATTGGATATTTCAGTCCAAACATACATCGTGAGGAACAGAAGATCTGCCCAGCTAAGCCGCGTCAAAAAATTTACAGCTGCCACGTAGTCAATGTGAGTTAACAGACAGGAGCTGGAGTTAAACAGGGAGGGTTGGTTTCTTTCGACACCCGCCTATTAACTTTCCAACAAAAGGCAAATGAGGAGTATAATTATCAGCACATGGACAGTAACTATCCTTTTTAAAAAAAATTTTTTTACGTTTATTTATTTTTGAGAGACAGAGAGCACGCGGTGGGGAGGGGCAGAGAGAGAGGGAGACACAGAATCCGAAGCAGGCTCCAGGCTCTGAGCCGTCAGCACAGGGCCCGACGTGGGGCTCAAACCTGCGAACCGTGACATGATGACCTGAGCCGAAGTCGGACGCTTAACCGACTGAGCCACCCAGGTGCCCCGGGACAGCAGCTAGCTTGAGGCTTAGAAGACATGGCCTCCATGCTTTGGCCGACCAGAATACACATAGGCAAACCCCTGAGAACCTGAGAGAACGTCGTCCTTCTTGAGTTTGCAAGTGGGTAATCAAACCACAATTACGGAGCCAGCAAGTGGCAGAAGGCGGGAAGGCAACTCTCTCAGCAATGCAGACGTGTGGGAGACAAAGGACCCTGCAAACAGAGCAAGGGGCCAGGCACAGGAGGTAGGGGAATGGGGTAAAAGCCATGGCTGTGGCCTGACTGCCTTCATGCGTCTCAGATCTTGTGCAGGGAGTCCGAGAGAGGCCTGAAGATGAAGGTTCCGGAGCCATCTGGCAGTGCCCCGCCTTGGTTCATGGACTAGCCTTAGCTCGCCTCTTGGGCTGGCAACTACTTGACTTTGAAATGGTACCTGTTCCCGAATCTTCATATACATTCTAGGCATAGGCTTCTCAAGAAATCAAGCGAGACTCTGCAACATTAAGCAGGGAACGCTGGTAGATCACATTTTCCCAAACAGTGAAGAATCACAGGCCCTCACAGCAACCATCAGCTCTGAAGAAGACTGGAAAAGTAACGTCTGCACAGCGAAAACCATGCAGATGCCAAGATCTATGTGTGGCTCCGGATCACGCCACAGAAGCACTAGGTCACAAGGAGGAGACTAGAATCCCAGCTCCCCTAATTCTAGGCCAAATGTTCTTTCCACTACATTTACTTTTAATGTTAAACAGCAAAGGGTGTTTTTGTTATAGCCAGATGCCAAAGAAGCAATTAACAATTGGGGTTTTTCTGGCAACAGTGGGTTGATGTTTTTGCAAGTCTGGTGTCATATCTACAGCTGCTGATTTCATCTAGTAAATCTTATACGTGGCCTATAATTAGGGATTCACTTTCAAAGAGAGGGAGGGAGGTAAGAGAGAGGATTTACCAGAGGACTCCTTTAATCAAAACTCGAGATCTGGGGCGCCTGGGTGGCTCAGTCGGTTGAGCGTCCGATTTCGGCGCAGGTCATGATCTCGCGGTTTGTGGGGTCGAGCCCGACATCGGGCTCTGTGCTGACAGCTCAGGGCCTGGATCGTGCTTCGGATTCTGTGCCTCCCTCTTTCACTGCCTCTCCCCCCCACCCCCCCCCCGCCCCTCACATTCTGTCTCTCTCTCCTTCAAAAATAAATAAACATTAAAAACATTTTTTTTAAACCCCTCAAGATCACAAATGAACGTCCAGCTGAATGTCTTTAAGTGAGGATGGAAAAAAAAAAATCAAACCACCGGGTCTTATCTGAAATATTCTGGTCACTGCAAACCTTTCTCCTTGGTCATGTTCTCCCCCTCCCCCACCCTTGCCCATGCACCCCCTAATATCCATTCCACTTGAAATCATCTTCAGTTTCATTTTCTCACTTGAGTTTGTGAACATAAATGACAAATCGCCCCATTCACACATCAGTTGACCTTTCTTCTAACCTTTTAAATTTTTTAAATTTCTGGTTTGTGTTTCTATAGCTTCTGTACTATTTTGGTCCTGACTCAAAAAAACTCTGATAGGATTCACTCATTCTTTATAAGACTTGGATTATTTTTAGGTTTTAAACTTTCATTTCTAGGTTTCTTTATTTTCAAATGAAGTTTGTAAAAGCTCCACCTTCATTTCCAATATTATGAATTCCACACTTTCCCACTTTGGCTTTTTTTATTTAAATTTTTTTTTCAACGTTTATTTATTTTTGGGACAGAGAGAGACAGAGCATGAACGGGGGAGGGGCAGAGAGGGAGGGAGACACGAACTTTGGCTTTTTTTAAATGAGGACATCAATCACATGGGATTAGGGTCCACTCAACCTCATTTTAACTTGATTCCTTCTGTAAAGATGCTATTTCTGGGGCGCCTGGGTGGCTCAGTCAGTTAAGTGTCTGACTCTGGCTCAGGCCATGATCTCGTGGTTGGCGGGTTTGAGCCCCACGTCAGGCTCTGTGCTATCAGTGCAGAACCTGCTTTGGGTCTTCTGTTCCCCTCTCTCTGCCCCTCCCCCACTTGGGTGCTCTCTCTTTCTCTCCCCAAAATAAAAAAACATAAAAAAAAAAAAAAAAAAAAGGATGCTATTTCCAAATAAGCTCACATTCTCAGGTGCCAGGGGGTTAAGGGCTTCAACATCTCTCTTCTGGGGGACACAACCCAGCCCACACCAGTGGGTCATAATTTTCACAAGGCAAATCTTACAGGGTCCCCTGTAACTAGCTCTCGCGTAGCATGCCCACTCACTGGGTCACGGAACAATGAACCTCGCACCCTGGCTGCGGGTGGATGCACAGGCTGCCGGGGAAGCAGTGCTCTTGCCTCCAGACTGCTTGATGTACGGCTCCTGGAGCCCAGCAGCTGGCTGGCGGGCTGGGATCATGTCAGGCTGCAAGCTCCTCTGGCTGGGGGCTTCTAAATTCATCTCGGACGAGAGCTCTGGCTCCGGAGTCTGCTGGTACTCCCCAGGCTTGGCACATGGCAGATCGGGCCCTCATAGTGAGTTACAGCCCATCTGTGTGGAGGGAGGTAATCTCCCAAGCCAGACGGACCAAACTGGTGAAGGGAAGGAAAAATTCTTCCTCTGCCTTTCAAGGTCTTCCAGTTGGACTAAGAATTCAATTTACATGAGACAGATTAACAGGAGGAAAAAACCCAAAGTTTTATCATGTGCGCACAGAGGGCCAATAAGGAAATTGAGGCCTGAAGAAATTACCAAGATATATATATATATACATATATACATATATATATACACATATATATATACACATATATATATACATGTATATATACACATGTATATATATATGTGTATATATATATATGTGTATATATATATACTTTTTTTTTCCCAATGTTTATTTATTTTTGAGAAAGAGAGACAGTGTGAGCAGGGGAGGGGCAGAGAAAGGGAGACACAGAATCTGAAGCAGGCTCCAGGCTCGGAGCGGTCATCACAGAGCCCAATGCAGGGCTTGAACTCACGGACCGCAAGACCATGACCTAAGCCAAAGTCAGACACTTAACTGAGCCACCCAGGCGCCCCTGTTTTCATAAATTTTACACAAAGAGAATAAATCTCTGAGGGACTGACAGGACAGAGAAAACTTTGGGAGCTTCAGTTAGGAAGATATTCTAAACAGAATTTGGGCTGGGGTAGTAAATACACAAAAACGTAACAAGGGTTGTTTACACAGCCTTCTGCACCCTGAATTTCCCACCTCTGGTGATAAGGAGGTCTCTCTACTTCCTGATGAGGCTACCTTTCACAAGGGAGATTGATTTCCTGCATTCGGGGGACAGAGAAGGGTCTGAGTGTCCTCCTTTTTTTTTTTTTTAAAGATTTTATTTTTTTTTCAAGTAATCTCCACACCCAATGCAAGGCTTGAACTCACACCCCTGAGATCAAGCGTTGCATGCTCTACCAACGGACTCAGCCAGGTGTCCTGGAGTGTCCTTCTTGCACAGCCAATCTCTTAAGTAACTTTTATTTAAAATAACCAAATGCCAAATTGGCACATTTGGAACAGCCTGCCCTTGGCCTCCACATTGGCCACCCCTTCCATGCAGGCACATCTTCTTTAGAAGGCTTCCTCTCCCTGGAGTCAGTCACACCTCCAGGCTTCATCCATCTTGCACTTGGACAAAGCAGAACAAAGGCGAAGCCGAGGGCCTCTTCATTAGTGCAGTCCTTTCGAGACTGTGTCTCTTTGTTTGTTAGAATCAGTTTCACATCCGGGAGGTGCAAGGAGGAGCCCCCAGGAGGTCCTGGCCTGGCTGGGGCTCAGCTAGCATCTCAGAGGCAATATTATCAGTCTACATTCACTGAGATTTAAAGTCTCCATGATTAATTATGCTTTCAATGTGAACCACAAAGGACTAAATCCAACGGGGGCTTGCCCTGTTAATTGAAATTAGAAGTTTTTGATAAATGTTAAATGAAATAGGGCTAAGCAGTAACGGGGTAGGAATTGTTACATTATGTAACTACAACGCTCAGTCCTAAAATAGGGATGAACTAACAACACTTATCGGACTTTTTTCCCCTGCATTTTTGGAGTCTTGAAGACTCCAAAGTGATGGATATATCCTCATTCCCCATCAATGAATGGCATTTCAACCAGGTAAAATTCGGCTCTGAATTTGGACTCAGATTCATTGAACTTGAATCCTAAAAGGAATGCACATAAAAAATTAAGGAGCTTTCAAAGCAGCTAGTCACAACAGACCACATATTAAAGGATCCCATTCAGATGAAGTATCTCGAACAGGGAAATCTACAGAGACAAAAAGATTAGGGGCTTCCTAGGGCTGGGGTGGGATCGGGGGTAAAAAAGCCGGGTGTGTGTGTGTGTGGGGGGGTGATAGTTAAAGCATGCAGGGTTTCTTTTTCAGGTGATGAACATGTCCTAAATTTGATTGTGATGACGGCTGCCCATATCTGTGAATACACTGAAATCCATCAAATTTGCCACTTGAAATGGGTCATTGTATGGTATGTGAACTCTTTCTCAATAAAGCTGTTGAAATAAGCAAAACAAAACTAAGGAGCTTTCACAGTGTGTTTGAGAAGTGACCTAAAACTTTACTTAAAAGGTCAACTGCTGTGCATCAGCTTAAAAAAAAAAAAAAAAAACCAAACAACAACCCTAAATGCAAATTGCAGCCACAAGCAGCCAATTCTTGCTTTGTTAGCAGTTAATACCTAAAGTGCTATTTTTAAAGCATTTGCTCTTGGCACTCGAGTATACCACAAACGCTGAGTGATTTGTGCTATTCCTCTGCAAAGCGACTCTCTTAAAGGAGCTTGACTTATAAAGTGCTACTGACACGCAGAAAGGCAGAGAAAAGGGGGGATGTGGTGGGGAGGCGTTTTGGTGTGTGTTCTGAGCCCTTCTCAGTTATAATTCAGTGCCAGAAAAACTCAAAACTTCTCTACTGGAGGAGGGAGCATGAGAATGGAAAATATGAGCACAAACCACAAAATAATTTAATAGTCGGTGGTCTCCAGCTGGAAGGGTAACCACTGTTGATGCCTGTTAGGACCAAGGGAGAAGATTAAGTCCAAAGAAAATCCTCAGAGGTGATCAGAAGAAAGAGAGGTTGGAAGGAAAAATAACCACGCTAGCTAATGTTTATTAGATGCTTCCTGTGCACCAACAGCCAGGGTCAAGCACTTTATAGATACACTTTTCCTTTTCATCTTTATATAATAAGAGACCTATTTTGAGGTGACTTAGGGTGAGGTCCCCAGATGGCCTCAGAATGGAGCTAGTTACAGAAAGCTCTCGTGCTGAGGGTGGAAACCCTCAGCCCCACCCACTGACCTTTGGGGAGGGAGAAAGGGGGGCTGGAGATTGAACTAGAAAAACTCTTGACAAGATCGGGAGAGCTCCCTGTGGACACAGGGATGCGCTGGGGGGTGTGGCATGCCCAGAGAGCGCAGGGAAACTCTGCACCTCCCCCCACCCATACCTCGGCCTGTGCCTCTTTTCCATTTGGTTGTTCCTGAGCTGTATACCCTTTGTAATAAACTAGTAAACATAAGTAAAGTGTTTTCCCGAGTTCTGCGAGCCTTCCTAGCAAATTTTCCAACCAGAGGAGGAGGCTGTGGGAAGCCCTGACTTGTATGGGTGGTCCCGGACTTGTGACGGGCGTCTACAGTGGGAGCGGCCTTGGGGGACCGAGCCCTTGAACTTGTGGGGTCTGACGCCAACTCCAGGTAATGTCAGAACTGAACTGAATTGTTGGACACCAGGTCAGTGGGGCAGAACTGGAGCAACAGTTGGTCTCGGGGCAAATATACCAGAATTCTCCAGACAAATCTCTAAAACAGTACATGATAATCTTCATTTTGCATGAGGACCAAGGGAATGTCTGCATCCTACTCCCAGACGGACTCGCCCACATTTCCACCCCAGCTCCCACCATGGGCTCCTTCCAAAAGCCCCCTCCTTCAGAAATCTCCAGATGGGCAGTAGGCATCAATGTCCATGTTCCCCTACAAACTTCTGGGGCCACTTTTCAGTCTCGCCCCTGTCCCATAGGGTGGCAGTGCTACGGCTGGACCTGGAGGTTTGCAGCTTGGCAAAGAGTCAGCTTTTTTGCAGATGTCCCAATTTCTGTAATTAATGCCCTCCGAACACTCCCTTCACAAGGCTTTGGGGTTAGGCAAGAAGTGTACCCCCAATGAACTCTCCTCCCCCCTCTCCAAATACAGACTAGAAGCGGGGCAGGGGGGCAGGGGAGTGGGGTGGGAAGACGGATGGCCCGGCCATGATGAGAGGGCCAGCTGGGCCACCTCAGTCCCAGCCCTGGGGAGAACCTGGCCTGGGTGATTAGCACCTGCCCGTGGAATGTGGAGTCATAACCCCTTTGTCCCCAGCTTTGGGCCTGGCTCCCATTTCTAGAGCAACCAGAGACGGCTCCCTAAAATCCTGTTATATAACACTAACCTGTTCCTTTCAGCACTAACACATATGACTTTATATTTTTAAGATCACCTTATCAAAACCAGTACGGTCACTCAAGGGCACATTGCAAAGAACCCCCGTCTTACTGTGTGTGACGGTGAGGCCAGGCACCAGCTCTCCTAAGAGCCCATGAGGCAAGCTCCGCTCAAAAAGGAGGGTGGTTCAGACGTGGCTCGGTTTGCAGCCTTTGAACTGGGATTGCTTGCTGTGGACTGTCCCTGCTCACTCCGCTTTTAGCAGTGCTGTTTGGACACAGGCTATGACGCATGAGGAGCCTTGATCCATACAGAGGACATACAAATTTGGCCCTTAGATAGCTTGATAAATCAAAAGCTTGTAATAGACTAACAAATATTCTTGATGAGTTGCAACATGGCAACAGCAATCAGCACTGGATTAACTGTCCCTAAATCGAGCTTGCCTTTCATGTACTGTATTATTTTGGGAAACCTGGACCTCCAACTTGAAGAGAAACCAGGATAGAGATGTTCACTCAGCCAATCAATCTGTAATTTGAAGGCAATACAGGATTTCCATTTTTAAACCTGGAGGAGATTTCAGACATATTTTAACTTTAGGACCCATTTCATTTTTCCAAATATAATATTATTGGGAATCCCAATACATTTATAAGGCAGGTGAAAGTGACAAGTGGAGTCCTAGGGCTATTTCAACCTTTATTGTTTGACACAATGCGTTGCATTATTTACTGGGCCCGGAAGCACCCCTGAGGGGCGCAAGGTTCTGTGGAACCGAACTAAGGAGGCAACAGAAAAGGCTTTGGAACGAGACACGCCTGGGTTCGAATTTCTGTTCTAGCAACGACTACCTGCGTGAACCTGGGCAGGTTTTATTTAACTTCAAGACTGTTGGGGTGCCTGGGTGGCTCAAGTCAGTTAAGTGTCCAACTTTGGCTCAAGTCATGATCTCATGGCTTGCGAGTTTGAGCCCCGCCTCGGGCTCTGTGCTGACACCTCAGAGCCTGGAGCTGTTTCAGATTCTGTGTCTCCCTTTCTGCCCCTCCCCTGTTCACCCTCTGCACTCTGTCTCTCTCTCTCTCTCTCAAAAATTAATAAACATTAAAGAAAACAAAAAAACAAAAACTTCAAGACTGTTGTGGGGATGATAGGGTGAGAAAAGGAATGTTTTCCAAACTGGGGTCTGGAGAGATCTCTTTAGGGGCTAGGACATTTTTTTTTTTCTTTAATGAGTCCCTGCATTACCTAGTTATAGGAAGGCCAGTTTTTATTTTTTCCAGTCTATGTTTGTTTTGTCCAATCCACTATTTTCTAGAATATTCACAAAGAGGAAAATTTCCCCCAAAGATGTAAAATGGAGTGCTAGCAGATCAATAAACCTAAGGGGAGTTAAAAAGACCCTTTCTCTTACCCTGTCTTTCCCCCAAATCCTCCATTCATATGATCAGCGAGACTCGGGGTTAATGAGGTACATTTAGAGAGGAAACCAATTGAGTGTTCTTCAAAGACAGACAACGGTTGTACCTCCAGCTTTAACCGAAGGAACCAGCTTGGTGTGGGGGAAGCTCAGTCTTTAAGCCTGGACGATTCGGGGTCTAAATCGAGGTTTTGGAAACTTCCAGCAAGTTATTTAAGATTCTCTGAGCCTCGGTTTCCTTCTTTATAAAATGGAGGCAGTATCTATTCTATTGGATTGTCAGGCTTAAGTGCTATAACTGAATAAAAACAACTTAGCCATGACTTTTATTTTTCTCAAAAGTTAGTTCTTGGCCCTCTAGGTCTGGGTCTAGCACTTCTGTGAGAAATCTGCTGAAACTTCTAAGGCCCAAATTAATGAGCTGGTAATTGTAGGTCTTTCTCTGGGCCCCTTAAGACGGAGACAGGCAACTTAATAACACCTATTCTTTCCTGGATATTTTTGGAGCAGAAGCTGAACAGTTGTACTTGGAGTCTGAATAAAGAGAAGAAGTGGAGGAGAGAATCACAGGGTCATGTCTTGTCTCTCAAGGGGAAAAATATGACCTCCGTCATTAGCCTTGTAGCCACAGATTCTTGGAGAGCCAACTGGGAAAAGGCCGGGACGAGACTGGGCCAGAGGACCTGCTGGACACGGATGAGTCTTGGAGAGAGGAAATTAACTTAGATGAGGGTCAATCTGAAGCCAGTCCCCAGCTCAGAAACCATTTAGGAAGGAACCTGCACAAATGTATATTATAATTAACACCATTGGCTGGCAAGGACAACGCTGATGTGACTCCCCAGATGGTATCAGATTCTCAACAGACGGAGTGATATTCAAAGGCATTGACCCCTCCCCTTAGTAGGGAAATAGGCAGTTTTCCAGGCTTAGGTTGCTATTACCTTCTCCCTCCACAAAATTAAATAACAATAAGTTGGCATAAAAACTTGAACACAGAAAATAAATAATAAAAAAAACCCAAAAGCTCGAATCCAGAAAATGGAGCTCTCTTAGGCAGAGCTGCCTTACCTTGAATAGATCATAGACGTGGAAAGATACTCTTTCTCTTGGCCACCGGCTAATAACACTAGGCCATCTGACCCCGCGAGGCTGGTCAGCTCTCACCGGGAGGTCCTCCCTGATATGCCAGTCAAAAAACTACTCTCCACATGTATCACGGCAGGCAAAAGTTGGGAAGGTCTGCTCTGAGGCTATTCCCCCAAACCCGGTGTAATTTTATGTAGATCCTTGGGTCCTGTCTTACTGCGTCTCGTTTGGTAAGTCTAGGGTAGGGTCCAGATATCCGCTTTTTTTTTTTTTTTTTTAAAGGTGCCAAGGTGATTCTGACCTGATTTGGGAGCTCTGCTCTAAGGGCTAAGAAATTCTGATGCTTTAATTTAATAAAACTAAAAACAGCAGAGGCTGATGTAGCTGGTCCAAGTCCTGAGCAAGTTGTGGATTTAATGCCTGTTTTCTTAAACAGGTTCTCCATGGGACAGAATTTTTTTAAAATTTTTAACATTTATTCTTTTTTTTTTTTTTTTTTTTTTTGAGAGAGAGAGAGAGAGAGAGAGAGAGAGAGAGAGACAGACCGTGAGCAGGGGAGGGGCAGAGACAGAGAAGGAGACACAGAATCCGAAGCAGGCTCCAGGCTCTGAGCTGTCAACACAGAGCCAGACGCGGGGCTCGAACTCACAAACCGTGAGATCATGACCTGAGCTGAAGTTGGATGCATAACCGACTGAGCCACCCAGGGGTCCCTCCATGGGACAGAATTGAAAAGCTCGGTTGCATCTATTCACTTTTGGCTCCTTCTTTCTTCTTTTAAAGTCTTAAAAGTTATTCTTCTAAAATACGCCTGGTAAGGACGTCGGACAGTGACAGAATGCCCCAAACTGCCTTGGGCACCACCCTCTTGGACTCCGGTGCCACAGACAGCTCGAAGTTAGCACGACAGACGGTAAGGGTAACTGCTAAGGTTTCCTAGAGGTGAAGTGTCAGAGACACGCGTCACTCTGGATTCAGGTGAAATAACAGCAGAAGAAATAACATAGTTTTTAAAAAGTCTCAGCAATAAAAAAATGGCTGTAGTTTCCGAAGGAGCTCGCTGTACCCGCAGAGGATTCTGTGATCTTGAGAACTAGAGGGATTGGAACCAACCCTCCTCTGTTTCTCTTCTCCATTCAGTCATGCCAACAGGTAAAACGCGATATGCAAACTCCCAGAGCACCATTCACGGCAGCCGCTTTCCGAAGACACGTGGTTTCTACTGAGGAACCATCCCAGCAACACATCTGTAGATCTCAATGCCGGAGCCCAAGCAGGGGGAGGGGACATTTATTAAATGCTTACTATGAACCAGAGACTATGCTAGTCATTTTGTTTGTTTGTTTATGTTTATCTTATTTTTGAGAGAGAGAGTACAGAAGGGGCAGAGAGAGAGGGGAGACACAGAATCCGAAGCAGGCTCCAGGCTCTGAGCTGTCAGCACAGAGCCCAACACGGGGCTCGAACTTACGAACCGCGAGATCATGACCTGAGCTGAAGTTGGAGGCTCAACTTGAGCCACCCAGGCGCTCCTGTCCTAGTCATTTTAGTGTCGTGCCTTTCACGTCATATCATCCCCATCCCATCCTGCCATCTCTCCATCCACTCATTTGAAGATACAGTAATTGGTGGCCATGCTGCACAGCACAATGACTGTAATCACTTGGGAGGCGACTGGGAGCCAGGGTCCCTTATTACCTTGGGGTTGAGTCATTTTCACACGGAAAGAATGGGTGGGAATCCCCACCCGTAGGCTCTAGAGGTTATCTTTTGCATAGATCCCTCTACAACAAGCCTAATTGTTTCTCCTTTTATGGATGTTTTGCTTGGATGAGTCCTTCCTTTTGGGGCATGGAGCCATTTCCCAAGGACTTTTTCTTTTATAAAGTAGGCTTCATGCCCAGCTTGGAGCCCAAGGAGGGGCTTGAACTCCAAGGCCCTGAGATCAAGACCTGAGCTGAGATCAAGAGTCGGAGGCTTATCCGACTGAGCCACCCAGGCATCCGAGCCCCAAGGACTTTTTCTATTCAGTCGGTGATCCAATGCCACAATCAGCAACTCCACTCCCGGCAGAGGCTTAGAATCTCTGGTTCCGAGCTGTTATTTGGGAATTCATTTGCCTCAATTTTGTTTGACCTACTTGGTCTGGCCTTTCACTACCTGATCCAATTGGTAAGATTTGATCCTCTGAGCACTGAGCTCTGGGGGACCTCGTTCGTGCAAATTGCTGCAGCAGTTAAAAATTTTTTTTTCCTTGGGGCGCCTGGGTGGCTCAGTTGGTTAAGCGTCCGACTTCGGCTCAGGTCATGATCTCACTGTGAGTTCGAGCCCCGCGTCGGGCTCTGTGCTGACAGCTCAGAGCCTGGAGCCCGTTTCAGATTCTGTGTCTCCCTCTCTCTGCCCCTCCCCTGTTCATTCTCTGTCTCTCTCTGTCTCAGAAATAAATAAACATTAAAAAAAAATTAAAAAAATTTTTTTTTCCTTTGAAAAATAAAAAAATGAAAACCTTTTCCCGAGGCTGGAGTTGGGCACCACTGTTTTCCTAGTAAAATTGGCTTTGCTTAAAACAGTGCAGTAGTTAGTTCCGCATAATCAGGCCAAAAGAACAGAGGTGCTTTTAAGAATCAGCACGAGGTACGGTACTTTGTCAAGACTTGGTGACCTAGCTTTCTTTTGTTTGGAAGAAATGAGATCCCAAAGAGATTACCTATTTGTTCCTAGGGAAGGGAGCTCCTGATTATTGGTCTAAAAATGTGGTAGCCAGGGTTGCTGAGGGCTGGACTGCTGTTCAATGCCTTTTCACTTCTAAAAGTTCCTGTTCATTAACAAAATATTATTGCTGTTGAAACGGCTGAAGCCCACTTGTTCGTGGAAGGGATGGCGGAAGGAGAGAAACAGGCTGGTGGAATTGGAGAATCACCAACCTGCTGGCATCCAGAAGCCCGGCCTCACCATCCCCTGGAGGAGTTAGACTCTCAGGAGAGGTCACAAATGGACTCCCGCTGCATGGTGGCTGGTGACCCCTGCTTTGAAGGCCCTCTGCTACTTGCAGAATAAAATCCAAATTCCTTAGCTTGGCATTCAAGGCTCTTCTTCCCTTCTGACTCAGTCAGTTATTCACTGACCCTTGAAGAGGCACGGGGATTATTACTGCCTCTGCCCTCAATACACTGTTCTTCAACCTTACTCATCTTCGAAACTCAGTTTGCTCCCACACACGTGTGGATCAGAAGGTAATTTTTAAAAATATTTTTTAATGTTTATGTATCTTCGAGAGACAGAGACACAGAGCTTGAGTGGGGGAGGGGCAGAGAGAGACAGGGAGACACAGAATCTGAAGCAGGCTCCAGGCTCTGGGCTGATGTAGGTCTCAAACTCACGAACCATGAGATCACGACCTGAGCTGAAGTCGGGACGCTTACCTGACTGAGCCACCCAGGCACCCTTCTATTTTTTTTATTTGAGAGTGAGAGAGACAAAGAGAGAGAGAGAAAGCAAGCGGGAGAGAGGGGCAGAGGGAAAGAGAGAATCTTAAGCAGGCTCTATGTCTAGGGCAGAGCCCAATGCAGGGCTCGATCCCATGACCCTGGGATCGTGACCTGAGCCGAAATCGAGAGTCAGACGCTCCACTGACTGAGCGAGCCACCCAGGTGCCCCATAATCTGCGGCAACATTATTAGAACAACACGGAAAAGATAGCACGTGAGATGCTTCCTACAGTACTATCCCTGCAAGAGAATGGAAAGCCCTCTCAAATGTCCAGCAAACGACGAATGGCACGAGAACAGAGGAACCACACACTGGCACATCATACAACCCTTACAAAACCTGCTAGGGACACGTGCGCTGCCACAAACAGGCGGCAAGCTTATATTGTTCGTGAAAACGTACACGTTGCAAACGGTTCAGTGTGCTGTCGTTGCACAGGGTGGGCTTATATTTATAAAATAACGTCACTTATGCATTATGGTTAAGTATACACATCAGAAACACTGACTTTAACTACAGCTATCTCTGGGACGAGACATCACAGGACATTTGTCTTTTCGATGTTATATATTCCTATGCCGGTTTTTTTGCTTTTGTTGGTGGTCGTTGTCGTTGTTGTTTACAAGGACCACATCTTACTTTGTGAACAAAGAGGAAAGAACATCATTTTTGAAAGGTCCCGCTCAGATCCCACCATTCCTCTAAAGCCTGTCTTGATCGCTTCTGTTTAGAGAGCTGCCCCCTCCTTGAAATCCTGCAGTGATGACGGAACAGAGTTTCAGGGGAGTAAACCTCAGCTGCGAAGCCTCCTGGTCCGCTGCCTCCTGCTGTTCCTTACTTAGCCTTTTATGTTGTGATACCTGGATTACAGGCTTCTTAAAAGTGAGGGTGTCCCACTTTTTCCCTTTATATCTGCTGCTCTGGCCGCTTCCAGAACTCCTCCCCCACCACCCCCCGCTCCAAGTCCTTCCCTCTCTAAAGCATTGGCCTCATGGAGACCCTGCCACCGAGGAGGGCTCCGGGTCCTGCGACCCGGCAGCTGATGTTAGCGTCTGGTCACCAGGGAGCACTTTGGTGGCAGAGGGTGTCCCCTCCTCTCCACGATACGGTCAGTCCAACTACCCAGAAGCACCTGGCCCCAGTGAGTTGGAACCCATCACAAAACAGTTGCGTTACTCTCAGAAACAGACAGACGGAGGGAAAGGGGGGGAAAGATGACGTCACGTACCCGGTGTGAGGCAGCTGTGTTAAGCCTGGCCATGTGGAGACAAGTGAAAATTTTTACCACCCTAAATCGCCAACATGAGGACCAAAATGAGAAGATTTTAATCTGAGGGAGCCGAGCAGTTCGGACGAAGCACTTTGTACGGAAGGGTAGAGCGAAGCGTGACAATATTTACTCATTTGGTCTCTCGGTTCCCTTTCCGCGGCCCGTCGGACTTAGCAAACAGCATTTAATCTCTCACCCTGGGCGGTTATTGGAAGAGTTAGATGTTTCTCTCTTTGTTCTGTCCTTTTCCCTTAAGAGAGAATTCAACGGGTGTTTAGATCGGTGTGACCAATGAACGGGCTACCGGTCCAAGAAGATTCTAGAATCCAGGGGCTTACAGACTGAGTTCAAAGGAGTCCCCTTAGGCATCCAGCTCAAGGGGAATGCGCTCAAATTCTGCCTAAAACCTCCCTGGTACTGTCCTAATTCTATTACACCACTTCAGGAGTTCATGCTTTTGGGCAGCATTACTCACATGAGCCCTTCCCAGCACCCAAGTTCCAAACATTGTAAATTTCTCCATTAAAATTATTATGCTCTAGGGGCGCCTGGGTGGCTCAGTCAGTTAAGCGTCCAACTGCAGCTCAGGTCATGATTTTGTACTTCGTGAGTTTGAGCCCCGCGTCGGGCTCTGTGCTGACAGCTCAGAGCCTGGAGCCTGCTTCGGATTCTGTGTCTCCCTCTCTCTCTCTCTGCCCCCTCCCACTCACACTCTGTCTCTCTCAAAAATAAACATTTTTTAAAAAATTAAAAAAAAACAAACTATTATGCTCTAGCGGCACCTGGGTGGCTTAGTCAGTTAAGTGTCCAGCTTCAGCTTAGGTCATGATCTCACGATTTGCGGTTTCGAGCCCCCATCAGGCTCCCCACTGGCTCCCGCCCCAGATTCTTGCTCTCTCCTCTCTCTCTGCTCGTCCTCTGCTCGTGCTCTCTCTCAAAATTAAAAAAAAAATTTTTTTTTTAATTATTATGCTCTCTTTATCACTGGTAAGATGGGGACTTCTTTTACATCCCTGTAAATAAAGGGAAAGAGGAATTTCTGTCATTAAAAAAATTTTTTTTATTTTTTATTTAAAAAATATTTTTAACGTTTATTTATTTTTTGAGAGACACAGAGCATTAGCAGGGGAGGGGCAGAGAGAGAGGGAGTCACAGGCTCTAAAGTGGGCTCCAGGCTCCGAGCTGTCAGCAAAGAACCCAAAATGAGCCTGGAACTCATGAATTGTGAGATCACGATCTGAGCCAAAGTCAGACACTCAACTGACTGAGCCACCCAGGCGCCCCAGAATTTCTGTCATTTAAAAAAAAAAGATCAAGTTCAAAGGCAGAGACTAGACACAGTCATGGCCTCTGTAGCCTCAGTGCCCAGCACAGAGCCTGGCACACAGTAGGCCCTTAGTGAATGCAAACTAAAAAAATTCACTAAGGAGTCTTGCTACTAGGAGCACCTGGGTGGCTCAGCTGGTTAAGTTTAAGTTTCTAACTCTTTTTTTTTAATGTTTATTTATTTTTGAGAGGGAGAAACAGAGCGTGAGTGGGGGAGGGGCAGAGAGAGAGAGAGAGAGAGAGAGAGAGACAGAATCCGCAACAGGCTCCAGGCTCCGAGCTGTCAGCACAGAGCCCAACGAACCCATGAACCGTGAGATCATGACCTGAGCCGAAGTCGGACACTTAACCAATTGAACCACCCAGGCGACCCTAGGTGTCTGACTCTTGATCTCAGCTCAGGTCTTGATCTCAGGGTCATGAATTCAAGCTCTGTGTTGGGCTCTATGCTGGGTGTGGAGCCTACTTAAGAAAGAAAGAGAGAGAGAGAGAGAGAGAAAGAGAAAGAGAAGAAAAGAAAAGAAAAGAAAAGAAAAGAAAAGAAAAGAAAAGAAAAGAAAAGGAAAAGGAAGAATGAAAGGAAGAAAGAAAGAAAGAAAGAAAGAAAGAAAGAAAGAAAGAAAGAAAGGAAGGAAGGAAGGAAGGAAGGAAGGAAGGAAGGAAGGAAGGAAGAAAGAAAAAGAGTCTTGCTACTACTGCTTTTACTAAATTTCCTTTCCTTGGATTGGTCTACAACACGGTTTCTCGACTTAGCCACTCCCGGTGTTTGGGGACATCCTGTGCATTTGTAGGACGTTTAACAGCGTATCTGGCCTTTCCACCCACTAGACGCCATAAGGACCCTACCCCCCGCAAGTGGTGACAATCAAAAATATCTCCAGACAGTGGCAGATGTCCCCTGACAGGAAAAATTGCCCCTCTGTGTGAGACAATGGTCTAGAGGCTCCCCTCTTTGCTTTACATAAATCAGTGAAGATTAAAAACAACAAGTAAAAACAAAGCACAAAAAAGTCCTCTATGTATAAACTTAGCTCCAGCAGGTAATTACGTTCCCTGCTCCTTTCTACACAAGGCATGTCTGAACATTTAGAAGCATATGCCCATATGCCACCCCCCCCCCAACATTTGTGTCCCTGGTGGAGAGCTGTGGGGGGGCAGCACCCTGGAGGCCAACACAGACATCACCGTCTCTGGTCAATCAAGGACACAGAGCGCGGAATCTACCTTAAGCCAACACCAACGGCCTCCGAGCTAGAGCTCTCTACGCTAGACTCTGGGAATTGGCCGGGCCGGACCAGTCCCGTAGGCTGGGTGTTGAGATGAGTTCCTGCGCCCCCAAACTGCCAACTCAGCTTTGCAGGCCCGGGCTCCCTGCCTGTGTCCTCCGCAGGCACGCTTTTGACATATTGTACGGAGTTCCTCATTCCTGGGCTGGGATCTTCACCTTGAAGCCTTGGCAGAGCATGAGAGGGTTGGGATGGAAATCCTGGCAGAGGAAAGAACCCACGTATCAAGTGCCTGACAAGCACAACCTGTTCGGATTTTGGCTTCACTTCCCCTCTCCTGCTTTGGGGGGTGCTAATGTGACTTGATGCAAAGAGCTTTATGATTGATGGGGGCGGGGCCTTGGTGGGGCTGTGCTGAGGTGAATGGAGGTGCTCCCTGTTTCTGGGAAATCACGCTGTTTTGTTTTGTTTTGTTTGCAGAGTCTTGCAATGGTCATGAGAACAAAACCTGAGGCTAAGAGGCTCTTGGGGGTTGAAGCTCAGGCCCTTGGTGTGGCAAGGAGACAGCGGCACTGCAAAACGAGAATAAGGACAGCACCGTGTTGTCACCTGATCCGAGTCTCCAGAGTGTCCTTCTCAATCTCTGGTGAGTGGTGGCACAAGGCTCCGCCAGGCGGAGGGCACCCAGTGGAAAATTCCCAGCTCCAGTCACCTTAACGAAGAGAGGCACTCTCGCCTCTCGTGTGGCTCGGAGGTTTCCAGGGAGAAACGGGAGGAGGAAAGCAAATGCTTCAGGCCGCTGCCTCGGGCCTGGACAGTGGTGCGTGTGACCGGAGCTGGGAGGAGACGGGTGACCCACATAGCCCTGGTCCGAATGCATAAGCATCAAAAATCGCAGAACGGAGTCGGCCCACGAGCGCCTGAGCTTTCTCCGTGGAAAACGTGCTCCTATTTATGATGCTGACACAGCCAACTCGGCTGCCCCGGCTTTCACTTATTCATTCAACAACCGTCTCCTAAGCGTCTGCCACGTGCTGGCCGTGGACTAGCTGGGCAGGTACGGTGATGGGAGAAGACGGCTCTTGTTTTCGAGGGTGGGGTGGGGTGCCCAGGAAAGGCCCCAGTGGAGAAGTTCGCCAGCTGAGTGGCGCAGAGGTGGGGAGGACCGGGGAGTGGAGAGGGCGGAGGGCCCTGCTAAGGCACGGGGCTTCCTCCCAGCCAGTGAGGGGGTCTGAAGCAGAGAATGACAAGGCCAGTCATTTTAGAAGAAAGCTCTTGCGGTGGGGAGGAGGATGTGAATTATTTAGGGTGCCCAGTGGAAACGTATTTGGAAGTGGTTTGCCTTCCGAATCGGCTCCTTCCCTTGTCCCCAGCCCCTGGCTGATGACACACAACCAAATGAGCCTAGGACACTCCCTTCTCTCCCTTCAGGTGGGTTCCTATGCGGTCTGGAGCCTGGAAGCGGAATGATGTGGGGTTGGCGTCACGAGGGAGTCCCACGGAGCATACTTTCCCTAAGGTTTTGTTGGGGGCTCCCGATTACGCCTCTTCCTTTGTGGTCTAACTGCTAGCGCAAGTGAGGAAGCATTCCGCCTGCAGTGTAGGCCAGGGATCCTCCGGGAAGGGGTACCTGGTGGAAAGCGTGCAGGGCTGAGCGCTCTGGAGCCCCTTTCTTCCACAGCCGCTAAGAAATCCTGAGAGTCCGGGACAGGCAGGGCTGGCTCTGCGTGGGAGCCCGAGTGGCAGGGTGGGAGAGCCGGATCCCAAGTTCCGTTCATCTCCAGTGACCATTTCCTCTAGAGCAGGGTTTCCCTAGGGTGTCACTAGCCTCGGCACGAGGGACATTTGGGGCCAGGTAATTCCCTGTTGGGGGCAGGAGGCACTGTCCTGTCCATTATGGTACCTTTAGCAGCATCTTTGTCCTCCACCCATCAGCTGCTGGTAGTGTCCCCAAGTTGGGACAATCAAAAATGTCTCCAGATACTGGAAGCATCCTTGTGGGGTGAACTCCCCCAGCTGACAGCCACCGCTCTATGGGACAGTATTCCATTCTTATCTTATCGGACCTCCCGGCAGCGCTCAGTGCAACGGGTCACTCCCTTCCTCCTGAAATTTCTATTCCTTCGTGCACTCTCCGTGTCTTCCTTCCAACTTTCTGCCCGGTTCTTTAGATTCCTGGGGCCTCGCCATCTTCTTCCTGATCTCCACATGCAGCCCCCTCCCTCAATGCTGGTACTCAAACTCATTTCCTGCTTATACTTTATGCTTTTTCCCTCTCATTCATCCCCAGGATTTTCCAAATATTCCCGCAACTGTCACCGGCCCAGATTTCTCTAGTCTACGCTCTAGACTCATTTCTCTGTGCTTTGGATGTCTCGTTGGCATCACAGAATCCATCTATCTTTCTCAGAAATCCACTCTTCAACCCTGTCAACTTGTTGTCCGATCCATTAAACCTTAAGGTCATCCTGACACCTGCTTTTCTCTCATCTTCACATCCAGTGCATGACCAATCCCGGCCCAATTCTATCTTCAAAATCGCCCCCAAAACCATCTGTTTCCAACCACACTAGTTCAAACCACCACATAAGGTGAAAAACCAATAATGCAGATAACTCCAATGGCCTCAGTGGTTTCCTGCCTTCTGCTGTGCTTCTCTCCAGTCCATTTTCCATCCCGAGACATCTTTCATAATTGTTTAAAATGTTTCTTTATTTATTTCTGAGACAGCACACAAGAGCAGGGGAGGGGCAGAGAGAGAGAGAGGGAGGGAGAAAATCCCAAGGAGTCTCCACGCTCCCTGTGTGGAGCCCAACACAGGGCTCAATCTCACGAACCACGAGATCATGACCTGAACTGAAATGAAGAGTCTGATGCTTGACTGACTGAGCCGCCCAGGGGCCCCCAGAGCAATGTTTTAAAAGCACAGATCAGATCACATGATGCTTGGCTTTAATTTCTGCAAAGGCATTCCGTTGCACTTGAAGAAAATCTACATGTCTTAACATGGCCCCATCCTCCTTTCCAATCTTCTTTGTGCCATTCACCCTTTTGTTCCTGCTGCTGCCATGTTGGCCTTCTTTCGCTCCCTCACGTGTGTCACCTCAGGACCTCCACACATGCTGTTATCTTCTCCTCTTACCTTCTCCCCCAGCTCTTTTCATTATGCAGATCTCAGTATGTCATTTCTTCCACAACATCTTTCCTGCTCTCATCCTCTCAAATTCAGTTTGCCCATCATGGTCTCTCCCGGCATGCTTCTTTATAGCACTTGTGACTTTTAACGCCTTCTGTACTCAAGTGATTCTCTATTGTTGGCTCCCCTGCCAGATTGGACGTGTCCTGAGGGAAGGGACTCTCAGCGTCTCTTCTGCTCACTGCCATGTCACCATCTTAATATTGCTATGTGACGCTCAGTGAGTGCTCGGGAAACATTGATTGGATGAATGACTATTCACCTCTCGCTTCCCTGGCCAACCGCATCCAGAAAAGAATACTTTGTGACCAAGAGAAATGAATGACCGTGGAGAATGAAGAAAAAAGCTCCTTGAATGTCTGTGTAAATGAAAAGAAGCTTTCCAGGGACGGTTCTTGAGAGCACAAAGCACAAGGAGATGAATCGGGTACCCGCTGACTGGCAATGAGACTTGTTGATTTCGTCATTAGCATTTTCCATATTTATCCTAAGACTTTCCACCAAAACAAGAGGGATCCCCGTGAGTCCCAGGCAGGATCACATCAAAGCAATCTAAGAGGCAGAGCTGAAATTAATTCAGTCTTCTGCCTTCCTGGAAGGCCTGAGCTCGCGAAGAGGGAGACGGCAGCCCCCCACCCGGGCCGAAGGAGCCACGGAAGTGACGGGACACAGCTTCCCCCGCTGCGCTGCGTGGTGCTCTAATGCGTCCCCGAAGCCCCGTACGTCCTGGGGGACTTGATATGAAACCGTAGAACATCCTCCGTATGATGAGACAAGGAGAGGCCACGTTTCTCCTCCTCCTCCGCAGGCCCAGTTACGCAGAGCGCATTTCCCTCTGTTTTTCTGAAAATTCATGAGGGTGGTTGGCTGCACAGTGTTGGTGTCAGTGGATGACGCTACAAAGCTCAGCCTTGGAGGCCAACGGAGAGTAAGTCACATCAGCCTCTCCCCATCGTTTGAAGAAGGGACATCAGCCCTAGAGCTCTCACGCCCACAATCAAACAGCTAAGCATTTGCTAAGGGCAGGTTAAGATCCCCAAATGTGGAGGCAAAAAAAAAAAAAAAAAAGAATCCAAAACCATACTGGGAGCCCAGTCGGTAGAACAGTGGAATTCATTTTTAACGGGTTTATTTATTATGTCTTAAATCAGCCTTAATGAATCTGAGGAAAGAGTCTCAAGGTCCATGTGTTACGGCTCAAGGACGAGTCTGGGGCCCTGAGTCCAAACATATTGTGATTGGCTGCCTGTTGCTAAACAACAGAAATAGCCCTGCATCTGCTGTCAGCGCAGGACTGGGATGTTATTTACAAGGGGGGGGGGGGGTCACCCAAGTTCCGCCAGCAGCCATTAATAAAATACGAACGGGATATAAATGGCAACTCGCACCAACAGTAAAATCACAAGGTTGGATGGACTGAGGCACACGACGGATTCTAGTAGGGGGGAAGCTGTAGAAAAAGACATGCTCTTAGATTTACTCTCCATCAAGAATGGAAAAAAAGAGAAGCCCTCACGAAGGCACTTCCTGTTTTGAGAGAAAAGTTCTGTGTTAAGATGAGCTGTTTCCAGTTTCAGTATTCGCTCAGAGGATGGAGAGAGCATTTTCTTTGTGTCACACCCCAAAGATACAAATAAAACCCAGCCCCTGCCGTCACAGAGCATGCAGATGGGGAGACGGGTTGTGCAGGGCCTGGCAAAACAGGAAGTCACAGGTGACTGCTGTTTTTTTGGAGGCCGGTATGTTGGATGGTTTGGCCTAAGGGATATTTTGCTACCTGGAATGATGGCAGAGCTGGGGAGACAGGAAAACTACACTGAAATGGAGTGGCGGCCAGGGCCCTGAGGAGTAGGAACTTAATTTTGAGACTCGTATCAAATAATCCAGCAAGATGTGAGACCAAATTGAATCAACACAGAGATGGACGAAAGTCTCCCGGTTTAGGACTTACTTAATAACTATCTGTTGAATGAATGAATGAACGAATGAATGAACAAATGAATGAATCTCTTTTATATATCATCCCACATTTACTGCTTACCTCAGATTCTTTGTAGTAACGTTCCGGAATTTCATCGCAGGCAATATCAATAAAGCAAACTTCTCTCTCTAGGTCTTTGGCCTCATTGTCAAAAATCTGAAAGGGCAGAGCAACATATCAAAAGTTAGTATCTCCAGGCGCTTATGGTTGGCGTGACTGTGCCCGAGGCAGAATAACACCCCACGGAGTATCTTCACATGGCTCAGTGCTCCTGGCTGGGGCTTTCTGCCGGCCTTGGCATGTGCAAGACTCATGAAAGGCTTTTTATTCGTCGCTTACATTTTGTCACATCAGAGGCAGGTGTAGCATCAATCACCGCCTGGCGAGGAGTAGAAGAAAAAGTGGTCTGTTTTTAGAAGTCCAAGAGTGAAGAAATAAATCTCTTCCAAAAATGAAGACTGCTGAGTTTTTTTTTGGCAGTGAATCTGAACAGGGGGCGCGAAGAGGCTACAAAGGGTCTGGCTAGATAGAAGACCACAAGTGGCAACAGAGCCCAAGATTTAGGGAAGACAAATGTGTTTTGTTTTGTTTCATTTTCACGAAAAATGTTATATATGTTTACCTTCACAAACAACACATGCCCATGGCAGAAAAAAAAACCAAAAACCAGATAAACCGAAAGAAGAAAATAGAGATTGTTCACAATCTCATCACCCAGGAATAAACCCATGTATTACTTTTGTTTATTTAAGAACACGATTTCTTTGGGACACGTAGGAGTAAGAAGGGAGAGCTTGCAGAGAAATGGCGAGAGGTTCCCTGATCGTCCGCTTTAGGTTCCAATGGCCCAGAATGTCCATCCCTTGCAATGAAATACGTAAGACGGCTACATATCTGGATATAAATTCTGGTGGAACGATGAAGTTCTTCTACTTTTCTCCCTTCTCGTTTTTTCCAGCCTGAAGGGATGCTCTTCCCAGCCCTGCTGAAGGCTGGTAGACAGACTAAGTTTGCAAAACCACTTCATCCTTGGAAGACATTTTAGCTTTAGCTGTAGCCCCACCTCACTGTTTGGCTAATTCCTGCCAGGGAAATCAACTGTGCCCGCTGATTAAATCTGATTCTTCAGAAGACAATGAAATATTCTGGCAGAACAGTGTGCCTAAGAACACTGACTTGACACGTGACACAAATTGGTGCCTATTAATAACATGATCTCCCACAGGACAGCCTCTGCAGGACCCTTTCCATGCTACACTCTCCTTGGTTGATTCGTGACTTAAACTATTAGTCTTTTCCAAATGCTTTCCAATAATATCTGTGCTGGTATTTATCCTCCAAGTCTGATGTTTGCTCTGTCGTCTACTTTCTTCTAAAATGGGCGGGGACTGGACGTTTCGGATTTGTCCAAGGAGACTGACTGTCCAGTCTGACCTGAGGTGGCCACCGCCTCTTCCTTAAAGGGAGAGAAGGACCGGTTCTCGGATCAGCTCTGGCTCCTTCCACTGCCACTTGAGGTCAAGTGCCTGGGGACACTCAAGAGTGTTCAGGAAGGACAGGTGGATGGCTTTGAAATGAAAGAGATTGTATGGAAACAAGTTCAAGTTTGAGTGGAGAAACAAATAAATGAAATACTGGGTGTCAGGTTGTTCTCATGGGTCTCCTTCCCTCCCCCTCTCTTCCTCTCTCTCCTCCCCCACCCCCTCTCTTTACCGGAGTCTCTTTTAAGTATGTGCCAAGAGAAGAAAGACATGTGCCTCATTAAGAAAACAAAACAAAATGGAATACCCCAGAGGGAAATGAGCTTCTAGAGAGTAAATTACAAAAGAAGTTAGAGAGGTTTGGCATTTATTGGTGGTAAAATTTATGGGACTGAAGGAAGGGGAAATAAACAGGGGTTAAGGGAGTTACTGACAGATTGTGTGGCTTTTCCTAATTTAATCCAAACATTTTTGATCACCTACTATACCAGTTATCACATTATTGCCCCTCAGCTGCGAATTAACCCATTAGTTTCTGCTCTGAGATAACGCACTGGACCCTAGAAGCACGTCTTCTTTATAGCAGTTATGACATTACGTCATTTTCTGGAGGGACGTGGCAGGAGGAAGGGGGCTTCTCTTCCTGGTGTTGGATCTTCTCCTGCTGCAGAGTCTGTCAGTGGGGACATTCAGTGGCGTTCTGTCTCAATTGCACACCGGGAGCGCATGGTTGCCTGGTGACCTTGCGGCCCTGGCCTTCACCTTGGCCCTCTGCATGTAGGACCGTGCGTTCCAGGGTTTGCACTGGCTGTGGCACTCGCCTCTACACACCTGCCCAACAGTGTCATCTGACCAGTGCCCAGCGGGCTGTTTCCCAGTGCCTAGCGACCGTGGACCGGCCCTGGTCCAGGAAAACCCGCAAACTCCACCATTCAGTGGGTTATGACCACAGCCTCTCCAGTAAAGGCTGAGCCCCACAGCCATGGAGAAGGACCTCTTCCGAGTCTGTTCTTCCTTCTGTATTCTCCCTCAGCCTTGGGTACCCTTTGGGGTTCCCTTTACATCTTTATAGTTCCACCTATCAAAGTTTAACAATTCCTTATATTACACTCCCTCTATTCAAATTACCGTGTGCCTCCTGATCGAGCCCTGACTGCCACACTGTGTATATAAATTGCTGCCCTCAGCTCTGTGGGCTACAAAGACAAGGAGGGCTGAGTCCCTGCCCTTACAGAGTTACCATTTACTAAGACCGATTAGGAAGCTATTTCGTAAGATGCAAGGCAGAATAAAGTATTTGCTACAATGAAAGAATAGACTATAAAGCCAGGGGGAGGAGCCATTTATATTAGCAATTATATTATCAGGGACTCCTGGGTGGCTCAGTCGGTTAAGCGTCCGACTTTGGCTCGGGTCATGATCTCACGGCTTGTGAGTTCGATCCCGGCATGGGGCTCTGGGCTGACCCCTCGGAGCCTGGCGCCTGCTTCGGATTCTGTGTCTCCTTCTCTCTCTGCCTCTCCCCCACTCGTGCTCTGTCTCTCTCTCTCTCTCTCTCTCTCTCTCTCTCTCTCTCAAAAATAAATATTAAAAACCAACCAAGCAAACAACAAAAAACTACATTATCAGGACACTGAGAGAGAGAACTGAGATGAGAAAATTCTCATTTTTCAGATGAGAAAACCAAGGCTCAAGGAAGCGAAGAGCTTTGCCTGAGGTCACACAAGAGCTGGCAGAGAACCTCCGATTCAGGGCGAGCCTCCAGCCTTCACAACCAGACCCCTCCAGGGATAAAAAGCTGCCTTTCGGCACCCAAGCGGGAAGATAAATGTCAGTCAAAAGTGCTTCCTGCTTCTTCCCAGAAAGATGAAACTGGAAACTGCTTCCCCTCTCACTACTTACAAAATGTATGTCGTGAGCAACTGAGTTTGGGAACTCCCCTCAGGCTGGGAACTTTTCTGCTTTGTTGAATAGCAGAGATCGCCGCCGCAGAATCTACTGGGCCTTCACTACCTTGACACTTAATTTACATTGGAAATACGGAGCACCATCACAGTAATTGTTCCAGGGTGGGGTTCCCACCGCTTGAACATAGCCACAGAAATCACTTGAGGCTTGAGACTGAAACCTCTCTTCAGGCCTGAGGTTGCAAAGAGTTCTAATTTTCAATAAATAATTAACCTCCCAATGATTAGAGATTCGGGGAGATGCTCTTAGGCGCTCAATCAGTGCCCGCCGACTTAATGGATGGCATTAGCTTTTACTTCCCAAAGAGGAATCTACTACGGCAGGAATATCGCTTACTAATTGATCTTAGTTTCCTTTCGTGAGCAGGAGTTCTACTGCCTTGGTCGGAAGCACCCTAACTTTCCGTAATTCTCAACAGAGGGCTCAATGTCCAGTGGGAACTTCACAGTATTTGCCGACAGGTCTTAGATTGGGCCTCAGGTGAGCTGAGCTGGACTTCAATGATCTCCTCTGTGTAACCTTGGGCAAGACCTTGTACCTCCTTGGGGTCTCTGTAGCCTCACCTGAAAATAAAAGCCTTCGTCAAACGGATGGGTACCAGGAAGTCGTGAAACATCCTGGAATCGTACCCCAAATGTGGCGAGGTGCGTTTTTCTGGAGCAAGCGTTCAAGCACTCTCATCTGATCACTAAAGAGATCTGCGGCCCCAGTGAGGTTGAAACCAAGAGATCCAGAGGACCACTAAGATTCTTTCCAGTTAAAACGTCTGTGATGTCGAGTGACCTCTGGGTCGTGTTGCATCTTGCTCTTTGGCCATTCCTTCTCTGCCCCTTCACAGCCAGCTGCCTTGGGTCGTCCACAGAGGCGCTGAGGCGGAGAAAGGGAACAGAGCCGGGGATCACGATGACGGAGTGTAATCAGAGGCCACATCGGGGGGGGGGGTGTGTGAAACGGTCGGATCTTCATGCTCAGTTTCAGGGCACCATCCAGAACTAAGCCACCACTGTTACAGAGGCTTAGTCAGGCCCCAGAGGAAAACACCATGAGTAACTACTATTCATTTGGGTTTCCCCAGCAGCAGAAGTAGCTGCCAAAATTCTGGTCAAACCATTGGCTCTCTCAGCTGGAATACGAGATCTGCTGAGATAGCTTTATGATGAGATATATCTTGTTGATACATCAAGTCACGGCTCCGTCAGGCCCGCACCTAACACGGGCGCCATGCACCTTGATGGTCTTGGGAACTTCTTGGGGAGAAGTTGTTCCCTTCTGAGATGGGAGCTGGGTTAGGGAGTTAATTGTGGTACTTTCCCTACATCCCCAAGAATAATGCTCCCATCTTTGGTTAATTACCAGAGACATGCCCGCCCACAGATCATCTGCAGTGGCTATCAGTGCCAATCTGGTTGACTCTCCTGACCTTCTCTCACCCACCCACTAGGCAATGAGCGCTCAATAAACAAACTCTTTTTGATTTGAACTGAGCACTACGACAATGAGAAGGCAGACCTCCTGAGCAAATATTATCTTATAGATTCCAAACAAAAAGGGCGTAATTTCCCCCTTGTTGTAAAGTATTAGGAACATTAAGTATGAAGCATCTTTAAAATCTTAATATACTTTGACCTAGTAAGCTTAAGCTTTGAGAATTTATCTTAAGAATCTTAAACGAAGGAAAAGCTTCATGCGCAAAGATTTTCTTCCTGACATTATTGTAATGGCAAGAAAAAACAGAGAAAGGAAGCAAACAGCTTAACTATCCCAGTATGGGAGAATACCCATGAAAACTCCATTCTTAAAAATCATTTCCCCAGGAGAGTATAGATACATGGAGGTGGGTGGGACGGAGAAGGGAAGACACCTCGTTTTTTTTTTTAAAGATTTTATTTTTAAGTAATCTCTACACTCAACATGGGGCTCAAACTCACAAACCTGAGGTCAAGCGTTGCATGCTCTGACTGCGCCAGCCAGCTGCCCTGAAATGCCCCCTATTTAATAGGAGTCATGTGGTCCTAACTCAGAAGGGAAAGGTACACTTACAAATATGAAATGCGTTTTAACAATGCACTAGATTTCTTCCTCAAACAGGGAGGGATGTCTTTCTAGATTTGGAATCTCTCTTGTTACAGTCCAGTGAGGGACAGCACTGGGTACAGTGGCTTTTCAGAAATCCACAAACCTGGGAGTCACAGATTCTGCATCCCTTTTCTCTATAATGGTAACTTTTGTGGTTTAAGATCCAAGTTTGTTTGTTTGTTTATTTACTTATTTATAAAGTAGGCTCTCTGCCCAACTTGGGGCTTAAACTCACAATCACGAGATCAAGAGTTGCATGCTCTACTGGTTGAACCAGCCAGGTGCCCCTAAGATCCAAGTTTAGATTGGAACTATCTGTACTTGCCGCACAATTTTTCTGTAAACCTAAAACTGCTCTAAAAAATAAAGTCTATGATTTTTTTTTTTTAATTGAAGAGGAAAAAAAAGATCCAAGCTTAGTAGCTGTGTGTATTTTATCTTCCTGCCATCAGCTGAAGCTATCAGTCCAAGGTAGAGGTGGGTGATTGGTAGGGATTTTGAGAAAAATTCACCAGTCATCTTGCTTTATGCTTCACATATGATTAAAGGGAAAAGAATCCCAGCTGAGCCACTGGTCTCTAACGTCATTTTGCTGCACTTGGGCGGTCTCTGGGGAAGCAACTGACGGAAGACATACCAACAAAGAACAGGTTCAACAAGAAGGAGCCTTGGAGGCAGAATTACTGTTTCAACAATCCTTTCATTTTAATGCTCTCGATTTGCAAGATGGCCATTGGTTCGGTGGCGGGCAGGCAATGATGGTCCCTGGGTTAACACATTAGGCATATGGGGCTAGAGTCTGATTCATGGTTTATTGATTGTTATCTGTCATCAGTACACCCAGTGGACAGAGCCTAAAATGCAATTATGGCTGGGATAAAACATAGTCCAAGTTATTGACAAGGCAAACCGTCATTTCGTTACCCCATCTTTACTGGTATTCTCACCAAGAACATTTTCACACCTACACAATTCAATGGTGACTGTTTCATTAATATGTATACTCTGTGATCCAACCCAACTTATTTTCCAACTGCCATTCAGATAGAGATAAAAAAGCTTGGTCTTCTTTGGTCTTTTAAAAGCACTGCGTCCCCTTCCACTCCCCCACCCGGAATACAGAGTTGGGTAACTGTTATTTGTTCTAACGGTGCAATTACTTAAAAATGGTGCTCTGAAAAGAAGAAACTAGATGCACAGCAATTAAAAAATCAGTATTTTATTTTACTTTATTTATTTATTTAT
Organism: Acinonyx jubatus; assembly: GCF_027475565.1. Lineage (NCBI taxonomy): Eukaryota > Metazoa > Chordata > Mammalia > Carnivora > Felidae > Acinonyx > Acinonyx jubatus. Next base: position 46,327,487 of record NC_069397.1, read on the forward strand.
TTAGTTAGTTAGTTAGTTCTGAGAGAGCGAGAGAGACCAACCACAATTGGGCAGGGGCAGAAAGAGAAGCAGACAGAGAATCCCAAGCAGGCTCCATGCTGTCAGCACAGAGCCTGATGTGGGTCTCCATCTCACAAACCATGAGTTCATGACCTGAGCCAAAATCAAGTGTCGGACACCTAACCA